>NC_073628.1:100762500-102012500 GCF_029407905.1 Bubalus kerabau | reverse complement strand
CCACCCCCTGGCAGAGAGGGGCCCCCCGGGTTGTCTGGGGCCCTCCTCAGGACACGCCTGGGACTAGAAGCCACACCCTGTCTCGCCAAGCATCCTCCGCATTGTCGCTCACGCCACCAGCTTCCTGGTTGGCCCGTGGTCCCGCTGTGTTCACCTTCCACCTCGTACACACCAAGATGTTCTTGTCTCCGGCCATTCTGACCCAAGAGCAGGTACTCAGGGCATTTTGGGGACTCTGCTTCCCAGGATGGGTTCTGTGCTTGAGGGGACAGCACCCCAGCTCCCTCTGCAGGGTTGGGGTGCTCCCTTGACTTCCAGGGTTCCTCGGCCCAGCAGCGCCCTGGGCCCTGCGCCCCCACAGGACTGGCTACAGCCGGGGTAGGAGCTGCCCCTGTGGACTCCCTGCTAGACTCAGGCAGAGCCCACGTGGCCAGCTGTCACAGCAGCTGCAGGTGTCCCCCCTACCTACCCCGGAGAGACTGGCAAGCCTCCTCTGACCCAGTGACTGCTGGGCGGCGGGCGGGGTGGCGGGGCGCGGCATGTGGCACCCAGTGAGGTGTCTGACACAGCTCTACCTCCCAAGTGGCTGGCTTCTGCTTTCATCGCCCAGTCAAGGAGCTGCCAGAGATCAAGGGTGCAGCGGGGCCTCCTCTGTGGGGCCTGGGGGGTGAGGGGGCAGCTGCCGAGTGGCCCCAGCAGCTCCTGGAGAGGAGCCTGCCAGTCTGCTGTCTCCAGAAACCCCCTTGACCACCACCCCAGACCTGGGTTCCCATCTCTGAGTAGAGAGTAGTTTCACAGTCAGAAGGAGCGGGGGTCCTGCCTTAAAAATGATGAAAGGGGCCCCATCCCTCCCCTCTCCTGGAGGGCAGAGTTCAGGGCAAGAGTGGGTGGCAGGAGGATCCCTTGGATTCCTTCCCTGCCCTTCAGGTCTGTCCACGGCAGAGCACCCGTGGTCACCACGTGGAGGAGGCACAAGGCAAGTTCCCTGGTGCCTAAGGGGCCTCCTCCAGGCCCGGAAAAGTGCAGCCTCTCAGTACCTCCCTCCCCCACCTCGCTCTTCTCTCTACTCTGGGCCCCAGCAGGATATCGGTGCAGGCTGTGGTCACTGTGGGAGGCCAGGGCGGCGGGTCGGAAGGAGACCCTGAGCTTCCTGGGCTGGGACAGGAAGGCTCTGATGGTTGCTGAATGAATGACCGTGGGGATGCCTTGGCCTGGGCACTTGGGCAAGGTTATGGAGATTCCAGAGCATGTGTGGGGTTTTGTTTCCTGCATCTTGCCCTGACCCACTGCAGCTCACATGGTCTGTAGAGTGCCAAGGCCCCTATTCCCAGGATCAAGTGACCACACCCTTCCACTTGTGGTCACCAGGATCTGGATGGCGCTGGGGGAGCCATGGCCGAGAGATGAGCCCCCATCCCATGAGCCAAGCCTCCATCCCCTCCCAGGGTGTCCCCAAGACTGGGGGCCTTTGGCTGCTGACCCCCAACCCGCAATCACTACGTCCAGCTGGGACATACCCAGGAGCCACAGTGAGGCTTCACCTCAGGTGGAAAGCACCCAGCCAGCAGGTGCATAAGCAGTGGGTGTGGACCTGGGTGGTCTGCACTAGGCGAAAGGCCTTTCATCATTGCTTTGGGAGAGGTGGGTCTGGGGACTGTAATCTTTTTTATCATGGCACTAATTATATATGAGCAGGAACTCTCCCTGAAACAGTCCAGCCCCAGCTCTATGCTGACTGACCCATTTGTAATCAGGGAACAGGCATCTGAAGGTTTCTCTGAAAAAATGGAAACTTTTAGTCTGTGATCTTGATAAGGAATTCTTAATGGGGCACTGATCAGACATGTGAACAGATGCCATCAGGCAGTCTTACCCCTGGGCTCCATGACGGGTCCAGATTTCTCCACTGTTGTCTGACCACATGTGGTCCATGCTATGAAGTGTTGGGTTGGAGGGGTCACCGTGCCACCCATCCCCCCGGCTCAGGCCTCTGGAGCTGAGAGGAGAGACTGAGGTTCTCATTGGCAAACAGCAGGGCGTCCTGGCTGTGACCCCCAGCCCCTAATAAAGATTGCAGCGTTCTCCCCATGAACTCCATCTGACTCAGCAAGATCTGGATGGTGCTGTTTGGTAGTGGTGTTGTTAACCTCCAGCCCCTTCTGGCAACCAGGCCCCTCTGCTTGTTCCCCACGATGACTCCATGAGCACAATGGACACCTCAAGCGCTCACAGATTCGGTAGCTCTCACCCTTTGCTGCCCATCTTGCTCGTAGGGGAGGAGTTGTCTCCCATCTTGGGGCTCCTAGCTTCTGGGAGAGAGAGGAAGGGGAGTTACACAAGCGCCCTTCCGGATCTGTGTGGTTTCAAGCAGTTACGCCTCTTCCTGTCTCTTCTCAGCGCCCTGTGGCCATCGTGGCTCCCGCAGGCTCTGGGCCTGTAAAGGACGGTGGTTTTGTGCTGTGTCACAGTCAGAGCGATACCTCAGGGCTTTGGTAGAAGGATTTCCAGGGTTCGAGAAGCAGCATGCAAAATGACATCAGTTTGAGAAGCAGGAACTTGAGTCCTAACCCTGAGGCCTGAGCCTCCAGGGAGATCACCCAACGCCTGTCACATGCCCATCACACCCAGGCACCATGAGCTTCTCCCTGGTCCCCCAGTCAGTACTCACAGAGCATCTTCCATGTACCTGATGCTGCTGGGACAATCAGTGAGCACAGGAAGTGACGCCCCCTACCCTGTTGGAGCCAACATCCCTGTGGTCTCAGGGGAAATGTTGCTGTTGTTCAGTCACTCAGTCGTGTTGGATTCTGCAGCCCCATGGACTGCAGCATACCAGGCTCCTCTGTCCTTCACCATCTCCCAGAGTTTGCTCAGATTCATGTCCATTGAGTCAGTGATGCCATCCAACCATCTCATCCTCTGTCACTCTCTTCTCTTCCTGCCCTCAATCTTTCCCAGCATCAGGGTCTTTTCCAGTGAGTCGGGTCTTCATATCAGGTGGTCAGAGTATTGGAGCTTCAGCTTCAGCATCAGTTTTTCCAAAGAATATTTGGGTTGATTTCCTTTAGGATTGACTGGTTTGATCTCTTTGCTGTCCAAGGGTCTCTCAGGAGTCTTCTCCAGCACCACAATTTGAAAGCATCAATTCTTTGGCACTCAGCCTTCTTGAGCCATGGAATCACAGCCTTGTCGTGGCAAAGGGACTTTCATAACTCAATGAAGCTATGAGTCTTGATGTGCCACCCAAGACAGACAGGTCATAGTGAGGAATTCCAACAAAACGTGGGCCACTGGAGGAGGGAATGGCAAACCACTCCAGTATTTTGCCGCAGGAACCCTATGAACAGTATGGAAAGGCACGGAAAATGAGGACTGAGTAAGGGCAAGGAAGAGTCCATTACTGGTGTCTCCATGGTGAACCACCAAGATGGCCTCAAGGGGCCCCACCTTCTGGTCCTCACACCCTCTGTCATATTTGGGTTGGCTTCCCTGGTGGCTCAGAGGTTAAAGCATCTGTCTGCAATCGAACCTGGGTCCGATCCCTGGGCCGGGAAGATTCCCTGGAGAAGGAAATGGCAACCCACTCCAGTATTCTTGCCTGGAGAATCCCATGGACGGAGGAGCCTGGTGGGCTACAGTCCATGGGGTTGCAAAGAGTCGGACATGACTGAACAACTTCACTTTCACTTTCTTTCACTTTATGACCCATAGACACGTCTCCTGAGTCTCAGTCAGGTAAGACACAGCAGCTTCTCTCTCTCCATCCCGTTTCCTGAGGGAAGCCAACTGCTTTTACCTGAGAGATCCAGGGAGTACAGGACTCATCCTGTGCACAGCCTCATCCAGGAGACATCTAAGAAGAAGAGCCTTCAAGGGAATTCCCCAGCAGTCCAGTGGCTAGGACTCTGACCTCTCACTGCCGAGGGCCAGGGTCCAGTCCCAGACCAGGGAATTAAGATCCCATGGTGAGGCAAGAAAAAAGAAGAGGAGCCTTCAGATGAGACTGTGGCCCCAGCTGACATCCTGCCCGCAGCCTCAGGAAACACCCTGAGCCATAACCACCCAGTCAAGTCAGTCCCGGACTCCTGATTCCAAAGCTATGTGAGAAACGTTTGTTGTTTGTTGTTGTAAGCCACTAATCCTTGTCATGTGGCAATAGATAACTGATACCGTGTTATCATACTTAAGACCTCAGTGAACTAGGGCCCAGCCTTCTGGACCCTCTGAGCTTCCAGGGTGGTCCAGAATGAGGGTGCAGCCCCAGATGGCCCCGAACCATGGCACTGAGTCACAGCTGCACGTGGTCTCTTCCATAAGCAGTGAGACTTTTTCTGGAAAAGTGAAAAAGATGAGAAGACTTCTGAGAGCAAGGGAGAGAGGCAGCAAAGGAAAAGAGTTGTAGTGAGTCTGAGGACCCTGAAAAGTGATTTTTCTGGAAGGCAGGACCGCTGCCCGGGAGCAGGCTGCCGCTAGGATGGACACACCTGTGGAAGAACCACCTCACCTGCCGTTGGCTCAGAGCGCAAATGTTCAGGAAGGAGCTGTGATCTCAGACTTTCCCAGCGTGGGCAGCACTTTCGCTCAGCCAGGCTGGGCACAGGCAGATCCCAGCCCCCGAGGCCCTGACTGCTCACCCCACCTGCTAACGCATCAGCTCCTCCCCAACTCCTCTTACTATCCCATCTCACAGATGGAGAAACTGACGCTTGGGAAGGTTGCGAGATTTGCCCAAGGCCAGATACCAATAAAGGGCAGTTACAGCTCAAACCGAGGGGTAGATTTGAACCCCAACTGGGCCTCGACTCCCTCCCCAACACCTGGAATGGTCTCCCAGGGTCACTCAGAGTGGAGCCGGGTCACCCACCCGGCCCTAAAAGAAGGTGGAAGCGTGAATAGGCTCCTGCAGGATTCTTTCTTTCTTAATACTAATTTTTATTTATTTACTTATTTGACTGCACCAGGTCTTAGTTACAGCGTGTGGAATCTAGTTCCCTGACCAGGGACGGAACCCAGACCCCCTGCATTGGGAGCACAGTCTTACCCACTAAACCACCACTAAATCCCTCCAGCAAGATTTCGATTTAGAAACAGTTACCCTCTCCAGAAGGGCTTCCCAGGTGGCGCTAGTGGTAAAGAACACACCTGTCAATGTAGGAGACATAAGAGACGTGGGTTCAGTCCCCGGGTCGGGAAGATCCCCTGGAGGAGGGCATCCCAACCCATTCCAGTATTCTTGCCTGGAGAATCCCATGGACAGAGGAGCCTGGCAGGCTACCGTCCATGGGATCACAAAGAGTCAGACACGACTGAAGTGACTTAGCATGCATGCACCCTCTCCAAAGCTCAAAGGGCTAACTTCACATCAAGAAATCTCACTTACATGAAGGTTCCCATCACCCAAGTTTGGGGCTCCAGAGTCTACGGTAGAGAGACAGCCTGACCTCCTCTTCCAGTGACTGGAAGTAGCTCCCGGTCACCCACTGGCGTTATAATTTAGTGCAACAAGAATGACCCTGAATATGAAAGCACAGCAGAACATGCTGCCAGCAGTGCTAAAGTTAAAAGTCCATTCACCATCTGGACAACAGTCCTCGTGGCAGGCCAGTGCGTTCCTGGTGCTGCCAGCTCCACATCACAGGGCAGCTGGCGATGCCCAGTTAAGGTCAGGTGGCTCTTGCATGGGAGCCTGGCCTCTTTGGACCAGAGGTGGTGGGAGTTGTCTCGGGCAGGTTCGTCCATGACAATTGCAGAGGCTCCAGTGCAAGTCTCCTATGGCTGAGGCTAGAGATGACACCTCGTCATTCTGTTCATTCTCCACTGGCCTGAGCATGTGTGTGTGTGTGTGTGTGTGTGTGTGTGTGTGTGTGTGTGTGTGCAAGCACATGCAAGCATGCATGCATGTTTGGGGGAGGTGGCAGAGTCACTCACCAAAAGACCTGTTTATGGGAGGAATGAGGCTTGGAGACTGATGACTCAGTCTCCTAGACCCTCATTCCCTCCTTCTATGCAAATCAGATGCCAGCTCATCAACCAGAACATCTGAGAAACCAGAGCAGGTGGTCCGCCAAGCAGACTCAATCAGAAAGCATCTCTCGACTCACTGGCTTGGTCTGAACTTTATGGTTTATTGGCTTCACTGTGAATTCGTTTTCTTCTTTCACATGGATGCACTGAATTCTTCCCTCTCGTGCAAGTAGCTCTTATCAAGTCTGAGAAGTCAGATTCCATCTTTAATGCTGAGGGTGAAGGATCAGAGAAAGAGGGAGAGAGAAGGAGCCACTTCCAGCTCTGCATTGGACACCCTCAGGGATATCAGCCCCCAGAATAATATAGTCATTTATTCTGAGCTGCACCAGAGAAATTGAGGGTCTTATAGGCCAGCCACCCATTTTGCAGATGAGAAAACTGAGGCTTGAAGAGAGAGCTCGTGTGTCCTAGTCGAGGGTGCCTCACCGTGGTCTGCTGTAACCCTGGACTTTTTGCCCAGTTCATCCAGTTTATTCTGGGGCTTTCCCCCTGTGGGTGTCAGTGCGCATGTCCATGTTTAAAATCGTGTCATGGGTCCACTTGCCCAGAAGACTGTCAGCCCAAGTCTCAGGGCCAATCCCGCCGCTCTGGGGCCCTCAGTCAAGTCCCTGAAAGAGTCTGACCATTAGGGCCTACCTGGGGTTGCAGCTTTGATGACAGCCTGAGACCTGCAGGAGTCCGTGTTTGTGTTTTCTTCCCATTTAAATTCGGCCTCCAGCCCTCTCATGTCATCTATGCTGGGAGCCTTAACCGGATGCATAGCGGCCTTTCTGGGAAAACTGAAGGAGAAAACACTTACAGTGAGAGGTTGCAGGGGAATTGGATCCTCACGAAGCCTCAGAGAGGCCTCATTGTGGTTACCGGGTAATTATGAAGGAAGGAGTGCACCTCGCCGGGTGGAAGCTGTCTTAACCAAGTGACAGAACCTGGCTTGCCCATCATGGGCAAACACACATGTGCGTCCTGTTTAGATGCGCCAGAAAGACACACCTCGCCAAAAGTTTAGCCAGATCTAATCATCAGGCTGCAGTCACAAATGCAAACCATGGGGCCGACTGCAGGACTCACGGCCTGAGCTTTGCAAAAACCTCAATACCATGAAAAGCAAAAATGAAAACAGCGATGAGGGTGGGAGTGGGGGTGGTGCTGGATCAGGAGGGAAATAACCGAGGCCATCTGTGAACCTTGAGTGGATTCTGGAATTTTTTAAGCTATAGAATATATTTTGGAATCATTGGGAAATTTTTAATCTCCATTTTATTTATTTCTTCTTTGATCTTTATTACTTCCTTCCTTCTGCTGACTTCAGATTTTGTTTGTTCTTTTTCTAATTCTTTTATTATGTGGTAGATTAGGTTGTTTATATGAGATTTTTCTTTTTTGAAGAATGAGGAACATTTTAATATAGGCTATTTATCAAATTGTTGTTGTTGCTAAGTCATATCCTACTCTTTGCAACCCCATGGATTGAAGCCCACCAGGCTCCACTGTCCACGGGACTTTTCCAGGCAAGAATACTGAAGTGGGTTGTCCTTTCCTTCTCCAGGGGATCTTCCCAACCCAAGGATTGAACCCATGTCTCCTGCATTGACAGACAGATTTCTTTTCCACTGAGCCACCTATATGGGGTGGTACTGAGTTAATTGCCTTAGTCATGATCCTGGTATTGGGTTATGTAAGACAGAATTCTTATTCTCAGAAGATGCTTGCTGCAGTGCTGAGGGTTGACGTGCATGAGAGCACAACTATCAAATGGTTCAGGAAAAAAAGTGTGTGTGAAGAGGGGGGAGAAGACATGAGGAAGCGGGAGGAGGAAGGGGGAGGGGAGGCAGTTCGTGCAAACGGGGCAGATGTGGACCATGGGGAAGTAGGATGAAGGGCAATAGGTGTTTGCTGCTGTTCTGAGCTTTTACAATTTGTCTGATGTTTCAAAGTTTTCAAAATAATAAGTTGTAGAGAAGACTGTCCACACTTGGAGTCTCCTGACCCTCTAGGTTCCCTGTCATCACTCAGCTCAGCCTGCAAAGGGTAAGAGCTGGGACTGACTCAGCATCTCTCCTCTTGGGCTCAGAGCATGTCTTCTCTTTGCTCCCATGAGAAAGTATGAACAGGCCTTTGTGAGCACTCCATGCTGTGTCTCCAGGTGTAAACCAGGTAGTTTGTTCAAGGTCACATGTAGATCCAGTCGGCGTGCAGGAGACGGGAGGGACCCAGCCTTCAGACTCACAGCCTGGACCCCGAGCCACACCCTCTCAGCTGCCCCTCCCGTCGCTCTTGAGCCTGGTGTGTGGTCACACGGTTCCTGAATAATCCCGGGGAGTTGGGGGGGCATGCCTGCCTGCCTGCCTCAGAGGTGCTGGAGCCCAGCGCAGCCTGGGAGTCACAGCATCCCCACTAGGACGTCAAGTCCTCGGGGATTGGCTGCCTGGCAGATGCAGTGGCTCCTGATTGGATAGTGGCAGCTGCAGAGCAAGGAGGTGAGCTCTGGGCACGTTGGCTGTGCCCCTGAACTGTGTCCTGAATGCTAAGCAGGGGGTTTGGGGAAACCTCACCAATCCTTTTCCCCGTCTGGGGCGGCCAAGGTGCTGACCTCCCCAGGAGGAATGAGACAAGCACGGATCGTGTCTTGTGGTTCTTTTCCTCATAAGTGGGCATCAGAGCATGGCCAGGGCCCAGCTGTGAGCTGAGGAGCTCGCTTCTGACCCTGAGGGACCTGACCTTCCAGAGTCCGGGCTAGGGGTAAGGAGTAGGGCGCCTCCCTAAGTGACCACTGCCACCTGTAGCTGCCGTGAGCACCCCTACTGGACAGAGTGGGCATTGCAACCCCAGAGAAGACTGCCCTGTCGCCTGCTCCTCAGGCCCCAGTCCCTGGCCCTCCCCCTACCCGACGTGTGCCAAGCACAGCTGTGAACCCAGCAGACAAAATTCCCTGTATCCATGGAGCTGACATATTGGGGTCATAAATGAGATAGCAAGTGAAATATAAGATGCTCTAGAAAGTGACAGGTGCCAAGGAAGGATTAAGATAGTGTCCAGAGAAGGAGCTTCCCAGGTGGCTCAGTGGTAAAGAATCTACTTGCCAATGCAGGAGACTCCACAGATGCAGGTTCAATCCCTGGGTTGGGAAGATCCCCTGGAGAAGGAAATGGCAACCCATTCCAGTATTCTTGCCTGGAAAATTCCATGGACAGAGGAGCCTGGTAGGCTACAGTCCATGGGGTTGCAAAGAGTTGGGACAATACTGAGCAACTGAGCACGCATGCACACACATCCAGAGATGACTTCATGACAATGTGACCTCTGTATCAGGAGGTGAAGGTCAGGGTCCCTTAGGTGGGTCTGGGGTCAGAGAGCTTAGGCAGAAGGAGAGCAGGTGTGGACACCCTGAGGTTGAAGTGTCTGTGGGGTTCACAGGACCCTATGGAGCCCATATATCTGTGGCAATGAGCAAAGAGGCAGGAGGTGGGGTGGGATGTCAGAGAGGTCGTGGCTCAGGCGGAGGCCACTGTTGAGACCAAGGCTTTCACTCTGCATAGAAGGGGAAACCACTGGAAGGACTGAGCAGAGTAGAATGATCAGCGGCCCTCCCCCCTCAGTGGGCTGGGGTCAGGGAAAGTGCATGCATGCCATGCAAGCTAAGTCGCTTCAGTCATGTCTGACTCTGCGACACCATGGACTGTAACCTGCCAGACTCCTCTGTCCATAGGATTTCCCAGGAAAGAATACTGGAGTGGGTAACCATTTCCTCCTCCAGGGAATCTTCCCTACCCAGGGATCGAACTCCAATCTCTTACATCTCCTGCATTGGCAGGCAAATTCTTTACCACTAGTGCCACCTGGGAAGCCCCAGGGAAAGTGAATTATCCAATATGATCCTGGATGACTGCAGTGTTACTTCCTGGCCTGAGGAAGACAGCCCAGACCCCAAGTCCACAGATTGGCTCTGGTCCCCCCATCTCTACAGAGTTTAGGCAATGGAGAAGTGCTCCCAGAACCTCAGGAAAGCAGTCAGGGAGGGGTGGGGTGGGAGCGTGGAGGGATGGAGTGGAATTTTCACTGGCACTGAACCAGATCTCAGGCTCATCTGAGCCCCCGTGGGTTTGTCTGTCTGTCTGATGCGTACATGTGTGCTCAATCGTGTCTGACTCTTTGCAACCCCATAGACTGTAGCCCACCAGGCTCCTCGGTGCATGAAAACCTCCAGGCACGAATACTGAAGTGGGTAGCCATTCTCTTCTCCAGGAGATCTTCCCAGCCCAGGGATCGAACTTGTACAGATGCTCAAGGAACCAGGCTTCAGGATCACAGAGCATCTTGACTGTACCTGACTGGTCTTTTTTAACCAGCTCCCCTCTTTCTCTGCTCTCCCTTCAGAACCTCGCCTCCGTGAAGAAGGGAGTGCGCCAGGACAAGTGAGGCCAGCTCCATGTATCCGGAATCAACCACGGGCTCCCCAGCTCGGCTCTCCCTGCGGCAGACGGGCTCCCCCGGCATGATCTACAGGTGACGCCCCTGCACCATCCCCCAAGCCCCTCCCAGGATCAGTCCTGCCTCTGAGGAGGGGTCCCCAAGCCAGCCACCTCCCCGTGACCCAGAGGGAAGGGACTAAGTGAGTGCACAGGGCTGTAAGTTGCATGCAAGCCAGCCATTTCTCCATGGTACCCCATGGACTATAGCCCACCAGGCTGCTCTGTCCATGGGATTTTCCGGGTAAAAATACTGGAGTAGGTTGCCATTCCTCCTCCAGGGGATCTTCCAGACCCAGGGATCAAACCCGGGTCTCCTGCATTGTAAGCAGATTATTTACCATCTGAGCCACCAGGGAAGCCTTTAAGACCAAAATGGGAAAGAAAAAAATGAGAGGTTTGACCAGGTGGGATAGAGCCAGGATTAGACTCCTGCCTTGTCTCTGACCCTTCTGAAATATTCCGTGGGAGGTAACAGAGGCCCTTCCTGGATTCTGTTTCTCTTTTACACGTCATGGCTCCTGTGGTCCCACCAGCTTCCCTGACACCCTGAACGAGGCTCAAAGCCTTATAACCAGTGTGGAGCCTGTGGACAGTGGGGGTGGCCAGGTGCTTACTGGGCCCATGAGAACTTCTCCTGGAAAGCCCACTTCCAGATCCAGCTCTGGGTCTTTCCATTTGGAAAATAGCCCAGGCTGAACCACAGGGAGGCTGTGGGGAAGGTGTGGGGTGGAACAGCTGGCTCTGTGGTCAGAGCACAGACCTTGATGGTATTGCTATCACAGAAGACTCGGGTGCGAGTGCAACCCTGGGGGCTCATCAGTCCTTCAACCGCTGGATCTTCAGGTCACTGTCAGGGCCTGAGCTAGAGTGAGTGTCTACAAAAACCATGGGGAACAGTGGCATCCCTCCTTCGTCGAGATCCTAAAAAGAACCCCATAGTCTCGTGCATACTTGCCAGCAGGTGGGTGAGGGCATTTCCTGGTTTGAATGTTTTCAATCGTTGTTATGATTCGTGAAAACCCAAAAAAAGACTCCCCCAGAGGCTAACCTCTAGGCTTCACCTCCCCGCCTGGCGTGAGAACCAGACCAGGCAGAGACCCCCGTGTCCAAATAAACGGGCCTCTGCCTCCCTGTGCCACTGGGTGGCGCTGCGGCCGAGCGCTCGGTACCCAAGCAGAAGGGGGCGGGGCGGGGGTTGCGGGGCGTCGGTGATGCTCCCCGGGCTGGCACCTCCCTGTGCGTGGCTGATGACAACTGCGGCTTCTCTCTCTTCTCTCCCTGTCTCCTTCTCTCCCCTCCATTGCTGTCCGCAGTACTCGGTATGGGAGCCCCAAAAGACAGCTCCAGTTTTACAGGTAACAAGCTTCTCCGTTTTCCCTAAAACCGGCAGCAAGCACGGGAGCGGGTGGGAGGACACCGCCATCCGGGCCGGGGGCGCTGGTGATTTCTCCGCACGTGAAAATCCTCCCCGTGAGATTCAGGCTCTGGTCCTCTCTCGGTGTTGCGACAGCATCATGATGAAACCGTGCAGTCGGGCTCGTCGTGTGGGTTCATCTGGAACTTGCTTTGATTTGAGCTGGGCACTCGCCAGATCTCTCTTAAAACCTCGCTCCTCCGGCAGTAGATTGAGTCCTTTCCTGTGATCCCAGCTTTGTGCTCTTGGGTGGTCAAAGTGAAAGACATGCCCCCAGCCCCTCATTCTCCCCTTGTCTTTGGATCTGAGCTGATTTGCAGCCTATGGAGCTCCCTGGGGGGTGTGGCTCCAACGGGACCTGGGTCAGAGTGGGGATGGATGCATTGACTTCTTTCTGATTATTTCCCTGTTGGAAGTCAGCACACCTGTGTCCCCAGAGGGAGAGGCTGTCAGCAGACGGATAGGCTTGCAGTCCATCCTGAGGCACATCCCATCAGCAGAATCCTCCGGGACGGGTCCCTTCCTCCCTCTGTGCAGCCTCTTCCTGACCTCTAGGGTAGGGCATGCACCACAAACACACATGCTCTTGAAAATCGCTAACTCTGGGAATTTACTTCGACATTTTCCTCCATGGGGAACATGTCAGGCTTATGGAACTCACAGGACAGCGCCACCAGCTTTAGGACTGGACATTCAGCGGGCAGGGCTCTGTCTGTGGTGCATCGTGGCCTCCAGGCCTGAGAGGTCTCTGTCCAGAGCCAGCTCCCTGGCATGTGCACCCCAGCGGTGACAGAGCCATGGCCTCTTATTGCTGATGCGCCAGGGGTCTGCTCGGGCAGTGGGTGCACCCCAGCAGTGACAGAGCCGTGGCGTCTTATTGCCAATGCGCCAGGGGCCTCGCTCAGGCAGTGGGTGTGGGGGTTGGCGCCAGACTTCCGTGTGATTCTTCCTTCATGCAGTCTTGGTCCTGTGTCTGAACACAACTGTGGGTCTGGGTTCTCAAGCTCATTTTCCCACTGCTTCGGTGCCTCCCATGAGGTCTTCCCCCCTTACAGAGAGCTCTGAAGAGAGGTCCAAATCTGATTCTGCTGGAGGTTTGGCTAGACAGGTCTTGCTCGAAATAGTTAGGGCTGAACTTACTAGGTTTGCAAATGCTCTTACTGGATACAAGTGTTTTTCATCATATACACGTGTATGTGTTTGTATGTGTATGTGTGTATGTATTTGTATGTGTGTACATGTACTGTGTGTGTGGGTATGTGGGTATGCGTGTGTGTGTGTGTGTGTGTATTGTGTATGTGTGTGTGCATGTATGTATGACGTAATATGCCAGAATGAATGTGTGCCATCTGTCCAGAAGGATTCAACCAGTGAAACCAGACATGCACTTAAACAGCATCCTCAGAGGCTGAGGCCTGCCTCACTCCCGGAAGGAAAGGAGTAAGGTGAGACGAGAGCAGGCCAGGCCAGCAGATGAAAGGGCCCATAGGAAGTTCCCAGTAAGTCGAGTGGAAATGAGAGGGTCCCCATCCCCTTGCTAACCCCAGAACCCCCCAGATCCACCCTTTTGTCCACCCTCTGGGGACCCCTCTGGGTGAGCATCTGATCCCTGTGAGGCCTTCTTGCCCCAAGGAGGGGCTCTGTGGGGGAACTGAATCCCTGGATCTGAAGACACCCCCCACCCCACTCCCTGCTCAGCCTCTCAGCTCCACATTCAACGCCACAGGCTCTGGCCATCCTGCCCTTTGAGGCTCCAGCGTGGTTATTTCACACAGACACTCAGGTGTCTCTTGTGGAGCCTCTGGTGATGACCTTACTGGGGTGGGATCATTCAGCATACTGGGTGCCACTCCCAGCAGGGTATCCTCATCACCCAGCTATGACACGGCTGGTGGATGGTTATTTAAGTCAGCCAGAAGGGTGGCACCCCTCCTGCAAAAGGGCAAAGTGTCCAAGGCCCTGCCCTCCAGCAACTCACAGACAGGTAAAAGAGGGAAGACCATGTACCTGTCAGCTCATACACAGGAGGCTGCATAACAAACTACCCCAAGACTCAGGGGCTTATGTGTCTGTGGGTTGACTCAAGTCAGTTCATCTAGGCTGGGCTCAGCCAGATTGGTCTCTGAGCTTCAGGCTGAAGGCAGGTTTCACCCTTTCTCCATTCTTCCTAATCAGGGGCCATCCCAGGTCTCTTCTCCTGGCAGAAGTGCCAGAGGAAAAATGAGTCTGAAGGCCAACAGTTAGAACAGGCAGTCACTTCTGCTCATTCTTTGGGTCAAAGCAAGCTCATGACCAAGCCCAGTGTCAAGGGGAAAGTATACTCCCCCAGCCCAGGGGAGTATCATAGTCACACGACACAGAGAAGGGGGAAAGAGTGGGCCACAGTCATGCAATCCTGTTGTTCCTGTTGTTCCGTCGCTAAGTCGTGTTCAACTCTTTGAGACCCCATGAACTGCAGCATACCAGGCTTCTTTGTCCTCCACTATCTGCCAGAGTTTGCTCAAACTCATGTCCATTGACTCAGAGATGCTATCTAACCATCTCATCCTCTGTGCTGTGCTGTGCTTAGTCTCTCAGTCATACCCGACTCTTTGGGACCCCATGGGCTATAGCCTGCCAGGCTCCTCTGTCCATGGGGATTCTCCAGGCAAGAATACTGGAGTGGGTTGCCATGCCCTCCTCCAGAGGATCTTCCCGACTCAGGGATTGAACCCCAGTCTCCCGCATTACAGGTGGATTATTTACCATCTGAGCCACCAGGGGAGCCCAAGAACACTGGAGTGGGTAGCCTATCCATTCTCCAGGGGATCTTCCTGATCCAGGAATCAAACCGGGGTCTCCTGCACTGCAGGCGGATTCTTTGACAGCTGAGCTACCAGGGAAGCCCTCTCATCCTCTGCTGCCCTTTTTATGATATTGTGGCACTGCAAGGAGATCAAACCAGTCAATCCTAGAGAAAATCATCCCTGAATATTCATTAGAAGGACTAATGCTGACCACAATCTACCCTAAACCTAAATCACTCTAATAGCATCTAGGAGGCAAACGGGTCTTGGGAGAGTCCAGAGAGCTGTTGGAGGTTCAAGGGGGGAGTGGTCAGCTGGCTGAGAGTCGGGGAAGGCATCATGGAGCCTGTGAGCTGGACCTTATTCAGGCTGGACAGAATTCAACACATACACCAGAAAGAGCATTCCAGTAGAGGGGACAGTCTGAGCGCAGCTCAGAGAGGTGCCCAGAGAACAGGAAGTGGCAGTCACATCATCTGGGCCTTCAAGTACAGGACAGGAAAGAGAGTGACCAGAGGCCAGGCTAGGGAGGCAGATGGGGATCAGAGGATGGAGGGCCAAGAATGCCAAGCAGAGGAGCCTGACTGCCTTTGGTGGGCACTGGGAAGACATTGATGGTGTAAGAGCAGGGCAGGGGGCAGGGCTCTGCTGCAGGAAGGAAGCCTAGGAGCAGCGAATGAGATGGGGGGAATGGGAAGGCTAGATGTGCGATCCAGGAGAGGTGAAGGAGGGCTGAACCACTGGGGCCATGGGAGGACGGGGTGGAGGTTAAGAGGAGCCAAGTCCCCAGGGCTTGGTGTCTGAGGGGCAGGCGTGGAGAAGGACAATGTGATGAGAGGGAAATGGTGCCCAGGGGAAGGAGACAGGCCTCATTCCAAGCAGGTCAGGCTAATGAGCACCACCCAGTAGCGAGGCCACAATGGCCACTTCCAGCCTGGGGATGACATGTGACACAGAGGCCATGGAACTGACTGTGGGCTTCGGCCTTTAAGAACCATCCCAGGGGCTTCCCTGGTAGTCCAGTGGTTAGGACTCTGCACTTCCACTACAGGGAGTATGGGTTCAGTCCCTGGTCAGGGAACTAAGATCCTGTGAGCTGCATGGTACGACCAAAACAAACAAAAATCTAAAGAAAAAAGAAAAGGAACCATCCCAGGTCCATCGCGAAGGCCTTTCCAGGTCGTCCCCCACTACCAGTCACCTCCACTTCCATGCCATCCTCCAGCCTCACGTTTCTTTGCACTCCAGACCTGGGGCTATGACCCCCCCACTCCTTGGAGCCACCCCCCTTAGCAGATGTGTCACGAGGTAATCAGCTCGGCCTCTGTCCAGAATCCCATGCCACTGGCACGATTTCTCAGCTGGAAGATAGTGTCACACTGAGTCTTTGGGGGGCAGGGGTCCCAGGATGAGATGAAGGGCCCCTGCGGCCATGAGCCCAGAACAGGGACTCAGCATAGATCACCCCCAGGCTCAGCTGCAAAGCGTCTTCCGAACCCCAGCTCAGGACAGTGAGGAAGGGTCTCCATGTGGTGTCTTCACAGCAAACTGCAGAAACCTTCTGTACATATATAGGTCCTGGCAGCATAGGACATACAATCTGGGGCGCATCCCAGCAGAGGGAGGCAGGGCGTCTATCTGTATGTGCTGAAGGCATGTCTCTCCAGGCCCCCACCCATTCTCTGTGGGTGGTGGTCTTATGCTATAGGCCCCTGGGCTCCCCAGCTTGCAGACAGTTAAGAACATGGTGGGAAGAAAGCCAACCAGCCTGGATCCCTTCCTCAAAGACCAGAAAGCCCAGCCTGCGCCTCCTCCCAGGGTCCAGTCTCTCCAGGCAGGGGGACATGCGCCCAAGGGAACAGCAGGACCCCAGCCGGCCCCCCCTCCCAGCCAGGACGCAGGAGGCTGCCTTGCCAGGCTGCACTACGGAACCGCACTTCCCGGGCTTTTAGGGGAAGAGGTGCGCTCGTGAATAATTCAGCTTCTCTCACTGAGATGCAGACGACCTAATAGGACTAATGGACTCACTGCCTCCAAACCCGACCCTTGTGGGACCTCTCATTCACTGACTGCTTCTGACGTCCTGCAGTGACACTCCCTAATGAAAGAGCTGCCGCACCAGCTCCGTAGACGCCTGGTGAGCCCTAGTAAATCAGACTGTGTCCCTTTTAACCAGCAGACGCCAGCGAGGCAGGTGAGTGGTCCCTTCAGCTCAGGAGGCAAGTGGCAGCTGCCTCCTTGGTGGGGGGGAGATGCTGCTGGGGGACAAGCACCCCAGGAATGGACAGCATTTGGGGATGCCTTTTTGGCTGATCTGAAATGAGACCTTCTATATATTTTCAAAGTGGGAAACCTCAAAAAAAAAGCTAGATAACCACAGGAAGAAGGAGGGTGGGTGTTCTGCTGCTTGAGCTTGCTTGCCTCCCGGCCCTGCCGCTCTGCCCATCTGGGGCACCTGGGCTCCAGCTGATACCCCATCGGGTTCCCCATTAAGACCCAGCATTTTCGAGTTTCCCCAAGAAAAACAGCAGCAGGAGGCTGGGTGCTGTCTGAAAGGTCTGTTTGGAAGCACAGGCCTAAGAGAGCTGGGGGCTGCTTCTCTGGGCCTTGGCTTACTGATGGTTCTTGAGCAAAACTGGTTTTGTTTTTCCCCTGATGCGATGCCCTGCATTTTCTAGCCGTGTCCCGGAATGATGCCCCTGCCTCCACGCGCGCCCGCTTTGGGAATTCTGGCTGGTTTCTCTGGTGTCCAGACACATGTTGCTGTTTCAAAGAGACCTTCTGGGTTCCTTCTGGATCCCACATCTCAGGCTTTGGTGGCTCCCAGTAAACAGATCTCTGTTCAGGAATCCCAGGTGGAAGGCTATTCAGCAAAGTTGTGATTCCCGCGGCTTAATGAGATTAATGTCTTCTTTCCATTTTTCTGTGTCACGCGGTCCATTCACGTGAATTCCCCAGGTCCCCATCCACAGGAATAGATTTGCAAAAGGCAGGCCCCAGTGCATGGGGGACCCTGTAGAGTCTGTAATTAGCAATGGTTGTTAAGGAAAGCTAATTCTTCCTGAGGTGAGTAGGCAGGGTGGCAAAGAGGAGGAGCGAGAGGTTGGGGTCACTGAGCAGTCAGGCGGCCAAAGAAGGAGCTCCAGTAAGGGGAGTCTCTCCGGGGCCCCTCATCCAAGCACCCAGCCCTGCTCACCTGAAGAGGAGCCAGCTTATTTCCCTGTCCTCTCCCGCTGGGCAGCACTGTCACCGCCAAAGTCCCTCTGTGTCTTGCCTCCCTCAAGGACCTTAGGGTGAGGAAGGTGTCCCAGCTTCGTCCTCACCATGCTCTGCCCCCGGGGCACAGACCCCCTTGTAAGCACTGCGGCCTTGCCCTCCACCCCAGGCTAGGGGCCACCGTGCCCACCCACAGCCCCTATCTCCTCCCATGAGTCCCCTGACCCGAGCCTGCCCTGTACCGTGAGGACCCTTTCACCCAATGGCAGGCTCTGGGCACCATCTGTGTGGCTGGTGGCCCTGCCCCACCCACGGGCCCCTCCCAAGGCCACTATAACACAAGATAGGAGAGATGACAGGCAGGGGAGATCCCAGTCCCCACAGAGATAGTTGTTGTTCAGTCTGTAAGTCATGTCTGACTCTTTACAACCCCATGAACTGCAGCACGCCAGGTTTCCCTGTCCTTTGCTATCTCCCGGACATGCTTCTCAGGTGGCGCTAGTGGTAAAGAACCCCACTGCTAATACAGGAGACCTGAGAGACATGGGTTCAATCCCTGGGTCAGGAAGATTCCCTGGAGGAGGGCATGGCAACTCACTCCAGTACTCTTGCCTGGAGAAGTTCATGGACAGAGTCCATGGGGTCGCAAAGAGTCAGACAACAATTTAGCATGCACGAGAACCCGACAGAGAGGCTCCCTCCAATTCCTGGTGGCACCCACTACGTTTGTCTCATTAGGAATGTGTGACTCTGCAAGACCAGGGGCAAGGGGTAGAGTTTACATTTTGTCCTGCATGGCCCCTAGAATCACTCAGGCCCGTGGTCAGGCTCCTGCCTGCTGGGCCGTCTCCCCCCCACCCTGTCTTGTGTATTTTTGTGCCCACGCCACTTACCATGCCTGGTACCATGTTCCACGTTTCATGGTTGGCAGCCACCTCCCACACACAGCACTCTCCCACCACAAGGCCAACCCCTGTCCAGCTGTCCAGGATGGTTCCATTTCACCCACAGCAGCCTGCACAATAGGCCTCTGCCCATCCCATTTCACAGATGTGGAGACTGAGTCTCAGAGTGGTCCAGGTACCTGCCTGGGTCACACCAAGCAGGTGACACACAGGGCTGCCCCTGCCCATAACTGGGCCACTCAGCCACACAGTTACTGCAACCCTGGGGCTGTGGCTAGATTTCTGGAGCCAGACCAGGATGGCTTTTTGTGGGTAATGTCTTGAAAGCTAATGGCTATTGATCTCAGCCTGGCTGGGCTGGGCTGGGAACGTGTGTGTCTGAGTTTAATCCTGTTTTTTGGAAGGTGCCCCTGCAACTGCTCCCCACCCAGCTGGTCTCTCTGAACACAGACCCCCCCCCCAGGGAAGCCAGGAGTGGTCTGCTTTTGCCCCACGCAGGCCATGAGCCACAGGCTACACAGCTGCCTCTGAAGCAGCTGCTTGACCGGTTGTGGGCAGCGTGCACGTGGAGGGGAGGAGGGAGTTGGTGCTGCCCACCCCAAGGGCTTCCAAGGTGCCATTTCCTGGGCCACCCCCACACACCCCGAGCCTGGGGCCCCTCTGTTGTCGGCAATGTGATTCTCCGGAAAAGTGGGGATTTTTGTGTTGGGGTGTGCCTGCCTGCAGAAGCACCCATCAGAGACCTTAGTCTAAACTCTGTGGGAATCCAGAGGTTCCGGGCCTTGCAGCCCCTCCCCGTGGGTCTGAACCATGGTAATGCAAGTCCTGGCCAGGAGAAGGCAGCCTGTAGAGAGCTTGGCTTGATCAGGGGCCAGCCCAGCCCCTCCCTGTCAGCACAGCCAGGGAAATGCCCAGTTATTGCTCCAGGTGCTGAGTGCATGCGCACAGCAGTGAAAGTGGACAGAAGAGTCCCTTTCTTCTTGGACCTGACTCTCAGGAGGATCAGCTCAACAAACAAGTGATAGAGATACCTGTGGTCTGTCCAGTGATGACACCTGCCATGGAGAAAGAGGCATGTGAACTGTCAGGCGGGGGTGGGGAGCTCACACGAGGAAGGACCAGCCCAGGTGGCTCCAGCACCATCTCCACCCTCAGGGACTCTGCAACTGCCTCAGCCCCCAGGACAGCCCCCAGCCCTTCCCAGGATAACGGAGCTTGTTCTCCCTTGGGGCACAGATGGGGACAGAGCTGGTCCCTCCACCTTCCGGGCTGACCCAGCTGAAAAAATGAATCTCACCTGACTCAGTGACGGTGACATTACTGGGGCCACCGTGCAGGCATCCAGGCCAGGGTGGAGGTCCATGGTCAGGTGTGGGGGGGAGAAGGGAGTCCCTGGACTGTACCACAGCCCCTGCCCCCTGCGACTGTGTCCGTGTTGCCCAGTCAAAGCCCCTGTAGGATGTTAATGCACAGCCATGGTGCAGCCCTTCAACTGACCCGTTCACATGTGTGTGTGCATTGACACAGGGCAGCATTCTGTGCACACACGCGTTCCCCTTGCCTAGTCTCTTGACTCTCTGCCTCCTGGGGGTCATTGCCTATCAGTTCATGCAGAGACACCTCACTCCTGAAGGCTGCACAGATTTTCATTCTGTGGATGGACCATCAGGTACATAGCCGGTTTCCCTATTGATGGACACACGTTTTTAGTTTCTGAGTATAATCATCCCTTCAGGTGACAATTTAGCAATGGGTTTTAACATTTAAGCTTTGCAATTTCCCAACCTTTTCCCTCCCCCTGACTCCGCCTCACTCCCTCCTTAAATGCATCCGCTCAGTGTTTTCTGTTGCAAAAACTGAACTGTGACATAATTCATTTGCGCATGGAGCCCAAAGAACTGCGCTGGTGCAATGGCGCTTTCTACAAGCAGAGAATGCCCGTGTGGATAGCATTGCCTTCACCAGTCTGTGAATAAGTAGGGCCTTCCCCGGGGGTGCGACACTCCCGGCAAAATCACACGAGAGTTTGCTTCAGCGACAGGTGTGCTTACGCTGCTTCCGGGTCGGCCCTGTAGCTGGTTTTACCCAGGGCACAACTCCTGGGGGTGCCGTGAAGTCCTCCGCCCTGGGGGCCAGGCTGTCTGCATGCTCCTGCCCTGTTCTCATCTGGAGCGCTCTTTTGACATTGCCCACCTAGAACGCAGCTTCGCCCGGGCTTGTCTCGCGGGTGCAGGGGACGGAGGGGGTGGCTCAGCCAGAGTTCCCTGCCAGCGCAGTTTTGAGGACCAAGAACCTCATGTCAGGAGGTGTTTATATCCTGGGGCCGGGCCCTGTCCCCAGGCGCCAGGACCCCTGGGTGGCCGCTCTAGCTGGATGATGTGTCTCTGCCGCCGCCCCTGCCCCCGGGATCAGCGTCCAGCCCGGGGAAACCCGGGGCAGGGGGAGGCTCTCTAACCCATCACCACTGGGCGTTTCCCATCCGGACAGCGGCGGCTCCCGGGCCGGGTGGGACCATGTTGTCCATGACGTACAGCGAGAGCCTGAGGAGCGTGAGCAGCAGGTGTCACTCGGACTGGGCCCTGCACCCCGTCCGCCAGACCGACACGCTGGAGCTGCAGCGGCTGCGGGAGGTGCGGGCGGCCGCCCAGGCCAGGAACATGGAGAGCTTCCTGCGCATGCACGGCCTCTCCCTGGACGGCTGCACCGCCCGGCGCACTGGCATGAAGTACCGGTAAGGGGCGGGGCGGGGCGCTGGGCTGGGGCAGAAGGTCCCCTGGCCGAGGCGAGGGCTGCGGCGAGAGGGGTGCAGCCCAGGAAACGGGGTAATCACTTTGTTGTCAACCGGGGTAAATTTGGGGGTTTTAAGAATGCTGACCATAGGACTTCCCTTGGCGGTTCAGTGGTTAAGTCTCCGATCTTCCACTACAGGGGTCATGGGTTTGATCCCTGGTTGGGGAACTGAAACCCCACGTGCTGCGTGGTAGGCCAAAAGCAAAAGCAAAAGCAGAATGCTGACTGTGTAGGAATGTGTAACAGAGGGAAAACGAAGGTCTGTGTGGTCCTCTCCTCCAGAGATAAGCACTGTGGTGTTTGGTGTCTCTTCCATGGGGAGATGGTGGTTTTTTGAAAAAACTTTGCAGCAGAGTACACTTACTATGTCATACGTCTTCTTGCTATCTCACTGGGATGTGTTAATTATTACCGGTTGACTAACACGAATTGCTGGAGAAGGAACTGGCAGCCCACTCCAGTGTTCTTGCCTGGAGAATCCCAGGGACGGGGGAGCCTGGTGGGCTGCCATCTATGGGGTTGCACAGAGTCGGACACAATTGAAGCGACTTAGCGGCAGCAGCAGCAGCAACACGAATTGCTCCCCAAGTGGCTCAGTGGTAAAGAATACTCCAGCCCATGCAAGAGTCGCAGGAGATGCGGGTTTGATCCCCAGGTCAGGACGATCCCCTGGAGAAGGGAATGACACCCCACTCCAGTGTTATTGCCTGGAGAATCCCATGGACAGAGGAGCCTGGTGGGCTACAGTCCGTGGGGTCTCAAAGAGTCAGACATGACTGAGCAACTGAGCACAAGCACGAAACACTGATGAGGGGAAAGTCCTCGATTCATCATCTCTACCCACAAATCCGTGGTGGCATCAGACCGTGCGAGGTCCTAGGGACCAAGATGCGCTTGGTTTAGGCTGTCCTTTCCATGGGAAGTGTTTTTCAACAAGTGGCCTCTGAACTGGTTGCTGCGACTATGCTTAAAGCCGTGATTAGCAAAGGCAGTGGTTTAGGTGTCCCTGGTTCCCGGATGATGGGCTTGTAGGGCTCAATTCCGTTGGAACCTCAGAAGGACACTGAGGTTCGCTTAGAGCTTTAGCGAGGTTGTCGTTGGAATCAGCATCTGTGACAGTGCACTGACCCGCCCCCTTTCTCCTCTGAAAGCCTCGGAAAGTGGCCAGAGAGCCCCAGAGCTGGCAGCTGAGTCTATAAATGACAAATACTCAGCTTTATTCCTGTGCCTTCCAGGGACAAGCCCTGGCCAGAGCCAGTCACCCAGAAGAAGCCCCCTCCCCGCTTCTGCTCAGTCCGTGTTCAGTTGCCAGATTTAGCAAATAAAAATACAGAGCACCCAGTTAAATCTGAATTTCAAGCAAATAACAAGTTTATGCCATAATCAGGACATACTTATACCAGAAGTTATTTGTTTTTTATCTCAAGTCCAGATTTAAGTGGGTGTCCTATATTTGATTTGGTTTCCACCTACCACAGGCCCCAGGGGTTATCTGGCTGTTCTCCGGAGAGTGGAACAGAGACCAGCCCTGTTGCTGAACGTTTTCTCCTGCGGACAAGTGTTTGGGTCTTCAGGGATCATAGCGTAAGCACGTGGTTGTCATTTAAAGATAGAAAGCACTTCTGCCCTGAGTCCATTAGGTGGCAGAATTCTTAAGGCTTTGCATTCTAAAAATCCAGATGTAAAAGAAGGACAAAGGGTCAGCGAGACTGGCCCTAAGGACCTCCTGATTCTGTTGGAGATTTCTCAAGAGGGAGATGAGGGTCTGAATTTTCTTCTTTTTTTTTTTTGAGTGGCGAGAGGGGGGGCGGGTGGCTATCCATTGATGTTATTGCTGTTCAGTCATTATGTCATGTCCGACTCTGCAGCCCTATGGACTGTATCACAACAGGCTCCTCTGTCCACGGGATTCTCCAGGCAAGAATACTGGAGTGGGTTGCCATTCCCTTCTCCAGGGGATCTTCCTGACCCAGGGATCAAATCTTCATTTCCTGCATTGGCAGGGGGATTCTTTACTACTGGGCCACCTGGGAAACCCAAGTCATTGATTGTCGCTGTTCAGCTGTTTGTTGTTCAGTTGCCAAGTCGTGTCTGACTCTTTGTGAACCCATGGACTGCAGCACGCCAGGCCTCCATATCCCTCACTATCTCCCAGAGTCTGCCCAAGTTCATGTCCATTGAATCAGTGATGCCTTCCAACCATCTCATCCTCTGTCACCCTCTTCTCCTTCTACCCTCAATCTTTCTTTCCCAGCCTCAGGGTCTTTTCCAATGAGTCAGATCTTCACATCAGGTGGCCAGATTATTGGAATCTTAGCATCCTTTAATTAATTCAGAAATATTTATTGAGGACCTACTTGACTCCAGGCAACAGGCTTGCAGACATTGCATAATCAGGACAGACAGGGTCCCTCCTCACCCTGTTGGATGTTCCATCCTGGTGAGGGGGTAACAGAGAAAAAGCAGGTAAATGCCTAAGAGAGTCAGGGAGGCCAGGGACAGCTGAGACCCCAACCATCTGAAAGGAGGACCACTGGAAGTGGTGGGGAAGAACCTTCCAGTTCAAGGAGACAGGGGAACATTTGAGAAGAAAAGGCCTCGGCCAGAGTGAGGAAGACAAGAGCAGTAGGGGGGAGGCCAAGGGAAGAGGCCAGGGGGTTGCCCTCCTCCTGGGAGACCCCAGCTCCCTCACGTATAGATACCATTTGTGATGAAGGGTGCCCTGGGATGAATTATGTCCCTCCAAATTGCATCCACCCAGATTCCTAGAGGCTACTTGAAAATAGGGTCTGTACAGATGTAATTAGATGAGCTTACACTGGAGTTGGGTGGACCCTAAATCCAGTGCCTGGTGTCCTAATAAGAGGCCCAATGAAGTTGCACAGGGAAGGGGCTTTGTAACAGTGGAGGCAGAAATTAGAGTGATGTGGCCACAAGCCAAGGACTGTGGTCACCAGAAGCTGGCCAAGGCCAGGACAGACCCTCCCTTGGAGCCTACAGAGAGCCCTGCCCTTCCCACACCCAGATTTCAGCCTTCTGGCCCCCGTTGATGTGATAGAACCACGTTCTGTTGCTCAAAGCCCCCCAGTTTGATGAACTCGCTTGCAACAGCCCTAGGACCCGAACACAGCTTGGGGTTGTGGGTACTAGGAAAATGTCCTATTTGCCTGACACTCCAAGGAAAAGGTCTGTGTCGCATCTGAAGCTTGATGGACTAACCGTGGGGATGACCCACACTGGGAACCTTGCTTCCCAAGCAAGGGTTGACAAGAAAACCGTTTGAGCCTTTAGCATCTCATGGTCCAGAGGTGGTCGCACTGTGGGGCCCTTTCTTCATCTGGTGGATTTCATCTGGCTGCACCCGGGAATTTCAGTTAACTGGGAAGAGAGCCTCCGGAACCACGGCCACCAGTTATGAAAGATCCCAGATAAATGCCCTTCCAAGGTTAATGTTCCTGGCAGCAGCTGGTCTGGGACTCTGTTAAACCTGGTCTTAAATATTAATATAAAATAGATAACGCCTCCAGATAAGTGCTGCCTGGTGGAGCAAGGCGAACACCATGCCGCTGCCCCAACACATTATCAGTTGAACTGAGCCTGCAGCTGGGAAAAGATTTCTTGTTAACTTCACCCATTTTTTTTTAAACTGTCCTCAACTCTTGCTGTTTAAAAAAAAAAAAACAAAGGCACTGAATTTTAAAATCTCCACAGTCCCTGTGTCAGCTCCCCCTTCCCACGTCCACCTGGCTGCAGTGATGGAGGGTCCGGATGTGTGGCCTGAGACAGGGCAGCAGCTGCGGTCGCGGGCCCACATGGTGCCAGGTGGATACCGGACCTGGTTCAAGGATGCTCCTCTTCTACCATACATGGCCCTAGGAAGGAACCCAAACTCCCCACTGGATCCTGCACATGCTGCCTCTGATTTTGGCCTGTACTCCTCTTCCTCCCGCTCAGGGTGCGCCTGCCTTTCATCCGTATCTCAGAGGAGCTCACTGCATCCCGCAGTCCTTGCACATCCTCAGTGGCCCCCAGGGGGTGCATCCTCCAGGTTTTCACAGGGCCGGCTCCCTCCCATCAGCGCAACTTTGGCCTCAAAGAGACTTTCCCCACCACCTGGTCTAAACAGATGCCCAGTGAGTCGCCCTCAAATCCCACTGTCCTCTCACCTTGTTTCTGCGCGTCTGCATCCCGCTGACAGCATGACCTTTATCTGTCCTCAGCACCTAGAGCAGTCCAAACCTCTGTAAGTACTGGCTGGATGGTGTTTCCCAGTCTTGGTCTTAACCCACTTTCCAGAACATTCTTTTTCTGGAAATGTTTCTTTCCTGCTGCTTCCTCAGCAGCAGGACTGGAAGCTGCATCTGAGACTCTCTGATACGGCCCGGAGGGCAGGGAGCCCTGGGCAACAAGCCTTGGCCATGAGCTTCTGGCAGGGTGCAGAGTCCTGCCTGCCTGCTATTTTTTACTGTAGAGTGTGGCCTCTTACCACTAGCCTCTTACAGGAATCACAGACAGTATTTGATTTGTGGTCAAGCTCATCAAACAGACTTGCTCATTTATTCACAGGTGTTCACTTCAAGCTGGGCCAGTCAGGGAAGACTTCCTTGAAAAATCTGGGAAGCCAGTGTGTCTTAAAGGATGGGTAGGAAGAAGGAAGAGGGGCAGGAGAAAAGACAGGTGAGGGTTGGTGAGTGGACCAGTCTGGGGTGATGGGAGGGGCAGGTCTACCTTGAGCCAGTTCTCTACCAGTGTTCTGGGGTTACCCTAACACAGCACACACGCAGAAGCTCAGAACAGCAGCTTTTTATTCTCACGATCTGGAGCCGAGAAGTCCAAAAGCCAGGGGTTAGCAGGGCCACACCTCTTCTGAAGGCTCTCGGGAAAGATCCAACTTTGGCTCTTTAAATAATTTTAATTGGAGAATAATTTCTTCACAATGTTGTGTCAGTTTCAGGTTTACAGCAAAATGCATCAGTTATACACACGCACATATCCAGTCTCTTTTAGATTCTTTCCCCACATAGGTCATTACAGAGTACTGAGTAGCTTCCCTATGCTGTATAGTAGGCCCTTATTAATTACCTATTTTTGTATATAGTAGTGTGTATATGTCAATCCCAATCTCTCAGTTGGGAGTGGAAACCATGGCAGATTTTATTTTCGCAAAATCACTGCAAATGGTGACTGCAGCCCTGAAATTAAAAGACATTTGCTCCTTGGAAGAAAAGCTGTGACAAACCTAGACAGCATATTAAAAAGCAGAGACATTACTTTGCCAACAAATGTCCATATAGTCAAAGCTAAGGTTTTTTCAGTAGTCATGTCTGGATGTGAGAGTTGAACCATAAAGAAAGCTGAGCGCTGAAGAATTGATGTGATGCTTTCGAATTGTGGTGCTGGAGAAGACTCTTGAAAGTCCCCTGGACTGCAAGGAGATCAAACCAGTCAATCCTAAATGAAATCAACCCTGAATATTCATTGGAAGGACTGATGCTGAAGGCAAAGCTCCAATACTTTGGCCACCTGATGGGAAGAGCCAACTCATTGGAAAAGGCCCAGATGCTGGGAATGATTGAAGTCAGGAGGAGAAAGGGGCGACAAAGGATGAAATGGTTGTATGATGTCACTGACTCAATGGACATGAGTTTGAGCAAACTCTGGGAGATACTGAAAGACAGGGAAGCCTGGTGTGCTGCAGTCCATGGGGTCACAAAGAGTCAGACAGGACTTAGCAACTGAACAACTATAGCCCTTCCCCTCTGGCAACCATAAGCTTGCTTTCTGTAATATGTCTGTGCTTCCTTGATTTTGTCTATAGACACATCACTCCAATCTCTGCCTCTGTCTTCACATGACTGTTTTCCCTCTGTGTGTCTCTGTCAGTCTCCAAATCCTCCTCTCCTTATAAATACAGCAATCATTGAATTTAGGGCTCACCCCAATCACCTCCTCTTTATGTGATGACATCTACAAAGATCCTTTTTCTGAAGATGGTCACATTCATGGGTGCTAGGAGTTAGGACATGGACATGTCCCTTTGGGGTACATGTTTCAACCCATGCCGGGTCACCAGGGCTGACTCAACTCAAGCCTGCAGGAATGTCACTGAGTGTCCTGGGGGGAACCCAGCTCTGGACAAGTCATGTGGTCTCCCCAGGTCTCAGTGTCCCCATCTGGAAATCAGAGACTATAGTCACTTCCTCATAGAATTGTCCTGAGGACTAAATAAGGTAGTGATGGAAGCCAAAGCTCCAGGCTTGGCTCCTGGTGAGAGAGAAACTGTCGGAATATCATGGGTGCCAACAGAAGCACCTGGAGAGCCAGCTCATGTTCTGTGTGGCCATCAGGCAGATAGGAAGGAAGGGAGGGAGGGAGAGAGGGTGAGACGAGCCAGTCACTCTGGAAGAGCTGCCGTGCCATGATCCAGGGGTCTCCCCAGCCCCCTGGGGCAGGTTGGGGGTGCCTATTCTGAACTTTTTTTTAATTTTATTTATTTGGGCTGCTCTGGGTCTTCAGTACTTTGTGCGGGCTCCCTCTAGTTGTGGCGCGCGGTTGTCTCACTGCAGTGGCTTCTCTCGTGGCCGAGCGGAGCACGGGCTCCAGGCACACGGGACTGACTCAGCAGTTGCAGTGTGCAGGCTCGGTAGTTGTGGCACACAGGCCTAGCTGCTCCGAGGCAGGTGGGATCTTCCTGGACCCAGGGTCAAACTCGTATGCCCTGCATTGGCAAGCAGATCCCCAACCACGGCACCACCAGGGAAGTCCCCTGAACATTTCATATGAATGGAATCATAAAGTACGTGGCCTTAAAGAACCCGCCTGCCAATGCAGGAGACCTAAGAGACAAAGTTTCAATCCTTGGGTCGGGAAGATCCCCTGGAAGAGGAAATTGCAACCCACTCCAGTATTCCTGCCTGGAGAATGCCAGGGACAGGGGAGCCTGGTGGGCTACTGTGCACAGGGTCTCAAAGAGTCAGACACGACTGAAGTGGCTTAGCATGCACGTGACTCGTTTCTTTCTCTTAGCATGATGTTTTCCAGGATCATCCATGTTGGAACGGGTATCAGTACTTCATCCTTTTATGGCTGAATAACATTCTACTGTGTGGATATAGACTACATTTTGTTTATTTGTTCGTTATTTTATCTGTTGTTAGACATTTGGATTGCTACACCTTTGGGGTTGTGATGAGTAATACTGCTGTGGACATTTGTGTTCAAGTTTTGGTGTGGGCGTTATGTTTTCATTTCTCTGGGCACATACCTAGGAGTGGAATTGCTGGATTGGGAGGTGAGATGGGTGACCTTTTACACACTGTGATGACTAAGTCTTTGTGAATCTCACTTAAAGCTCAGAGCGCACCATCTGGTTAAGAGCAACCTTGAGGAATCCATAGTGAGATGCCGTCCCTTGTGGGATCCAATGATTTGCCAGTGCACAGAGAACCGAGGGAGGTGGAATGAAGTAGGGCATCTCCACACCCTCCAGGCCAGTGCATAGCACCACTCAAATCTCTTGATAAAAACACAGCTTCCCAGGACTGCCCCAGCGGTCCAGTGGTTAAGATTTCACCTTCCAATGCAGGAGGTGCAGGTTCAATCCCTGGTCGGAGAGCTAAGATCCCACATGCCTTGGGGCCAAAAACCAAAACATAAAATGGAAGCAATATTGTAACAAATTCGATAAAGACTTTAAAAATGGTCCACATCAGAAAAAGAAATGCGTTTTCCCAGGCCCAGCCCCAGAGCTGCTGATTCCGTAGGTGTGGTTGGGGCCCAGGAATCTGCATTTGTAACAAGCTCCTCTAGCATCCTGCTCAGGTGTTGAGCATCCCTGCAGTGGACTATAAGCTCCACGAGCTTGGGGAGGAGCCAGAGGCAGGTCTTTGCCACCTGCAGCCTCTTCGGCAGGGGTGTGGGCTTCCTGAGGGCCAGGGTCTATTGTCTTCAAGTGCAGGGCCCAGTTGGTGGAGAGCCCAGCTGGTAGAGGGGCCAGAACTGCAGCCTGCCCTTCCTCCTTCCCATCGCCCGTCACCCAAGGGGCTCAGGGACCCACGCCAGGCAGGTGGAACTTTCACGGGCAGATGGAAAAGGAAGGTAGCTCTGGCCTGTGAATCCTGAGGGGCCCCTACTGCCCTCCACAGGTGGCATCTGTGACCTGCCAGGGCCCCCTTGGCAAAGGTATCAGCTCTGCCCTCCGTCTCTCCCCAGGACCAGGTCTCCCCCTGGGGAGTGGTTCCTGCTGCCAAGTCAGGCCATGGGGAAGACAAACAGGATGCAATTACCGGTGGGGGAGGGGAGAGTCTCTCACAAGGGCCTCTCCTAACTCAATGGCCAGAAAGCCCTTCCTCTCTGCTGAGGGATAGTGGGAGTGCTTCCTGAGGACCGGACCCCAGTGTGAGCACTTTTGTGATCTGAACACCTTGGTGACCTGTGCTGGACACAAGATCACTGAGGCTTGGAGAGGGAGTCACTTGCCCCTGGCTGCCCAGCTCAGGAGCAGGGAGGCTGGGACTGGATGAAGCAAGGTTTTATTATTAACTTCTCAAAAAGGCAGGGCCAGATCTGAGAGCAAGTGCAGCCATCCTCTGTGAACATCTTGGGGTAGCTTCTTCTCTGAGTCCTGTCCAGGATAGATACCCAGAAGGTGTGTAAGGTTCCTGCAGAGCCAGGTCCTGAGAGACAGAGTGGTCCTCGGGCCAGCCACCTCATTCTGTCAATGGAAGTCCAGAGACGGCAGGACACTCTCCTGGGATCATAGAGCGAATTAGCAGCAAAGTCTGACCACCAGCCTCCCATCCTTCTCAGTCACAGAGCAGAAAGGGACCTAAAAGTCAGCTACGGCGAGGGCCACCCTGCAGGGTGAGAGTGGCATGCTTGGGGTCAGAGAGCAAAGCCAGCCCTTCCTGCCAATGGGGGCATCTCTCTGGGTTTCAGGGAACCCCTTAACCTTGTTCCAGAAGAGCTTGTTCCCATCTTTATCCTGATCCCCTTAGTGTGGGAAAGGAGGCTGGGGTAAAGCAGAGGATCTTCATTCATTCATTCCTTAGTTCATTCACTCATCCATTCATTCATCCATCCTTCCATCCATTCATTCATTCCTTAGTTCATTCATTCATTCACTCTAAAAGTGTTTATTGAGCATCAGCTGCAAGCTAAGTACCGTGCAGAGTGCTGAAGCGTCTCAGGTCTCTGAGACCACAGGGTTCTTTCCTCACTTCACCTGGGTCATTACCATCCAGAAAGAGTGGCCCTCTCTCTTCAAAATCTCTGGTGATTTGACTTCCTATGCCAAAACCTGGTGGCAGCCTTATTTTCTTGGGTGAGAACCGCAACGGGACAGAACTGGCCAGGCCGACTGCCTGCACACTCAGCCGTCCACCCGGCTGCAGTGCATTCCTCGTCCAGTCCCGGCTGAGCGGCTGTCAGCCTGGAGAACCGGTGCTGGCCTCCCAGGGATCGGCCAGGGCAGTCGGGTGGCTTGTGCATCCGCTTCATTAATAATGAATCGCCAGACGCCTACCGCACCTCCCGCGCCTCTCGCCAGTCACCTCGTTGACTTGGTGGGAGTCTCAACAGCCACCGTCCACAGAGCCAGGCTCCCTCTGAGAGACCCGGGGAAGCCTGAAGAAGCAGCTGCTCCCTGAACCCCCAGGCTGCCACCCTGATGGGAAGCACGCTCCCTCCCCCTCCTGCTGTCAGAGGACGGCAGTGTCGCTCATTGGTCGGAGTTACTGGCAGCCCAGCCCTGCCGGACACAGCTGGGCTAGGGGCTCAGGCAGGCAGAGCCAGACCAGGGTGGGGCAGAGGACGGACCTGCAGAGAAGGGAGAGAAAATGGCATCGCCCCCCACCCCTGGATTTCTGAGTTCTATCTGATCAGATCTTTTCTAGCACATTTCTGGAAATTTGACTCCCTTCTGTCTGAGACCACATGGGCTTTTTCTACATCATTGCCTTTGGAAATCTTCACTCCTGGCAGCTCCCTCAGCTTCTGGGATAAAGTCTTGTCCCAGGCGGAGCGGGGCTTCCAGGGGCAGATGACCTTGGAGCCCGGAAGGAGAGGGGACGTGGTCAGGAGCTGAGTGCCGGCGATATGCAGGTGTCCTTTGTATGCTCGGAGCACGGCCTCAAGGGCCGGGGCCCCGAGGACCGGCTGGGCCGGCCAGCGGCCAGCAGCCCCAGCCTGGGCACCCGAGGCCGCTTCCGTGCAGTGGCCATGGTGGCCCGGAGTCTGGGACAGCTGTCAGTGCAGAGCCTCCCGAGCGCGGGTGACGCCAGCGTGAAGCAGCCCGGGATGAAGTATAGGTATGCAGTGCGCGGGCCTGTGCGGGACAGGGGTGCCCTCCCCACGGTGTCTGGGGTTGGGGGGGCTTGGCAGAATGTGGGGGGAGAAATAAAATCAAAGTCAGGGTCAGGCCCCAGTCTCATCGGTGGTGGGGGATGATGATGCCTCTTCTCTCCTTCTGCCTGTTTGTTTCCCTTCCTGGGGGCGGGGGGTGGGGGTTGTCACTAGAGCTGAGTCCCCCCATTTCAGATGCTGTGTGATACTTCCTCTTCCTGGCAGCCCCAGGGCAATGACCACAGGTGCCCTGCCCTCGCCCTGGGCACACAGGCCCTCAGGAATGCCCACTGAGTGGTCTGATGTCTTTGCAGCTAAGCCACCTTGACAAACCTCAGTTTAAGAGTCAGGGATATAGGGTGAACCACGTGGTAGAGTTAACCTTCCCCCACTCCTTGACCTGAGCCGAACCCCAGACCCAGGTTCCTCTACAGCAGGATTCAGGCTCTGCAGCTGGAGTTCTCTGCTAAGGGCTCAGGCCTGGCTTCTCTGTGTCCCTCTGCTTGGGCCCAGCGCCCCACGTGCTCTGGGTGCACTCGCCCTCACTCTGTACATAGAGAGCATGCAAAGGGCCAGTGTCGGCAGGGGGGGCCTTCCTGACATTCCTTGCATCCCCCCTTGGCCTACCCAGGGTCTTGCTCAGATGTCCAATGGGATGCACCCAGATGCAAAAGGAGGGCTGGATCTGAACCCTGGACCCCTGCATCACCCGGCTAGAGGTCTGGCCTTCCTTTAATTTTTTAATTAATTTTTGTTGAAGGATAGTTGCTTTACAATGCTGTATTAGTTTCTTCTGTTTACAGCAAAATGAATCAAGTTTATATATACATATGTCCCCTCCTTTTTGGATATCCTTCCCATTTAGGTCACCGCAGCACCTTAAATAGAGTTCTCTGTGCTATACATTCCGTTCTCCTTGGTTGTCTATTTTATACGTAGTATCAGTAGTGTATATATGTCAATCCCAATCTCCCAGTTCCTCTACCCCCTCTTTCTCCCTTGGTACCCATATGTTTGTTCTCCACATCTGTGTCTCTATTTCTGCTTTGCAAATAACAATGGAATATTATTCAGCCATAAAAACAAATGAAATTGGGTCATTTGTAGAGACATGGATGGACCTAGAGAGTGTCACACAGAGTGAAGTGAGTCAGGAAGACAAAAACAAACATCATGTATTAGTGCATGTGCAATCTGGCTGCTCTTACTCACGAGTTTCTCTGTACTTAGAGCCTTGAGCACTTTGAGAATGATGTTCCAGGGAGAGGGTAGTTCTTACCACAAATCATCTTCATGAACCAGAAAAGCTAAGTTAGGTCCCTGGCTCCCAACTCTGCTCTCTGAGACTCAAATCACACAGGCCACCAACCTCAGAAAAAGCTGCAGAAGAATCTGGTTGTATTTGAGGAGAATGGGTTTCTAGCTGGTATTAGTTGGTACCAACTTGGAAAGTATTGAAAGAATGGATCCTAAGAAATGAGCTGTGTGGCTTAAATCTCTAGCTTAAACCTTAAACCAGTGCCCAGAAGATGGACCTCATGTGAAGGACCCGTGTCATAAGTCCCAGGCCTCCTCGAGATGAATTCTGAGATAACAAGGCCTTTTGCATCTCCACCTGTAACCCTCCTGCCCTGGATCTTTGGGGACATTTGACATGCTTTTATGGGTCTCTGGGGTACAGAGCTTTTGTTCCCATCCTCTCAATTCAGTAAGGACAATTTCTTTTCTAGAAACTCTGGTGGTTTATCTTTTGTTAAGTGGGAACCAAAAACTAAGAGTAAACAGAATCTGTTTTTTAGTTTAGATACATGTTACCTGCCGAGACTTTTAAGTCAATCCTAAGATCAAAAGAGTGAGACCATTTCTAAAAGTATGAAGGAGAATGTACACAGGAAATGTGGCTATTGACAGGATTTCCCTGCCAAGATCTTAAGATGCATTGAAGACTGGACATCAAAGAGCCTGAATGCTTAAGATTCCTGTGTGCACCTATGTGTGTACATCCGTGTGTGTGTGTGTGTATCTATGTGTGCACCTATGTGTGCATCTGTATGTGCATCTGTGTGTGTGGATCTTTGTGTGTACATCTCTGTATGTGCACCAGTGTGTGTGGATCTGTGTGTGTGTGCACTTGTGTGTACATCTGTGTATGTACATCTGTGTATTTGCACCAGTGTGTACGGATCTGTGTGTGCATTGGTGTGTGTGCATCTATGTGTGCATCTGTATGTGTGCACCTGTATGTATCGATCTGTGTGTGTGCATCTGTGTGTGTGGATCTCTGTATATCTACAGCTGTGTATGCATTTCTGTGTGTGTGCACCAGTGTGTGTGTACCTGTGTGTATGTGTATCTGTGTGTATGCATGCCTGTGTATGTGTGTGTGTGACATGCTGGAGGCACTGAAGGTGAGACAGGCAGCATAGGGAAGTGCTCGCTGGGCCAGAGGGTTCAGAATCTGAGAGCCCAGCCCCAGCTTTCCATCCTGGGGGACCCCACCTGTCCTTACAGGTGGCAGGGCCTAGGAAGCTTGCCCTGGCGGTAAGAGGGAGAAGGTGGGCTCATTTCCCTGTAGGTGTGCAGTCTCAGAGCTGAAATGGAAGTCAGAACCCAAACCATCGGACAGCTCTGCTGAGTATGGGGTCCCTGCCTGACGGGGTTGTTCCATGATGACTCTCCCAGGATCACAGCCAGGGTACATGCAAGTGGGAGCTACAGGGGGCCTGATCCAGGACCACCCGCTACTGACCACCTCCTTAAGGAGCTGGCCCTTCACAGTGGCATTGAGGGTGATGTGGCCTGTACCACCAGGGTGCCACAGTCTTGCCAAAGGGCCCCTTTGGCACTGAGCAATAGAGGTGCTCAGTGTGGAGGAGGGGAGACACCAAGATCTGTGAGTAAAAAGAGGGCCCTGCATTGGATCCTGAGGGTCTGGCCCCAAGGCCTGGGCTTCTCAGCCCCACCTTACACCAAAAAGCACCCCCAGGACCTGTGGCTGCCGGATGCAATCTGATGGCAAATGTCTGGTAGCCCAGGTCCGTCGTAGGGAGCCTGGAGTCTGGGGGCGGGCAGAGCTGTAAACAGATAATGCCCCACAGGGTGACAGCCAACAGAAAACCCCAGCATCCCTGTCCATCAAACCATCTCCAAGTTGCTTCCCATCACCTGACCACATTTTTGTCCTCCTCCCAGATGGCTGAAGTTAAAGGCCCTGAACAGCTATTTTTAAAGGATGTGTAATTGCCTAGAATGTGAAATGCAGTGTTTAAGGGTGTGGCCCATCGGGGTGGGAGGGGGGTGGTGCTGCATGATAAACATCACTGTTTTCCTCCAGCAAAGGTTAAATCCCTGAGTCCTCATTAGCCATTTTTCCAGACCACAGGAGGGACAGGAGACAAATGAATAAAGACTAACATTATCGGGGTTTAGGGATTTAGCCAACTATTTTATCACTGTGGCGAATTTTAATTAGGGGAAGAAAACCTGTAGGAAATGATTTCCCCATGTAGAAAGTTTTGAGTGGCAGCGTGTCTCCAGCCCAATTCCACACGAGGCTGTGCTGTTAGGCTGCCCCCACCCTCACCAAGCTGCCGTATTTATAAAACTTCCAGCCCGGAGATACCCTGTCCTTTCTCATTCCTCCTCCGGAGGCCTGGCAGCGGATGGCAGAACTAATACCATCATTTTAACAGGGAAACAACTTGAGCGGGGTAATTGCAGCATGGCGCGGTGTCCTAGTTTTGCTAAATTATTCCTGTGGGCGGTGGGTGGAGCCACAGCTGCATCACCGAGCACTCGAGCACTCGGAGGAAACTCGGAGCCCCTTCTCATGGGCAAGGGCGGTCGCCTCTCTTCAGCCACAGACACAGGTGGGCTCAGCCTGCTGTCCTGGGTCCTCACCTGTCTGCTGCTAAAGCCGCCCAGCCCCTGAACAAGCTGTATGTGCCGGCACTTGGTTGCACGCTGATAAAGGGCAGTTGCGGGAGGACAGGCCTAAAACTTCACCTTCTGCAGAGCCTGGCCGGGAAATCGCTCCTCCACCATCATGCCTGGGGATGGTTCTAGAGAGGCGGGGCGCTCAGTCTCCCTCCCAGCACCTGGATTTATCCAGACCAGGTGCCCAAGTCTTCAAACACCCAGGCATCACAAACAAGGTTCTAAAGGTTTTCATGACTGTGCTCATTTCCAGGGGAGGGGCTTCTCAAAGGGGTTTATGACCCAAAATGGTTAAGACCACTGATTAGAACTTTTAGTCCCTGATGCTTTGTTATCAGACCACTCCTAAGCAGCGTTCTAATTTCTCACAAGTATTTTCTCACTTGTGTGAGATAAACTAGCTACCCTACTAAAAAGAACTGGCCTGATGCAGGGTCTATAAGTGATGTCATTGTGCTTTTCTTTCTTTCTTTAATTTCTTTTTAATTCCTATTTCTTTATACATAACAAAACACAAGTTCACTTTCTACTTAGCAAGCAACATCAATTCAAGCATGATTTAAACTATATAAGAAAACGTTTAAAGAATGTGTTCGACTCATCAGCTCTTGAATTTCATGCATACTGTATTTCAGACCTCTCAAGTCAGAAGCTAATCAAGAATATTCCAAGTATTTTTTCCTTGTTTTTGGAGATATAATTGAGCCATAACATTGTATAAGTTTAAGTTACAATGTGATGACTTGATACATTTACCTGTTGTGACGCGATCACCACCATTGGTTTAGTTAACATCTGTCACCTCACGGAGTTATGAATCACACCTCTTTCTAAGTTCATAAACCAAGTGGCTCTGGGTTGGAATGTGCAAGCAATGCTGAGGGCATTAGTAGATTATTTCATTGATTTATAGGGTAAAAAAAAAGGGGGAGGGAAACTTGAGTTCCCTTTTTAACGTGGTAACATTTAAAGCCTATTTGATTTATACATTGTTTCTCGAATAAGGAAAAGGCTGCAGTCCACCCCCCTCCCACCCCACCCTACCCCAGTTCTGTGCTCTCTTGAAAATGAAACTCCTGCAGAGTCAGTGTTCTGCGTCCCTTTGCCCAGGCACGTGTTATCCCATTTCATCCTCACAGCAATCCCCTGAGAGAGGCAGCATCGCAAGCCCATTCTGTAGATGAGCTCACTGAGGCTTCAGGTGGTTACATGATACACGCAGGGGCAAGCATACAGCCAGGAAGGTCGAAGCAGGGCTTGATTTACAGCTTCTGAGCCTCTGCCTGTAGCCACTGCCGATCCACTCCCCTCCCTGGAAAAGAAAACAGCTGCTATTATGTCCTCATTTAGGAAAACTACCAGCATATCCTGTAGGAACAGTGGGCCAGTGGCTGGGCTGATTTTAATGGAAATGTAACGAGAAAGCTGGACAATTTAGAACTATTTATATTTGGTGACAAACTGTTATCAAACTGCTTACAAGTTTATTCTATCCACCCCCGATCAACAACCAGCTGTGATGTGGGCAGGGTCCAGGGATCTTGTAACTGGGGAAACTGAGGCTGCAGAAGGTCAGAGAGGGGAGGGTCAGGCTAGCCCCATACCTGCTTCCCAGGGGGCCACCCACGTGGGGTAGAAAAACAGGACACAGCACCCACTGAAGTTAGAAACATCCAAGGGCCCTGGGAAAGGAGGCTGGGGTCCACCCTGTGCATCTCTCACAGCTCTCTCGCTTCCCACCCGTGGGGTATCACAGCTCAGGCTGGTCCCAGGACCGAGATGTCTCAGGAGGGAGGTGGACTCGCACCCTGCCACTTGTCAACCTCACCATCTGGCGACTTCCATAAAGGGCTGGAATGAGGGCCACCACTGGGGTGGGGAGCGTGTTCTCAAAGTCTGGGTGGAATCCAACTTCCTCCCCAGGGTGCTCTTCTGTAAAACAGAATATCAGAAAAAGGGGATTGCCTGCCGCCCTGAGCTTTTGGGGAATCGGTGACAGGGCCACCCTGCCCGCTGCTGTCTGGCAGGCTCCAGCCCAGCCAGCCTTGGCAGGAGGGACGGGCCAGGCCGGACAGGAAGCCCAGGCCTCAGCAGGACACTGCTGACCTCTGTGACCCCCTGAGGGCATTAATGACAGCCTGCAGCTGGTCCCCATGGACCTGGGACAGACCCCATCTGGCAGGTGCTAAGTAGGCCTGTGGTGGGGCCCCGGGCAGTCTGCGCAGCTATGGCCACTAATCCTGACCAGGACGTGTGCCTCCAGGAGTCAGTCTAGCTCTCGCCCTCCTCTGTGGCTCTGGCTGGGGGTCAGGCCTGCTGTGGGGCATGGGCACCCCTCAGTGGAGCTCTCATCTCCCCCCATTCCTCCTGCAGAGAGACAGGGCCGGGGGCCACATGGCCCAAGGGATGTGGAACTAACTTGTCCTGTACTCCACAAAGAGGGGAAATGAAGATACACAAAACACAGACGTGACACTAAAGAAATGCAAAGAGAAGCTTCTCACGAGAGCGGGGTCGCAAGGCCTGAACCAGTCTTATTTCAACCCATGAAACAACTCGGGGCCCGGCCCATTCCATGTTTTCTCCCCACGGTGGCTTCCGGGGCCCTGCGGTGGTCAGAGCATGGCCTGGCCCAGCAATATGGCCGTGCCCTGACATGTGGGGGACAGTTGGCCCTTTACCCCAGGGTGGGTGAGCAGCAGGCTTCTCTCCAAAGGACCCCTGGCCTTCAGAGCCTTAAATGACATGCATGGGGGGTTCGGGAGACTGGGCAGTGGAAACAATGGGTCCTGCCCTGAGCTGCTGAAAACTCATACCACGTTTGTCTTCCAGGAACCTGGGCAAGTCGGGCCTGCGGGTCTCCTGCCTGGGGCTCGGTGAGTGTGGGGGCCTCTTGGTGCCATGGTGACCATGGGAACAGGGGCGGTGGGAAGGCTGAAGGGGTCACCTCTGGGGGTGAGGGGAGGGAGCTGCATCCAGAGCCAGGATTGTGAGGGAAGGAGAGGCTTGGTTGCCATGGCAACCAGGAGGCCATGGGGGAGGGGCCTAGGACAGGATGGGGACAGAGATCCAGCCTTCGTGAACACCAGGGCGCTCTACACACACAGCCCCCTGCCCAGCAGCAGAGAACCAAGGAAGCCCCCTGTCCCTGAAGCCAGCACCTTCTTTCCTTACATAACAGGGTCCCTCGTGAAGAGCAGTTGGATTTTGCCCTTTTATTCCTTTTGCCAGATATGACCTCTGTTCCGAGAACATGCTGTCTCTCCACCTCACAATGCACACATACACCCACACACACACACACATATATACACATACACACCACCCAGCAAGCGTGAGGACACGGCTGTCAGACCAGCGCATCTTCAAAGAGACAGCCCTGGCCCCGCTGCCCACAGGGTGTCCCCGGAATAGGAGTTGCAGTGGCAAGAGCCCCAACAAACCCATCACAGCCCGCCAGCCAGCTGCCTGCTCTGGGCGCTTACTGTCCCCTTGGTTCCTTGACCCCAAGAGACAGAGACTTGCCCCAAAGGCCAGATGTCCACACATGCCCAGCACACACTCTCACAGAGCAGCAAGGTGGCCCATGGCTGCCTTCTCCCCCCACCGCCATGTCCTGCTACCCGAGATCTAAGCACCCTAGGGAGAACTAGCATCCCTGGGGGCATTCTGTGACTTCAGCCTGTGTCTCTCCTTCCAGGAACATGGGTGACCTTCGGAGGCCAGATCACTGACGAGGTGAGATGGGGCTCCCTCGTTCCCCCAGGCCCCAGCGAGGGCCACCAGCACCCCGAGCACGTGGTAAAGTCTTCCAAATGTACCAGGTGGTCTGCGCTCAGGGCGGCCTCCATGGCTCCCTCCTTCTGTTTCTCCAGGGTGCCCTGGGGACAGCAGAAAGGGTGAGCCAGACAGTGGTGCTAACACCTAGCAGCTGGGTGTCTTGAGACTTCAGCAGATCCTTTAAAGTCCCAGAAACTCAGGTTTCTCATCTGTGTGACACCCGCCCCACAATTAGGAGAATTCCAAGACAGCTCACTTTCCGAATCATCAAGCCCTAAGCGATCTCTGCTGCTGCTACAGAGGATGCCCACGTGGCTTTGAAACTTCAGCAAATGTCTGTCAAGAGCATTTAGAATGCAGATTGTGGGACTTCCCTGGTGGTCCAGTGGCTAAGACTCCCCGTTCCCAATGCAGAGGGCCTGGGTTCCATCCCTGGTCAGGAAACGAGACCCCACATGCCACAACTAAAGATCTTGCATGCTGCCACAAAGATCAAAGGTCTTGCATGCTGTAACTAAGACCCAGCAGAACCAAATTTTAAAAAATTAGAATGCAGATTTGCAAATTTGCTGCAAACTGAAGACCAAGCAGATGAATGTTTGACTGAGCTGCAAAGTGTGCATGCCCCAGGGCCAGCTTTCGTGGGACACAGTGCCACGGGATGGACCTGCTGGGGCTTCTCTCCCCACCCTGGGATGCAGCATGGCCAGTGTCTGTCCTGAAGAGGATGATGATTCCCAGGCTGGTATGCACTTCTGGGCAGGAAATGAGTATCTTGGAAATGAGAACGATGGTATTTGCTCAGAGAGCTCAGAACCTCTGCATGAGATGCTGTCTGCCTTCACATCCACCCTGCTTACTGTTGGGAAGGTTGCATTTAAAAAATGAATAGGCACTCAGTCATGTCTGACTCTCTGAGACCCCGTAGACTGTAGCCCACCAGTCTCCTCTGTCCATGGGATTCTCCAGGCAGGAATACTGGAGTGGGTTGCCATGCCCTCCTCCAGGGGATCTTCCCAACCCAGGGATCGAACTCGTGTCTCTTGCATCTCCTGCATTGGCAGGCAGGTTTTTTACCACTGTGCCACCTGGGAAGCCCTTAAAAATATAAATTAGTTCATTTGCTACGTTTAGCTATGATTGCTCAGTTACTTTTCGAAGGGAAAGTTTGGCTTCTGTCACCATCTAGATGCATTTCATTTGCGTTCTGGCTCCTTCTGTGACCATAGCTGTTACAGAACTGTTGATATTCGCCCCTGCTCTGAGGCTCTAGGTCTGAGCTATCTCAGGATAAAGTTGGCAGTCTTTAAGGTCCAGGCAATTGTTCCACTTCAGCCACCAGCTTGGTTCCGAGTACTTAGAAGGTCGGAGCCCTGGAGCCCACCTGCTTTACCCCAAATAAATTGAGTCCGATTCCCCTGCTTCCCTTTCGATGTGGAAGAATTCTGTCAAGGATGTGGCTTCATTTCTGAATGGCATTATTAGCTACACTGTGTGTGATGTCCTTGTGGAAAAGATACAAAGAAGCGGTCGGATGGTAACCATCCAATTAGGTGACTTTTTCAGCAACAGATCCATCGCAGCCAAAGAGTATTGATTAATGATCCGATGACAGCCACAGCTGGCTCCAGCCTCCCCCGTGTCCCCATCAGGGACATAGTGACACGTATGAAGACATTGGAAGTCGTTTGCAAATGACACAAAGCTGGAAGGACGGTGGATACAACAGATGACAGATTCAGGGTTCTAAAAGGCCCTGACAGGTGAAAATGACTGAACAAAAGAGCAAACAGAATTTTTGTATTAAATCCTAGAGTTAGTGTCCCAAAAATTCAATACATCAAGACTAAGGGGCCCACCTTGCTGTGATTCACATGAAGAATGCCTGGATTTTATTCTTCAGCTGACTGCCTGGTCTGAGCCAGCGGGGTTAGTGCTGCAAGGAGATAAAGCAAAGACCATCTGGGCTGCAGAGAAACACATGTGCGGCCCCAGGCCCACTGGGCACTCCAGCTGCGTGAGCCCACCTGGAACACTGTGTCCCTTACTAAGTTCACATCCAAAGGAAGGCATTCAGCGTGCTGTGGAATTCAGAAACAGAGTTATGTTTTTAGAGTTACTTCCTGTGTACAAGACACTGTGCCCAGATGCCAGGGAGACCCAGAAATGAGGAACCAGTGGATTTACTGTGGCAGAGGGGTGTGTCCTGGCTGGACTTGGAAAATATTAGTAAGTGATGGCCCCGGGGAGTTGGTGATGGACAGGGAGGCCTGGCGTGCTGCGATTCATGGGGTCGCAAAGAGTCGGACACGACTGAGCGACTGATCTGATCTGATCTAATCTGATGGCCCCGGGACCAAAGCTGGTCCCCAGCCTGATTTCTTTTTATTTTTTGTTTTTCCTTTCTTCTTAAATATATGAAACGTAAAATTTGCCATTTTAATCACTTTTCCTGTAGTTAAAATGAGCATAATGTAAAATGTGCCATGTTAACCATTTTTGAAGTATGCAGTTATTAAGTATACAGTTATCTTGAAGTAAACAGGTATTAAGTACATCAACTTTGCCGTGCAACCATCACCGTGTTCTATTTCCAGCATTTTTCATCACCCCAAGCAGAAACTCTGTGCCCAGTAAGCCAAAAGCCCCCAGTCCCTGGTCACCTCTCATCCACTCTCTACCTCTATGGATTCCACAGCCATTTTTGTAAATAAAGTTTTTTCGGCAGGCAGCCACGTCAGTTCATTTACATATTGTCTGTGGCTGCTTTCAGGCTGTGAGGGCAGAGTGGAATAGTTGCCACAGAGACCATCTGGCCTGAAAAGCCTGAAATATTTCCCCTCAGCCTCTTTACAGAAAAGGATTGCTGTCAGCCATCCTTTGGGGTCACAGCAGCATCTGCAGATATCTGTGGGTTGTTGTCCCAGGGAAGGGGACTTCCATGGGCCAGGCAGGGAGGCAGGAAGCACTTGGTGTTAGTAGACCTCACGTCACCTGGCAAAGTGCCAGAGCTGCCCTGGACAGAATCAGGTTTCCAAACTCTAGTTCAGTGCCCTTTCTGTGATCTCACACAGCTGCTCAGGTAGAAAATGCCCCCTCGGGCCCGTGTTCCAAGCAGCCTGGGCAATAAAATTTACTACAAATAGTGGCTGAGAACTTTACATTTATTATGGCTCTCAATCCTCTATCAACTCAGAGAGGCGGGTGCTGTTATCCCATTCTGAAGAAGCAGAACCTCCAGACTGAGCAGGTGCCCAAGGTCACACCTGGAGAGCCATGCAAGGGGACCCCACCTGGGCTCCTTGCCTCAGAACCAGCAGCCCCTCCCAGATCTGGGGCAGGACGCTGTCCCCTGGGGGGGGGGGTGACAGGGAGGTGGCCCATGTGTCTTCCAAAGTTCCTTCTGCCTCCAGCCTCTGAGACTCTGACATTGGAAATAACTGAAAGTCAAAACAGAAACTCCATTACACAAAACAGGATGCACCCACAGAGAGAAAGTCTTTAGAAGCCATGTTTGATGACTGACAAGGAGACAGGACCATGATGAAACAGCACAGAAGACAGCAGAGACAGCCGTCTGTATGCCACACTTGCAGTGCTGCAGGGAAAAACCAAATGATTGTTGTTCAGTCGCTAAGTTATGTCTGACTCTTTGCAATCCCATGGACTGCGCACACCAGGCTTCCCTGTCCTTCCCCATCTCCTAGGGTTTGCTCAAACTCATGTCCATTGAGTCAGTGATGCCATCCAACCATCTCCTCCTCTGTCACCCGCTTCTCCTCCTCCCCTCAATCTTTCCCAGCATTGCGGTCTTTTCCAAGAGTTGGCTCTTCGCATCAGGTGGCCAAAGTATCGGAGCTTCAGCTTCAGCATCAGTCCTTCCAATAAATATTCAGGGTTGATTTCCTTTAAGATTGACTGGTTTTATCTCCTTGCAATCCAAGGGACTCTGAAGAGTCTTCTCCAATACCACAGGAAAGCATTTACTTAGAAAAATCTGGAAAAGAAATTGCACCAAAATCATAGCAGACCAAAAATCAGCCCTGAAAATTCCCAGATTCCCCCATTCTCTTTCTGTTCACAGTCACCCAGGCACTGTCCTGGGTGTAATTAGGATTGTCTTCAGATCTTTCTTCCTCTGTCAACTCATGCTGTCTGAGCACCTGCCCAGGGCCAGGTCCCTGCCCTTGGGCTGCTCTCTGTCTGGAGAGTGGGACAGATCACAGATCCTAAGCATATCCTTAAAAAAAAAAAAAAAAAAAACTGAATAATCAGAGTAATTTGGTTTTTAATTTTATTTATTTATGTATTTGTTTTTGGCTGTGCTGACTCTTTGTTGCTGTGCACGCGGGCTTCTCATTGCAGTGGTTTATCTTGTTGTGGAGCATGGGCTCTAGAGTGTGCGGACTTCAGTAGTTGCAGTGTGTGGTCTCAGTAGTGGCAGCTCCCAGGCTGTATAGCACAGGCTTAGGTGCTCCGCAGCACGCAGTGTCTTCCTGGATCGGGGATCGAACCCTTGTCAGGGATCAAAGCCGTGTCTCCTGCACTGGCAGTTGGATTCCTTACCACTGAGCCCCCAGGGAAACCTCGTAAGCGCATCTTAGTCCCGATAAGAATATGTTAAGTGAACAATGAAGAATGCATTCTTTTCCTGTGGCTGCTGTAAGAAATTAACCACTAACCGCGTGGTTTAGAACAATAGACATTTATTCTCTCATGGTTTTGGAGGCCAAAACCCAAAATTGGTATCACTAGGCTGAAACTAAGGTCAGCAGGGCCACACTTCCAGTGGAGGCTTCAGGGGAAAATCCTTCCTGACTCTTGCAGTGTCTGGGGGCTGCCTGCAGTCCTCGGCTTATGGCCACACCACCCCAGCCTCTGCCTCTGTGGTCACATCCTCTTCTCCTGTCTGTGTCAAATCTCCTGCAACCTCCCTCTTATAAGGACACCTGGGGTGGCATTTAGGACTCACGTAGCTCATTCCGGTGCTTCCCAGGTAGCGCAGTGGTTAAGAATCCACCTGCCAGTGCAGGAGATGCAAGAAACTCGATTTCAATCCCTTGGTCGGGAAGATCCCCTGGAGAAGGAAGGAAATGGCAACCCACTCCAGTATTCTTGCCAGGAGAATCGCATGGACAGAAGAGCCTGGTGGTCTACAGTCCATGGGGTCACAAAAAGTCAGACACGACTGAGCGACAGACACAACTGAGCGACTAAGCACGCGTAGTTCATTCAGGAGAATCTCCCTTAATTTAATCACATCTGTAAATGTAACATGAATGTTACCTAAGGTGACATTCACAGATTCTGGGACCTAATATCTTTAGGAGCCATTATTTAGCTGACTACAGACAACAGGGAAACAGAGAAAGGAGGACTGGGAGGCAGACATGAGAGAGTAAGCCACTTGATAAGCCAGAGCATTCCAGCCCAGGGGACAGAGAGGAAGAAAGGAGGAAAAACAGGAGGAGGAGGAGGAAGGGAGGGCTCCTGGAGAGAAGGCAGTTGTTTTGGAAATGTTACACTTGAGCCCCAGGAGGGAGAAGAGGAGCCAGTCTACTCTGGTGGGGGACGGGAATCCAGAAAACTCCCCCACCAAAGAGCCTTCCTACTCTGATGACAGCAGCTGACTGATGGGGGTAGCTTTGACCTGCTCAGCCTCTGAAACCTTTGGGATTCACTGCCAATATTTGAAATAGATTTTACACCCTCTCCCCAATATCAACACCCTCAGATAGGTAGATGACACCACATTCCTGGCAGAAAGCGAAGAGGAACCAAAGAGCCAGTAGATGAAGGTGAAAGAGAAAAGTTAAAAGGCTGGCTTAAAACTCAACATTCAGAAAACTAAGATCATGGCATCTGGTCTCATCACTTCATGGCAAATAGATGAAGAAACAATGGAAACAGTGGCAGATTTTCTTTTCTTGGGCTCCAAAATCACTGTGGACGGTGACTGCAGCCATGAAATTCAAAGACGCTTGCTCCTTCGAAGAAAAGCTATGACCAACCTAGACAGAATATTAAAAAGCAGAGATGTCAATTTGCCGACAAAGGTCCGTATTGTCAAAGCTATGGTTTTTCCAGTAGTCATGTACGGATGTGAAAGTTGGACCATAAAGAAGGCTGAGTGCTGAAGAATTGATGCTTTCAAACGCTGGTGTTGGAGAAGACTCTTGAGAGTCCCTTGGATAGCAAAGAGCTCAAACCAGTCAATCCTAAAGGAAATCAACCCTGAATATTCACTGGAAGGACTGGGGCTGAAGCTGAAGCCCCAGTACTTTGGCTACCTGATGCAAAGAACTGACTCATTGGAAAAGACCCTGATTCTGGGAAAGACTGAGGGAAGGAGGAGAAGGGGACAACAGAGGATGAGATGGTTGGATGGCATCACCGACTCAATGCACATGAGTTTGAGCAAACTCCAGGAGATAGTGAAAGATTGGGACTCCAAAGAGTCTGACATGACTTAGAAACTGAACACAACCCCAATATCCTGGATTTCTGGCTTCTCTTGAAAAATAAAGGGATTTGGTCGCACCAGTCACCTACCCATAAGCAGCGATTGAGCCTCCCCTTCACCCCACTGACACCCACTGAGCACTGGCCTCCCTCTCCATACCTTCCTGGCCAGTGGGGCTTCTGTGTTTGGTGTTATGAGAAGCTCCTAGAAGCCACAACTGGCTGGCTTTCTGTCCTACAGTTTTTGAGGGTTAAATAGGATTGGCCAAAAAAGTTCATTCAGGCTTTTCCCATAGGATCTAGGGACTTCCCTGGTGGTCCAGTGGTTAAGACTCCATGCTTCCAATGCAAGGCACATGGGTTTCATCCCTGGTCGGGGAACTAAGATCCCATATGCTGTGCAGCACGGCCAAGAACAAATGTTTTTTTTTTTAAAAAAATCTTATGGAAAAACTCAAATGAATTTTTTGGCCCAGCCAGTATTACTCACTGTACCCTGGGCTGGCCTGAGAGGGAATATTGGTGCTCTGAGTTGAGCTTCGAGAAATGGCTAGTGGAGGAGTTTGGATCCATGACCCCCACTGAGAAGGATGTCTGCTGTGTCCAGAAAGCCAGAGAGTTCATTCTGCACTGCACCTTGGAGGGAGCTGTCAATTGCAGGCAGATTTCCTCGGCTCCTTGCCTGGAGAAGCACAGGCCAAGGCCAGAGAGTTATCGGAGGAGGACAGTTTCTCCATCTGCAAACAATCACTTCACCCCCTGCAGTTGCTGGGAAGAATTCGAGGGATTTGATCTCACAGAAACATTCTAGCTGTAGTTTGCATCTGGTCCCATCACTTCATGGCAAATAGATGGGGAAACAAAGGAAACAGTGACAGGCTTTATTTTCTTGGGTTCCAAAATCACTGCAGATGGTGACTGCAACCATGAAATTAAAAGACGCTTGCACCTTGAAGTAAAAGCTACGGCCAGCCTAGACAGCATATTAAAAATCAGAGACATTACTTTGCTGACAAAGGTCGGTCTCGTCAAATGAAAGTCACTCAGTCATGTCCAACTCTTTGCAACCCCATGTTTTGTACAGTCCATGGAATTCTCCAAGCCAGAATATTGGAGTGGATAGCTGTTCCCTTCTCCAGGGGATCTTCCCAACCCAGGGATTGAACCCAGGTCTCCTGCATTGCAGGCAGATTCTTTACCAGCTGAGCCACCAGGGAAATCCAAGAATACTGGAGTGGGTAGCCTATCCCTTTTCCAGGGCATCTTCCTGACCCAGGAATCAAACCAGGGTCTCCTGCATTGCAAGAGGATTCTTTACCAGCTGAGCTACCAGGGCTATGGTTTTTCCAGTAGTCATGGTCATGTATGGATGTGAGAGTTGGACCATAAAGAAAGCTGAGCACCGAAGAACTGATGCTTTTGAACTGTGGTGTTGGAGAAGACTCTGGAGAGTCCCTTGGACTACAAAAAGATCAAACCAGTCAATCCTAAAGGAAATCAATCCTGAATATTCATTGGAAGGACTGATGCTGAAGCTGAAGCTCCAGTACTTTGGCCACATGATGCAAAGAACTGACTCTTTAGGAAAGACCCTGATGCTGGGAAAGATTGAAGATGGGAGGAGAAGGGGACAACAGAGGATGAGATGGTTGGATAGCATCACCAACTCAATGGACATGAGTTCGAGCAAGCTCCTGGAGTTGGTGATGACAGGTAAGCCTAGCATGCTGTAGTCCATGGGGTCACAAAGAGTCAGATATGACTGAGCAACTGAACTGAACTGATACTGCCAAGGATCAGCTTTTATCATGCCCCTGTTGTGGTCTGTGTTGATTTCCCAGGACAGTCGGAACAAAGTCCCACAAACTGGGTGGTGTAAAACAACGGAAATTTCTTCACAGTTCTGGAGGCCAGAAGTCCAAAGTCAAGGTGTCCGCAGGGCCGCGGTGCCTCCAAGGCTCTGAAGGAATTCCATTCCTGTCCCCCACATCTGCTTGAGGTTGGCCATTCTTGGCATTCCTTGAACTGTAGACCCTTTACCCTAACCTCTGCCTCCATCTTCACACGGCCTCCTCCCTGTGTGTCTGCATCTATTCATATAAAGACACCACTCATGTCGGATGTAGGACTCACTGTAATGCAGTGTGACCTCATCTGAACTGATCACATGTGCAAAAACCCCACTGGCAAACAAGGTCACATTCTGAGAGTCTATGTGGATGTGAATTTGGGGGACAGGATTCAACTCAGTACAGGTGCTAAGCCCCATGATGACCCAACAGGCAGGGTCCCTGCTCACAAGAAATTCACAGTCCATGGGATTTCCCTGGTGGTCCAGTAGTTAAGACTCCACACTTCCACTGCAAAGAGCACGGGTTCAATTCCTGGTCAGGGAACTGAGATCTCATTTGTCGTGTGCTTGCCACGTTGTTTCAGTCACGTCCAGCTCTTTGCAACCCTATGGACTGTAGCCCGCCAGGCTCCTCTGTCCATGGGATTCTCCAAGCAAGAATACTGGAGTAAGTTGGCATGCCCTCCTCCAGGGGACCTTCCCTACCCAGGAATCGAACCTGCACCTCTTATATCGCCTGCATAGGCAGATGGTTTCTTTACCGCTAGTGCCACCTGGGAAGCCTACTGCTGCTGCTGCTGCTAAGTCGCTTCAGTCATGTCCAACTCTGTGCAACCCCATAGACAGCAGCCCACCAGGCTCCCCCGTCCCTGGGATTCTCCAGGCAAGAACACTGGAGTGGTTTGCCATTTCCTTCTCCAATGCATGAAAGTGAAAAGTGAAAGTGAAGTCGCTCGGTCGTATCTGACTCTTAGCGACCCCACGGACTGCAGCCTACCAGGCTCCTCTGTCCATGGGATTTTCCAGTTAAGAGTACTGGAGTGGGTTGCCATTGCCTTCTCCATGGGAAGCCTACTAGTGAAGCCGAAAAAAAAGAAAAAGATATTCACAGTCCAGAGGCTGTTTCTTCATTCATCCTGGCTTCTTTCTTTGTGGGTCTGTGGCTGAGCTGCTTCCACATTCGCCTTGTGGCAGGAGAGGACGTGGGAACACAGGGACAGGGCCTGGGCACTCAGAGGACCTCCCCAGACCTCAAGGTTCAGCTCTGAGCCTCCAGGCCCCACTCCTCCTGGGTTGGCAAGACAGTGCTGCCTGTGAGTAACCCGGATTTTCTCATTTCAGATGGCAGAGCAGCTAATGACCTTGGCCTACGACAATGGCATCAACCTCTTCGATACCGCAGAAGTCTACGCGGCGGGCAAGTACGTTCCTTTTCTCACGGGAAAAAGCAGTGCGGGCCAACCATGGCTTCCTGGGGAAGAGCCGGAGCCTCTGTTGCTCCCAGGACATGCTCTTCGTTCCCAAGACAGTTTGCACCTCCCACTCCCTGCGTGCTCTTCCAAACTCTAAACGGCTGGAGGAGGTGGTGTTTTCATGGGGTCAGAATCACAGAGCACTCGGTGACTTGCCAAACTCACGTGTGTTCAAGCAGTGAGCTGACCACAGCCCCTCTGGTGCCCAAGATGCCACGCTGGGCGAGAGCATGATTAAGCTGTAGTTCCGGCTCTCCTGCTGCGCCCGCGACCTGCAGCCAGCCCCGCATGCCTGGCACTCTCACATCTTAATGGCGCAATTAGGGCTGCAGGGAACGCAGGGCCCCTCAGGAACCGGGGAGAGTGGGGTCTGCTGAGCCAAGCCCAGCGCTGTAGGAAGCGCTTCCCATCTTGGCAATGAACTTTCCTACTCAATTATGTAAAAGCACTCTTCAGCCAAGGCCTCTGGCTTCAGTTTTAAAGACTGGCCTGTAATCAAATCATCCACTCTCCTGCATTGGGTTTCCAAAAGTCAGCTTTTGTTTGTGAAATCATTTGTTGGCTCGCTCTCCATCCTCCCTCTGGCCCCCTGCTGCCTAGGGCGAGCCAAGTTCCCATCAGCTGAGCCACTCAGCCTGGCCCGTCGTGTGCCATGGCCTTGGGGCCAGCACCTGCCTCTTGGGCTCCGGGTTATTACCTGCAGCCCAGGATAGAGTCCAGAGGACCAAGAATCAGGACCCCAGCTCAGCCTTTGCTCAAGTCCTAGCCCAGGGGCCGAGCATCTCACGTCCCCAAGGGCCTCTGCTGGGACCCCCTTCCTGAGTCTCCTCCAGTCCCCATCAGTGGCCCTCTGTCCCCTGTTGCTGCCACCCCCCAACCCCTCTGCACTGGCAACAGCTTTCAAGCAGAGTGAAACGCTTTCCAGACAGATGAGCTAAGCTGAAGGGTCAGAGGTGGAAAAGCCAGATGCAGATGCCAAGTCCAGAGGCGTCCCCCGTCCCAAGCACCCCAGCTTGTTCCCTGGCCCTGCGCCTGCCTTGGCTTTGCTGCCCACGAGAGTGTGAGAGCAACAGCTCCCCACAGCCTCCCCCAGCTCCAGATGGCCCTGTGTCCAAGTCCCGCACACCCCCTTTCATGGCAGCCACACTCCTCGAGGCATTGTCTTCACTCCCCTCAGCCTAACTGGACACCCAGGGCAGCATCGCAGGCCAGCACACTGAGTCCCTCTTCTAACCAGAGTGCCAAGCGCCCATCTTACTGAGTCCCCCTGTTTCTCATGCTCTGGGCACTTCCCAGAGAGCTGCAGGATTTCTGCACCCCCACTGGACAGAGGCCAGGCTTACCAAATTCGCGGCCAGCAGAATTCAAAGCTGAAAGCAACAGGCTTCAGTTGTCACTGCCTGCAGCTCCTATAGCCCCAGGACCTCTGCCTGCTGCCCATCTCCTTCCTTCTTTCCTAATCTTTTGTCCCACCAAGGAGAGACCCAGGAATGAAAGGAAAGAGGCTCGGGGCTGAATGACTTTCTGTGCATCTTGACCATAAATGAAGAGCCTTCAGAATAGATGCTAAACAGCTTGCAAATTAGAGCCCATGATTTCTGAGTGGATGACTCAGGCGCTGTTATAATTGGAATGGAGCACTGGGTATGGATCATTCTCCATCTGTTGTTTTTTGCTCAGAAACATTTTGCCACGAGCAGAAAGTTCTTCAAAGTTAATCCAGTGCTGCAGTGCCAAACACGGCTGGAATGGTCAGCGCATGACCCTGGCTGACACGAGTTTGGTACAGGGCCCAGAGTGACACCAAGCAGACCAGACAGCGGTCAGCATGGCATCCATCTCTCTATTGTTAAAAAAGCAAGAAATGAGAGGGACACACACCCACACTCAGTGCACACACTCATGGGTGCACACCCCCGCAACTCATGGACACACGCCCACACTCAACACACTCACACTCGTGGATGCACACACCCACACTTGTGGACACACCCACACTTGTGGACACACACAAACACACTCGTGGACATGCACACACACTCATGGGCACACACAAACACGAACACACTCTGCTGGAAAGTCAGCCCTGAGTACTTGTTGATTGTCTCTGCAAACAGAGAATGTGCTCGGTGAATAAGCTATGTTTTTTTTAAAAAAAAAACACACTTGTTGGAAACTTCGCCCATGTAATGTTGCCAAGCGTTTTCCCTGGTGAATTTCCGAGGGGCCAGGGAAGCGGCCGCTGCTGGTCTTTCCGAGCAGGACGTCGCTCCTCCCTTCTCTGTGGGAGCTGGAGCCACTGTGCTGGGACAGTGTCACATGGCTGTGGCCACCCCCATGGGGAGCAGCCCCCGCTGCTCCCAGGTGCTCTCCTCACTCTGGAATGAACAGCCCGGGCCAACGCAGACATTAGCAGCCCTGGGCCGGGTGGTGTTTTCACCCAGGGGACCCTGTGGCTGATGAGCAAGGTGGGGTGCGGCTTGGGGTTTCTGTTACCCAGTAATGAAGTCCCCATGTCTCGGTCTTTTCTGCAGAGCTGAAGTGGTGTTAGGAAACATCATCAAGAAGAAGGGATGGAGGTAATTAATTCCTCTGCTCACATGCTTCAGCTCCAGGGCAATGCATGCACACACGCACAGGGAGAAGGTTGGAGAAGGCTGCAGGAAGGGAAGAGGCCTGCTCTAGGGGCCCCGGGCGGGGTGGGCAGGATCCCATGGCTGTTTCTTCCTATTTGCCGGCAGAGTGCCCACTGTTGGCCTCATGGCCCTATGCAGCCAGCCTGGCTTTCTAAGACCTGGTGGTCCCAGCATTGTTCTTGCTGGGAAGGGGAGAATGTCCCAGAATAGAGGCAGTCCCTGTGCTTCCTGCAAGGGGAGCCAGCGTTCACAGCATGGGTGGCCACCCTCAGGGAGCCAGGGCCTGAGCCTGGGGGTCAGGAGCCTCCATCTGGCTTGACGCAGAGTTTCCCACGCATCTGGGGTCAGGCCAGGCTGAGCACTTGACTGCACTTTGGGGCCACTTGTGGCCTGTGTGTCTTCATTTTCAGCAAAGTCAGAAGCAGTTATAAGGCTGGGCCTCCCCTACCTCCACCAAACCCCTCCATCCCCTCCCCTGGTGCACACACTCAGGTGTCCCCCACACCCTCCTCTGGTACACACACTCAAGTGTCCCCTATCCCGTCCCCTGGTGCACACACTCAGGTGTCCCCCACACCCTCCTCTGGTACACACACTCAAGTGTCCCCTATCCCGTCCCCTGGTACACACACTCAGGTGTCCCCCACACCCTCCTCTGGTGCACACACTCAAGTGTCCCCTATCCCGTCCCCTGGTGCACACACTCAGGTGTCCTCCACGCCCTCCCCTGGTGCACACACTCAGAGTCTCCACCAGCCCCTGGGGCCTGGATGACTGACACCCTCCTCTTGACCCAACCCAGGTTGTTTCTTCATGGCTCTAACTGATCCCCAAATAAATCCCAGGTCACTCTGTAAGTAAAAGAAACTACAGGTATGAGTGAGTCCCGATGGTGTCTTAGGTAAACACACGAGGAGATGCCTACCAGGTCATCCCACCTGCCTGAAGGTGATACTGGCAGCAGCCAGAGCCCCTGGCTTTGAGGAGCTGTTTCCTGAGCAGTAAACTGCACCCCCTCCCACCCTCATGGGAAGAAAACACAACCACAGGGGCATTGCCCTCCCATCCCTTGGGAATGGTCAAGGTCAAATGTGGATAGGAGGAGCCATCATCACCCCACCCACCTGTCCCTCCAAGACAAAGTAACAGATGTCAGCATTGCCTCTTGTGGATTTGCAGCGGGAGATCTGAATCCATTCCTTTCCCCCAGGCTGTCAGCCACCCAAGTCTGAGCTCCCAGGAGCATCACCTGCCTATCTCTCGGGTCAGCCTGGTGGCACCCACGATGCTCCCCAAGGCTGTCCCACACAGCTTTTCTGAAATGCTGCCTCAGCCAGTAGAAAACAGCCATACCGAGTAGTCCCTTATCTCACTCCATCCTCACCAGAGCCCTCCAAGCCCCGGCCAGTCCTGACACTTGACCTCCTCCGAGTCCCCACAGAGCGGCAGCCTTCTGTTCCCTGGACCCTCCCCCGCTCCCAAACGTGCCCCCTCCTCTAGGCTCCAGGCTCCAGTCACACTAGACTCCATCTCCACCTGGCCCCTCACCGCCCAGCCCTGGTTCCACGGTTAGTTAGTTGCATCCACATAGTTAATCATGTCTATAGGTTTTCTCCTGGCTCGATCCAGGCCCCCGGGCTAGGAACACCCCAAACACTGAGTGATAGAGAAGCACCCTGTTTCACACCCTGTGCTCCCAGGTGAGAGGGTTTAGGACTCCTGGGTAAGGGCTGAAGACAGTGGGATGGGTCGGGGAGGGAAGACCCCAAGGGGTTGCACCCAGGAACAGCCCTCCTTCTCTTGTTCCACAGACGATCCAGCCTCGTCATCACCACCAAGATCTTCTGGGGAGGAAAGTAAGTACAGCCACAGGCAACCCCCTGGCAAGGGGCCAGGTCTGCGGAGACCCCTGTGGGTGGGCAGGGGGCAGTCATCCTGGAGGAACGGAGGCTGCCTGGGGTCCGTCCTGGACACACCAGCCTCAGCACCTGGGCAGCACGCTTTCCTATCTCCTGGAGCAGGAAGCAGGGTACAGGGTGGTGTGTGTGTGGCCATCTTCCCTGGCTCGTGCCGTCCCTGTTGAGGGACCCCAAGTTCCAGAAAAGCAGCTTTGGCTGAGTTGCCTTGTGCTCAATCCTTGCTTCCCTTTTATTTTTACTTTTGTGGTTTTGTTTGTTTGTGATTACCAAGGTCACATCCTAAAAATTCTGGAAAAAGCAGAAAATTCCTAAACTGTCCTGTTCACTCCACTTACCCTGGGCCACAGACCACCCTTGCTGTCTTCCGGGAATCTGGCCCCATAGTTTCTCCGGGGCTGGACAAAATAGTCTTCATAGGAATTAGAAATATGATTCATTTTAAGTTTTGAAAAATTCAAGTCAGAGAGAGGGCAAATTGAAAAGCAGACACCCCCACCCCTCACTGAGCCCCACCATATCCAGGGCAGCCGGGATCGAGGGCAGCCCGGCTCTGCCACAGCTTCTCCACACAAGCAGATCCTCATAGCCTTGTGGTTTTATCCCCAAAGTGGAATCAGACTCCAAGTGGCACGCACTGACCTACTTTTTTCACCTAACATTGCATCATAAACATCTTCCCCGAAAACCGCTTGAAACACTGCACACACTGTCACCTGTTTTTCAGAGCCGAGACGGAGAGGGGCCTTTCCAGGAAGCACATAATAGAAGGTGAGGAGGGGGCGGGCCTTAGGATGCCCCCAAACCCTTGGCATCCTCCTGTGGATGCAAAAGTGAAGAAACCACTGTGCCCCGGCCCCATCCATGCTACAGGCCTGGAGCTCTAGCGACAGCCCGAACCCTGGTCCACCCAGGCTCACACGGGGTGGTCCCTCTGGGTCACGAGAGAGGGGCAGGGGTAGGAGTGGGTGGGGCTCACGTGACCCTGGGAAGACACAGACAGGCCTGGGTTTCAACCGAGGCTGGGCCCTGTGCCCACTGGGCGACCTTGAACAAGGGACATTATTTCCCCAGACCTCTATGGCAGCATCTGTTAAACGCAGGGGAATAATGCCCACCTCTGGTGTTACAGGAATCAAGAAGGACCCCAGCGAGGTCCTGCGTGTCAGACTCAGCCTGGGGCTCAGCACACGGGAGTCCCACACGGGGGTGGGGAGTGGGCTGGAATGCCTCGCGTGTCCCAGTTGTTATTGTCTCAGTGCCTTTTCACCCATGTTAATTTTGTCGAAGTAATACAGTCACTCCATTAAAAATAAAATGATTAGGAGGACTTGCTGCCTGCCCTGCCCTGCTCTGGTGCCCGGCCCTGCACTCTGGCTCTGCAGCTCCATTCTGAGCTGCTGCCAAGTGCTCAGTGGGCCCCACTGGCCTTCCATGCCATGGATGATCCACTCCGTGTCGGGTGGCCTAGCTCCTCCCAGTTCCCTCCCGGGCCGCTCTAGGAGGGGTCCCCTCCATTCGGTCACAGGACATGTGGCCTGTGGACCCCACCCCCCTCTTTTTGGGGTGTGCCACCTCTTCTCTCATGGCTGTTCGCAATCTCAATGGCCTGTGCCCACATGTGCACCCCACCGTCCACAGGTCCCGGGGACTGCCTTGTCCCTTTCACCTCTTGCTCACGGGTGAGAGCCCAGGAATGTCTGTGAAGATTGTAACTCACCCCCGCCCTCCCCCTGCTCCTCCCCCACACAGGTCTGAAAGCTTCCCTGGAGCGGCTGCAGTTGGAGTATGTGGATGTGGTGTTTGCCAACCGCCCGGACCCCAACACACCCATGGAAGGTATGTTCTCCTTGGAAGCACCTGGCCGGACATCGTGGTTCCAAAAAGGGCAGAAGGTTTTGAACCTGAGGTTCTGATGGCACCATCCCAGGGCCCGCTGGGCACCCAAGCCTAGTGGGGTGGGAGGTGGGGCCTACCCAGTGTGGGGAACTCAGCCTCTGATCATTCCCCCAGCTGCCCCCAGCACCTCCAGGCTGAGTCCCATCCTTGCTCCAGGTCCCCGCCCCATCCTGGGCTTGAACGCATGCTGTGTTAGCTAAAGTCATGATCCCATGACTCCTTGCTGCATTCTTTTCAATTCTTTCAGTCACCATCCACATTCTATTGGGAGGTTTTAGGGGCCTTTTGCTCTGGGAAATAAACTATTACTTAGAGGAGGAAAAGAAATGTGCAATGCTTTGAAAAGCAGTTTTTGTTTCTCGGACGCTTATTTATTTTTTGACTCCTGTAGTCTCAGCCCCTCCTATCTCCTCCAGCTCTCTGCTTTGGGCATTTTCTCATCTGTGCTTTGCTGCTTCAGGGTCTTGGAAAATTCAGTTACATTCAAGTTACTGTTTCTTCATTTGTTTGTATATATACCATGTACCCATGCATGTGTATATATATGTGTGTGTGTGTGTGTCTGTGTGTGTGTTATCCAAACCAGTAGTGTGCAAAAAGTGATTTGAGCCTGCATCCCCATGCCCTTTGTCAGACTGCGCCCCTCAGCATTCCCACAGCTGTGAACTCTGGTCTCTTTCGATCTTTCTTTTATCACCAGGGGATCCATTTAGTTCCTCCAAGTCAAGGACTTTCATCATAGAAGGTACACAGTACCCTCGGCCTGACCACTGACCTCTGTGTCCGAGTTGCATTTTATGAGACAGTGTTTTTATTTACACAACTCTCTTCCCGCCCCCATGATACAACTTCTCCATAAAATGCACAAAGGAGAAATAAGTGCCTTATGGGAACATCTTGCAAGTGAAGAAAAGCAAAGCGGAGCAGACCCCCGCCACCCCCTCCCATCCCCATCCATGCTGTCACCTCTTTCCTCCCATCCTCCCTCCCATGCATGCACGCCCCCTCCTCGCCCCGCCTTGCATCGCCATGATCCATGACCCAAGGGGGCTTCCTCTTGATTTGGGGATGCTGTGATCAGCGCCTGACACCTTGACCCCGGATGGTCTGGGAGAGGGCTGGGGAGACCGGGTTTCCACAGAAGTGAACACATCGGGGACCCCAGAATATTGGCCCCCAGCAGGTTGTATCTTCTCCATAGTCCACTTTGCTAAGCCCCCACCTCAATCCAAAGCAAAAGGACCAGCCACCAGCTGCCCCATTTCCACCCTGGGCAGGCTGGGCCACCTGTCACTCTCACCCCATGCTATGCAGTCAGAGCTCGCCATTGAAATGTGATCATTTTTCTCCTGAAGAATACCTACATGAGCTGGGGATACTCTGAGACCTGGGGTAGCCTCTGGCCAGGCAGTGGTCTCTGCCCTGCCCTAAACTAAAGGACCCTGGGTGCCCCCACACCAAGGGCACATCTTGGTCTCCCTGGAAGCTGGACTGCATTCCACAATGGAAGGGCTCCCGCCTGCCAGCTGGCACTGCCACCCGACCCCTCCCATGTATTATTTGTGACACAGCAGGCGATGCCCTGGGTTTTGGCAGCAGCTGGAAGGATTTGGTCCTCCCGCTTCTATTCAACAGCATTAAATATTGAGGTAGACAGTCATCCCTAATTGTCCCTGTTTCTGGTGTCATGACACCCAGCTTAGGCAGAAGCACAAGGGCGATGCTCCTGTGCACAGGCTGCATGCCCAGCCTGCCAAGGACCTGGACCCTCAAGGTACCCAGCAGCGTTCGCGCAGGACCCCTTCCCTCCCAGGCCAGCCGTAGGCTCGCATACCACCCTGGCCCCCGGGCTCCCGCTGGACCCTCCTCTCTGCATGGAAGGGAGAGAGCTGTGCTCGAGGAAGCCAGGCTGGCGAACGGGGTGTCGTCTGCTTCCCCTACTCCAGCATGTGGGCCTGAGCCTTGGCTGAAGACTTGGGTGGTCACACTGCATGGTCACAGGTCCCCCCAAGGCTGTTTCTAAAGAACCCGATGAGGACGGCCGGGCTAGCAGCCTGGGCACAGGGCTCGAATGTGGGCAGGTGCCTTCCTGGGACCCTCAACCTTGCAACCAAGTGCTGCTCTTCATGTCGAATAGTCTTGGCCATTAAAGTGGTGCCCTGCTTATAGCCCACGGGTAGGGGGCTTCCCTGCCAGACTCCCTCCCTGGGATGGGTGGAGAGGAACTCAGTCCCCAACCTTGGAAGGAAGGAGAGGGCAGGACTTGGCGTACAGACCTGGAAGCTGAGGTATAATTTTTCAGGGGTCCTGGGCAAGGCCACCAAGACCACCACCCCAGAAGTCCCAGCTACATTAGTTTTCTACTGAAAAGGGGGACCTTGGCAAAGAGACACTCAGGGATCGAGAATGGGTGGAAGAGACACCCCAAAAGAGAGGTACCACTCTGCCAGAGACTGTCCCCGTGGCCTGGGGCCTTCCAAGGTGGAGCTCAGAAAGGACCTGCATCCTCCTGTCTTCCTTCCTTCCACCCGTGCCGTTTTGAGGGGCCTCTGCTTCCCGACATCAGTGGCCACTTCAGGAGAGATGGGATTTTCAAAGAGCCCCAGAAGTTCAGCTGAAGAATGAATGTTTCCCAAAACAGACACTGCTCCTTAAGGCCAAGTTCAGTTGTAAAGACCACAGTATCCCCCTGGGGCTGAAGCAGCCTAGGGGTGACTGTGGCAGATTTTTATTTCTCAGAAAAACTTCTTTTGAACTGAAGAAAAGTCTGTCACAGTGGAGATGGGGAGAGGGTCCCTTGCTGGATACTGACTGGTTTGAGAATCCAGGGCATGGTCCGCAGGGGGCTTTCCATGTTTACCGCTGGCTCTCTTGGACATGAGAGGAACTCCGCCCTACTGCCCTACCCTGCCCTTTGTTGGGACAGACACTGTTATTACCTCTACATTCAGTTCTCCAGATCCCAATGACAGTCTGGAGTAGCCCCAGTAGGTGGCTCAGACGGTAAAGAATCTGCCTGCAATGCAGGAGACCCAGCTTCTATCCTGAGCCAGGAAGATCCCCTGGAGAAGGGAATGGCAACATACTCCAGTATTCTTGCCTGGAGAATCCCGTGGACGGAGGAGCTTGGCAGGCTACAGTGAATAGAGTCGCAAAGAGTTGGACATAACTGAGCGACTAACGCTTTCAGAATACTAGAGAAGGCAAAAATTGAGTTTATTTCCTGTTGCTGCCTGTCAATCTGATCATAACCTTAATTTGTTTATCTGGTTTTTCCTGAGCAATAAGGGTCCCCAAATCTTTCCCAAACTAGAGAATGCCCCCCATTCTAGAGTCTAGAGTCACATTCTTTGATCTCACCTCTCCTTCATCCCTCTAATCTGCCATAGAAACATTTCAATCCATCCATAACCCATATTTTCAAACATTCCATAAGGCCTGTAACTATTTGGGGACACTGTTTTCAAGATCAGCTTCTTGGATAACAGCTCACTTTTTTCTGTCATCCCAGAAAACCCCAGCCACCCACACCTCTGGAGCCAGGAAGCACACTGCTTACAAGCTGTCCTGGCAGCATCCTCTCCCTGCTCCTGGCCTTTTTTTTTTTTTTTTTTTTGCAGAATGTCCCCAGGCGGGGCCCTGTGCCCTCGGCCATCCCCCCAACCTGCAGTTTCCCCTTCTCTCGTGACAGAGACGGTGCGTGCCATGACTCACGTCATTAACCAGGGGATGGCCATGTACTGGGGCACATCGCGTTGGAGCTCCATGGAGATCATGGTAATGTGACCTCTTGGTGTGTGTGCGTCCAGGGGCTGGGCTCCCGGCCCCGCTCCATGGGCGATGACCCTGGGGCTCTGGCAGGTTCGGTGCCGTTGGTCCCTGACGCATAGACTGCTGGGTACTAAGGGGAGGGACGGTATGGTGACTTGTGGCAGTGATGTCTGCAGACTTTGCAGACAGGGCTCTGGGCTTGAATCCTAGCACTGTGTGGCCCCAGACTGATGGCTTCGGCTCTCTGAGCTTCGGTTTCCCCACCTGTAGAACAACACTGCTAGGACGACCTACTGTCATGAGGCTATGTGAGGATTATCTGAGAGATCAAAGGTGAAGCTCTTAGCAGGGATCCTGGAGCTCAGCCAGCACCCAGCAGTGGTGGCCGTGCCAGCCACTAGGCTGAGCTCCTGCAGTGTTCCAGGTGCCATTAGATTTGACGGCTTCGTGCGGACTAACTCCCATTTCATCCTCACAGCCTATGAGTAAGTGCTGCTGGCACTCTGCTTCTCAGATGTGGCCACTGAGACACAGAGAGGTTAAGTAACACACCCAGGCTCACACCAAACGATGGGTACCCCAGGCCGTGCAGCGCAGAGCCTGAGCTTCCATCTCATAGTCCATGAGGTTTCTCCCTCACCTGCACTTTCAGGAAGGCATACCCTTCCTTGTTTCCTTCACAGGAGCCATCAGAAGCTGAGGGTGAAAGACGTTTTATAATATTCCTGGGGTATCCCAGAATGGTTGGCAGAGCGGCTCCCCAGAGGCAGACAGCTGGTTGGTGGGGGAAGGGCAGAGGCCTGGGGACTGCGTCTTCTCAGAGTAGCTCTCAGGCTGACTCCCTCACCCTTAGCTCCAGGCCTCCTCCCCATCCCAGCCCTTCCCATGCCCCACCTCCCAGAATTTCCCACATCTTGGCATGCCTCAGAGGGGGGCTTCGCCTCTAGTGAGTTCCAGATTTCTGGTTCATCAAAAAAAAAAAAAATTAAGCAGGATCTTCGACTTGAATACAACTCGAGAATCCTGTGGTATCAATCAGCCTTTGGCGTCTATGACTTTCGTATCATTTGGCATTTTTCTGAAGCTGCCTGGATGCAGCGCAGAACTCACTGAGGTGTCAGGATCTCATCCCCACTTTACAGATGTGAAAGCTGAGTCTTAAGCTAAAGGGGAAAGGGCCTCTCAGGCTGGCAGACGGGCTTCCCCAGGAGCTCATGCCCATCCAGTCTGCAGAGTGGAGGCCTTGGGCTCCAAGTCCCAGAAATGAGCTGATGCCAGCCACTCCCCCGTCCTAACCTAGCGTTTCCTGCCCCTGCTGTCATTCCGGGTCCAGGCCCTAGACTGACAATGATAAAATCAGTAACAAGAAGGCACTGTCCTGAGGGCGGGCAACACGTGACAGATGGGGAAGCTGAGTCACAGAAGGGTGAGCCCCTTTCCCAAGGTCACCCGCCAGTAAGTGCCAGAACCTAAGCCTCACTACAGAGTCATGCTTTCGCCCCAAATCCCTTTGTCCTTGGGGCTCCACAGCCCACCCGGTGTTCTCAGCTCACGGAGGGGGAGCCTAACAGTCTTCCAGGGAAGCTGAGAGGAGCGGGCAGGGGGCAGGCGGGCCAGCCAACTTCCTGGAGATGCCTTTGTGTCTTCTCCCTGCTGCTCAAGAGGGCCCCCAGATCGCTGGCCCGCAGGAACCATCGGTGCCCCTCTTTGCTTCCACAGGAGGCCTACTCCGTGGCCCGGCAGTTCAACCTGATCCCGCCCATCTGCGAGCAGGCGGAGTACCACATGTTCCAGCGGGAGAAGGTAGAGGTGCAGCTGCCGGAGCTCTTCCACAAGATAGGTGGGTTCCCCCGCCCCGCCTCGCCCCACCCCTCCCCAGCCCTGTTCCAATCTTATCCCCAGATTCCCCATCTCCCTCTCCAGCCCCTCCCCCTTCCGCCCCGGCCCCGCCCCTCTCACGCCCTGCTGCTCGGCCTCGTCCTGCCCTCCCTTCACTGCTCTCTTCGGCCACGCTCCTTTCCTGTCTCTCTGCTCCTTCTCCGGGCCCTGGGCTTGACCTCTCCCGCTCTCCTCTCCCAGGAGTGGGCGCCATGACCTGGTCCCCTCTGGCCTGCGGCATCGTTTCAGGAAAGTACGACAGTGGCATCCCGCCCTACTCTAGAGCCTCTTTGAAGGTGAATTGGCGGCGGGGGCTGGGGGAGGGGATAGGCAGGGACAGGCATTTTGGAGGGATGGAGCCTTTGGGTGGACACCTTGGTGCTGGACACCTTCCCTGGGCCACTGTCTGCAGGGCGGTTCCAGGCGTGGGAACTTGGAGCCCCAGCTGGCCTGACCCCATGTCTAGAAAGGCTGCCCATCTGTGGGACATCCGCCAGCTGAAGCCCCTCACTCCCCCGCTCCCCCCCCTACCCACCCCGGGCCTCGCCCCAAGTTCAACACTCACAACCCGGGCCAGGGCTACGTGTTCCGTTTCAGGTGCCTCCTCCCCTATAGACACGCCTACACTCTCTGGCCCACCACTGAACCTCTGGGTGGAGGGCTGCGTAATTTCTTCAGTATCCCTCAGAAGTGCCCCAGGGAAAAGTGAACACCCAACACATACACCTCAGAGTGGAGACTCAGAGGGTCTCCAGACTGAAGGGTTGGGGGGCACAAGGAGCAGGCAGAGAAAGGCCTGACCAGGCCAGGACAGAGCGAACACTGGAGCCCCCAGCCCTAGGGATCAGGATGGCCTGCCTCCCCCATTTCTCCCCAAACCACAGAAGCCTCCCAGAGGGCTCCCTGACCTTGCTGTGGGCACACCTCTTGGGCCGCCCAGCCTCCCAGAAGAAGGGAAGATCGGTTTGTCCACCTCCTTGTCCAAGTTCACGGGCCCAGTCTTAGCTTCCCACAGCCTTCAAAGGCAGTGGTTCCCATCCTTCCAACCTGCCTGGGTCTGGACCACAGCATCAGGGCCAGGGCGATGCCACCCTGGCACAGATCGTCATTTGTGCCATGCATGCAGTGGCCCAGGTGACCTGCCCTCACCCATGGGCTGTGCTCTCCCCACATCCCACAACCAGGGATACCAGTGGCTGAAGGACAAGATCCTGAGTGAGGAGGGCCGGCGCCAGCAGGCCAAGCTGAAGGAACTACAGGCCATCGCTGAGCGCCTGGGCTGTACCCTCCCCCAGCTGGCCATCGGTAAGAGGGCTAGGGTGCAGGGGGGACCAAGGTCCCCAGAAAGAAATCAAGAGTCTCTGAGTGCCTGGGCCACCCCCTTCCATCAGCCAGCCATGGGTAATGGGCTCCCATATTCATGGGGAGGGAATGAGGGTGTCCATGAGCACTTGGGCCATCTCTCCACTGGAGGCAGCTGGTGCCAGCACTGCTGAGCCCCTGGCTTGCCAGGGCCCTCCTGGGACACCCTCAGTCCTATGCCCAAGAGGCTGGGTCTCTCTGGCCCCATCATGGGTAGGGTAGAACCAGGGAGGGCCCTGGGTGGGGGTGCCTTCCTCACCTCTGCTCTTGCTGCCCACCCCCAGCCTGGTGCCTGAGGAACGAGGGGGTCAGCTCTGTGCTCCTGGGTGCTTCCAGCGCAGACCAGCTGATGGAGAACATTGGAGCAATACAGGTGAGTGGCGCCTGCCAGCCTTGCTGGCTCTGGACAGAGTTCAGGGTCTCAGCCAGGCATCTGTCCAGCATGTACTTATTGAGCACCTACTACATACCAGGCACTGTTCGAGGCACCTGGGCTACAGCAGTGAACCAATAAAAGCCTTGCTCTTGAAGGGCTGGCTTTTTATCTGGATAAACAAAAAACATAAAATGCAAGGAGTAAGATTAGAATGTGTGTCGGAGGGTGATAAGCACTCTGGGAAAGGAAACCTAGAGCAAGATCAGGGGTATCCAGTAAGGGCAGGGAAGGGGGGAGCCAGGGACCCAAGTTAAAGGGGGCTACAGGGTAGCCTTGTTGATAAAGTGACTTGTGAGCAAAGGCTTGAAGGATGAGGAGTGGGCGGTGCAAATACAATCCAGGCTGACGCGAAGGTGCAAGGTAGGCACAACCCCAGGACAGCAGTAAGGCCAGAGGCCGGGAGCAGAGGGGCAGGGAAAGGTCCTCCGGGCACTGCATGCCCTCTAAGGACTTCGGCGACAGTCGAGTGAGATGGGAGCAGAGCGGGGGCAGTCTGACTTAGATTTTAAAAGGCTGCCTCTCACTCTCTGGCTGCTGAGTGGAGGAAAGAGTTGGGGAGCAGGAGGGGGAGCAGGGAGATCGCTGGGAACTGATGACAGTCTAGGGGTGAGGGATGGCCTTGGTACAGATGGACAGCTGGTTGGGTCCTAGATTTCTGGAAGGTGGACCGACAGGACTGGCTGACAGACTGGATGTGAGACAGTGTGGGACAGTGCGCCAGATCCTGGGGACAAACCATGAGTTTGTCACCTGGAAGGGGGTGTTGCTGTCAGGAGGGCTGGGAAAAGCAGTTTGGGGGTGTGGATTATCAGATGTTAAGGTCCTGAAATCTGCATCTTATGCCGCTACTGTCCATCCATTCAAGGGGCAGAGCTGCCCAAACCTGGAATACAGAAGCAGCAAGGCCCCCTCTGCTCCACAAGCTGCAGGCAATGAGGGTGGGGCAGACCAGGGCCAGCGGACAGCTGGAAGAATGTCTCCCTGTTACCGAAGTGAGGTTTGACTGCTCATCATTCAAGAATCCAATACTGAGAGATAAGTGTTGGGTAAAAGGAAAGACATCTTTATTGAGGAAGCCAGCAGTCCTGGGGAGAAGGTGGACTCCTGTCCCCAGACAGACTTCCCCTTGTCAATCAGGGAGCAAGAGATTTCAAAAGGGAGTTTCAAGGGTACACAGGTTGAGGAGTGGCTACAAGCAGAACAGCACAGTCAGCTCCAACAGTCATCTTGAAATTGATCATGCGATCATCTGATCAGGGTCATCTTTTTATTTAATTGGAGGATAATTGCTTTACAATATTGTTAGTTTCTGCCATACATCAACATGAATTGATCAGGGTTCATCTTAATTGTTTTAAGCACAATTAATCTTCAATTCTGTCCATGGGATTCTCCAGGCAAGAATACTGGAGTATTCTTTTCCTTCTCCAGGGGATCTTCCTGATCCCCCGACCCACAGTCCATGGGATCGCAAAGAGTTGGACATGAGTGAGCAACTAACACACACACACACACACAATCTTCAGTTCTAGGGTCAGTTTGTTCCCATTTCTCTGAGGCTGGTTCTCAGAATTGTGCATGATGGAGCAGTTCATGTCATGGCTACAGTCTGGTAATGATGTTGTTAACTTCTTCCACGTGATGGGAGTTTCAGTATCTACAGAAGAGCTCAAAGGACATGGCTCAGAATACAATCTACAGCCCTTGAGGAGGAACTAAAAGGTCCCCCTGACTTTGCTTAATGGCTACACGATTATTATTTTGTCTTATTTCACTGCTTTTCTTTGTTTTTGCATTTTCTCACTTCTCCAATTGAATTTATTCTTTGGTTAAAGTCTTTCTACAGACAAGAGGCAGGTATGGAGGACATGGGAGGGGTGGGATCTGTACCAGGAAGGCCCCATAAGGTCCTGTCCATTACACATCACCTCGTCTGCAGGTTGATTCTGACTAGTCCCGTCTTTGCACACAGGTCCTTCCAAAACTGTCGTCTTCCATCATCCACGAGATCGATAGTATTTTGGGCAATAAGCCCTACAGCAAAAAGGACTACAGATCCTAAGAAGCCCCCAACCATTTGCCTGGACAGTTTCATCTCCCTCCTAGCCTCTCTGTTTGCTCGCTTAAGCTATTTTGAAGCCAAGAGTGTGGTTTGCACCAAAAACAAAGCAACACACCAACGTGTCATCAGGAGAAGATCTCAAAAGTCGCTGCCACACGGCACCTGCTGCTTCACAGGACTAACGTTAGATTCATGCCGGAGGGTTGGCATCAATTCAAAGGCATTCGAGCCGTCCCGCCCAAGCCTGCCGCCTCTGCTCATCTTCCACCAAGAAACGACGTTTCTCCCAGCCACGCCCCATCTCAGAGACTCAAGTCCAGGCCAGGCCGAGACCCGTTGGGGCCTAGGAGCAGGCAGAGCTGGCCTCTCCTCTGCCAACAAGCCCACCTGGTACTGGGGAGGGGAAGAGGAAGCCAGGTCTGGCTCTTCCTGTGGCCCCTCAGCTGGGCCCTGGTTGGGGTGGGCCTCCCACTGGGGTCTCCCTCATCCCCCCTCTTGCCAAGGGCTCCAGGTACTGTCATTGGGCCTGACATCAGGTTCTCCTACACCCCCTTCTCCACACCACCTGCCCCACTGGGTCTCCGAGGGGCCTTCCGAGCTGTCCTTTGACCCCCACCCCAACCCTTGCTGGCAGAGGCAAGGATCCAAGGGGGTTCGATTGTTCCAGGGTGGACCCACAGGAAGTCAGGGGTCTGATTTCAAGCTTATCACCCCCACTGACTTCCTCCTCATATACAACTAATGAGCCCCAGTGTCCAGACTCTAGCCCGGGTCCCTCCCCACCTGGTGCCCAGTCCATTGCCCCTCTGTCCTTGCCCTGGAAGGCCCCAAGGTCATGCGTGCTTAGCTGACTGTGGCTGCTGACCATACATGGGGTGGCCAGCCTCTGCTCTGCCCAAGGTGGTGGCCTTGGGTTCTGCAGAGAGGACATTCTGGGACCCTTCAGTGAGGGCAGGTTCCTGGGGTTTTCTGTGCTTCATGCCCAGGGCCTGGGCAGCAACCCCCACAGTCCAGGAGAAGACCCCCGTAGCCTCTCCCTACAGCAGCGTCCCCAGCAAGGGCTCAAAGCAGGTCAGGTGGGGTGCTCAGAGCTTGTTGCCAGGGCAGCGAGGCAGCAGTTCTTCCCCCAGGACACCCTCACACAGCCTCTGAAGAGGAAGGGATGGCTGGGGTTCATCATTCCTTTCCACACCCCACACCCCAGCCTGGAACAGGTTGGGGACAGGGACAGAGGCCAGAACCTTCAGAAGTGTCAGCCCCTTTACAGCCAGGCCTGGGGCTGCAGGGATAGAGGAGGGGAGGGGCCCTCAGCCAGCAGGCCCAGCCCCCATGGTCCTGAGCGGCACCCCAGCTTTTGCTGGCTGTGCAGGGGGCCCGAGCCAGGCCCTGTGAATGCACTGGCCTTCTGTGTATGGGCCTGGGTGACTCCTACACTGGACGCCCCCTGCCCTGGGTGCCCCCTACATTCTCACACTCACCCCTGGGCAGACATGGACCTCCCTGCCATTATTCCCAAAGGCCTACCGTCCAGTCCTGGCAGAGCTGAGGCCTAGGAAACTGACTTTAGGAAAGCCACACGGTGGGGGGAGAACAACTTCCTCCACTCCAGACCTTTGTGCTGACCCTGGAGTGTAGAACCTTCTCCCTTCTTGTAGACTAGGCCCCTGGGGGTCTTCCTCACCAAGTCTCCTGCAAGTCTCACCCTAATGAGCATGAGGAGGGGACAAACCTGTCCCAACAGACTTGCCACCATCACATGGGTTGGGGGCTCCAAGGACAAGACGCTACAGTCCACCAGGCAGAGCCCAAGTGCCCCAACAGCTGGCCATGCTCAGGAGCCGGCTCACCTGCCCCTCCCTGGAGTCTGCTGGGCCCCTCCACAGTGCTGCCACCCTGCCCACCCACCAATGGGAGAGGGACCCGGGCTTGCAACTGGGCCCATGTTTGGGCCTGCCGCCCCCACCCCATGAGCTTTACATCTGGGAAGGACAAGCCCAGTGGGAGACGTGGGCTCTCAGGGCCATGCTCTTCCAAGGCCGAGATGCCCAGCACCAAGTCCCAAGCCTATTCCAGGCCCTGGGGTGCTGTCTGCAGCCTAGTTCTGCATCGCCCCCCAGTAAGTGGGTATGGAAGGATGGGGCTCCACTTCCTGAGGAAGGGTCACCCAACTTAGTGGGAGGAGGCTGGAGTAAGGAAGGGATGGAGTGGGGCTCGAGGGCAGGGAGAGCCTGGAGACAAAGAGCTTGGCCAAGGCAGGCCCTGGAGGGGAAGCCTGAACTTCAGCATGGGTTTGAGACCAGCCATCCTCACCCTACCCTGTTGGGGAGAAGCCCCCCCCACGGTCCCCAGCCACCGACCAGCCAGCCTCTCACCCTCCCCTAGAAGCAGAGTTTGCCCCCAGGGGTCCACCTTGGGAGTTCCCCACTAGGGAAGAAGGCCCAGTCTGCGTGGGAGCGGGACCAGTCTTCCTTGCTAAGGACACATGCAGCCCCTACCATTTTTCATCCCAAATCTACAGCAAGTTTGAGGTCCCAAGAACGACAGAGGGGTTTACCCTGTCTCCTGTTCTCTCTGGCAGTGTAAATAATGTGCTGTTTCTCTCCCCCTTTTTTTTTAATGACTGTGGCTCCTCAGCTAACTGCATCACCCCCCCCCCCCACAGGCAGAGACACCGTACGCCTCACGCTTCCAATGACACAGCGGAGACACAGTGCCGTATTTATGGAATGACAAAATAAAACCCAAGCCCGTCAGGGTCTGCTCCTCTCCGCTCCTCTCCTTTGCAGGGTATTCAGGGTCAGGGCTGGGTCGAGGGCAGTGGGAGGAGGTATCTTTAAAGGCCAGCAGACCAAATCCTGAGCCTGGAGCCAAGGGGAGGTTGGGAGACTTGGGCCCTGTGGGGGAGGAGCAAAGACTGGGGACCAAGAACCCAAGTCTGTCCCAGGTGATTGGGGGTTGGAATGCCCTGCCTGCCCCCCTCACCAATACCATCTCTCTTGCCATCGCAGGTTGGTGGCAGGCTGCTGGGCCCTCAGGGACAGAGAGGTCGGGGTCCAGGGAGGCCTGCAGTCCCGTCTAGGGGGCTCAGTGTTCCTGAGCAATTTGATTTCAGGATGCAGCGGGGAGGGGCTGGCACCACCCCTGAACACCCCTTCTTGGGTGCCCTCCGTTCCAGCAAGCCCCCCAGCCTCATGGGGCCGTGTCTTCTCAGGTGAGAGGTAGCTTCAGGAGACACCCCCTCCCCCCAACATCCTTTCCCACCCCCATCCTAGATCAGTGAGAAGCTAGAACACTGATTCAATCCTTTCCCAGAGGATTTATTAAAACACGGAAAACCAAGACATACACACAGAGTACAAAGTGAAGGGGACGGTGTCGGGTACAGTCCTTGTCAAGCCTCCCACACATCCTCCCGAGGACCGGATAGGTCACTGCGCACAGGGGCTCAGCCTCCAGCTCCAGCTCCTGGCTGGGACCCGCCCCCTCGACTCACCCCAGCGCCCGGCCCCTTTGCCAGCCTGGGCTTGTGCTAGGGAAGGGGCAGGCGCTTCTCAGCAGGGCCAGATGCCGGCCTGGGTGGGGTTCTGCTCCCTCATCCCCCCACGCACTGATGCCTGGGGAGGGGGGCAGTGCAGGTGGGACCCTCCCCTCATGCTCAGGCCCAGAGGAGCATAGGAGGCTCGGACTCCCACCTCGGTATCAGGGGTTCAGGACACACACACACCCAACGGGCCCTTTCTGGGTTATCGCACCTAAAAAAATACTTTGTTTAAAAAAAAATCTGAAAACTAAGAAAAAAATCCCAAAACACAAGCCAATGACTTTGGGCTGATGCACCACAACCTGTAAACTTCCAGAAATATAAAATCGGGGTGGGGGGTTCCTCAACAGAGACAGGTCATCAGCAGAGGACAGCTGCAGGTACAGAGGCGGGACACTGGGCTGTGGCTGGGCCAAAACCTCAGCCCCCACCTCCCACCCAAGCTCCTTCCTGCCACCCCACTCTGGAGGTTCCCAAGCCCACCCTCTACATGACCCCATCAGGCCCTCAACATCCTTGTGACCCAATAACTGGGAGCAAAGGCTGCAGGTGTCCATGGGGTGCGACTCGGTCAGCCCCCAACCTGGGCCAGGGATCCCCCAGAGGACCCTGGGAAGGGACCCCCAACCAGTAGGAGGGCAGGTGCCTGCACCAGTTATGAGTACCAGCAGGATGGGCCCATGGTCATCACTTGCAGAAAACAAAGGAGCTTCTGAAGGCGGCTGGCAGGGAGGGTCTCCGTGCACAGGGGGAGTCTCAGGTTGTGTTTGTGTGGTGGGCGTGTGCGAGGGGACCCCCAGACACAGTCCAACCCAAACTCCCGTGGTCACCAGGGAGCCCAGGAGCCAATGCTCTCCGAGACTGTGCCCAAAGATGGTTCAACAGAAAGCCTACTCAGCACTGGTCTAAATAATAAAGTGGCTGGGGACAAAAATAGGGCTGGCACTTTGGGGCTTCCACTTGCACAACAACCCCCATTGTGCCAACAGCAAAAACAAAACCAGCCTGAAGATGTCCAAGAGCGCAGACGCCCCACTCCCCACACTCCACTACAACTCTGGGAGGGAGAGAACTGATAAACCAAGAAAAAACATTCTATAGATCCTTTTTCCTCTACAAAACCAGAAACCCACTCCCCAGCTGTCTGCAGTCACCCTCCCAGGCCTCCCAAGTGCTGGTCTTGGAGAGCTGAGCCCTTCCTGAACCAGGCAGTGCAGGTGGCTGGGCCGATCCCTGGTGCCTGGTCCAGCTGGTAGTGGAAAAGGGCAGAGGCCTAGGGAGGAGACGGAGGGAGGGCGGGAAGCAAGGGCTGGTGGGGAAAGGACCACCCGCTCTTGGAGTTGGGCAGTGGGGACACAGACCCCTGTCCTCCACCAGGTGCCCCCTGACACTCAGGACCTGTCCACTGTGTTCCCCACAAGCCCAGCCGCAGGACTGACCACCTGCCTGGGAGGACACAGTCACGGGGCCCTGGGTGGGGGGTTCGTGGCAGTCACCCAGCCCACGGCCTGAGCCAGAGCCTTTGCAAAGGAACACACAGGCCCACGTGGCACTGGAGAAACCACAGTGGGCAGGAGTGACCCAACCCTTCCTGGAGGGTGAGGTCACCTGCTGCCACACGTGTCCTGCCACACGTACACCCGTGTACCACTTTCAGGCTGCCTCCCATTCCTCCACCCACAATGCCAGGGTCAGTCAGCCTGGAGATAAACAGGGCCTTGAGGTCCGGTCCTTTAGGGGTTCTGGGAGAGCCATTTATAGATGAGGGCTCTGGGAGAGTTGGCCAATGGCCCCATGTCCCCAAATCACCCCCAAATCCCAGCCCTAGTCCTGGCCAGGGAGCTGAACGGAGCCCTCCCATGGTGCCCCCCCCCCATCCAGGCCCACCCTGGCTCTCACTTGGACAGGATTCTGCACCAGGGCTCCACTCCAGGAAGGTCAAGGCTCCCTGGTCAAGGCTCAGAAATCCCTTCCAGGCTGAGGCTGGGCCAGAGGCAACATCAGACACGGACAGACCCAGGTCCTGGCCCATCCCTCCGCTCCTCTGAACTGGAGCCGTCAGAGGGCACCACCAGCTGGGTGGAAGGCGATCGGGATTCCAGCAGGCCGCTCCTGGCAGCAAACAGGGCAGGAGGCTGGGGACACTCCAGTTGGGAAGACTGGAGAGGCCAATGGATCCAGTCCCCTGCCTCCAAGCTTTCCCCAAACCTTTGAAGAACACAGTGAGGGCTGTCACAGGCCTGCCCCAGGGGGCAAGTGCTGGGATCAAGGCCTCTCCAGGGACAGGGGAGGGATAAGTCCAGGCTCCAGGCGGCTGGCCTGGTTTCTCCGTGTCAGCCACCAGAAGACAACATGGGGAGTGGGTATAAAGGGCCTCCCAGGGCAAAGGGCAGGACCAGGGGCTCCGGGGCCACTCTCAGCACTGTTGGGACAGCAGCCACATCTGGGGCAGGAGAGTAAGCCCCTTCCCGCAGCTGCCTGAGACCAAGGCCCCAGCAGCCCCCAGGCTGACACCTGCCGTCTCTTCTCTCTGGGGAGCACATGCTGTGACCTGCCACACAGGGCAGGGGCCACAGACCCTCCACGGGTGACGACAGAGTCCAGGGGGCCTGTGAGACAGGCTGGGTCAGGGTCAGACACGTGCCGATGGAGCCCTATCCCCCACAGAGAGAACACATTACCTGTGGTCTCCAGTCTTGCAGGACGCAGCCTGGCCTGGCCTGGATGCCAGCCAGGTCTCTACCTGCAGGCCGGGCAGCTCCCCAGTTCTGACCCACCTGGCACTGGGGGGCCCCGGTGGGCCAGGGTCAGAGTACAGGCAGTCACACGGTGCAGACGGGACGGGGGAGAGGGGCACACACAGCGCGTCCAGGGCGGGCGCCGCGTCCTCCTCAACCGGGCCGAGTCCAGGGCGGCGGCTGGGCTCCCGGGAGCTTCCCTCAGGTCCGGAGCCCGTCCACAGAGAGAGGCCTAAGTGCTGCAGGTCAGACTCCTCCACACGTCACTCAACTTTTATCAAGACAAATTTGTTCAAGTCTTCGATAGGAAAGTGCAAAAAGATGTACAAAGAAACGAAATCTCTTCTAGGAAGTCGTCCTGGAAGAGCCAGCCAAGGTGGTGTGGGGGACACTGGGATTAAGAGCAGGTGGCACTTCTGGCTGGGTCTTGTCCCCAGTGATGGCATGACTCAGTTTCCCCTTCTGTCCTCAGGTGGCCTGGCTCTAGAAAGGCGGCAGCTTCTCTCTCCTGTGGGGGTCAGGCAGAGGGCCCGGCAGGCGTGGCTGCAAGAGGCGGGTCATGGGTCACAGAGCTGGGCGCTCACATCCCCCCTGGGGGTTCACCCAACGCCTTGGAGCCGCCACTGCCACCTGTCACAGCCAGCTGCAACCAGAGGGGCTCCTAGCCCAGACCGCCCACACCTGGAGCATAGCAGGCGGGGGCCCCTGGGAGGGCCCATCTGGAAACCACCCCCACCCCAGGGCCTCTCCCTAAAGCAGTGGTTCTACCAGGACCGAGAGCTTAGAAGGGGCTGCCGGCCAGGTGGAAGAGGCCAGAGTGGACTGGTGGCTTCTCACGAATAAAACCATCTCCCAGCCAGTGACACTGACCCACACACTCCCTGAGCCACCCTCCTGGTCCTGGGCACAAGGTGGCGTGGCCAGGGGAGGGGGGGTGATGTCCCAGGGCGCCCACCACCCAGCAGGAAAGTGCAGGCAGAAAAGGGTTCCAGGCTGGGGGCAATGGTCCCTGACTCCCTACCACGGACATGCACGCACCTTGCATATGTGCACACAGACACACGCGTGTACGCAACGGAGCATCCCCACGTGTACCTGACCATGTCCCACCTCCCAGCCTCCCTGGGGAGTGTCTGGAAGCCTGGGAAGACACACCGGCCCCAAGATGGTCCCCAGCAGGGAAGGGCAAGACCCCCTAAGCCCCAAGAGGCAGCAGAGGACCCCAGATTCAGGGCTGTGGATAAGCGCAGGGAGTGGGGACTGACTGGTGCAGCCATGGAGGGGAGAGGGACCGCGAGGTCCCTGGAGAGGCCTCACCTCCGCTGGAAAAGAGCGCTGCACCAGAGCGAGGTCTCGGGGCCGGCTAGATATCTGTGCAGAGAGAGGGAAGCTCGGCTCGCTGGGGCGGCGGACGCGGGCGGGGCCCGCGGGCGCCCCTGCACATGCCGCCAGGGAGCAGACGGGCACCTACCGGTCACATAGGGCCCCAGGGGCATCTGGTTGTAGTTGACAATCCCTCCCGGTCCAGGGCCCCGGAAGTTGGGCCCAAAGTTGTTGTTGTACATCTGGGAGGAGCCGAAAGCGCCCTGGAGGCAAGGACTCAGGTTTAAAGGTCCAAGTCCCGCACCGGCCCGAGTCCCGCCCCAGGGAGCCCAGGACGTGCGTGCGTGGGGGGCTGGGGCCCAGGGCGCGCTCCGAGCCTGACCTGCTGGATGGTGGGGTCGCCGGCTCGGTTGGTCAGGCGGCTCAGGATGCTGCGCTCCGACATCTGGAGGCGGGCGGCCACCGGGGGAATGCGGGACAGCATGGAGGGGAGGCGCGTCACGTCCGCCTTCATGTCGCTCAGCAGCTCTTCCAGCTGGTTCAGGACTGGGGAGGGAGGCAGGGAGGGGGAGGAGCTGCGACGCGGACGCCCAGGCCGGTGCTTATTAACAAGGCTGTGTTACCGTGTGACTTGCACGCCGCGCAGCGGACGCCAGGGGGCGCCCCCTACTCAGCCCTCCCAGCAAACACATCAGAGACCTGCCCGCTGGACCAGAGTCCCGTTTTCCAAACAGCTTCTCCCGGGGCCCCGAGGGCTGCAGAGATGAGAGCCCGGAGCTCTGACTCAACACTAGGCTTCCCTCCGGGCCCTCGGCCAGCCTCCTGGCGACCAGGGAGGTCTGCAGCCCTGGCCAAGCCCAGGGGCAGAGCGGCCTCGAGAAACTTCTCCCAAACAGCCAGGGCCACAGAGTCCAGGGCCCTCGGGGTCAGCTTGGCTCACCCTCCCCTAACCAGCCTGGGCACTTTCTCGGGATTAGGACGACGAGGGTCAAAGGTCTGAATCCCAGGAGACCTTGGGCAATTACTTCACCTCCCTAAGCATCAATGTCCCCAACTTTAAAATGAGATAAGAAACCTCACCACTTAAAAATATTACAGAGTAAAGGGACAATGTGTTTAAAGATACTGACATAAATTGGGAGACTGGGATTGACATATATCAGTACTATATAAAAAATAAGGATTTCCCTGGTGGTCCAGTGGTTAAGAATCCACCTTGCAAGGCAAGGGATGTGGGTTCAATCCTTGATCGGGTAGCTAAGATCCCACATGCCAAAGAGCAACTAAGCTTTCCCACCACAACTCTGAGCCCACACACCACAACTAGAGTCCATAACAAAGATCCTGCATGCCGCAACTAAGACCTGACACGGCCAAATAAATATTCAAACAATAAAATAAAATAGATAACCAATAAGGACCTACTATACAGCACAGGGAACTCTGCTCAATAGTCTGTAATGACCTATATAGGAAAAGAATCTAAATAGAGTTGTTCAGTCATTCAGTTGTGTCTGACTCTTTGTGACCTCATGGACTACAGCACGCTCAGGATCCCCTGTCCTTCACTATCTCCCAGAGTTTGCTCAGACTCGCTTTCATTGAGTTGGTGATGCCATCTAATCATCTCATCCTCTGCCACCCCCGTCACCTCCTGCCCTCAATCTTTCCCAGCATCAGGGTTTTCTCCAATGAGTCGGATCTATATGTATAACTGATTCACTTTGCTGTACAGCAGAAAGTAACACATTATAAATCAATTATAAGTCAATAAAAACTAAAAAATTTTAAAGGGTCCTTATCTCTTTCACTAAAAGAAGTTTAAAAATAGAAATAAAGCATACTGTCTGGGCTCAATAAACAAGCCTGTACAACTTAATATTCTGCTATATCACCTACCCCCCCCACCCACCCACCCAGGGCCTACACCGCGCTGACCTTCAGACAAAGGCCAGAAAAGCAAGGGCCTCACTTTTACCGCAGGGTAAGAGCAGAGGCTGGGTGACAGTCTGTCCCACCTGGCTTGGAGGCGGTGCCCTGGGGGCTGATGTCCTATCCCCAGCCCCACGCCCCCACCTACTGCCAAGGAGCCACTGGGCGCCGCAAGGTGTGGGCCCATCTCCAGAGGATGGGCTCACTCACCCTTGTGCAGGACAGCATTGGCAGGCTTGTTCCCGGCGAGGGACTCCTTGGACAGGTGCTGGTGGCTCTCGGCAAGGCACTCCACCTCGGCCAGGCGGGCATTGAGGGCCATGGCGGGATGGTTGGGGTCCTGGGTCATGTTGAGGTATGCGGCCCTCCGGAGCTGTTCCTCAATGACCAGCGCCTGCTCCAGCAGCTGGTGGGGGTGGGGCGAGAGGGGGTCAGGGTGAGGGGAGGGACCGAGTGCTGGCCTGGCTGCCTCCCCCTCAGCACCCACTCCCACCGGCCAGGGCTCTGAAAGAAACGAAGGAAGGAAGACAGCCCCTCCCCACCCAGCTGCTGTCCACTGTCTTGGCCACCCCTCAGAGCCCTCCCGAAGCTGGATCCTCTGCACCCATTACCCAGAGCAGGGACGCTCGCCCAACGGGGTCTGGCTTCAGAGCAAGGAGCCAGCACCTGTTGGTTGACTCAACAATTCCCTTTCATGGATGGTCTGGCCCACACCCGGATATATGGGCGGGATATAAGAAATGCTTGCTCGTTTCTTTGCCCCAGGCCCTCCCATAACCCACCCTCTTGTGGCCCCCTAACCCTCAACCTCTGGCCCCTGCCAAGGACTGACCTTGAACCTGCGGGCCAGGAACTTGTTCTTCATCTCCAAGTAGTTGCCCTTGTGGATCTCAGACTTGAAGGGTTCATTGAGGATCATGTATCTCGGGTCGTTCTGGATGTCCTGCCAGCGGGCATAGCCATGCCTAGGTGGGGGGCCGTTAAGGGCAAACCTGGCCATGGGGTGGAGGGAGGGGGTGAGGGGGAACCAGCCTAGGGTCTGGCATCTTGGCTCTGCGCTTTCCAGACAGGCATTAACCTTGGCTGCAAGAGGACTGTGTGGGTGACAGTGACCTGACAATCAGCGGACACTGACAGGGGCCCCCAGGGGCCCAGGCAGGGCCTGAGGCTTCACCAGATAAACTTCTTCATCCCCCAAATCCAGACAGTGGAGACAGCCGAGTTCTAACCCCCAGCACCTGTGCTGTGACCCTAGCTGGAAATAGGGCATTTGCAGATTAATCAAATCAATTAATTGAATTAAGAAAGGGTCATCCTGGGGTGGAGTGGGCACCAATCCAGTGACTGAGGTCCTCATAAGAGGAGGAAATTTGGACACAGACAAAGAGATACCCAGGGAAGAAGGCCCTGTGACAACAGAGGCAGAGATGAATGATGCAGCTATGAGCCAAGGAGCACCAAAGAGCCAGGGACAGGCAAGGAAGGGGCCTCCCCTGCAGCCAGAGGGAACAAAGAAACACCACGAAGTTTTCTTGCCAAGGGCCCACAGTTAGAGAGGGGCCAAGTCGGGATCTGAACCCAAGCAAGCTGGCTCCAAGCATCTTTTTTTTGTTGTTTTTTAACACTGTGTGTGTTATTTCTTTAGCTGCACTTGGTCTTGGTTGCAGCATGTGGGATCTGGTTCCCTGACCAGGGATTGAACCCTCATCCCCTGAACTGGGAGCACAGAATCTTAAGTCACTGAACCACCAGGAAAGTTCCAGCTCCAAGCAATGTAACCTCAGTAAACTGTGGCCCGCAGGCCAAATCCAGCCCACAGCCTGGTTTTGTCAATAAAGTTTTATTGGAACATGGCCATGCTTGTTGGTTTACGTACTGTGGTTACTTTTGCTACCCTGGCAGAGTGGAGGAGTCCTCTGTGAAGTTCGAAATGTCCACTCCTGGATCCCTCCCAGGAAAGATCTGCTGACTCCTGACCTACAACTTTCCACCTCTCATTATAATGACTAGTCTCACTCGAGACTGTCATCAAGGCCGGCTTTACTGGGGGGCTCTCCCCAGGTAGTGTGTCCCTCTCCTTGTCTCTGGAAGGTCTGCACTCAAATATCACCTTCTCTGACCTTCCCACATTAAACACAACCCACACCCCCAAAGCTCCGTTTGCCTCACCCCCACCTTTTCATGTTCACTGAGCCCCACATTTTGCTAATTTATATTTTTCACCATCTACCCCTAGTTGGATATGAGCTCTGGCTAGACAGAGATTTGGGGCTGTTTCATTCATGGCTGCATACTCCATGCTTGGCACATGGTAGATCATCAATAAAGATGGAATTGAAGGATGAACAAATGAATAAAAGCCCTCCTAAATGGTGAAGCACCCTTCAGGTGTCATCACTGAGAGGAGGTGAGGTCTGGACCAGGTAGGAATTAGCAGCATTCATTGTAGAGTCAGATGGAAGGGCTGTGTGTCCCTGAGCAAGTCACTTGGCCTCTCTGAGCACCCACTGCCTCCTCCATATAATGGGGATCACAGTAGCAACCCTTCGGGAAGGCTGCTGTGAGGATGGAGTGAGTACTGACAAGCTGCCTTTATGATCACAGTCAGTGTCGTCATCACCACCACCAGGAAAGGGTCCTTGGTACCTGGTCAGGAGCACCAGCCCAGACTCCGCCCCCCACCAGCCCCACACCCTTCCCTGAGGCCCACAGAGGGACAGACCGGAGCCCTGCCCCGTGGCGTGGCCAAGGATACGTGACGATGCCCGCCAGCAGCCAGTAGTCGTGGCGCCGGTGCCAGATGTCGTAGATTTTCCCCGAGGACACAGCCGCACGCTCCTCGTTCTGCCACAGTGTGTGCAGCTCTGGGAAGCCAGCCGAGGGAAGCAGGATGAGGTGCCCCCGTCCCGCATAGGGGTGGGCCTGAGTAAGCCTCTCCCTCACCACCCCCACCCCGAGCACTTCAGTGTTCCAGTGCCACTAGGAAAGGTTATACCGTGGACTTTGTCAACCATTCACACATTAGTATCAAACAACCATCCGCCCAGATTCCTGGGACCCACGGTCAGGAAGCCTGCAGCTCTCTCTGCCATGGCCTCACCCTCGATACCTGTGAATCCCCCGTCTGCAATGTTGAACATAAACTTGAACTTCCCGATCTTGTCCTCTTTCTTCCCCTCTTCATCTTCCTCTTTGTCACCATTTTGCTGGGTCTCAACCGGCTCCTTCTCCTCAGCTTTGGTGTCATCTGGGGGAGGACAGATCCATGCTCACTCGTCTACCCCAAAGACAGTGCCCGGGGGGAGGGCTCGCTCCACCAAGCACTGGGGACCCCGAGGCAAGAGGGAAACACACCTCCCCACCCGCAAGGGACTCACTGCCCCCAAGGGTTTTAATCAGCAGGACCCTCTCTCTGTCCTGAGCAGGGAGGGCTGCTCTGGGCCTGGGTGCCCCTCCACCACCAAGTCAGGACCACCTGGGAAAATGGGGCGGGGCGGGGGGGACTGTGAAAATGTAGCTTATGTTGAAGGATGGCAATGCTGCCTCAGGGCTCTGATCTGGGGGCAACTGTTCCAGAACATTCCAACACTTAGAAGGACACAGGCTGCCAGCTGAACCCCAAAGCTCCAGGCCAAACTCTGTGACCAGCTCTCCTTCCTCCTAGTGGTGGCCAGGGCCACAGGAGGGGTCAGGAGATAGGAGGTAGAGGGTCTGTCCTCCGAGGGCTGGCAAGTCCAGGCTCCCATGCAGCAGCTCTAATCAGGGCCTGGGGCCAAGGGGAGGCTCAGAAGGCTCCTCGTGGCTCCTTCAAGAGACCAAGGAGGACATGGGACAGAGCGAAGTCCAGAGCCCCAGACCTGGCCTGAAGTCACTGCTGTCGCCTCTGCTGTGAACCAAGCTCAGTTCCAGCTTGTCCAGAACCTTCTCCTTCTCAGGAAGCACTTCTTCTGCAAGATAAAAGGTGTTCAGAGAGGGGGAGGGGTCCAGAGGGCAGCGGGGACTCTGGGCTGGTGGCTTCCCAATAGTACTGTAGCCACTCACAGAATCCACCCTAGCATCTTACTCGGGAGTCCAACAGGTAGCATCTGGGAGGATCCACTGGGGAGGCAGGTGGGGACGGGGCCTCATTCCACCCACCCATCTCAGCAGCAGTCTCTCCCAAACTTCTCTCAAGGCACAGTCCCCAGACCCTCTCTACGGTAGTGACAACCAGAGGACTCAAAGTTCTGGCAACACGTCAGGCCTTCATCAACACACAACACCTCTTACAGACACCCAGAAATGTCAGGCAAAACCTATCACATTAAAAAAAAAAACATAGGTGTGCTCACAAAACTAAAGGAAATTATCAGGTGCCATAAATGAAGACGGAACTTCCTGGGTGGCTCAGAAGGTAAAGAATCCACCTGCGATGTAGGAGACCCAGGTTCAATCCCTGGGTTGGAAAGATCCCCTGGAGGAGGAAAAGGCAACCCACTGCAGTATTCTTGCCTAGAGAATTCCATGGACAGAGGAGCCTGGCGGGCTACAGTCTATAAGGTTGCAGAGAGTCAGACACAACTGAGCGACTAACACTTTCACTTTCTATAAACGAAGGGAAACTAAAAGCTCAAGACGCATGCACTGGGGTCCTGGGTTGGGGGTGAGTGGACACCAGAAAGAGGCCTGGGGGACTCCAGCTGTGTCTCTACACTGAACAGGAAGGGCAAGGCCCCAAAGATGCAGAAAACTGGAATTAAATACAAAAACTAACACTCTTCAACCACTATGCCTCTGCAAAGGAGGAAAAGTGTCATCCACCAGCTCATGGCCAAGTTGTGGAGGCCTGGCTCCCATGTGGAGTCCAGGGTCAGAAAGTCTCCAGTGAGGAGCCAAACCCAACACACAGGTGTGCAGGCTGTAGAATCTGCATTGTGCCATAAGGCTGGCCCCAGACCAGCCAGGCCACCAGTCAGACCACGAGGCCCCGGAGTTCTGGAAACAGAAAGGGGGACATTCCTGCTACCCAAGTGACATGGCTTCTCAAGGATAAAACAATCCCTGATGAAGATGTACCCCAATGAAACTCAGAAAACAATACCCAGACTTCCCTGTGGTACAGTGGATAAGAATCCACCTGGCAATGCGGGAGACACAGGTTCGATCCCTGGTCTGGGAAGAATCCACACGCTGCAGAACAACTAAAGCCCATGGGCCACAACTACTGAGCCCGTGTTCTAGAGCCCACAAGCCACAACCACTAGAGCCTTCGAGCCCTAGAGCCTGTACTCTGCAGCAAGGGAAGCCACTGCAATGGGAAACCCATCCACCACAATGAAGAGAACCCCCAGCTTGCTACAACTAGAGAAAGCCTGTGTGCAGCAACGAAGACCCAGTGCAACCAAAAAAGAAATAAATTAAATAAATAAGAATTGTTAAAAAAGAAAACAATATCCATCAGCCAGACAGAGAAGGAAGAGAATACATAGGAAAAGACAAGTCCAAAAAAAAGGAAGCAGAAAAAGCTAGATTAAAAACTCTAGAAATGAAATACACAATCGCTAATATATTAGACATTTTACTGCATATTTTTAAGGTGTCCTCCCACACTTCCTGCCCCTGGAGTACAAGCCTTGTATATAATCCTTGGAACTGTGAATGTGATGGATTCTACTCTCCCGAGCAAGTCATGTGACAAGGCACTGCTGCTGCTGCTAAGTCGCTTCAGTCGTGTCCGACTCTGTGCGACCCCATAGACGGCAGCCCACCAGGCTCCACCGTCCCTGGGATTCTCCAGGCAAGAACACTGGAGTGGGGTGCCATTTCCTTCTCCAATGCATGAAAGTGAAAAGTGAAAGTGAAGTCGCTCAGTCATATCCAACTCTTAGCGACCCCATGGACTGCAGCCTACCAGGCTCCTCCATCCATGGGAGTTTCCAGGCAAGAGTACTGGAGTGGGATGCCAGGGCCTTCTGGTGACCTTAAAAGACAGAGATTATAACACAAGCTGGAATCAAGATTGCCAGGAGAAATATCAATAACCTCAGATATGCAGATGACACCACCCTTATGGCAGAAAGTGAAGAGGAACTCAAAAGCCTCTTGATGAAAGTGAAAGTGGAGAGTGAAAAAGTTGGCTTAAAGCTCAACATTCAGAAAATGAAGATCATGGCATCCAGTCCCATCACTTCATGGGAAATAGATGGGGAAACAGTGGAAACAGTGTCAGACTTTATTTTTCTGGGCTCCAAAATCACTCCAGATGTGACTGCAGCCATGAAATTAAAAGACGCTTACTCCTTGGAAGGAAAGTTATGACCAACCTAGATAGCATATTCAAAAGCAGAGACATTACTTTGCCAACAAAGGTCCGTCTAGTCAAGGCTATGGTTTTTCCAGTGGTCATGTATGGATGTGAGAGTTGGATGTGTGAAGAAGGCTGAGCACCAAAGAATTGATGCTTTTGAACTATGGTGTTGGAGAAGACTCTTGAGAGTCCCTTGGACTGCAAGGAGATCCAACCAGTCCATTCTGAAAGAGATCAGCCCTGGGATTTCTTTGGAAAGAATGATGCGAAAGCTGAAACTCCAGTACTTTGGCCACCTCATGTGAAGAGTTGACTCATTGGAAGACTCTGATGCTGGGAGGGATTGGGGGCAGGAGGAGAAGGGGACGACAGAGGATGAGATGGCTGGATGGCATCACTGACTCGATGGACATGAGTCTGAGTGAACTCCAGGAGTTGGTGATGGACAGGGAGGCCTGGCGTGCTGTGATTCATGGGGTCGCAAAGAGTCAGACATGACTGAGCAACTGATCTGATCTGATCTGATCCAGGTGGGCATGACCTCATCACACCAGCCCCTTAAAAGCAGGGTTTTCTCTGAATGGTCACAGAAAAGGACATCAGAGATCTGAAGCATGGTGGGGATTGGTGTACCACTGTTGGCTTGAAGACGGAATAAGCCCCATGGCAAGAAACGTAGGCAGTTTCTAGATGCTGAGAACGGGGCCCCGCTGAGAGCCAGCAAGGGAAGAGGGCTTCAGTCCTCCAACCCCAAGGAGCTGAATTTAGCCAACAAGAATGACCACGGAAGTAGATTTTCCCCCAGGCCTCCAGATGAGAACTCAGTGCAGTCAATGCCTTGACTTCAATCTTGCAAGTCCCTTGGCAGAGAATCCAGTCACACCACCACAGACTTCTGACCCATGCAACCATGAGCTAACACATGGGTGTCATTTCATGCTGCTAAATGTGTAATAATTCACTGCACAACCATAGAAAATAGTACAAATAGGTTAAAAACAGCTGTATGAAGAAAGTAAAAACTGAAGCTAGATCTGAGGGTGATTCAAAAAGCCTTGCAGAGAAACAAATCTTGTACCTGCTTTCATTTCTTTGTTGAATTTGGAGCCTTTTGTTAAACAAGATCTACTTGTGTCTATTGCTGATCACCTGGGTCCCCCAGTACAATACAAATTCTATGCGAAGGCTTTGGCTTTGGTTCACTGTCTATGTCCCCAATGCCTGGGACAGCTCCCAACACACAGTGGGTGTTCAAAACATATTTGTTGGATAATGAATGAATAAATGAGTAAAAGGAATTCCAGAAGAAAATAAACTTAATGGGAGGAAAGATAACATTCAAGGAGGGAATGACTGAGAATTTGCCCATAATCAATAGAAGACACAATACTCAACTTTAAGAATCACAGTCAGTCACAAGCAGGATAAGTAAAAATTTCATTGTAGTAAAACCATTCAAGACCAAAGACTAAGATAAAGTCTTAAAAATGGTCTTACCATGTTAGGAAAGATAGGAAAGGCAAGTTTCTTACAAAGGAGCAGCAATAACCCTGAGAGCAGCCTTCTCAGCACAATGGAAGTCAGAATACAAAAGAAATCACATCTTCAAAGTGCTGAGGGAAAACTCCTAACCCACCTTGAATTTTGCTAATTATTATTCAAGAAAAATACGATAAGATATAAAGGAAAAATAACATACAATGAGAGAAATTTGCCGTCCACAGAAATTTGTTGGAAGCACCATTGAAGGGTATATTTTGGGAAGAAGGACATTGAACAAAGCAACAGTGAACATACTAGAAAACACAAAATTGTTAAGAGGGTGGGAAAATCTAAATAAGGATTATAGTTTAGAAATAAGTAACAGCACGTGGGAGATGAAGTTGCCTATAGTCCTTATAATATTCAGGAGGCAACATGTTAAAAATTTAAGAATACAAAATAGAATTGACTGCAAACTTTCCAAAGGAGTTGAGAAGAAAGGGGGAAATAGAAAGAAATTCTGATCAATCCAAAAGATGTTAAGAGAAAAAAAAAAGAAAAGGCCAGGGTGATATAAAGCACAAAATAAGAACAGAAATTCATCCAGATAGCTAGCTATTACAATAAATGTAAAGAGAGTAAATTGCTGACTAAAACATAGAGATTCTGTGATTAGATTTAAAATAAGTTCCCACCATATATTATTTACAAAAGGTAAACCTAAAACTCAATTATACAAATAAAACTTAAGAAATGTAAGAAAATACCTGCAAATCATGTGTCTGATATGGAACATGTATTATAAAGTACCCTTATAACTCAATGACAAAAAGATAAATAACCCAATGGAAAAATGGACAAAGGATCTGAAAAGACATTTCTCCAACAAAGATATAAAAATGGCCAATGACATTTGAAAAGATACTCAACATCTTTACACACAAGGGAAATGCAAATCAAAACCACTTGAGCTATGACTTTTCACCCACTAGGATGGCTAAAATCCAAAAGAGAGATAATAACAAGTGTTGACAAAGATATGGAGAAATGAACCCTAGGCACTGTGGGTGGGAATGTAAAGTGGTGTAGCCACTGCAGCAAGCAATCCGGTAGGTCCCCCAAATATGAGAGTTACCAAGCGATCCAACAATTCCACTCCTAGGTATATACCCAGGAGAACTGAAGCCTATCCACACAAATACGTATACATGGATGTTCACAGCAACATTCTTCATAATAGCCAAAAAGCAGAAATAACCCCAAAACCCATCAACTGATGAATGGAAAAATAAAATGTGTATCCACAGGGTAGAATATACTCAACAAAAAGGAATGAAGTTCCAATACATGCTACAACACAGATGAACCTTGAAAACACTATGCTCAGTGAAAGAAAACGAAAGCGTTAGTTGCTCAATCATGTTTGACTCTTTGCAACCCTGTAGACAGTAGACCGCCAGGCTCCTCTGTCCATGGGATTCTCCAGGCAAGAATACTGGAGTGGGTAGCCATTCCCTTCTCCAGGGGATCTTTCCTGACCCAGGGATCAAACCTGGGTCTCCTGCATGGCAGACAGACCCTTTACTATCTAAGCCACCAGGAAAACCCAAAAGTAAGCTCAATCCATTTAAGCCTAAATAAACCTTAAAGCAAAAAGAATCAGGAGGAATAAGAAGGTTATTACAGAATAAATAAACACTTCACCAGAAAATCAGAAAAAACCTGAACCAATATGCACCTAACAACCCAATCCCACACTAAAGCCAAATCTGGCCTTGGGAGAACAGAGACTAACCCACAATCACAGAGATTTTAACATAAGCCTCTCAGACTTGACTGATCAAAGCAAACCAAAAATGAGTAAGGATATAAAAAATCTGAACAATGCAACGATCTAATGCAGCAGTCCCCAGTCTTTTTGGCACCAGGGACCAGTTTCATGGAAGCATATTTTTCCATGGACCCGGAGGATGATTCAAGAGCATTACGTTTACTGTTCACTTTATTTCTATTATTATCACATAAGGCTCCATCTCAGATCATGAGGCATTAGGTCCTGGAGTTTGGGGATCCCTGATCTAGTGCACATATTTAGAACCTTACATCCAGCAATAAAAGAATAGATATTCTTTTCAAGCACACATGAGCATTTACAAAATCTGACCACATGAAGCAAGAAAAGGTTTCAGTATCATACAGACACATGTGTTCAGACTACAATGTGATTGATTCAGAACTCACTAACAGGGATTTCCCTGGAAATCCAGTGGCTAAGACTCCACGCTCCCAATGCAGGGGCCCTAGGTTCAATCGCTGGTCAGGGAACAGATCCTACATACCGTAACTTAGAGCTCGCATGCCTCAACTAAAGATCCCACAAGCTGCAATGAAGACCTGGTGTAGCCAAATAGTGGGGTTTTTTTTAATCACTAATAAGATGTAGCCCAATAACCTCCAATGTGTACAGCAGGAAAAGCCCACATGCAAAGAACTGAGCCCAGAGAGCCGAGCCCCTGGCTCTCGCCTCATCCTGGGCCCTGCGGCACTAGGACCCAGCAGTGCATGGCCCCCACCCAGCCAGGGAGAGACAGGCCCCACACTCCATCAGGGTGGGAGCCCGCACCTTTCGGCAGCTGCTCCGGGGAGGGCTGGGCCTTCTCCATCTCCTCCAGTCGCTCCTCTCGGGCCCTTTCCTTGCCATCGGAGCTCTCCTGCTTGTCCTCTCCCTCCACTCTGTCCAGGGCAGTTGGCAGGGCCTAGGGAGGAGAGACTCAGGAGCTACAGGGCCTGGACCTCAATAGGAGCCAGGGAAGGGGCCCTGGGCTTAGAACCCACTGTCTGGTTCCCAGTGCTTGCTCTCAACTATGCTCCAGTCCTGGGGCCTCAAAGTTGGAGCCGGGAGGGAGGCCTGGCTTACAGCTGCCAAGGGCAAGACCTGAGAAGGTCCCTGGACCCAGCCCCCACCCCACACCCACAGGGGCCCAGACACTGGCATCTTCTCTACCTGGATTTCTGGGGGCTTCTTTGGCTTCTGCACCCCCACCTCCTTCTCATCCATGTAGCCTAGTGGGGCTTCCATTTTGTCTGAAAGAACAAGGGAGAAGGGTGAGACAGGTGGGCTGGGGTGGGAGGAGGGAGAAGGCCAGGAAATGGGGAGTCAGAGAGGAACCTGGGCCAGGCACCTGCAGAAGGACAGGTGAACCAGGGAAGCCAAAAAGCCTGGGCCAGGCCTGCAATGTGGGGAGTCTTAGAGGACCCTGGGCCCAGTGAGGTCAAAGCCAGGGGCCAACAGAACAGAACTACAGGCTGTGGGGGCCTCTCATCTGGAAGCAGTAGGTGAGGTGGGTGGAGGCCCCACTGGGAGCCAGCATGGCCCAGCTGTGGTCCTGGCTTTCAGGCTGGCTGGCTGGCCACCTGCGTCTTCCACGCTGAGTCACTGCCAAGGGCCAGTGGCCCACATGCTCTGAGGAGCCCTGGGAGGTGGTCACTACCCAACTTCATATCACAGATGAGAAAACAGAGCTCATGGGCTAAGCTGCTCCGGGGAGGGCTGGGCCTTCTCCATCTCCTCCAGGAGATGGCCAGGAAGAAAACTAGGCATGTCCACCTCCAGAGGACACCTGTGCCCAGGAGCAGGATGTCCTCAGAGGCGCTGAGGCTCTCAGGGCCTCACCTGTCACCTGGGACAGGCAGGATGCCCCAGGCCTGAGGGGTACAACAAGGAAGAAGATGTTTTACCCAGATAAACACACAGATCACCAAAAAGACACTCAGAGACAAATAACCCATTAAGGAAGGGCAAAGGATGTGAAATGACGTTTCTCCAAAGAAGATGCACAAAAAGCTCAGAAGCACATGAAAAGATTCTCAACATCTTCAGCCACCAGAGATGGAAATCAAATCCACCAGGCTTCACTGGTGGCTCAGTGGTAAAGAATCTGTCTGCCAATGCAGGAGACACGGGTTCGATCCCTGGTCTGGGAAGATGCCACATACATCGGAGCAGCTAAGCCTGTGTGCCACACTACTGAGCCTGTGCTCTAGAGCCCGAGAGCCGCAACTACTGAGTTCACATGATGCAACCACTGAAGCCCGAGAACCCGTGCTCCACAGCAGGAGAAGCCACTGCAGTGAGAAGCCTGCACGTTGCAACTAGAGAAGAGCCCAAGCAGCAACGAAGACCCAGCACAGCCAAAAATAAGTAAGTACATAAAACACCACAATGAGACTCCCCCTTCACACTCACTAAGATGGCTATAAGCAAAAAGTTAGATAAGTGCTGGCCAGGAGGTGGAGAAATTGGAACCTCATATGCAGCTGGTAGAATATAAAATGGTGTAGTCACTGTGAAAAAGTTTGGCAGTTCCTCAAAATGTTATACCAGATGACCCAGCGATTCTATTCCTACCTATACACCCAAGAGAAATGAAAACACCTATTTCCAACTGAACACAAAAGTTCAAAGCAATGTTACTCACCACATTATTCACAATAGCCAAAGGTAGAAACAACCCAAAATCCATCACCTGATGAATGGATATACGAAATGTGGTGGATCCAAACAATGGAATCAAATATTATTCAGCTACAAAAAGGCATGAAGTGCTGATACCCTAAAACCTGGATGAATCTGGAATACATCACATGCTAGTGAAAGCTGGGCACAAAAGGCCACACGGTGCACTTCATTTACATGAAATGTCCGCAATAGGCAAACCCATAGAGACAGAAAGATCAGTGGTTGCCAGGGACAGACATGAGGAGAAGGAATGGGGTGTCACTACTATTGAGCATGTGTTTCTTTGGGGGTTAACGAAAACACCCTGGAATCAGAGGCAATGGTTGCACAATCCTATGGATATGCTAGAAACAACTGGCTAATATACTTTTAAAGGCTTTTGGCTTCCCAGGTGGCGCTAGTGGTAAAGAACCCGCCTGCCCATGCAGGAGACATAAGAGACGCAGGTTCAATCCCTGGGTTGGGAAGATCCCCTGGAGAAGGAAATGGCAACCTCCAGTATTCTTGTCTAAAGAATCCCATGGACAGAGAAGCCTGGCAGGTTACAGTTCATAGGGCCGCAAACAGTCAGACACGACTGAAGTGACTTAGCACGCACGCAAAGACTGAATATTGTGGTGTGTGAACTACATTTCAAAGCTGTCATTAAAAAGAAAATCTCTTAGGGGAGTGATACTTCTTCAGCTAGAAGCTTTGTGGAGGTGAGGTGTGAGGAGGACATGGGGTCTCCTGGGGCCTCGCCACCTGCCATGACCTGGGTGCCCGCCCCTCCTCATTGGAGTCCAGACCTGGCAGGCCCAGAGGGCCAGGCAGGAGGTGGGCAGGGCTGGCGGGCACTGGTGTGTTGGGATCCGAGGAGATGACTTCGCCCGGCTTCTTGGCCTCGGGCCCCTCGGGGATCAGATCCGGGGTGCTGTACTTCCCGTTGACGTGCTCAAATTCCTGAACCTGGGCAGGTGGGAGCGAGGCAGGAGGGAGGTGGTCACAGCTCATATGTGAGGGCCTCAGGGTGGCCGACAGGACTGGGGGTGTCCCTGGCTTGGGGTGGCTGCTGACTCCACCCAAGGCTGACCGCAGACCCCCATGCCAGGCCCTTCCCCCACCCATCCCCACGTGTCATCCTGGCCTCCAGTCCCCTCCCCACCACCGCCCATTTCCCCACCCAGAGATGCATTCTGGGTCCATCCCTCTAAGCTGACTCAGACCCTGGACAGCCAAGCGCTTGCTCTCTGCCCGCTGACCCCCCCCTGGGGCACACCCAGGCCATGGGCGACCACCAGGAAAAGCCCAGTAAAGGCTACTCACCCACCTTCTTCCTAACTAGTGACATGACCCCAATGCGCGTGAGCACGTGCTGCCTGGAGAGGCCCTCACGGGGCACGCCGTCCGCAAAGGTCTCCGCGCCGTCAGCCCCCGGCTCACACAGGTGCCGCATGAAGAGGGACACATAGGCTCTGGGGTGGGGGGGACTGGGGCTCAGGGAGTGGGGGGCCGGCAGGACCCCGGGGGACCTCCTGGCTGGAATTGTCACCCATCACCTGCCTCCCAACCAGGCCTGCTGGGTCAAGCCCCAGAGAAGAACAGAAGGGGCCCTGGGCAGGGGACCCTCCTGGGACAGCCCTTCCCCTGGAGAACCCAGATCCTCTGTGCTTCTGTTAACACCAGCTGCCCTGGCAGAGGTGACTGGTCACGTTCTCTACACAGGAACCCTGCCCAGGCCTGGACTTCAGCTACCACACATCAGACAGCAGTGAGTTCTCTGGCCACCCCCAGCCTGGCAGTAACACCGCCCACTGTGTTGGACCGTCCAGAGGAGCCTGCCCACTCCAGGCAGGCGGCCACACCCTGGGCCACCACCTCGGCCCCTTTACCTAAACTCCTTCTCGCTCTTCCCACGAAGGTCCCGCACCAGCCAGTGGGAGTTGAAGGCATCCTGGGGGGGCATGCCCCAGCGCATGATGGCGTTCAAAAAGGCCTTCCGCTGGCGGGCGTTGAAGCCTAGCACCTGGGCAAGGCGGGCAGCGGGGTGGGGGAGCAGGGAATTCAGAGTTGAGGGGAAAGACACAGGGAGGGGAGGAGACGGGGAAGCAGGGGGGAAGCAGGGGGAGACGGGGGGGCCTCCACCTGGGGCAGGACCCAAAGGGGCACAGCCCAGACCAAGGGTCTGTCCCCGCCCCCCACCTCCACTTGGCATGTGACCCAGTGTAACCCTAACCCTCCTGTCCCTCCTCAGCACCCCAGGGGGGCAGCAGGGGTAAGCTCTTTGCTCTGAAAGATGAGATAAATTCCAGGAAAGAGAAGTGGGAAAGTGGGGGTGCAGGCGGGCCCCACCTCAATGTTGCCGCCGACCCGGGCAAGAAGAGGGGGCAGAGGCTTGTCCCTGTCGCTCTTCAGCTGCCTCCTGGATTGTCGCCGTCCACCTGGGGGAGCAGCCCCGCCACAAGCCCTCAGAGGGGCCTGAGATGTCCTGACCCACCCCACCCCCCAACATGCCCCAGACAGCATGACCCTTTGGGGCCTACTCCAAAGGATGGATGCTGGTTCCAATGCCCCCGGGACCCCCAACCTGATCATCAGCTCCCCAACACACAGCCTGGCCCCAGCCCAGAGTCACCAGCCCTGACTCACTCTGCCCTTCCGGCCTTTCCTCAAAGTCCTCGTCCTCATCCTCAGAGCCAATGGAATATTCAGACTGGTTGTCTGAGAGCTCGTCTTGCCACTCTGTCGGGGGGTCAGGAAGAGGGGCACAGAGTGGGCTGTTTAAGCAGAAGCCCGCCGGGGCCCCTCACACCCAGCCCAATAACAGTGATGATGAAAACAGCCACCGTGCACTTCCTATCAGCTCCCTTAACACGCTTACAACCTCACACTACATTCTCAGGCCTTATACCATCAATGGCCCTATTTAACAGATAGAGAAACTGAGGCTTGACTAAAACCACTAGCAGTGAAGTCACTGAGTCACTACCCATCTCGTTCCCCGCAAAACCCAACACCCCACACCAGCTACCTGCCCCACTTCTCCAAGAAGCCTTCCAACCATCTCCCGGCTCAGCCACTCCACACGGCTCCCACTCTCTCCCGCCCCGGGAATTCCTGCCACAGGGATGTCCTCCCGGCCAGCAGGATCCTGCCCACCAGACACGCACCCTGGTCCTCCTGGGAGGCGTCGTTGTAGTTGACCTGCTTGCGGATGCGCTTGCCCTTGCCCAGGTTGCGGGCCAGGTCCTCCTGCTGCTGCTCGTAGTGGTGCCGCAGCAGCTTCTCCCAGTAGTCGGGGTCCACGTTCTCCTCCTGCTTGATGATCTCCCGTTCCACCTCCTCCTGGGGGCGCGGGGCCGCGGATGCGGTGAGGGCGGGGCCGGCGGGCATCTCCGCCCCCGCGCAGGCCTCACTGCCTCTACCTCGGCTCACCCTCTAGCGGCTCAAGGAGAACTGGAAAGCCTGCCTACTCCAGGTAGCCCTCCCCGACCACCCCAGCCCCAGCTGGCCTTCCTCTTCAGGCTCCTGTCTCAGTAATTCACGCAACCATTCATTCATGCCACAAGTATGCCCTGGTCTTGTGCCAGGCACTGAGATACAGAATTGAATAAGCGCCACCCCTGCCCTTAGGAAGCTCCCAGTTTCAAAAGGAAAAGTGGCACTTAGAATAATTAGCACCCATGGTCTGCGCGTAGGGCGGTGGAAGTTGAGAGGTAGGGAGAGGAGCCACTCAGGAGAGACCCAGGAGCCAGAGTTTCTTAAATGGAGAACTTGTAATGGGGTGAGGGCGGGGCCGCGGAGGGGCGGGGCTTACCACGCCATCCTCCTCGCGCACCACGTACTGCGCCACCTTGAAGGAGCTCAGGTATTCATTCATGTTCTGCAGCTCCGTGTCGTCCGTGGCATCCTGGTTCCGGTCCAGCAGCTTGGAGATGGCCGCATCGTCATAGTGGATCACACTGCTATCCTCCACGTCCTTGTTATCACCTGGGGGCAGCCAGGATGCGGAGTCAGGGGACCCCCCCCCCACCCAGAGCAGGTTCCAGACAATGGTGCTTCCCAGTCCCCGCCAGGGGCTGCAGCTGAAGAGTAAGTGACCATAGAGAGGAACCTGTACTGTTACAGCCCCTTGGCCCCTCCATCTCAGGTCCGCAGGCACCCAAGGGGAGCAGGCAAGGGAACCTGACAAAATGGGTTTGGGGGCCCACTTCCTTCCGGGAACAGCCGTCCAGGGTACAGGGGCTGGGCTGGGAGGGCCCTACCTGGCGGAGTGCTGCCATGCTTTTTCTTGGCGCTGGCGGCCAAGGCTCCCCCTTTGGAGGACTGGACATCAGGGATGGGCGTGGCTGGTCTCTGGCCCTGAGACATCATGCCTGTAGGACAGGGGGATGGGGAGCTGCAGGGCTGGGGGGGTAGCACCAGAGATGCCACCCTGGCCCTGCCCATCCTGGCCAGGAGTGGGGAGCAGGAGGAGGAGGGACTGGGAACTGGGGGTGCCCTGGGAGGGGAGTGTCTCAAGCAGGGCTACCCCCCACTATGCCCAGCACCCAGGACACCCACCCTCCACGTCATCCTTGAAGAGCTCCTCCGTGCCAAACTTGAGGATGTCATCCAGCTCCTGCTTGGTCATGGAGCCAGACTTGGAGCCCAGGCCAGGTCTCACCACCAGGTGGGTGAGCATCATCTTGCGCTTGGCCACCTGCGTGATGCGCTCCTCCACCGAGGCCCGCGTCACAAAGCGGTAGATCATCACCTTCTTGTTCTGCCCAATGCGGTGGGCGCGGCTGAAGGCCTGAGGACAACCTGTAGCTTAGCACCCGTGGTTCAACAGAGGACTGGGGGCCCAGGGCCAGGCACCAGGGGGTGGGGGGGGGGGAGGGAGGCATGCGAATGAGCTCATGAGCACCCTCTGCATGGAATGGGCTGTGTGACGGCCCATGGAGATGTATGTGCACCAGAGCACCTGCACTCCCAACCTTACTGTGTGTGGTCTAGTACAGGCCTGGGTGCCTGTGCAGGGGTAACTCAGTGTGATCACAGGTGTGCAGGGGTAGGTGTGAGGGGCAGTGTGGCCAGTGCACTTGATGTAGTGAAGCCACACAAGGCGCTGATGGCACTCATGCCAAGGTGGGGGCTGCACCTCCCTGGGAGTGACCACTAGTGGGGCTGTGAGCCCACCTGTTGGAGAGGTATAGCTACCCTGCAAGGACAGGTGTGACATGAGGACAAGCTTGAGGCTCTGTGCATCAGGCATCCACATGAATGGCCCAGGGTAATAAGGTCTGTGTATGCAACTGTACACAGGTGCACATGCGTGTGCATGAGACATGAGTTTGTATGTGTGCCCTAAGAATATAATGTGTGTATGTGCCTGGTCCTGTCCCAAGAAGGGTGGGCAGGAGACAGCAAGAGTGCGTCTCTGCTCCTACACCCCTTAACCCTCCCACCCTTCCTCACCAGCTCCAGTGCCCCCTCCTCCACCAATGCCTCTTCCTCCCCCCACCTCCAAAGGCCTTGTCCCCTCTATTTTCCTGTTGTTCCCAAACTGGCCCCCTCTGGGTCCTGGGACCCCTCATCCTGACTCCCTCCATGGCCTTCATCCTAAGAGTGATGGGACAGAACAGGGGTCATGTTCACACAGGGTGCTGCATGTTCTTGGACATGTCCCCTCTCCTCCCTGGGCTGTTTCCTCTTTTGTACAATGGTGGGGGGCTCACCTTCCAGGTGGCCCTTGGGGCTGGGACTCTACGAGGTGGGTCCAGGCAGAGGTAAAGCCCTGAGACAGTCTGGGAGTGGGGGAGAGGGAACGCCCACAGAGCCGGGGGCAGCAAGGGACCCTCTGAGAGGGGTCTGGTGTTGGGGCCACACACCTGGATGTCATTGTGCGGGTTCCAGTCCGAGTCGTAGATGATGACCGTGTCTGCCGTGGCCAGGTTGATCCCCAGGCCACCTGCCCGGGTCGAAAGGAGGAAGCAGAACTGCTGGGCCCCAGGGGCTGAGGAAGAGAGGTGGGTGCCCAGTAGGGTGAGTAAGGGGCATACCCAGAGAGGTGGGATGGGAGACAAGGGCGTGGCAGACAGGAGGGCACAGGGGAGACCACGGGGAGAGGGCAGGAACTGTGACCCCATCTCAGGCCACAACGGCCTCAGCTATGCTTGCGGAAGCCAGAAGAGGCCTGGGGCCCCTGGGCATGGAGCAGAGACAGGGCAGCCCACCTGAGCCCCAAATAGCCCACAGCTATGCTCCGAGCCCTGACCCAACAGGAGGAAGATAAAATGAGAATGAACTGATTTTCAAAGCCCAGAGGGGCAAAGGAGAAACTACAAACAGCCAGCAAAGACCAGCAGAGCCCCTGAAGGTCAGGCCCCTGGGAGGTCAGCAGAGCTCATCCTTCATGCCCTCCCAGCTATCACATGCGATGCTGTCAGAGTGACCACTGAACACTCAGAGTCACAGCTCCAGGGCGTGGGCCAGCCCTCTGGTCAGTCCCCGCTGCCCCAAGACAGCTGGGTCTCAGGCCCATCCAGGCCCTTCATTAAGTGACCTGGGACTGACCATGGCACCTGCTTGAGTTGCACACAGGTCCCCGATCCACCTGATGCTTCCCACTGCCATGTGCCCTAGGACCATGTCTACATCCTGAAACCATACTTGCCTTACCTCTGACATGAGTGGGCAATAGGAATTGCTGCTTTGGGTTTGGGGGCCACAGGGCCCCAGACCTGCTCTGAGGGTGGAAGGCAGGAAGCAGCCACAAGACCACTCCATCTCTTTCTGAAAACCTCCCACTAAAGAGGTGCTGGACCATGTCAGATGTTCCCTCCACTCCAGAGCCAGCTCCCAGCCTCCCAGCATCACCAGGAGACAGTTTGAGCTGGGGTGGCCCTGCCCTTTCCTCTGTCCTTCCCCTAGGGCAGTGCTGCTCAGCTCTGTCCCTCCTTGCAGCAGCCTCTGTTGTGGGGACAGGCCCTGTCCAGCCCTGCTCATAGCTGCAGTCTTAGCTAGTGTCAGTATCAGAAGCCAGGGGTGCTGGCCAGTCCCTCCACACCAGCTTCATTTAGTAACAGAGGAATTTTCCTCCCCTTTTGCCCTCCTCCTAATTTCTCAGTTCTAAACACCCTAGCAGGCCCCTGGAAAGTTCCATGGGATGAATTCTTTTTACCACCTACTAGAACAGGACAGGACTGCTTTCTTCAGCTGTTTGAGGAGTAGCTAACCTGACCATAAATTGGGTGGTCTGGCTAAGATCCTAGCCTGGGAGGAGAGACAGACAGGGGTCCCCGTCAAGAAGCCCTGGGTAAGGTTGGGTACCATTGAATCTGTCAATTGCTTCTTGCCGAAGGCCCCCCGTGATGCCACCATCAATCCGCTCATACTTGTAGCCCTCATACTCCAGGAAGTCCTCCAGGAGGTCCAGCATCTTGGTCATCTGCAGGGGACATGGTATTCCTGAGGGGCTGCCACAGAGGAGGGACCCCCATAGGGGTCCCTGCCATGGGCAGGGACCTCATGACAGATTGGGAGAAACAGAGCAACCTACTGAGCAGGGAGACAGGTGGGACCCAGGCAGGCCTGACTTGGGACCATTCTCTGAAGAAAAATGCAGTTTCCAACCTCAACCCCCAGAGCCACCGCATCCCCCACACCAGCCCCACAGCCTTCTGCCTAAGACACAGCTCAGAGCATGTGCCACCCTGCTGTCACCCCTCAGAATAAAGTCCCAAATCCTCCTCTTGGCATTCTAGGCTTGCCAGATTGGTGCCAGTCCATTGGGCCTTCATATCCCAATGCTTCCTCTGTATCCCACAACCATCCCAGATTACCTGGACTTTCTTCCCACCCCCTTACGGCCTAGGGGACTCAAACAGCACCTCCTCTGTGATATCTTCCCTGATTTCACTCCTCCCAATGAGAAGAGTAAGGCAGGCCCTTCTGAGCTCCCATAATCCTCCATAATCAATCCTGAGAGATAGTTTAGTTAGACATAAAACTATCAGTTGCAATTTTCCCATAGTGTAATGAAGATATTGCCTCTTTTTTTTGCCACTTCTATTGCTGATATAAAATCTAAGGACAATCTAAGGACAGTCGAATTGTCATTCCTGTGTAGGTACAAGATCTGAAAAGTGCAGCATTTTCCCTACAATGTGCCTAGGGCTTCCTTTCATATTTATGTTTTCATTTATATTTCTTGGTACTCCAGAGTGTGCCTCAGACCTGAGACCACATGTCTTTCTCTAGGTCTACAGACTCTAATTAAATCTAAATTCTTTACCATTTTCTCTAGTTATTTTTCTGCAATTCCTATTATGGATACATATTGAATAGTTAGTTACTAGAGCCTCTCAAGGTGTTTTCCATGCAATGTCTCATTTTTATCTCTGTCTTTATGTGCTGCATTCTGGGAAAATTCCTCAATGCCAGGTTTTCATCCATCAGTGTTCTCTTCAACAGTGTTGAGAGTTTATCTAATCTGTTAAAATGTTTTGTTTCCATTTTAAGCAGATCCTTTCCCTGGTTAGGGGCTTTCCTGGTGGCTCAGTGGTAAAGAACCTGCCTGCCAATGCAGGAGAAGCAGGTTCCATCCCTGGGTAAGAAAGATCCCCTGGAGAAGGGAATGGCTTCCCACTCCAGTATTCTTGCCTGGAGAATTCCATGGATAGAGGAGCCTAGTAGACTATAGTCCATGGGGTCGCAAAAAGTTGGACAAAACTAAGCAACTAACACTTTTGCTAGTTAGGTTATTCTTGTTTCATTTCTTGCTGCTTGTGCTTATTTATTTTATTGGAGTTTCTTTTGTTCTGGTGGGAGTTTTGCCCATGCCACACTGTTTGTGGTATCTTAGTACCCCAACCAGGGATTGAACCCAGGACCTTGGCAGTGAAGGTGAGGATATAACCACTAGACCGCCAGGGAACTCCCCCTGCAGGCTTGTTCTGGATGTCAGGGCCCTGTCTCTGTCACTTTCTCTTTGTGCAAACTTCTAGAAGTTGTGCAGTTCTCTCTACTTGGTCCCTCAAGACCTCAGTTCAGAATCATGTCTTATGTTAGCAGGGGACTAGAGGATTCTGGGGGCTTCCCTGGTAGCTCAGCTGATAAAGAATCCACCTGCAATGCAGGAGACCCCGGTTCTAGTCTTAGGTCAGGAAGATCCCCTAGAGAAGGGACAGGCTACCCACTCCAGTATTCATGGGCTTTCCTGGTGGCTCAGACAGTAAAGAATCCACCTGCAATGCAGGAGACCTGAGTTCGATTCCTGGGTTGGGAAGATCCTCTGGAGGAGGGCATGGCAACCCACTCCAGTATTCTTACCTGGAGAATCCCATGTACAGAGGAGCCTAGCAGGCTACAGTCCATGGGGTCGCAAAGAATCGGACACAACTGAGTGACTAAACAGAACACAGGGGATTCTGGATCCAGTGTCCAGGCCAGCCTACAGTCACAGGCTTGATCTGCTTTCCCCGGATCCCTCGGCCTGCTGCAGGCCCCTAGTGGGATCAGGGGCTACAGGCAGGAGCAGCTGTCACCAGCAGACTTTTACCCAGAGTACACAGAAGAGCCACATCTTAGTCTCTGGTTTGAGCAATGGACCTGGCTCAGTCCAACCATCAGGCAGCATTTTTCACACCAGGCTTGAGGAGCATCACTGACTCCTGTCACAGACATGTGTCTACCTCCATCTCACACTCTAGACTGTAAGTGTCTTGAGAACAAGAGCTGGACCCCTGTGGCTAGCACAGAGCCTGACATACTACAAGTGCAAAAGGACAAAGGAACAAGTGCACTGATGATCAAATCTCTGAGGCTAGACAGCCCTGCCCTCTGACCACCTCCAAAGCAATGCTGCAAGTGCAACTTCAGGATCAAGCTTCAGAGAGGACTTCCGCCAACTAACCCAACACAGGGCTCCTTGTGAACCAACCCAAGGGGCCCCACCTTGGGTTGGTTCATGAGAAGTGGGGCTGCAGGGGTGAAGGGTGAGGGCTGTTGTCCCAGCCTGTCCAGAAGCTCCAGCAGGAGCAGGCCAGAGGGTCAAGTAGTGGGGAGGACACTGGTCCCCACAGCCAATGTGCCCTGAGTGTCTTGAACTTGGAACCCAGCCAGCTCTCCTTGGTTGCATCATGCCAAGGCTGGAGGAGTGACTTTTGACACACAACCCACATGGAGATAGCATCAGGCCCTGAGGTCTGCAGGCAGCTTGCGCCCTCAACTAGCATGGGCTGCGAGAGGTGGAGAAGCCAGTCAGCCACCTGTAGGCGGCTCACCTGGGAGAAGATGAGCACACGGTGCCCTTCATCCCGCAGTTTCTTGAGCATCTTCTGTAGCAGCATGAGCTTCCCTGAAGACTTGACCAGAGAGCTGCCATCATAGGAGCCATTGGGCAGGACGGGGGCCTCCTGCAGACACAGCACGAGGTGGGGTCTTGTGGGGGCTCCCCTGTTCTCTCTGGCTCTCCACCAAAGAAGTCTGGGAGGCGGCAGGGGCCAGGGGGGATGAGGGTCCAGCAATGAACTGAGCACCAAGCCCAAGCCCAGGTCAGGCCAGCCTCTGCAGGAACATACGAGCAGGCCACACAGATGCTCCCTGCACTGTGTCCCCAGGCAGAGCTCAGACTCGCCAGCCCTGGCCTCTGTCTCCCACTGCTGGCACTCCACCAAGACCACAGACATAGGTGGATGGATGGATGACAGTCTGGAGGCAAGCTGGCGTTCCCAACAAGGTTCTGGCCTGCCCTCTGCAGTCCTGCAGGGCACATCCAGGGAAGGCCAACCCAGCCTCCCAGATGGGAAGACCCTCAGCTCAAAGGCTCTGCTGGGCCAGAGTGGTGAGAGCAGCCTGGGGTTGCCCGAGTCTGCATCACCCACAGCATAGCCGCCACGCTTAACTCAGCATTGCTCTTCCTGTTTGGGGGTGGGGTGGGGGTGTGGGGAGGTATAAACCGTGTAGGGTTTAAATTAGAACCAGAACAGCTGTGAGGGTGATGAGTACCAGTGTCCCAGGCTCTTCATGTGGGCACCGAACATGGGCTTTCTCATCTGGTCCTCACTCTTTCAAGAAAACCCCCGACAGCAGCCACATGCATGTACCATGATCTCAGGCCCCAAACATGGCAGCCTCAGGCACTCACAGTGGTGGTCAAGGGCCCCTATCATGGTGGCCACAGTGGCAGCCACAGGGGACCTACCACAGCAGCCATGGGGGACCTCCCAAAGTGGCCACAGGGACCTACCACAACAGCCACAGGGGACCTACCACAGCAGCAGCCAACAGGGGACCTACCACAGTGGCTATGGGGACCTCCCACAGCAGCCACGGGGATCTCCCACAGCGGCCATGGGGACCTCCCACAGTGGCCATGGGGACCTCCCATCACAGCCATGGGGACCTCCCACAGTGGCCATGGGGACCTCCCATCACAGCCATGGGGACCTCCCACAGTGGCCACGGGGGACCTCCCACAACAGCCACGGGGGACCTGCCACAGGGCACCTCCCACAGCAGCCACGGGGGACCTCCCACAGCAGCCACAGGGGGACCTCCCACAGTGGCCACAGGGGACCTCCCACAGCGGCCATGGGGGGACCTCCCACAGTGGCCATGGGGACCTACCACAGCAGCCACAGGGAAGAGGTAGGGGTGGTTGCAGCACTTCTTCAGGTCCATCATGATGTTAAGCAGTGACACCTGGTTCCCACCCCCCTTGGAGTTCAGTGCCTCGAAGTTCCGCGTGAGGATGAACTTGTAGTACTTCCTGTCACAGACCAAGGAGGAAAGGCAGTCTGCATGCACCTGGCCATGCCAGCCTCTAAGATGACACTCTGGTCTGCAGGGAGGCTGGGGCCTGGCAGCCAAGCACAGTTGCAGAGAGACCAAGGGGAGCCCCAAGAGGTGAAGCCACAGGCCTGGCATCACCCAGCAAGTTACTGGGGGACAGGACAAAGTTGGCAGCCCCAACCCTGATCAGTGAAATCTGAGAGGAGACCCCAAGCAGGAAGTTTGTGCACAAGTTGAGTGGAGGCAAGGGCAAGGCCAAAGGCCGTTTCACCCATCCCAGGCAATGGGCCAGGAAGGCCCACTCAGGCCCTTCTGGGAGAAGACAGGCCCAGGGGACCCAGGGCAGGCCACTTACTTCTGCATCTGGCTCAACTCCACGCGGACAATCAGCTCAGTCTTCGCCGGCATGTTCTTGAACACATCAGCCTTGAGCCGCCTCAGCATGTGCGGCCCCAGCAGGTCGTGCAGCTTCTTGATCTGGTCTTCCTTGGAGATGTCAGCAAACTCCTCCAGGAAGCCCTCCAGGTTGCTGCAAGAAAAAAATGCAATGACAGCCTGGAGGAGGCCAAAGCCCTCTGTAGAGGGAGCCAGGACTGGGGTAGGGAGAAGGCCAACCAGCCCCCTGCCACCTGCCAGAGGGTCAGAAGGCAGGCCAGCTGTGGGCCAGGAAGCACAGGCCTTGCCCTCAGTGTCCTTCTAGTCTCCATCTAAGCCTAGGTCACCCCCACACATTGCAGCTGTCTCAGCCACGTAGGCTATCTTTCTGTCCTCAAAGCCATCCAGGACATGCAGTCTCTAGGACTCTTACCCATATTACAGAGAAGGAAACTGAGGCTGGTGGGTGCCCATGGTTATACAGTCCAGCCTTCCCTTGAAGCTATATCTCCTGATTCCAAAATCAGCATTTTTCACCCTGAATCCCCTTTCCAAGCAGGAACATGGGGGTAGGTAAGCAAGGAGGCTGGGGCTCCATCTCACTCCCATTTCCACCATCACCCCCAGCCTTCAGCCTCCCAGCACTGTCGCTGATGTGATCACTCAGGTCTTTGTGGAGGGACAGGGATAATCTGGGGTATGGTGGAGGCACAGGCACCAAGGAGGACCCCCGAGGTCTTCTGGGTCAAAGCCGATGAAAAATCACAGGCTGAGCAGCAGTGGGTGTTCCCCAAGCACTCAGCGTGTGCCAGTGCACTGCTAACACTCCCATTTTACTGATGGGGAAACTGAGGCCCAGTGAGCAGCCCCAGAGCCAGACAGGCACTGATGCCCCTTCCCTGGCTGCCCTCACTCCACCTCCCCGGCCAGTCCCCCTGACTCACTTGAACCTCTCTGGAGTCAGGAAGTTGAGGAGGTGGAACAGTTCTTCCAGGTTGTTCTGAAGGGGGGTCCCTGTCAGCAGCAGCTTATAATCGATCTTGTAGCTGTTCAAGACCCTAAAGAACTTAGAGGGGAACAGGGGGCCCGTCAGGGGGCACAGGGTGGCCAGCCCACCCAGACGGCTCCAGGGGCCAGTGCTCAGCACCTCCTACCTTGGACTGGTTGTTCTTGAGCCGGTGGGCCTCGTCCACCACGAGGCAGGCCCACTCGATGGAGCCCAGGATGGCCTGGTCAATGGTGATGAGCTCATAGGAGGTGAGAAGGACGTGGAATTTGATCTGCACTTCTTTCTGGAGGGAAAGGGGAGTGTTTGGGAGGAGAGCTGGGAGGGCAGTGGATCAAGGTCTCCAGAGACAAAAGAGCCAAAAGGAGTGTGGACAGGACCCCCAGAGAGCTCAGGGAGCCTAGAGACTGAGAGGAAGTCACGGGCCACCAAGTCAAGGGGGTCAGCTGAGGCCCAGAGCACTGTCCCCAAGAGAGGGGGGCAGAGATCAGAAGAGCAGAAGGGAGCCTGTAGGCAGTTTGCATTCATCCCTGCCAAGCAAGAGACAGGGGTTTGATCCCTAGGTTGGGAAGATCCCCTGGAGAAGGAAATGGCAACCCACTCCAGTATTCTTGCCTGGGAAATCCCATGGACAGAGGAGCCTGGTGGGCTACAGTCTATGGGTTTGAAAAAGAGTTGGACATGACTTAGAAACTAAACAGCAACAACTGCTATTTTGAGCTAGACCTTGGTCAAGTTAATTAACCTTCCCCAAGCTTCAGTCTCCTCACCTGTAAAAAGGGAGCAATACTGTATTTGGGAAGAATGCCACAAGAATTAAAAGAGCTAAGTATGTGCCTCAAAAAGTTAGACAGTCTATCTTCCTTTTCCTGCATTGTCAGGCGGGTTCTTTACCACTAGCGCCACCTTGGGAAGCCCATGGAGAACAGTATGGAGGTTCCTTTAAAAACTAAATCAGAGCTACCATATGATTCAGCAATCCCACTCCTGGCGATGTATTAGGAGAAAATCATAATTCGAACAGATACATGTACCCCAGTGTTCACTGTAGCACTATTTACAATAGCCAAGACATGGAATAAACCTAAGTTTCCATCAGCAGAGGAATGGATAAAAATGATGTCATCCATATATACAATGGAATATTATTACTCAACCATAAAAAAAGAACAAAATAATGCCATTTTCAGCAACACGGATGGACCTAGAGATTGTCATATTGAGAGAAGTAAGGCAAAGTTAACAACTGCTTATACGTGGAATTTTTGAAAACCGCATAAACTTTTTTTTACAAAAAAGAAAGAGTCACAGATGTAAAAAACAAACCTGTTTCCAGGGGGGCAACGGGGGAGGGCTAAATTGAAAGATTGGAATTGACATATATACACACTACGTATTAGATAGATCATAAATAAGAACATACTGTATAGCACAGGGAACTCTACTCAATACTTTGTAATGACCTATATGAAAAAAGAATCTAAAAAAAGAGGGGATACATGTATACATATAGTTGATTCACATAACTGTATGCCTGAAACTAACATAACATTGTAAATCAACCATACTCCAATAAAATTTTTAAAAATAGAAAAAAACAAAATTACACATAGAATTACTGTACCATCCTGCAATTCTGCTTCTGGGTATAGACCCAGAAGAAGTGAAAGCAGGGACTTGAATGAATATGTTTGCACACCCGTGTTCATAGCATTATTCACAAGCACCAAAAGGTGGAAACACCCAAGTGTCCATGGGCTGAGTGGTCCATTCATACACATGCAGTGGAATGTTATCCAATCTTGAAAAGAAAACCTGACACATGCCACAACGTGCTGAGTGAAATGAGCCAGACACAAAGGACAAATACGGTATGATTCCACTTACACGAGGTACCGAGAATAATCAAAGCCAGAGACCAAAAGGACGAGGCTGCCAGGGGCTGGGGGTAGTCAGTATCTAACAGGGACAGGGTTTCAGTTTTACAAGATGAAGTAGTGCTCAGGAGATGACGGAGCGATGGCTGCAGAGAAGTGTGAATCTACTTGGTGTCCCTGAACTGTACTTGTAAAAATGGCGAAGATGATAAATTTTAAGTTATGTGTATTTTACCACAATTTTTTTAAAAGACAATAAGTTAAACAACTGAATCAGCAAAGCACCCAGCCCATCACATGAGCCCGATGTGAGCTCAGAGAGAAGTTGTTTATGGAACCATTTGAGCTTATCACCCTCATTAAACAAATGGGTATTGAGAATTCCCTGGCAGTCCAGTGGTTAAGGGCTTCCCTAGTGGCTCAGACAGTAAAGAATCTGCCCGCGATGCAGGAGACCCAGGTTTGACCCCTGGGTCAGAAAGATTCCTTGGAAAAGGGAATGGCTACCCACACCAATATTCTTGCCTGGAGGATCCCATGGAGAGAGGAACCTGGCAGGCTATAGTCCACGTGGTCACAAAAAATTGGACACGACTGAGCAACTAATACTTTCCCTTTCACTTTCCAGTGGTTAGGACTCAGTGCTTTCACTGCTGTGGCCCGGGTCAGGGAACTAAGATCCTGCAAGCTTCACAGCGCAGCCAAATAAAAGTTACTGGGCATCTCCCAGGGCCACAGTTGTTTCTAGAGGATGGAGAAAGCCAAGGTGAGAACCCTTGGGGAGGTTGGGGATGGTCCCAGCACTGCAGCTAGAATGAGTGCCATGGCTGCCCAAGGGCCCCCATGTGCCAGCTGCAAGAAGCACTGAGCACTCCATGTCCTCGCTTCTCAGAGTGCAGCCTGAGGACCAGAAGTGTGCACACCATCTGGGACTTCGTCAGAAATGCGGAATCTTGGGACTTTCCTGGCGGTCCAGTGGTTAAGATCCTGAGCTTCCATGGCAGGGGGCATAGGTTCCATCCCTGGTTGGGGAACTAAGATCCTACATGCAATACAGCATGACCAAAAACAAATTTTTAAAAAGAGAGAGAACTTCCCTGGTGGCTCAGTGGTAAAGAATCGTCCTACCAATGCAGGAGACACGGGTTTGATCCCTGATCTGGGAAGATCCCACAGAGCAACTGACCCTGTGCCCATAACGACTGAGTCCGAGCACTCTAGAGCTCTGCAACGAGAAGCCCACACACCGCAACTAGAGAGTAGCCCCTGCTTGCCACAACTAGAGAAAAGCCGGTGCAGCAACAAAGATCCAGCGCCACCAAAAATAAATAATAAACTAAAATTAAATTTAAAAAAACAGAGGAGACACACACACATACACACAGGGAGACAGCCACATGACAACAGGCAGAAACCAAAGAGATGGAGCTGCAAAGCAAGGACGGCCAAGGAAGAGCCACCAGATGCTGGAGGAGATGCAGAAGGGTCCACCCACAGAGCTTCTGAGGGAGCAGGACCCTGCCTGCTGGGTCTCAGACTCCTGGCCTCCAGAACAGTGAGAGGGTGAGTGTTATTCTCTGCCCCGCTCCACTATGTGCTACTGCAGCCCCAGGACACAAATACAGCAGGTAATCCTGCCTTAAAGGCAACTCTTCGCCAGCCGCTGCCTCCACTAGAGCCCAAAAGAAGAGACCCCAGATAAACTGCAGAACCCCTGTGCACCCCCGCCCCTGGGCAGACTGGGCTCCTGTGCAGAGTCCTTCCCAGGGGGAGGGGTGCTCACCTTCATCCGGAACACCTTCTTCCCACTCCGAATGGCATTGTCCTCAAAGGAAAACTCGTTCTCCCGGATCACGGAGCGGCTCTCCTTGTCCCCCGTGTAGGTGACCACGTAGAAGTCAGGGGCCCACATCTCGAACTCACGTTCCCAGTTGATGATGGTGGACAGGGGCGCACTGACCAGGTAGGGCCCTTTGGAGTGCCCCTGGGGAGGGAGAAGGATGCGCTGAGGCTGCCCAGCCACAGCCCACACCGGCCACCCCTCCCCAGCCGCCCCGCCCAACCCTCGAACCTCCTTGTACAGGGAGTAGAGGAAGACGATGGTCTGCACAGTCTTGCCCAGACCCATCTCGTCGGCCAGGATGGTGTCGGTGCCCTGGGCCCAGGAGAAGCGCAGCCAGTTAAGGCCCTCCAGCTGGTACGGGTGCAGCGTGCCACCCGTGGAGTCAATGTACCACGGTTGTTTGTCAAACTTGACCGTGGGCTGCAGAAAAAGCAGAGGTTCAGACATACCCTGGATCCTGGGCCACCAAGGTCCACCAACCTTGCCTGGATGATTCTTTATGCCTGGAATACTCTTCCCACTCCTCTTGTCCCTGCTAACTTATTCATCCTTCAGGCCTCAGATGGAATGCCTCTGCCTCCAGGAAGTCTTCCCTGACTCCAGGCTTGGCTTAGGTGTTCCCACATGCTCTCCCAGGGTGGCCCCATACATTTATCAGGGCAGTTTCCCAATTGTTGCATTCTCTGATTTTGAGCCCAGCTTGTGCTCACCATACTGGTCCTATTCGGACACAGCAGGCACTGAGTCAACATCCATTTGATGCTTGCCCAGGGTGCCTGATCCCAAACATCACCCTCTTTGCGTCTCTTAGTCTACAGCTCAAGGCTGGCATCCCCATGAAGTCCCCCTGATCTATCAGACCCACTCACCTTACCCTGCATCTCAGACCCAAGCCAAATCCCCATTTCTGTTTGGACCTTCCATGAGCCCCTGGAAGGTGAGCACTTCATGGAACAGGTGGGTAGGGCTTTGCCTCCCAGGGCCAGGTACTAGCAAACATCCCAGAGAGGTTTGCTAAAGGAATAAAAGCCAACCTTCCACTCCCCAGTAGGCTCAAAGCTCCCAGGTAAGTCCTGGGTCTCCTCCCCCTGAACTGATAAGAATGGTGTGTAATTAGCAAATCAGCTGCTGTACTCCTGAAGTGAGGGGCACTTTTTGATTTAAAAACTTGGAATTACAGAGACTTCTCTGGTGATCCAGTGGTTAAGACTCCACGATTCCACTGCAGGAAGCACGGGTTCGATTGCTAGTTGGAGAATTTAAGATCCCACATGCCACTCAGTACAGCCAAATAAATAAGTAAATAAAGGAATATTTGGAATTCACTCATCTAAAAGAACACAAGTTCATAAACTGCTCTGAGAAGAGACTATCTGCTCCCCAGTTTGTGCACCGAGACCCGACCCATCCTTCAAATCGCTGTCCCCTGGGAGCTTCCACTCTACAGGACACTGGGGACCAGGACCCCAGGGTGTGAGCCTCCCCTGTGGGGAAGGCTGGGTTCCCTCATCCCTGTCCCACCAGGTACCTGGCAGGAGTGGGCTGAGCCGCAGCACCCCCTCCCAGATGGGCACGGCTCCAGGTGCACAGACCCACGGCAGAGTTCTCCAGAGACCTTGCCCTCCTCTGAGGCCCAGCCTGGGTGGCAACCCCACCCTGTGACCCCTTCCCGCTCACATCCACAATGGGTGTGTCCGGGGGCTTCTCCTGTTTGTCATCCTTCAGCTTCTTGCCCTTCTTGACCAGCCTTTTGGGCAACCTGGTGTCCTCTCCCAGCATCAGCTCCCTGGGAAAGAGGGCAGGATGAGAGAGCAGAGCTCAGGCCATTGGGAAGGCAGAAGGCTCCACCCAGGGGCCCCAGCGTGGCGCACCTGTGGCCCCAGTAGGCCTGCTTCAGGCTGTCGTAGTAGGGGATGTCAATTTCATCAATCTCCCAGGTGCACTGGTCGTAGGGCAGATCTTTCCACTTGATTAGGTAATGTACGTCCCCCTTTTTATCGAAGCTGCAACACGGTAAACAGATGGAAGAGGGTGGGTCATCCGGGCATCACGGAGGGCACCTATCAGGATGCAAAGCTTCTCTCCCTCACGGGTCTCCTGGGAGCCCCAGCCAGGAGGACAGCACCAGGCAGGGACTCCCAAGGGCCACACAGCTAGTGGGAAGGAGGTAGGAGGGCACGGGGTGAGTGGCAAAGCAGAGGGATATCTGGGTCCCCCAGGCTATCAGTGGAGCAAATCCAGTGTCCTCCCCATCCTCTGTGGCTGTGAGTCCCATTCCATCATGAGGACTCCTCTAGAATTCTAGACTGCTGAGTCAGATGGTTCTCCCCTGACCATAGACCTTTATTTTTTTGCTTAAGAAGTCCCAAGGAGAAACTTCCCTGGTGACCTAATGGTTGAGAATCCACCTACCAGTGCAGGGGACGTGGGTTCCTTCCCTGATCCGAGAAGATTCCATATGCCATGGGGCAACTAAGCCTGTGTGCTGCAACTGCTGAACCCACGCGCCCTAGAGCTCATGCCCCGAAACAAAAGAATCCAGCACCACGAGAAGCCAGCACACCCAAACCAGACAGCAGCCCCCACCCGCCGCAACCAGAGAAAGCCCAAGCACAGCCACAAAGACCCAGCGCACCCAAAATATTAAGCTTCTTTTAAAAACTCTCAAGTTATAGGGAGTTCAGGATGGACATGTACAAATCGCTATATTTAAAATAGATAGCCAACAAGGACCTGCTGTACAGCACAGGGAACTCTGCTCAATGTTATGTGGCAGCCTAGATGAGAGGGGAGTTTGGGGGAGAATGGATACATGTCTATGTAAGATCGAGTCTCTAAGATGTTCACCTGAAACTGTCACAACATTATTAACTGGCTCTACCCCCAGTACAAAATAAAAAGTTTGAAAAGGAAAAAAGAACTCCCGAAGACTGGAGGGGTGCCCATCCCAGTCCAGGGCCCATCCCCACTAAGTAGAGAAGGATGTGATTCCTCCAATGGGTTGTCCTCTCCCAAAGACCCCCGGGGACCTGACGGCCCAGCCAGCAGCACAGAGAGGGTGCGCCAGAGAAGCCTGTCACACACTGCAGCTTGAATACAGCTCCTAAGGACCTCCCACCCAACACAAGTGCACTGAGCAACCAAGCCGGCAGCACTGCAGGGCGAGGGCGCCAGGGCTCCCCCAGACGGCAGTGGCTAGGCCTGGGGACCCAGTCACCATAGAAACCAATGGATTTTTTTTTTTCTTTAATAAATGAGCGGTTGTTATTCAGACCCTGTTCAGGTAATATATTTGGAGGAAATTCACCTGCCCCACTTTGGAGGCAGGGAGAAAAATCAGCATTTATGTTTTGAAAATGCAATTTAATAAAGGTAAAAAATTGTGGATCAGTTCAGCGGTGGAGGGGCCTCAAGTCACTGTCAGTGAGGGCAGGGGATGGGAGGAGGAGGCATTTCATAATCAAGGGGGTGGTTTTTTCAAATTCTCCCACACTCCCCACCACTGCTTCCTGATGGCCCTGTTATCAGGCACTGGCAACCTCCTTGAGCCCCCACAGCAGCCTGTGGGGTTGGTTGCTGATTGTTGAGTTCAGGTGCCTGAGAACCAGCGGTGGCTGACAGGCGGGCATAGGGTAGGGTCCCGTTTCGCAATAGAAACACAGAGGCACAGGGGACTTCCCTAGTTGTCCAGGTGCTAAGACTCCACACTCCCAAGACTTCTAGTTCCCCAACCAGCGGGGACAGGTTTGATCCCTAAATGACAGAATGATCTCTGTTCATTTCCAAGGCAAACCATTCAATATCACAGTAATCCAAGTCTATGCCCCAACCAGTAACGCTGAAGAATCTGAAGCTGAACAGTTCTATGAAGACCTATAAGACCTTTTAGAACTAACACCCAAAAAAGATGTCCTTTTCATTATAGGGGACTGGAATGCAAAAGTAGGAAGTCAAGAAACACCTGGAGTAACAGGCAAATTTGGCCTTGGAATACGGAATGAAGCAGGGCAAAGACTAAAAGAGTTTTGCCAAGAAAATGCACTGGTCATAACAAACACCCTCTTCCAACAACACAAGAGAAGACTCTATACATGGACATCACCAGATGGTCAACACCGAAATCAGATTGACTATATTCTTTGCAGCCAAAGATGGAGAAGCTCTATACAGTCAGCAAAAACAAGACCAGGAGCTGACTGCGGCTCAGACCATGAACTCCTTATTGCCAAATTCAGACTTAAATTGAAGAAAGTAGGGAAAACCACTAGACCATTCAGGTATGACCTAAATCAAATCCCTTATGATTATACAGTGGAAGTGAGAAATAGAGTTAAGGGCCTAGATCTGATAGATAGAGTGCCTGATGAGCTATGGAATGAGGTTCGTGACATTGTACAGGAGACAGGGATCAAGACCATCCCCGTGGAAAAGAAATGCAAAGAAGCAAAATGGCTGTCTGGGGAGGCCTTACAAATAGCTGTGAAAAGAAGAGAAGCGAAAAGCAAAGGAGAAAAGGAAAGATATAAACATCTGAATGCAGAGTTCCAAAGAATAGCAAGAAGAGATAAGAAAGCCTTCTTCAGTGATCAATGCAAAGGAATAGAGGAATACAAAAGAATGGGAAAGACTAGAGATCTCTTCAAGAAAATCAGAGATATCAAAGGAACATTTCATGCAAAGATGGGCTCGATAAAGGACAGAAATGGTATGGACCTAATAGAAGCAGAAGATATTAAGAAGAGATGGCAAGAATACACAGAAGAACTGTACAAAAAAGATCTTCATGACCCAGATAATCACAATCGTGTGATCACTGACCTAGAGCCAGACATCCTGGAATGTGAAATCAAGTGGGCCTTAGAAAACATCACTACGAACAAAGCTAGTGGAGGTGATGGAATTCCAGTTGAGCTCCTTCAAATCCTGAAAGATGATGCTGTGAAAGTGCTGCACTCAATATGCCAGCAAATTTGGAAAACTCAGCAGTGGCCACAGCACTGGAAAAGGTCAGTTTTCATTCCAAGCCCAAAGAAAGGCAATACCAAAGAATGCTCAAACTACCGCACAATTGCACTCATCTCACACGCTAGTAAAGTAATGCTCAAAATTCTCCAAGCCAGGCTTCAGCAATACGTGAACTGTGAACTTACTGATGTTCAAGCTGGTTTTAGAAAAGGCAGAGGAACCAGAGATCAAATTGCCAACATCCGCTGGATCATGGAAAAAGCAAGAGAGTTCCAGAAAAACATCTATTTCTGCTTTATTGACTATGCCAAAGCCTTTGACCGTGTGGATCACAATAAACTGTGGAAAATTCTGAAAGAGATGGGAATACCAGAACACCTGATCTGCCTCTTGAGAAATTTGTGTGCAGGTCAGGAAGCAACAGTTAGAACTGGACATGGAACAACAGACTGGTTCCAAATAGGAAAAGGAGTACATCAAGGCTATATATTGTCACCCTGCTTATTTAACTTATATGCAGAGTACATCATGAGAAACGCTGGACTGGAAGAAACACAAGCTGGAATCAAGATTGCTGGGAGAAATATCAATAACCTCAGATATGCAGATGACACCACCCTTATGGCAGAAAGTGAAGAGGAACTCAAAAGCCTCTTGATGAAAGTGAAAGTGGAGAGTGAAAAAGTTGGCTTAAAGCTCAACATTCAGAAAACGAAGATCATGGCATCCGGTCCCATCACTTCATGGGAAATAGATGGGGAAACAGTGGAAACAGTGTCAGACTTTATTTTTCTGGGCTCCAAAATCACTGCAGATGGTGACTGCAGCCATGAAATTAAAAGACGCTTACTCCTTGGAAGGAAAGTTATGACCAACCTAGAGAGCATATTCAAAAGCAGAGATATTACTTTGCCAACAAAGGTCCGTCTAGTCAAGGCTATGGTTTTTCCTGTGGTCATGTATGGATGTGAGAGTTGGACTGTGAAGAAGGCTGAGTGCCGAAGAATTGATGCTTTTGAACTGTGGTGTTGGAGAAGACTCTTGAGAGTCCCTTGGACTGCAAGGAGATCCAACCAGTCCATTCTGAAGGAGATCAGCCCTGGGATTTCTTTGCAGGGAATGATGCTAAAGCTGAAACTCCAGTACTTTGGCCACCTCATGCGGAGAGTTGACTCATTGGAAAAGACTCATGCTGGGAGGGATTGGGGGCAAGAGGAGAAGGGGACGACAGGGGATGAGATGGCTGGATGGCATCACTGACTCGATGGACGCAAGTCTCAGTGAACTCCGGGAGTTGGTGATGGACAGGGAGGTCTGGCGTGCTGCGATTCATGGGGTCGCAAAGAGTTGGACACAAGTGAGCGACTGATCTGATCTGATCTGGGGAACTAGGTCACACACATGTGCAAGTAAGATTACACATGCCACAGCTAAAGTCCCAGCACACTCAAATCAATAAATAAAAAATTAACACAGAGGCTCAGAGCCCAGAAAATGGGAGCCAGGGTTGGGATCCGAGTGAAAGACTCAGGTTCTGAAGCTCTGGTCTACCCAGCTCCTGCCTTCAGGACACATGTGGTCTGTTGGACCCCAAGTTGCTCTGAGACAGAGCCTCCATGGACCCTACCCTGTGCCCGCCTGTCAGCCACCGCTGGTTCTCAGGCACCTGAGCTCAAGAATCAGCAAGAGCTCCCACTGCCCACCAAACCAAAGCCAAACTCTTGGAGGCCTTCTGCCTTGGTCTTTTTGTCTGGTCTCTGCAGCCTCTGACCACTGTTACATAGGGAATTTTGTATTGCTCAGTGAAGGGCTATCGAGGGCACTGGAACTTGGAATACTGGCCAAGAAAACAAGTCCTGCCATCAGGGAAGAACTGGGTTCCAATCCAAGCACCCCTGCCTATTGGCTGTGTGATTTTGGGCAAGTGACTTAACCTTGATGGTGTCCACAAACACAAAGGCAGAGGTAGAAGGCCTACCTCTTGGGTATATGGCACTCAGTGGTGATAGCTGTGTTATCAAGAGGAGCAAACGTGTACCCACACCCACAGCTCAGGCCCATTGTGGTCCCCCGGACCCTCCCGCAGGTATCAAGCAGAGGCCTAGGAGCACAAGGGTCCCAGCCCCCCAAGTGTCCCGTCTGCAAGCTTCACAGGCCATTCGTCAAGTTGCCCTTTTATACATATGACTTAGGAACTGTTCCGGAGAAGGCAATGGCACTCCACTCCAGTACTCTTGCCTGGAAAATCCCATGCATGGAGGAGCCTGGTAGGCTGCAGTCCATGGGGTCGCTAAGGGTCGGACACTACTGAATGACTTCGCTTTCACTTTCCACTTTGTGTTCCGGAGAAGGCAATGGCACTCCACCCCAGTACTCTTGCCTGGAGAATCCCAGGGACGGGGGAGCCTGATAGGCTGCCGTCTATGGGGTCGCACAGAGTCGGACACGACTGAAGTGACTTAGCAGCAGGAACTGTTCTACCATGAGTGTAACATGTGCATATGCAAGTGTAAACACGGGTGCATACATGTACCCATGTGCATGAAAACCCCTCCAGCTGGATGGTCAAATCACCCACAGTGTGTGTCCTCAGCCTCCCCTCCTGCCCCCACCACACCTGTATGTGGTCCTGTGCCCATTTAACAGACTGAAGGGGCCGCGTGTCCAGCGCAGCTCATGTGCCGGGCACACACCTGTGGTTTAGGATGCGGTGGATCATCATCCACTCGGGCTTGATGCCGTAGCGGTAGAAGCGCTCCTCCATCTTGGCATAGAGAGGGTCCTTGTTCTTCCTCTTCTCGCTCTTGCCGTCCTCGTCGCCAGAGCCATAGTCAAAGGGCGGCGGCTCATCCATGTCGTTCTTTCTTTGGTAGTTGCGATACATCACTGTGTGGTAGAGCTCCAGCTGCTCACGGAGGGGACAGAGGTTAAGGAAGGCAGATGGCCATGACCCCCGGTGTCCCCCAACCCAGCTCCTCCCCCAGCCCCCCAGCCCCCAGCCTGAGTTCCAGGCAGAACAATCCTCACCTTCTTCCTCCCCCTCCCCAGCGCCCAACAATGTCTCTCACTCAAGGAGCTGGCCAGAGCACCTCATGTCCTAAGCACAGCCGCACCTGCCCAGGTACCTCACCTGGAGCTCCTTCACCCAGGAGCAGTGCCAGTAGGAGAGCCCAGCCCACTTGACGAAAAACTCTCTCTCTGGGATGCCCTCCAGGGGCTTGGGCGGGGGTATACCAGGGTCCACGTCAGGCCCCGGCAGCCCCACCATGAAGGGGGCTGGGGGCTCTGTCCACCGCCAGTGCAGGATCCGCTGGACTTTGCCCTTCAGTGGGGGACACTGTGGACAGAGGAAGGTCCCCAAGTTCAGGGCTTAGCTTCAGGTCCCCACCCCGAGGCTCCCTCCAACAGGCTGCTCTGCTCCCCAAGTCAGACAGCACCACAGTGACTCCAAGACACCACCCTGTCCTCAGGAGCCTGCCCATGCCGTGCGGGCAGATGAGGCAATGTGTGTCTGCACACACACGCATGCACACACATACACACATACACACAACGGAAGCCCAGATGCACATGGGGTGACCAAGGGCTGGCCCAGCCCACAGGGTGGAGTATCCAGCACTGGGGGTGGGCTGGGGACATCTCAGAGCATGGACACCTTCAAACACCTATAATGACTGGAGGGGTGCTCTCCTCTCCCTGCTGAAACCGAGGCTCCAGCCCAAGAGACCTTGTGTGACCTTGGGCAAATCACTTTATCTCCCTGAGCCTCAGTTTTCTCATCTAAAAATGAAAATAACAAAGGCCTGGTACTTGAAAACTCAGTAAGCATTAGAGAGACGCCCAGTAAACAGTGGCTGTTTATGGGCAGTGGCAGGTTTATGACCACCTTTCTTTTCATAGCTGTTTCCAGCGAGTTTAAAGGGAATTGAGAAGCGGCGCAGGCCTAGGTGAGGCTACGGGCGGGACTCGAGGCGACTGGAGAGGGCTTGGGACTGAGCAGATGGACAATGGGGCGGGGCCAGAATGGGGAGACGCCTTGTGGGCGGGACCTGGGCGGGCGGGGGCGGGTCGAGGCCTTAGCAGGCTGGGAGCTCAGAGCTGGTGGGTGGCCAACGGAGGCGGAGCCTTGGTGGCCAGGGCCTGCTGGGGCGGGGCCTAGATGGGTGGGGGCTGGAGGGGAATGGAGCTGCCTGGGCGAAGGCCATGGTGGGCGTGGCCTGGATTGATAGAGGCGGGGCCTTGATGGGTGGGACCTTTGTGAGCGGGGCCTTGCCGCAGGAGGGACCTAGACTTGTCGGGGGCGGGGCGTTCGGCGCGGGCCGGCGTAACACTCACAGTACAGCGCGGGCAGAGCCATTCACCGTTTGGGATCTCGGGCAGCGGCGGGTTGAGGCAGTGCAGGTGGTAGGAAGAGGGGCAGGCGTCGCAGCAGAGCAGCTCGCCGCCGTCCTTGCACACGCGGCAGAACTCCATGTGGTCGTCCTCCTCCTCCTCGCAGCCGCCCTCGTCCTCGTCGTCGTCGTCGTCCTTCGGCTCCCATTGGATCCCTTCCTTCTCCTGGAAGCGGGGGAGTCCAGGTGGAGGCACCCTGGGCCATGACGCCCCCTCCACCATGGTGCAGCTCCCTCCCTCACACTCGCAACCCCACCGTGTTCTGCCCGGAGAAGACCATGCAGGGGTCTGGAAGACCAGGACTGACAAAACCCCCACCCCCGGCGTCTGCCAAGGGCTTACACAGTGGGGACAGCTCCACTTGCCCTCAGGAGCTTTCTCCAGCTCGGGGTCCAGACAGACGAGGTGGTAGGCCCTCGGGCAGGTGTCACACAGAATGATCTCCCCACCCTGCTGGCACACCTCACAGTAGTCCTGGTGGTCCGTCTCATAGCCATCGCCATCATCGACTGGGGAGGGGGCAGAGGCAGTCATGGAGGGCCGTGTCCCCACTCCCCGTGCACAACCAATCTCCACCACAGGCTGTCCTGGCACTCAATAGATGGATGAATGGATGGCGATGGACAGACAGGGTGAACAGAATGATTGAAGAGTAAAGAGGGAAAATTCCTGGGGATCCAGTGGTTAGGACTCTGCACTTTCACTGACTAGGGCTCTCGTTCAGTCCCTAATCAGGAAACTAAGAACAAGCCATTGTGCAGGACTTCCCTGATAGCCTGCAATGCAGGAGACCCCGGTTGGATTCCTGGGTCAGGAAGATCAGCTGGAGAAGCGATAAGGTACCGCTCCAGTATTCTTGGGCTTTCCTGGTGGCTCAGCTGGTAAAGAATCCACCCGCAGTGCAGGAGACCTGGGTTCGTTCCCTAGGTTGGGAAGATCCCGCGGAGAAGGAAAAGGCTACTCACTCCAGTATTCTGGCCTGGAGAATTCCAGGGACTGTATAGTCCATGGGGTCGCAGAGTTGGACACAAATAAGTGACTTTCACTATGACTATGTGCAGCCAGAAAGAAAAGAAAAAATGTAAAGGGGTGAAGACATGGATTGAAGACAAGCAAAAGGAAAGAAGGAGGGGAGGGAGGAAGGAGGAATGGAAGCAGAAAGGTATGTGGATGGACAGAAAGATGAATGGCCGGATGGATAAAGGGGAGGGAGGAAGGACCGAGATATGGAAAGAGGGAGGGGGGGTGGGAAGGCTGGGGGTGGGGGGATAGATGAGTAGAGGGTGGATGACTGAATGGGTGGACGGTGGATGTGGTTAAGAGACAGTTCCTTCTCCTGTGCCCCTCTGCCATGCAAATGCCCTGGGGCGACTCACATTATGGGTCCCTAATAGATGTGGACCCACTGAGACAGGACCCCCTCTCCTAAACGCATAGGTGAGAGTGGCTGAGGAAACACAGGGGACCTGCCTGGCCTGGCTGAGGCCTGAGGATGCCCTTCCCTGCTCCCCAAAGGGGGCTCTGCACCCCACATCCACGTGATGCCCACAGGAACCCTACAAACAGGAAGTCTTACTTCTCTTCTTCTTGCGCCTCCTCTTGCTCTTCTTTCCCAGGGCAGCAGAGCACTCAGAGCGCATGGAGGAGCTGTGGATGCTGGCACTGTCGAAGTCCGACTCCTCTCTCTCATCCTCCTCGCTCTGCAGGGGCAGGGGAGGGCCCTATGAGCCCAGAGCTGGCCCAAGGGGCTCGTTTCGAGGCTTCTCAGGCCTGGGCAGAGGGTAGGGTGTGGCAGGGTACCATGGAAGCTTCAGATACAGGGTGCTGTCTGCAGTTCATCTCATCTTGCCACCCAGCTAGAACATCCCCTAGCCCACTGGTCCAGGCTGATGGCCTGCCACCCTCCCCAAGCCCTGCTCTCCAGCCCTCATAACTCTCCCAGGCCCTGCCCTCCACCCTGCCAAACTCCTACACATCCCTCAAGGGGAAGCCCTAGGGACACCTCCCCCAAGGAGCCTTCCCAGATCTCTCCCTAATGAGACCTGTTGCACAGCCTGTGTGCTAGGTCCGGCTTATTCCATTTGCATGTCATTGGCTCTCTCCCAGTACATGCCCGTAAACCCTTCCAGACTGTGAGCAGCTCCAGAGCAGGGTGTACCAAAGTGGAGCAGAGGGCCGAGCACCTTAGTCCCAGCTCGAAAGCTAAGCTGAATGGGGACACCTGCTGCTCCATGCTCCCCTCCACAGCAGCTACACTTGAGACCTGTCACTTGCTTCTTCCAAAGGACAAAGAGATGGCTTCCATCCCTGCCCCTCTGCAGGGCTGAGAGTTTGAGGGAAGCAGGTAACCTATGGGAGCAGGAGGGAGGGATGAATGTCCCCCATCCCCAGAGAAAGAGGGCTCAAAGGCTCAGACACGGACTTAGGGTCATTCTGAACCGAGTGCCAGAGCTGCCCTTGAAGGGCTGGAGCCCTGCCTGCCCCTACATGCAGGCCTCCTTCCTGGGCCCACTCTCCTAGCAGACCTGGGCATCCAGGCCCCACTAGGACTCTCCCGCCTGCTGCCCAGATAGAGAGGCAGCTAGGGCCAAGGGAGCTGGGACTGAGCCTCCAGCTCAGCAGGGTGGGCAGGAGAAAGAGCTGGAGGCATGGACCACCCAGAAGCCACACTCCAGGGACCCTTGCAAGGATCCAGGCTGACCCCCTCACCAGTCAGGTGGGGGCACAGGCCCAGCAGGCAGTCATGTAGCATAGGAAGAGAGAGTGGGGAAGGGGAATGGGACCTGCCCCCTGCCTGGTACAGGAGAATGAACTGACAGCCTGCTTTTCAGTCATCCAGTCCTTGCATGGTGTGCACTCCACACACACTCACGCTCACACTCGCACTCACCGAGGACCCCTTCTTCCTCTTGCTGCCGACCCCTCCAAAGCGGAACTTGAGCCCAGTCACCTTTCTCCCTTTGCCCTTTTTCTTCACATCCTTGGAGCCTTTGATCTTCTTCCTCACGCCAGGCCCTGAAAAGCAACATGGCTCGCTCACTTACCACCATGCTTTCACTCAGCTTCACAGCAACCTGGTAAGGAAAGGATCGTTTCTGCTGTCACCTCTTTTCCAACAAGAAAACTGAGGCTCAGAAAGGTGACATCTTTGCTTAAAGCTGCACAGGAAGTAGCAGGGGAGGCCAGAGCATAACCCTGGTCTGGTCCCGGTCCTAGCCACTGCACTGCCATCTTGGAAACAGCCCTGTCTCATCCCTCTCCCCAGAAAGGAGCTGTCCCCAGTAAAGCCACAGACCCCCAGGGCCACCAGGGCAACCAAGGGCACACCCACCTACCTGCAGTCCATACCTGGGCCCTGGAGGGGTGGGCTAGAGCAAAGAGACCTTCCCCCAGCAGCCAGCCTCCAGGTTGCCCACTATACCCCCACACTGACACCACTCAAGACCTCCCCCACTTCTGTGGCCAGTAGAGGTGATGCTGTGTTTTTATGGAGCTGGCCACAGGACAGTTATCCACCTGGGGAGTAATGACCCGCCCCCAGCAGTCTTTCCCACCAGGCTGAGCAGGGAAGGTGGGGGCCTAGAGGCAGATGGCCTCACCCGGGGCCCTCCTCTATCCACATCCAAACAGAGAGATGGGGCTTGCAGCCCGGCTGTAACCTCAGTGGCGCCATGGAAAATCTATTTCAATTTTTCAGGCTCTGAATAGGCAGCTCAGGGAATCGATAACTCAGCAGCTGGAGCCCAAGAGGAAATGAGAAAGGAGGCTGGCTGGGCGGCTGGCGAGGGAGTTGAGCGGGAGCAGGTGCTGAAGACTGCATCATTTGCCCACCAGGGTCCCTGCGGGACCTGGCAAAGGAATGTGTCGTCCCAGAGACCAGAGCTGCTTGGGACAGAAACAAGAGGTCCCCACAGTCTCCTCCGCCCTCCATCAAAACCCTGGTCATGGCACCAAGAAGGTGAGCTGCAGGTGAGCCCACCATTCAGAGTCTGGGGGAGATCAATGGCCCTATCCCCAAGGGGGCCAGAAGCCGTCCCCTCAGGGCAGAGAAGCCCCTCCCCGAGAACTTCAAGTCGCAGAGAGCCTCTGCTGTCCCCAGCCAGACACCACCGCAGACTCCGATTTTGTATCTGGACCTCCTTCTGGGTCTCCCTGGGAGGCCAGCCCTGACCACGCCCATGCCCACCCGGGCCAGACACTCAGAAGAGGGATCAACAGGTCATTTTAGGACCCCTTCTCCTGGGAATGGTGCAGCCTCAAACACAAGAGCCCCCCAACTCCCAGCAGCCTGGGCCACCCCGGTCTCTTCCTCCATACCCAGGAAAACTCCCCAAACTCTGAGCCCACTGTCCCCTCCACTTGTCCACCAGCCCCAGAAGGGAGGCAGGACAGATGTGGTAACATAGGTGAGAAAGGGCACGTGGACCCAAGGTCAACCAAGGCACTGGGTCCTGGGTAAAGACCGGCCCAGCTGTCCCAGCCGCCCCAAGCTATAGGGTCTGGGGGGCCTCGGACAGCTGGACTGGGTGCCACCCACCCGCAGCCATACCCTTGCCCTCTTTGGTCTTGGCCTTGCGGATGGGCACAGGCTGGGGTGCCTGCTGGGGGCTGATAGCCAGGGGAGGCGCGATGGTGACCGTCTCCACGGCCGCGGCCACTGCCGCTGCAGCTGCTGCCGCCGAGCTGCCCTTGAAGGGGTTGTTGGCACTGAACTCCCGCCACTTGGCACCCAGGACAGTCATCATCTTTGACATGGGGATCTTCGGGTTCTTCTTGGCGATGAGCGGTCTGCACGGGGGTGGGGGGAGGCAGAGGGTGAGGGCAGCCCCATGGAGGGGACGAGACCCCCATGTGACTCCCGCAGGGCCCACCCATCTTCTCCCACATTTGGAATATGTGGCAAACTGGGAAAGTGGGCTGAATGGAGGGCCAAGGAAGAGGACCAAGCCAGAGACAGCCGTCCACCCTCAACACCCCTGATTTCCTATTTACAGGGCTAGTCACCTTCTAACTGGGTTTCCAATTAGAGTTCCCAAGGGCACAGAGATGGCCAGCCCGGGCATCAGGCCACCAAGAAGACCCGGGCTGGCTAGGAGGGGGAACGGCAGGTAGTGCCGACTATGAGATTAGAACCTGCCAGACAGACTCAAGACCTGGTAAGACTGAAGGCCCAGAGGCAGGGGCCTCCAGCAGGACCCTGGGGGTCCAGTTCCATTTCTTCTAGAGCTGAGAGTGGCCACGGGGTTTAAGACCTCGGGATTGACTGGGGCCATCCGTTTCTGGGGGCAGGACCAGCAAGAGAGGGCAGGACCATCTGTGGAAGTGGAAGGTCCTGTCCCTCCTGCCAGCTCTGCCCAGGGTCAATGTCAGCCTGACACTCCCCCCACCCCAGGAGCCCAGGGCCCTGTCCCTCGGGCTCCCCAGTTGGTTCCCCCAGGGAGGCCGTCTCCGTGGGTGCCCAGCCAAGGCTCCTCTGAGGCCCACCTGAGGAACTGGCTGAAGGCCTTATAGTTGGTCAGCGTGTGGTAGTCGGCCTCGGAGAACAGGTAGTCCACGTCGTCCAGGCCCCACTCGGCCATGAGCTGCCCCGAGGACTTGGGCTCCTACAGACCCAGGGGCCGGAGATGGAATCAAAGGTGGGGGTCCTTCTAACCTGCACCCCCATCCCTGGGGCCCCACCCAGAAGGCCTGGGAAAAGCCGGGGTGATCGTGTCTGCAACTTGCAACTTAACAAGAGCAGTTCACACCCCAAACTGAAAATATCCTAGAGCACTCCAGGCTGCCAGTCCCTTGAGCTGGCTCAGATGCCAGCTTACGAGGGGGTGCGGGACCATGTATCTGGGTTTAATGTGGGGGTTTGAGGGGAAGCCATGTGCGTGCCCAGGGCAGGAATAAGTACAGGACTCATTCTCTCTGCCCCAGGCTGTCACCTTGGGGTGATACAGTCACACTTGGACCTCGTGAAAGGACAGACTGCTGCTGGGTTCTGGGGCCAGGAAGGTGTGCCCTGGCCAGAGCAGAGCATGGGGCAGTGGTCCAGCTGGGGGCAGAGCCCAGAGAGGAGCCCTCAGCGACTGCTTCACATTGGGAGCAGAGGCACAGGGAGGTGTGTGAGTTCCCAAGGGCACAGAGATGGCCAGCCCAGGCCAGGTGTGTGAGTTCCCAAGGGCACAGAGATGGCCAGCCTGGGCATCAGGCCACCAAGCAGACCCGGGCTGGCTAGAAAGGGGGACAGCAGGTAGTGCTGACTATGAGATTACAACCTGCCAGACAGACTCAAGTACCAATCTTGGTTCTGCCACATAGTGTCAGTGAGAGGTGAACAAGCTAACTTCACCTCTCTGTGCCTCAGTTTCCCCATCTGTAAAATGGGGATAAAGCACCTACCTCCTGGGAAGGAAGGAGTTAGCAGAGGTCCTTGGAACAGCGCCCTCACTCGGATTCCCCACTTGTTCCAGGCAGCCCAGCCCCGCCCACTGATCCATTCCACCAATCAGCACACACCACTCCCAGGCTGCATCTTTGGTCCAGGTGGGCATGTGACTTAACCAGTCCAGGCAGGGGCAGCCCTAGGTCTCCTATAAGGAAAACTAGGAGACAGGCCAGCTTCCCCTCCTACTGGACGGGGCAGTGGGAGTCCAGGAAACCCTGAGCTGCTGTTACACTCATTCTCAGCCCTGAGGATGCCTGGGCCTGAACCCAGAGCTGAGCCCACAAAGGCAAAGAAACAGGGTCCTGGATCACACCATTGGGTGCCCCGAACTGGAGTCCACTTACCTTGCAGCTCTTGGGGCTGCTGATCTAACAAACCCCTTTGACTCCCTAAGCCCCTCAGGGTTGAGCTGTCTGCTCCAGCAAAAGAAGGCCATCCAGGACACACAATCTCCCTCAGCCCCAAGGGACCCACTTCCTGGCCTCCTGATCTCTGTAATGGTTCAGAGGTCCTCCCATGAGGGACCTCCTCCCTGGGCCGACCTGCCCCTGACACACAGTCATTCCTGGAGGCATATCAGGCCTCTGCTCCCACCAGGAAGCAGAGCAACAAGTGAGCAAGCAACGGCATTGCTCCAGGATCACCCTGAATCACTCCCATAAGTTCATCTTCCAAAGCTGTCAGCCTCTCAGCTGTTATCAGTCACAGATGATTCACAACACGCCAGCCAGCTAATGAGCTCGCCCCTGCATGTCAGGGCACCACGGGCACTTCCCAACTTCAGTGGCTGATAGTCACCACCTCTGCTTCACCCATCAGCCACTGTACTAATATTTACAGAGCGCTAATCTTCAGATCCGCGGGTATGGTGCTGTCATCCACCCCTGCCCGCCTTACCCTCAGCCCTTCCCCACTCCACGGAGTGGCCTTGAGATTTCCAGAGCCTTGGCTCAGTCACAGCGCTCCCCACATTCATGTTCACGAGGAAGAGGCTTCTGCCCCTGGGGAGAGCTATAGGCCCATCGCTACAGCTGCCCTGGCTCACACTCCCTGGGACACTCTCCCAGACACCCACGCAGGCAGAATTTCAGAATATGTGCTAAGTAAATCCCCCGTCTACAGTAAGCAGAGCTGTCCAGCTGCTGCTGGTTTTTTTCTTTCTTTCTCTCTCTTTTTAAATTTTTGGTTGTACCATGTTCAGTCTCTGAGTCAGGAAGGTCCCCTGGAGAAGGGCATGGCAATCCAGTCCAGTATTCTTTCGTGGAGAATCGTATAGACAGAGGAGCCCGGTGTCCTATGGTCCATAGGGTCGCAAAGAGTTGGACACGACTGAGCACGCACACATGCAATATATGGGCTCTTAGTTCCCCAACTAGGGATTGAACCCACACCCCCTGCATTGCAAGTGCAGAGTCTTAACCACTGGACCACCAGGGAAGTCTCACAGCTGCTGCTTCTTGGCAAAAGCTCCGTTTGTTCTATTTTCCCAAATTGTTCTGAGCGAGAGGCTCCTGACACCAAACTTGAGTTCAGACCATCACTCCCCTCGGAAACAGCTCTGCGCTAGGCCAGGCAAGACAATGGACATCAGCAAAAGGCTGCCTGACTTCCTCCCCAAGCTCCTAACGGTCATCCCATTGTTATTTCTGATGTGTCTGGAAGACTTGTGGATACAGTATTTCTCACAAACTCGTGTCCAACTTTTCCAAGTGTGCACATGGATACACTCACACCCCCAGACACATCTGCCTCTACACCCACTGGTGGGAAAGGAGGCCCTTCACGCAGGGGCTCTGGGGTCAGAAGGCAGAGAGCTGGCAGCGGGGCTCAGCCCCCTCCTGAGTGCCCCCCACCCCCAGCCAGGCCTCAGCGTTACCTTGAGGCACCCGTCTTCATTGTCATCCTCCTCCTCCTCTTTCTTTTTCCGCTTAGCTTTTTTCTCCTTCTTGTCCTTGAGTTTTTTCTTCTTCTTTTTATTCGGGGAGTAGTCACTGCCTTCACTCTCCGACTTCTCTTCCAGATCCTCTTCATTTTCCGACAGCTCGTCATTGCTCCCCTGGAAGAGAAAGGGGGATGGTGAGGACAACAAGGGCCCCCAGGGCTAGGCAGCGGCACTGCCCTAAAAGCGGCCTGGAAGAGTCTGTCAGCCCATGCTTTCTGGATCAGTCTCAGCCACCAGATCACCAAAGCTCCAATCACCTGGAACCAGCATGGGGCAAGGGTGTCATCCCCGGCATGACAAACGGTGCCATGCAGGTGAGTCGAGGCATCGTGTGAAGCCAGGCTTTACCCTCACAATGCACAAGCATCGGGCAGCTGTTTGCACGGCCCCAGAGTGAGGTCCAGGCTCTGCCTCAGGTTTCTGTGGACTCAGATTGTAACACAAGTGTCAGGAATGACACTTGGACACACAAAGGATGTGATGCCCAGAGCCAAAAAACAAAATGCAGGCTAGGCTGGAGAAGGGCCCCTGGCTTCTGCCCCGGACCCCACCTCCGCACGGCTCTGCTTATCTTTGCATCCTATCGAGTTGTTTGTGTCAAGTGAAACCTGTGGTTAACCTACAGCGCACGTGCTCAGTGCTCAGTCACTTCAGTTGTATCCAACTCTTTGCGACCCTATGGATCGTAGCCCACCAGGCTCCTCTGTCCATGGGATTCTCCAGGCAAGAATACTGGACTGGTTTGCCATGCCCTTCTCCAGGGCATCTTCCCAACCTGCGGATCAAACCTACATACATCTTCTGTGTCTCCTGCACTTCAAGTGGATTCTTTACCCACTGAGCCACCAGGGAAGTCATCCCAGTCTTATCTGCATGTGGGCTCTCCAGAAGCTGCTAAGGCACAAGCCCACCTTCCCCATGGCCCCCATCCTGGCTGCTTCATCTCAATATGAGACAAGGTAATTTAGGCAGCTCTTAAGCTTGGCTTCCTTGATTTAGTTTCCTGTCTGTACAGGCAGAAAATGGCCCATTTATATGGAGATAAGGGTGTTTACAGACAGAGCATCCCCTATTAGAAAGTCACTGTCCCTCTGAGAAAGCTGTGTATTTGGGGTTTTGAAGATGCAAGTGGGCTGAGGAGGCCCCTCCCAGCCAGGGTCTGCAGGAGAGGCCGGGCACAGATGCTCCAAGGAAGATGATGTTTGGCATCATCATGCTGGTGGTTTACTCTCTCTTCAAGGTGAGCAAAGAGAGGCACGGAAGAGATGAAGAGAGAACTAGGGAGATGAAGGATGTGAGAAGAGGAATGAGGGAGGGAAGCAAAAGAGGAAATGGAGAGGGAGGAGGAAGGAGGGGAGGAGGGAGAGGAGGGAAGGTGGGGGAGGGAAGGAGCAGATGGAAGAGGAGCCCAGCAGACGGAGGGCAGTAAGGACAGCAGGTCTGTCTGTCCAGGCCAGTTGCTGCCCTGTCCAGCCACGTTTACAGTCTGAGAGTCTCTTTCCAGGAGGGAGGTTCTCCCTGAGGTACATCTGGGAAAGGACCCACCGATGGGGTCCCTGCACTTCCTGACTCTTCTGCTTGCTCAGCTCACTCTCTGCCTAGGCCGGCTCCCTGCTTCCAAACCTTTTATGCTCATTAAGCTGCTGAGTCAGTGTGCTGGCTGGTGGCTGGCAGGCAGCAGGGCCTGGGCCTTTCCGGAACCCAAGTGTTTCCCAGAATACTGACTCAGTTGGGCACCCTGGGCCCCAGGGGCAGTGCACCGGTCCTGGCGACTGCCAGAGCCTGCCCAGGACAGGACAGCCTCACACGCAATCCTGTTCCTAGGGCTCATAGTCACAGCTCCCAGCTCTGCCTCTGTCCTCTGGGGAGGCAGAGGTCACACAGCGATGTCCATTTCCTCTGAGGGTGTAGAGTTCGGCCAGCTTGGAAAGAGCACCCTTTGGAAGACCTGAGAGACGGTGCTTACAACCCAGCAAAGGTAAGGATGGGAGGAGGCAGCCACCAGCAGCTTCAGCACCGCGGACAGAGGCTGTGGGGCCCGCCAAGGGAGGGGCTTGGGGCTGGCTCTCACCTGCCCACAGACCAGACCAGGGATGAGACAGGAGGACCCACGACAGGTTCTGGGGCTCCCTTGGGAGGCTGCAGGACAGAGGCTGTCTCTGAGCTATGAAAACCTTGCTAACCAGGGAACTGGGCAAGTCACTGCAACACCCTGACCTCAGTCTCCTCATCTGTGAAATGGGGATGCCATAAATGGCAGTAAGAGGAACAAAGGAGGTCCTGTGAGAGAGGGCTTTAAACATTTTGAAATAGGGGAGACTCAAGTACCCACGATGCCCCCAATTCTGCTTGGAAGTAGAAAATGCGACCAGGACCACAAGCTGGAGGACCCAACCAGCTTCATCTCCCTCGTTTCTGCAAATCCAGACTGGATTAAAGTCAAGTGCTTTGACAGCGCCTGCAGCTGGACAACAGTTACAGTGTAGCTGGGGCCTCCCTGGTGGCTCAGCAGTAAAGAATTCACCTGCCAACGCAGGAGACACAGGAGACATGCATTCAATCCCTGGGTCAGGAAGAGGCAACCCTTCCTTCAACTCTTCAACTGGAAGAGGAAATGGCAACCCACTCCAGTATTCTTGCTTGGAGAAGCCCCATGGACAGAGGAGCCTGGTGCGCTACAGTCCACAGGGTCACAGAGAGTCAGACACGACTGAGTATGCGTGCGTGCACGCACACACACACAGGCAACAAGAAGGGGCTGTTGTGGCTGCAGCTGTGGGGTTTTTCCCTGAGCATCTGCTGGGAGAAGGATCCCAGGCTACCATATCCCAAGTGAAGGAGCAGTGAGCGGTGGCCGGCACAGTTCTGAAGGCAGGGCCCTGAGGGAGCTAGAGGGAGGAAGAGGCAGGGAAGGCCCCTCCGGCAGACACTCTGTCTGTGTGTGCTCAGTGTAGGAGGAGCAGGCCTGGCAGAGGACCCCAAGCTGGGCACTGCCAGGAGGGTTGGTCCAGCAGCCACTCTGGGTCTAAGTGGGGGAGCAGGAGGGCTAAGTTCCTCCTAGAGGGATGAGCTGGAGCTACACCAGGCACATCAGTGGCCCCAATCACCCACTAGGGTGACAACGATGGCAGCCTCCCATTTCACAGAATGGGAAGACCCCTCTTCACCCCGTCTACCTGCATTGAGGAAAGCCAGCCGGAAAGAAGAGGTGGTTCCCCAATTCTCCAACTCCCCACCCATTCCCTAATCTCCTCTGTGCCCTTCCTTCTCTCCCTACCAAAATGAGGCTCACCTTGCCTGGTCCACCCCTATCTGTACCCCAATCTCATCCAAGCCCTCTTGCTCACACAGCCGGGGGCAGGGTGGGTGGTGGCTGGTGAGATGCAGGACAGGTCTTTGGGGATGAGTTTCCCACTGGTACAATAATTCTGTACCCACAGCACTTCTCTGCATACATCAAGACCAGAGCCTCTTTTCTCCTGTGTTTTCTTTTTCCAAAATCTTCCCTGGCAGACAAAAGGGCAAAAGGAAGGGCAGCACATGGTTCTGAAAACAATTGGAAGAGGGGGCACCCATCAGCAGAACCCGGAGGGATGCAGAGCAGCCAGTGGCCAGAAGGGCAGGAAGGACCAAAAACTAGTAGACCAGCCATACGGCATCTTGAAACTTTCAGGGGTGGTGCAGGCCAAGCCACATTCACAAGGGAGGTACAGGCACAGGACAAAAATGCCCTAAAAAAATCCCTAAAGCAACCTCAGCCCCAAGCCACACCTGGGCTCTGAACATCAGGACTCATCAGGCTGTGACCTTGGTGCTGTCCTCTGGGCTGCAGCTGCCCCGGGCATGACTACAGGGGATGCCCCTGATGGTCGAAGAACCCAAGTGAACTTGGAGTCCCAACAGAATCCATATGCAAAGCTGCCTTAGATGCTACTCCCAAGCTGGGCGTGTGAGGACTTGGGGGTAGGCAGGAGGGGTCTCTGCCCTGAGCCTCGGGCCCACGGAAGGCAGAGTAAGCCACCAGCGCAGGCCCTGGGGATCCCTAGCTGGCGGCCAGTGTCCACCCTTCCCCCCCACAGCTCTGCAGATGTCGTTCCATACAGGCCTTCCATCTCCCTCTCCCTTCCTTCTATGCCTAAACTTGGCACACACCACATCTCTTAAAAAGGAGGCATTTCAACTCAAAAGGAGGGACTCAGAGAGTTGGTCATTCTCAAATTGGGGTCCTTCAAGATTGAGAGGGAAAAAGAAAGAATGAAATATGAGCCTTCCCATTCACAAGTGTTATAAACAGTTATAATTTAGCACTGAATAATTGGTTGCTATGGTAACCGCTGCAGTACAGGTTGAAATCATCTCTCCCTCCTGCGCTGGGTCTGACAAGGAGCTTCATCTACATATGCTCAGGTTCCGGCCGAAGCCCGGTTATTTTATGTAAATCAGGATTCATGACTCGCTGCCTGTCCCCCCACCCAACCCCCCCAAAAGCCTGCTGCTGCATGGGTTCCACCACCCGGGGGGCCCTCTGCTCCCTCTACCCATGGTCTTGGGTTGGGGCCACCTGGATGGAGATGAAAAGGAGCAAAGGGGTGACATCCCCCCCACCCACATCATGAGAACTCAGATCTGCGGGCGGGTGGAGGAGCGGGCAGTGGGCACATGGCGGCCGAGATCCCTCTCTCCAGCGGCAGCGTGTTTAGACCTTGGAAATCTGACAGCTGCCAAGCCAGGCTCTCAGCGGTGCAGTGGTGGGGGGCAGGGGGGCAGCAGTGGTCTGAGGGCCACACTGGGGGCCTGCCTGGCACTGCCCAGGCTCCTGCAGCCCTCCAGTCTCCCCTGGCCTCCATCCCCTCTGAGATCTGGAATTGCATCTCGGTGCAGAGAAGGAGAGAGGGTGAGGAAGTGAGAGGAGGGAGAGAGGAGAGGATGGGGGAGAGGGCAGGACTACGATGAGGTGGGCGGGGAAGAAACGCAGAGGAGGGAAGAGGAGGGCAAGGGAGGCCAGGGAAGAGGTAGCGAGAGATGGGTCCCTCACAGAGGCCAAGTTCCAGCCATAGGAGTGAGAGCTGGGCTCAGAGACAAAAACAAAACCCTGTGTCCAGGTAGGGCCGGAGAAAGGAGACGAGAGGCCTGGGTGATCAGGGTGATCCCAGCACGAGGATGGCAGGCACCAGCCCCCCTGTCCTAAGAAGCCACCAGCCCCTCTCCCCTGGCTGCAAGCCCCTCAGCCAGCCCCCGCCTCACCGCCGCCAAGACTCTGCCCACATCCTGCCTCCTTCCTGACCAGGGCCTCGGGGAGGGGCCTGCTGTACCCCGTATCCAGGAAGGCCAGAGAAAGCTCACCCCCACCTGGAGCCGGGAAGGGAGGCCACAGACCCCTGGGGCTCCCCTCATGGGCCTTCATCACTATTTGGGAACCAGGCAGAGACCCAGCCTGAGGCCTGAGACCAAGGGCCAGATGGAAGAGCCCACGCTGGCCCAGCCTCCCTCCCTGTCCCAGGAAAGAAGCTGAAAGAGAGAAATTGCTGAAGACCTGGGGAAGGAGGTGCCTGTGCTCAGCCCCAGGACCCAGAATCCCCCTCCACCTGCGTCCAGGGAGCCCCAGGTCTGGGGGGTGAGCCCAGTGGCCGCAGCAAGTCCAGATTTCACAGCTTCGACCAGGAAGTCGACCTCTGCATCCCAGGGCCCCACCAGCCCCACACCATCTATTCTCTACTCCCAACAAGGACAGACCTGCAGGCCAGGGTGGGGAGAGGAGCTGCAGCAGGTCCCCCCAGTGCAGGGGGCCCAGTCCATTGCATCTCCCTGATGAAGATCCTCCAGGCAGGGGTCCTCTCTCCTGCCTCCACTTCCCCTCCTGGATAATGGGGACAGGACACTTCAGCTCACAAACCTTCCCACACGCAGCCCTGGGATTAGGGGTGGGGTGTCCTGGGAGGGGACAGACCTGTCGATCCGGGAGCCCAGGATGCCAGGAGCAGGAGGTGAGGACAAAGCTGAGGTGCAACAGTGTTGAAGAGAAGAGTGTAGGACAGGGGTGGCGCTGGGCCCAGTGGAGGCTCAGGCCCCTCCGGGGGCAGAAAGGGCAGTTTATATGTGCCCAAGGAGACGAACAGCCTGGCGAGGCCACAGAGGGCAGGGAGAGGCTCAGGGACAGCCTAGGCTAGGAGCCTGGGCAGGGCAGCTGTCCTGTGGAGGCTTCCCAGAAGTGAGGACAGCAGCACAGTGGGCAGTCCCAGGGAGGAATGCTGACCCCAAGCTCCGGGGACAGCACAGACAGGACGCACCTGTAAGGTCCCAGCTGGAGGAGGCGGGGCTGACCCCTCCCTGCCCCAGTCCCTGAGCTCCTGACAGGCCAGCCCCGGCTGACCACCACGAGAACCCAGGGGCACAATCCAAGGCAGGCCCCGCCCTCCAGACACTTGAGGGTAACACTCTGGATGTCCCCAAGGGGCTACTGGCCTTCCTCGTGGCACTGGTCACATGAAGGCTCCCCCCCAGCCCACATCTGATTTGCCCCCCAACAAGGGGCTGGGGGTAAAGTGATGACCACCCCCTTTACCGCAGACACAGAAGTGAGGCTCAGACAGGTGCAGGCAGTGGCCTGGGGAGATCTGGGGAAGAATCCCACCCAGCATGGCCTGCCCACCATCACAGGCCCTTTGTCTTCAGGGGTCTCCTCCTCCCCACTCCCTGCAGCATCTTCAAGGACCCTCCAGAGCAAAGTCATAACACTTTGTCCCTTGCACAAAGCCTTGCAAGGGACAAGCCAGAGGCCCACGGTGGCCTTTGAGGCACATCAGAGAGTTCCAGCAGGCTCCACACACACAAGCACATTGCTATTCTGCCCCCAAGGTCACCAAACCCATTAACACCTCCCCCACAGCCTCCCCTGCGAGGCTGGACCAGGAGGGTCTCCTCTGGACAGGGGAGGCGAGAAAGCCAGAGAACCGACAGCACTTCCCCATCAAAAACCCCACAGTAACCAGGGGAGGACCAGGCTGGGGGGACAGGCTGCTGGACATCCCTGGGGCCAGATCTCAGCCATGTCACCATGACCCTGGGCAAATTCATCTCTTGAGCCTCCTCTGTAAAGCAGGGTGCACACCACCCCCTCCCCGTAAGGCTACCCAGAGGATGGGGTGACTTCAAGGAGCGGTGGAAGCTCCCACGTGGTGGGAGACAGGAGTCCCCACATTGCCCTAGGATCATCCCTTCTGAGTGCGAGGGGCTTTAAGCTACAAGTCGGCCCCAGGTTGCCCCTCTGCCAGGAGATGATGATCATCTGACCCCGATTCCCAAGGTTGATGTCGAGGATAAAGTGATTCTGTGTGGAGTGTTCTGGAAATGTGCACTCAGATTACTCGGAGGAGACCCATCCCATACTCAGGTCTCCTTATTCTTCTCCCACTTTGATCACGTTCATCAGGACCCCAAGTCACAACAGGCTGGATGCAGCAAACCCGAGGGACAGATGCCTGCCAGCGGTGGCAGAAGGTGCTGCCCAGGGCACCGAGGAAGTGGACACGGAGGCAGTGGACACAGGTGCAAGTGGGAATAAGGGCCCTTCAGTGAAGAGGTGCAAGCGCTGGGGACCCCGTGTTGTCATGGCCCGGGACAGCCTCCAAGGGGGGAAAGAATAAACACCCCAGAACACCCTGATTAAGAAGACAGCACACTTGGGCTCCCTGGCGGGCCAGTGGTTAGGACTCTGCGCTTTCACTGCCGAGGGCCGGGGTTCAATCCCTGGTCAGGGAACGACATGAGATCCATCTCGGGCAGGTATCGGTGGGCACTGCTCACGGCAGATGCCAGTTTTGGTGTTCTCACACAAGCTCGGTTCTCAGGACACACCCTCCCTCTCTGGAAGGCCCTGGGTCTTTCTTCGCAGGCCCAGGAGGAGCAGCCAAGCCCCCCAACAGCCCCGGCCCTGCTCACCTCTTTCTTCTTCCTCTTCCCTTTGGACCTGTTCTCCTTGAGCTTCTTGGATTTTTTCTTCTTGGGGAGGCTCACAGGCTCCTCTGGGAAAAAGTCATCGAAGCCTTCAAGGCCACCATCTTCTTCTTCTGGAGGAATAAGAAGGGGGAGAGAGTGATTCTGCTGCTTCTTTTGGGGAGATTCACTCCCCAACCCAGGAACGGAGTGAGAGGCGGGGCCGCTGGACAGCAGCTCCTCTGCCATCCAACTGTCCCAGGCCAGGGCCCCCCCCCGCCCCCATTTAAAGCCCACCCCTTCTCCCTCCATCCAGTTCCCCTGCCCCAACCCCTCAGAGTCATCCCCAGCCCCTCGGGCTGTGTCACACCATTCCACTTCTCTGGGCCTTTCCTCCTGTCACCTGTAAAATCAGACAATAACCATCTTCCTTGCTACAACAGTGCTCCAGAAACTGAAACAAAAACGACTAACTTCGTTGACTAACAAGCCGGGCTTTGTTGACCCGGCTCCTCAGGAAGAAAGCAGCTCCACAGAGTCAGAAAGCCATCTCCAGCTGGCCCAGGGCCTACCCCTGCCCTCCAGAGGCCCACAGTGGGGCCAGGAGACAGCTCATGAGTGCAGATGACATCACCCTAGGTGATGCCAGGTGGGCCATGGGGCAAGTGCCTGGGAGTTTGGAGGAGAGACCAGCAGGGTGGATGCCAGGACCCCCCTTAACAGGGACTTGAAGGCCATGTTGCCCCGCCACCCGGCCTAGTCCCCAACTGCACCCACGCAGGCCCATCCCCGTCATGTGGACCCGGACACGCACAGCAGGGTGCCAAACACACTCCACTGGGTGCTCCGGACAGTGTGACAGTCCAGGGAGAGAGGTGCGTTTTCTAGAAACTGCCTGCCTTTCCTGAATTCCTCGCACTTTCCTCCAGCCGAAAGGCCAGGTGAGCAGACAAGTACATCATGTGGGCATCTCTGTGCTTCTCGCCACCCCCCAAAGGGAGCCTGTGGCCGGGGTCTAACTCCCACCCAGGATGTCAGGGGGATAAAGGGTATGAGCCCTGAGTTCCGTGGGGGTGGGGAATGGGAGGGTCCTCTTGGGGGCAAACGGCAGCAAGATGACACAAGAAGAACAAGCACACAGAGCCATCCCTGCTGGTGCAGTGGATAAGACTTTGAGCTCCCAATGCAGGAGGCCCAGGTTCAACCCCTAGTGAGAGAAATGGATCCCACGTGCCACAACTGGGAGTTCACATTCCTCAACTAAAGATCCCACGTGCTAAGTCACTTCGGTCATGTCCGAATCTTTGCGACCCCATGGACTGTAGCCCACCAGGCTTCTCTGTCCATGGGGTTCTCTAGGAAAGAATACTGGAGTGGGTTGCCATGCCCTTTACCAGGGGATCTTCCTGACCCAGGGATCAAATTCTCATCTCTCATGTCCCCCGCATTGGCAGGCGAGTTCTTTATCACTAGCGCCACCTGGGAAGCCCAGAGATTCCCCCATGCTGCAGCAAAGATCCAAGATCCCACGTACTGCAATTATGATACAGTGCAACCAAATAAAGAATTTTTTAAGTATATAAAATGCTATTTAAAAAAAAAACACCTAGAGAGAGCTACATCTGCTCTTCTGGGATGAAGAAAGATTCCAGAATGAGCCAGTAGAACCTCCAAAGGGCCCACCAAAGGGGCTTCAAGAAAGCCAGTCCCCCACACCAGCAGCTTGTCCCCCACCCCCACCCTCATGGCCCATGTGCACGGGGCGGGGGCACAGAGAGAAGCACCAGGGGGTGAGGGACAGGACAGGGAGTCTCACATAGCCTCAGGCTGGCCTCTGAGAGGGACCCCAATGTGAGACTGACACTCTGAGAGACCCTGAGGAAGGTGAGACATGCCAGGGCCACCCAAGGGACTTTCCTCTGGGAAATGGACAGAGTGTCCTCGATGAATCAAATTTAAATAACAGGGCCCTGCCAGGACACCTTTTAGAGCAAAACATCCTGGCTGCTGAATGTGTCAGACCCACAGATGTTTGGACATATATCTGTACCCTGGACACCCCCAACACCCCCCCCATCCTTCACAGGGGTCTACTCCAGGGCCTGGGGGCTTCCCAGGTGGCACTGGTGGTAAAGAAGACAATGCAGGAGGCATAACAGATGTGGGTTTGATCTCTGGGTTCGGGAAGATCCCCTGGAGGAGGGCATGGCAACCCACTCCAGTATTCTTGCCTGGAGAATCCCATCGACAGAGGAGCCTGGCAGCTACAGTCCAGAGAATCACAAAGAGTCGGGCACAACTGAAGCGACTTAGCACACAGGCAGAGGCCTGAGACCCCTGTCCCCCACAGTCACCAGTGGGGAGGGGGAAGGTACCCCTGGTCACACTCTGGATACAGCTAGAGGGCGCTGGTGACTCTGGCAGCCCAGTGAATACCCCTCCCACCCCTGTGCCCTTGAGGGCCATCTCCCAGTCGTTCCACTCCCTCCCAGGGGAAGGTAGGGGCTGCACCACTGACTGGGCACCCCTCTGCACCAGGTTCTCCTCCAGGGTAGCCAGGGGCCTGTGGACTGAGCGCCCCCACCCCCCATCTTGCACAGCAGAGGTCGGTCCACTGGAGCAGGCGACAGGGCACACCCAAGTCCCAGCCCCTCCCCATCCTGCCAGGTGAACACAGACATGGAGAGAGCCAACTCCAGGAAGGTGAGGGAGCTGCCATGGAGGAAGGAGTGACCTGAGACTGGGCTGAGTGCTGGCCATCCCCGGGAGGCCAGCTCAGGGGTCCTGACCAGCAGAGGGGGGCAGTGCCAAGGACCCTGTGGAGGGCACAGCTGCTGTGGCTGGCACAAGGGCCAAGCAGTGAGGGTGGGCCCAAAGCTGGGATTCACGTGGGCAGGCTTTGAGGGGAGCCGGGCAGAGGAGGCAGGAGCCAACCCCATCTTGTCCCCTGGACCCTGATGTGGGAGGGGCAAGGATTCTCGTGCCAGTTGGAAAGGTGCATGGGCACCCCCAGAGCCATTCGGGAGTGGAGGGCTCTGGGGAACAATGACATGGCTGGCTGGGAGCCAGGCTGTGGATCCGATGCCCGTCCACGCCTGCCCACTCCCCCACCCACCTCCACCTCTCCTGGAGCTGCAAAGAGACCGCCTGGGCAGAGCCGCCCCCGCACCCTGGCAATGCCCAGCAGAGTTATGTAACAGGCTCAGCTGATGCAATCGGGAGGGGGCCTCTCCCTCCTGCCTCCGGCCTGCTCCCCTCATCCTCCATCCCCTCAGCAGGGCAGTCCCCCAGACTGGGGAGGCCAGCCCAGCACACAGTCACAGACTGACCAGCCAGCAGGCACAGACAAGGGGATGTGCAGGTGGCTACAGGAGGTTCAAGAAGAAAGCTGAGATCGCCCATGGGCAGTGCCCCATCCTGCCTGGGAACGGCGTACGGGCACCTCGAGCCTTAAGCACAGCCCCGGCCTCAGAGGATAAGGCCTCGGGCCCTCTGCCCCTGGACAGACCCCTCCCTCCATTCCCAGGAGACCTCACAGCCCAGGGCCATCTGCCTGGTTAAATCCCTCCTCCGGGAAAGTTCCAGACTGGCACACGATGAAGAGGACCCCACCCTGCCCACCTGCATCGTCTTCTGGTGGCCCTGAGGACCCCCAGGGCTGACCTGCTCTGACAGTGCTCCCACAAACCCCCAAAATCCCCGCCCAGCCCTGCCCCCTCCTCCGTCTTCTGAGCTTCTTCCAGAACCAGACCTAAGGAGACATATCCGAGCAACCCTTCCTGGTGCCCCTCCCAGAGCCCAGCCCTGCATCCCCTCTCCAGGGCATCCAGCCAGTGTAACGTGGGAGCACACACGCCCTGGGGTGAGGGCACCAAGGAGAAGCAGCCTCAGGACTCCTCATCCTGCTGGCTCCCAGCTCCGCCGGGCTCCCAGCTCCACCTGGCTGCCCCACACAGCCCTTCCAGGCTGCCTGGCAGTGTCCTCCCGCACCAACCTTCCCCTCCAGGGCCCCAGGCTCCATCGATCCCAGACGGGCTATAATTAGGACCCATTTGCCCTGTTCTGTCTCCCAGGCCTGGGGAGGGCACAGGGGAGGCTGCTTCAGAGACAAGACAGGGGGACAGGCAGGGGACCATGAACACAGGTACCTTCTGTGGCTTTTCCCCGAGTTTATCCCCAGCTCCTCACCAACTCCCTGCACACATGGGCTTAGCCCTGAGGGAGCCCCAGGCTGCTCGACAGGCTGCAGCCCAGGCAAGGGGTATGGGCCCTTCCCAGAGAAACACCTTACAATAATAAACAGTGGATCTATCTACCGCCTGCACCAGGCTCGAAGCAGGTAGCGTATGTTTGTTTATAGGACTTCATCTACTCCACACAGCAACCCGGGGAGACAGTAATATTACCCTCATTTGCAGATGAGGAAACAGGCTCCAAGGATCTCATCACTTGCCCACTTCTCAGTCTCACAGCGGCAGGCGGCAGAGCCAGGATAGAACTCTGGTTGGCGGTCCCCACGCCTGCCCCTCCCTCCAGGTGTAGGAGCCCCCAGAACTCAGCCCTTCCCTGCACTTACTTAACAAGCATTTAAACAGCATTGCCCCTGTGCCAAGCGTGGATGTGCCCTGGGGATGCTGAGGTGACTCAGGCTGGTCCCTGGTCTGGAAGGTCATCTGGGCTCCCTCGGAGGGGTGGTCTGGGCTAGTCCACCCCAAGTCCCCATGCTCTGCCCATCCCCTGCCCCTGTCCTCTGGGGAAGGACAGCAGCAGAGCCCAGAGGGGCCTGGGAAAGAGGGCAGCCCCCCAGGCAACTTAGCAAACACAAGGTGATCAGAGCAGAAGAAAAACATGATTTTGAAAGAAAGAGTTAGGTCATCTGATTCCAGGCAGCTGATGGATCTGGGGAGGCAGAGCCAGATCAAGAGCTCCATCACGGAGGTCCAGAAGAGTGAGCAAATGTCAGTGATGGGGACCCAGCTCAATGTCCCCCCTCCCCTCCAGAGCCTGGGGAGAGGGGCTCCTTCCGCCCCCCCAGGCAGGAAACAAGACCACCCAGTGACCAGGAGGAGGGACAGGGGAGCACAGGCTTCAGACCACCGCCCCTGCCTGGTGGGGTGGCCCCCAGTCCCTTCTCCCCTGAGCTCATATCTTCATCCTTATAATGGGCCAAGTCCTGGAAATTCCCTGGTGGTCTAGTGGTTAGGATTCCACACTTTCACTGCCAAAGGCACGGGTATGATCCCTGGTTGGGCAACTAAGATCCTCCAAGCTGAATGACGTGGACGAAAATAAATAAATAAAAATTAAAAAACAAATGGGCCAAGCACTGCCCTTCTCACGGGATGAGGAACTAGAAACTGTGAGATGCAACTGAAGTGCTTGGCAATGGCAGGTGGGGCCCAGGGCCTCAGGGAGGTTAGGATGGCGGGAACTGAAGGACTTGGGGGTTCAGGCATCGCTGGGCCAGGGCTTCTCAGGGCCACTCTAGGGCCGACCAAGGAGGGGCCACCAAGACTAAGGTTCCCATCAGTCCTTGGAAGGCCCCCACACCATGGGCCTCCACAGATAATGGCAGGGGCAGGAGGAGGGGAAGTACTTCTGCCCAGGAGAGGATTAATAATTTATTTATGACATTTAACAAAACCCAGACATCACCTCATTGGCGTCTCATCAAAGAGTCAGTCCTGAGCACCACGGGCAGGCAGCAGGAGGAGGGAAGAGGGCAGGCTTTTACCCTAAGGGACTGGGGCCCGGAAAGAGTGAGGAGGGAGGAGGGCGCGGGCCCAGAGCACTGCCAGGGAGGAGGAGGAAAGAGAGGCAGGAGGGAGGAGATGGGGGAGAGCCCTGGAGGGCCAGGGACACAAGAGGGACAGAGAGGGACAGCCAGACAGAGAGGAGCAAAGACTTAGGGAAGACAGACTTGGAAAACAGACAAAGGGACAAACAGGAGGACAAAGTGAGAAGACAAACAGGGAGAGGGAAATAAGGACAGAGCCAAAGTCAGAAAGTCTCCAAAGTTCTACCTGCAAAACCCCCAGAAGGTCAGACACTATGTAGTATGTTCAGTACTTGGCTCAGAGAAGGCATGCAAGAAATCTGTGTTGGGTGGGTGAGTGGATGGACAGATAGATGATGGGTGGATGGACAGATAGATGAATAGATGAATGGACCAATGGATGGGTGGATGGACTGGACAGATAAATAAATGAATGGGTGGATAGATGGATGGATGGATGGATTCAGTTCAGTTCAGTCACTCAGTCATGTCCGACTCTTTGTGACCCCATGGACTGCAGCACACCAGGATGGATGGATGGATGGATAAATGGATAAATGGATGGATGGAGGCTGGGTTGGATGGATGGATGGATGGATGATGAGTGGGTATGATGGCTAGCCAGTGGGCGGTGGGTGTATATGGTTAGTTGGTTAGTTTTGTGGCTGGATGGGCAGATGTTCACAGGGTACGTACATGGGTGGTTGGATGAACAAGGGGGTGGATGACTGAATGAACTGATGAAATAATAGATCAATTGGGAATGAGGGGAGTCTCTCACAGGCCAAGCCACTGGGCAAAGCGTGCTGATCACTGTGCCCTCCTCCTCTCAGCAAAACGTATTAAATATGATCAGGCTCTGACCATTTCCCCAGTGGTGGGGGAACTGGTTAAGAAAATATAGACCTTTGGGAAACATGGCGCTCTCTCCCTCTTGGTCCCTGTGCCCACAGAAGCCTAGATGGGGCCCAGTCCTGTGGGTGTACAAGCCAGTCAAGTGCCAGAGTGGTCCTACTACCCGGCCAGGAGAGAAGCTGGGCTCACCAGCTCTAGGAAACCCACCCCTGCCCCCCGACTATGTGGGATGGAAGGGCTGGGCCTACCAGGCAGGGACTTCTGAGGAAAAGGCCTGGAGTGCCAAGCCCTCTTCTCCCTTCCTCCCTACCTCCCTCCAGCCCCTCAAGCCCAGGCTCCCCGCCCCCAGCTTACCAGATGAGGGTGTATGTCTTGGAAGCATTTCCTTGGGGAAGGCAGGCCAACTGCCCCCCTTGGATGGTGCTAATTATAAGCCACACTTCATGATAGGCACCTATCATGTGCTGGGCACTGTGACCTACATGTTCCACGTGCACCATCTCACCAGTCCTCATAATAACCCCTCTATGAGGTAGCTGGTGTCACAGTACCATTCCACAAGTGGGGACACTGAGGCAGAGGGACCAGGTGTCCTACCCAAGGTCAGGCCATGAACAAGCAGCAGAGGTGGAGCCACTGACTCTCTCGAGCCTTCTCGTGGACTAGCCCTCTGAATCCCCAAGAGACTCTGGCAGCCAGGGTCCCTGCACCCAAGAAGCAGGGAATGTGCGCCCAAGAAGCAGGGACCCTGCCCTCCTCCTCCAAGCCCCCCTCCTCCCTCCTCCTCACCCACTGGCCTCAATGCCAGAGAGCTGGCCTGGGCTAATCTGGGTGGCAAGAACACTGCTGAAGAGGGTGGAGACAGGCGGAGTGAGGAAAGTAGATGTGACAAGTACTGAGCCCACCACAGCAGATTGAAAACTTGGAGTGACAGCTCCCAGTACACCGGCTCCCACACCGGCAAACTGCCACATTCAGGGCCCATCCCTGCGGGCCATGGTCACCAGCTCAGGTTGAGAGTTGCAGAGAGGCCGAAGTGAAGGACAGGGGCCCGGGCAGCCAGCACTTCAGGAGAGACACCAGGCCTAGCCTGAGGCTGTCATCATATCCAGAGGTCAGGGTGACCCAGGGACCCCCCAGCCCTCAGACCCCAAGACTGTGCCCCTCTCTCCAGCACCCACAGTGCCAGGCACAGTGGGTAGTCACAGGGTCAACCTCAAGAGGGGAAGCCCACTGACACAAGTCAGCTGATGATAATATTCCAGGGAAATACTGTCAAGAAAATGACGCATTAAAACGGGCCTGGGAATTGAGAGAGGTGGGCCTACACTCAGCCAGGAGCTGGAGACCTGAGTAGCAGGAAGGATGCAGTCGTGAGCCAGGGAATATTGGGTCTGGCAGAGGTCACAGTCAATGTTCAGGGCAGGATGGAGCCTGGGGAGTTCCAGAAGAATCTAGAAGGCTAATACATGAGCAAGACGGTGGGAAGTGGCAATGGGTGTGGAGTAGAACAGGGGTTTTGCAATCGGTTCACGCCAGTGGGCTGGGGTCTGCTTTGTGTTTACAGAGGTGACCCTGGCTGCTGAGTGGAGTATGGTCAGTGAGGACTGGTTAGGAGGCTTTGCAGTCCCCAGGTAGAGGGGACAGTGGCTGGGACCAGGGACACAGAGAAGGGCTAGGAGCTCAGAAAGGCTCAGGACACCCTCTGAAGGTGTCTCCCTGGTGTCAAGCACCTGGTCTTGTGGAAGGCAGGGTAGTCTCTGTTTGGCAGCGCTTTGAGGGGCTTCCTAGAGACCCTGGGGCCAACCCTACCCCCCACACCTGCCTGGAGCAATGGATGCAAGCAGGAGGGAGACAAGGTGGCGGGCAGGTGACTCTGGCCAAGGCCCAAGCCCTCTGGCCCTAAAGGAGTCAGCTGGGTGCCCATCAGCCTGAGGGCACTTCCCTGGCCTCCTCCTCTTCCCACTCTTGGAGCCCTGACATAACCAGAGAGATTCAAAGTGTATGGGACAGGGGGACAGAGGACCCCATCAGGGGGTTGGTGAAGTCCTGGAAATAAAGCTATTCAGGTACTCTCAGCTGTCCACTGCCCCCATCAATCAGTGCCACAAAGGGCCACGCCCCAAGTGCCATGCCCTGAGGAAGCCAGTAACCAGCTTTCCCTAAGCTAGCTTCCTGGATAGAAAACAGCCCTGGGTTTCAGTGCCTGTGCTGGGCCTCTGTGTTCCCTTCCAGGAAATGAGCCTAATTCCCTGGCCCCCAGGATGTAAGAGTCAACCTTGTCCAAGCAACTCCGCCCATGTGGGGCCACCTCATCCCCAATCCCCTCACCCCCAGCAGGCCCTTTGCAAACTTGGCCAAACTATCTGAGCAGGGTGAGGCTCCAGTCACCATGTCAAAGGAAGCCAACAAGTGGGGAAGGGTGAGGAGCCCCCCCCAAGTGGGCGTGGCCACCTAGTGGGAATCCCCTCTAGGAAGAGACAACTGCCACCTGGATCCTCCCCTTCTCACCTCCTGCACGCAGGAGTTGAGGTGCCAATGTGCGGAATACTCTCGCCCCTGGAGAAACGGCTCCAGGGGCCAAACAGCACACTCAAGGGCGAGGAAGGGCTCCCGCAGTTCCCACAAGTCCCCTGGGAGGCCAGAAGGGGCCGTGACTTAGTGTGGGGACGCTGAGATGTGACAGAGTCCTCTGGAAGGGAACGAAGACGGCCGGTCCACAGTGTGAGGCCCTGCCCAGCTGTGCCGTGAAGGGAACGTCCCAAACACACGGTGAGCAGTTAAGTAAGGAATGATCCTGCAAGGTTGCCCCTGACGCACAAACCCTGTTTTCTGCTGAATTCTGGAGAGGGATAGCAAAGGCTGGGGCGGTGGCCCTGGGAGTCAGGCCTGGAGCCAAAGCAGGGTGGGCTGGGAACGCCACTAGGCGGGCGACCTCGGGCTGGAGACGCCGGCCGGCGCTAGGGCGCGCCAGGACGACGCCGGCGGCCCGGGCAAAGTGCTCGGGAGCGGCGGTCGCGGCACCCGGCGGCCGGGAACCGGGAGCGGAGTCCGAGCCCGCGCGCCTCAGCCTGGAGCCTTCGTGGGCCCGGAGGGAAGTCGCCCCTGCCCGGGCGCTTGCCCGGTCCCCTAGTTCGTCCCGTCCTCCGCCCGCTCCGGGCCCCACCCAGCCCACCCAGGAACCGAGATAGGCCAGGTCCCGGTATCTGGTCCCGCCAGCACCCGCCGGTGCCCGCGAGGGCAAGGGTGCGCGGTGCGGGACGAAAGCGCGGGGTGCGCGGCTCCAGCAGCCGAGCGATTCCCGCCCCCTTCAAGGGCACGCGGGCTGACCCCCGCGGCTCCGCGCCCCCTCCCCGCTTCGGGCGCCCGGCGCAGGCCCCCGGGGGTCCTCCGCCCGCGCCGTGGCCAGGGTGGCCCCGATAGCACCCGCCCTTGGCGGCCCGCGCGCCGCACCCCGGCGCTCGCCCAGCCCCGCGCCCTTGGCCGCGCGGCGCCAGCAGGGCGGGAGCGCAGCCTGCAGCCCGGCGCCCCCTCCCGCGCGCCGCCAGCGCCGCCTGCGAGGTCCAGCCCCCGGGCCCAGCCGGTCCCCGCGCACCCCGCCGCCCCGGCCCCGAGCGCAGCCCGCGCCTTGCTCACCTGACATCTCGTCCTCGTTCTCCATCTCGTCCGCGAACAGCCGCGGCAGCTCCTCCTCGGTGCCCAGCGGGCCCCGCATGCCCGGCACGGGGGGGAGGGGAGGTGGGCGCCCCCCCCTCCCGCCGGGCGCGGTGCCAGCCTTAACCCGTGCGCTGCCGGACGGGCGCGCGCGGCGGGCGAGGCGGCCTCGGCGAGAAGATGGCGGCCGCCTGCCCCCCCACCCCCCCAAACCTCCACCCCCCCGTCTCGACCCCCTTCTTCTCGGCCGCCTTCTCCCAGATCCCCGCAAAGCCCGGGCTGCTCCGCCCACCGCGCCCCGAAGCCCGAGTCCCGCAGCCGGCCGAGGTAGCGGCGGCAGAGCCGGCGGCACGGCGGCACGGCGGGGGGGCGGCACACATGCCCGGATTGTGACGTCCAGTCTGGTTGCTGTGGCAACCCCATCCCATCGTTCCGGCAGCGCGACTAGTTAACAGCAGAGAACAAGTTGGGGGGACTAGTCCGGTGCCTCCGGGTGCGGGGTGGGGGACCCGGCACTCCGGCAGGGGGAGCCGTCGAGGCGCCCGCGCGCCGGGGGACCCGACGGCCAAGCGGGCAGCTGGGACTCGGGCGGGCCGGGCCCAGTGGAGGGAAGGGCCGGCCCGGGCGTACCCTAGGCAGGGCCCGCTGCCACCGCCGCCCCCGCCCGGGATGGGTCCCCAGGGGCGCAGGGGCAGGGTCCCCGGAGCAGCGGGCAGAGCTTCCTCACTGCTCACAAGAGCCTAGCCCCTGGTCGCCTAGCACCGAGCCAAACACGCTTCTACAACCCCCTTTCCAAAGAACATTCGAAGAAAAAAGCGTTCCGCACTTGGGGAAGGGCCGCTCTGGAGACAGCGGGTCTGACTCCTCCAGAAAAATCTGCAGGCTGGCTCCTCCCTCACTCCATCGCACCCCGCTCCCACCACCCACGTATCCCCTCCCAAAACGCCCCTCCTGGCCGGTCCGCTTTAAATAAATCCAGCCCCCCGGGGGTGAGGTGGAACCGCGTTCCCTGTGCCCAAAACTCCCGCTCAAAAGCGACACCTGTCGCGGAGTGGGAAGGAACCGCGCCGCCAGTCCTCGGTTGTTAAAGGTGAAGATGGAGGCCAAAGCCCTCGGGAGCAAGACTGGAATTTTAAATAAGCGCTGCCAGTCTTGGCTGCAGCGAGTCTTAAAGCTACTCTAAGAACGCAAAAGTTTCAGCGAAGGACAGGCTGGCCGGCTTTCTAATCCTGAAAGAACCCGGAACCCTCACCCCACCAGACATCTCTGCAGGAACCCACTGGAGACCCAGTGGCGCCAGGGACCCACAGGAACCACCTGACTTGGGAAGCCCAAAGCAGCTATGAGACAGTCTCCTCTCTGGCATCCACCTCTCTGGTCTTGGCTGAACACCTGCTTCCTCCAGGTGGACAGACACCAGTACCCATGCCACACTGGCATCACCAGGCAGGCTCACCCTTCCTGGGGCCTTTGAGGAGCCAGGAGAGTTGTGGGTGCTTGGCCAGGGCTCCCAGTGCAAGACCTCCTGAGGAGGTGGCCTGAAGATGATAGATGGCACAGGGAAGGCTGGAAAGATGTGTCCCACATTCTCCTCTCCCTTCCCATCTAATGAATTTCCAGTAAGCCTCAAACCAAAGCTGCTCCTCATTCATTCCTGGGCAAGAACAGGTCTGTCCAGCCTCCTGACAAAGTGCAGGGAGCTGGGAATACCATCTCCTGAATTGCTTTTAAACCACATTAGGAGAGATGTTGAATCCACCCTGGGCAGACACCCTGCCAGGGTCAAGGGACAGGCAGGGAGGAGGCGGGCTAAGAAAGCAAGGGCCCCTCCTGGTCTCCTGAAGCTGTATTTCACCTCCTGGGCACCTAGCTGAGGGAGCCTCAATCACAGATGCCTCAGCAGGCCTGCATTTTCCCCAGCAAGGCTGCCTTCCTCTTCCCAGACCTCCTGTCTTCCTGAAAATTAACCATCCAGGAGAAAACCCTAAAAACTGCCCACCCTTTCGGCACCAGCCCTGCCCCCAGCCCTTCCCAGATGGAGGAATTAGGTCAGGGCACCTCCACAGGTCCCCTGTCCCACTGTAGAGAAGCTGGGACCTACAGTATTTCCCGTCACCAGAAAGCCCCTCACCACACAGGAACCATTAACTGTGGCTCCAGTTCCCAAGATGAGGTTGAGAAAGTCAGATATCTTTCAACCAAGAAGAGTTCCAGCTGCTTAATTTGGCAAATCAGAGTCGAGATGTTCGTCAGTCATCATCCTCCACCGTAACTAGAGCAGCCCTTTCTGTTACTTGAGAAAAACCCGCACAGCAAAGAAGATCCAGCACAACCAAAAAAAAAGAATATATTGGCTCTGTCCAAGGTTACCAAGCAAAGGCCATGGTACTGCCAAATCTGTGGTTGTCTTGTCAGGGACCCACCTCCTAGGGGTGTGCCCCCTCACAGGAAAGGGTCAGCACAGGACCCTACATACAGCCTTGAGAAGTTTGGGAGCAAGTCAGAAGAGGGGCCAGGCAGCAAAAGGGAGACAAAAGCAGACTGCCAAAGCCAGTTTCCAGGCTCCCCTGAGCCTATCAGTGGCTGGAGGACCATTATCAACTTACGGGAGTGCAGCTCACCTTCCAAGATACCAAGTGAGCCCTAAAAATGCTGAGGTCTAAATGCCCCATTAATTTTGACCAACTGTCTTAAAATTAAGTATTTGACATGATCAAACTGTCCCACTTTCTCCATGTCTGTGACACGTTTCTGAACACCACAGCGCTAGGCACCACTGATTAGCTGCTGCTGCTGCTAAGTCGCTTCAGTCGTGTCCGACTCTGTGCAACCCCATAGACAGCAGCCCACCAGGCTCTCCCGTCCCTGGGATTCTCCAGGCAAGAACACTGGAGTGGGTTGCCATTTTCTTCTCCAATGCATGGAAGTGAAAAGTGAAAGTGAAGTCGCTCAGTCATGTCTGACTCTTAGCAACCCCATGGACTGCAGCCTACCAGGCTCCTCTGTCCATGGGATTTTCCAGGCAAGAGTACTGGAGTCGGGTGCCATTGCTTTCTCCACTGATTAGCTGGAACTCATCTATTTTAACACAAGGCTCCTCCTGAAATGCTGCAAGGATGACATGACTCAGAAAAACACAACTTCACCACTGAAGGAGTCACGGGGTGTGTGTGGGGGCTGGGGGTCCATACGGGCCTTTGAAAGGAAAACAAAGTTACAACTTTTGTTAAGAGATGGTATTGATCAAGCCAAGGGTGAAGTGGTGTTGGAGTCAGCTGAGAACAAGACTGTACCAACTTCCTACGTCACTACCTGCACGAACTTAAATCTCAGCTTCAAACTCTCCATGACCTAATCTTTTCCTGTGCCTTGATCAGGCAGGTGAGTCACGAGGCAAGAAAGATCAAAAGAAAATTGGTCTAAAATGCAACCCAGGCCCAGCTGGTATAATGGGTGCCAAGTAATTCAAGTTCACATCACATCCATCAGAAAAAGTCATGTGTTTGCCAAGTTATTTCTCTGGCTCTGGGTCTGAAGAAATTCTACATGGAGAGTTTGGTTATAGTCCTCTCCAGAACCTGAGGCACAGCAATGTAACAAAGGTGAAGAAAGAGGGAATAAAATATACATGTTCTTATCAAACTTAATGAAGTTCAAGGTCATTGCTGGTACAGCAGGACAACCAATTTTTTTGTTGCTAAACAGATTAACATGCAGTCCTAAAAAAAAAAATCCTTGCACAATAATAGTAGCCATGTGTTAGCCACTTTAGTATGTGATCAGAAGTCAAAATACAAGAGTTAAAAAAGGCACAGAAAACCCAAGAAGTTTCCATTTTATTACAAATTTTAAATCCTGGGAATAGTTTAAAAGAAAAAACTTATATACTAATATCAGCCCAGGGATAATTTTTTACAATCAAACTAAGGTTTCTATAATGGAACATCAGTGCAACAAACAAGTACAATTTGCAAACCCAAGTCACAACCTTGCTAACAGAGTTAATAATCATAGTAAGGGACAGTACCAAAGAGCTTCAGTTAAATTTGAAAGAAATCCTGCCTTCTCTAGAACAGAATCATGCAAATAATTCTGCTTCAAGAAATTTGCATAGAAAGAAAATGGTACTTTACCACAAATGAAATTGCAAACCCTCAATGTTAAAGTCAACTCAAAAAACACCAAATGTTAACATTTCTAGCTATGCAACTAGCAAGAACGTAAGAATTGCAGGTGTGGAAATGAACCATAGGCAAGCTCTGGAAAACCATGAATTTGTTATGTCACCTTAAGACAATGCACTTTCCTGCAGAATGGTTTAGACTTAAGGAGGGCACCTTAAGGTATCAGGTCCTCTTCTCCCTCTTGATCCTATCAGCAAGTCACATCTTTACAATCTTGTTAATGACCTCGGATCTCTAGCCTCTACACACAGGGCAACAGAACCCATTGTGGGAATGGTATGGTGGGAACACTGCCTTCAATTTAGTCTGTAGAATGACATTAAGTCCAGCTGTGGCCTAAACGGCGTGAAGTTGACTATTCCCTGGGCATCTGGACACTTCTCTTCAGCCTGAGTAGTCTCCCAGGCCTTCCCCTTCACACCCAAACCCAAGAAGACTCCAGAGCTCTGGGCATCGAAGAATTCCAATCCTAACCCATGTATCTATCCCACAGATCCTCACCCACTTCTGGAATCTCCACTACGCCTCATCTCCAGCTCCCCCTGCTGGGGTCAGAATGACAGTTCGCTGCAGACTTGCAGAAACAATTATTTTACAAATTCCTATTGTGTAGACCTTTCCTTAATCCAACACCTGGGACTTTTAAAAGAGCCACTCCTCAGACCCTTTCCTGAGGGGGGACAGAATACAAGGCAACACTGAAGGACCACATTTTATTTCCATGGGAAGAAAAAGGGTTAGCATACATAGTAACCATGTGTATCAAGAGTAATTTATGATCACAAAATGAAGACAGAATCACAAAACTGCCCCAGAACCCTGCATTTTTTCGACACTGCCACTTTTCCAAAAGAGAACCTCAAAATCAAGTTCCTGGTTCTGCCTGCAGTGAATCGGGAGTTGCCACGTTTGTATTCCTCAGTCTTTGAGAGGTACCAAATGGAACTGACTCACCCTTTTTGTGTAAAATAGTAACTGACTCACCCCCAATCCCCACGCCCTCCTCCACCTGCTCAGTGTCACACAAGAGTCAGTTCCCTCGAAGGAGCCTTAGCTCTATTTTGCTATTTCTACCACAAGAATTGAAATCTTTAAGCAGAAAAAAAGTTTAAAAACAAGTGAGAGGCAGCCCAGGTGAAGCCTTTTTACTAAGATTTCCAATTTTGTTCAGTCCACACTGCAGAGATACAAGGAAAACCACCATTTCAGTTGATAAATTTTATTTAAGAACTTATACAAATATTCCAGATTGAGTTTTAATCCTCATCTTCCTCCTCTTCTTCATCTTGATTAATCTGGAAGTAACGCAATTCGTAACTTTCTTTGCTGTTAGCGACTACGCGTAACCAATCTCGTAGATTATTCTTCTTCAAATATTTTTTGGTAAGATATTTCAAATACCTGCAGAGAAAGAACACTTGAGAACTCCACTAGACACAAGACCTTCTGATATTCTGAAATACTGTAACTTTTATGAAACTTGTGCATTCAAAGTCACTACAATTCAAGGTATTTTCCCATGGTTCAAAAAATGGCAGTTGGGAAATACACCTAGTCACTGTTCTAATGAGAAAAACATCATCCACATTTCTTCTAACTAACCTGGCCATAAAAATGACAACAGATTAAGATGTGACCACTGTCCATGAAACAAGAGCCATCACCTATAAAGTGGTTTGTAGTGACCACTGGGGAAAGAGATCAAGGTGGTCACTTGGAAGCTAAGCACACAATCTTAATATCTTTTATTGAGAAACTGCTGGGTTCCTAACAAGCTCCAAGTACTTCACCTCATTGACTAAAACCTCCTTTTGAGGTTGCTGGTTCCTGGGACCGCAGCTCAGGGCCTTGTCACATTCTCACTCCCATTTTGAGATGCCCATCTGCCAACCCCCCTCCCCACCCACCCACCGCTTAACTGCCCTGACTCGAGCTGTCCACTTAAGTACCTGGCCTTAGTCCACTTGCTCAGTGGCCACCTGAGCCTGCGTGAGCTAAGCCTCAACCCCAAACACTGTTATCAGGAAACCACTCACCTAAAGGCAACAATGGCTCTTATGCTCAACACAAAGCCCACAATCCTGCTCTCTCATCTATCTGCTTATGAGGCCCTGGGGTTTATCTATACTGGCGTCTTCCCAGAACCGTAAAGAGGGAATAGAAGGTTCAACAAACCCATCACTGGGCAAGTTAGTCTTTCTAGACCTCAGTGTCACCCTCTATAAAACAGGTCTCAAGATACTCACCATCTCTTCAGACTGGTACAAGGACTAAATGAGATGCACTGGCAAACTCTGGCATATTAGATGGGACCAAGTGTTAACAAACCGAGAAACCCGACCCCTCCCGGAAACAAACACTGTTCCACTGTTTTACTCACGTCAACCAAGCAATCTTCACAAAGATGTGAAGATCTCAGTTCAATTCTACCCACTTTTCCCTACATAAAAATAAAACAATTTGGTCGTTTCACCTACAAAGTATTCTCTTTTATTTCCATTTACTATTTCTACTATATTATATCCAGGTAAAGTGGGTTAATTCAAAAGTTTAGATGGCTTGAGTGTTTTCATAATAGAATATGGGGGTAAGCTCGGTTAAAACACAGAAGTTCAGAGATAAGTAAGGAATGTTCCACTGGTCCCTGGTGGTCCAGTGGTTAAGACTCCAAGCTTCCAGTGCAGGGGGCACGCATTTGATCCCTGGTCAAGAACTAGATCCTGGGTCAAGAACTGGATCCCACTTGGTGTGTCCAAAAGAACATTCTAGATTAGGAGCCCCTTGAATGTTTCAAGAAAACATAGTTCTAACAGATCAGGTTCTTTTCCTTCCCTACTTGGCAAACAAGAGAAAGTCTGTGAAAACTGAAGTGACACGTGTTAGGAGACATTCTCACACTAGGTTAGGAGATTTGGAAACAGACCACAGGCTCTTCCCCGCGAGCTCAGCGGAGGCTGGTGGGGGAGGTGTTAAGTACACCTTGGAGGCCCTTCGGTTATCCTGTCTCTCATGCCATCTAACTGCCTTCTGCACACGTGAAATAACTCAGCCAGGCAGAAGGGGAGTAATTCAGGGACTTCTCTGGCAGGCCAGTGGTTAGAACTCCATGCTTCCACTGCTGGGGGTCTAGGTTCAATTCCTGATCAGGGGACTAAGATTCCACAAGTCACACAGCCAGAAAAAAAAGGCAGTAATTCACTTAGCTTTAAAGTCATCTCTCTTTTTTTAATTTAAATTTTTTTTTAACACCAAAAACATTTTGTATCAGGATAGTCAATTAACAATGTTGTGATAGTTTCAGATGAATAGTGAAGGGACCCAGCCATTTACTGACTGATAGTTAAAAACATAAGCAAAGGGGGAATTCTCTGGTGGTTCAGTGGTTAGGACACAGCACTCTGACTGCCAAGGGTAAGGGTTCAACCCCTGGTCTGGGAACTAAGATCCTGCCAACCATGTGGTATGGACAAAAAAAATAAATAAATGGGCCTACAGGAATTAAATGAGGTGGCTTCAGTCTAAACTGAGACTTCTGATCCTCATCTACTTCTGGTAGCATTTACAGGAAAAAAAGCCTAGTGTTGCTGCAGTCCACAGGGTCGAAAAGAGTGGGATACGACTTAGCAACTAAACAAAAGGGGAAAAAAAAAACCAGAATAAAAAATGAAAGCTCTTCAAAGTGATCTAGAGGCAAAGGCAGGCTCACTTTTAAGAATACAATCTAAGCAAGTCTGAGCATCTTTACTGCTGGAAATCCTTTAGCCCAAAGGTCCCCAAACCCCAGGCCTTGAGACTTGTCTGGTCCGAAGCCTGATAGGAAATGGGCCACAGAGCAGGATGTGAGCAGCGGGCCAGACATCGAAGTTCCCCATGGCTTGTATTATTGCCAGAACCATTCCCCCAGCCATGGAAAAACTGTCTTCCAGAAAACTGGTCCCTGGTGCCAAAAAGGCTGGGGACCACTGCTTTAGGCTGCGGAAAACAAAACTGCAGAAAGCTACCAAGAGCTGAATACTTTTAACTACCACAGTAACATTCGTTCATTCACCGCCCCTCACACTGGACACTGCTCAGAAGTTAACAGAGGCAACCACAAAGCAAATGACGTTGCACGGAGCAACCTTCCTGGCCAGGGTGGGTGGGAACCTTAGCTGAGGACACGGACAAGTAACGCCTCCCCTTCCCATACCTTTTGGAAAAGGGCACCTCGGAAGTTACAGTAATCTTGCTCTTGCTTCTTTCAATTGTTACAACACCACCGCCCAGGTTGCCAGCTTTTCCATTCACCTTGATCCTCTCCTGAAGAAACTGCTCCTGTAGAAATCATCAAATGGACCAGACAGTGAGGAGACTAGTTCACCCACATCACCAGCAAAACACTTTTAAATTTTATTTGTCTTCTTCTGGTAAAGAATCCACCTGCAATGTGGGAGACCTGGGTTCAATCCCGGGGTTGGGAAGATCCTCTGGAGAAGGGAAAGGCTACCCACTCCAGTATTCTGGCCTAGAGAATTCCATGGACTGTATAGTCCATGGGGTCGCAAAAAGTTGGACATGACTGAACCACTTTCACATACCACTTATTTTTAATTTTTTGGCCACGCCACATGACATGCAGGATCTTAGTTCTCTGACCAGGGATTGAACCCACAACCCCTGCATTGGAAGCATACAGCCCTAACAACTGGACCATCCCAAAAGTCCCAAAATATTTTTTTATACTCCTATCTCTAAGCATATAGCTGGTTATACGTCCAGTCTCTGACTCTTGGGTCAAGGGTAAAGAGTAGACAGGAAACCTAGGCCCAAACTTACAACTGTAGATATAGGCAACCAAAATGGCAAGCAGCCTCTGAACCTAAGACATGTAAAGCACTGTCCTCAGTGTGATCAGAGAAAATAAATCTTCAACCAAGCAGAACAAAGACATACAGCAACCAGAGCAATTACACGTCTATCTGCTGAGGGGCCACGTGCACCAGCACTGAACAGCAGGAGGGACGCTGGCCCAGAAGCCCAGAGATGGACTCTGGGAAAATCCCAGAGGAAGCTGGGCTTTCACCTCTTGGACCAAAAAGGAGGACTTTTATGGTTTTCTTGATATTGCAATGACAGGAAGGCCCTTCAGCTCCCATCCCTACAGTCCTCCATTTAAAAACTCCAATCTGGGGACTTTCCTGCTGGTACTAGGACTCTGAGCTTCCATTGTAGGGAACATGGATTCAATCCCTGGTCAGGGAACTAAGATCCCAAATGCTGCACAACACAGCCAAAAAAAAAAAACCACCAATATACAACATGTTAACTGTCGACAGGAGGTGTGATGAGGTCAGAAATCTTGACTTTCATGTCTTAGACTAATAAACAACTCCTGTTTTGTATCCAAAGGAGGAACCTAAAAGGAAGACAGTCATATACACATATTGAGAGACAGTGGAGGGAATAATGGCAGAACAGGGCCATCAGACACAATGGGGAAGAAGCTACAAGTTAGGAGGGACAAGAGGCCCCAGAGAAAAGCAAGAAGACAGAAGGAACACGGAGCCACAGAGGGACCTCCTGCAGGCCAGGCCAGGGCCACGGCAGGCATCTACAAGAGGGCAGTCAACTACAGGCTACCCAGACACCATACTTTGTAAGTCGTGGCCACAGGCCAAGCTGCTAATTTTTTAATTTGAAAATTATTCTTGTTGTAATGACATTAATCTTGGCAATAGTTGACCTCTGGAGACTGAAGAGAAAATGTCAACTTACGGCTCTGCACAACAGTATGTCTGAACTCCCCCAAGCTCTGCTTGGCTATGGAGAGGAAAAGTGTAAAATGCCAAAACCAAGTTGCAGATTCCAAAATGTGGCAGTTGGGTTCATTTTTCTAGATTTAGGTGAAATAGAGGCGTATTTGGGGGATGGGGCCAACATGAGGGCAAAAAAATCAGTACAGAGCAAGGTCTGAAAAAATCCAAGCTACAATTACAAATCAGCAAGCAGGATATTTTCACATGAATACTGAAGCTCTGATGCTTAATACAACAGAAAGCTCAAGGAGATGCTGTCCTCTGTCCAAGGCCCCCGAACCAAGCATCAGGCCCAGGGCACAGGAAGCCCCTGGGCCCAATACGTCAGTGTCAGGGCCAAGCTTACACCTAAACACACCTAAGTGCAGAGGAGATGCTGGATCCAAGGAAGTTCACCTGATAAATTTTAAGTAAAATCTTTTTGGAAACCGAAGAAGAAAATGTGGCCCTTTGGCAGTGACTTGCTCCAGTGCATCTCCTTTACTCTTAACCACTGTCACAGCCCTGAGAAAGCAAGGCTTAGAACCAGAACCAGACAGAGATCCAGAGTCAAACCCAACAGCAAGAACTGCAGAGCAGCCTGAGCCTACAAACAAACAGGCTCCAGTATGTCTTCTCAGCAATATCCGAAAGGGTTCGCTACTGTCCAGGGTGGCATCAGCGGGGTAACTTACAAAATTGGCGGCATCCATGATTCCATCTTCTACAGGGTGGGTACAGTCCAGAGTGAATTTTAGGACTTGCTTCTTTTTTTTGCCCCCCTTCGCCACAAGCTTTTTCTAAGAAAAGGATACAAATGATAAGAGAGATAAAGCCATAACCAGGCAAAAACAAAAAAAAATTAACAGAAGTGTAAAGACCAGAGTTGTAAAAGTACACACAAATGCAAAAACCATGGGATTCTGTTCCCCTGCAAGGGTGCCAAGGATGGAGGATAGATAACAATCAAGATGCTGCTCTGGGGTCATGCCCTCTAGAAGAGGAAACTCATTACAGCACTCTTTTCCCATTTACACTTTCCAGCATCCCTAGTTTCTAGGGGAATAACAGAAGGTCTGTTAGCTTAAGAACTACAATAAAAGAAACGTTGCCTTTTATTCATTCTAAAATTTCCAAAATAAAGAAACACTTGCCTTCTTCCAGGATTAAGGCACAGGCATGAAAATGCCTTGCATACCTAAAACAGTTTTAATCTGAATTGAATACGTGTCCTAACTTTTTCGACTCAGGGGCAATCCAGTTGATCTGTTTTTTCCATTCGTCCTGTCTCATCTACTTTCTCAGGACAGTGACCAGAACCACACATCCTAGCAGCCCATCTAACCCCAAATGGAACAAGGGTCTAGCTAAAGATTCTAATTACAACAAGACTGTTGACAATTTCTGGTCTTTTGACTGATTTAATCTCTGAATGAGCACTTTCAAACCACCAGTTTAGCTACAAGGTTCCAGCTCCTTCATTCTCACAAAGATCCTTGTATAAATATTCTCCCTCTACAAATTCCAACTCCAATTAAAAAAAAAAAAAAAAAGCACTTGGACAACATACTTACCTGTAGTTGCAAGAACACATTTCACATCCTTTCCTGTCTCAAAGAACTTCACCTAAAACTTGTATTAACTGGATGAATTTTTCAAACACTTAGGCTTCAACAAAAGTCACTCATTCTTTTCCTTCCTAACATGTCTTCCTAGTAACAATCAAAGGGGCTGCTTTAAGCCCCGGAAACACACAATCAGCAAGAAGACCTGCCGGCAGGATATGGGCTCCATATCCCCCACACCATGGTTTTAAATCAAAAACATACAAATGCCTAAAAGCATTAAAGGCCCACCCAGGCAGAAAGCTGGAGATGAGGCCAAACTGTTAATAAAGGTGTCCCAACAAAGAAGGGTAGGGAAACTTTCTCCAAGTAACCTGGGAGGAGACCATCTGCAGCCAGTGACATGAGGGCGCCACACCGCCCAGGCTCAGCCTGGCCGACACAGAATCCAAATGGGCCCCCGCCGGACACCAGAAAGGGTCTGCAGAGCTGCGCCCTGAAGATCTAACTTTCTCCGGAGACGCGCAAGGGTCCTCTAGCCCAGGCCTCCTCGTGAGAACTGGCCAGCGAGCCCTCCGTTCGTGGACCCTGACACTGATCCCGAGTCCCGGAATAGGCTTTCCGGTTGCGCACGGTCCCCGAGAGTGGCAGGTCCCCTCCTTCCCCTCCCTCCGCCCAGGTAACCGGGCCCAGGCATCGGCTGCCTTACGCCGGCTCCAAGGTTCGCTGACCAGCCCAGGCTGCAATCTCAGTCCCCCAGCTCCCTGCTGACCACTGGCAAGAGCCCAAGCCCGAGCGGCGGCTTCCGAAAGCCCCAGATCTCCCCCTCGAGCCTCGGGCCGCGGCCTCCTCCGCCCACAACGTGCGGGGATCGGCGGCCACACTGGCTCACTCCTGCAGGCCTGCTAGCCAGGCCCGGGTAGGACGATGCTGAGCGCCGTCCGCCAAGAGCCAGGTAGGGGCCGGGCCGGTGAGGCCCACGTGCCTCCCCCAGAGCCGAGGCCTCACGCGGAGCCATACTAACCACAGGCGCCATGGCGGTAGCGGAGGCAGAAAGGGAGGTGAGCGAACTACGCAGACGCAAAGAGGCCGCAGCGCGCAGAGCACGCAGGGCTCAGGCCGTACTAATTTCTCTGCCACGCCCCTCGGACGCCACTGTCTTGCCCCGTTCTGTACTCTCGGGGAGCGATTGTTTTTACCTGAATGCAAAAACCCATCGTCTCACGCCCCTCCCACCCAGGATTGTAGTGGGAGGGAGGAAGCCGAGTAGCCTGTCCCACTGCGAAGGATTGGAGGGGGGAGCCTGACTAGACGAGCCCGAAGAGAAATAAAGGGGTTCGCTCTACTTTTGACAGTCTTTAAAAAAATGAATAAGGAGATTCAATAAACCGTCAATAACCAGGTAGTGGGATAGGAATCGAACCCACTAACTTGGGGAGGTGAGGCCTAATTTGGGGTTAAGAGCACTTGGCTTCTTCCTACCCAAAGTCCAAGTCAGGAAGCGGATGCGCAGGGGCTGCTTCCCGGTGCTAGCCCTCTTGGCTGCAATCAGGTACGCTCTCCACCACCTCAGACTCAAGCTGCCCATCCTCGGATCATCCTAGCTTTTCCAGCTCATCTATTCTGGTGCGTACTAAGCCGCTTCAGTCGTGTCCGACTCTTTGAGACCCTATGGACTGTAGCCCGACAGGCTCCTCTGTCCGTGGGATTCTCCAGGCAAGAATACTGGAGTGGGCCGACCCAGGGATTGAACCTGAGTCTCTTAGGTCTCCTGCATTGGCAGGCAGGTTCTTTATCACTAGCGCCATCTGGGAGGTCCCTCATCCCTTCTAGTTTCCCAGCTTCAAAAATTCGTCTGCCAGCGCTCCTCACGGAGAAGACAATGGCATCCCACTCCAGTACTCTTGCCTGGAAAATCCCATGGTTGGAGGAGCCTGGTGGGCTGCAGTCCATGGCGTCGCTAAGAGTCGGACACGATTGAGCGACTTCACTTTCACTTTTCACTTTCATGCATTGGAGAAGGAAATGGCAACCCACTCCAGTGTTCTTGCCTGGAGAATCCCAGGGACGGGGGAGCCTGGTGGGCTGCCGTCTGTGGTCTATGGGGTCACACAGAGTCGGACACGACTGAAGCGACGCAGCAGCAGCAGCGCTCCCCATACTGGCATACAGACAGGAATCACCTGGGAATATCATTCCAGATTCCAATGCAGTGGGTCTCATTGGCCTGAGATAGTGCGTTTCATGAGAGCTCCCAGGAGATACTGCTGTTGCTGCTGCTAGTCCACGGACCAAAGTTGAGTGGCAAAGGGTCTTCATCCCCAGACCTACCGTTCCACATGAGGGACTACTGTCAGTCCTTCATGTCCATGCTGTTAGGGGAAACACTGACTGGAAGCGCCCACTTTAGCCAGGCACCATAGTAATTATTTGCATGATTTATTTTATGAGAGGACGTCCTGGTAAAAACAAAACTAACAAGCCACCACCAACCAGAAGAATTTCGGGTAAGTCAAAAGGAGACACCACGTGTCCTACCAACCTCCCAGAATCCTCCTTGCTGGAATCCATCTTGGCTGAGTGATGCATGTGCCACCAGGAAGGACCCTCAATCAGAGTGATTGAGATCTGAGTGTTTCAGTCAGTAACAACCGAGAAACTAGTCCCATCATCATAAAACCCAAAACTGCAAGCCATGTGGTGGAGCAGTCCTCCTGGGTTCCCTTACTCTGCTGCTCTCTGCCCAGGCACCCCTTCCCAATAAAGTCTCTTGCATTGTCAGCACATGTGTCTCCTCAGACAATTCATTTCTCAGTGATAGACAAGCCCACTCTCTGGCCCTGGAAGGAGTCCCCCTTCCTGCAACATTACAAGTTCCAGTCCAGGGTCCTGCATTATAATCACTCACTTGCACACATCCTCCAGTCCCTGTATCCACCTGCCATGTAGTCCCCTATCGGAAGCCCAAGCCTAGCTTACAGTGGTGTTAGGATACTGTCCATGCTGATTAGGTGTACCTTCAGGCCCACTCTGCCAGTTGACCAAGCTCCAAACCTACCTTGCTATTTTTTTTAATAATATGTATTTATTCATATTTGGCTGTGCTGGGTCTTCCTTGCTTTGCAGGCTTTTTTTCTCTAGTTTTGGGGAGTGGGAGCTACTCTTTAATTGGGGTGTGCAGGCTTCTTATTGTGGTGGCTTTTCTTGCAGTGGAGCAGAGGCTCTAGGGCACACGGGCTTCAGTAGTTGCAACACATGGACTCAGTAGTTTTGGCTCTTGGATTCTAGAGCACAAGCTCAGGAGTCGTGGCACACAGGCTTAGTTGCTCCTCAGCATATGGAATCTTTCCTGATTAGGGGTCAAACCCTGCATTGGCAGGTGGTTTCTTTACCATTGAGACACCAGGAAAGCCCCCACTCTGCTATTGCTGACTGCAAACCGCATTTCTGCTTTGCCAGCTGGCTCTGGTCAGGTTCTTTCAATGGAGGCCTAAGAGGGAAACTGCAGGCTGGAGGAGAAAGAAGAGACTTGTCTTGGTTGACTTCCTGCTTGTTCCTGTGCTGCTGGTGTCACCTCCTCCTGCTTCTTCATCCTGGTAGCAGCAGTTGGAACATTCCAGAAACCTCAGTTGAATCCAGTTGCCGTTATTCCAACACTTGTAGAACCAGCCTCATTGTCTTCCCAACACCAGCTGAGCAGTGCCCCCTTCTCAGATATCAGCTTCCTGAGCCCCCTCCTTCAAGTGTCTACCTTCTAATAGGATCATCCTAGGAGTGGCAGCTACTTCCTGCGGTTGCTAGAGTTCTTATTTCACCCCTCAAGTTACCTAGATCACAAACCTTTGTACCTGCTTAACAGTCCTTAGCACGCTTTTTCCTGAGTGACCTGACCCCTCTCTTAGCAAGCCTTAGGGCTGCCTGCCAGTCCTCTAAGTAATTTTTTTTCACACCTCTGGCCAGAATGCCAGCTCCTCGCCCCAAAACATCCTTCTCAACTGATGACCTCTGTTGCTCTCCTTTTGAAAACACAGAAGCAATCCAAAAAGAATTTTCAGATACACCCACCTACACACCTACCCATCCAGCAACATCTTCACCCTACTCTGCCTTCCCTCCTGTTACTATGGAAGAAGGGTCATAAGACCCCCATCTGAGATCAACCCCAGCACTAGGGCACTCACCTGGCATACTTCCACCTACTTGAGGACACCACTCCAATAGCCCTTACCCCCACCCCCACCCCATGAAATCATCAATGTATCCTTTCTTCTGGATGTTTTCCCATCAGCACTTAACCATTCTTTAAAATCTCCCATCTTAGGACTTCCCTGGTGGTCCAGTGGTTAAGAATCCACCTTCCAATGCAGGGGGCACAGGTTTGACCCCTGGTTGGGAAACCCAAGAGCTCACAATGCCTCAGGGCAACTAAGCCCACATGCTGCAACCACTGAGTCTGTACCACAACCCGAGAGAAGCCGGCGTGTCTCTCAGTTGAAGGAACAAAAGTTCCTCCTGCTGCAACTGAGACCCCAAGAGTTGTATCCAACTCTTTGCAACCCCATGGACTATACAGTCCATGGAATTCTCCAGGCCACAATAATGGAGAGGGTAGCCTTTCCCTTCTCCAGGGGATCTTCCCAACCCAGGGATTGAACCCAGGTCTCCCGCATTGCAGGAGGATTCTTTACCAACTGAGCTATCAGGGAAGCCCAAGACCCGATGCAGCCAAAAATAAATATTTTTTAAAAGTTGACTGCTAATCTTATAAAAATATAATAATAAAAAAAAAAACATCCCATCTCAAAACAGAAAAAGCAGTCTCTCAACCCGCAACATTTCCTGTCACATACCACCCCTTTCGGCTCCTGTCTGCTATGTACTGAATGTTTGTGTCCTTCCACATTCATAAGTGAGACCCTAGTCCCCAAAGTGATGGTATTTGGAGGCAAGTCCTCTGGGAAGTAATTAGATTTATAAGTGATCATGAGGGTGGGGCTTCATGATGGGACTGGCAAAAAAGACACCTGAGATCTGTCTTGCCATGCGAGCCACAGGGAGAAGAGAGCCGACAACAAGCCAGGAAGAGTGGCTGCACCAGGAGCCCCATCTGTCTACACCTGATCTCAGGCTTCCAGCCTCACAAGTGTGAGAAATTTCTGATAACCCAAAAATTTTGATATTTTTGTTACAGCCAATTTCCTTGGAAGTTTCCTCTGTGCACTGTCAATTTCTCTCCTCCCATTTCCTTTTGAACCCACTCAGGGCGGGGGAGGGTGGCCTTTTCACACACACACACCCCCACCAGCCACCAGGACAGCTCTCATCAAGGTCACTGGTGATGTCCTCCTGTTAAGAACTGGGGTTAGGTCCTGGTCTTCCTGCTTCTGTTAGCATCTGAAACCAGAGGTCACTTGTCCTTGGTGACCCTTCTTCCCTGGGTCCCCAGGACCTCAATCTCTCCTGGTTCTCCTTCCACCTCTGGCCACTCCTCCGGCTCCTTGCTTCTCCCTCTCCTCCTCCCTGGACTTGAAGGTCTACAGGAAACAAAGCCCCTCTCATCTATCTACACTTGACCTTTGCCATGCTCCAAACACATATCTTTTTTTTTTTTTTTTTGGCCTTGCCACAGGGCATGCAGGATCTTAGTTCCCTGACCAGGGATCAAACCTGCATCCCCTGTAGTGGAAGCACCCAGTCTTAATCACTGTCCCACCAGGGAAGTCCAGACACATAACCTTAAATATGACTCCCCAAGTCTGTATGTACAGTATCCAGCGTGGACTCCTCTCTAGTCTAGAAGGTCAAGATGACCACCTTCACCCCAAAGATGCAACCCTCAACTCTCCATGCCCTTGCCCCCCCCCCCACTCTCCATCCTCAGCCTCACCCCAATCCTGCATCCCTTCCTCTCCACCCACATTGGTCTTCCTTTCCTTCCTTCACATTTATTCCAACTTCCGGGACCTTGTATTTGCCGTTGGCTCAGCTTTGAACTCTTCCTGGCTTTTCTTGTGTCTCATTTCTTCTCATCCTCTAGGAGCTCTGCCCATCCATGGTTATCTAGTGTGTCTTCAGCTCCACCTCCTCCCAGCTGCCCTCCATCACATCATCCCGATTCTTGCCTTCAGAGTATTTAACATAGTCTGTCATTGTATTTGTTGATATGTGTACTTGTTGAACCTGGTTTGTCCATTTCTATGTATAGGGCCCATGGTGGATGCTCAGTAAATATTGATACTACTCAAATAGTAAGGCTGTAAGGTGGTCAGGATTGGTGACTCAGATGGTAAAGAATCTGCCTGCAATGCAGGAGACCCGGGTTCAATCCCTGGGTTGAGAAGATCCCCTGGAGAAGAGAATGGCTACCCACTCCAGTATTCTTGCCTGGAGAATTCCATGGACAGAGAGGAGTCTGACTGGCTATAGCCATGGGGTTGCAGAGTCAGGACACAACTAAGCGACTGACACTTTCACTTTTTTTAAAGATGGTCAGGATTAGTTGAGATAATACAAGTAAAAGAGCTTTGAATAGTACCTTGACCTGTAAACACTGGCCACTGTTACTAGGACTTGGAGCACAAGGGCTAGAGAGGACTGTTCTAGCGTTAACTTAGGCAGGTTGATAGGGAGTCCAAGGCTCCTTTAAGGAGGAGGTGAACATTCTTGTTCCAGTTCTTTTGCCTTAGTCACATAGGCTGCACAAGCAACAATGTGTCTTGCTCATGCTTTCCTTAAGCCTTGTGTAACAATGTATCTTGCCTGAGAGCTGGCTTTTCTTTAGATCTGGAGCTAATCATTACAGAGCAGTAATACATCTTACTCACGGTGCGCTTTACTTAGGCTCTATGTTAATGATTATAATTGTAACAAATCTTGCCAAGGAACCTGTTTTCTCAGCAACACTGTATCTCTCCCAGAGGCATGTTGCCCGGAACCCATTCTCCCTGGCTAATCTTGTGTCAAAGTTATCTCAGGATGTATGGCTTGGGAAAGGGTCTGGTAAAACTTTCAGTCTTGAGGTACTCTTTTTATCTGTTTTCAGCAGCCAGCTGAAAAGTGTATAATGCCCTGCTCAATCTAGCAAAGTGGGTCCTCTTCCTACCCTCTTCTGATGTCTACGTCAGAAGCTTTCTCTGTCCTTTCATTTCAATAAAATCTCTGCTGCACAAAGCTCTGAGTGACTGAGACTGCATCTTTGGTTCTGGAGTGAAACCTTCAGAGACCACAAACTCGACACCTACCACCATAAGCTATCAACCCTGAAAAGGATAGGTATTTCCTGCCTAGAATTCACTTCCTTTCTTCTCCCTTCCAAACTTCTAGTCATCCTTCAAAACCCAGCTAGAATATTATCTCCTAGTTTTTTTCTAACTGATTCAGTTCAGTTCAGTTCGATCACTCAGTCGTTCCCGACTCTTTTCGACCCCATGAATCGCAGCACCAGGCCTCCCTGTCCATCACCATCTCCCGGAGTTCACTCAAACTCACATCCATCAAGTCGGTGATGCCACCAGCCATCTCATCCTCTGTCGTCCCCTTTTCCTTCTGCCCCCAATCCCTCTCAGCATCAGAGTCTTTTCCAATGAGTCAACTCTTCACATGAGGTGGCCAAAGTACTGGAGTTTCAGCTTTAGCATCATTCCTTCCAAAGAACACCCAGGATTGATCTCCTTTAGAATGGACTGATTGGATCTCCTTGCAGTCCAAGGGACTCTCAAGAGTCTTCTCCAACACCACAGTTCGAAAACATCAATTCTTCGGCGTTCAGCTTTCTTCACAGTCCAACTCTCACATCCATTCTAACTGATTAGTATGATTTAATTGAGCACCTTCCATGGGTCAGGCTGTGGCTTGACCCTGATTTCCGGGACGGGGGCGGGGGCGGTGGTGGTGGAGGGAGCAGAGACTGGGGCTGCTCTCCAGGAGCTCAGGACGGCATGTGCAGAGAAAGGCAATTTGGAGAAAATCACCCTGGGTGAAACAAGTATACAGCAGGCCAAGAAAGGCAGAGGGGCCCAAGTGGAAAGGCTCAGCGCATCCTCTCTCGCTCTCTCCCTCCCAAACCTACCTCTTTGTGGGGCACTCCGCTGCTGATGGGGCTGGGGTCTTAATCATTTGGAGGCTTGAGACGTGCATTTCACTTCATTGAAGTCTACCCTGATCACCGAGAGGTCCCCCTGTTCTAACCCACCTCCAAGGCTCTGAGAGGTCGGAAACTTGGCCGGGGGCCCCCAACCTGCCAAACGCAGCCCTGGCATGCCAAGCCCTGTCACGTGCATCCCAAGCCAATGAGTGGGAGGGGCGGATGCTGCTCTCGGGCTCCCTCAACTGGCCGTTGAGGAAATAGGACCGCGCAGACCAACTCCTATCCCGGCCAAGTCCGACCGGACAGAGCCAGCCTGGCCGAGGGGCCATACACCCCTGAGGAGCCCGCAGCCAGGGCCCTCGGGCCCCGCTCTGTGCGGCGCTCCGGCGACTCCGGGCTCGGGGCTCTGTCATCCCGGGCGGGATCCAGTCCAAGTTTCGAACCCTAGCCCCACGGAGTCGTTTCCAGCCGCGCGTTCCCGCCACACTCCTCCTCCGGGCGTGGGGTACAGTGGCCGTGGCCGTGGCTGTGACCGGGGCCCTGAGTCAGAGCGGCGGGGGAGCGCAGAGTTCATTCGGTGCAGGCCCTCGCGGCGAGGCAGCTGCCGCCGGCCCGGGAAAGGTGGACCGGAGCACCGGGGGGAGCGGGGGGGGGGGGGGCGGAAGGGGTCACCCAGAGGACACCTGCGGGTCACCCAGAGGACACCGGCAGGAGAATTCCTGAGGTGGGAGTAAGGGGAGGTTGGGTGGGGGGTAAAGAGGGAGGCTGGGCGTTGGGTAGGATGCACTGACTGACCTTCCAGGGGCCCGCCTTAGAGAAGTGGGAGGACACACAGGGTCTGGCCTCTCTGCGCGCCTCCTGCCCATCCTCCCCGCCCCGGCGCGCTAGCCCCCAGCCCCGAGCCCTAGCTGCTCCCCTCTCCGCGATCTCTGGACGCCGCGAAGTGTCCGGGCCGGACAGGTAAGGGAGACCGGCGCAGGGGAAGGGGGGCTGCGGATGCCGGCGCGGGCACGGTGAGAGCCCTCCCCAACCACGGCCGCCCCACCGCCCTCCTGCGCTGTCCCTGAAGATGTCGGGAGCTATCTTCACGTCTCTGGAGGGCCCGGGCGCCCTGGACGGGACAAGCGGCCACCCCCTCGTGTGCCCGCTGTGCCACGCGCAGTATGAGCGCCCCTGCCTGCTGGACTGCTTTCACGAGTTCTGTGCCGGCTGCCTGCGTGGCCGCGCTGCTGATGGCCGCCTCGCCTGCCCTCTGTGCCAGTGAGTGCCTGGAAGCCCCAGAGGAGGGGAGGCTGGCTCCCTCTGGAAAGGGATCTGGGTGCTGGGAGGGCAAGACTCTTCAGGGAGAAGGCTGGGAGAGACTGTACCCTGCTGGTGCCTCTCTGCCAAAGATCGTGAAGGCTCCTGCCCATTTTACAAATGAGGGTAACTGAGACCTGGGATTATGACCCAAGGCCTCTCAAAATAAATCAGGGGTCAAGGGCAGGCTAGAGTGCCTGTGCTGTGGAATTGGATGCTGCTGGAGTAGGGGATCTCAGCTCATCGTCTGGACACTCCCAATAACTCACTTAGGGGTCCTTAAGCCTCAGGCCAAAGTAGCAAGTTATGTTGGCTCAGCCTACCTGTGCACGTGTGCTCAGTTGCTCAGTCATATCTGAGCCTTTGTGACCCCATGGACTGTAGCCCGCCAGGCTCCTCCTCTGTCCACGGGATTCTTCAGGCAAGAATACTAGAGTGGGTTGCTATTTCTAGGGGATTTTCCTGACCCAGGGATTGAACCCAAGCCTCCTTTGTCCCCTGCATTGCAAGTGGATTCTTTAACCGCTGGGCTACCAGGGAAGCTCAGGATACCTGGGGTGGCCCTGAATTTGCCTAATGCAGCGAGAGGGGCTTGAGGGGAGGCTTCTGCCTTTGACACCCTGAGTCGCCAACCCCCTCCCAGGATCTCTCCAGGGCTGGGAAGGGACCGGTCGGAGTGCGCACTGGCTGAAATATTTATAGATGTCAGGCCTGCAGGCACCCCACCTCCCACCCTATTTTTAGTTCCGCCTGGAATGTATGCAGTAGGAAGCGGGTAGGGAGCCTCGGGGAAGGGGCATCTGGAGCTTGGCTGAAGCTTCTCCACAGGCACCAGACGGTGGTGAAGGGCCCCAGCGGGCTCCCTCCAGTGGATCGGCTGTTGCAGTTCCTGGTGGACAGCTCAGGGGATGGCACCGAGGTGGTGCGCTGCGCCAACTGCGACCTGGAGTGCGGCAAGCAGGCAGGGGCACCCGGGGTGTAGTGGGGAGCGGAGGGTGCCAGGCTGCACCATGTCCTCAGAGGATCACCCAACAGCGGGCTCGCCAGCCCCTCTCTAAGGCACCTCCTATCCAGAACAGAGGCCCCACTTTACTGGTATGGAGACCGAACTCCAAAACAACTCACTTGAACCAGCAGTCTGTTAGGTGTGGGGGTTAAAGCCATTGGTTTTGCGGGGAGTTTACTGGCCCCCAACTCAGGGCAGAGTTGTGAAATGGAACTAGAAGAGCAATCCATGCACAGACCTGGAGTCCCTCCAGGGTCCACTGCTACCTGGGGAGCTGCGAGCCGCTATCTGCAGCCAGAGAGGACAGGGGATGTGAGCCCACTGTGTTTTGGGGGAGAGGTCATCCTGAAGGACCTGGGAGTAGAGGCCAGGCTTCAGGCTGGACTGAGAAGTGCACAGGGGACTCTCTCCAGACTGTGGAAGCTGGTCTGAGGATTCCCAGGAGGATGTTCCTACAGGAGCAAAAGGTCAGGGTGTGCTGGCAAGTTCTAGAATATGTGCTACCCGGAAGTATGGAGATAAGGAGCAGTAGGTGAGGGGCGGGAGGTAGGAGAGCTTGGGGAGGAAATGGCCTTAAATGCCAAAGAAGTTGGGGGTCTGTGTTTTCATAGCCATTCCTGGGTTGGATGCCTTGGACACTCAGCCACAGGGAAGGGCACCTGCAGACCTTCACCCCTTTCCCCATCCCAGTCAAGTCTCAACTCCAAATAGCTGGGGTGAACACAGCCATGTGGCTCCTATTGCGGGTGCCAAGAGGGGCTTGACAGGTCTTGGCCACGGGCACACATACGTTTCTGTTGTAGGTTAAATATTTTGCAAATGCAGTATCTGCCCTCCCCACAACCCTGGGGAACCCCCTCCTCAAGCCCGGACTGGATACCTTCCCCTCACCTATTCTCTGAGCCTCGATATTCTCATCTGTAAACTGGGGATACAGAGCGCTGCGCGTCGGGTTTACACGAAAGGGCTGCCGGCGGCCCTGCCCCTGCCGGAGACTCGCAGATGCGCAGACAGGCTTCCAGTTCACCGGCGGACTGAGCCCGAGCTCTGTCCGCAGGACGCGGAGACCACATACTTCTGCAACACGTGCGGGCAGCCGCTCTGCGCGCGCTGCCGCGACGAGACGCACCGGGCACGCATGTTCGCGCGCCACGACATCGTGGCCTTAGGCCAGCGCAGCCGCGACGTGCTCCAGAAGTGCAGTGAGTGCGGCGTGCGGGGACGGGGCCGGCGCCGGGCGGGGATGGGGACGGGCGCTGGCCGGCGCCCTCACCAACGCCCCCGCCGCAGCGCTGCACGCCGAGCCCTATGTCCTGTTCTCCACCGACAAGAAGTCGCTGCTGTGCATCCGCTGCTTCCGGGACATGCAGGGGTGGGTAGAGGGCGCAGGAGGTCAGGGGCTGGCGAGCGTCCCGGAGCGGGACTCACGCGCGGGGTCCCTGCAGGGAGAGCCGCGTCCACTGCGTGGACCTCGAGTCAGCTTACGTCCAGGGCTGTGAGCGGCTGCAGCAGGCGGTGCTGGTGAGCGCGGGCTGCCGGGCGCACTGAGGCCGGGCTTGGGAACGCGCTCCCTCAGGAGGCTGAGGCCGCCCTGTCCCCAGGAGGTGAAGGCCCTGCAGACCGCCACACGAGAGGCCATCGAGCTGCTGCAGGCGATGGTGGACGAAGTGCGACGCAGCGCGGCAGAGGAGGAGGCCGCCATCCAGGCCCTCTTCAGCAGCATGCAGGTGAGGGGTAGGGGGTACTAAACAGCCACAGCCCAGAATCCTTATCAGCATTTCCTGACTGGGGCCCAGGCCTGCCCCAGCCCTTCTAGAGATTCCAGTGTAGCAAGCACTGAACTACTTTCAGGAGTTAGTTGGTGGTGGACAGGGAGGCCTGGTGTGCTGTGATTCATGGGGTCGCAAAGAGTCGGACACGACTGAGCAACTGAACTACACTGAACTGAAGGGCCCACCCTAGGCTGGGGCCGATGATGTGATGTGGTCAGGGAAGACTTCCCATAGGAGATGACATTGAAGATGAGGCTGCCGGTGCTCCCAGGCAGGGTAGCAGAGCTTGTGGGCTGGAGGAGAGCCAGCCTAAGCAGCTGTGTGGCTGGGGCCCAGGAGCCTGGGAGAGTGCTGGGTGGGGACAGGGCCAAGTCTACCCAGTCAGTTAGTGGACTGTCCCTCCCAGGACAAACTGTCAGAGAGGAAAGAGCTGCTGCTGCAGGCCGTGCAGAGGTGAGTGGTGGCAGGGTCTCCATCCTCTGCCCCTTGACTTCCAGACACCAGCTGGAGCCTAGGCCAGCCCCATCCCACCCTAAGAGCAAGACATCCAGGTGTCCACCCCGTTGGGGGGAAGGCAGGGTGGCTCAGGGAAAGGGAGACAGGGAAGGATGCATAAAGCAGGAGGGGAGATGGAACCACCCAGTTCTGAGGCCCCACCCAGGTGGGGGTGGGCAGCCCTCTTGGAGATGAGGCTGCCTGCCCCTCCCCCAGCCAGTATGAAGAGAAGGACAAGGCCTTCAAGGAGCAGCTCTCCCATTTGGCCACTCTGCTGCCCACCCTGCAGGTAAGGGCAGCTGGGGGCATGGGGCTGGGCACCCCACCTGGGCACTGAGCAGTGTCCCTCTTGCAGGTTCACCTGGTCATCTGCTCTTCCTTCCTCAGCTTGGCCAACAAGGCCGAGTTCCTGGACCTGGGCTATGTGAGTGCCCCCAGCTCCTGGGTCCCCCCTCCCCAGCAGGAACCCACTGTGCACATGTGAGATCCCCACCTCAGGGCTGGGCAGCCTGTTACCTGGAGGCTGGCCACCTCCTCCACATCGTCATCTACAAACTACTTGGGGGCCAGCGGAGCCCTTTTAAGAGGACAGCAGGGAATTCCCTGGTGGTCTCCAGTGGTTAGGATTCTGCAAGGTTCGGTCCCTGGCAGGAGAATTAAGATCCCCCAAAGCCACCAGTGCAGCCAATAAATAAATAAGAGGACAAGCAGAGCCTGGAGGGAGCATAAACCTCCTCCCCTAAAACGCAGAGTCTACTGAAGTCCAGACATCCTAACCTTTCCTGTCGATTTGGGGTGGGGGAATTTGGGGTGGACATCCGGCCAATCCCAGAGGGGATTGGAAGGCAAGTAACCCTCCTAAAGGCAGACTCGCCCTCCGGGCCCCTCCCCTCAGTGTCACCCCCTCCTGCACCCACCCACCTGAGAGCCCTCTCCTTTCCCCCTCCCCCGGCCGCAGGAGCTGATGGAGAGATTGCAGGGCATCGTCACGCGGCCACATCGCCTGCGGCCGGCACAGAGCAGCAAGGTGCATGGGGGCGTGGGGTGGGCCGGGGGCGGAGGCACGGGCCAAGGACGCAGAGTGGGCCGGGGAGACCGGGGCATGGGGTGCGCCGCGGGCGGGGGCGGGGGCGCGGGCCCGCAGGGTAGGGACCTACCTCACGACCTTATCCTGCCACCCAGATCACCAGCGACCACCGCGCTGAGTTCGCGCGCTGCCTGGAGCCGCTACTGCTGCTGGGGCCACGCCGGGCGGCGGGTGCCGGGGGTGGCACTAGCACGTGAGCCGCGAGGGCGCAGGGCCCTAGAACGGGGAGGCGGGAACAAGATTTCCATTGGAGGGGGTGGGCAGGCTTTCCCAGCTCACCAAGCTCCCGGGCCGCGTCTGAGCACCTACTGACCTCCAAGGGGGAGCCTGCCCAGCCTGAAAGCAGCCATCCTGGTCGGAAGCCCACGGTAGACTGGGCTTGGAACCGGGTCAGGGGTAAACAGGAGGACTCAGGGGCTGCCCCCAACCGCAGTTGTGCACCTGGATTGGGGTGTCTAAGCCCTGAAAGGAAGGGTACCTTAGAGTGGAGTCTCAGTCACCAGAAGCTGCAGGGGGTCTGACTTCTGGGAATGGGGGGGGCAGTCTAAAGAGCTGGAGATCCCTAGGAGTTAGGAGAAATGCCTAAGCTGGGGTTGTCTGCCAAGGGTCCCAGGGCCCCAGGCACAGGAGACTGGGTATCAGGCCAAATTTGCAAGGTCCTGCGTGTGTGCATGAACTAACGGTGTGCTGGGGACCAGCCTTGAGGACATCCTGATAGACTCTTCTGCACACTGGCGTCACCCTCAGGATGATAGACTCTTCTGCACACTGTCGTCACCCTCAGGATTTTTAAAAATACCCTGCTGATGTCATTGGTCTTGGGTGGACAAAGCCTGGCATCAGGTTTATTGGGGGCCCCTGCGTGGTTCTGGTGTGCCGCCTGGGGTAAGAGGCTGGGGCAAGGGAGGACCCTCTGGACCCCCACAGCCACATCCACACGAGTTCTCTCCCCAGGCTCACAGGGGGCTCGGGCCCCAAGGTGCTGAGGGGACCCAGCTGCCCTTCCCCAGTGGGGAAGATGTTGGGGTCACCGGTCCAAAAGCCCACACTGCACCGGTCCATCAGTACCAAGGTGCTGCTGGCGGAGGGCGACGACTCACCCTTCACGGAGCACTGCCGCCACTACGAGGACTCCTACCGGGTGAGGGGGCCGGGATGGGCCAGCAAGGAAAGGCCCCACCCCTTCGCGCCAAAGTGCAGTGGCCAAACCTCATCCGGCCACCAGGGCTGCCAGACGCCCCTCCACCAAGGCCCCCACAGTGCACCCAGCCTGCAGGGCACACAGGCACACACCGGTCTCTCCGCTCCCCCAGCGTCTGCAGGCAGAGATGCAGAACCTGAAGGACCAGGTACAGGAGCTGCACCGGGACCTCACCAAGCACCATTCGCTCATCAAAGCCGAGATCATGGGCGACATCTTACACAAGGCCCTGCAGGTGGACGCCCAGATCGCCTCGGAGTATGCTTCCGTGGAGGGCCTGAGAGCAGTCTTCCAGGAGGTAGCCCCTCCCAAGGCCCCTCTCTGCCCTGCAGCCCCACCTGTCAGCATGTCGGTGGGCTACCCCCAGACAGGAAGCGTGTGGGGGGGACCTCGGCCTGGGGCCCCAGGAGGCCCTCACAGGCTCTGGAACCTGGGTCTCTGCTGCCTGGAGCCCAGGAACTTCCTGGGAGCACCCTGGAACCATGGGAACTGCCTGGGAGCACCCTGTGGTTCTGAGCAGCTAGAGGACAGAAATGCCACCAATGGAACTTCCAACTCGGCCATGTGCAATATCCAACTTACTTTCTCTTTCAGATTTGGGAGGACTCCTACCAGCGGGTGGCTAACGAACAGGAGATATATGAAGGTCCTGGGCAGCTGCTGCTGAGTGCTCCCCCTCCACATGCTTTCAGGGACAGGAAGCCAGTTACCCAATAACCAGATCGAACTCCCAAGCTCTTACTTATTTGGCTGTGCCAGGTCTTAGTTGTGGTATGGAGGATCTAGTTCCCTGACCAGGGATCAAACCCAGATCCTCTGCATTGGGAGTGTGGAGTCTTAGCCACTGGACCACCAGGAAGTCCCCCACTTAGTTCTTGACTCACAGCTGCTAACTGACCCCCAAAAAATATATCTGAGGTCAGAATTCAGTAAGTAGGATGACTTTAGGAATCTTACCTCATGCTTTAATTAGAGATAATCACTCAAATAGTTGGGATATTTACATGGATTGAGGCTGGAGAGTGAGGATCTGAAGCCAACAAGATCTCATGCTCTGGCCTGGGCCCCCACAGCCCAGCTCCATGACCTTCTCCAGCTGAAGCAGGAGAATGCCTACCTGACCACCATCACCAAGCAAATCACGCCCTACGTCCGCTCCATTGCCAAGGTGAAGGAGCGACTGGAGCCCAGGTGAGACTGGAGGTATTCTGGGGGAACCAAGATACTTCAGGATGTGGATAGAGAAAGTGCCACACCTTTGGAAAAGCCCCTATCAGGGAAGTGGGCCAGGTCATGATCTGGGCAGGTCAGGTCCTGGACCTTTGCTAAAACACAGAATGAGTGGGCTGCTCTGAGTTTCTGCTTCTAGGCACACAATCACCCACCCCTTTACACTTTGGGGGTGAAATGAGGATCTTCAGCTAATCTAGGCAGCAGGACACAGAGGAGAGAGAACTTCCCCAGCCCATGGTTAAGCCAAGTCTAGATGGGGACCTGGACCAGACTCTCAGCACCATCCTTGGGCACTGGAAGTGTTACAGGGGCAGAGGGTTTCTTGGTGGCAAGTCCTCAATGTGCCTGCCTCTCAAGTCACAAGCCCCAGGGTGGTTGCCCTGTAGCACTGGTACACAGTGGTCAGCCTAGATTCTCCTTCTACCACCCTCCACGGGACTCCATTTGCCTTGCTCCAAAGTGAGATCTCCTGATTCCAATATGCCACGTGTCCTCGTTCATGATTTGGTGGAGCCTATCCTCCAAACAGCATCTTGAGAGGATGGGACAGACATGTTTTGAACAGCACAAGTCTGCTGTATTTTTCTTTCTTTCTTTTTATCTTGGTCATACTGTGAAACATGTGGGATCTTATTCCCAACCAGGGACTGAACCCTTGTCCCCTGCACTGGAACCCTGGAGTCTTAACCACTGGACCTTCAGGGAAGTTCCTGTAGTATCTTTATTCTGCCTTCGTGCTTGACTGGCTGATAGTTTTGCTGGGTATTGAATTCTAGATGGAAATTCTAGATTGGAAATTATCTCCTTTAAAGGCATTGCTCTATTGTCTTCTAGCTTCCAAGGTTGTCTTTGAGAAGTTTGAAAGCATTTCGATTCCTAACCCTTGTAATGTGACCTACATATTCTCTTTAGAAGCTTGTGGAATCTTCTCTGCTGCCAGTGTTATAAAATTTCACATTGGTGCAGGTCTAGCTATAGTCCATGGGGTTGCAAAGAATAGGACGTGACTTAGCAACTAAACAATAACAAACGTTCTATCCATTGGGTACCAGTGGGTCCTTTCAATCTGGAAATATGTGTTCTTGTCTGGGTATATTCCTTTTTGAACTGGTTAATTGATTTTCTCCACTTTTTTCTCCACTTTCTGAAATTCTTATTGAATACTGTCCTTCTGTGGCTGGTCCTCTGATTTACCTTCTCTTTTCAGTCCTTTTTAATCCATCTCTTCATTAATCTGCCATACTTTCTGGGAGATTTCTTCATTTATCTTCCAGTCTTGTCTATTTAGTTCATTTTTGAATAAAATTTCCAAGAGCTCTTTTATTTTTAAAAAAAATATATTTATTTATTTGGCTGCACCGGGTCTTAGTTGCAGCACATGGGGTCTTAGATCTTCATCACTGCATGTGTGATCTTTAGTGGTGGCACTTGAACTCTTAGTTGTGGCATGTGGGATCTAGTTCCCAGACCAGGGATTGAACCCATGCTCCCCGCATTGAGAGCACAGAGACCACTGGGCCCCCAGGGTAGTCCCCAAGAGCTCTTTTAAATGTTATAAATTGGCTTTCATTTCCAAAGAGGTGTTTTTGGTACCCTGACTGCTCTAGTTACATAGCATTCTGTTGTTTCATGGACACGATATCTAACCCCTTTGGGAGCTGATAGATTTTTGTGCCTTTTTTTTTTAAGTTTCCTTCCCCCCGAAGGCTGTTTCCTCCAAGTTACTTTTTGTTTCGGTTTCTACCTTCCATGTTAAAGGCTTTTCTCAGATGTCAGGGAATCTTTGATTGCCTCTTCATGTTAGGAGTGAGGTGGGGGAGAGCAGGCTCGAGCTCTGAGCACGCGGGTCATGTGAGGCATCTGGATGGGTGGGGTTTTTTGTTTTGCCTTTTTTTTTTTTCTTTCTACTTTTAGCTCTTCTGGGTCTTCATGGCTGCTCAGGCTTCTCTCTGGTGGCAGAGAGCAAGGGCTGCCCTCTAGTTGCCATGAGCAGGCTTCTCACTGAGGAAGCGTCCATTGTTGTGGAGCATGGGCTCAGTAGTTTCAGCTCCTGGCCTCTAGAACACAAGCTCAGTAGTTGTGGAGCACAGGCTTAATTGCTCTGCAGCATGTGGAATCTTCCCAGACCAGGAATCGAACCTGTGTCTCCTGCATTGGCAGGAGGATTCTTTACCACTGAGCCACCAAGGAAGCCCCATGATTAATTTTTTTTAATGCCCCAATGTCAGTTTTAGATCTTTGCCCAGTTTCCTTCCTGGAAGGTCACCATGTGGATCATCTGTCTGCACACCTAATTTTCTGGTTTTCAGTAGTTCTCACCTGTGTGTCTTACCCTCCTGGAGACTAACCTTTCAGAATTCAGGGTTAGGGGGATGCAGCTGTTCAGAGGTAGGGATCTTAACCTTCACTGTCCTATTTCAGTCCCACTCCCTGAGTTGCAGAGGCAACAGGGCTGCCTGTTCCTGGGGCCCCTGGGGATTCTGTGGTGGGAACTGGTGGGACCTCAGCTTCTCAGGTGTGCTGAATTAGTGGACACTTGTCTACTGCTCTCCAGCTTCCAAATTTTGCTGTTATTCTTTCCTGCTGTCAGCCTGGAGAGGATTTCCCCCCTCATTGTTTTGGTCCCTTTACTAGTTTTAGTGAGTTTGGGGAAGGAGGACAATTAAAAGTGTGTGTGCACAATTGCTGTATTAATCCAGAACTGCCAAGCCACTTTTTTTTTTTTAATTTTATTATTTTTTAAAATATTTATTTACATATTTATTTTTGGCTGTGCCAGCTTTTCATTGCTGTGCAAGGGCTTTCTCTAGTTGCGGTGAGCAGGGGCTACTTTCTAGTTGCAGGACTTTGGGCTTCTCATTGAGTTGGCTTCTCTTGTTGTGGAGCACGGGCTCTAAGAGCATGGTTCGTCATGGTTCTTCATTAGTTGTGGCCCATGGGCTTAGTTGCCCTGTGGCATATGGGATCTTCCCAGATCAGGGATCAAACTAGTGTCCCCTGCGTTGCAAGGTGGATTCTTAATCACTGAACCACCAGGGAAGCCCCAAGCCACCTTTTAAGTGACTACTTTAACAAGTCACACTGAGTGGTTGCCCTCATCATACTTTTTGCAGTTTTTTAAAAATATTCACTTATTTAGCTGCCCTGGGTCTTAGTTGTGGCATGTGGGGCCTTCATCACGGCATGCTAATTCTTAATTGCAGCATGTGGGATCTAGTTTCCAGACCAGGAATCCAACTCAGACTTCCTGCATTGGGAGTGAGGAGTCTTAGCCACTGGACCGCCAGGAACGTCCTCCTTTTGCAGAGTCTTGATCAAATCCCTATCCACCCAGGACTAAAGACAGTGTCCTCCTAGGCTAACATTCAGTGCAGTTTACTCCAGATACTGTGTGATTCCGCTTATAGAACCTCAAAACCAAGCAGAACTAACCTCTGGTGTTACAGTCAGGATAGGCATAATCCTGGGGGCCTCTGAGTGGAGGTGACATCGTGGTGTCACAGACCCCACTTGTTCACACCGTGTGCCCATTCTAAGCCATGCTTTTTCTATGGGCATCCTTTCCCTTCCATGTGTCCTGCTTTGGTGAGCAGTTGGCTGCCAGTAGTGTGCTCCTGCCCGCCTGCAAGGGGCAATACCCTGGCAGTCACACCTCTGTAGGGAAGCGGCATCGGTGGTTGGTGTCACTGAATAGAAAGGAGCTCAGACTGGAGCCCAGCTCCTGGGGGTTTGGGGTGAGCAGGGAGGCTGCCCCTCCCCCTCTTCATGGACCACTTTGCAGGTATCTAGAGTTTCCCTCTGCCTCCTCCCCTCCCAGTGCTGGGAACCCCCTTCAACCCCACCCCCTGGATATGCTCTTATTCCATCATCAGCGACCTTCCAGCTACATTCTTTGACCTTGGAGCAACAATCATGAGCCTGGACTGTCTGTCGCCTTCATCTCGCTCTTCTCTTGCTTCTGAGACACTCCACCTTCCCAGCTTCCCTCCGACCCTTCCAGCTAGTCCTTATTAGTACCTTTGGCTCGGCTCTGCCTCCTCGGCTCAATGCCCAAACGTCAGTTTTCCCCAGAGCTGTCTCAGGCACTCTTCTCATCCTGCACCCTCTCTTAAGGGCCTTCACCCAGCTCGCCGCACCGCCCCCCCAGCTTTAAAACCCCATGTAGAACTTCCCTCACTGTCCACTGGTTAGGACTCTGTGCTTCCACTGCAAGGGGCATGGGTTCTATCCCTGCTCAGGGAACTAAGATCCCACATGCTGCATGGTGTGGCTCCCCAATTTTTTTTTTATTTAAAAACTCCAAACCCCATGGTGTTTCAGATGACCCCCAACCCACTGCCCCAGCACAGACCCACCCAAGTTCCAGACTTATCTTCAAGTACCCCTTCCTGGGGTTCTCCGCTTTGATGTCTCAGGGCACCCCAAACCCTGCAAGGGCCCAGAGCTCAGTTTCTTTCTCCTGAACAAGCTACTCCCGTCTCATCTCAGTGCAGACATCACAGTCACGCAGGCGCTTGAGTTAAAAGCTCAAAAGACAGGATTCCCCTCCTCCACTCACCTCCATTGCTAACCCCTCCCCACATCCTGTTGACTCAGCTGTCATGGTCCACCTGCTCTGTCTCCACTGGGGCCCCCAATCCAAGCCACCGTCAACTGCCTCCCCACCCCAGCCCCTCCAGCAGGTCACGGTCAGTGTGGCCTGGGGCCTGAGAGTCCTTTTGGGACCCTCCCTGCCCACCTCTGTCCTCGTCAGCCCCTCCCCACACCTGTCACGATGGCCTTTTAGTTCTGCAAAGAAGCTGGACTGGCTCCCACTTCCCCACCTCTGCCTGGAATGTTGTTGCTTCAGCTTGTTCCAGGGACCATGTCACCCAGGCCTCAGCTTGAGCATCAGCAGGGAGGCCTTCCCAAACCCTCCTATTGAAAGCAGGTCTTGCTCACAGTCACTCCCCCCATTTGGACCTGCAGTGCCCCACCTTGGCATGTCTCCCTGACCAGAACAGGGCTCCCAGGAACGCAGGGCCCAGCCTCTTTCATCCACTGTTATGGCCTTGGCCCCCAGTAAATATCTGAGGCCCAAAGCCTGAGGAGGGCCCTGAGGGTGTGCTCAGGTTAGGGTTTGTGCCGTGAACCTGAGCACACGCACCGGGCCGGCTCCACACTGGGCCGGCTCTGCTGCATCCAGACCCCGGGAACTGCTTTCTGTCTCGCAGGTTTCAGGTCCCTGTGGATGAACCATCAGACCATCCACAAAACACGCATGATGATGGTGTGAATGCCGAGGCTCCGGCCAGGTAAAGCGGGTCTTTTCAACATGAGCAGGCAAATGATTTAATCTCAGAGACAAACACAGATGATAAGGACAGACTTTGGGTTTTCTTTTGGTCCCTGCTCGCCACTGACAAGCTCTACACCCTTGGCTGGGCCTCCGTGTGTAAATTCTGGGGTCGGAGAGGTTCTTAATCTGGGTGGTGCCTTCAAACCAGTGATCTTGTAGATGACAGATGTGACTTGGATGGACATGACCAGAGTTTTGTAACCACAGATGGCCATGGCTGCCACCTCCCTTCCCCACACGCCTCTGAGCACCCTGGCTCTTACGCCATGTGACTCAAGGAAAAGGGACCGAGGGTTATTTCTTCCTTCACTGGAGCCACAGTGTTTGCCAACATACCTGCCAGAGGGAGAAAAGAATGTGCAGTAACAGAGCATCACTGTCACAAACAGATCTTCTCGTGTTTCACTGGAGTTGTAGAAAATCAGAGCTAAGAGGGCCTGTGGGTGGGGAGAGGCTAGCTGTGTCCAAAGCCACCGTGGGGTTGGTGACAGAACATAAAGCAGCCCCAACCACTCCAGGCACCGCTTGGAGTGCCTGGAGTGGTTGCTTCAAGGGAGGGTGGACTCAAAGAGCAGGGTCACAAGCCTCTGAAATGGTCTGAACTGTGGATGTTTTTGCAGCTAGAAGTCTTAGAAGCGAGATGAGTCCTTTAGGAGACGACATGGTTCTGGTTCTGCTGTGGTCACCCCCTGGTGCCCTTTGGGAAGGCTTGCTGTTCTAAAAGCCTCTGCCTGGGTGGATTTTAGCGCTGGGACACCAAGGAGATGGGGACAGGAGCGAAGAGGGGGGTCATGCCTAGTGTTTCTTTAGGAGCGATCCAGTAAGTGTTGCAGAGAAGAAGGAGAAGAACTTAGAGCTGAGAAACAGCCGAGCTCTGGGCAGCCTTGCAGAGGAGCCTCCACTGAAAAACAAAGATGCACACAGACCCAAATCAAAAAATGGGGGTGATGTCCCCACCTGGAGGGAGCACCCAGCTTAGCCTGGGACCAGTTCCAGGGTCAAGCACTTTGCAACAAGCCAGTCAAGGCCAGGAAAGTGAAGAAAAGACAGTTCCCTTTTTTTTTTTTTTAATTTGTAATCATTTATCATCAATAAAACCCAGACACTCCGGCAGATCCCTATTTCAGGTTCTCTGGTTTAGGCTAGACTTCTCGTGGTTCAGCATCCTGACCCTTATCACAGTGGCTCCAGGAGGCAGCCCAGTTCACCCTGCACCTCCCTGTGTACTGGGCTGTGAACTCCTGCCAGGGTGCACCCTCTGAATTTCATGAACAAGCCTCTTGGACTAACCCCCTGGGCAGCACCTACTCTGCCCCAGAGGAAGCCTGTTCCTTCTGAACCACAGCCCTGCTGTTAGCTGGAAAGTTCTACCCCATTGTGATCCTAGTGCTGACTCAGCCAAGGGGAAAAACCTTCGCTCCAGCTTTTCTCACTGTGGGGCCTGGGCTGAGCTCATAAAGCGAAGAAAGAGCGCCTCTGTCCCCACGTCCCCCAGCTGTCCCCACCTGCTGTCACCCTCCCGTGCGCCTCTGATGACGCTGAAGCGCAGTTCACCCGCAGCTTTGCTCCCGTGGTTTTTCATTCTTACCCAGTAGCCTTTTTGTCAAGTGGAACTTAAACAGAACACTTAAACATGAAAATTAACCTGCAAGACCCTGATGCTGGGAAAGATTGAGGCAGGAGAAGGGGGCAACAGAGGATGAGATGGTTGGATGGCATCACGGACTCAAAATACATGAGTTTGAATAAGCTCCAGGAGATAGTGAAGGACAGATAAGCCTGGCATGCTCTAGTCCACAGGGTCACAGAGTCCGACACGACTGAGCAACTGAACAACGACCTGCATGACCTAACATTCAAAGTTCTGGAGGCAAAATGATGTGGAGAGTCACATCTTAAATACCAGCTTGATTTAGTGACTCAGGTGGCTTTCATGCACCAGGTGGGCCTGCAGGTCAACACACTGGTCCACTGGTCACATCAGCACCCAAGGTCTGCATACCTGCTGCGTGCACCTAGGTCCCATCTCAAAGCACCACAGACCTCCACCGTGGGGGAGGGAGGGGCGGACCTCTACAGTGGTGGGGGGGTGTGGACAGGAGGAACACACCGCTCAGAAGGAGGAACTCAGAACAGAACCAAAGAGGCAGACATGTCTGGCTTTATGCTGTAGGTTCTGGACGTTTCTTAACTGGAAGTAACAAGACCTTAAGAGTTTCTGAATCCCACACAGTCACACTGTCGTTCATAGTGAAATTAAGTACAGTTTTATTTAAGAATTGGAAATCATCAGTATCTGTGAAAGAAAATCAATATTTAAATAAACATTTCTGCATGTAAAAAGAAGAGCAATTACTCTGTAAGGTTACTCTCCTAGCTTAGCTATGGGACAGACCCACAGGAGTGAGCCCAGAAGGGCAGACTGACAAGTCTCCCCACCACCACCACCCCCCAGCCAGACAGGCTGGGGGTGGCCCGGCCTTGCTAAGTCGCTACAGAAGCAAAACGCGGCGCGGAGAGAGAGCACAACTATCTAAGGCAGTTAAGAAAGTGCAGAGAAGGGCCAGCGAGTCACCATGCCCATCACGGAGGGGCTGCTGCCAAAAGGAGACCCTACTATTAATGCAACCCCTGGGTTCAGGGACGTTTCCCCATCATGATAACCAACCAGAGTTAGATAGTTAAAGGGATTAATAGAGTTTACTTTTTAGGTGTACAAAACGGCCCGTGACCATGAAAAGGTGGGCTATGCTGCTTTGTCAGGTTCGCCCCACAACTTCTTTTCCATATCAGCATTCTTGGCCCCAGCCTGCAAACTCATAAAGTGTTGTTTTACACTGCTTCAAAACAACTTTGTTCTATGCGGCGCCTCTCTTCCATTTCAGAGTCTCCACTTTGAAACCTGCGATGGAAAAAGAAGTCTCCTAATGGTTTCTTAATTGGAGGGAACTGGCGATGTGGCCCTTACCCAAAGAAAAGCTTTCGGGAATACCCAAAAGCCTGTACCTCATTAACCTGATTCTCCTCCCTGCACGCTGGCACTGCTAAATTTATGGAGTTAAAAATAACCTGAAGATTTCAGTGCTAGATGAACGTCGATCGCTTGCCAAAGCCTGTCCCAAAGCGGTTCATCTCTGATCCCTAAGTAATTGCTAATTTCCGCCCTGGGGGACAAAGCAGGGCAGAACGCCCTGTCAAGCCTGGGTGGGTGGTGTGACAGCATCTCCCTGGGACACCAGGGCCGGCCTCCTGAGCCCCAGGCCTGGCAGGCGGGTGGAGGGACACCGTCAGAGGCCAGCGCCTTCAGTCTTACAGTCCATAAAGCCAGGCGTTATTAGCGACTCTCCCTGTGCTAAAGACAGCCTCACGGCCCTGGTGTTGAGGAAAGCTGGCTCCTACCTGGCTAGCGCAGCAAGAACTTTGCCTCGGAGAGTGGGGGCCACTGCCAAAGCTGCAGCCACACCCGCCTCCATCCTGCAGTCCTACTAAGTGGGTTGACTTTGCAGAGCGTGGCCTGGGGAACAAGTTTAGGACTGATTCAATCCCCACACACACTAAGTGCATCTGACGTCCCACCAGGTAGCATTCCCACCAGAGGAACCTACCGCCTTGAGGCTGCCACCTGGGCTGTTGGCGGGCAAGACCTCAGGAGGCCGAGACTGGACTCGGTCGGGTCCTCCCTCCAGCAAGTGTCACACCTCTTGCCGACGAACCCGTACACCTCTTTGGTATATATAATCATGAAAACACTAATTCGGCCAGGAAATCTAGAAATAAATGGCATTTTGAGTTGGTAAGATGCTTTTCTGAACACACGTTTCCAGTATCTGGTACAGTAAATCCAATGTCCAGTTTTGTGTAACTCACGCGGTACTGGTTTTGTCATCTCTCTTACCAAAGTGTTAAAAACATTTGACATCATTCTTCCAAGTCTTCACAACACCCCTGTGAGGTAGGTGGTATGGACCCATTCTACAGATGGGGAGGTCTAGGCACGGAAAGGTTTAGTGACTCCTTGAAAGCCAGGTGGCGTGGTGTAGCAGCGCTCCAGCCAGGTGCTGACGCTGCCTTTGATCCACGCTCCAAGGGCGCCACCGCAGGGCTTCATGGACAGAAGTCACACTGAGACCAAGTTCCTCTCTCTAATCCAGAATTCAACAAGTGCCTCAGAGCTCATATGTCTGACTTGTAAAGCCAACCACTCTCCCCAAACTTGAAAAACAAAAGTAGTGACTAAATCTCAGCTCTGTTTTTTTCATGAGTCAACTTGCTGGAAATTTATAGTTGCTTATGCTCAAACTCCTTCGGAAGACAGTCTGAAATGGCATTAGGGATGATGGAAGTTTGAGAACAGACCATAGGAATCAATGATTAATACATTTAAGTCAAAACACAAAAATATAAGCTATGGTAAAATAAGAATAAACCCCAAATAAATGGAGAGCAGTATTTCTCAATGTTTGACAGTGCCTTGCACAGAGCAGGTGTCCAGGAAGCATTTCTTGGATAAAGGACGAATGACCCATCTTTGACATGCCTGTCATTGGTAACACCAGGCCCTTTTGGAAGGAGAGCAGGTGCCAGGACCCTAGGAAAGCCACAGAGGCCCACTGTCTCCCTGGCGTGGAGAGCCTTGGTAACCTGAAGCCTCAGCCAGGTCACTGGGGGCATCCATGCTGCCTTTCTGCTGAATAAAGGGTGAGGCTCATACACTGTGTTAAGTCCACTTTGAGTTTATACTGCTATTTTTAAAAAATAGGTAAGTAAATAGGATGAGATACGTGAGGAACCAAAGGAAGCATCTTAAACTGTAGAGAAGCTCACGCATGTAGGGACGGAAATAAGGAGGTTCAAGCTGCGTTGTCTGTGTTTTTCGGTTAAAGTGAGGATTCTGAACGTGTCTCTAACACTAATAAGCCCGTGCGCCCCTTCCTGCGGCAGGTGCCTCACTCACGTGAGGGGGGAGCTCACCTCTCTCCCCAGGGGTCTTGGTTATAACTCAACACCCCCGGCCTCGTGGAGGGCTGAAGTGTGGCCTAGGCACTCCCCAGGCACGTCTGGGGGCGCTGCTGGGTATTGCTGTTATTTGCTTCTTGTCCACCTTTAATCTACATCCTACCTTGATTCAGCCCAAGGGCAGGCTGTTCCAGGGCGGTGGGGAGTAGGGGGGTTGGGGGGGTTCCTTTGGTCCTAAGGCCTTCTGACCATTTGATTTTGAGTGATATTCCAGAAGAATAATTGGTGACATAGAAAATGATTAAGAAAATCCATTCTGCAGAGTGGTCGACAGGAGGCAGTTCTGTCCCCAGGCTGCGAGGAGCGGGAGGCTCCCGGCTTGGCCTGGGCCACCCTGGGCCCGTCATAGCTCCACCTTGACCCCTTTTATGAAAGGCAGGCCCGTGGGCACCCGCTTCTTATACTCCAGGTACTCCTCTCCGAAAAAGTGGATCAGCGAGATTTCTTCCTCCTCTGTCCGGTCGCGGAAGAACCGCCACACTGTCAGAGCATAGCTCACCCCACAGATGGGGTTACACAGCATCACCTGAGGAGGGAACACAGCATTAGTGGGCCAGGGTCAGTGTGATTCCACACCGTGAACCTGAAGGGCATCAGCCGCTCTCCAACCCCCACAGAGGACTTCCTGTCAAGGGCCCCAAGAGACTCTCGAGATACGTGACTGGGGTCTTGGAGACCCTGAGCCCAGGGCCAGAGTACCATGAACCGAAATCACACCATCACTTTCATAACAGAACTGAACACTCATTGCTGTAGCTTTGGCTGGTCTGCTTTTCTCTTGTTCCTCTTACCTGACAGGTACCTAAAAATTACAAGGGTGACCGCACGTGTGAATTCCCATTGTAAGCACCACTGCCTTCCTGCATGGCTCCCAGCTTGTCCACTTCCTGCCCTGACCCAACACCTGGGGACCTGCTCCCTCCCACCCCACAGCTCCCTGGTCCTCTGCCCGCCGCCCCCCCCCACCCCCGCTCAGCCTCCCCATGCGCACCATACACTGTCCTCCCTCGAAACACTCCCCCTGCTCAGAAAGCACCGAGGTGTCAATCGTGCCTCCTTAGCTCAGCTCAGGAAGCCTTCTGACCTCCCCTCCCCAACCCTGCCCGGGATGTGTTTCCCCCAGTGGGTGACCAGACCTCACTACTTATTCTCACCATGGTTTACTGAGTGTCTCCTGTGTTCCCAGCATGGGCCAAGCCCTTTACCACCGACCAGTAAGCCACTCAACCCCCGGAGCAAGCCTCTGAGGTGGTGCTGCCACCCTACTTAAGGGAGGCCAAGGAGTGGACGTCAGAGTTGGGACCCACCCACCCAGCAGGCGCGTGAGGCCTCTCAGCACACCCTACAGTGGGTCTTCCCACTCTTAGGCCACGGCCCACCATGGAGCCGAAATCAATCCCCTGCATCAGAAACAGCGTCACAAACACTAACAAGCTAGAACACAGCATGTTTTGTACACAGGCAGGGTAAGGGCTGTTTCAGAAAAGATTTATTCTATATTCACATACACCTGTGTGCTGGGTCACAGTGTAAAAAGATCTACAGTTAAAGAGGTGTGAAAACCTCTTGAGGGACTTCCCTGGTGGTCCACTAGTTAAGAATCCGCTTTCCCATGCAGGGGATGTGGGTTCGATCCCAACAGGAAGCTAAGACCTCACATGCCACAAGGCAACTGCTGAGCCCACAACTAGCGGTCGGTGTGCACGGCAATGAAGATTCCCCAGGACACAGCAAAGAGCCAGCATGCCACACCTGAGACCCGGCGCGCACGTGCTCAGTTGCTCAGTCCTGCCCGACTCTGCGACCCCATGCACTGCAGCCCGCCAGGCTCCTCTGTCCATGGGAATTCTCAGGCAAGAATACTGCAGTGGGTTGCCACTTCCTTCTCCAGGGGATCTTCCCGACCCAGGGATCGAATCTGGGTTTCCTGTGCTGCAGGCAGATTCTTTACTGACTGAGCCACCAGGGAAGACTCAACACAGCCAAATAAATTTAAAAAGCAAAACAAAACCTTGAGTCCTAGAGCACTTAGGTTTACTAGTCAGCATTTATGGCAAATTACACGATTCCTCTGCAATCAGTCTGTATCCAGAGAATGTGATTCTTAACACAGGAAGTTGCAGAAATGCACGTTTTTAAATGAATGCCACAGAAGAACCTGCCCCTTCTATACCACTGGGGGTCACCAGAGGGTCCCCAGGTACCAGCCTGCAATGGGATGCCTGGGGCCCAGACTGGATGTTCCCAAAGAGGTGATGAATCTTCTAAGCTCTACCCACATACTCTGGCCAAGTCCTTCTAGGTCTAAGAGAACAGATTCAACAGACAACTGTCCAGAAATAAGGCTCAGTCTGCAGCCTAAGACCCAGCAAACCTCCATCACTCACTTTAAACATGACACACGACTCTGGGCTCACTAATGTGCGGTGTGTGTGCTGTGCTGTGTGCTAAGTCACTTCAGTTGTGTCTGACTCTTTTTGACCCTATGGACTGTAGCCCGCCAGGCTCCTCTGTCCATGGGGATTCTCCAGGCAAGAATATTGGAGGGGGTTGCCGTGCCCTCCTCCAGGGGATCTTCCACACCTAGGGATCAAACCTGCATCTCTTATGTCTCCTGCATTGGCAAGGCAGGTTCTTTACCACTAGCGCATCAGGGCTCATTAATAGCAGCTTCTAATGAAAATCAGCTAAGCTGCCCCTTGAGTGGCAGAGGGCTCTCCCCACATCTGCATCTCTGTTCTCACCCCACTGGGTGAGGCTCCAAATCTAAGTTAAAGAGGTAGAAAAGGGGTACGAAAGATGGGGCAACAGCACCCAAAATTGCCGAGAGTTTACAAGTTTGGAACACCCAGGTTTAAGTATACAGCAAAAAATGTTAAAGACTAAATCAGTTCTTTTGACTTTTATTCAATTATCACTTGAAACACAGCAGGGAACATGTGTACCTATATAAAAAGGACCAGGACTTCCCTGGTGGCCCAGTGGTTAACAATCTGCCTGCCGACACAGACAGGGTTCTATCCCTGGTCTGGGAAGACTCCACATGCCTCAGGCAGCTAAGCCCGCGCGCCACAACTACCGTGCTCTAGAGCAGACAGAGCTCCACAAGAGCAGCCACCTCAGTGAGAAGCCCAAGCACCACAAGGAAGGGTAGCCCTGCTCCCTGCGGCTAGAGAAAGCCCATGAGCAGCAAAGGATATCCAGAGCAACCAAAAACAAATAAATTCATAAAAATTAAAAATAAAAAAAGGACTAACAGGTAATTCTCTGGTGGTCCAGTGGTTAGGACTCTGCTTTTATTGTCTAGGGCCCAGGTTCGACCCTGGTCAAGGAACCCCTGGTCCCACAAGCCACACGGCACCACCAATAAATAAATAAATAAACACAACATTTTAAAAAGAAAAGGTGGGGGAGAACCAACAACTTTGTAAATACACTGAAATCCACTGAATCGTACACTCTGAAATGGTGAATTTCACAGTATTTGAATTATTTGTAAATACACTAAAATCCACTGAATCGTACACCCTGAAATGGTGTTTTACGGTATTTGAATTATCTGTCGATTTAAGATATTATTTTTAAAAACTTTAAAGGGGACTGGCATTGATTCTGACACCATACCTGGGTTCCAATACTCCAATAAAACCACCCGACGTAAGACGGATGCCGGAACCAAGCGTATACTCCGCTGGTCACCAGAGTATGGGTTTCTGACTTTTCATTCTGCACCACGTGGTTGAAATTGGAACCAGCTGTAAACATTGCCGCTTTCCTCAGACACTCTCCAAACACCACCATCAGCAGCCCCGTGGCGCTGATCCAGGTGATCTGCTTCAGTTCTGCAGGACAGAGATGGAGACAAAGGGGGAGTGAAGACCCTGGACCACTGAGCTCTCCCTCTGAGGCTTAAAATTAACCTATTTCCAAAGACTGGGGCACTAGAAAACATGCTGAGGGTGGGGGGTCAGCATCGGTCGTCACACTGAAGCTTAATGATAAGCAAAACACAGCCCCCAAAGCTGTGCTGTTCATCCAGTTACTCTGAAGCACCAACAGTCCAGTTAGAGCATCGAGGAAAAGAGCTGATGGTCTCCTATCCTTCCTCTGGGGACAAGAGCAGCTAAGTGAAGCAAAGAAGGCTCAGCATTTCCCACCTCGGCCCTCTACTGAATCTGAGGAACTACATATATATTATTTAACTTGTTGCACAAAGTTCAACGTCAGAGTAGCTACCAGATGCAGTGGTTTTTGCTAGTAAACATTTTCATATGAAATTTCTCAAGTCGCAGAAAATGAACAGATTCAGACCCCCTGTTATAAAACTGGGGTTACAGCTATCAGAGGCTGAAACTTCATGTTAGATAGTGCAAACTATGTCTCACAGGGCTTAAAGTGAAAGGTCAACATGTCTCCCATTCAAAATCCAGAGATGGAATTCACAGGCGAAGCTCGCCCTTTATAAAGAGCTTAGTGAGGATACAGATCTGGGGAAAATCACTCAGAGAGATTAGAACTGGGAGGTGAAGCCAGGCCACTGTCCTCAGGCCCCCGTGGAGGCTGCCCATCTCCCCTGGAGAGGAAGGGCAGGACACACTGACCTGGCCAGAAGATATTCTCAAGTGTGAACTCTATCCAAGAAGAAAGGGCCGCGACTGTGTACTCCAGGCTGTGATTCAGGAGAAAGGAATCCAAGGACAGGCTCTTGGGGTTATTGACTGCTGTGACTAAATATTCAGAATAGTGGAACAATGACAGGGAGCACATATACCTATTTTAAAACAAAAAGAACATAAGGTAAGTTGAGGCAAGAGAATTAAGTTAGCCATAGGTCCAAGCGCTGATTTGTTCTGAACTGTCCCTGAATTATCTGATGATATTCTGTTGTCACCTGAGAGTGGATATCAGGCACAGGCACCCACCTTACTCCCGAGGTTTGCAGAAAGTGGGGTTGTAAAGGGACTACGTCTTTGAATATCACAGGAGGAGGGAAAAAAAAAGAAAAACATAGGTTAGGAAGGCATTATGGGCCTTCTGCCTTTAAAAAAAAAATGACATTACACACAGTAAAACATGGAAGGGGGGAAGTATCAAAATAAAGTAGTGATGTATGTCGAATACAAAAATCCAAAAAACCGAAATAATTCCAGCAAAGGAGGATTAGATGGCTCAGAGTATCGACAATAGGAGATAAAGCTTTTTACCTGGAAGCCACTGGTTCATATCCAGGTCAGGGACTAGAAGGCTCAAGGGACTGAAATCATAGTGTAGGGAAAATCCTACACAGGCCGTGGGGGAAGCATTAGATGTGACCTAATAGAAATTAGAGACGGAAAAGGCCTGTGAAGACAAGCCAGAGCCTTGCCCCTTCCTGTCACTGAGGACCAAGACCCTCTTTCTGGCAAGGGCCGGTCACATTACTGAAGGTGCGGTGGATGAGGACACCTACGGGCAGGATGCCACGAGAGACCTGCTTCTACCTGCGAGGTCCAGGATGCAGGAATCTAGGAAGCTAGAGGCCTCAATCCCTCAGAACCTTCACTAGCCTTCAGCCAGCCAGGGACTCGGGACCATCACTACTGACCCTCTGATCCACCCACCCTTGACTCACAACTATGGTTCCCAAAGCACTTCTTACCAGCCAAAGTGATTCCAGGAAGACTGGCTAAAACTTAGCAGCACTCCACAGCCAAACACAAAGCCAAGGAAACAGGCTCGGATGGCTATCTGAAACGGACCCAAAAGAGGCTCAGTCACCTAGCTGTTCAGAGCATATGTCCTACTTCCTGGCCTAAGTAGGCCACCACCAAGTCCATTGAGTCGACTTGCTCAGAGGTTAAAGGGGTGAAGCAGGGCTGCCTGGACTTAAATCCCAAACTCACCTCTCTCTGTGGCCTTAGGCCAAGTTACTTAACCTCTCTGTACCTGGGCGTCTCCATCTACACATGGGGATGACCACAGTACCTACCTTTGAGGACTCCTGTGAGAATGACCCATGTAAAGTACTTAAGAGGAAGTGCTATAGAAGTTTTTAGCTACCATTACTATTAGGATTGTTATTATTCAGGGCTGTGGGAAAACAGCGTAAACCTAGCGTATTGGCCGGATTCTCCCAAGTCCACGCAGCGAATACGGTCGGGACAGCCAGGACTCCGCGCCCAGCCCCTTCCACGTTACTGCGGGGGCCTCTGACCTCAGACTTGACAGTAGGTAGGTAGTTCTCCACACCTCAAATTACATAAAAGAACTCGTGGGCCCGCTCACTCTCACCCCACGCGCTCATCTGCCGCAGCTGCTGAACCGCGCCAACTGCAATTTTCCACCCACTCCGCCGGGCGGAGGGGGCCCGCACCCCACGCCCCCCAGGACTGATGGGGAGGGCGCCCTCCCGCCGCCTGAACTCGCAACTGCTTAAGAACACGGCCGGAGGAGGCAGCCCCTCTCGCGGGCCGCGCTGTCGGCCGACCTGGACCTCGACCCCGGCGGGGTACAGTGCCCATTCGCGACGCCCAGCCCGCCCGGCCCCCATCCCCGCCCCGGCCCTCGGCCCGGCCCGCACCTGGTACCGCGGCGGCCGGTAGAGCAGCAGCAGCAACGCGTTGAGCCCGGCGACGTAGAGCGCCAGCCCGGTGCGGCCCTGCAGGCCGGCGCGGGTGAGCAGCGGCAGCGCGAGCACCGAGGCGCCCAGCAGGAAGGTGGCGAGGCTGAGGCGCGCCTCGGAGCCCGGCGGAGCCCGCGCCGCGCAGCCTGCCATGGCGCAGGGAGGCGGACAAGCCGGCGGCTGCGCCGGCTGTAGCCCTGGGAAACCTGCCCGCCGCGCCTGCGCACTGCGCCGCCGACGCCGGCCGCGAAGGGGAGCCGCCCGGACTTGCAAGCTGCGGGCAAGGTCTCGCGATACCGCCGCGCCGCGCGGCTGGGGCCTGAATTTGGCGGGAGCGCCCCGCCCCGCGGCCCCGCCCCACTGTGCCCCCAACCGGAACCACCTGACCCAGGCGGAGCGGAGTGGGGCGCCGCGGGGAGCCTGGGTCCTGAGCCGAGAAGTCACCACCGGTGTCTGCCAGGAGTCGGCCCCAAACTTCAGGATGTCCCTTGTCCGGGAAAATCACATGAAATCTATAGCTTCCCCCTCTCCCCGGCTGTGTGGTCCCCCCGAAACCGACACTTGGGCGTGCAAAAAGCGAGCCGGCGATCCGCCTCCACCCAACCCTGCCCGGCCGGCCCCGCAAGGTCCGCGCGCAGGGACCGCCTTGCCCTCGGCAGGGTCTCCAAGCGCCCCGCTGGGGGCCCTTGCGGCATTCACGAGGGGATGACCGCCCACTTCACTTCGTGTCGGGGGAGAATGTTGGCCAACGGTGGAAATCCTCAGGACGTTATTTTATAGGACAGAATGAAAAACTTTTCAGTGTGATCCTGACTTCACTTGGGAAAAACAAAAGTATACGGATGAACCTGGGAAAATGATTGGAATAGAAGACAAAATTATTTCACAGCAGTAATCTTCTGGTGGTAGGGGAACTCTGGGAGACTTTAGCTATCTTTTTTATATGGTTTCTGTATTTCCTATATGGACCAAATCAATATATTATTTTATAATTAGAAATTGCTTTTTGGATTTTCCTGGCTGGCGGTCCACACTTCCAATGCAGGGAGCCAATGTGCCATCCCTGGTCAGGGAACTAAGATCCCACATGCCAAGTCATAGCAAAAAAAGAAACTAAAGAAAAATTGTTCCTTTTTGGAAGGGTAAATGCCTCCACTTCGGGTGATGGATGGATGATGGAGGAGAAGGGCAAGTAAGCAAATGACTAGAATAAATTACTGTGGGATGAGAGTGAGGCCGGAACCAAGTGAGGATAGAGCAGGAATGAGAGGGACCCCAAGGAGAGACCCATGGGAGGGGTAGGAGTCTGCCTGGGAGAGTTGGTACTGGCAGCCTGTGGCTGGAAATGAGAGCAAGGGCAACTACAGGAGAGAGAGAGGGAGGGAGGGGACAGAGTCTGCAAACACAGAGGCAGGAGGAAGCCAGCCTGAAGCAGGATAGGGGACAGGCCCCAGGGGAGGCTGGAACCTAGAGCAGTGGGGCAGCGAGCAATATGCCGGGCCCACCTAGTGGTCAGCCCAGCCTGCATCTGAGGCTCTGGCCACCCTACCCTTCTCTGTCTTTGTGGGACCTGGCAGGAGGCCTTGTGTCTGGACAGCTGGGTTCAGGGGAGGATGGAGAGTCTGGCTCAGCAGCTTTGTAACCTTGGGCAAGGCACCTCGATGAGCCTCAACTTTCTGTGAAATGGGGATCCTGACTCCAATCTCCTGTTGATGATCTGTAAGCCCAGTATCTATCTAAAAGGTGCTCAGAAGACATTTGCTAAACTCAGTAGATGGGGACTGAAAGAAGATTTAATGTTTTAAAAATCTAATGTCACCCATTGCAGTGTCATGTGGGAAGGAAGCCTGGGCCTTTTCTGGAGGCTGAGAGCAGGGACTCTTGCCACTGCCCCCAGTTTCTACCAGCTCGCCCACTCAAGACCTCTCCAGCATCGCCAGGACACCGCACGGCCACTAGAGGGTGCTTATTGCATCTTCACTCCTGGGAGTGTGTTTGGTCCTAGGGTAGAGGGCTGCTCCCAGGAAGCTCCCTTTCTAGCCAGTGGCCTCAGCTTTCCACGATGACTAGTGGATCTGATTTGCCCCAGGGACAGTTCCTGTTCTGGGGGAGGGGCACAAAATAACATGTAATCCAGACTGGAGGGCTTGAGCAACTGTCTCTTCTCTGCCCATCAGTTTCCCTTGGACCATACATCTCCATCAGTCTCATCGTGGAGAAGGCAGAAAGAACGGGGAGATCATCCCCTCCCAGGTGGGGCCAGACTAGGGGTGCAGGGGAATTTTTAGAAGTCACTAGAGTCCCTGGAGAAGGAAATGGCAACCCACTCCACTATTCTTGTCTTGAGAATTCCAGAGACAGAGGAGCCTGGTGGGCTACAGTCCATAGCGTCCCAGAGTCATACATGACAGACACTACTAGAGTTCTGAATCTGTCAGGACCCAGGGTTCACAGGGGAGTGATGGAAGGTAAAGGCAAGTAATCAAATGTGTGCATGCACTGACATAGACCCAGAGAAACAGAGTCACATGGAGATACACACAGGCACACAGAGAAAGAGTAACTCACACAGATACAGACAGAAACTCAAACACAGAGATCTGATCAAACAGGTTTTGCCACCAGAGAGGAAAGGGAGCTGATCAGACAAGTCTATTCACCACCCAGCTCTCCAAGTGTCCCTCCAGTTTGTCATTCCCCAGGATAAAGGATCAGCACATGTACAAAAGAAAATAAAGAAAAACTGCTCAGCCTGAAGATGCCTTGCTTGTTTTTGTTTTTTCCCCCCCTCCACCTCTAAATAACCATTTGAATGTGTTTTGTTCTAGGAGCTGTAAGGCATGCACAAAGGGACCCCTTTCTCATGCAGGAAGGTCCTTCTCTGGGGCCTCCCCTCCCCAACCCACCCCCAGCCAGCCACCCACCCACCAGCTGAGGTGGCTTTCCATCCTGGGCCCAACAAGAGTTTTAAAGAGCGAGCCCTTTAAAGAACCATATCGAATTTTCCAAGTTAAATTGCAGGCTGAGATGAAATTAGGCTCCCTTTTTTCAAACAGGGTTGCTTTATTAAGTAAGGGGAATTGTAGCAAGGGGGGGTTGCTGCAGAGCAAGTAGGAGACAGGGGCAAGGATGGGTGCTAACCAAGCACCTCCATCCACACCAGCTTCCCAGGATGAAAAGCTGACTCCTGTCCAAGCGTGACACCGAGTAGGAAACAGCTTGGGAACTCTGCCTCTCCCTCCTTCCTGCTGGTGGGTCTCCGGTCAGGCGGTCAGACATTGTCACAGGTCTCCTGGGACTCCTTGTCACTCACAGGCCTCTGCCCCATCCACTTTTCACACGGAGGCCAGGAGAGGCCTGTTCAGTGCGGCTGCAGCTCACTCTAATCCTCCAAAAGCTTTTTTTCCTTTCCCTTCCTCTGGCCTCTCCCTGCTCCAGGCATGAAAGCCCCCTCCCCACAGTCTGGTAAATGACTTGTAATTTATGAGCACATCAGTCCAAAGTGCATAAGTCATATGGGCACAAAGGGGCCGGGTAAATATTTAAAGATTAGAGCCAGCTGGGGAGAAGCACAAAGGCCTGGGACAATGAGGGTCTCCGGGAATTCACTCTCTCCGCTTTGGGCCAGCCGGGTTCAGTGTTGATGCACTCTCCGGAGTCCCAGCCTTTGTGCCCCGGAGGGCCCTCCGCTGCCTGGCTATTCGGAGTCCTAACCCTGCTAAAGAGAGTTAAACAATCGCAGCCTCTCCAACCCCATCTGGAGACAATTGGCTGAGTCATTTTGGCGCTTTTGCTGTGTCTCAATAGTTAATTACATGGAGCCATCACTTCATTCCATTTTGAAATACATTGCGGGAGGGGGAGGGGTACGCACTTTTCTCCCTCCAGTCACCGCACCAGGGGCAGCCTCCACAGCACTGCCAGTTAGGGTAGCTTTACATGCCTAGGGACTGCAGGAAGGAAGAGGTTCCCACCCAGGGCCCTGGAGAGGCTGCATCATTCTGTGATGTTCTTTCTTTTGCCAAAGTTGTAAAACCAAATAGAAGAAGGGAGGACAAAGGCACAGGTCACTTGTGGCCTTAAATTCCCCGGCCTGAGAAAGCAACTGGCATTGAGTAGCCCTGGAAGCCCCCCAACACTTCCCTGGGCTATAGAAGGAATTTTTCCTGAATGAGCAACTGAGGCCTCTGTCCTCTGCCCCACTCCACAATCTCCGCAGGGCTCTGCCTGGACTTGTGCTCTTTTCCAAGCCCTCTGGGAAGCCCAGAGGCTAAAGATGGAAAGGGAGTCAGTGGCCTACATCCCGGCTTGCATAAGTCCGGTTTCTAAGTTAGTCTATGCCCTTGCCGGCAGCCCGAGGGCGCTTCGTTCTGCTTGCTCTCAGGGAACTAAGTGAAGAAGTGAACCGCTGCCTCTCCCTCTACCTGGAAAAAAACGCCTCCCCCGCCTCTGCGCGCCCTCGGAGCCTGGCCTGCCCGAGGGTGTCTAGGATGCCCAGACGCAAAACTTGCGAACACACCTGCGGGTCCCTAGCCAGGGTCTCCGAGCAGCATCTCGATGGAGACTCCTGTCTTTCCCAGTGACCTTGCCAAATGCAAAAATCTGCCTTTAACTTAGTGGGGGAACCTGCTGTCAGAAGACAGAGCCTGAATTAGGGGTAAAGGGTGGCCTAGGGTAAGGGTGGCTGAAAACACTCTGAAGACGGGGGAGTGGGGAAGGTAAGATAGAATTTGCGCGGAGATCTCCTTTCAGTCTTGAGTCCTGTGCGATCCTCAACCAGCTTAGTCAAGGTTGGTGGCAAGGATGGTGGCAAGAAAGCTGCGCGAGGACCCGGGCAAGCCCAGAAAATGAGGGAGGCGAGTCAGTCTAGGTGGGGAGATGCCGGCCTGAGGACCTCCTGAGGGGGAGGGGACGCAGCGGGCAGTGCTGGGGTAGGGGTGGGGAATGAAGGTGAGGGTAGGGGCAGCCTAGGTGGAGGCCCGTTAAGCCGGCGGGGGCTGAGCTTAACCACTCGAATTCCGCCAGGGCCGCCCTGGGCTGCCTAGGCCGGCTTTGCCTCCCGCAGCCAGAGCAGAACATTGCGAATTAGCGCATTTTGCGGTCAATTTTCCACTGCTTAAGAAACACTAAGCCACCCAAGTGAGCGGCCCCACCCAGCGCGGCCAGGATCTTAAGGCACGGGCTCTAGAGGAGTGTTTGGCTCTAGGAACTGCGGATGCCTGGGTGCAGGCGGGGGCATTTCGTGGGCCCCTTTATTGAGGCCCTAACTCTGGAGAGGGGGCGGGCCCGGTTCCCCCGCTGCTGGCCGCGATTGCTGCGCCGAGGGCCATTGGTTTGCTAATACCGCCGGCGCTGAAAGGCGCGGGCGGCGGTCTATGGGGAGGGCTAGTAATTAGAGGACAAATTGCCCGGCTGCCCGCACTCCTCGACAGCGGGGCGGGGGTGAGGGGACCGCCGGAGCGAGGCGCGAGCCCACCTCGGTGCAGGGAGCGGGGGTGAGGGAGACCGCCGGAGCGAGGCGCGCGTCCTCCTGTGTGCAGATGTGCCGCAGCTGGAAGCCCGCGCGCAGCGGGGCGCCAGGAGTTTGGTCCCGAGGAGGCGGGCGCGGGCGCGGCTTTGTGGGGCCAACACAATGCCCTTAACACTCGGCTGCCCCCTTTGTGCCCAGCCGCGCCTCCCGCCCCGAGGCACCTTTGTATCTCGCCGCCACCGCCCCCCCCGCCGACCCCCCAAGCCCGAGCGAGCGCGCGGAAGCCACTCGGGCCCGGCCGGCCCCGGCGCTTCAAAGCTGCCCGGCGCGTGCCAGCGCCCGCAGTTCAGCCGCGGCCCCGCGGACCGCCCGTGGCCCGGCCCGGTCCCGATCTGAACTAAGGGCCCTGCGGCCGGGGAGGAAGAACACTTCGGAGCCATGGTCACCAAGCTTCTGACTGAAAGGAGGGAGGGGCGCGATTCTCCACGCTGCTTGGCGCCTAGGAACGCCGCTGCCGGGCAGGGCCGGTCAATACCCCGAGCGGGGGTGGATGTCAGAGAGGATGCCCCGGCTCTAGGGAGCTGGGGGCCCACCAAGGACCCAGCAATTTCCCCTCCCCCTCACTGCAAAGGCCAGGTTGTAAAGTCATCAGCAGCAGGGCTCCTGTACTGAACTTTTGGGTCCTTGTGACTTCTCCATCGCTCTCACAAGCAGCAGTAGGGAGCTGCATGTTCATGAACTGAGGCCAAGAGAACTCAGTCAAGGGAGATGTGTAGGTTTGAACCCAGGGACTCCCCCGAATGGACAATTCCCGTCCCTCGCTAGTGTTGTCCAGTTCCTGAAGCCCAAGCAGGGATTGCCCAGGAGTCTTGCTGGAGCACCTAGCCGCTGCTGGCACGGGGCCTCCTCCTCTGAGCTTGAGTCTTCAGCCTGAATAATGAAGAAGGCGTTAGCATCTTGGGCCTCCAGTGATGCGCTCTCTGGAGGCTCAGTGGTCTTCCCCACCCCCACCTCCCACTTGTTGGGACCCTGAGAAGGCTAAGGGGCAGGGGTTGGGGGAATAAATTCCCAGGCCTTCCCTGTAAGGGAACAGAGACTGAATCATCCAGCCTGAAGACTCAGGACTGGAAGAAGGAGAAGCTATTCTGACTGCCCTGGCCTGAGGCTGCCTGCAGCTTGCCCCTCCCCAGCTTGAAAAGAGTGGTTTAGGTCCTAATAGGGCCAGAGGGCCCCTGAGCCCAGTCTGCACCCCAGCACAGTACCTCTCCCAGTCCCAAGGTCCCAGCGAAGAGGAGGCTGGCTGTGGCCCCAAGGGTGGGCTGCACGCTTTAATGAGACACATGTTGCTGCGTGGCCCCTGCGGGCCTGGCTTTCAGTGGCCACAGGCAGAAAATCGCTGTATTGTCCCAACATTAGGGAGACTAATGTGGTGTCGCCAGTGGCCAGAGCGTGAAGCCGGAGGAAAGGCCTCACTGGCAGGCACTCCCAGCCTCTGTATCTTCATCAGACCAGAGGAGGCCTGGTGCTCAGTCACCATCATTAACAGGGCCTGCAGCCAGCTGGGCTCTTGGACCTCCCCCAGTGGGCTTGTTGGTGAGGCCCAGAACCTAGGGAGACTGGGACGGTACAGGGTTTGGAGAGCATGGGCATGGGAAGGAATCTCAGACTCAGGAAGAAGTGAGGATGAGAGGGATAAAGGAAAGACTGGAGGTGAGGCCTGGGCTAAGGGGAGAAAACAGGCAGAGAGAGGTGGGGAACTTGCCTGTTTGTCCCCCTCTCACCCCTCCCCCTCAGGGTTCCACTTGTCCAGGAGCGCCTCATTGACATGTAAACGAGGGTTCCCTATAAAGGTGGTGCTGCCTCCAGCGGCTCCACTAGGACAACATGGGCACTCAGCCCGAGACCCAGGGCAGCTCTGGTGGCCCCACTGGCAACTTCCGCAAGGTCTGGGGTTCTGAGGGTTGCGGGGGTGAGGGGTAAGACAGAAGGCGCCGAGAGGGCCAAGGTTCTGCAGGTCATGTAACTACTGCTCACCCCCAGGTCTCCAAGCCGCTGATGGAGAAGAAACGAAGGGCACGCATTAATGTGTCACTGGAGCAGCTCAAATCGTTGCTAGAGAAACACTACTCGCACCAGGTGAGACCGGGGACACGATGGAGGTAGAGGGGGTGATATAATCCCCGGCCTTATTTGCTTGAACCCAGGCTGCGGTCCTAAGAGCTCTTTCCATGGACCCGCAGATTCGGAAACGCAAGTTGGAGAAGGCGGACATACTGGAGCTGAGTGTCAAGTACATGAAAAGCCTTCAGAACTCGGTGCAAGGTAGAGGGAGGACCTGTGAGGGTGGGACAAGGGGCTGGAGAGGGAGGTTTGTGGGGTCAGAGCCATGGATTCTACAAGGCCAGATAAAGGAGAGATGAACAGAAAACCGCTCAGGGCAGCTGAATGAGGAGGTATTGCTGTAAGTGGGGAGGCAGCAAAAGTCTGGCTGGCTGCAGACTTGTAATCCGAGTGAGTGAAGGTCTGGACCCATGGGAGGGGGTGAGTTTCGGCCTCCCCGCCCTCCTTCCCTAATCGTCCCTCTCTCTTCTCCCTCTTTCTTTCCTCCTCTCCCCTCCCTCCACACTTCTCCCCTCCCTTTCTCTCTCCTCTCTACATCTCTCTTTTCCTCCTCCACCTCCCTTGTTCTCCCCTCCTTTCCACATTTCTCTCGTCCGCTGCCCTCCCCCTAGGGCTCTGGCCGGTCCCCAGCGGAGCTGAGTACCCGTCGGGCTTCCGCGGCTGTCTGACCGGCGTTAGCCAGCTTCTGCGGCGCGGAGAGGAGGGCGGCGCCGGTCTGCACGGCCCGCTGGTGCACGAGCGCGGGGGCGGCAGTACCATGGACAGCGCCAGTCCCGGCCCCGAGGCGCCCGCGCGGTGCGGCCCCTGCGCGCCCCCAATTTGGGCCCCTGCTCCGGCCGCCGGCGGATCGCGGTCCCCGCCACCCCGGCGCCTCCTCTCTGGCGGTTTCCCCGGCGCCTCCACCAGCATCCCGGCCCCGCAGTCGACTTCTCGCCGCTTCGCGGAGAGCCCGGAGACGGGGCTGCGCTTGTGGCGACCCTGGTGAGGCTCAGATGCGGCCTCGGACTCAAGGGGACCCTCGTCTGGTCTGAGGACGCAGACTGTTTTGAACAGTCGGGACCCCAGTCGTCGGTTCTGGTCCCAGGACGGGGTGACCGGGAGGGGGCCGCGTCTCTGCTAACTCGGGGAAATACACAAAGCTATGATTGGACCGGGTTCTGAGCGTCTAGGCATAACCCCATCCTCGCCCCAGTCCTAGCTACTCAGGCTGGACGCGCTTTCTGCTCCTCCCACCCTCTACTGGGGCTGAGAGGAGGTGTCCCGGGCTGCGCCCCTTTCCCAGGGCCCTTGGCGGGCAGCCCGCCCTCTCCCCCGCCCCGCGGCCGCGCGGCGGTGGGAAGGTCGCCGTCCGCAGAGGCCCAGAGCGGACCCCTCGCAGCGAGGAGAATCGCTGCCCCGCCCCGGCCCATTCAGAGGGCCGGGGACGCCGGGTTCCCAGAGGCACAAAGCGCGCCAGGCCCCGCCCCGCTAGCGAGGAGCCCCCAGCCCACCCCCACCCTAGACCCACTCGGCTTCCACGGATTCCCACCCCCTCCGCACGCGGCGCGGCCCACCCGCTGGCTCGCGCTCGGAAGTCAGTTCTCCCAAAAGCCCCCTCCTCAGAGGTCCCGCCCGGTGAGTTGCTCCGCCTACCGCCACCGCCACCCGACGCCCTGCTCCGCGAGGCTCCTGGTAGGGACCCCGCGCACCGTCCTGCCAACTGGAGATATGCTAGGGCAGACTCCGGCTCCACCCAGGGGACAGTTCACTAATCCCCACTCAGAAAAGACCTCGGCCTTCCAGACTCTAGGCCTCGGACCGCTGCCTCCAGGGAGCCCCCCATCCTTGACAACCCTCGGAGCGCTGTGCGACGGTTAACGCGTCCGAAAATGAAGTCTTTGCTATACCCGGACTCTAGCCCGAGAGTCCCGGCCCTCGAAGAGCAGGCCGGAGGCGTGGAGAACAGGGATCCTGCGCTGAGACCAGGAGGAGATCGCGGCACCTCCCACCATCTTGAAATTCAGAATAAAGACAGTGCGAACCTGTGGAATGGGTATAAAGAGGCCATGAAGGTTCTAATATCTCCCATGATGCCTACTTGGGTGAATCTGTTTGAAGTACAAACATCAACCTTGTATAAAACATTTCCTTTGGGATTGCCCCTGTCTTGCCCTGTGCTAAACCTGTTCTCTTCAGACCGCGGAGAGAGGCGGCCCGACTCCCCTACCTGACCCAGCCGGCTCTCTGGAGCCGGGGCTGGGGTCCCGCAGTGGTGGTCCTGGGGCGGCCTCTTGGGTCTCCGCTTTTGGAGACTAAGCCTGAGGGCCACCAGGTGGCGTCCTTACACCGCGGACCCAGGGGAGCGTCCTCCAAATCCCAGCCCCGGTTGGTGGGCAGGTCAACCCGCACAATGAGTCCGCCTCCCCAGGCACGCCTCCAATCTCAGTGCCCCTGGCTTCCCCGGTGGCTCAGATGGTAAAGAATCCGCTTGCAATGGAGGAAACCCGAGTTCGATCCCTGGCTCGGAAAGATCCCCTAGCTAATGGAATGGCAACCCACTCTAATATTCTTGCCTGGACAGACCATGGGGTAGCAAAGAGTCGGACATGACTGAGCAACCAACACCTTCTCGCCCTCAGAACCAGCCTTACTGGGGTTAGGGGTCCCTGAAGCCATCCCTAGGCAGGCGCAGCCACCTGCACTCACAGGACTTTGGAGCCCACCACGCCGCTGCTCCTGGCCCGACTCACCTGCAGGATTTGCAGAGAGGAAAAAGTCAAGTCCGACCCAAAGGAAGGGCGCACTGGAGGAGGAATTCAGGACCCAGGGGGAGAGACGTTTAGGGGCAGCTGGCCAGCACTGCTGTTAGATTCTAGGGAGGTGTTTCCATGAAACTGGCCTGGGATTGCCCGGTGCAAATTATATAGGAAGTTTTTATTGGAGTCTGTACAGAAGAGAAATGCTCAGTTGTGAAAAAACTACAAACGGATCCCTGGCTCTGGGCTGGGCGGTGGTATGAAGACAGAACTCCCTCCCCGGTGAACCCAGGGTCAAGCTGCTCATCAAGGCAGCAAACAGGCCTGGAAACTAAACAAAGTGAGAGAGGGGAGCCCCAGGCCCTGGGGGCCTCCACTTGGGATTCTCCCTCCTCTTTAATTTTGTAAAATCTAGGCCTGGAGGGACTTGAGGGGACCATGCCTCCCTGCAAGTATTGCCATTGGATATGAAATACACAGAGTGAAAACTCAAGGTGGACAAATCAGCCAGCCTGATGGGGGGTTGGGGAGGACAGCGGTTAACTAGTGACCTCTGCCCCCACATGACATGTCGATCCTTAAAGGCACAGCAGCGTTGGCGAGGCAGGCGTCCCATGGCTGAGGCTTGACTGGAACATTCTGATTTACTCACCTGTGGACAGCTCCTCCCCCCAAGTTACCCCACAGCCAGAGACTGAAGGGGCCTCTGAAGCTGAGACAGAGCTATGTAGTCCTCTCCAGGCCTCTCTGGAGCTGGGACACTGTCTGAAGGGTGAGGAAGCCGGATCGGCCCCCAGAGGGGCAGAGGCAGTGCTGCAATTCCAGATTGCAGAGCAGGAGGGAAGAGGGCGTAGGCCAGCTCCTCACAGGCCCCTGGAACCCACTCCAGACCTTCACAGGTAGGGGTCACTGCATGGAGGCAGGGGATGGGATGGGACTGCCTTTGCATACACCCCAGCCCCTACAACCCAAGGTCTACGGGTATTCCTGGGCCTCTTCTTAGCCTGAGCCTAGGGTCTTCCTCCATGCAAAACCCAGCAGACACTCCCTGAGGGTCCATGGACAAGCCCAGGTCTGCAAGAGGTGTGCCTAGCATGGACAGCAAGAGAGTCCTGACTCAGGGTGGAGGAAGACTCACCATGGACTAGACCTTACACCCAGAACCTGGGAGGACTCTAAGCCAAGATCCCTTTCTGGCCAGACATGCATGGGTTGGGGATGGGCACCGGGATAAGGAAGCCCACTCCTGCTTTGCTTCAGTTCTCTCCACCACGTACCCCACAACCTTCATGGCGGGGGTCCCAGAGGTGGCTAATGTGGTGGGCACAGACAATGAAGGCAGAGTGATGAGGGAAGGGATGTGAATAGGGGTCAAAGTGAGTGTGGTACCACTGGTGATGGTGCAAGTGTTGCGCTTGAGCTTGGCTGGGGAGAATGCCCAAGGGGCCAGGGACACTAAGCGTGGGAGGCCTCAGGCTTGGGGGCCACACTAGGCCACTGAAGACTGACCCCCACAGAGGACCCTAGGAGGATCCTATGCTACTTTCCCTCCCTGTCCACTCCGTGGCCAGGGCACACAGACCAGGAGACCTGTCCAAACAGTCCTGAGAGTTAACATGGTCACCTGCTCATCACAGATGGGGAAAGCGAGGCAGAACAGGTCAGCAGGAAGACCTGCTCAGAGAACTTGGTTTGGGCTCCGAAGACCCCTGTGCTTAGAGACCCTCTGTACCCCACCCCTGAGGTGAGACAATTACAGTGCAGAGTGGAAGGCCGGATGGAGTCCGGTGGCTCCTGTGCGGCTGAGCTTTGTTCTGTCTGGTGGTGTCCTCTCTGGGCAACCCACCACCACCGTCACCCTAGCCCAGTCGCTTCCGTGTGGAGCCCGCCTTTTCCCAGGCCCCAGCCTTACTCTGCCCCGGAGGTGTCCTGCCCAGAGGCTGGTCCGTACCCAGGGTGGTTGTCCAGGGCAGGCGTCATCCCTCCAGGCAATGGTCGCCCCGTCAAGGTTGGCAGATGTCCGGGAAGCTTGCCCAAGCCCAGCCCGGGCTAGGGTGGTATCTTTGGTGCTTTGGCCCCGTAGGCGGCCCGGCCCGCCTGGTGACTTGGCAAGGCGCCAGCGGGTCCTAGGACGCGGAACCCAGCGAGTCTGAGTGCAGTGTGACGTAGCCCGACGACTCCGAGGGCGAGCTCAAGAAGCTGCTGGTGCTGCCCGCGCCCGCCGCGTGCAGACCGCCGGGCTCGCCCCACGACGTGCTCAGGCCAGTCCGCAGGGTTCCGGAATGCGTGTGTGCATCCGGGAGCGGCCCGGGGCGCCTCTGCGCGCCGCCGCCAGGGGGCGCCACGTCCCCACCGGGCTGGGTGCGGTTGGGGGCAGGGGCGCAGGCGGGGAAGGACCCTGGCGGGCCGGGCGGGCGTCGTAGGGCCTGCGGCTCCCGCTCGAAGGCGGTCAGCGCGAAGGCGTCGGGCAGCAGCGAGGCCGAGGCGCAGCGGACGCCGGGCCCGGGGCGGCGGCGCGGGCTGCTGGGGGGCGAGCCGGGGGCGCGGCGCGGGCCGTCATCCAGGGCCGGGGGCCTCAGAGACAGCAGGCTGTCGGCCGAGCGACGTCGCGGGCGGAAGGGGGGCGCGTCCTCTGCGAAGGCCAGCAGGCTGCCGCGACGCCGGTCGGGCCTGCCTGGCATCACCAGGGCGGCCAGGTCCTCGCCGGAGCCCCAGCGTGGCAGGAACGTGGGCAGCGGGACGGCGGCCCACACGTCTGCGTCGTCATGAGAGAAGCGTCGCGTAGGCGGGACCTGTGAGGATCGTGGGGTTAACTCCCGTTACCCTCCTGGAAAATGGGGACCTAGCCTCCCCTCACCGGGCAGGGTGGCTTGGAGTTAGGGGTCACCAGGCCAGGGGCCCCTGGTTTGCAGCTGTGTGATTTGGGGCAACTGACGATCTTTCCAAATCTCAGTGTTGTCATCCGTAGCTTGGGTCAACTGGGGAGAAGTCCCCTTGAGTAGGGTGCTAAGCCCCAAGGAAATGACACAGGTGCCAGGTTGAACAACCTCCTAGCGCACAAGGGAACTGGGGCAAAGGGGCTGGGGTGCCCTCCATGGGCTCTATGACCTGGGGCCAGCCCATCTTGGGAGGTGAAAGGCAACCCTGGGAGACAGGGCAGGCACAAGATGGGCTCCTACTCAGAGAGGAAAGGCCTTGGAGAGGTCAGGGTATCCCCCACATGCATATTGCGCGTCTCCAGCCCTGCCTGTCTCTACCTGCAGGTACTGCATCTTGTCCTCCTGCAAGGGCCGCAGAGGGTAGAACTGGGGCAGGCCCCCCTCCTCCAGGGCAGAGAGCTCATACTTGGCCATCCTGTCCAGGGCCACAAAGTCGCCCCCATAGTTGTAATCCAGGGAGCGCTCCAGCACTAGGTCTGGGGGGACGCCACCTTCCAGGCTGGTATCTGCAGGGCAGGGCAGAAGTTTAGGGCCATGGAAACTTGGGGGGCTTCAGGAGTGAACCCCAGGGACCCCCAGAGACACGCGCAGGGCTGGTGGGCCAGTTAGCAGAAAAGGAGATGGGCGGGGTGCTCCGTTCAAATCCTGACTCTGCCCCCTTTTAGTTGAGGGGCTGGGGAAGTCACAGACCCTGAGCCAGTTTCTTCTATGGGGCCAGGAACTAAATAGACACAAGGAGTTGACACTGGCTGGCAGGTGGCAGGGGCTCAGCCAAGGGTCACATTGTTACTGCTGGGGAGAGACAGGACTGGGTCCTCAGGAGCCCCTGGGGGCAGTTCGCCAGGACCCCTAAAGTCAGAGACTCCAGGAAACATTCAGGCTGGAGTCCACAGCCACTCTGTTAACTGGAACATCTGATTAACTGAAACCCTGGTAGAGGGGCAAGCCAGACAGGAGAATGCTCCATGGGACACTGGGTCCCGTAGGGGTTCAAGCACCTGTGGGGTAAATCGGTGGATCTGAAACCTGTCCTCCCACTGACGCCAGTGATCTCCCCCAGGCGCCATTCTCCACGGGGCCATCCTCACCATCATCCGACTCCTCATCGTTGGCCATGAGGGCCATACACTTCTCCCAGACAGCCTTGAGATCAGCACGGTAGCGGTCACAAGCCCAGAGGAAGACGGGCAGCAGCAGGGCCTGGGTCACCGAGCACCATAGCACACACAGTGCCATCCAGGGCGCCGAGGCGTCTGCCCGTAGGCTGCTGAAGCTCACCACCTGTGGGCACAGGGGTCGGTCTGGCACCCGGCAGGACCCCCATCACCCCGCTTCCCCTCCCAGCCTCAGTTCTCCCATATGCAGGGCAGGTCTGACTGCCCACCTGCCAGAGGAGGCAGAGGAGGTGACAGAACTCTGGGGTCTTGGGCAGGAAACGGCTGGAGTGTGAAGGGAGAAGTCCATGCCCGCCCACTGACAGCTACTCACTGCCAAGATGGACAGTCACCAGACTGTGTGTGCACCGGGAAGCACTGGGTACAGCCTCCCTCATTTCATCCGTGACTGCCTGAGGACGGGGATCCAGGATTACCATCCCATTTTTGAGAGCCAGGTCTCCAATCTACCATCCTTCCTGCTCCCTGGCTCGTGATCTCCTTGGCCCTGCCTCTACTCTGGGGGTCGACCTCAGACCCAAGTGGGGAATCAAAGCAGTTTCTGAGGATCAGAGGGTCTAACTCGGTGGCTTTTGGGTCATGGCCCAGTGGCCCCTCATTCCTCTGCTCCCAGGGGAGTTCACTCCTCCACTCAGAGTGACACTGAACTGTTCCCCTTTCAGAGCTGAAGTGAGCATGAGGCAGACATACATTGGTTCTTCCACGCGAGCTGTGTGACCTTCAGAATGATGCTAAACCTCTCTGGGGCCCACTTTCTTCATCGGTGAAATGGGCTGAGAACATCTTGAGGCAAAGTTTTCAGACACTGCACCAGGCCTGCAGCATCATGTGGGTTCTGTAAACAGTACTCCCATCTATTCCCTGCTGAAGAGAAGCTGGGGGGCCCTCCCCCCACTGCTATTCCCATCTGGCTCTGCAATTTCACACACGTGCCTTCCCTCTACCAGCAAAGGGCCCCACTGCACACAGGAGGTCTCCACCTAAGGGGTACAAGACCCGTTAAGGGTGGGGCTACACCCTGCCTATGAAGCTGCCACCCCACCTGTCACCTGCTGAGGCTGGGGTCCTGCAGTGATGTCCTTAGGATGAAGCCTCTCTTGGGTCCTTGCCCCTCTACCAGTCCCTGTCCAGCTCTAGACCCTCCAGGGGCTGGGCTGGAACCTTATGGGTGGGAGGGCTCGGCTACTGAGTCCAGACATCATTCTTGGGCTAGGCCTGGGGCACAGCCTCATAGACAGGAGCCCAGGCAGCCTCCATGGGCCTTGGACCCTACCTGGCAGGGTCTTCAGACCAGCCCTCACCTTGACCTTCCTCAGCTGCTGATGCATGCATGCTAAGTTGCTTCTGCTACTGCTGCTAAGTCACTTCAGTCGTGTCCGACTCTGTGCGACCCCATAGATGGCAGCCCACAAGGCTCCCCCATCCCTGGGATTCTCCAGGCAAGAACACTGGAGTGGGTTGGCATTTCCTTCTCCAATGCATGAAAGTGAAAAGTGAAAGTCAAGTCGCTCAGTCGTATCAGACTCTTAGCGACCCCATGGACTGCAGCCTACCAGGCTTCTCCGTCCATAGGATTTTCCAGGCAAAAGTACTGGAGTGGGGTTCCATTGCCTTCTCCGTAAGTTGCTTCAGTTGTGTCCAACTCTTTGTGACCCCATGGACCGTAACCCGCCAGGCTCCTGTGTCCATGGGGTTCTCCAGGCAAGAATACTTGAGCAGGTTGAAATGCCCTTCTCCAGGGGATCTTTCTGACCCAGGGATCAAACCCACATCTCTTACGTCTCCCACACTGTCAGGTGGTGGGTTCTTTAACACTAGTGCCACCAGAAAGCTTGTTCAGCTGCTGGGATCAAGTCCAACTCTCCAGCACACATTCAAGGCCTGCCCTGCCTCCCAATTCAGGACCAAACCCAATTCTGCTACACCACATCCCCCCTCTGTCCACCCTGGGACCTGGGTCCAAGAGGAAGCCTGTGACCCCACCTTCCATAGCCTCTGTATCAAGTGGACCTCACCCAGATCAGGGGTGGAAAGTCTCCTACAGTGTGATGGAAAGACCCTGGTCTCTGCAGCCACCTGACATGGGCTCAGTTCCCACCATGGCTGCCCTGACTATATATTGGTCACTTGACCTCTCTGAACTTCGGTTTCCTAACTTATAAAGTAGGGGTGATGATGATGCCTCCTGAAAGGATCAGTGTGAGTAAGATTCAACCACTAATGCCTGGAGCACACCCAGCCCTTGTCTGTTCCAGAGGCCATGTCCCCCCACCAGGCTCCTACCACCCGCCAGGCTCACCCACCAGCACGGGGAAGCCCATGAGGCAGTCGTAGATGACCACGATGGTGGCCACCAGGCCAGTGATCTGCAGCGAGGTCCTGGCAGGCTCGGAGCCATCGATGGAGGAGCGGCGCTTGCCCTCCGCGTCCTCCACCACAATAGTGGGCACAGTGAAGGCGCGGCGGTCCGCCCGGCGCCCCACCTGCACCGCCAGTGTCTGGAAGAGGGCAATGGCCGTGCAGACCGCACCCATGGCCACACTGCCGCCCACCAGCAGCAGGAAGCAGACGCCGAAGCCCAGGCCAATCTCAGCCACGATGAAGCGGCAGCCATGGGTGTAGAAGCGTTCACTCGTGTCATGCCAGCCGACGGCAGGAAGGGCCGACAGGATAAAGGACACCATCCAGATGCCCATGACTGTGTGGACTGCCTGCTTCTTGGCGTTGCTCAGCCTGGCACAGGGCAGGGACGAGACAGAGAGGGACCTGGTATCACTCACAAGGTCTCTCCCCAAGCCCTGACGGTCCTCGACTGCCCTGGTCCCCAAGTACATTGTCACAGTCCCTTTCCCCAAGCACTACTGCACTGGGTACCTGCACACCCACACACACCTACATGCACGCACCCCCGCAGCCCTCAGTGTGACACTGGAGCAGCACCCCGCACGGGGGCCGTGTGCCCACGCTGAGGCCGCTGTGAGCTCAGGCACACGTCCCCGCCTAGGATGTTCGTGTTCACATAGGTACCCACCCAAGAACTCACCGGTAGTTGACAGGCCAGCGGACCATCCACATGCGGTGGTAGGAGAGGGAGGTGACGGAGAAGCAGGTGGCCAGGGTGAGGGTGTAGAAGGTGGACACGAAGACCTTGCAGAGGCCCTCGTTCCACTCATAGTCGGGGCGCTGGCGCCGCAGCTGCACCACGGAGTAGGTGGCGATGGGCACGGCCACGTTGAGCATGTGGGTAGCCGCCAGCGTGCACAGCAGGAACTCTAGGGGCTTCCACTTCTTCTGCTTGGCCCCCACGCTGAGGATGCCCCAGGCATTGGCCAGCAGAGAGAGGCCTCCGCACGCCAGCCAGCCCACCGCACTGCCAGGCAGCCGCCTCTCATCACTCATGGTGCAGACGGGAGCTGGCCGGCGGCTGGGACATCCTCCTCAAGCTGGGCCTCAGCTTAGCGCAGCAGTCCTCACATGTGGCGGCCCAGGGACACCAGGGACCACGAGCATCTGCGGAGGGGGGGGGGCAGGCATAACACAGGGAACTCAGTGACTCTCCCCTGGCTCCATCAGCAGAGCTCTTGGGGCTCCTGGGAGTGGGAGACAGAGGGGTCCCCTGATGCTCCGTTTTTTGTCCGGTCCTGGCTTGAGCAGGGCTGCTTTGCCTTCCTCTCTCCTCTCTGAAGCCTCCTGGCTCCTGGGGGGTGTATACAGTGGTGCTCAATCAATGCACATCCCCTCACTTCCATCTACTCCTGGTCAAGGTGTGGCATCTAGGCTTGCTTCCAGGCTGCGTGCATCCTCAGGGAAGCTGCCAGGCCAGGCCCAGGTGGGCCCTGTGCCACAGGCGTACCTGGTATTGTCCCAGGACCAGCCCTCTCACCTTCACACTTCCCAGATCCACATGCAGCCCACATGACGCAGCCCAGTGCACGATGGGGGCCCTCAGCTTCATCCATCCTACTTCATTTGGCCAATGAGGACAGGCCTGGAGGATGAGGCCCCTGAATCTGTTAGGAAAGGGTGATCTGGGGACCAGTTTCCTGCCCACTCTGGGAAAGCATGGCCTGCTTTTCCTGGGTCAGCCCCCAGCAGGCCTTCCATGGCCGGGCATACCTGGAAGGCCCTGGCAGAACCCCAGGCTGGGAGTCCCACCAAGCTCCAGCACGCTAGCTGTGTGGCCTCACAAAACCTCACTCATGTCCTCGGAAATGAGGATGACGATGCTTCCTCCAGGGGGCAGCTGGGTGGATAGACGCCTCATCTCTAAAGCCCAGGGCAGGCCAGGTCACAAACACAGTGGGTGCTCCGGACACCTTGAGTAACATGGGACTATAGCTGGCCAGGGACCAGAACCTGACCCCAAGGACAGCCTGTGGATAGGAACCAGGGACACAGGACCCAGGCAGGATGCACGTGTTGGGGAGCTCCCCCATCCTGCCAGAGAGCAAGAGAGTGATCTCCCCTTCCGGCCTGGCATCTCCCTGAACAGAACAGTGGCCGGTCCTCCGATATGAGGCCCCCCACAGTCGGCCACTCTGGTCACAGCCCGGAGCAGGCAGGGTGGGGAGAGGCACAGCGCTAAGTGCAGGCCTACTGTGTACGCTGCCTACACTTGGGCCTTCTCACTCTCTAGCCTGTTTAATCTCAGTGGCTGCAATTCTCTTGTCCCCAACAGGGAAGATCCCCTGGAGAAGGGGATGGCTACCCACTCCAGTACTCTTGCCTGGAGAATCCCATGGACAGAGGAACCTGGCGGGCTACAGTCCATAGGGTCGCAGAGAGCTGGACATGACTGAGAGACTAACACTTTCAACACTTATGGGTACCACTGAACCAGACACAGCCATGTGATCTCCCAGGGACTGTTCCCAGCTTGGTGTGGACAGGCCATTGCAGGCCCCTGGTGCTCAGGACAGGGGAAACAACACTTCCCGGCCCACTGCTGGGCACCTCTGCTTGTGCTGTACAGAGTGTGGCCTTGACCCCGGTGGACACCAAAGGACCTCTGAGTCCTGTGAGTCTCATTCATTTCTGTGCCCTTGCTAGGGGCCTGCCTGGACCCCTGACCCAGATGAGAGTCTATTCCGGACCACACTAGTGCCCACTAATGGCCTTGAGTGGGGCTGGGAGACTTCTGGAGCCAGACAACTTCCTTCCCAAACATTAGGCTTCTACTTACACACCTGCTGTCCCTTCCTCACCCTAGACCCAGCATGGGAGAAGAGGTGGCCCCACTGGACCCTCCAGCAGTTGTTCAGGTGTCCAGCAAGCCTCCTTGACCTCAGCATACAGAGGCCACTGGTGTGGGGTAAAGAGCTGTTAAAGACTCCAACTCCAGCTCCCCAGCCAGTTACATGACTTAGCTGGGTGTCAGTTTTCTCATCTATAAGTGGATATGAGGGTATCTGTCTGGAGAAGCATGTGGGTAGCCAGGAAGTTATGCCACAGAAAGTGCTTAGAATGGAGCCAGGCACACAGAAAGTGCTCAATAAATGCTTGCCGTGTAGATGTATATACTAAAGGCCTCCCTGCTCTCTGAGCTATGGCATCTCTTAAGGTCCAAGACATTGAGCTCAGAGGTGTACTTGAGCCTCAGACCTGCAGGCACACGCAAGGTAACCCCAACCGAAACCTGGGATGGTCCAGCTTTGGGGGTAATGAGGCCCCAGGGCTACCCTAATGGGTACCTTCATGGGGTCTGGCAGCCTACTCTGGGTCCAGAATGGGCAGAGTATACATGCTGCTGTGGGTCAGAGGCTTATGTTATCAAACAGAAAACTGGGTTCACCATGCACCTGGTGGGCTGGCGTCTCTTTCTACTTGCATTGGCTTCTGTGGCTGTCAAACTGGGACGCCTTTCCTCAGATGCCCAAGCAGGCTGTCTGACTCCTGGGACCCTGGGCCCAGCCCAGCTCACGCTGCCCACCTGCTGATTACTGGTGCAGAATGGGGGGAAGATGCCACGGGCTACCACTAGCACAACCCTTCACGGTGCCAGTTCTTCTGAGTCTAGCCTAACAGTGTCTCACTTCAGGGAAGGGTCCCAGGTGTGTGGGCAGGAGAATGTGCCCTACAGGGGACATTCATCCTTCAAACAGGTACCCTCCTCTCAATTCACACACCCAGTGATCTTGTCTGAAGGACTTCCATCACCTCTGGTGGTCCAGTGGCTAAGACTCTGAGCTTCAAATGCAGGGATCCCCAATCCCTGCAGGTCAGGGAACTAGATCTGTAAGACCCAGGACAGCCAAACAAGCAAATAAATGTATATTTTTTTAAAAAGATGGTTAAGCAGGGGTAAAACCATTTGCCCACGTTCTTATGTGCCTGAGCCAGGTTCCAAACTCTGTCTGACATCAAAATCCTGACTTCTTAAACATTAAAATGCTTGGATACTTGGCTTTTTCTTGTTTCTTGAGCTGAGGTCGTCTTTCTGAGCCTCCGACCCAGGCAAGATGCGTCCTACTATCCCCACAATACAGACGGGAACAGTGAGGCTCAGAGTCCAGGGCAACACTGGGGAGGAAGCATGGACTCTGTGGACTCCTGAGCTGGTTGGTGGTCCTAGGATGGGGAAGGAATATCTCCGGGATGGGCTGGGGAGTGGACACCATGGTCTCCAAATGCAGAGTGAGAGCGGGCTGGCTCTGCAGAAACCAGGAGACCCTCTTCCTTCTGATTGTTAACACCTGCTGCCCATTCACAGGGAGCAGGGGACACTAAGGGCCAGACCCCAACACTCCGCATCACACTCAGTCTCCGCAGAATTCCAGGACCGGACTTCTCCCTCCCTTGCATCCCTGAGCCGCTCCCTGCCGCCCCCTCCCCTTAGGACAACGCTGGGCAAGCTGCAGGTGTGGCGGGCCTGGGACCCACCGGACTCCCTCCGCAGGGTCTGCGGGCGGGGCCCCGACGTGACGTCACGGCCGCGGGCCAATGAGGCCGCATGGCCCCAGGGCTCTATTGCGCAACAAAGAGAACCCAGAACTTGAAAGGATTCCCGGGCTCGGCTGCCGCCCCCAGGCTGCTCTCCGCCCGCGCTGCTGCCCATCGGTCCCGTAGGGCCCTGCTCGGCCGCCGCCCAGGGCGGAGCTCTCGGCGCAGAGCCTTCACATCTCCAACACGCCCCCGGCCCGCCACGCCCGCACCCCCACCGCCGCGGTCAGCGCTCCTCTGTACTCCGATCCCCCGCCCGACCTGGCGCTCGGTCCGGCGCCAGCGGGGCCCCCCACCCTGCCTAGCCCCGAGGGCGCGTTCAAGCGGCGGCCGGGAGCCGAACGCCGACGGGACTGCGGTCCCGGGCGCCCCCCGAGCTTCGCTGGACAGGGGTGGGCCCGGGACCCTCAGATCGGCCATCCCCGCCCCCTGCAAGCAAGTCCCCCCGGGCGGCGCTTCCAGGCCCAGAGGAAGCGGCCGACCCCGGGAAGTTACCCCGAAGGTCCCCAAGTTGGGGGGGGGGGCGGGGTGCGCAGACCTAAGCGGAGCCCGTAGCCATCGGACAGGCCCTGTGACCGACAGACCGCGGACAGCCCCTCCCCGCCCGAAGTCTCCCCACCCGGGGTCGCCTGCCCAGCCGCCTCCGGGCCAGGGAGGCGGCGCTTACCCTGCATTCGGGCGCCCGAGGCTCCAGTTCGCTGCTCCCGCCTCTGGCTCAGGCTGCGGCTCCCGCGCCCCCTGGCCGAGCGCGGGCCAACGGGGGCCGCGAGGGCGGCCGGCGGCGGAGCGGCCGGCGGTCCTGGACATCCTGGCGGCGGCCGCCTGCGGCCGGCGCGTTCCGCTCAACTCGACCCCGCCGCCCCTCCCTCCCTCCCCTCGCGCCTCCGCCACCGCGGCCGTGCTCGGATCCCGCCGCTCGGCTGGCTGCGCCCCGGCGGCCGGGGGCGGGGGGCGGAGCAGGGCGCATGCCTCCGCGGGCGCCTCCGCACCGCCCCTCGGACCGCCCCGCCCCCGCCTCTCGGAGGCGCGGCCCCCTGAGTCTTGTCTGTCTGTCCGCGCGTCTGTGGGTCCTCAGTCTCGCACCGGCGGGGGCGCGCCCTCCGCATGCGCGCCTCCCGGCCGAAGCCCCCTAGGAAGGGCGGCAACTCCCGTGAAGCATGGGCAAGCTTGGCCTCTTGCTGTCGTCTTGGGTCTGTCCACACTCTGGACGCAGGACACGCCCTGCAAACCGCCTGGGGGCCTGGGGCAGGAATGGACAGTGGGAACCTAGGGCTGGGAGTAGAGGGCTCAGGGACGCCTTCTCAAAGAAAGCCGTGTCTAAGGTGAACTATAGGGGCGGGGCATGGAGAGTACTGGGGGGGACCTGAGGACTAGCTGCCTCCAGAAATTAGAAAGTCGTTCATGCGGGGAGTCCGGGCAGGGAGAAGTGAGGTTGGGTCAGCTAAGGATTCAGACATAGCTTCGGCTGGCTCAGGGTTGGGAGGTATGGCCGGGAGGGGGCTCCACCATGGGAATAAGGGGTCGTGTGAAGGGACCACTGGGCTGCTGGTGGTTACCTCTCCTCCCATGGGCTCAGAAATGTTCTCTGTGAAGCTGAGACCAGGCCACTCAGCTGGGAGGAGGCAGGACGGGCGAGTCGGAGTCCCTGGCCCTCTTTCCTCCAACCATCGGGAGCTCGCCCTACACTTAGCTAGCTGAGGCAGAGGCTGTCACCACTAGGCTAGGTGGGAAAATCCAGTAGTCCCCTTGATGGGGGTCTCTGGAGACCCAAATCACAAGAGAGAGCAGCCGCTGGCATCTTGGCATCCTGGCCTCCCGTCCAGCCAGAGGATGCTGCCTGCCTCTTCTAGGAAGCCAGTGACCACATGCATCCTGGACAAAGCCCTCCAGAGTCACTCCTGGGCCTCAAGGCATTGTCCTACCACACATCTGGGAGGCATCCATGTGCAGGAAGCCCTGTGCCCAGAGGAAGGTAGGCATCTGCCCAGGACCAGAGTCAACCAAATGCAGCGAGTGCTGGCTGCGCCACCCCATAGCCTGGATCCTGTGCCCACCTACACCGGCTTCACACCTGGAGACAGCTGGAGAGTTAGGAGCAGCTTTTAGGGGACCCAGAGGGAGCCTTAGGGTCAGTCTTGTGAGACACATTAAAGCTGTCTGAATAGCACGGTTCCACAATGAAACGGGGTTGGTGAGTGCGAGTCCTGGGCCATCTGCTCCCTGTGTGTGGCTTCTGAGTGATCAGGGCCCCTGTGAGCTCTCTGTGGACAGGCCAACTCCCTGCCCGTGTGGTCCTGGTTGTAAACAGACCAGCAGCAGCAGTGGGAGGCTGACACAGGGTAGCCGGTAGTCAAGTGTGGCATTTCTAAGGCCATCCAGCCGTCCAGAGCCTTGGGCCCAGCTGCTGCCCAGCTGGCAGAGGGCAGCGTGCCCCACGCCTATGGCCCCAAGTGCACCTCCACAGATCACCACGGCTACTTGGACTGGTACCCCTGCCCCAGCTGGCTCTGGGGGCACATGGGAGATGAGCTTCCCAGGGCTGCCTTGGGGAACCCCAGGACTGGGGTACTGGGCCTGGCATGGCCGACTATGGTTTCTCAGGGCAAGGTTTGGCTGGCCTGCACAGGATGGTCTTGCTCGCCCTGCCAGGCAGGCCGCTTCCTCCTCCCTTCCTGCCTCGGGCACCCAGGAAGCTGGCATGGGAGCGGGTGTGTGGAGCTGGGGAGGCGAGGCAGCCTCCAGGGGCAGGGTTGCTGTGGCCTCTTGTGGGTGTTCCCTCCTGATGCTCCCAGGCAGGAAACAAACCCGTCAGCCGGGACTGGGGCCGAGACAGATTCTGAAGGTCTTGGCGGACGTTTCTGCACATCTGGAGCCGCGTTCTCTCTCCTGGGCCCAAGGGAGCCCTGTGTGAGGCTGCGCCGTTGACGGCCAGTCTCATCTCCAAGCTTTGGGGATGAGCCTGGGTCAGGAACATCCTCACAGGCAGCGGTGACCAGGAGTGCTGTTGGAAGGGACTTTCTCAGCTGTGGGTGGGTAGGGACCTGGCCCCTACAGTGGCCTCAGCTGCTTACCTGCCCTGAGGCTGCTGGACCAGATGCGTGGGCGCACGTACACACACAGCTTCCTCCCTCACACATGCACACACGTATTTGCAGACAGGGATACTGATGCAAGCGCATGCATGCACACGGGCTGACACACTGCCCCTCAGACCCCCACGCCACAAGCCTTCCCAGTAACCCCACTTGCCCGAGTGGCCGGGAGTTCCTCCTCAGGCACAGAGGCCCTGGCACTAGCTGAGGAGGTCCCCTTCTGGTAGAACCCCTGCCTCTTGCTCTGAGGTGTCTGAGGTGCCTCTGGTGAGGAGAGGCCGGGCTCAGGGCAGGGTAGCTGTGGTTGGTCTGGCTGAGTTTGGCTCTTTCTTTTTTAAAATATTTATTTGTCTGTACTGTGTCTTAGTTACAACAAGAGGGATCTTCAATCTTCATTGTGGCATGTGACCAGGGATTGAACCCCAGCCCTCTGCATTTGGGAGAGTCTTAGCCACTGAACCACCAGGGAAGTCCCCGAGTTTGGCTCTTTCTGCCAAAACTTTGAGTCCTCACAAGTGCCCCAGCTCCCATCAAAGGGAAGGAACTGGATGAGGCCTCAGAGCCTGGAACCGAGGCCCCTGGGCTGGGGTGGGGGGTGGGATGGGAGGGAGGGGTGATCTCTCTGACCAGCAAGTCATCAGGCAAACACAGGTGGGCGCTAGGGCAGGTCCAGGTCCAGGCACCCAGAGGAGTGGGGGGCAGGAGGGTGGCCCTCAGGCCACTAGGCCCCCACTAGGCCTCTGCGTGGCCTCCAGATCCCACACCCAGGGAAAGTGCAACCCCCCAAGACAAATGGCCACCCAGACCAAGGTCCAGCCAAACAGTAGCTTTATTAGTGAAGCTGAACTCTACATACGGTACAGTGTGTGCCCAGGTCACCCCAGGGTTTCCAGGGACTGCGCGGGCATTGGGACAATACTGTGTAGCGTTTACACTGGGGTGATATAAATAAAGCTTTGGTGTAGAGGTTTTCAGGAGAGGTTAACACTGAGAAACGAACACTTCACACAACCCCAGTTGTCAACATGAACTGGGTTTCTGGCCGGGGGATAACTTCTAATGATGCGGTGCTGGGCCTGTTCCAGGCCGGAGGGGCGTCTAGGCCTGAGTGTCCGCCTGGCCCTGCCGCTTCGCCTTCATCTGCAGGTACCGCCCTTTGCCTTCCTCAAAGCGCTTCTTCTCGTCCTCAGTCTCGGGCTGTGGACACACAGAGGAGCAGGCAGGTTAGAGAACCAGTGAATGTGGGCACCGCCCCTGGAGGGCAGAGAGAAGCCGGGCCAGGCCCCATCTTCCTGCAGCCCGTAGGGCGGAGACCCTACATTACTCTCCACAGCAGGTGGAATCTGAGCCCAGGGCCTTCTTGAGAATGAATTTCAGCTGGAAATGCAGTTGATAATGAACTTGGGAGAGGGGCCAAAGGGGGACCCTGTGTTTGCACTCCCAGGGAATGCCAGCTACTCTTGGTCTCTGCCCCAAAGGGAAGTGGGGACATACACCGTGCTGGCTGTGTGACCTTGAGAAGGCCACTTTATTCACTGGCCACTTTACCAGGAGTGAGTGACCGCTTTGTCGGCAGTCACCCCTGGCCAGCACAGAGGCCTAGGAAGTGGCACCTGGTGCCCACCTCACCTCTTCTCTGTACAACCTAAGAAGCCAGGTCCTCAAGTGACCAGAGACTTGGCCAAAGGCCATGTTTTGCCCAGGACTATCCTGGCCCATGCCTGCTGACCAGTATGACAGTGAATAGACCCCCTTTCATTCTTGAGGGTGGCCTGACCTAGCCACTAAGTGCTGTGGCCCCAGACAGAGGTCACGGCAACAGCGCCAGCTGGTCACTTCCAAGACCCCATCTGTCCCACTGCAGAGTTCTTTCTCACTGCCCAGGGGTCAGGGATTCAGGCTTAAAGAGCTCTGCTAATTCCTCTGGACAACACTGCCTTGCGACACTCTGAGGGTGTCTGAAAGCCAAAGAAATGGGGCAGGTGCCCTTCATCTACAATGACACCAAGCCCCAGCAGCTATTTTTAGGCCCAAGGGTTTTACAGGCAAATGGTATATTGACAAAAGAGAGAACAATCAGCCAGAGGACGGAATGTCAGGTTATACCCAACACTCCCTCCCTTTCAGCCTTCTTAGAAATGGTTCTCTAAATGTCACCAGGTGTGAACTATCAGAACCCCACAGCTTGGAGCCAACAGAACATCTGGGCATCTGATGCACTAGGTTGTGCTTCTTAGAGTGCCTCTAGTCCCTGTATGAAGACTCTCGGGGCACACGTGGAAAACGCTGACTTTTCCAAGATACTTTATTGAAGGCTGGCTCTGGTTTCATCTCTGGCTGACTTTTTAAAAAATGAAACTTGAGGCTATGCAATTTGACCTAAAACAGCCCAGGAAAATGGAATGTTCTATCTCCATTTTAGCAGGAAGTTCTAAGTTGGGGGGGGGCACGAGACATCCTTGGGGCCCCAAGTACTCCAGCCCCTGCTGAAGGCACCCCAAGAAGACAAGGCCACTTCCTGCTGAGCCCAGCCCAAGGCTCCTACATACATCCAGGTAAAAGGTGTGAGATCAGGGGCTTAATGCGCATGTACGCATCACTGAGGATCTTGTAAGCGCAGATTCTATGTGTCTGCAGTGGGTCCGGGGGCTGGGACCCATTTCTAACACGTTAGGCAATGCAAGGCAGCTGGCCCATGGAGCGCTGTGGGAAGGACCCTGATCCCTCTCCGTGTCCATCCCTGTTCTAAATGAAAATGGAAGTCATGTCTGACTCTTTATGACTCTATGGACTGTAGCCTGCCAGGCTCCTCTGTCCGAGGGATTCTCCGGGCAAGAATACTGGAGAGGGTTGCCACGCCCTCCTCCTAAGGATCTTCCTGACCCAGGGATCAAACTCAGGTCTCCGTCATTGCAGGCACAGCCAAAGTGGCCAAGAATGCAAGGTCAAGGCCACCAGGCTAAGACAGTGGGGACTTTTTCCTCTCCCACCTCTGTATGGGACTTGCCTGGCATGGTTGAGACCTGTGGCTCCCATCCATGATACATAAAAACCCACTGGATTGTACATTTACACGGGCAACCACACAGCACATAATCATATCTCAAAACCACCGCAGAGGTGTGAGTGTCATCCGAGTTTACAGAAAGTCAAAGGGAAGGTTCAGCGTGGCGGGCCCCCACCCAAATCTGGGCACACGAGGAAGACAGCAGGGCAGAGGTGATGTTCACAGAACTAAATCTGGCCTGGACGCACATGCTCCCACGAGCATGCCGAGCACCCTCCATGGGACCCTGCCTCGGGGAGCTGACCGAATGGCCGACCACACATCAGGAAAGAGGCGGACGGTGCTGCACTAGGAAAGAGACAGTGGCCTGGACCAAGACCAAGTGGAGCAGAGGAAGATGGTCTCAAGGTCCAGGTGTGGTGAGGGCTCCTGGAAAGGCATGCGGGCACCCCCCCAGCTGGTGAGAGTCTGTGTAACCACCCTGGAGGCGTCCAGGGTCATCACGCCCCCCTCCTATGACGACGTGGGGCAGAGGCTGAGTGATCTGCCCAAGCAACAGCCTGTACGAGGCAGAGCCACAGTCTGAGCTGCTGCCATCCCCCAGGCCAGCTTGTGCTGACAGGCTCTCAAGGGTGGGCAGCAGGGCACACGGTGGCCCTCCAGCATCACCCTGGTGAACATCCAGAATGAATCTGGAGCCTAACTGTGTCTGCAGGGGCCCAGCCTCTACAGCCTTCTGCACCCAGGAGAGGACAGGCCAGGGGCAGGGGCACATTCCCCTTCCAGCCCTGGCATCAGCGCCTCCCAGAGGAGGCAAAGAGGAGACGGACGCTGCGCCTTCCCTTCCCACCAGGTCCCAACGCACCCTCAAGGGTGGGGGGGCTCACGTGGCCCTGATGTGTGGCTGCGACGAGCCCGGCCCTCCATCAGGTTCCCCCAAACGACTGCCGCTACCCCACCCCCAGAAGTCTCTAGACATGTGCACTGAAGGTTCTGGACGTTTCTCTCAGTACACGACCCCAGGAGGGCAGAAGCCCAGATGCAGGTATAAGACCTGGTCAATTCCAGTGTCCGCCCGGCAGGGAGTGGGGAGGAGCCAGCGCCCGGCACCCAGCCCCAAGGTTGCTGTGCCGAGCGAGTCCCTGACGTTCAATATTCCGCAGCTAATTCATCAGCCAGGATCTGCCCTCAGACAGACCTCCTGCCGCCTGATGATGGATGTGTGGGCAGCGGGCCGGCTTCAGAGCACGGCCAAACCTTGTTCAGCCTGGGAACAAGGAGCTGGCGAGGGCTCACCCCTCACCTTGTCTCCGGGGACGGCAGCCTTTGTGGGGAGCTCTGGGCTCTGTGGATTCGTGCTGCCACCCCACATGCTGATGGCCCTTTCCTGCCCACCTGCCCTGGGAGGTGTTATAAAGACACCTCAGGGCTGGGGAGAGGCATGTGGGGGAAGAACAGAGCCAGGGGTGAGCAACTCTGCTCTAGGTGGAGGCAGGGTCCTACCTGGCCGGCTGCTGGACGCTCAGCCTCCCCAGGGCTGCGAGCTCAGATAAACAGCTCTCCCAGCCAAGTGACTAAGAGGGGCCACCACTTCCCTGCTGGGCGTGGAGCTGACAGAACTAGACAGATGGCTCCTTGCACGCGGCCCCACCCACAGCCCAGCTGCTGCTGCCTCTTCACAGCCGTCTCCCTCCATCCGGCAAAGTAAATAAATACATAAGTTGTTGGCTGTTGCTGTTTTTAATGGGGGGTTGGAGGTGACGGGGAGAAGGACAAAGCTCCTCCATAGGAATCACACTTCCTCTCAAGTGCCTATAGCTGTTGGCAGGAGCTACCAACTCCTGCAGGCTGCCCGTCCCCCAGCCTGAGGGGGAGGGCTTCCTGTGCATTTGAAAAAGGACAGGTGACAGCAAAGGAGCCCACTGGCAGCTCAGGGTGCGGTGACCCGTTTACCTGCCTGGTGGAAGAGAGAGTGTGCACCAAAGGCTCTGGACACTTTTCTCGGCGCTGGACAGACACCAGAATTGACCAGGTCTGGTACCTGCACCTGGGCCTCTGCCCTCCTCGGAGGGGTGCCAAGGACCATGGGGTCACCGGGACCTGCCATGTGGCCAGGCGGCTCCAGGATGCTCCCAGGGCCAGCTGCGAACCAGGGGTCTCCAGGAGGTGACGTGGTGAAGGGTCTCCTGCGGGGCCAGTGCAGGCCGCTCTCCACTCACAGCGGTTACACTGTGTGTGTGCTCGCCAGCATCACACTCATGAACTCCTGTCATCATGAACAGCCTCAGAGACGAAGTGTATTCCTGTTTGCCAACACATAGCTGATACCCTGGGAGGAGGGCAGTTGGCCCTGGGGCTCAACTTAAGGCAGCTGGATCTTTGGAAGGTCATACTCAGGCCCAGGGACACAGGGGTGGGGGTGGGGTCCCGGGGCCTGGGCCCCCCATGCTGGGGGCGCCCCGCTGGCTCCTGCCTGCTGGCTCTGGGCCTCCGATGTTCATCTTTCCCTCCTCCCACCAGCACTGTCTCCCGGGCTCCTTTCCACTGGTGGGGAAGCCTCTGGCTTTCAGAGCCTAACAGTGCAAACCAAATGTTTTCCATTTTGCATTCTCTGTGCTTCAGGAACACACATTTGGAACTTGGCAGAGAGGGTGAGTGACTAAGTCCCACCCTCAGTAAAATCAAGAGCTTGTCCTTTTTGTAATTAATGAATGTCTGGTGCGAAGAGGGTTTCCAGTGGTGATAGAACAACTTCCTGTGAGCCTGAGGGACGCAGACCTTCTTAATTAGGAAGCCACGCAGCACAGCCTCTCCGGCTTTCATAACAGGAGGAAAGGGATCTTGGGACAATCATACAGGCAATTAAGATATTGTCTGATGACTGGGCCACTCGGGGTGGTGTGGCCAGGGGCGCTGGCGAGCTGCCCACAGGTGGCTGTGTCCCCCAGCTGGGCCCACAGACCCTGACCTGGGGCGGGGATGGGCTGCGCACTGGGAAGCCACAGTCTGCGGTCCGGTGTCTAGTTCCCAGGGGCTGCAGGCTGGACTGTGCAGCTACTGCGCCGGGCTCAGCACCGCAGCCCCAGCACACAGCATCACAGCCTCCAATGACAGAGCCAATGTGGAGAGTCGTGAACACCCTCACCGGGGGCGCCCCTCACCCTACAGCACTGGCTGTGCTCCTCAAGTAACTGCCTCCTGTGCGACCATGACGTCCACCTGCAGAAGGGCCAACAGGCAGCAAGAGGAGGCAGGGAACACAGGTGCTGCAGGCAGGAGGCGGGAGGGTGCCACCCCCACAGGAGAGGGGGCTCAGGACCCGCTCGCTGTGCTGGCCCCTGGGCGGGGTGTGCCGACACGCCGAGCCCTTCCCACGGGCCGGGCCGGGCCAGGAGCCACGCTCTCACTGCCAGCCCTTGCCCTGCATGCACTCTGTGTCGGCATCTTTCCCACCGTCTGTGTGAGGCCACACGATGCCCGGAACACAGTGGGGTCCCGGAAGCCTCTGCTGAGTGAATGAACAAGCAAACCAATGAAGATCAAAGCAAGAAAGTCTGAATCCCAAACCGACATGACTGTGTTAAAGATCAGAACCAACTCAATGGACATGAGTTTGAGCAAACTTGGAGATGGTGAAGGACAGGGAAGCCTGGCGTGCTGCAGTCTATGGGGTTGCAGAGAGTCGGACACGACCGAGAGACTGAACAATGACGATTCAGAACTGAGGATTCTGCTCAGAGGACACATTCAGGCATCCTCCACCTCGAGCAGCTCCAGAAGGCTCAGACCACCGAGGGGCTCGATAGGGGCCTGCGCAGGCGACAGGAGGCACGAGTGGGGTGTCCAGTACACCTGGGGATGGACAACGCCCCTGATGAAGCATCTCTGCTCCTGCGGGCAGGGCTGGCATGCTATTCTTTGATTCTGTATGCAACTACCAGTGAGTGGGGAGGCCCTTCTGCACCCTTCCTACCCTGGGGGTCCAGGGTCTTTTCGTCCTTGTATTTCTGAGCACCCAGGAAGGGGCCGCCTTGGCCAAGGGGTTCAAGGTCTGCTCCATATCGACTTTACATCAAAGTCACATCTCATCGCTGTCACTGTGGTCTGGGTGGGTGTGGATAACCCACCCCAACACTTAGTGAGGAGGTGGGTCGGCACTGTGTGAACTCAGTGCTCAGCTCCCGCTGTGGGCCCAGAGCACACCCCAACACCGGCCCTGTCCTGGGGACAGGGAACGGCCTCACGGGCACCCAGGCCCTGGGAGCCGGTCCTCAGGAAACCTATATGGTGACTGGCCCTGGATGGGGCCCTGAGGTTTGGCCGTGATGGAAAGAGGAAGCACCTACAGCTGAGAAAGTGCAGAGCTCACATTTCACCACTTCTTGGTGGAGCCCCGCCAGCTATGAGCCAGCCCCTCCAAGAGTAGAGGGAAGGCCGGTGGCCTCCTTGATTTCCTCCCTACCTCCTGTTTTCATCCTGATTTGTCATTTCAGTGCTGGCGACGGAGGCTCCTGGGTCCAGGCGCTGTCCTCCACCTGTCAGCAGTTCCTGGTGAACCAGGAGATGACGGTCTACAAGCAGTGGCCAAAACCCCCGCACTGCAGGTTGCTCTGAGGTTTGGGTTTTCTGGGAGCCAAGCAAACCGGCTTTGAAAAGACCCTGCTCCGTGACCCCAATGTGACGTGGCCATGCTGCTCAGCTCACCGGAGAAAACAAATGATCCTTTTCCAAATGACCCATGAAGCAGTTGTGAATGCATGTGTCCAAAATTGGCATCATGTGACTGCCCTGGCACAGGGTCCAGGTGGCTCCCTTGGCGAGGGGAGACCTCCCCCAACGTGGGTCTCCCGGGACCTCGGGGTCTGCAGCACCCACAACTGAACCAGAGAACGGAAACCAGCCTTGCCCCCGCTTGAACACAGGGTCCACTAGTTCTCACATTTGGGGGGACTAAAGTCCTCCCACTCCCAGGTTGAAAAGCCACCCCTGGGAGGTGCTGGGACCAGGGTGGAAGTGGGTCTCTGGGAGCCAACCCCTCTAACTCTGCCCTTCACCCCGACCCTCGAAGTCAGAGGGCACGGCCACAAGGAGGCCTTCAGAGGGAGCTGGCTGGCTCCACAGGCCACACTCGCCTTTAACAATCAGCCTGGAAGTGCCGGCATCTGCTGGAGTGGTGCAGCGGGCCCTCCCAGCATAAAATATTCATCAAGAAAAACTCCCACAGCCACGCTGCCTTCCGTGTCAGCCAGGCCTTGGGGATGGGAGCTAAAAATAGACCGGAGGAGAAGTGCTGACAATGGGGGTGGGGAGGGCTGAGCCCCCACGTGCCACACGTGGGCTCAGAGACAGACAACACGGTGTTGGTGGTTCCCCAGTGAGTGCCGCAGAGGCCAGGCTGGAGGCTGGGGACTCTGCCCACCCTCCCCAACCAGAGGCTATTTTTATCCACATCAGTGGCCCCAGGACACCTCAGTGAAGAATCAAAGACCATCTTTAATTAGCAAGGATAGCCTGGGTCTACATGCAGCCAGCCGGCGAGCAGCGGCCATCACCAGCACTGGCTCTGAAAACCTGGGAGTTCAGTCCCCGTCCCATCCCCTTCATCAAGCCGCTGACCTCCTCTCGCCTGCCCACCCCATCCCAGGTTCCTGGGTTTCTGGAGAGGGCGCAGGCAGCCCCCCAGGTACAGAGACGGGCCCAGCCCCGGAAGGCCAGGGGCTCCTCCACAAAGGGCTCCATGACCACAGGCAGCTCTCCATGGATTCCCAGATTGCTGCTGGCACTGGTCTTCCCAGCAGGCTGAGTTCTGGGGTACAGGCAGGGCAGAAGGGGCACCGCAGTGCCTTCAATTGAGCCTAAAGCAGCCCCTGGTTGGGCGCGCCATACAACCACCAACAGCCGGACCGCAGACCTTGCGGTCTGTCCACCTGCATCTACAACGGAAGGAGCCTTTTCAAAACGAAGACGGTGGATATCCTCAGATATCCTTGGTCTCAGGGCCATCTGGGGGGCCCTGCAGGCCCCACTCCTTCAGCCAACAGCAGAGGAAAGGGCTGGAAGGGAGGTCCTGGGCCAGGCCTGCGCTCTAGCAGCTGGGGGGGCCACAGGTGGTCGCTGCCCCTCCTCTCCTGTGACCAGCCCCATCCCCAGCCCTCTCAGTTCCTGGCTCCTTTTGAGCTCCCCCTTCCACCAACTCCAGGTTCTTTCCAGGCCCAGGAGTCACTGGGTGATGGGGGAGGAGTAATAAGGCTTTATCCAGAGAGAGGAGGGAAGACCATTGAAGGAGGAAGTTATCTGGGAAACTATGGCAGGAGCTGACACCATGATGACTGGAGGGAAGCGTCCTGGCAGAGGAACAGCCAGTGCAAAGGCCCAGAGGCAGGACTGGGGTGGGGATTTGAGGAACAATGGCGGCCGACTTGGCCAGACCCGTCTGTGCCCAGGGCACCAAGGAGCTGCTGAACCATCAAGGTGGGAGAGGCAGCAAACGTGATTCTGTTCTAACATTTGCTCGGACACAGTGCAGTCAGGGAGGTGGTAGCAGGAACAGGGCGGGTATGTGGCTTGGAGCTGAGGGGGCAGAGAGAAGCCAAGCTGAACACACCAGGAAGAGCGGGGTTTGGGGGGCAGGTGGCTGGGAATGTTATATTTGAGATGCCTGCTGAGACCCTGTGGAGAAGACAGAGGAGGCGGCCTGGGGCCTGGGCCCACGCCCAACTGAGGGCAGGGTACAAGCAGGCTCTCTCAGAGCCCAGGTGATGAGGCCATGGGGTGGCTGTCTGGACTCTAAGGAGTCCCTCACAGTTGAGTCGTGCCAAAGCCAGAGAGAGGCCAGTGAGATTAAAGACGGAGAGCGTCCTTGGATGGGGCCGCCCTGCTGGAGCCTGGAGGCGAGGGAGGCGGGAGGACGGAGGTCAAGGCCCCGCTTGTGTGTGGTGCAAATTCAGTAAATAGGACGGAGATGCTGGGGGCGGACAGGCTGACAGGTGTCCCCAAGGGGCCCTGTGGCAACATGGACAGAGACGGGACAAGGGTCTGGAGAGAACAAGGGTGAGCCTGCACTTGGGGCCAAGAGGATCAAGGCTGGAGGTCAGGCCTGTGGGCAGAGATCAAGGGGACACAGATCATCAACCAAGGGGGCCAGGCAGGGTGGCAGTCATCCTGCTGCGCCATCAGGGTGGCGTGCAGGTGAGGTGAGCACCCCGTCCTTGGGCTCAGGAAAGCCCATCAAGAATGCTGGGAGGTGGTGGTGGGGAGGCAAGGCTTTCCCAGGGAACCCACCATGACCAATGTGAGGTGGGGGGTACTGTGGCTGAGGACCTGGGAAGGAGAGGCCGAGGCTGATGGACCCCTACCCTCGCCCCCCACAGGCCTGGTCCCCGGGCAGCAGGGCCAAGGCTGTATGAGGGGAGGTGTCAGTCCAGAGCCCACCCGAGGACGGCACCCTCCCTGGCCACCCCTTCCTTCCTTCAATACGGTGAAGCCCCCATCTTTCAAGGCCAGGTTCACCAGCCCTCGTCTCTGCAGCCTCCCCCACTCCCCAACCTGCTTCACCAGAGCCCCAGGAGGGGCCGTGGGGGATGGGGAGGGACAGGAGAGGGCCTAGTGGGCAGCGAAGGCTCCTCTGGCCACGTCAGGGCCCTTCATGAGGCCTGATGGCTCCCCCGCAGGCCTGTGAGGCCCCAGAGAGGAGGAGTGGGGTGGGGGAGGCACGTTAGCATCTCGGAGAGGGCGGACTCAGCTGCCACCAAGAAGCACCCCGCCACGCAGGCCAGGCGGCCCTCCTCAGCCAGATAAGAAGCGCGCAGGACCTCGTGCAGTCCCCACGCAGGCCAGGCAGCCCTCCTCAGCCAGAGAAGAAGCACGCAGGACCTTGTGCAGCCCCAAGAGGAAGCGAGCTTCAGCGCCATATGTTTACTGTGGCAGAGGCCTCGGTACACGCTCTTCTCCAGGAGCTGGGGATCTGCGTGGGGCACAGACGCGGCGGGGGCGGTGGCAGCCCTGGGAGACGCTTCTGGAAGCAGGGCTCAGACTGGCAGGGGGCCCGAGTCGCTTGCCAGCCAGTTCCACAAAAGTGCCAGGCATTGGAGACCCCAACACACCCCCACCCCTGCCCAGGCTTGGGTGCTCAGCACAGCCCAGCCCAACCTCAGCTGGGGATTCTGGCGTCCTCCTGGCCCCGTAGTGGCAGACCCAGGGCCTGACAAGACCAACCAGGAGCAGCCTGAACAGAGAGGCCTTCTCCACACCCAGGCTCCCACAGGCCAGCTGTGTGAACGTCTACAAGTGACTCAGCCTTGCTGGGCTGAGGGGGTCCTCACCAGTGTAAGAGGGTAACGCGCAGGGGAGCCTGGTCCCCAGTGCCGGGCTGAGCTTGGCCGAGAGAAGCAGGCAGAGGACTCAGAGCTCCAGGCAGGGCACTTACCAGATAGGCATCACTAAGGAATGTGTGAGATTATAAAGCTCTCATTAGCCTCAAGGGAAATCTGGACGCGTCATTCATTCCTTCATTTGTTCATTCATTCCTTCCTCATTCCTTCAATACACAATTACCGAGTGCCAGGCTTCCTCACCACTTGCTCCCCCAACCCCCAATCCTGGCTGCCTCTCCTCCCTAACTCCTGGGCTCTCCCATGGCTAGCTCATGCAAAGTTGCTAGCATTTGAGCTCCTTGGACCTCCCAAGATGGCCCTTACCCACTGGCTTTTCTGGGGGCTCCTGCTCACCCCCTGGGCACCACTTCACAGCCCTCAGGTGGAAGCCACCAGCCCAGCACACACCCTGCTCCCCTGAGCACCCACACTGCCTGTCTCTCGCTCCAGGCCTTGCACACAGCAGGATTCACGCACTTTCCAGAGAGCACCCCCAAGTACTGAAACTTGCAGCCCCAGTGACCCCTAGGGAGCACACGTGTTCTAGTCTTTGTGAGACTCAGACAAGTGGGGGCAGGACAATCGGCAAGTGACCAGCATCACCAAATCGGGGGGCTGGTGCTTTGGAGTAGGGCAGGTGGGGACAAGGCCAGACCACGATGGGGATGCTGGATGGGGGTCAGTGAGGCTCCTCCAAGGAGGAGACACTGGGCTCACCCTGGGGGGTGAGGACTCACCCCTGCAGGTGGCCTAGAACCTCTGTGGGGGCAGCAGGGCTCCAGGTGAGGCAGAAGCAGGCTGGGGTGGAGTGGGTGGCAAGGGCAGGGTGCACGGACCCTCAAGGCATGAGCCTTAGGACCATGGGTTTTATTCTAAATGAACCAGAATCCTGAAGTTTCAGCAGGCAAGTGACAAGATCTGCACAGCTGAGAACAAATCACCCCTGTGCTGGAGAACAGAGTGTATGTGTGCGCGTGTGTGTATATGTGGGTGAGTGTGTAAAGGAGGGAGGGACTAGGAGGAGGTGCTGTCAGTGATCCCAGACAGGAGCAGGGTGGTGCCCCAGGACCAGGCAGGGCTAGGCGTGAGGGAGGGAAGACTCCTGTGATTGTGGCCTTGAGCGCTGGGGACCTGCAGGTGTTAAGAGCTGAGATAGGGGTTGGTGGAGGGACACTGAGGGGGATGGCAAGAGGGAGGGAAATCCTTACATGCTCAGCGAATCCAACCTTCTCTTTTCCAAATAAAGAAAATGCTCATAACCCTCACCCCCAGCAGCCCCAACAGCAGCCTCTTGGGTTGTAGAACCCAGGACAGTTCCAAGGGAACCCTGCTGGGGGTTGAGGCCCTCCAGGATCTGTGCCTGGACTGGAGACCCAGGGTCTGCTTGTGGTGGTAGCTGCCTGCCTGCACCCAGGCTGGGAAAGGCCATGAGGCCCAGCCTCAAGGTGCAGGGTCTGGTTTGGCCTCATGGTGCAGGACTCAGGCCAGGGGCTCCTTGAGAGCTCACCCTGGGAGGGTCCTCTCCCCCGACCCCGCTCCAGCAATCGTACACAGCGTCAGGACCCCAAAGGCAACATGCTTATCCCTCGGCAAGGAGCTTGTAAGGGGCATCACCTCTCACACTGTCTGCCCAGCCTCTCCCCCGCGCCCCCAGGGATGGGCTCTCACATGTGACCTGCACCTCAGCCAAGGTGGCTGGCCCCTCAGGAGTGGAGGGGGGCCCAGCGGCCCAGAATAGACTCTTGCGACTCAGTTTCTCCTGGAAGCCCGGTGAGTGCCCAGTAGGCTGGCCCAGCATGGGGGTCAGTCACTCCCAAGGACACACGGGCCAGAGGGGTCACTCACCACGAGCTGGGGCACAGGCAGAGACTTGCCCTCCGGGCTCAGGGACACGTAGGTGAAGAAGGCACTGGCGGCCCGGTAGCGCTTCACAAAGTTGTTCACCACGGGGTCGGCGTCCACCAAGACCTCAATCTCCATGGACTTATTGCTGGTGAAGGTCATGCGTCCGGAGATGGTGATGACACAGCCTGCGGAGCAGACAGCGGGTCAGGGCGGCCAGACCAGGCCGGGAAGGGAGGGCGCTGCAGACGCCAGTGAGACAGCAGACCACAGCGCTCACGTAGGACGTCACAGCGACAGCACATGGGAGCCCCTGGGTGTTCGCTTTCTGGTCGGCAAGTGGGCCTCCCTCACTTATGGAAACATTCAGAGCTGAAGGGATCCCGGTGGCCACCCAGGCGAGGGTCTCTACCCCCGGGGTGGCAGCGTCTGGGGAAGGGTGCTGGCCCCTCACCTGTTCTCAGGTCCCTCGGCAGGTTAAGGCTCAATCTGTGCTGACCACGCTCTGGCCTTACTTGTGCCCCTGGAGCTGCATGGCTGCCCTACCACCACCCGCCAGCTGCTCTAAGGGCCATTAAAGAACCTTCCTCCACGCTCCCCAGTCCCTCCCGGCTGGCTCTAACATTCTGGATGCTGGTCTGACGGCAGGGTTGCATGTATGGTCAGGCCAAGCCTTCACGCTGATCATGATCCTAAGTCCCCTGGAGCCACCGTCTGCACTTCAGCCCATGTCTCCTTCCTACCTTCTGTCCAGGTAGGGCTGCGTCTGTCTTGTCTGGCTTTCCTCCCCGACAGTCTTGCCCATGGGACCAGTACTCTCCCCTGAGCCAAAGATCTGCCCTCCAAAGACACCCCCGCGGCCCTCTCTGTGGTCAGAGTCCCTGTGTGCCCCCACCTCCCAACTCTAGCAGTTTCCATCGCAGATGGTCACACGTTCCTGTGATACTGTCCTGGGTGGGGGGGGGTCCCCTGCTCTCACCCCGCCACCACCCAATCTCTCCGCACTCCCCACACCCTTGGGTCCTGAACACCTACCCTAGAGCATCTCTCCCGGTCACAGGCTCCCTGCAACCTCTGACCTTGGTCTTCCCTTCCTTTGACTTAACCTCATGGAGCCCAGTTTTTCTCCTATAAAACAGACTCCAGCTGCCCCTCGGGGTAACTACGGGCTGGCATAAAACAAGCCAGGTGCTGAGGCTCCTGCCTGGTGGTGGCAGGCATGTAGTACACTCATTACCACCACTGATGGTGCTTTGTACCCCAAGGCAGCACTGATCCTTAGGGTTTTCCTCTGACACGTGCCCAGGACCACCACCCCAAATCAGTCTGCTTCTGGGCCAGGCTCAAGGAAATTCCTGTCTAGGTTAGACCAGAGCTGGCTGCAGTGACCTTCTAATACCCGAGAACCCCAATGTCCCAGCTCCACAGAGACAGCCCCACAAGACATGTTTAGAGACCAGGAGGACAGATGAGTCGGGGCAGCGGGTGATGGTTAGGGGTCAGCGTGTGGGCAATCAGAAGCGGGAGCAGTTATTCGTGTTATAAAGTACAGATGCTCTGTGCCACACTCACCCCATATTCACAGGGAGCACTCCGTGTCACACATGGCCACTTCTGGGGGAAAGGAAGGCCAACGAGTCAGCAACAGGCAAAGTGCCTAGGCCCACCCTGGGAACAGCCCCCACGTGGCCCCCGTGGGCCGTCTCTAGGTGGGCGTCCCTGAGGATCTCCCGGCATCCCTACCCATCCCCATCAGCCTACCACAGTGCCGGCCAGCACCCTCTCACCCACGACCAGACAGAGGACTTGGGGGGCCACGTGCTGAGAAGCAGGATCAAGCCCCTTCCTCAAGAGGAAACTCACCAGAGCTCCCGGCCAAGGGGCAGGGATGCAGGGGCAATGGATGCAGGGCCTTTTAACAACCATTTGTTCAAAGAACAAATGAAAACACACCCATGCCTTATCTCCTGTGTAAGCCCCCCACCAACCACATGGCTGATCATTTTGGGTAGAAATGTGAAGAAATTTCTCATCAAAACTGACTTCAGGAAACAAAGCAGGCTGATGATGTACATGAGACCCGAGGGGACATGGTCCTGAGAGCCACTCACGGTAGGAGACACAATGACTGCCTCCTAGAAGTCGGGAAAGCTTCAGTACAGCCCCAGCACCAGCCTCCACCTCTCAGAGATGGCAACACTCCTGCCTCACGAGCCCCAGGCTCCACTCACCCCTGGCTGCCCCACATAGAGGTGCTTAAAAACAGGAAGCCAGACTCGGTAATTGAGGTGCAGTGACTGGATTTCAAACGGACAAGAAGAGACTCCAGTGCAGCCAAGGGCCACCATTCCCTGACTCTTGGCTGGGAAAGTACAACCCTGAGGTCTGCGGTCATCACTGGGGATGGGGCAGCCACACTCCAGGGCAGCTCTGGCCACATCCATAGCTTGTCAGCTCCCAGGAGCCAGGAAGGCTCCCACCAGCCACTGCCATGTCGCTGGCTCCCCCCAGAACCTGAAAGCATGGAGCGGTCAGTCCACAGAGGTGGGGGTCACAGCGATGGGCCCAGCTTTGTGGAAACAGACACGCCCACTCCACAGACCACCCCCACGCTGCCCCGCCTCATCCACCTTCTCCACGGGCACCTCTTTCTGGAATAGAGCTCTCCTCCTTCCAGGCTTCCAGCTCCAGGCACCTGCAGGTCTGCTCAGCTCCCTCACAGCCTGGGGGCTCCCTGAGAGTGGGTGCCCCTCACCCCTGAACCAACATGTGGCCCTGTGTGGACAGCGGCCACGGCAGACTACAACCGGATGGGGCCCCTCCTGCAGACACTTCACCTCAGCTACCACGGTGGCCGCCTCTGCCCAAGCAGCCCGGCAAGACCACGCTCCCTCCCTCCTCCCTGGGACCAGGGGCAGGGCCGCTACCTCCGGGGGCGCTGAGCCAGTCTCAACCTCAGCCTGGGACAGTGGGGACCTGTTTGGGTAGGGCACAACCCCAGTCTGAGTCCAGCTGGGCTCCTGTTCACTTTGTCTCAGAAACTGCAAGGGCAGGTGTGACTTGCCACGTGCTCAAGGGTGCCCCACGGTGGGCAGTGAGACGCATGTGGCCCTGGCAGAGTGGTCCAAAGGGCGGGGACTGTCCCACTAGATCACACACCCAAACCCACCTGGACGGCAGCACGTTTAAGATTGGTGAAACACGCTCAAGTGGAAAAACAGCATCTCCCGCGGGCGCTGGGTACCACGTGCCACCTTGGATGGGGTGGGATCCCAGGAAGCGAGGCCAGAAGGGACCACCCAGTTCTCCTCTGAGTCACAGAAGCAGGGATAGATTAGCCCTGACACAGCCAGACCATCCCCATGAGGGGCAGGCTTTCTAGGCCCGGAGCCACCCGGGGGGCCCGCCAATTCCTCAGGCTACAGTGCCCTGGGGAAGAGCCCTGGGGCCCACGGGTGCTGGGAGTCCCACAGCCCTAGGTTTGAACTTGGCGGGGGCAAGCCTAGAGCCTGCTGTGCCTTGATTTCCTCGTCTGCAAACGGCCGTCTCTCTGGGAGGTCACTCTTGCACAGTGAGAAAGTGGACAGAAGCCCAGGACTGTCATGTCTTGGAGTCTGAGTGTCCTTCTCGCACAGCCCTCGGGGTGGGGGAGGTGTCTGAAACCCCGGGGGGGGAGAGTGCCCGCGGAATGCCCTGCGGTGTCTCGGGGGCGTGAGAAGAGTCCTTCCAACAAGGTAATAATAAGTGACATTTAAAACAAATCGCTTCCTTCCTCTCTTTCTGCAGCAGGCACATTTGCATCGGGCAAGAAGCTGCTTCTGACGCTGTCGCAATGAATCAAACGGGCGAGTGTACCGGGCAGGGACCTCCAGCTCTTCAGCGGTGAAGACACAGATGAACCCCTGCCCTTCCACCTGGGTCCCAGGACATGGGACTGGATCTGAGGCTGAGGAGTGACTCCATTCAAGGCTGGACCCACAGGGGCGTCCCTGGCATGGGAGCCTGTCTGAGAGGTGGGGACTCAGCTGTGCTCTCAGGGACCCTAGTTCTAGTGCAAACACTCTGTGATGAGCCAGGAAGCTCACTGCCTCCACCCATCATCCCTAATCTCCGAACCTCAGAGGGGCCCATGCCCACTGCTGGGAGGCTGGCCACAGAGGGGGAGCACTTCCTATCCCACAAGGATTGAGAAGCCCCTTGCTCTCCTGGGGTTTCTGCCAGTGTCCTATCCCCAGGGCTCACAGGGTGAGACCAGGGTTGGGGAAAAGGCAGAGCTCAGAAGTGGGCTAGAGCCTTACTGGCCTCTCTGTGTCAGCTGGAATTTAACACAAAGGGACCTCACAGGTGGGATGAGGTTACAGATCTTGAGGTGGGTGCTCAGCCTGCATCACCCAGGTGGGCCCAAGGTCATCACAGCGGTCCTCGTGAGAGGACACGGGAGCCGTGACCACAGACGCAGGGTCAGGGAGATGCTCGGCTGTGGCTATAAGGGTGGACAACAGGCCACAAGCCAGCGAGTACAGGAGCCTCTAGAAGCCGGAAAAGGAAGAAGCAGATTCTCTCCTGGAGCCTCTGGGAGGATCGCGGGCCTGCTGGGAGTAGCACTTTCATTACTGACACTGAATCACGGCCGTATGTGGCTACTGACCGTTGTGGGGACGGTGCTGGGGGGCTCGTGCGGGTAAACCTGACATAAGCAGATCACAGAGCTGCTGGGAGCAGAGACTGAACTGTCTGCCTCTAACTGTCCGGCAGGAAAAGGGGTCCCTGGGCCAAGACTATGAGGGGACACAGACAGAGCCGGGCCTTCCTTGGGGCCAGACGCCAATGACTGCAGAACCCTCAGTCCTGTTTCAGTCTGGAGTCTCGCATACATGTGAGGAGGGGAACCATCACTCTGGCAGTCCAGCGTGAGCATCTACGGTGGCTGGCGCTGCACTTGATCAGCATCGTCACCAAGGCTGATGCCCCTGGGCCCTGGCAGTGGATGCTGTTCAGGCCCGGAGGGTGGTGGGAGGGCACCAGGCATGGGTTCGAGAGCTCCGACCTTGGAGCTCACTGTCCCCGCCAGGTTCCACCATGGACCCGCCCTTCGGCCACAGTCAGTTCCCTTAATCCCTTGACCAGCAGTTTCCAGATCAGAAAACTGGGGATAACAGGGCTCCAGTCTCATCGGGGAGGACAATCGTATTCCCCCAAGTGAGGGGTAATTGTGTAAAGCATTCAGCACCATGCCTGGCACTCGAAAGTGAGCAATGGGCACCAGAGTTAAACAGAAGGGGCGCCTGCAGCGAGCCGAGCCGTAGGCCACAGCCGATCCTTTTCTAAATCACGGTGGAGCTGCCTCGAGTGGCCCCCCAAGAGGGCTGCCAGCTCCCCCTGCACATGGTGTTTCTGCCAGGGCAGGTTTCAGACAGGGACTTGGAAAAGACAGCGAAACACTAAAACATTGCTCTTCTTAAGGCTACACTGCCAAGCACTGCAAACTCTGAGAAGAGCTCAGCATCTAAGCTCCAAGAAGCTGGGGCAGCAAGCATGCTTACGACAAGCATCTTCTAGAGACTTTGCGTCCCACCCTGATAGTCTGGAGGGATCACTTCTCCACAAGAGAAGGGTAGGTCACCTGTAGGTTTTCCTACCCAAGGCCTCCAGAGCAAAGGCAACTATTTCCCCCTTTTCACTTTTCTTAGCATTTTAGCATCTCAACAAAAAAAAAGACAGTCAGAAATGGAGCAAGTGAAAGGAAGCTCAGGTCTTTGGGCTTCACCAGCTTGCCCCGACTAACGCCAGCAACCCTGTTATCAGGCGGGTGGTTGGGGTCCCCTGTGCCCTCCCCCAGCACTGACCTCACCTCGGTACCACTTTCTGAGGGGTCTCAGGTATGACACTGGACTCCCCCCAAGTCCCAACTCGTGGACAAAGTGTTCCTCCTCCATCTCAACGGCCTGGCTCAAGTTTGATTCTCTGCACAACCACTAAGACCCCCGAACCCACCAACCCCAGTGGGAAGGGGGACAAACCCTGGAGGACTTTCAGGGCCCGCCGGTGGAGGGGCTGGGCTGAACCTGGTGGGGTCACCAGGAGGACAGGTCACCAGTGTTAAAGACCGTGAATGTGGGCTGGTGGGGGTGTTGATGAGGGTATAAGGGTGGGCCCTCCATGGTCCAGGTGGCAGTGATGGCGTGCTCCAGGAATCTGGTTGGTAACAGCAAACCTGCCACACTCCTATGAGACAGCACTGTCCCCACTGTGTCAGAAGGGTGGCTGCCACCGAGCCCCCTCTCAGTACACACCCACTGGGGCTGAAATTCATCGCCCTCTGACCTTCCGGGCGATGTTTTCATGCCACAAAGCTGCACACGTGGCTTCCTGACAGACACCCGCCCCCCAGCTGACCGCTGAGCCACAGCCGGGCTGGGTTTTGCTGACAGCACACCAATGTCCGTCCTCTGAGGCGGCAGCCTCCCCGGAGGCTGGACAAAGACAGAGCAGAGCAGTTCCTGCCTGAGATCTGAGAAGCTGGTCAACCCAAAGGCCTGGCCTCCTCTCCATTCCAGCGGTTGTTCTAATGAAATATGCTGAAACAGGGGAGTCAGAGAAATTCACACCCCCTCTGCTAAGACCCCACCTATGGTCATCAGAATAATGGCCCCCAAAGGCACACCTGGCCTCCATAACGGGGGGGGCACACTGCTGACCCCTGGAGCCCCAGGCTGTGGTCACTGCTGTGCCTCCCGGGAGCACTCACACGCCCTCTCGCTGCCCTGCATTCCTGCCAGCAGAACTGGACACAGCCATGCAGCTCTCCCCCCGCAGTGGCATCGGCTCCCGCCCTCTCGGCCAAGACCAAGGGCCGGCAGCAGCTCACGGTCCGCGCCCTGAGAGCCCCACAGGCTTACAGCCATCTCAGCAGATTTGCATCAGAAAATCGAAGCGGAACCATGGGGAATGTCAACACCACCCCTTCACCAAGTGTCTGACACTCTTCTGATGCGCCAGGAACCCTGAGCCCGCAGGGTCATCCATGCACGGCCGGCCTCGCCCTACACATCCCCAGAAAGGAGCGGACAGTGAGAGAGGACGAGTGGCTGGGGAGCGGCAGTTCCCCCGGGGCCTCTGCTCCTCCATGTCGACACGACACGTGACAACTGTCTGAAGCGGCCAGGTTCCTCCTCCTCGAGCCACAGCAAGGGGGGAGTGAAGAAGTCGACAGCTTCACACTGGGACGCTCCTCGGGAAAAACAACAAATAAGGTGTGACACTGTCTAATGGCCCCGGGGACACTGCACTGAAACGGGCCAGACTCCATAACTGTGACTTCAGCTTGGCCCACATTCCTTTATACACAAAGCAAGATGTGATCCGTGAAAAGAAAACATTCTCTCTGCTCCCTGGGGCTCCCCAGGCCGGGAGGCCCAGCTCCGGGGCCCCCGGCTGCACAGGCTCAAGGCCAGGGCTCTGATGCTGCGAGGGATTTGTGGGGGTGTGGGATGCAGAGGGCTCAACGTCATGGGGGGCAGCCCACAGCCCAGCCCTCACTCTCACCTCATCCACAGTGGAATGTTCCACCAGAAAAGCATGGCTTGTGAAAATGAAGATCCCTTTCACTGTGTTTTGGGGGTTTTTTTTGGCCATGCCCTGAGGAATGTGGGATCTCAGTTCCCCAAGGAGGGAGAGAACCTGTGCCCCCTGCAGTGGAAGTGCAGTCTTAACCGCTGGACCACCAGGGAAGTCCCCTTTTCTCTGTGTTTTGGAATAAGACTAACTTTTCTGCACCCACATTGCCCTGACATCTCCCAGGTTTCAATGCGTCCCCAGCAAAAGTGCTCTCCTCCGGCCAGGGTTCACAGTGTTCCCTCAAAACGAACCAACTGAGCATCTCCTTGACCTCCCCCACCTCCCTGTTGAAAGGTGATTCTGGTCACAAGAGAGATGAAGTGTGAAGAGCCAGGGGTGAGGAGGGGTGGACTCCCTGTTTCTAACAAAGGCAGACTTCACCCTCTGGGGCCTTCCCCTCAGCAGTGAAGCACCGCTGACCTGAAGCAGGTCAGCTGATGGGCTGACCTGGAGGAACTGGCCACCTCTGGAGGACACCGCTTTGCTTCTCAGCTGGCGGTTCTCAGAGGGCACTGGGGATGGACTGAACAAGCATGGTGTCCACTGTGGGTTCTGACACCGTGTTTAACAAGGACGCTGTGATCACAGTGATTTACCCAGGGAGCAGTCAGTTTCAGAAAAGGAGGGGCCAGGACTCATGGCTGGAGAGGATCCTTCCTTTCCTGAACGTCCATAGCACCCCATATACAGCACCAAGGCCCTGGGAGGACCTGCCAAGATGGACAAGACCCACTCATTTTGGGCAAATTCTAAAAGGACTGTGGTCTGCATCTGAGGCAAACACCTACTAGTTGGGAAGGGGTTCTGAAAGCGGGGAGCCACAGACCACCCCTTCCCTCCTTTAAAGCACCCACCCCAGGCCAGCGTGGGTCAGATGATGCGCTCTCAACCAGGCCGGGAGGGGAGGCGCCTACAGCTCCGCTTCAGGCTGCTCTGTCCCCAGCAGGCAGCACTTATTTGCCAAGCATGTCTGCAGGCGCGCGCGTGCGGCTGGGCTGGACCCCAGCTGGAGGCGGCCTCGGAGGCCTGGACTGCTGGCACTGCTGCCCGAGGCCGGGAGCAAGGAGTCAGCCCCCGCCTTCTCTCTGTCAGCCCCACCTTCTCTCTGTCCCTCTCACCGCCTGGACCCCTGACCCCAGAGTGAAGGAAGGGCTGTTCTCCAGGGGCACACAGCCTCATCTCAGAAGACACAATGGACTGAGGGGACAGTCACTGTATGTCTTCAGATGAGCATGGAACCATTTCCAGGTGGGGCTGGGACTGATCTCTGCTGGGAAAGCCACCGGCTCTGTGCTGGGTGGTGCAGATGGGCTGAGGGCTGGGGGCTTCCGGCTCTGACCTGCCCACTGCTGACGACACAGGAGATCCATCTCCCCTCCCCAAGAGGTTACGCCACCACTGTGCGGCAGCAGCAACTGTGCGTGTGGGGCCTTCACAAGGCTGTGTGTCCCGGGCCCCTCAAGAGGGTAAGTTTATGCCACTCTTTAGCAGGAAAGAGTGACAGCTGTTAGTCACTAAGTCTTGTTCGACTCTGCAATCCCATGGATTAGAGCCCGCCAGGATCCTCTGTCTGTGAAGTTCTTCAGGCAAGAATACTGGCGTGGGTTGCCATGTCCTTCTCCAGGGGAACCTTCCCAAACCAGGGATCGAACTGGCTTCTCCTGCATTGCAGGCAGATTCTTTACTGTCTGAGCCACCAAGGACGCCCCTTAATGAGATGGTTAGATAGCATCACCAAGTCAATGGACATGAATTTGAGCAAACTCCAGGAGACAGTGAAGGACAGACAAGCCTGGTGTGCTGTAGTCCATGGGGTCGTAGAGAGTCAGACACCACTTAGAGACGGAACAACATCACAGCGGGATAAAGGCCTCTGGCTTCTGTTTCTCTGGCAAATGGGCAGAGACCAGGGCCTGGGGGAGCAAGGGTGAACCAAAAGCAAACTACACAGACCCAAGTAGCCAAGGCGGCCCCTCTCTGTCAGTGGAGTTCTGTTACCTTTTCGGATCTTGTCGTGGAAGTTAATGGCGTCCACGGAGGCCGTGACTATGTTGGTCTTGCAGTGACGTGCGGCCACGATCCCAGCCACCTCGTCCATGAGCTTCATGGTGACCCCTGCAGAGGAGGGCGGGCAGCAGGTTAGACGTGAGGGAGAGGAGCCCACTGCTCATCCTGGAGACAGGTCACGGGAAATGATGCCCCTGCTTCCACCAGTAGGGCTGAAGCCGACTGAGGCTCAGGCTGAAAACCTGGCTTCCTGGGAGCTTTGGGAGACGACCTCAGCTGAGGGTCTAGGCCACTGACAAAGTGATGACCCTGCTCCAATCTCTACAGGTGTCCTATCCTGCCAGGAAAGCTTCATCATGCCCTCCTCTGGGGTGGCCGCCATCAGAAAGCCAGATGACAGAGCTGGAGGGAAGGTGGAGAATAATAACCCTCCACACGGCTGGTGGGGATGGAAATCAAGCAGCTGTTTTGGAAACAGCTGGGAGGTTCTCAAAAGGCTGGACACAGAGCTGGCACATGACCCAGCAATTGCACTCTTGGGTGTGCACCCAAGAGAAAGAAAAACATCCATCCACACAAAAACTCGTGCGCACACCTCATGAGGGCCTTCCTTACTCATAATACACCAGGGCAGAGAAACACAGGTGTGCGTCAACAGCTAAAAGGACAAAGAAAACGTGGCATATCTGCACAGCAGAATGTTGTGGTTGTTTAGTTGCTAAGTCGGGTCCAGCTCTTTTGCGACACCATGAACAACAGGTTCATGTCCATGGGATTTCACAGGCAAGAATACTGGAGCGGGTTGCCATTTCCTTCTCCGGTGGATCTTCCCAGACCAGAGATCGAACTCAAGTCTTCTGCACTGGCAGGCGGATTCTTTACCACTGTGCCACGTGGGAAGCCCCACGATGGAATATTACTTAGTGATAAAAAGAAACCAAGTGCTGATGACAGGCTACAACACGGATGAAACTTAACATCATGCTGAGTAGAAGAAGTCAAATACAAAAGACCACGTATTAGAGGATTCCATTGATATGAAATATCCAGAATATGAAAGTCCATAGAGACAGAAAGCAGATTAAAGGTTGTCTGGGCACAGGGAACTCAGGAGAAGTGCGGACTGGCTCCTCATGTGGGTAGGAGGCCTCTTCTTGGAGTGATGCAAGTATTCTACGATTGCCTGTGGTGATGGCTGTGTGACGCGGGGAACACACTACAGAAAAAGCAGTGGCCTGTAGCAGGTAAGCTGTACGATACACAAATTACATCTCAATAAAGCTGTTGTGTAAGAAAACAAGGGAGATCACACCAGGCAATCCTAAAGGAGATCAACCCTGAACATTCATTGGAAGGGCTGATGCTGAAGCTGAAGCTCCAATACTTTGTCCACCTGATGTGAAGAGCTGACTTATTGGAAAAGACCCTGATGCCGGGAAAGACTGAAGGCAGGAGGAAAAGGGGGCGACAGAGAATGAGATGGTTGGATGGATGGCATCACCGACTCAATGGACATGAGTTTGAGCAGGCTCTGGGAGACGGTGAAGAACGGGGAAGCCTGAAGTGCTGCAGTCTATGGGGTCGCAGAGTCAGACACGACTTAGAGAATGAACAACAACAATATGCTTTTTCCCTGTGACTAAGACAAGACTGTGGAAAAGAGAGTTCAAGGTCATGATGAGAGGTGGGGGTGACATTAGTGTGTGCAAGGTAGGGGGTCCTGCACCCAGAGTTCCCAGGTTACCTGGTGGTATCACCAAGGGAGGGAAGACTTGGAGGACAAAAAGAATTTATGTTGGAATTAATGCTTAGAACATAGAAAGTACCTAAAATTAATCCCTTACTTGTTCATACTAAAAAGCAGAAGCTGTTAAGAGCAGGCTATATGGCACAAGTAACAATCAGCTCCTTCAACCAGCGTTTGGCCCCATTTATCCAAAATGTGGGTAGAGGTTCCACAAGAGATTTCACTGTTACTAAAAATACTACAGGATCTAGTGTGTGTGGCCAGGATGGGCCCCAAGCCCAGGGCACACGAGCTGAGTGGGAGAGGGGGAACATGAGCAGCGGGCTGAGCTCCTGATGCCAGAACCCCCACCAGCCCAGACCACGGCATCACGTGACCTGGAAGCTGCACAGGGTGGGGACACGCCTTGTCGTCCCCATGTCCTGACCAATTCCGAACCTGACACGCAGCACTCAGAAAGGACTGCCAACTGAGTGATCAAGGACCAAAGGAACTCTGATTGACCCACGGAAGCAGCTCTGACAGTGAGTCTCTGGGCCCATACCTGTGTAACAACCACGGTCAGCCCAGGTGAGGCCGGGGAGAGTGTATGCATCTTATCCACAGAAAGCCAGGAGAGCTGCTCAGGGGCGTGTCTGATAATAAACTCCACACTCAAAACTAGCGTACTGTCTCACAAGCCCCCTGCCCACCCCAGCAGCCGGCACACAAACCTGAGCTGGGAGACCTGGGGGAGAACTGGCGCTGCCCACAGCCCCAACAAGAAACAATGGTGTTGACAGCACCGGCCCTGGACTGAGCCCACGGCCTCCTGGCGCCCGCATCAGGAGCAGGCGTCACCTCACCATGCACGTCCATTGTCAGATGATGCCCCAATTTGGGGCTTATCCCGGGTCCTGGGACAGTGATACACAGGCAGCTGGTGACCAGGAAGAGGAGGAACCCCAGCCCCGAGAGACGGGAGGTCTGCTCCACATGGCCCCCACCTGGACCATCCCCATCCGCTTCCGTTACCTCTGCCTCCCGGAACCATGGTGGGGTCATTGACAAGTGACAGCAGGTAGATTTTAGCATTCAGGACACAGAAAAACTTTTGGGGAAGACCTCGGATGTGTGCAGAACTCAGTGTTTGGCCTTTCACAGGCAGGACTCCCAGCCCCTGCAGTGTGTGTGTGGGAAGTGCAAGGTCAGAGCTGGAAGCAGAAACCTGTGCCCATGGCTCCCACAGCCCCGAGTCTGTTCTCATAAATGCGATGGAGAAGCGTGAAGCATAACTGGGCCCTCTGGGGTCCTGTGTGCAAAGTGGACTCTGGGGGCTACTCAGAGAGAAAGGGATTGATCTCATAAAACTGAGATTACAGGTACCTCGGGGATTCTGCGAGCTCGGTTCCAGACCCCTGCAATAAAGGGAATTTAGAAACAGCTGGGTCAAACGAATTTTTCGGTTCCCCAGTGCATATAAAAGCTATGTTTCTACCGCACTGCAGTCAATGTTGAGTAAGCAATAGTATTATGTCTAAAAAAGCAACACACACATCTTAACTGAGAAGAATCCACTGCTAAAAGATCAGTCAGGGCCTTCAACGAGTCATCATCTCTTCGTGACAGCAATGTCGGAGATCACCGATCATGGATCCCCGTTACAAACAGGATAATGACCAAGTCTGAAATACCAGGAGAATTACCAAAATGCGACACAGAGACATGAAGGGAGCAGATGCTGTTGCAAAAATGGCACCAATGGACTTGCTCCACGCAGAGCTGCCACGAGCCTTCAATATGTTTAAAAAAAACTTTGAAGTGCAATCAAGTGAAACTCAGTAAAAGGAGGTCTGCCTGTATAATAATAAACACTGAGTACGAGCCGTCTTCCCTCTTCTGGGTAAGCCCTGGACCAGTCGCTGCGTGGGTCTGGTCTGAGATATTCTTGTTCTCCCTGCTAAGAGAAAACAGCCCTTGCAGAAAAGGACAATAAAACCCACATAATTTCACTCCTTTATGACGTTTGCAAAGAAGGATTGTCACCACAAAACGCCCTTATCGATGACTGCAGACAAGATATATTACAATCAATGTGTCCACTGAGAATAGTAAATTTTGTTTAAAAACAAAAACAGGGACTTCCCTGGTGGTCCAGGGATAAAATTCCGAGCTCCCAAGGCAGGGGACCCGGGTTTGATCCCTGGACAGGGAACCACATTTTGCAGCTAAGATGCAGCACAGCCAAATTAATTAATCAGAAACCCAGTCACCTGGTTTGTCACTGCCCTTCCTCCCACCGCTGTCCTGTCAGAGGAAGCCACCATCTCCCCTCTACTTTTTTTAATACTTCAATTAAAAATATCAAGCATCTGAGTTTTCTCAAAACTGCCTCTTTCTAAGTTCCTACTGAAAAACTTCACCAACCACTTCCCAGTTAGGTACAACAGGTGCCGCTGACGATGGGAGGAGGACTTGGTAAGTTACAGTCTGTTGTGAGCTGTCCTGATTGCCCGAGATGCGTCATTCAAAGGATGACAACAAAACCATAAGAGCGGCTGGCCTTCAGTTCTGCGTTCATTTCGGGAATTATGGGAGGGGAAAAAAAGAAGACCTGCTTGGCTACTAACATACAGAAAAACAACAGGTACCAGAGATATTTCTGAATCTAACATTTAACTGCTTACAGGTTGTTTTTTCCTTTTCCTTTTTCTTTTTTTTTTAAAAAGTATTGACAACACGTTGACTAGCTTAAAAATAGAGGCTTAATTTTCTTTTCCTGGACCCGCCGGGCTGACTGGGTCGCGCCTGCTGCAAACCCAAAGCAGCCATTAGCAGCTCTCAGCTCGGTGCCACTGCCTCTGCCCGCACTGTGGGTGGCGATTTGCAATGCCCCCATTTCTATATTTAATCCTGGCTGACAGAGTGTGGGTGCCGGCCTCCTATATTAAGAAAATGATAGTAAGTTCATCTTATTTTAACTAGCCCACCCTTTGGAAATTATAAGGGGAGTTATTTTAAGAGCCAGCTGAGCGACAGCCTCCTGAGACTGTCTGGCTTCTCCCTGCCAGGTTTCTTTATTTTTTATTTATTTTTAAATTAATCAATTTATTTTTTCGGCCACACTGCAATGTTTGCGGGATCTTAGTTCCTCAACCAGGGATTGAAGCGGTACCCCCGACAGTGGAAACACAGAGTGCTAACCACTGGACAACCAGGGAAGTCCTCCCCACACTCCCCGCCCCACCCTCCCCACTCCCAATTTCAAATGTACCTGCAGGTCTCTGACACCAAGGGCAAAGGAGTATTAATGAAGGTAGCTAATAAAGATTGCACTGGGGCATTAATGCACAGTGTAGTGAAGACGACTTGTTTCTAAGGACAAAATGTCAAAGGGGGCATCTGGCTCCCGCTTACCCTGAGCATTGCAGACCTGGGGCCAGGAAGAAGGGCTGCCTGGCCACGAGGCCAGGTCTCACTGCTCACATTCTATATCAGGGAGCTGGAGAAGGTCAGTCAAGCGCTCACTGCTACTTGAGAATCAATGCCTTCCCTGTTCTAATCAGGCAACAGGAGAAGCAGGGCAGGCAGATTCCTGTTCCAAATGCCATGGAGAGCAGGGAACGGGGGCAGTGGTTATACACAAGCCCCCCTCCCCGCTGACCCCTCCCGGAGGGACGTGGCCACCTTGCTGAAGTTCACACAAGACCCAGAATCATTCCCATGGGTGTCAGTTTCCTCTCGGGTATCTGGGCTGTGGTCTCAGGATGAGGACCAACAGTGGAGAATTCACATTCCTGATATGGAACAGGAAGGACATTGACAGGGGTATGCCCCCAATGATCATGGCCAAAGAGAAAGCAAAAGCTGGTAACAGGTGACCAAAACCAAAAGTCCATTTGAGAGGAGGACATGCTCAGGCCATACAGCTGACCAGGTTTCTCAAGCTAGATGCTCTGCATTTTGGTAAGAGGGGGGACTGAAGTCATCCTGTGTCCAAGGTGTGGGAGCAACCTGCAGGCAGGTGTGGGCAGGAGGAAAGCTGTCATGGGTGGGCATCGCTGCATCCTCTGACCAGCGAGCGGGAGCCTCCTAGCCAGCCCAGGAGAAGCTGGTTCACAGCAGCTGGAGCGTCAGGGTTGTGACCAGACCCCAGCTCCCACCCTGTCATCCGATGAACAGGGAGCCTTAGCAGCAGAGGATGGTGTTTTCAGAAACAGAGATTCTTAGAAAGTGAGAACTGGAAGGCAGGAGGCTGTCACCAAGGCAATCGTCAGCCGCATGATGCAGTATTGGGGGCCCAAAGCAGCCTTTGCCCCCTTATCTCTTGACCCTAGGAGACCAGAAGTTCCTCAAAAGGAGAAAACACGCCTTCTCGCCTCCTTGCTTCCTCCCCGGCCACGGATCTGATGCCTTGTCCACCACGAGGGAGGAGCTCCAATGAAACGAGGCCACGGAACTGAGAGGAGCATCTGGGCTGCATCCTGTACTCTACAGTGGAACCCAGTCCTCCCCCCGGCACACAGGACGCCTTTTCACAACCACCCAGAAACACTCAGTAGATGCTGTTTGTGCAGGCGCCTCCTCCACGGACCCCACGCCTCGTCTCCCAGGCTTCCTTCACCTGGGCCCCCCTCTGCTGTGCACCCCACCTCCCTAGGGCTGGCATGGCAGGTCTACACGGTAGGAAAGTGAGCTTGGCAAGCAGGCAGGTTGCAGTATGGGCTCTTACACAGGGTGGACAGGAAAGGCCTATTCTCTTATTCCAGAGACCTGAACACAAAGACAGGCCTCCAGACAGCTGTCAGTGGGGCCTGAACAGGCCCAGCTCAATCTGCCTTTGGCTCTGAGTAGACCGGTCAGGGAACTTGAACCAGCTATGAGGCCATTTCCAAGGGAACATGCAGACCCATAGGTGACAGTGGAAGTGGCAAGAACTCAGACTCTGCTGTTTGAAGCTGGAGCCCAAAGGACTGGCTGACAGGTGAGACAGAGAGCTTTTGAGACAGGCTGAGTCACAGAGGCCATAGGAATCCTGGCTTCACAACCAGAAGGAAGGTCTGGCCGCCACCACAGGGGTAAGGCCAGGAGGAACCCAGGACTCGTGTCTGACACTCTGTGCCAACCGTCCCAGGCCTCAAGTGGCAGCTGGAGTCAGGGGTGGGCTAGGGGCTGTACAGCTGGAGCCACCAGCCTAGGCTGGGATGGGGCCTGGGTTCCCGAAGCCAGCAGGAAAGGAAGACAGGCAGGAAGGCGGGACAGCACAGGGACTGCAAGCGTGGCGGTGGCGGAGGAAGCAGGGGAGGGCGACCCTGGGCCTTGGACAGGGGAAGCCAGATGAACAGTGAGGGCCAGACCAGCCCACCAGCTTTGGCAGGAGGCTCCAGGGAGGACAAGAGAGGGACTGGGCCAGAGGGATGGAGAGCAGACGGTCCAAGGCGCGGAGCAGGAAGTGCCAGTGCCTGCTGGGTCAGGCAGATGGGGGTGGGTTCCCTGCAGGAGCCGGCCACAACAGGGGCAATGAAGCACAGGGCGGAGACTGTCCTCCGAGTGGGCCCAACCCAGCAGTTCTGAGGATGTGGAAGCCACATGCTGGAGTTACCGCCCATAATTCTAACAGAGAAAAGCTGCTGATCGCTCAGGACACAGCCACCGGGCGCTGTCAACTCAAATAGTCTTTCCAAAAGATGTCTTCCATTCACTCAGGATGTTCACTCAGTTCCTTCTCCAAAAGCACTGTGGGAGAGAGGCCAGGCAGGGTAGGAAGATGGGGTGCCAGGAGGCGAGTGCCTGAGAAAACCACAGTCAGCATGGGAGGCAGGAAGCACGGAGCTGTTCCGCCAGGATGAAAAGGTTTGAGGGAGGACGGACACAGGTATGTGTATGGCTGGGCTGCTCTGCTTTTCACCTGAGACTGTCACAGCATTGTTAATTGGCTATATCCAATATAAACTGCATTAAAAAGAGAGGAGGCATGGAGGTCGTGGTGGGTGAAGCGGCAAGGGTGTGTCCGCCTGCTGGGGAGGAGTTCAGGACGCTCCAGGAAGACATGGGTGTGGGCCTGGGCAGGTGAATGGGGCCAGGTGGGAAGGCAGGCTAGACATCAAGGTAGGAGAGCAACAGGCACATCAAGGAGAAGGGAATCAGAGGTGAGCGCATGGAGCTGAGAACCACAGGGCAGCAGGGCCCAGGCTGAGGGCCCCCCGCTCCGGGGTCTTCCCTCTCTGATCTGCCCCCACGGCCAGACAGGTCTTAGAAAAGCCCAGCGGTCTTGGCTTCCTTTCACGTCAGGCCAGTTGTGGTGGCAACGCTCCTCTTGGGCTGGGAGAGCCATGTGGAAAACAGTCAACAAGGGGCCAGGCCAGGCAAGTCCCCAGGACAGAAATCACGGCAAAGGACATTCAGGAACCAACACGGGAGAAGGAGCGAGACCTTTAAGAAGATGAATAGGAGACAAAGGCACAAAACTACCCCCACTTTTCATCAAATGTGAAAAAGTCACGTGTCGTGATGGAGTTAAAAATCCATCGACACAAAGCACGCTGCAGAAAACAAACAGATCTGCAGACCAAAACAAGGAAAAGCAGTTTTCTATTTCAGGCAAGCTTTTCTATAATTATTATTATTATTCATTTTGTACGCTGCTACCTTCCTGCATTTTTAATTATTTGAGTTATTTTTATCACTGAATCTCCTGGGCTCTCCAGGTATGTTACTGTGCCATCTGCAAAACCAGAGAGCATTGCTTCTTTTCTGCCAGTTCTTGTGACTTTGCTTTCTTTCCTGTTTTACCGTGGTGCCTAAAATCTCCGAAACAATGTTAACCTGCCTGACTCCTGACCTCAGGGGAAGATCCTCCAGGCTCCCCTCTGAATAAGATCTCCCATTAAGGCTTTTATCATGTTGGGGAAGTAAAATCAATTCCTACCCCAAGTGTTTTTATCAAGGATGGGGGTTTGGGGTGAGTTTATAAAAAGGTCTTGAGTGTTACAAGAACCTAAACACCCCACAGACAGCTGCCAGGTCACCCCTTTCAGCCAACCATGGAGGGTGGGAGGGCGGAGGGGGAACAGCCTCTCCTGGACCAAGATCCCAGAACTTCCAAGGGGAGGACTCAGAAGGCAGAAGCCCAAAGCCTGGCCGCTGCTGCTGCACAGAGGCCCTGAAAGTCAGCACCAGGAGAAGCAGTCAGGCTGCTTTCCCTCGCAGCAAACAAGTATCCTCTGCACCCTCCAGTTCACTCCCCACATCTTTTCATTCCCTCGACTGGTTATCAGAGTCCCCATCCCTACAGCCTGGGCGGACGGGAGTCGTGGGTCCCATTGGTGATCTCCAGCCCTCCCCACTACATCTCATGCTGACGGGAGTCCTGGGTCCCATCGGTGATCTCCAGTCCTCCCCACTACATCTCATGCCAGCGCGGCGCTGCCCAGGTCTGTGCTGTCTGTGTTTTCTAAGTGGCAGAGTAGGAGCTAGTCCTCAAGATGAAGACTACTCAATGTATGCAAACCAAAGAAAATAGGGCAGGAGAGGAGTTTCTCTAAGACACATGTGCAGCATGGAATTCCTGAAAAAAAGCGAAATTAGCAGCCATCTCACTTCACTGTTTTCTCCTGTGATTGGCATCCACCGAATTACATATAGTTTATGAAAGACTTTCATTCAAATGACTTAGACGCCGTCCTTGGTGACGGCATTCTCTCTATAGGAAAATACAGTAAGATCACCGTGCTCAGTGTTTTCTGCATGATGTTTATTTTGTTCCTTCACTCCCGGTGAGTTACGAAGCATCAGAAGAGAAGACTAGGTTTGGTAAAATTATGAGGCATGATTTGTAAATCGTGAGCACCAAAATCCCTACTAAAATAGGCACTAAATATTATAAAGCCATTGTAAACACTTCTTTAACATGTATTTAAAAAAATGACTGTTTTAAATGCAGCCACACAGGCTACATAAATGAGAACAAAATGCCATACATTTCTAGAAGATTCCAAAAATTCCCTTGCTGCCTGCATTTCCTGAATACCTCAATCATGTGACGAAAGATCGGACTGAAGATTATAAACTTACTGCCAAGGAGACAGTGATGGTAGAAATATCATATTCAGTAAACTTCCAAAATCTGGACAAAATAAGCAAAAATTCTAGTAGAGTTTCACAAACTTCAGGTAGAACAGAGCTCTATTAGGCTTCCCTGATGGTTCAGTGGTAAAGAATCTGCCTACAGTGCAGAAGACTAAAGAGATGTGGGTTCGATCCTTGGGTTGGGAAGATCCCCAGGAGAAGGGAATGGGTGCCCACTCCAGTATTCTTGCCTGGAGAATCCCACAGACAGAGAAGCCTGGCAGGCTACAGTCCATGGGGTTGCAAAAGAGCTGGACGCGACTGAGCACACTATACACAACGAGTCTCAGAGACAGCTCTCAGCAGTTCCAGAAGCCTGGCTGTTGGATACGGGGGCTAGTGAAGAACAGAAAGCTGCAGAGGCCACGGCAGCTGTCTAAGTAGAAAGACACCCTGATTGTCACAACATTCATGGCCTAGAACGTACCCTTTGCTGTGAAGTACAGCTTCCCTTAGGTAGGACTAAGTTCATCAGATCTAAGGGCATTGTGGCCAGCACTTAGTTCAAAGAGGAAAATTATCATGAAATTGGGAAAAGAAATACACAAAAAGAGGATTAGTTTAAAAAAAAGAAACAAACTTGAAAAACACATCTCAAATCAGGGCCCCTTCCCTGATTCTGACAGGCCCAGGGCCTATCACCCCAAGCTTTCCAACCCGAGCCTGACCTGTGTCTCTTGTTTCCAGAACAAGCTTCTGCAAAGCATCTCTCTGACTCTGTGTGAAACCCCAGAGCCTACACAAAGAGTTAAGACTGAGCACTGCTCCGGAGGCATCCCCTGGTAGAAGTATCAATGCAGTCCTGCATGGAGTGGCACTATTGGAACGGGGTTTCGAAGGATGAATAGGAGTTTTCACAGTGGAGAAGAAAGGAAAGCTTGGCATTCAAGGCAATTGGAAATGAAGAGTGCAAATGAACAGCACGTGCAAGTGCCCATCACGCCTGGGGGATGAGGGATTACTTGTATGCCAAAAGGAGTAGTGCCCAGACTCCCACCACCCACACAGCTTCTGCTAACTGCCATACTGCTTCCCGACTTTTCCCCTTATGTTTTTTCTTCACATCGACCTTTTTAAGTTTACTTTAATGTCATCTGAGAGAATTATCTCCGTTAAACTCTGGATTATGACGTACAATTTATATTTTCCTTAAATCAGAGAAAATAATCACACACCATTAAAGTAGAAAGCATCCCTCTGTGAGGCTGGAGCTAAGTCCTCTCTTGTGCCAGCCGTGGTCCCCAAGCTGGGAGCTCCAAGGCCTGTGCTATCTGAGGTGGAGTGTGATTAATGGAAGAAACACATGCAAACACCAGAGGCAAGACCCTTCTCTCTTGGTGGGTCACACTGTCTCTCTTTAGTGACCTCACTGTTCCCCCAAAGGCCCTGCCCTGACCCACAGGTAGCCATTAGACGTCTCGTGGCCATAAGCTCCCAGAGTAGTATGTGACCCTCCGTTAGGACAGTTACCCATTTGACTTTCATTTACCAGTTTGAAAAACACGCGTTGACAGTATTTCGGTAATTTATTATGCAACTTCTTAAAAGTTGAAATTCATACTTCATTAAACACAAGAGCCTAAACTGGGTCAGATGGCAGCATGGCCTCCTGGGGGGAATTAACAAGGAACCAGAGTGTGGGAAGGGACAGCGAGGGTCATTTGTCCTCACCTCCGTGCACAAAGCCGTGCAGGGTGCAGTCGGAAGGCCCCACCAGGTGGATCAAGCTGGACTGGCTGTAGCTCACCGTGTTTGGCTCTGGAATCATGAAGGAAAGAGATTAGGTCACAAGACTGATCGGTTTCCACAGCTGAAGGGGCCCGCAGTGCGACACTGTCCTGATGTTCACATGGTCATTGCCACCACCCTGGGTGGGGTTTCTCTAAGGAACACTGGTCTCAAAATGCTCCAGTCCGTGGGGGGAAGGCTTGAGGATTAATTAGCCTCTTGGATAGTGGGTCGTGATGTCATTTCCTTGGGGACACCAGTGTCCCCAGTGAAGCCCTGCCCTGCCCCATGGGCAGCCACTGACCACCTCTGGGCTATAAGCCCCCAGGATGGGTGTGGCCATCTGTTAGGACACAGTCACCAATCCGACTTTCATGCCCCATTCTGTAAACATTTTAGCAATTTATTACACAGCTTCTCGAAAGCTGCAACTTCGTTAAACACAACAATAGGTAGAGACTCTGAGCCAGACAGAGACACCGCAGGTGTGGGACCCCAGACCCCACTCTGGACTCCGGCTGGCCCTCAGTGCCAACCCGGCCCAAGAGACGCAGCACCGGAAGGGGTGCTGGCTTTTCCTCCTGCGTTCCCCATGCATCTTCCCAGAGCACCAAGCCACCACCCCTCACCCATGTGCCATGGCTGCTGCTGAAAATCTCTAATAAGAGGCTGCACTTAAAAAAAAAGAAGATGAAATAAAGCCCCATCTCCAGAAAGTGACACCATCCCTCAAAACACTGACCCTTCTGACAGGTGTGAGTAATTCAACAAAGAGGCTTCTGGGCAGACCCCCTGCCGGGACTGCTTCCGCCTTCCCAGACCCTTCTGGGAAGGACGGCTGATGCCCATCTGTTTCCTGCCCGGACAGCTGGTGCTCAGAGAGGGTGGCCCCTTCCTGCCCCAGCAAGACGGAGCTGCCGAGGAAGCCAGCCTGCTGGGCCCCTGAATGGCTGAGACACCCTGCGGGTGAAGAAAGGTCCTTCCCATGTTTGGATGTAGACAGAAGAGCCTTTGTAGGAAGTAACGGTGCTCAGGACCCAGGTCGGGTCACCCAGCATTGACAGTTGCCTCTGAGACTCTGCGTTGTTCCTCCACGTGGGATCCCAGGAAGTGTGGTTGTCTGTGGGGGTCTTGAAACAGGAAGATCTGCGTTCCTGTGAGCCGGGGTTTTGAGGACTGACTTCCAAACTCAAGATATTTGCTATTTGTTCTCAAGCCTCCCAACTTAGAGAGATTTAGACTCAAGTTTCGAGCTCGTATGTGAAGTGCCATCTGCTCCGAGAGGGCCCTGCAGGAGGGACTCGACCATGTTGACATGCTCTTGGCTGGGAGGGCCCTCGGCTACGGCAGAGGCCATGAAGCGGCTCCAGCTCGGGAGGTGGGGAGGGCGCGGGGCTCTTATTGTTATCCGCGGTCAGCTTCTTTCTCTGGGGGTTCTGGCGACTGGCCTGCTCTCCGGGCTCCCTGTGTGACCAGCAGAGGCAGGAGCCAGCTGCCATGAGAGGTCCTGGCACCAGCCTCGGGTGGACCCTCCACCTGGGACGTGTCTGAAGCCACAGCCTGTCGCAGTGTCAGAGCTGGTGGAGAATGCCCTGCCGAGAGGCCAGCTCTAAGGACTCTACCCTCCAGCCCACCCACCTGGATGTGGACCCCTCAGGAGCAGGGGCACAAGGATGCCATCTAAAACCAGACAACAGATGGCACGCATAAGTCCATGGCTCAGGGAGAGTGCTCAAGGGCCCCCAGCATCCCCAGGGACTGTGGTCAGCGCAGATGACCCCCGGGAGGAGATGCTTCCTCTCCCAGCTGCCTCCCAGGCCCGGGCTCGTCCAGAACAGTCCAGATCATCGGGGAACCACACTGGGTCTCAAGGAAACATCGCTGGACACACTACCCTGGATGAGAAGGGAGGCCCTGAGAAGGCGCCCAGGACGCTGCCCTGCCCCGTTCCTAATTTCATTCCAAGTGGAGAAGAGCACCCAAAACCCTCTTTCTGCTCAGGAGGAGATCATGGCCCCTGCTGGTCAGGTGCACCCATGGCCACGCCTACTGTGGCCTGGGGCGACTGGGTGGAGGGGCACAGCCTGAGGGCCACAGAGGATACCAGCTAAGTCCCTCTGCCACCACAGCCATCAGAGAAACACTCCAGGGTAGCACTAGCAGCCCACGACACCCCCGATCTTCAAGGACTGTCTCCCTTGGGCCTCTCTCTGCAAAGAACAAAAAGGCACCGAGAGCCACGCAGTACCCTGTGGCGCTTTCTCTGCTTTGTGTCCTGCTCATAAAAAACATCAAAGCAGCTATTTTACAGCATGAATGGAAATGAAAAGCCTCAAATTTGGCCCGCTCTCAGGAACTGCTCTGACCAGTTAAGAGGTCTGCGGCTGGACAATGACAAAAGATTTTTTTTTAAATTTCTAACAATGGAAATAGCACACAAAAATCTTTGTCATGTCAACTATCTACTTATTCAAATGACAAGCCATTTGAAATAACACCAAGTCAAAGAGATGCCCCCCAGTGTTCTATAGTAATGTTTAAAATATCAATTAAGCCGTGTCTACTAATTCAGTGTTCTTGGAACCCGCACTGATGTGCTTTTAACAAGTGAAAACACCAAACTTCTGATGGGAAAGAAAAATGCACACACACCCTCAAGTGCTCCTTCCCTGGGCCATGAGCTGTAACTCTGGGGATTCAGGGGGCTCCAGAGGCTGGGACTGTGCCAGGGGGGTCCACAGTCACCTCCTGTCCCTGGTCACCCTCAGTGGCCTTTCCCCTGTTCTTTACACCCTGTCTCTTAGGGGAACCAGAGAGAAACATGAGATGGGTCTTCAAAGCTCGAGGGCGAGGCACAGACATACAGGGGTCACCTGTGATTGTGACCAGCGCTGCCCTAACAAACAGACGTGGGGCTGGACAGGATGGTGGTCGCTGTCCTTGAGGGTGGCGTGCACACACAGGGCCAGGAGGGAGAACCAGGCAGGCCTGTCTCCTCGCCTGCTTCCCGCCTGGACCACACTTCCCAGCCCCCACAGGAGAGTAAGCAGAAGTGTCCCGACCCAGGGCCAACCCATCGAGCCCCTGACAGAGAGCCTCCCTGCTCCTTCCCCTCCCGAGGTGCCAGGAGCTACCTGACACAGAGGTGGAGCTATGAGGCCAAGGTCCCCACCTCCTGGAGGAGATTCCCCGGATTAGGACTTTACAGGGAATAAACCTCTAGCATTATGCACTAGTGAGTGTAAGCAGCTACCATGGCCTTGACTAATGCGCCTCATCTTTGAACCTGCAATTTCAGAATGATGTCTAGAAACTGACTGAGGTCCCCAGGGCAGCCAGAGAAAAGCACAGACCCCCTCCTCCTTCATGCCCACAGTTGGAACCTGAGGCACAGACAGGCTAAGTCCCCACGGAGCAGAGCTGGGGTCCAAGCCCAGAGGTTCCTTATTCTGCTCCCTCCTCCTCCCCAGGACAAGTGCTGCTGGGAGGTGGGGTGACAGGGCCTGGCCAGACCCCAGGAAGAAGGCTCTCCCATCCAGGGCCAGCCCCCAGTGGGCAAGCACGAAGCACTCTTGTGGGTGGCTCAGAATGGACTGGCCAGCAGGGGTGGTCAGGTACTGGCTGACCTCAGGGAGGCAGGGTCCAGGCCCAGCCCAAGAATGAGGGGATGGTCTGACTCATCAAGACCCCAGCTGTTGAACTTCCCTGGTGGTTCAGTGGATAAGAATCCACCTGCCAATGCAGGGGACATGGGTTCGATCCCTGGTCCGGGAAGATTCCACATGCCACGGAACAACTAAGCCCAAGAGCCACAACTACTAAGCCTGCGTGTGGCAACTACTGAGCTTAGGCACCCTAGAGTCTGTGCTCCACAAGAGAAGCCATGCAGTGAGGAGCCTGAGCACCACAAGGAAGAGTAGCCCCTGCTCACTGCAGCTAGAGAAAGCCCATGCACAGCAACAAAGACCCAGCACAACCAAAAAATAAACAAATAAAAAAAGACTCCGGCTGTCCTAGCAATGGGCACACTGGGGACAGTGGGATCAGACTTCAAGGTGATACTGCTTCAAACCCAAAGGCCAGGGAAGAGGCAGAGCTAATTCCGTCATAAACCTGAGAGCCCCCAGAATGGACGGTGGGTTACAGGACCAGACAGTCCCTACACAGTTAAGGCTGGACAAACGGTCATGAACTGAAGAGTTCAAGGTAACTGTATTTTGTCTTGTCAGATGGAGGAAACACAGTAAGAAAAACTGGGCTTCTAAAAAACTCCCAGACTCTCTGAAAAGACACCTGAAAGATGAACTTGGCCCCTCGCAGGGGTTGCTAGGCAACAGCCACAGAGATGAAATCTGATTCTGACTGCAAAAGTAACAGAGAGCTGCAGATCCAGGGGGACTTGCGGGTGGTGGGGTGGCAAGTCCAGGGTCAAGCCTGCCTCCCCAAGGCGGGGCGGGGGTCCTCCCACAGGGAGGGGCACAAGTGTTAGGAGACCCCAGTGCCAAGTGCACACGGCAGTGCTCAAAAACCCTGCAGAGAATGGATATGTGACTTCTTTAAGAAGTGGTTAAAAGTCAGTCCCTATTGCCGAGAAAGATGCATTTTTATTAGGGCCAGAAAAGGAAAAACTAAAGAGCTTATAAAAATCTATCACAAAAGCTTGAGATTCAGAATGCCATCTTACAGTAATATCACTGGAGAGTATGAGATCCTAAAAAATACTATGTATCAGATTTACAATCAGAGAACGGCAAACAGAAAATAATCTCATGAGCGAAGGAGTTTAAACTGATTGAAAACCCTGAGTAATTTTAGTTTCCCAGACAGTCAGTCAAAGGAGTAAGCCAGGATTAACCCCATGGCCCTCAAAGCCCGAGACTGCCTTCAGCCCCAGCTTCTGTCCCAGCACTGGCCAGCAATCACCCCAGGAGGGGTGGATTCAGCCCTCAGAGGCCAGCCAGCACCTCTTCCCAGCCCCTCTCTTTGCTGCCTTCAGGCTGACACTGCTGCTCCCTTTCTGTCTCTGACAAGGACACTGGTCACTGGATTTGGGGCATCTCAAGATCCTTAACTTGATTCCATCTGCAGAGGCCCCCCTCCGCGAATCAGGGTGCGGTCATAGGGCCCAGAGACTTGGTGTGAGCTGTGTCCTGGGGGGAGGGAGTTGCCATTCAACCTGCTCCAGCCTCTCTTCCAGGAACTCCCCCAACACCAAGTCTGTGTCTTTCTTTAGCCATCGCAGCTCCCCCATGTCCCTCTGTGCCCCTCCTGACCTGTATGCTCACCCACCCTCCTGAAAGCAGAGCCTGGGACTGAGGTCGCTGACCGCCTGTGGCACATGCCCAGGGCCTGGACACACTAGAGTTATCACGAGAGCCTCAATCTCTCCAGCCCAGGCCCTGGAGCTCACTGCGCTCATTAGCGGGAGAGGGGCAGAGCCCAGGGCTCATGGAGCAGCAGCATCGAGTGAGGAAGGGGTGACCTGGGGCCGGTCCTCAGACAGCAGGCAAGGGCCGGATCAGGAGCCACACCACCCGCACGCAGGACCCGTGAGGTGTTGCTCTGGGATCCAGCACGGAACACAGACACTCACCCCGGGAGCCCGGCCAACACGGAGAGAGGACACACAGCCCACGCTCCAGCAGGAAGATGCGGTCAGGTGTGCGCAGAGGAGGGTGACGTGCGACACCAGGCCAAGGCCCCGAGGCCCAGCCCTGAATCTGTTCCATCAGGGACTCGGGGGACAGCCTCCCTTACCTATCGGGACTGTGGACGGAGGTTTTGTTACCACCGCAGCCCTCCAGGCACTAGGAGGAAGACTGGAGGAAGCAGCCGTGAGGAGCCGAGCCTGGTAGAGTTCTCTGCGCCCCAAGCTGTCTGGGCGCTGAGTCCGTCTACTGAACCCACGTCTGGGCAGTGGGCCCAGGAAGAACAATGTGGGAAATGCTGCTGCCATCCTGTGGTTTTTTTCTTGGCTGTGTTGGGTCTTCCTTGCTTTCTGTGTCTGCTTTTCTCCAGTTGTGATGTGCGCGCTTCTCATTACAGCGGCTTCTCTTGCGGAGCACAGGCTGCAGGTGCACAGGCTCAGTAATCGCAGCGCACAGACTCTAGGCTGCTCAGGGGGTTCAGTAGTTATGGCTCCTGGGCTTTGGAGCACAGGCTCAACAGTTCTGGCTCACAGGCTTTTACTTGCTCTGCGGTATGTGGGGTCTTCTCGGATCAGGGATTGAACTTGCGTCCCCTGCATTGGCAGGTGGATTCCTATTCACTGTGTCACCAAGGAAGTTAGCCATTCTGTCTTTTGCATGAGCTGGAAATCCCACCAAAAACGCACTCCAGGTAAACTAGAGGGACAAACTCTTCGTGGCCAGGTGTGCATCCCTCTGCTCAGGCAGCGGGGCCCCTCCTCTCGGGGGGCCTCCCGGTCAGCGCTCCATGGCAGCAGATACACCAAGGCCTTCAGGGTTGTCCCCCAGCACCATGGTCAGCTGTGCCACTTGGACAGGGCTTGCAAGATGCAGGGTCAAAGGGACGGTGCCCCACAAGACAACACCTGGGGACGCACTGGCCCCAGCAAGACAACGCTCATGAGCAGGCCTCGCCGCCCCGGCCCCCAGACTGCAGCCCGGCTCCTACCTGGGTTCAGGACGGGCTGGATGATGTCCCCATTGCGCCACTTGGTCTCCATGCGCTCCAGCTTCTGGGCCTCGTAGCGCTTGCGGCCCTCCTCCTCCTGCTCCTGCCGGGAGTACTGCGGGGCAGGGCAGGGTGGGAGAACGGGAGAAGGTCAGGCCTGGTCCCTAGGTCGCCTCCCATGTGCCCCGCCTTCCTGCAACTGAAACTATCTCTTCTTTCTCGGACAATACACACTCGATATAAATAATGAAGACACAGAGGAGGGGGAAATACCACGGAGACCTCCCTGAGCAAGAGAGTCTGGGTCAGATGTTTGAGTGACGTCCTCTCTGGAACTGCTTTTCTGCCCATGTGTATAAAAGGTTCTGCCGTGCTGTACATGAAGCTCAAAAGTCACAGCCTTCCCTCCTCGCATGTATCATCCTGCCATAATTTATGTGATGGATCCATAATATCTGGACACTTAGTCTGCTCCCAGTTTTTCACCATTAAAACATCATACTGATAATCTCAGCCACTTTCCATGTTATATATAGCTGCCCCAGTCCTTCCTAGACACAGAACTAGTGAGTCGGGGAGCCCCAGAAAGGCTGCCCCGAAGACCAAGAGAGGAGCAGGCAGGTCCCCGTGTGCCCTAGACACTGGGCAGCCTCACTCCATTGACTCCCAGCCATTCAAGCAGGCTGCTGGTGTATAAGGAACACCCACCAAAGCTCTCCTGATGGATCATGGGTATTCTGATCCAAGAAGGTAAATATAAACGTGAAAATAAAACATGGCATAATGGAGAATGCTGCATCCTCTGGTGCCCATTGCGCTAGGGCCCAGTGCAGGCAACACCCTCTGTCCCGGGATCCACTGGGGAGGTCTGGGGTCCTCAGGGCCTCGCTGCTGACCCCCGCCTGGCCACTCTCCTGACGGGCTCTGACCTCTGCCCTTCCATCCATTCCACTTGCATCTCCCGCTCAGCCAGTGGAGAAGCAGCTGGGCTCAGGGCCCTGCGTGCTCCTCTCTGACCCTACAATTTCAGACCTTCTTTCAAAAGCTGGTTTTAAATATCTTGCTTTTCTTGCAAGTGGCTCAGCTGCAAAACCACCCAAGTCTGAACACATTCAACGGCTTCATTACCATCATCTTGGGCTTGAGAGTCCATCTCTGAAGGAGGCTTTGATGGGAGTCGGGTGGTATGTCCCAAAGAAATAAAGCATGGTGGGTGTGGAGAGCACCATGGAGCCCCTAGCCTCTCCCTCCATAAACAGATGATCCCTCACGTCCCACCACACAGAGCAAGGCCTCCAAGAGTGGAGACTGTGCTGTGCCTTTCTAGGAAAGCTGAAGGACAACTTACGTGTCCTCAAGAAATGCCTTTAAAGAGATTTTTTAAAAAAGAGCCAACCTCCCCAGGCTAATAAATCCTCATGTCCAGCAGGATCATGAGACCTCTGCACTCACATGGGGCTGACAGGGGTCCCGGCTCTGACACCAGCCACAAGGACCAAGAAAACGTAGCCTCTTCACAAACCAACGCCTCCTGCTGACTCAAAATCTGGGGACACATCATGAAAGCATACTCTCGATGGGCTGACACCCACTCATCCCCAAGGGCTCATCAGACTCAGCTGACTCGAAGCAGAAGACTGCCCAAACATTCCAGGCAACAGTCTGAGTGAGCCTTTTGACTCAAGCTCACATTGACACACCAATAAAAACCAGAGTCCACTCTCCAGTGCTCCCCTAGCCTCTTGGGGGCCACAGCTGTTCCCAAGCCACCAGAGGTCTCTTGATTCATCACAGGGTCACCAAGGTCCCTGGTCCCTGGGGGATGAGGTGGAGCATAGTGACGAAGTCCTCGCTGAGTGACACCACAGGGGACAGCTGGGCTTCCCCAGGAAGAGGCACTCATGTGGTCGATCCACACACACACATGTACATGTGACAGCAGTGTGTGTGCACGTGTGCGATGTATGCTCTGTGAGACATCTATGTATATGTATGTGTGGGATGTATGTATGATCAACGTAACATACCTGCATGTGTGAGACACTTAAGATACACACACACAGGCAAAGTGACGTATGCACTCACTAAATAACCACTATCAGTGTGGGGTCGGCTAGAGGAGGCTAGCAGGACCTAGGAAGCCTGACGATCAAGCTCCCAGCACCTGAGTGTCCATGCTCCTGGGAGTCAGAGCCAGGCTTTCCAGGACTCAGATGGGCTGTGCCCCGGAAAACAGCAGACCCATATGTGGAGTCAAGCGAAGGCTTGTACATGGGCCTAGCACATGTTGGGGGGAAGAAAACGCAAATATTAGCAACGGCTGCAGCTGTAAGCCACACAGCTTCTCCCATCTGGAGCTCTCTCTGTACCCAGTGGAACACTTCCAACACCCCCTGCAACATGGGCAGGGTTGATATTTATGTCTCATCAAACCCGGCTAAACAAAGGGAATGGGAAGCAGGGGGCCCACGCCAGGATGTGGGAGGGAAAGCGGGGGACGAGAGGGGTGACGTGCAGAGCTGCCCTGTCCCCGTGGGGAGGGGGACAGGAGCCAGCAGAGCCCGATGTTGCTTGCCCCTCCCCTGCTGGCTAAAAACCCACCAGCTCTCAGCACCCAGGCCTACCCCACTCCCTGCCTCCAGGAGCCAGAAGGAAGCAAAAGCTGATGTGCCTGGCCCAGGAATCTTTCTTCAGCAGCAACCCCTGAAGACGTATCACGTGACTACTGAAGCCAGAGATAAGGCCTGCTGGAGACTTGTAAAACTGTGTAGCATCTGAAAATTAAATCTAAAAGTTAAATAATAGTGTTTTGAGTGTTTACATGAGATGTGGCTAATTTAACATCAAGCGCTTAGTGGGAAAGATGAAACCGAGGATAAGCACACTTGTACTTTCTAAAGAGACAGTCACTGAGCCTCAGACTCACACCTGCTTCTTGGGTCTTAAAACCCCTCAGTCAGTGCTGCTTGAAAATGACAAAATGGTCAGCAGCAGAGAGAGCAGCTCCAGGAAGAACGTGGTGGGCGGGGGTCAGAGGGGGACGTAGGTGGTGCAGACAGGGAGGGAGGAAGAGATGGAGAGAGAGAGAGAGTGGGCTGGACTGAAGGCCAGTGTTCTGGCTTCAACAGCAGCCTGTCAGAATTCCTGTCCACCTGGGACTCAGCATGTGACCTATCTGGGAACTAGGGTCTGTGCAGGAATAATTAGTTAAGACACGTGCACTCGTGTGCGCACACACACACACAAACGGAAAGGCAGCCAGGTGACCGCATAGGCAGAGCCTAGAGGGATGCGATCACAGGTCAAGGAACGTCTGGAATGTCTGAACTAGACGACACGGGAAGGATCACCCCTAGCTCAGAGCCTCTGGCAGGAGCACAGCCCAGCCGGTACTGTGATTCTGTACTTCTGGCCTCAGAACTGGGAGAATGAACTGCAGTTCGAGCCCCTAGGCTATGTCACAGGGGCTCCCGGGAAACTCAAACAGATGGGACATGTGGGAATCTGGCCCCGAGCACCTGCCCTCTCCTCACATGTGGAGGGACAGGCAGCCCGGAGCTGTGGACACCACCACCCTGCCCTCATGGTACCAAACCCAGGACTACCAACCAGATGCAGACCAAGGTCTGAGCACCCTTCCCGGTCCATGTGGAGAGAACGCCTGTCACCAGGAACGCTGTTTAAAAGTCTAGACTTAAGGGCAGCTGGAGCCCAGAAGCTGAGTGGCCCTCCCCCAACTCCCCAGGGCCTTGACTGGGCAGGCAGCGTGCTGGTCAGACATGAGCTATGGGCTGGGAGCCCGTCCCCCCCGGCAAGATGACAGGGAGCAAGCCCCCACTGCCCTAGGCCTATGGGCGTCGGGGGACACGACAGAGAGTGGGAAGAGCCTGTGGTAGGGGGGCAAGGAGGAGGAGACTAGGGAGTGCTCCTCTGTGAGTGCAATACAGTCCCTAACTGCCTGGGTCCCCACTTTACTGTTTCTTAGAAGTTTCTCCTCCGGACATCTCGGCCACAGAAAAATGCTCCCTGCAGGGGCAGACACGACTAAGCCAGGCCCAGGCCTCTCTGAGAACTGCTCCTTGCAGGGGTGAGAGCAGAGCACCCGGCCTCCAGGGAGAGTGGGTCACAGATGTCCTTGGAACATCCAGGGGTGGGGGAACCACAGGAGGAGGGGTGGGGCGCTGTGAGGGGAGGAGTTAAACCCCTCTATCAGCCTAATCGCCCCCTCGGAATGCCTGCCTACCGAGCCTGCCTGCAGTGGGGCACCTGGGCATGAACAAGACGAAGTCTCTTCATGTACAGATGTGTCTGTCCAGAGAAAAACCCAAACGAGAGAAACCAAGGAAGGAAGTGGACATGGCGGGAGAGAGAGCAGGGCTGAAACAGAGATGTCTCAGCCTGTCTCCCCAGGACTGTGGTATACCCTAGACTGGCCACCTGCACAGTCCTGTTGCCCATCTTGCCTCTGACCAGGGCCCTCCAAGAGGGGTCTGATATCCACAGGGCCCAGGCCAGCCGCTCTGGCCTTCTCTGCATGAAGGGTTGTCCCTCCCCCTATGCCTCTAAACCTCCTAAGACTTGGTCCCCCCTGCCCCTGCCTGAGAAAAGTGGGCAGGGTCTCCTTACCACAACCGGAGGCACCTCCAGGACCTTGTCCACATTCTTCAGCGACAGGGGCACGTACCACAGGGTGGCCTTATTGGTCAGCTTTTTGGTACCTTCAAAGAAGAAAGACATGTGAGGAATGTCCTGGGAGCCAGCAGGGCGGCAGGCAGGGCCAACGCCACCTCTGGCCCCCACCCCCAGGCCTCCTTCAGCCTCGAGGTGCAAGTGTGGGCACAGACTAGGGGGAAGCGTGGGCCCCAGCTGGGGAACCCCCACCCCAGCATGCGGCCCCGCCCCAGATGCGGCCCCAGCTGGGGAACCCCCGCCCCAGCAATGAGGCTGCTGGGAAGACTTCAGATCTTCTGGTCTAAGCTGGGGGGCCTGCCGGCTTTCTAGGACTTTCTAACTCAGAAGGCCCACATCTGGAGGGTGCCAACTCCAGGCAGGCCTCCAAGGAGCCTCCAGAGGGAGGGGGAGGGAAGGGCTAGGCTGGGGTGGGGTAGGCAGATTGGCCTCAGCCTCCTCCCAGGGAAAAGCAGGACAAAGCCAGGCTGGGCCCCATCTCCACCGAGAGATCCCGGCTGACGGATCTCATGGAAGAAGGCCCCACTGAGGAACTGGACATCACGACACACAGAACAGGAACGTCCTCTGAAGGACCCATCCACTGTCGTAAAGGCCACTGAGAAGAGCTCTGGGTGGGCAGGAGGCAGCTCATGGATGTGAGGCTGAGGGTCGTGGAGGCGGGGCCAAGGGCACAGCCAGAGTACAGCCCACCCCACACCAGGTCCCCCTTCCCGGTGCGGGGGCCACACCAGGCACAATTGGGGGGACTCAGCCTCACTCCAGATGCTCCCACGTCGGGGCTCACAGAGTGCTGTGAGCTGCTGGCTTCGGCTCTGGGGTGAACAACAAGAAACAGAACCCTCTCTGGGCACCAAGCCTGGCCTCAGGGCAGAGTGGGGCTCGCAGGGCAGGAGGGCTGTCCGGGCTGAATATCACGGGCCAAAAGAGCCCAGAGATCCCTGGGTCCACACCCCTCACTTGTGCAGGAGGACACTGAAGCCCAGAGAAGTCAAGGGGCTTGCCTAGGTTCATACAGAAGCTGAATGCCTCCCAGACCCCATAATTTCAGAAAAGTATTAATGTTTGTGAGGATGCCTGTTAAAAGTTGCCTCTTTGACGTGGAAGATTGCATGTAGCAGAGAACAGGAGAACTTCAGGACAGAGAGTAAGTAGAATAGAGGAAGCAGCCTGGGGGCCTGGCCCTAAATGCCTCCTACCAGTTCCTCTGACCTGCCCCCTCAAGGCGATCCTGGGGCCTCCGTTTTTTCCCTTAAACTAGACCAAAGGTCCAGGCCGAGCCCCAGCAGGTCAGAAAGAAAGAGGGCGAGGCCCATCAGGACGTTTCCACAGCACCACCAGGATCACAGGCAAACAACATGGAAAAATATCTTCACTGCTCTGTGATGGAGAGTGATTCTGACAACCTGCTCTGGGGAGTAAAGATTTCCTGTCGGACTCAGCTAGAGCCAGCCTGATGGCCCGTTTCCACGGAAACGCCGAGTGGCCCTCCTCCAAACCCAAACGAACACCATGGAGCAAATGAGGCAAAACACTCGAACTGTGCTTTCTCTATCATTCAATAAAACCACCAAAAGACAACGGCAGCACTGAAAACATTTATTCTGAAATTCTGAGGCTCCCAGCCATTTTCTGGAGCGCTTCGCGGCAATCACATCCCAGTGAGCTTAATATTTTGACAGTTGCCAGAGATGAATGAGCAAAGGTTTGCTGGTTGTCTGCCTGGGCGCGTGCTCGCCAGGCTGCCTCTTGAAGGCGGCACGGCCCCGAGTGAGGGGGACGCGCAGAACGGGGGCCCTGCCTCCAAGGGCTGTGAAATACAGAGACGGCATGCGAGCAGCCTCCTGGCTCAGCCTCGTCACCTGTTTGTCTGTGCAGCCTGGTCTCCCCACCTGGCCGTGTTCAAAGCCCCTCCGGGCAGCCCTGTTCTGGACCAGGCAGCCACACGGCCTGCCCTCACATCCCAGCGGACACGCAGGCAGAGATGCATCAAGGCAGGAAGACCTTGAGACACAGGGTCCCAGGATAAGAGAGACTCACACAGACCCAAACATGGAAAGATGGACAGAGGATGACAGAGATACTGACATTGTGCCAAGACCCAGAGGGGGACCCGGATGTGAGATCAAGGTGGGAGGAGGGTGCCCGGACCTGCAGCAGGGGCTCGTGGGCAAGGCAACGAAGCCATGGAGAGAAGACGCAGCCCCAGGGCGTCAAGTGTCCACATCCACCCCGTGATCCGGCCTCGGGTTTCTCCCACGGCCTCGGCCCTCCCCCGTGTCAAAAAGCTGGGCAGTGCTGGCCAGCCCCTCCTCCACTGGGCCTCTGTCCGCATCACATGCCCACAGCCTGCCCGCTGTTCTGGGAGGCTGTGCTCTGCATAGCCACTTCTATCCTCGGGGCAGCTTAGACTCTGTGTGCCCACCCTTCAGGGCCAGGGCAGCTGGGGATTCTGTGTGTGTGTGGGGGGGGGGGGGGGGAGGGGAGGGGGGCGGCCGAGGGGGCGCGTGGAGAGCATCCTGACCACGAAGCTGGGGGTTTCGTGTCGCTAGCACGGGCACTGGGTGAGCACTGCCCACTCTTGCCCACAGAGGGAGGGTCCTGCAAAGAAAGAAGAAAGCGGGCTGGAGCGCTTCGTTCTAGACAGCGCCCCCTGCTGGCTTCCTCTCAGCACAGGAGCGACTCCACTCCTTCCTTCCTTCATCAGTGACTGAGTCCCTGTCCATCATGAGCCAACGGAAGCTGCAGGGGCAGGGGACATGCCAATTCCCCTCAGACATCAGCAGTCCAGCACCAGCCTCCTCGGCCTCCCTCTGCAGACACCCAGGCTGGTCACCAGGCAGTTGGCAGCATCCCCCTGATTTTGACAACCAAGTGTGTCCCCTTGAGAACCATCTCTGGTGGGAGGAGCCAAGATCCCAGGATCCCTGCCACTTGGCAGAGGTGAGCTCCAGTCTGAAAGCCCAAGAGGCCCCCTGTCCCCTGCCTCTTGTCCCCACTCAGTGTGATGCCATTCTGTTCACGGGCTTCCTCCCTGGCCAAAGCCTCTGTTGTGCAGAAAGGGGGCCTGGATGACAGGAATCTGTAAAGCAGGCCCCTACCCTGTTTTGAGACACCAGAAAATTGCGATGAAAAAACCAGCACTGCTGAAAACATTATCGACTACGTGTGAATTTCAAGAGAAGCAGGGAGTGCAGCCAGCCATTTCCTCCCTTGGGTCCTGAGCGGGGAGACTCTACTCCCATCTCGGGCCAGGAGAGCAGGACTAGGTCACTGTGGTGGGGGTGGGCATGGGGGAGGCAGGTGGTGGGGGGATGGTGGGCTGCTAGCCCATGTGGGAAGTCAGGACCAGAGGACCCCTTTCTGTGCCGCAGCCTGAGACCAGCATCCAAGGTCTCTTGATGCCGGAGCTGCCCGGAACACAGAGCTCAGGCCACAGATCAGGACATGGGGCACAAGCCAGCTGACCACTCCCCTGCCCCAGGTTCTGCCTCAGCTGCACCATTCACTATGCGGCGGCTGGGGCTGCTGCAGTCATCAGAATGTTCTAGATGGGTAACTGAGCGCCTGGCCTGTGTGGGGGAGAAGCCTGGAGCCCCATGAAGATCTCTGAGCACAGCACTCTGCAGGCAGCCATGGCTGAGGGTGGGGTGTTGGAGGAGGGGCAAGGACCCAGGCAGCTCCCTCCCCTAGAGCCAGCAGGGCCTCTCCTCTGGGCGGGACACCGGGTGGGCTGGGATGAAGAGCGGGGCAGCGAGGGCACCAAGGAGGCTGCCTGCCTCATGAGCATCTCGGTTATAAAAAGCAGCGACTGAACGGGAGCCACACTCCCCTGCAGCGCCCAGTGGGGGTAGGAAAAAGGGTTTCCATGGTTACCACTCTGAGGAAGAGAATATTCAGATCAAACCCGAGTCAAAGGTTCACCCAGTGAGCACCAGCCTGGCTTGCAGGGGCCCCCAGGGAGCAGAGCAAGGGCCAGGCCAGCGTACTCCAAGGAGCAGTGAGGGGCCGGGAACGGGGGGTGGCCACTGGGTGCACATAAGCAGGGCTGGAAGGTGGCTGGTGCCCTCCTAGCCCGCTGCCACCCCTCTGCCCAGACCAGTTGGCTGCCAGCCCCTACCCCAGGAAGGCAGAGGGGAGGGGGGCCGCACACCCGGCTCATTGCCTAACTACGCCCATGCCCCCGTTTCCCATCTGCAGAGCAAGGACGCAGACGTAGCTGCCCACAGGTGGAGATGGGAATGCAGGGAGGTCATCCTGGTGTCAGGATGAGCCAGGAGCCACGGCTGCTGCGCCTGCCCCATGGCCCCCGTCACTGCATGCAGACATCACCTGTGAGGATGTTCTCAGACATCACGTGCACCTGCACCTCGACCGAGTGCTTGGAGGTGTAGGTGATCTCCGCGCTGACGTGCGCCACCTCGCCGATGCACATGGGCGACAGGAAGTCCGTGCGCTCCACCCGGGCCAGCGCAGCCACGCAGCGCTCCTGCAAAGACCAGAGGCGGTCAGTCGTCCCAAGGCCCCACCCTGGACATGGTCCCCTAAAATGACCCTGGGTTTTTTCCCCATGGTTACAGTAAAGCAAGTCATGGGACTTCCCTGGCAGTCCAGGGGTTAGGACTCCGCGCTTCCACTGCAGGAGGCATGGGTTCAATCCCCTGGCCAGGGAACTAAGACCTCACATGCTGTGTGGCATGACCAAAGAAACAAAAGGTTTTTTTAAATAAAGAATAAACTAGAGCAAGTTACTGTCAGCATACCCTCCTAAATGCAAAACCAGGAGGTGAAGCACTGCCTGGGGGCAACAGGGCAAAGCTGTTGATACAGGTGATCCTGGTGATGGGATGCCAAGCACTTCTCTTTCCTGACTTTTCTACAAAGGATACGTAGTACTTGCATAACGGAAAGTGAAAAAAGGTGTACATATTCGTTATGGAAAACTTGGGAAGTACAGAAAAGTAGACAGAGCAGGGAAAATTCACCCCTGGAGACAACCACGCCTTCTACTTTGGGATCTTTCTTTCTAGGTTTTTTGTCCCAAAAATACAGGCTTTACTGGTTCACTTGTCTGCCTGGCTTCTCGTTTTGCAGTTTGAGGCATATAGTTGACACTCGTAGTCATGCATAATTGTCACTTATACTCACCTATGGTTGTCATATATAATCTCACCTAGCTGTGTATATGCTAAATATCCACTTTCACAATCTGCTTTTTTCATTCAACAGGAAGAAAAATAACCTGCCCATGTTATGACAAGCTCTTAGCAATCACATCTCTTTTTAAAAAATGTTCTTTATCCTTTAAATACACAACCCATTTTCATGACTCAAAACTCAAAAGGAACAAGAAGGCTTACGTCCCTGGCCATGAGGGGAACCCTTGGGAGCTCACGCTTCATGAAAATGAGGGACTCAACTCCTCCTTCCTTTTCTTAACACTTTCTACGGCTGCCATTTCGCAATACTCCACTGCAAGGATATTTTTTTAATGGCCAAACTGAGTATTCTTCTATTAGATTTGGGTCAACCTCAATTGCTTCTTATTATGAATAACCCTGTGAGGAGCTTTTTTTTTATTTAAATCATTTTTGGTCCTGGGGATGGTTTTCTGGGCAGAAGCAAACACACACCTCACCAAGTGTTCCCACAGTGCTTCTCAATAGGGCCGAGTGCTCGCCGGGCCCCAGCACCTCTCCACACCAGCACTGAGAATCAGTTGTTTTTTGTTTTTTTGGCCTCACTGTGCAGTGTACAATTTGTGGGATCTTAGTTCCTCAAGGCCCTTGGCAATGAAAACAAGGAGTCTTAGGACTTCCCTGGTGGTCTTGTGGCTAAGACTCCAAGCTCCCAACACAGAGGGCCTGAGTTTGATCCCTGGTCAGGCAACTAGATTTCACATGTCGCAACTAAGAGTTCACATACCACAGCTAAAGATCCTGAGCGCCACAACCAAGACCTTGTGCAGTCAAATATATATATAGACATATATATGTATATACAAAAGAAAGTGTGTTGGAAAGAGTTTTAACCACTGGACGCCAGAGGACTCCTGGAAATCAAGTTTTTGTAGGTTCAGTTTTTATTGAGGTAGCATTGGTTTATAGGGCTTCCCAGGTGGTAAAGTGGTAAAGAATCCACTTGCCAATGCAGGAGATGCATGAGACATGGGTTCAATCCCTAGGTCAGGAAGATGCCCTGGAGGACGTGGCAGTCAACTCCAGCACTCTCGCCTGGAGAAGCCCATGGACAGAGGCACCTGGCAGGCTGCAGTCCACAGGGCCACAAAGAGTCGGGCATGACAGACACGCACTGATTTATAACACTGCATGAGTTTCACGTGTACAATGTTCTGTTTCTACTTCTGCACACCCTACAGCGAGCTCACCACCAAGAATACAGCTTCCATCCATCACTGAGCAATGACCCCTTCACCCACATTGCTCCTGCCCCCCTCTACTTCGCCCCTTCCTCTCTCTAGTAAGCAGTTGTCTGTCCTCTGTATCTACATGCTTGTGTTTGGTTTGTTCATGTATTTTTTGTTTCTTTCTTTTTTATATTTCACCTCTGGGTGAATCACAAGGTATCTGTCTTTCTCCATCTGACTTATTTCACTTAGCTAACACCTTCCTGGTCCATCCATGTTGTTGCAAATGGCAAGATTCCATCTTTCTTTATGTACAACATTCCACAGTATACATATATATACACCACAACTTCTTTCTTTTTATTTCAGTTGGGCTGTGCAGCTTGCAGGATCTTAGTTGCCCAACTAGGAATCAAACCCGGGCCCTCAGCAGTGAAATTGCAGAGTCTTAACCACTGGACTTCCACAGAATTCCCCACAATTTCTTTACCTATTCATCCATCAGTGGACACTTAGGTTGTCTTAGGTCTCAGCTATTGGAAATAATGTTGCCACGAACAAGGGGGTGCAAATACCACTTCCAATTAGTTTTTTCATTTTCTTTGGATAAACACTCAGAAGTGGAATAACTGGATCATGTGTGTGTGCGTGCTAAGTCGCTTCAGTCGTGTCTGACTCTTTGAGACCCCATAGACTGTATGTAGCCCACCAAGCTCTTCTGTCCATGGGATTCTCCAGGCAAGGATGTTGGAGTTGCCATTCCCTTCTCCAGAGGATCTTCCCAACCCACGGATCAAACCCACATCTCTTACGTCTCCTGCATTGGCAGACGGGTTCTTTACCACTACACCACTTGGGAAGCCCATCAGTTTTAACCTCTATGCTCTTTTCCACAGGGGCTGCACCAGTTTACATTCCTACCAGCAGTGTGCAAGGATCCCTTTGTCTCCACATAGGACTTCCTATCTGTTGTCTTTTTGATGACAGCCATTCAGGCAGGCGTGAGCTGGCATCTCATGGTTCTGATCTGCATTTCCCTGATGATTACTGATGGTGAGCATCACTTCACACGCCTGCTGGCCATCTGCACGTCTTCACTGGAAAAATGTCTATTCAGTTCCTCTGCCCATTTTTTAAATGGGTTGTTTATTTTTTGCTGTTGAGTTGTAATAGTCCTTCATATATCATGGAATCAGCTTCCTTTTCAATCCACATTAACCAAATGACACTAAAGATAGTCCTATGTTTGATCTTCACTGCCAATCACAGCACCCAGCACTTTTACGACTTTCTATCAGAATCAAGAAACCAGCCGGCTTTTTGAGGACACTGGGCGTACTGGCACAGGTACCCCTGGGCTGGCTAGGCAGCTCCCGAGGGTCTGTGCATCCCGTGCCAGCTCCAGGCTTCACTTTGGCAGCTGGTCCTCACAGCACCCTCCTGCGGGCCTGGAGACGTCGGGCCCACAGGTGACAGTTCGAGCCCTGGTGTGTCTGCACCCTTCCCACTGGCCACCTGTCACCACCCACAGCAGCGAAGTACAGCTCTCCCACCTGTGTGAGAACTCATCTGACACCTGGCGAACAGGCCAATCCCCAAGCCCGCCCCAAACCCACAGAACAAGCCTCTCGGGAGGAATGCCGGGGACCCCCATGTCCACCCCTTCCCAGGACAGCCTCAGACAGGCAGGAGTCTGTTCCTATAAAGGTCCTGGAGTCAGGCCCCAGAGCAGCGACGCAGCAGGGGCTGTGCAGGCAAGCACAGCATGTGGGTTCACCCTCTGATTCAAGGGGGGCCTGTCCCTTCCACCCCCACCCCACCCTTCCTTACCCGCCCACAGTCACATCACCCCTGAGGCTGAAACAACCTGAGGGAACTGCTGGGCGTCCAGCCCTCAGTGCATTTGTGGGGCTACAGCACCACTCGCTGGCACAAAGTGGAAAAGGCAAGAGCTGAGAGAGCCAGGCAAGAATGAGGGCACAGCCTGAGGGCCCCTTCTGGAACTCTCCAAGCTCTGCCGGCAAGAGGCTGCTATGAAGACCTACAAAATCTTCTAGAACTAACACCAAAAAAAGATGTCCTTTTCATTATAGGGGACTGGAATGTAAAAGTAGGAAGACAGATACCCAGAGTAACAGTCAAGTTTGGCCTTGGAGTACAAAATGAAGCAGGGCAAAGGCTAACAGAGTTTTGCCAAGAGAACACACTGGTCAGAGCAAACACCCTCTTCCAACAACACAAGAGACGACTCTACACTTGGACATCAACAGATGGTCAATACCGAAATCAGACTGATTATATTCTTTGCAGCTGAAGATGGAGACGCTCTATACAGTCAGCAAAAAAAAAAAAAAAAAAGACTGGGAGCTGACTGTGGCTCAGATCATGACCTCCTTATTGTAAAATTCTACTTAATTGAAGAAAGCAGGGAAATCCACTAGACCATTCAGGATTGATCTAAATCAAATCTCTTACAATTATACAGTGGAAGTGACAAATAGATTCAAGGGATTAGATCTGATAGAGTGCCTGAAGAACTATGGACAGAGGTTCATAAGAGGCTGGACAGGAGGTGGTGACCAAAACAATCCCCAAGAAAAAGAAATGCAAAAAGGCAGAATGGTTGTCTGAGGAGGACTTACAAATAGCTGAGAAAAGAAGAGAAGCAAAAGACAAATGAAAAAGGGCAAGATATATCCATGTGAATGCAGAGTTCCAAAGAATAGCAAGGAGAAATAAAAGAAGCCTTCTTTCGTGAACAATGCAAAGAAAGAGAGGAAAACAATAGAATGGGAAAGACCAGAGGTTTCCTAAAGAAAATTAGAGATACCAAGGGAAGATTTCATGCAAGGATGGGCACAATAAAAGATAGAAACAGTGAGGACCTAACAGAAGCAGAAGAGATTAAGAAAAGGTGGCAAGAATACAAAGAACAGTACAAAAAAGGTCTTATTGACATGGATAACCATGATGGTGTGGTCACTCACCTAGAGCCAGATATTTTGGAGTATGAAGTCAAAATGAGCCTTACGAAACATTACTACAAACAAAGTTAAGGGAGATGATCAAATTCCAGCTGAGCTATTTCAAATCCTAAAAGATGATGCTGTGAAAGTTCTGCACTCAATATGCCAGCAAATTTGGAAAACTCAGCAGTGGCCACAGAATTGGAGGTCAGTATTCATCCCAATCCCAAAGAAGGACAATGCCTAAAAATATTCAAACTACCACACAATTGCATTAATTTTATATGCTAGCAAGATAATGCTCAAAATCCTTCAAGCTAGGCTTCAACAGTATGTGAACTGAGAACTTCCAGGTGTATAAGCTGGATTTAGAAAAGGCAGAGGAACCAGAGATCAAATTGCCAACATCCACTGGATCACAGAAAAAGCAAGAGAGTTCCAGAAAAACATCTACTTCTGCTTCACTGACTACGCTAAAGCCTCTGACTGTGTAGATCACAACAAACTTGGGAAAATTCTTAAAGAGATGAGAGTACCAGACCACCTCCTGAGAAACCCTGTGTGCAGGTCAAGAAGCAACAGTTAGAACAGGAGATGGAACAACGGACTGGTTCCAAATTGGGATAGGAGTACATCAAGGCTGTATATTGTCACCCTGAGTATTTAACTTATATGCAAAGTACATCATGCAAAATGCCATACTGGAGAAGCACAAGCTGGAATCAAGATTGCCAGGAGGAATATCAATATCCTCAGATATGCAAATGACACCACCTTAATGACAGAAAGCCAAAGAGGATCTAAAGAGCCTCTTGATAAAGGTGAAAAAGGAGAGTGAAAAAGCTGACTTAAAACTCAACATTCGAAAGATGAAGATCATGGCATCCAGTCCCATCACTTCATGGCAAACAGATAGGGGAAAAGTGGAAATAATGACAGACTTTATTTTCTTGGGCTCCAAAAACACTGCGGACAGTGACTGCAGCCAAGAAATTAAAAGTTGCTTGCTCCTTGGAAGAAAAGCTATGACTAATAAAAAGCAGAGACATCACCTTGCTGACAAAGGTCCATCTAGTCAAAGCTATGGTTTTTCCAGTAGTCATATGTGAGAGTTGGACCATAAAGAAAGCTGCACACCGAGGAACTGATGCTTTCGAACTGCGGTGCTGGAGAAGACTCTTGAGAATCCCTTGGACGCAAGGAGATCAAACCAGTCAATTCTAAAGGAAATCAATCCTGAATATTCACTGGAAGGACTGATGTTGAAGCTGAAGCTCCAATATGGCCAGTTGATGCAAACAGCCAAGTCATTGGAAAAGACCCTAATGCTGGAAAAGATTGACGGCAGGAGAAGGGGCGACGAGGATGAGATGGTTGGATGGCATTATCAACTCACTGGACACGAGTTTGAGCAAGCTTCGAGAGATGGTGAAGGACAGGGAAGCTTGGCATGGTGTGGTCCATGGGGTCGCAAAGAGTCAGACACAACTGAGCGACTGAACAACACACAGCCTCCTGAGCCCCTACTCCCTCACTCCAAGTCCTGGGGCTTTTCCTTTTCTACGTCCAGCCTCTCCTTCCAGGCCTGGCATGGACCCTCAAAGTCTCTCTCAGGGGCTTGGCCCCCACCTCGGCCCGGGACCTTCAGGCCCAGGCCTGTCTTCCTCATAGCCACCAGAGGGCGCTCTCTGAATGTGACGGGTTAGCCCCAGAACGTCAAGGGCGCTGAATCAATCTAAACTCTCAGCAGGCAGGAGAGCCCCTCCCTCACAGCAGGGTCTTACGCAACCCACCCCACTCCTCCCCATACTGAGGCCCCCAGGCCCACGTCCACCCCCCACACTTACCCCAGCCTGGTTCATTCTGCACGCATGCACCCTTACAGCGGTGCACACCCATGCACACATGCACACAGCCCACATGAGTGTGGAACTGGAGGACAGGGGCACAGCAGGTGGCTGGCCGAGGCCCACAGGATCCCGAGGGCGGGCTTCAGAGAATGTCAGGACCCCACAGAGCTGGGGGCCGGGCAGGACCTGGCAGGCTGCATGCCCAGCAGCTGCTCTGAAGCCCTCAATCTGCAAGTCTGCCTCAGTCTGGGCAGCGGGCGGAGAGCAGGCACCATGGCAGGAGCTGGTGCAGGCCTGAGGGTCCTGCAGCCCAGGAGCCACCAAGGGAAGAGCCCCCAGACTTGCCAGTGGACCCAGGGTGGGTCGAGCAGGGGACAGATCCGGGTGCAGGCAATGTGACACCCAGGATTAACTGCCGCCCACACAGGCTCTGAGAGGCTGGGGCCTCTCGGACTCAGGAAGCCACGACTCTCCCCACACGCAGGGAGAGGGGCTGAAAAGGTGTCTCTCAGCTTAGTTTCTGGGGGTCCCCAGCCTCCCTTCAATGAGCCCCAAACCAAGTGCCAATCCAAGGGGTCCCTGGTCCAGGGCCAGGGCTTCCAGATGCCCCCAAGGCTCAGGGAAGAGGGAGGGGCAGGCTCCAGGCCCAGGCCCCATCCAGACTCCTGCCCTGACCCCACAGAGTACAACACGGTGGGAGGGGACTGCCTGGATCTCCCAGAGACCTGGCCGGGCTGGCGGAGGGTCCCCAGACACCTACCCCGTTCTGGCTGTTGCAGTGCCGGGTGCTGATGATGGCTCCTGCTTCCTCGATCATCTTCAGGACGGTCCCTCCGTGCACATTGCCGGCCACGTTGGCATCATCCGGCCGCATGATCCTGTGGGGAGAAGAGGCAGGATGAGCCTCTGGCAGGATGTCACTCATGAACAGCAGTGACCCCAGGGAGACGGCCCTCCAAACGCCTGATGGCTCCCAGAGAAGGAAAAGGACCCCCACTCACCGTCGGGTGCTGATCTGACCTGACAGCCAGACAAGGGGCTGCAGGGTCATGTTGCCACTGTGGGGGGAGGGCAGAGGGGGACCTTCCTGCCCTGGCACCCAGCCTGCCAGTGGGAGAAGGCCCCTGACCTGGCAGGAAGGGAGGTCCTTTGCGAGGACCTTCCGCAAAGGCCATGACCGTGACATCGAGGCAGCCTGGCCGTGGGGTGCTCATGCGCCTGCCCTTCCTGGCTCCCAGGACCCGCAGTGACCCACAGAGCTGAATGAGCAAGGACACAGCTATGATCCCTTGGAGAAAGAACACATTCCCAGGACCACTGTCTCTGTCAGGAGTCCCAGAGGAGCTGGCCTCCTGTGGCCACAGATATTCTGAGAACTGCAAACAAATCACAGCATCCAGACCTTTCCGGCAAGACAAAACCTGATTGCTGCCTGCCCCCAGGGCTCCAAGAGAGCGCCCGAGGGGTGGGTTCCCTGGAGTTGAGAGTGGGGAACTCCCCAAGGTCAGGAGGGACTGAAATCACCCCATTTCCCCCAGAGGAAAAGCCATGTCTTTGCAGAGGTCAGCAGCAGGGAAGCCCTGTGAAATCCCTGGAGTCCCAGAAAGCCAGCCTGGTGCTCCTACCTTGAGCAACCCCATGTAGCTTGGCCCTCTCCCAGACACCTATCTGTCTGGCTGATAAACTCTGTCTCCACTAGCCTCAGGCCCTGAGGTGGGTATCAGGCACTGAGCAAGTGTGCAGTTTCCGGGTGTCCGGCATCACCTGGGCACACCCACCCTGCTCCAGTCTGCTGGCCAGCGTGGCCCTAGAGGCTGGACCCCCTACTCTGGGCCGTGGAGCTCCACTGCCCTCCCGATCTGGCTCCTTCCAGACTTGGAGGCTAAGCCAGGCAACCTCAGAGATGGTTCCCGACTCCCAGTCTTACTGGCTGGGTGACCTGAGCAAGCTGCCAAAACCCAGCCACCTTTACATTCTCATCCGTAAAAGAGGAACAACAGCACCACCGCACTTGACTATGGGAAAGACTGAACCACGAGATGGCACAGATAAGGAGCCTGGCACACAGTCAGCAACATACACACTCACCAGCACTGCTTCCTCCTTCTCTAAGCACCAGCCAAAAGCTGCAGGAGGGCTGGAGCCTCCAGCATTCAGTCACCAATGCCATTTTCTGGGGAGACCAAAGGCTGTCTGGACCTGTCGCCCATCCCCAAAGTCACCCCTTCAGCCTAGAGGGCATTCAGGACCCCTACTCTTCACCTGCATCACTGGCGCAAGGGCGGCAGCCACGGTCGCCCAGGCAGTGGCCGGGGAACCCCTAGAGCACAGGAAAGGAGCCTCATTTGGCTTCTCAAATGCTCATTTTAAAAGATTTTTGAATCAACTCAAAATAGATTAAAAACTTGAACATAAGATCCAAAGCCAGAAAACTCCTAGGAAAAGACATAGGCTGTAGCGATGATTTTTTCGATTTGACATCAAAAACAAAGGGTAAAGAAGGAAAAAATACGTAAGTGAGACTACATCAAACTAAAAGGTTCCTGCACAGCAAAGGAAGTGATCAGTCAAATGAAAAGATAACCTGTGGGGTGTGAGAAAGCATCTGCAAATCATGTACCCGATACAGCATTAATATCCAAAATACACAAAGAACTCATAACATTCAAGAGCAAAACAATCCAGTTAAAAAATGGGCAGAGGACTGGAGTGGACATTTTCCCAAACAAGACATACTGATGGCCAACAGGCCCGTGAAAAGAGACTCAACATCATTAACCGTCTGCTGCCAAGTCACTCAGTTGTGTCCAACTCTGTGCGACCCCATGGACTGGAGCCCACTAGGCTCCTCTGTCCACGGGATTCTTCAGGCAAGAAAACTGGAGAGGGCTGCCATACCCTTCTCCAGGGGATCTTGTCGACCCACAGATCAAACCCATGTCACTTATGTCTCCTGCATTCGCAGCCAGGTTCTTCAGCACTAGTGCCACTTGGGAAGTCCCATTAACCATCAGGGGAACACAAACCAAAACCACAATCAGATACCACCTCACATCTGTCAGAATGACTGTTATCAAAAAGACAAGAAACATGTGTTGGCAAGGATGTGGAAAAAAGAGAACCCTTGGGCACTGCTGATGGGAATGTAAATTGGTACAGCCCCTGTGGAAAACAGCATGGAGATGCCTCAAAAAATTCAGATTCCAACTACCATATTAACTAGCAATCCCACTTCTGGGTACTCATCAGAAGGAAATGAGGTCACTATCTCAAAAAGATATCTACGGGACTTCCCTGGCAGTCCAGTGGTTAAGAATCTGCCTTTCAGTGCATACCTGGGCTCAATCCCTGGTCAGGGAACTTAGACCCCATATGCCAAAGGGCAACTAAGCCCATGCGCCATAACTAGAGAGCCCAAGCACCAGAACAAGAAGCCTGAGCACTGCAACAAAGGGCCCAAGGCAGCCAAAAACATATTTTAAAAAGGTATCTTCACCCCCACATTCACTGTGGCATTATTTACAGTACCCAAGACATGAAACAACCTACTTGCCCACTCACGGATGGATGAAGCAGATGAAGTAGATGTGGTATGTGTGTGTCTATTGATGAAGATGATTAAAGAGCCTCCTGATGAAGGTGAAAGAAGAGTGAAAAAGCTGGCTTAAAACTCAACATTCAAAACACTAAAATCATGGCATCCAGTCCCATCGCTTCATGGCAAATAGATGGGTGGGGGAAATGGAAACAATAACAGACTTTATTTTCTTGGGTTCTAAGATCACTGTAGATGGTGAAATTAAAAGACGCTTGGTCCTTGGAAGAAAAGTTATGACAAACCTAGACAGCTTATTAAAAAGCAGAGACATTACTTTGCCAACAAAGGTCCATCTAGTCGAAGCTATGGTTTTTCTAGTAGTCATATATGGATGTGAGAGTTGAACTATAAAGAAAGCTGAGCACCGAAGAATTGATGCTTCTAAACTGTGGTGTTGAAGAAGACTCTTGAGAGTCCCTTGGACTGCAAGGAGATCCAACCAGTCCATTCTAAAGGAGATCAGTCCTGAATATTCATTGGAAGGACTGATGCTGAAGCTGAAGCTCCAATACTTTGGCCACCTGATGCAAAGAATTGACTCATTTGAAAAGACCCTGATGCTGGGAAAGATTGAAGGCGGGAGGAGAAGGGAACGACAGAGAAGGAGATGGTTGGATGGCATCACTAACTCAATGGACATGAGTGTGAGTAAACTCTGGGAGATGGTGATGGACAGGGAGGCCTGGCATGCTGCAGTCCATGGGGTCGCAAACAGTCGGACACCACTGAGCAACTGAACTGAACTGAAGGCTATGTTTTTCCTTAAACTGTGTACTAATGATCATATAACATCAATGTATCTTGCTTGAGGACTTGTTTCTTCTTAACAGGAACCCATTCCTTCTGGCTAACCTTGTTAAGATGTATGTTGTGTGAGTGGGTCTTGTAAGACCTTTACAACCTTGAGGCATTCTTCGGATCTATTGCTAGTAACCAATTGATAAAGTATATAAGGTCTTGCTAAGACTAGTGGGGGGGGCACTCTTCTGCCCCCTTCTGGTGTCTGTGTCAGAAGATTTCTCTATCCCTTGTTACTTTAATAATAATACTTTTGCCGCATGAAGCTCTTGAGTGACTGAAGCCGCGTCTATGGTCCCAAAGCGAAATTTTCTCCTTCAGAGATCACGAATCTGACACCATTCACCATAAGCTACCACTAGAAAAGGCAAAACTATGAGACAATTTTTAAAAGTCCATGTTTGGACTTGCCTGGTAGTCCAGTGGTTAAATTCATGTGCCAATGCAGGGGTGTGTGCTTAGTCACTCAGTCGTGTCCAGCTCTTTGTGACCCCATGGGCTGTAGCCCACCAGGCTTCTCTGTCCATGAGGATTCTCCAGGCAAGAATGCCCACCTCCAGGGGATCTTCCCAAAACAGGGATTGAACCCAGGTCTCCCACATTGCAGGTAGATTCTTTAACATCTGAGCCACTGGGGAAGCCCAAGAATACTGGAGTGCGTAGCTATTCCCTTCTCCCTGGGATCTTCCCGACCCAGGAATCAAACTGCGGTGTCCTGCATTGCAGGCAGATTCTTTATGGGTTCATAAAGAATGTGGGTTCATCGGCTGCTACAGATGCACCTCTCTGTTGGGGCTGCTGATAAAGGCCGAGGCTATGTGTGTAGGGCAGAGGGCATGCGGGGAGCCGCTGCACTTTCCTCTCCGTTTTGCTGTGAAACTAAAGCTGCTCTGAGGACTTCCCTGGCGTCCAGGGGTTCGGACTGCTTTCACTGTGGGGAACTAGGCTCCAGCAAAAACAAAAACTGCTCAAAAAGTGACCTCTAATAAAAAATGTTATAGAAAATATTTTTAACATTTTGAGTTTTAAAAATTCCTACTTATACTACTAAGCTCTTTTTTTCTTAAAGTTTAAGAGGTAGCCAATTCAAATAACAAATAACAGCTGAGCTACCAGGAAAGCCTCCAGTGCAGAGGAGGTGAGTTCGATCCTTGGCCTAGGAAGATTCCACATGCCATCAGGGCAAGTAAGCCCCTGTGCCACAACCACTAAAGCCTGCAAGCCCTAGAGCCTGTGCTCCACAACAAGAGAAGTCACCAAGTGAGAAGCCCGTGCACCGCAACTAGAGAAAGCCTGCCACAGATCTCCAAAGGATTGAAGACCCAGTGCAGCCAAAAATAAAATTTCTTTTTTTTTTTTTTAAATGTCAGTGTTGAGATTTCCCTGGTGGTCCAGTGGCTAAGACTCCTGAGTTCCCAATGCAGGGGGCCTGAGTTCTATCCCACATGCCACAACTAAAAGATTCCACATGTTGTAACTAAGGCCTGGCAAACAAATAAATACTAAAAAAAAAAACAAAAAACCAAGGTCAGTGTTTGCCAGAGGTTGGGGTGGGGGTGGGATAAGAGGACAGAGCAGAGGATTTTTAGGGCAGTGAAAATACTCTGCATGATTCCGGAATGGTGGACACATCACTACCCATTTGTCCATAGCATGTACAACTCCTAGAGTGAACCCCAATGTAAACTGCGGACTGTGGTGTGACACTGAGGTGTCACTGTGGGTTCATCGGCTGCGACAAATGCACCTCTCTGTTGGGGCTGCTGATAAAGGCGGAGGCTATGCATGTGGGGCAGAGGGCATGCGGGGAGCCTCTGCACTTTCCTCTCCGTTTTGCTGTGAAACTAAAGCTGCTCTGAGGACTTCCCTGGCGTCCAGGGGTTCGGACTGCTTTCACTGTGGGGAACTAAGCTCCAGCAAAAACAAAAACTGATCAAAAAGTGACCTCTAATAAAAAATGTTATAGAAAATATTTTTAATGTTTTGAGTTTTAAAAATTCCTGCTTATACTACTAAGCTCTTTTTTTTAAGTTTAAGAAGTAGCCAATTCAACTAACAAAACAACCTCTATCAAACAACAACAATATCAAACTCTTTCCTTTGCATTTGTTTTCAACTTAGTAAAGACCAGATGGTCCACCTCTACCCATAGGCCTAAGGGCCAGGCAGGGGTCCAGACAGGGGAGGACTGAAACAATTCTACACCACACAGCCTTCCCCAGGAGCACCAGAGATCGCGTCTGGGGAGCCTGACTTATTTCTGCCTGTTTGTAAAGTAGGGCTGTGTATGCCAGGCTGGCTCAGAGCCAGGAAGAGCAAACAGAGGGCCCCAAGGCCAAGGAGGAAGTGCTCACATCCGGGAGGGCCTGAGGAGGGAGAGGCCAGGGAGGACGCACCTCTGAGACAGGAGGACACGGGACAGAGCCTGGAGCCACCCTGCGACACTGGGGGTCTGGACGGACCCCACAGCACCAACATACCACTAACTCCGGAGGGGCCCCTGGGTACTAAGCTCCAGGCCCACCCCCACCCCCTCGTCCTGGTCACCCCGGGTCCTGCCCAAGGACTGTCCTAGCGCCCCCAGGCCAGCTGACACCCACATGGTGCAGACGCAAACCTTCCCCAGGGACCTGATCCTGCCTCTGCTCTGCAATTCTGCAAACAAGGAGGGCCAGAGCCCAGGTCTGGCAGCCCCTCCCTGGGGCCCCATATCAGATGCCTGCCCCAGGGCATCACCGTGATTCCATCCCAGCCTCCACCCCAACGCCAGGGCTATGGTCCTGCACCTGGCCACCCTCCCTTTGTCCCCTCCTTCCTCCAAAGAGCTCTGGAGCTGCTGGGCAGGGTCTTCTTCAACTCACTTCCCCCTGAACTCCCGCCATGCGTGTCACCTCCAGGCAGGCAGGAGTGTGAGTGACCAGGGTAGCCAGGGGAACGGGCAGCCAGGGGAACGTGCAGCCTCTCGGAGGAGCTCCTGCTTTCCCATTTTTAGCAAAAACACGGATATGGAAAGTGTTTCGCTTTCCTCTTTTCTATTAGAAAAGAAGCAAAGACAGCCCAGTGGAGCACACACGATGCCACACGGCACTGCCCACTGGTCTCTGGTCAGGGAGGTGAAGGGGTGGTATTGGCCCTCACAGCTGGCCAGCTGCATCCGTGCAGGGGTTTGAGTTGGGGATACCAAAGAACTGAGTTTTCTAGAGAAGCCGGCAATCCAGAGTTTAATGTGAAATCTCTTGGAATTTGACTGGCAGCACCTGACTGTTGAAATGGCCTCCACACAGGCCAGCTCTGTGAGGGCAGAGCAGGTGGTGGGCCTGACCCCATCCTGGGGGGACTCTGTGTGCCCCATTCTCTTTCCCACATCTCTCTGCCCCTCTGCCCATGCCAACCTGCAACTCCCTCAGTCCTTGAACCCCAGAAGCTCCAGGGAAAAGTGGACAGTTGGGCCAGGGAGCCCTTCCTGTGACCCCCATCCCCCACATCTTCTCAGCTGGCCAGTGGCAGGGACACTGCCTCCTGTGACCAGGCCTACGCACCCCAAGATCCTCTCCACCATCTTCCTCTCTCCCTGCCCTCCCAGCAGTGGCATCTGGAATGTCACCACCCTGTCACTCACCATCCCTCCCCCTCCATTCCAGCCACTCCTGCCCCAAACCACAGGATGAGCTGGCCAGGGATGGGCCCACGGAACCAAAGCAGACACCGCCTCCTCCCTGCTAACCTCTGAAGCAAACACTAAGCTGATGACAAGAGCAGGAAGGAAGCCACACACACCGGGGTTATACAGTCACTTTCAGATGGTGCAGCCGCCCCCTACCCGGGCGCCAGGAGAACTTCAGAGGAAGTGACACCTGGGTCAACTCCGGGAGAGGGAGCAGATGAGCCAGGGACAGAGGGTGGGGCACGAGGGATGCTCCAAGGAGAGGTGGTATCTCAGAAGAAGACCCCAGAGACAGGAGAGCTTGGCAGGTACAGAAAAAAACAGTGGTCCCCCAAAGCCGGCCAGTGACCCCTGGGGGGAGAGAATATGGGTGAAGGGCGAGCTGGAGAATGGAGCCAGGAGCTTGTCACATGGGCCTGGGACTGGGACAGAGCCTGGACTTGTCCTGGGGGCAGGGTGGCCTTGGGAGACCCTGAGTCGGGGCTGGTGTGCGAGGAGTCACCCAGGGGCTGCGGATGGAGGGGCTTCTCTGCCTACGTCTTGCCTCCCTGCCGAAGCCCACCATTCACCCTGATGCCCCAAGAGTCACTCTTCTTAAGCAGGAGTCCACGGCCCTGCCAGACCCTCCAGGGCCCCTGCTACAGGAGAAAAATTCAACTCCCGGGACTTCCCTGGCAGTCCAGCGGTTGAGACTCTGCACTTCCACTGCAGGGGGCGTGGGTTTGATCCCTGGTCAGGGAACTAAGATCCCGCATGGCACATGGGGCAACCAGAAAAAGAAAAAAAAAGATTCAACTCCCTAGCGAGGCCTCTGAAGCCCTCAGGGATCTGGAACTCTCCTCGCCTATCTCCCCTGCCTCTCGGGGCTCTAGGCTGCACCTGCCCAAGCCAGTGCTGCTGGCTGGGCCCACCTGGATCTTCCCTCCACCTCACCTGCACCAGCCTGTCCCGGCAACATGCCACCTCTGCCCCATGAAGAAAGGCGACTCGTGGACGAATGGGGAGCCTAAGTAGACACAAAATTCCGGAGGGCAACCCAGCTTTATCATCATCCACCCAAACTCCAGATATATGGGCTGCTCTAAGCCAGATGTCCCACCAAGAGGAATTCAACCTACAGATGCTTCCACACATGACCAAACCAAGCGTGTTCAAGGTTACTCACTGAAAAGCTGTTTTACGTGCAAAAGCTGGCCGTGCCCTAAATCCGCCAATAAGGGGCTCATTAGATTAAGTTACACCCACACAACACAGAGAGCACAGCCTCGAGCAAGAGGGAGGAAGGGTCTCGGAGAAGCCCTGTTAGATGAGAAAAGGCTCAGAATGATGGGAGACAGGTGACCGTATCTGCAGGCCCAGTGGAGACCACCCTTGGTGGGAGGCCCGGGAAACCAGAACCTTCCACTGCCCCTGAGAGGGGAACCAGCGATTGGAGGAAGGTTACAGTGACGCCTCTGTGCCTTTTGAATTTAAAACCATGTCAAAGGACTTCCCTGGTGGTCCAGCTGTTAAAACTCTGCTCCCAATGCAGGGAGCGTGGGTTTGATCCTAGGTCGGGGAACAAAGATCCCGCAAGCCCCACAAAACCATGTCAACCATGTCAAATATTAATAAATCCACAGTCTTTAAAATTTATTCAAAACACAGCTGAAACAAAGGTGCTCAGCAAAGCCTTCTCTGAACTCACCACAGCAAGGCTACCATCTCTGCTGGTTCCTATGGGCGGGAGAAAGGCAGGGGAACAGAGTAGGAGAGGCCTTTCCAGGAACAGACAGCAGGCAAGGGACAATGGGGAGGCCGGAGGAGCCACCCTGCTCCCCACATGTCTGCGTGTCCTGAGGGCAGGCCCTGTCCCTCTGCTCCTCCAGGTCCCCCGAGGCCGGGCCAGGCCCCACCCAACCTGGAGCCTCTGGACGGGATTGAACTGTGTCCCCTGACACAATTCAGATCAGCTGAAGCCCTGACCCTGGAACCTGTGACCGTGATCTGATTTGGAACCAAGGTGTTGGCAAACATGGTCAAGTTAAGATGAGGTTATTACCAGGGCTGTGTTCCCATGACTGGTATCATTAGAAGAAGATGGAAATCTGGACACACCAGGGGAAAAGGCCACACGACACGGTGGCAGAGACTGGAGTGACACTTTGACAAGACACACAGGCACTGCCTGCAGCCCGGATGCTGGACAAGGAAAGAAAGGCCCTTCCCCCTAGAGCCTTCAGAGGGAGCGTGGCCCTGCCGATCCCTGGTATGGGGCTTGCAGCCTCCAGATGTGAAAACATATGCATTTCTGGGTTTTAAGCCACCCAGGTGCGGTCATGTGTTACAGTGACGCCAAGAAGCCCAGACAGCATGTGGCCTGAGGCCCCTGCCTGGGTGGCCTGAGCACCACCCCCAGAAGGCAGCAGGAGCGGCCGGGCCGAGACCCCATGGCCTGCAGCCAAGCTCAGGTCCTGCTCCCCAGTCCGGCCAGCCCAGGCCAGGCCCCCCAGCAGCCTTGGTGGCAGCTCCACTGATGACTGCCCCCTGCCCACCCTACCCACAGCCCCCCAGCATGAGGCCAACATCTGCAACTCTGACAGGAAAATGTCAGTGCTAAAATGGAACACTTCCACATGAGTTCCACAGGAACTGGGGGAGGTGAGGCAAGGGGGCTGTTTCCTTTACCCAACGGTGAAAGCAGAACTGTCTGAAGGAGAAGGTGGCAGTGCCAAGTCCAGCTAAGGACACGTGAAGTCCTCTGTGGGGTTTCCATCAGCACTCAAACATGGGCAGAACCACTGGGCTTGCTACCAGGGTCCAGGCAGGTTCCCACAGGGCAGCCAGCTCTAAGCACACCTCACGGATTGTGTCAGAAGCTCCCCAGACCTGTCCCTTCTGAATGAGGCTCAACCCAGAGAAGCAGAGGTGGTCAGGACAGTGACTTTTGGACAGAGTGCCACCCCTGCCTTGGAGCTGCAGGTGACAGTTGAGAAGGTGCCAGTGGCGGGGGCATCCATAAAGCAGGATCTGAACAGGAGTCCGAAGGCGGGCCAGGGAGGAGACTGGCAGGGCGGGGACTGCCACTGCTGGTAAGAAAGGAGCTCCAGGCTCATCTAAGGCATGCACCTGCCAGGAGAACCACATGGGTTGGGGGCACGTGGGCTAGTTCACACCTGGCAGCCTCCACCATAGGGCCCTTAAGGCCAGAGTCAGGCACATATGAACACCCCTCTTCCTATGTGGGGGGGACTCTGCCCAACGGAAGGCTGTTTGGCACTGCTTGTCCTATCCAATTTGCTGCCTAAGAAGGTTCCAGCAAAGCTCCTTCAACCCCCAAAGACCCCAGAGGAGGCAAGGCGGGAGAAACAGTTGGGCCGCCAAAGAGGCCCTGGGACCCTCCCAGGCCCCAAAGCAGGACACAAGAATGAACCAGGGCAGGTGGCCCACCCAGCCCCACTGATCCCAAAAACCCAGAGCACACTGAGCTGAGCAGACAGGAAGGTGAGCAGCGCCTGGCCCAACCGCAGAAATCTGCTGGCAGGAGAAAGGGAAGCACCAACTGGGCAAGAAGGCAAAGAGGAGCAAGTGTCCCAACTTGGGCCCTGGAGCCAGGTGGGTGAGCACCAGGTGGGTGAGTGCCAAGCCTCACTGCCAACTCCCCCAGGCACCCATGATATGACCCCGCCAGGAGCCCATGTGGATACTCAGAGGCCAGAGTCCCCATCCCGGCTTCAGTTAACCACTTAACCTCCAAGGTCAGCAAGACCTGGGCCAGGCCTGGGTGCCCTGGGCTGCCAGAAGCCAGCCAGTCTGTCGCACACAGAGGCCAAGTCCCCCTACCACCTGACCCCATCTGCCACAGGGGTCCCCACATGGGGCGGGGGTCCCACAACTGGTGGTTGGTACCTGCTCAGCTGGGAAGCCATGTGGGCTGGGACATCCCAGGTCCAGAGAGAGGAGAGGGGGGCAGCTGCAGCTGACTCACCCGCCCTCTCCCACTGCAAGGACGGTCCCAACCCCTTGGCCTGGCGGGAAGCACCCTGGCTTCCTTGGCTGCCCAATCTAACCAGGAAGGGGCCATTTCATCAGTCTGAGAAGCATACCAAAACCCAGTTGTCATAGAAACCTCATCTTGTATATAACAACAGTGGAGAAGGAAACCTTCTAGCCCTCCTGCTGCTGTTGCCCTGAGATCTAGAAGGCACAGGTGCCCTCCTGAGTCAGCGCCGGCGACAAAGGCCAAGCCCCAGGCCTGGACCCAAAACTTCCTGACACTCAGACAGAAGTGGTGGTGGGGTGGGGGGAGGTGTCAAGAGCCAGAGTAAGTGAGACAGAGGGAGAGGTCCATCAGATGCAGAGGAGACGGCATCTGAAACCTGTCCCTCAAGCCCACCCTGAGTGGTAGGGGCTGTTGAACCTTGGCAGGGAGGCAGATGGCTGTTCAGCCCTCTCCTGGCCGACCCCCTGCCCCCACCACACAGACCTTCCTCCCCACCGCTCAGGTGCACTGGCTTCTACTGTCTCCCCCCACTAGGTCTGGGGGAAGAGGACCAGCTGGCAGAGAGGTCCTGGTGCTGAGGTGAAGCAGCAGCCAGGGGAGAGGAGGCTGGACATGTCCTGAGTGTCACCCAGACTCAAAGCCATCCCTGCAGAGCCACGGTCACCCAGGCACCATGATGGGTGGCATGAATGAATGAACCCACCCACTCAAGGGCATCCTTCCTAAAAACTGTCATCCTGGCTGGGCTCCCAGGCACCTGTCCAGCTAACCCACACAGACTTTGTTGTTAAGAGGTCAAGTCAGGACACGGCCCTGATGGGGCTTGGGCCCCACTTGGGCCCACAGAGACCCCCCTGTCAGAGGCCAAGTGCCCTCAGCTCCTTCCCGGGGGCCTTCCTAATATATGGATGAATTCTCACTGAAGGCACTAGTGGCCCCACCTTTATGCAAAAGAGAGAAAGAACATTCCAGACTGATTAAGAACATCCCAGCCTGACCAGCACCATAGCCCCCAGTTCCACAGGGAGGCAGGCACCCAGCCCAGGAGGAAGTGGCAAGGCTACCCTTAGCTGGGCCATCAGGATGCCCGGAGCCTGGACCTGGCAGGCAGGTGAGGGGCCCGCCCACCACACCCACAGCGTCTGCCTGGAGCGGAGTCAGGGCTGAGTCTGGGACAAAACTTCTCCCATGAGCCTCCCCACCCATACAGCCTGACAGGTCCCGGCCAGGACGGCAGACCTCCCCCAGCCCCGTGGCTGCTACAACGGCACATCAAGATCTGCCCGCAGCCCCTGGAACAGGTCCTGTCTGGCAGGGCCGGGCCAACCTGCTCACCGCCAGGTCCCACACTGGGCATATGTGGCAGACGCTGAGCTGACCTGGGGGATGCAGAGTGGACAGACGTCATCCCCACCCCACCCGCCCAGGGCCCTGGTCCCCTCGGGTCAGCTGGGACCCCCTCCTCCGGCCCTCCTCACTTCCCCTCCCCTGGGCCACAGGCCGCTCAGGACACGAACCACCTCAGAGGTTCTGGGAGCCCCACATGCTCGGTCTGTTCTAGTCCCTCTCTCAACCTCAGGTTGGAAAGAAGGCCCCAAGGCCCCAGATGCCTACTCCAGCCCCGGCCTCCAGAGCCACATGCCGAGACCTGCCAGTCACACCTGCCCTGGTGCTTGAGCCAGGGTCCCCCAGACACGCCCACGGCAGCTGCCCCACAGTTTCCCCATGGCTCCCAACTCACAGCCTGGCCTTCTCCCTGAGTCGGGCCTGATCAGTGCGCCTCCAGAAGGCTGAGAGGGGCACAGCTCGCCGGAGCAAGAGCATGGCATCCGCAGCCCCAAGGTCCCTCCTGAAGCCACAACCAGATGGGGCTTAGAGAGGGCTCCCTGGCCTGCAGCGGTGCCCTTTGGACTCAGCCAGTCCTGCGTAGGGGCATCGCTGCCTCCCTAAGCAACCGTGGCATCCCTCTCCACGTGGCGGGCTGGGAACCACCCCCTCCCCAGATAAGGGGCGGTGCCCAGAAGCCCATCCCAACACTCCAAATACTGCAGGTTCCCTGACCTTTTTTTGTTCAAATTTTTGTGTTTTAAGTTTTTTGGTTGTGTCACCAGGTTTGAAGAATCTTAGTTCCCCAACCAGGGGTTGAACCTAGACCTTCAGCAGTGAAAGTGCTGTGTCCCAACCACTGGGTAGCCAAGGAACTCTCTCCTTGACTTTTTTTATTCCTCCTTGACTAAGCGCACTAAGCGTGGCCAAGAGGAGCTACCCCACGTTCGAGGTCAGGGGTGGCGGCCGGGAGGAGCTACTCCAAGGCCAGGGCGGTGGCCAGGAGGACCAACCCCACGCCCAAGGAGCCATGGCTGTGAGGGCGCAGGAGGGCCTAGAGGAGCTATCCCACGTTGAAGGTCAGGAAGGGCGGCAGTGAGGAAATACCCCTCGTCCAAGGTAAGAGAAACCCAAGTAAGATGGTAGGTGTTGCAAGAGGGCATCAGAGGGCAGACACACTGAAACCATACTCACAGAAAACTAGTCCATCTAATCACACTAGGACCACAGCCTTGTCTAACTCAATGAAACTAAGCCATGCCTGTGGGGCAACCCAATATGGGCGGGTCATGGTGGAGAGATCTGACAGAATGTGGTCCACTGGAGAAGGGAATGGCAAACCACTTCAGTATTCTTGCCTTGAGAACCCCATGAACAGTATGAAAAGGCAAAATGATAGGATACTGAAAGAGGAACTCCCCAGGTCAGTAGGTGCCCAATATGCTACTGGAGATCAGTGGAGAAATAACTCCAGAAAGAATGAAGGGATGGAGCCAAAGCAAAAAGAATACCCAGGTGTGGATGTGGGTATACCCTTCTACCTTTTCTCTTACCTTTACAATAAGGCTCCGAATTCACTGTGGGATTAAAAAACATATTAACCTGTGATTTAAAAACACCTGAATGTAACATGTTGCTACATCTGGGCTGTTAGTTATAATTGGGAACATAATAAAATCTCAAAAAGCTGAGAGGAAACATAGGTAAAAAAGAGAAACAACAGACTGAATACATATAGTCCCAGGAAAAACTAAAGCAATAACGGAAATAGCAGATAACATCCAATACAGGATGTTTAATCATGTCAAAGATTCTAAACGATTGCATATCTTTAAAACAAGAATGGGCTACAGTGGCTGACTTTATTTTTAGGGGCTCCAAAATCACTGCAGATGGTGACTGCAGTCATGAAATTAAAAGGCACTTACTCCTTGGAAAGAAAGTTATAACCAACCTACATAGCATATTCAAAAGCAGAGACATTACTTTGCCTACAAAGGTTCGTCTAGTCAAGGCTATGGTTTTTCCAGTGGTCATGTATGGATGTGAGAGTTGGACTGTGAAGAAGGCTGAGCACTGAAGAATTGATGCTTTTGAACTGTGGTGTTGGAGAAGACTCTTGAAGAGTCCCTTGGACTGCAAGGAGATCCAACCAGTCCATTCTGAAGGAGATCAGCCCTGGGTGTTCTTTGGAAGGAATGATGCTAAAGCTGAAACTCCAGTCCTTTGGCCACCTCATGAGAAGAGTTGACTCATTGGAAAAGACTCTGATGCTGGGAGGGATTGGGGGCAGGAGGAGAAGGGGATGACAGAGGATGAGATGGCTAGATGACATCACTGACTCGATGGACGTGAGTCTGGGTGAACTCCAGGAGTTGGTGATGGACAAGGAGGCCTGGCGTGCTGCGATTCATGGGGTCGCGAAGAGTCGGACACGACTGAGCGACTGGACTGAACTGAACTTGACTTTTGAAACTCCTGTAAAATCGTAAGAAATTGGAGTAGAAAGAGATGTTGGAAATTAGCTGGTTCGAGCCCCAGCTTCTACTCGGGAGGAAGGGAGGAAGGGCGGCAGGCCACCAATAGTCAGAACCAGAAAATACCAGGGGTACCGATCCGGGAAGGAAGGCCGGGTGTGGGGAGGCAGCCTGCAGGGCTCTGTGAAGGTCAACAACTGCCCTCCCCACCTCCCCTATACACCAACCAGGTGATGATAATGACCCCGCACCAACAAGAGAAGTGGCACCATTTGCCCCACCAGGTTCTAAGTTCATTACAAGACTGGCTTAAAGATGCAACAGTCCTCAATGGAGCAAATGGAGAATCCTGATATCAACCTGTACCTGAAGAACTTTCTGAATGATACATCTACCAACGGCATGGTGAGGATTCACATGGCATGGGATGCTGAGCACAGGACCATAAGACATGGGAAAATGGACTGAAATCCACAACTGGGACAAGGCTATCTAGAGAAGTGCTTTTAGACAAACCACAGAAGTTAAGACTGAAATGAAGTGTTGTTGGAGGGAAGACATGTTTCACGTTTGGAGAATGAGCCACTAAATGATATGCAGCGTCAACTGCTTAAAACCTGGAGAGAGATACAAGCTAAACCCAGTAGAACTTAGATTTTTTTTTTTTTTAATTAGAGAAAAACAGAATTCAGGGAGGGGAGAAAATCTGTAAGAAATGATGCAAAATTAACTGTCTAAGACCCCTCCCACAGCTCAGTCCTGTCAGGGAGGCTGGACTAGGCCTCCACAGCCACTGGACTCCAGCCATGAGCAGACCTTTCCACAAACAGAACCATCTGATGCCACTTTAGTTATATGAGTAAACAATTTTGAAGCTGAACAACCATAAGTTGCTATTTCCTTTCTATTAAATTAACCAAGAACCATTTAAAATGACAAAACTAGATGTCTGGAAAGGTTCATAGCAACATTATTCATAATAACCGAAAGGCAGAAACCCAGGTATCCATCATCGGGTAAATAACATATGGTCTGTCAACCCAATGGACCATTCAGTTCAGTTCAGAGGCTCAGTCATGTCCGACTCTTTGTGACCCCATAAATCGCAGCATGCCAGGCCTCCCTGTCTATCACCAACTCCCGGAGTTCACCCAAACTCATGTCCATCGAGTCAGTGATGCCATCCAGCCATCTCATCCTCTGTCATCCCCTTCTCCTCCTGCCCCCAATCCCTCCCAGCATCAGAGTCTTTTCCAATGAGTCAACTCTTCTCATGAGGTGGCCAAAGGACTGGAGTTTCAGCTTTAGCATCATTCCTTCCAAAGAACACCCAGGGCTGTCTCCTTCAGAATGGACTGGTTGGATCTCCTTGCAGTCCAAGGGACTCTTCAAGAGTCTTCTCCAACACCACAGTTCAAAAGCATCAAGTCTTTGGCACTCAGCCTTCTTCACAGTCCAACTCTCAGATCCATACATGGACCATTATTTGACCATAAAAAGGAATGCAGTACTGATACACACTGATAAAAGGAATGTTCATGTGTTGAGGTCTGGGGAAGTCATTCTGGCTATAAATGAGTTACCTTGATTAGATGCTGACTAAAATAGCCTGTTTGTGGTCTAGCAGACAAACACTGTGCATCTGCTTTAATTACTAAAGGAAAGGGTGCACTGACCAGAAGAGTGTTCATGCTCAAAATAAAGCCTGGGGACTTCCCTGGTGGTCCAGTGGCTAAGACTCTGAGCTCTCAATTCCAGGGGTCTGGGTTTGATCCCTGGTCGGGGAACTAGATGGCACATGCGACAACAAATAGCTCCAATATCGCGGCTGAAGATGGAAGATCCCGCTGGCTGCAGCTGAGACCTGGAGAAGCCAGATAAATAAAGAAAAAATAAGGATTAAACACCTCCTCCCTGGGACACCAATGCTCATTATTCCTTCAACAGTCAGACTCCCTTCCCAGATGCCAAGGCCACACTGATGTCCTGGGTACGTGGGGATCTGGTTTTCTGAAACCGGAGGGAACATCAAGTCAACTGATGTTCTCTCTACTGACAAGACAGAAAACTGTGCTGAAAATTCTGTTTCTCCGGAGCAGATCGTCAGAGCAAATCCTCTGGGCTACAGTCCTCAGTTTGGCTCACATCAAACTCTTTCCTATTCCTGTTATACACTGTTTATTAGTTATTTGCCTCAACAACACTAAAACACGGATGAACTCTGAAAACATTATGCTGAGTGAAAGAAGCCAGTCATGCAAAAGACCATTTAGTATATGAGTCCACTGATATAGAACACCCAGAACAGGCAAATCCTAGAGACACACAGACGGTAGACTGGCAGTTGCCAGGGGCTGGGGAAGGGAGGCAGGGAGTGAAAACACCCATGAGGTTGTGTCTGGGGTGCAGTTTGTGGGGAAATAACCACTATGTCCTTCAGCTCTGAAGGCCATCTGGAAACTGAAGAAGGTGGAGAAGGCAGCATGCTTCCTTCCATCTGCCCCACACCTGCCCAGGGAGTAGGGGCTACACCCGAGTCACCACGGAGAAAGGCAGGAAGTGACAGACAAGGTCCTGGAGCTCAGAGAATCAACTGGCCCAACTGATGGTAGGCACCCAGGAGAGAAGGTGAGCAGAGGGCTGAATGGTTTTTCCTAGAACTGGAGGCCAGTTTCCTCCCATGGCTTCCCTGGCGGCTCAGATGGTAGAATCTGCCTGCGATGTGAGAGACCCAGGTTCGATCCCTCAGTTGGGAAGATCCCCTGGAGAAGGGAGTGGCAACCCACTCCAGTATTCTTACCTGGAAAACCCCGTAAACAGAGGAACCTGGAGAGCTACAGTCCACGAGGTCTCACAGAGTCAGAAACGATGGAGTGACTAATGCTCACTTTCCTCCCACGGAAGCCCAACTCCAAGGGCAGAGAAAGCTGGGAGGGGCAGAGATATACTCTGGGGACATAAAGAACTCCTAACGGTGAGAAAACCAAAGCTGCAATATTTTTAAATGGGCAAAAGACCTGAGCAGACACTTGGCTAAACAAGATACGTAGGTGACAAACACAAACGTGAAATGATGCTCGACACTGTTAGACGTTAGGAAACTGCAGACTAACACCGCCGTGGGATCCTCTTACACCTCAGCACGGCTAAAACTGAAAAGCCCGACTGTACCAAGTGCTGGTAAGGCTGTGGAGAAACCGGGACACCCAGGCGCTGCTGGAAACGAGCAGCAAACAAACACGAAATGCACAACCACCTGGGGAGACAGTCTGGCAGTTTCTTAAACAGTTAAACCTACACCTACCATCCCATCCAATGTTGTCCCCTGAGTATGTCCCCTCAGAGGCCTGCACACCACTACTCGTGGCAGCGTTTCCTGTAACAGCCCACAGCTGGGCACAACTCAAATGTCCATCCACAGATGAACCAACGGACAGACCGAGGTCCATCCACCCCTGCAAGGGAATGCTACTTGGCAATAAAAGGAATGAATGCTGGTCCTTACAGCAACGTGGGGGAATCTCAAAATGATCACACCAAGTGCAAGAGGACAGGGCAGACAGAAAAGAGCTCTGACTGCATGGCTCCACTTCTACAACACTCTCGATTCAGTTCAGTTGCTCAGTCATGTCCAACTCCTTGCGACCGCATGGACTGCAGCACGCCAGGCTTCCCTGTCCATCACCAACTTCCAGAGCTTGCTCAAACTCATGCCCATCAAGTCTGTGATGCCATCCCACCATCGCATCCTCTGTCGTCCCCTTCTCCTCCCAACTTCAATCTTTCCCAGCATCAGCATCTTTTCAAATGAGTCAGTTCTTCCTATCAGGTGGCCAAAGTATTGGAACTTCAGCTTCAGCATCAGTCTTCCAATGACTATTCAGGACTGATTTCCTTTAGGATAGACTGGTTTGATCTCCTTGCAGTCCAAGGAACTCTCAAAAGTCTTCTCCAACACCACAGTTCAAAAGCATCAATTCTTCAGCGCTCAGCTTTCTTTATGGTCCAACTCTCACATCCATACATGACAACTGGAAAAACCACAGCTTTGACTAGACAGACCTTTGTTGGCAAAGTAATGTCTCTGCTTTTTAATATGCTGTGTAGGCTTGTCATACCTTTTCTTCCAAGGAGCAAGCGTCTCTTAATTTCATGGCTGCAGTCACCATCTGCAGTGATTTTGGAGCCCCAAAAAACAAAGTCTGTCACTGTTTCCATTGTTTCCCCATCTATTTTCCATGAAGTAATGGGACCGGAAGCCATGATCTTCGTTTTTTGAATGTCGAGTTTTAAGCCAGCATTTTCACTCTCCTCTTTCACTTTCCTCTTTAACATTCTAAAAGATGCAAACTAATCTACAGGGACAGTGAGTCAGTGGCTGCCCAGGAAGGAGGGCGGGATTATCAGGAGATGAGAAGAAACTCTTAAAATGATGGCTGTGCTCATGGCCTTGATTACGGTGATGATTTTTCAAGTGTTTACATATGCCCAAATGGATCAAGCCACTCACTTTAAATGCGTACAGTTACATAAATTATATGTCAATAATGAAATAAATACATACCCCACCCATCCACCCCGACAGCTGCTGTGTGAAGAATCACGTGGTGGTGGCAAACACCTGGGGGTTCTTCTCAGTCACTGAATCTACGAGAGTTTACTGGCACTCAGTCCATTTCCAAGAGTGTCTCAGCCACCAGCTTCAGGACCACAAGCAGGAAGGAGGCGGCCAGGCTGCCCTGGAGCTCCAGGTACGGCCTCACTAAGAGCGCTACCAAGCCAGCATGCTAGGCACCACCAGGCAGCAATCACAGCCCTCTCAGCCCATGGGATCCACAGTGAAGCCTTCAGGAGCAGCTCAGCAGGCCCTGAGGGCTTCCCCAGAGTCAGGCAGAATACAGCCAGTGGTCCATACGGTGACACCCAGTCTCACTGTGGAAGGGGCTCCCAGACATCCTTGAGAACAGAGGAGGATGCCCTCCCAAGACACTGTCCTGGAGATCTGGGGGGTGCGGAAGCTGGAGTAGACCATGCAGGGGCTGAGGACAGAACAAGGGCAACCCTCTTAGCCTCTAGAACCCCAGCCCTGCCCAATATCCTGAGCATCGAACAGCCCATCCTGCCGGACATCACCTGTAGACCATGTCAGCAGATAGCCCCCCCAGAAAGCCAGTGTGGAAATTCCAAGGGCAAGCTGGCCCAGGAGACGCAGTCAGGGTTCAAGCCATGGCTCTGCCACACCAGCCATGTGCCCCTAAGTCAGCCACTGCCCCTCTGGGCTCTGATTCCTCACCTGTAGCCTGGAGGGTCCATGGAGAGCTCAGAGTTCCTCGAAGCTGTGACACCCTACAAGGACTTCCAGGACCTAGGAGAAGCCAGGTACACTGGCTTCTGGCTCCTGGGCTGGCCAGAGGACACAACCAACAGAGGCACTGATAGCAGAACAGTGACGAGCCACCAACTGGCAGAAAATATTTATAAATCACGTGTCTGATAAAGGACTTGTATCCAATAACCAACAATCCAGCATGAAAATGAGCAGAAGATCTGAAGGGACGCCTCATAAATGAAGACACACAGATAGCAAATAAGCACATGAGAAAGATGCCTGTGTCACAGGTCACCAGGGAATCGCAAACTCAAATGACAAGCTACCGCTCACACTACCAGCCAAGATCCCGATGTGACAACGCCAGACACTGACGAGGACGCAGAGTGGCAGAACTCCCACTAAACCCTGAGGGGACACAACGTGGCGTGGGAACGGCAGAAGAATGCAGAGACCTCCTATAAAATTAGGAATTAAATTCACTCTCTTCCACATTAACTATCTAAAAACAAAAGTAGGGGAACTAAGTCCCCACATGCCACATGGCCAAAAATTAAGTAAATAAATAAATATATGCAACTTAAAATTAAAAAATAAATAAATAAATAAAATAAAAATAAAAACAAAAGTAAAAAGAAGGCTGAGCACCAAAGAACTGATACTTTCAAACTGTGGTGCTGGAGAACACTCTTGAGAGTCCCTTGCAGAGCAAATTCAAACCAGTCAATCCTAAAGGAAATCAACCCTGAATATTCATTGGAAGAACTGATGCTGAAGCTGAAGCTCCAATATTTTGGCCACCTGATGCAAAGAGCTGACTTATTAGACAAGACCCTGACCCTTCGAAAGATTGAAGGTAGGAGGAAAAGGGAGTGACAGAGAATGAAATGGTTGGATGGCATTATCGACTCAACGAACATGAAAATGAGCAAACTTCAGGAGATGGTGAAGGACAAGGAAGCCTAGTCTGCTGCATGCTGCAGTCCATGAGGTTGCAAAAAGTCGATTATGACTGAGCAACTCAATAACAACAAAAAACTTAGTAGGTACATGGGAACAATTAAAGGCAAAATCAAGTCCACAAAATTATCACTGCTGTGGCTGAGATAAGACTATTCCCACTAGGAATTCCTTGGCAGTCCAGCAATTAGGACTCGGGTGGCTCAGACCATAAAAATTCTGCCTGCAGTGCAGGAGACCCAGGGTCTCCTAGGTCAGGAAGATCCCCTGGAGAAGGGAATGGCAACCCACTCCAGTATTCTTGCCTGGAAAATTCCATGGACAGAGGAGCCTGGCGGGCTACAGTCCATGGCGGGTTAAACACAAAGAGTGGAACACAACTGACTGACTGACACACTCATTTTTTCACTCTCACTGCCAAGGGCAAAGGTTCAATCCCTGGTCAGGGAACTAAGATCCCACAAATCAAGAGGTAAGACTGTTCCTACTACTTCTCAGATGACACAGGCCACTTAGAACAGCTCCTTGCTGGCTAAGAGCCCCGCTGTTATGACAAGATGGGACCAGCCTGTCATTATAGGAAGCAGAGAATGACAATCAAATAGGATCTGGTCTCCTTAGACACCACAGGGCACCAAAAGCCATGTAGCTGTTAGAGTTCCTGTCCCCCTGCTTCAGGGGTCAGTGTCCACAGAGTGATGCCCAAGCAGCAACACTGTCATGGTGGTGAGTATGGCTACTGAGCTGGACCATGAACACCCACATGCTCAAGGTCACCAGGGCCAGAGGCACCAAGAAGCAAGTGCAGGAGTTCTGAAGCTGGACCCCTGCCACCCTCCCCCAAACAAAATTATTTTCCCAGCCAAACAAAAAAAAAAGGCAAAAAAAAGTCTGAGTGCCAAACACAAGCCTGAAGTTCTGGTCACCAATTATGACATGGGGATAGGGTTGGGGTGGGGGTGTTATGCCCACCACCAAGCAGTTCTCTGACCCCAGCTGGGTGTCTTACAAGTCAACTTGATTCTGACTCTGCCTGGACACAGGTCAGAAACCAGTACGCAGGTCAAGAAGCAACAGTTGGAATGGGACATAGAACAATGGAGTGGTTCCAAACTGAGAAAGGAGTACATCAAGGCTGTATATTGTCACTTGCTTATTTAACTTCTATGCAGAGTACAACATGTGAAATGCCAGGCTAGATGAATCACAAGCTGGAATCAAGATTGAAGGAAGAAATAACACCCTTAGATATGCAGACAACACCACTCTAGTGGCAGAAAACGAAGAGGAACTAAGAAGCCTCTTGATGAGGATGAAAGAGGAGAGTGAAAACGCTGATAAAATGCAACATTCAAAAAATGAAGATCATGGCATCCAATCCCATCACTTCATTGCAAATAGACAGGGAAACAATGGAAACAGTGGCAGATTTTCTTTTCCTGGGCTCCAAAATCACTGTGGACAGGGACTGCAGCCATGAAATTCAAAGATGCTTGGTCACTGGAAGAAAAGCTATGACAAACCTACCCAGCATATTAAAAAGCAGAGATAACACTTTGCTGACAAAAGTCCATCTAGTCAAAGTTGTGGCTTTTCCAGTAGTCATGTATGGATGTGAAAGTTGAACAATAAAGAAAGCTGACCACCAAAGAATTGATGCTTTTGAACTGTGGTGTTGGAGAAGACTCTTGAGAGTCCCCTGGACTGAAAGGAGATCAAATCAGTCAATCCTAAAGTAAATCAATCCTGAATAGTCATTGGAAGGACTGATGCTGAAGCTGAAGCTCCAAAACTCTGGCCACCAGTTAAGAACTGACTCATCTGAATAGACCCTGATGCTGGGAAAGATTGAGGGTAGGAGGAAAAGGGAGCAACAGAGGATAAGATGGTTGGATGGCATCACTGACTCAATGGACATGAGTTTGAGCAAACTCCAGGAGATAGTGAAGGACAGGGAAGCCTGGAGTGCTGTAGTCCATGGGGTTGCAAAGAATCGGACACAACTGAGCGACTGAAAAACAACCTGGAGACGACATCAGACCCCACCCCCACCTTCCCACACCAATCCCAAGTCCAGGCTGTCATGTGTGTTACTGACCGACCAGTTACAGACAGAGTTTCCACCAAACTCCTCCTTGGGTTTGATTAATTTGCTGCAGAGGCTCACAGAACTCAGGAGACCCATTCACTCATGAGCTCACCATCTTACTACAAAGGACATTAAAGGATATATGAGTCATCAGCCAGATGAAGAGACAGGTAGGGCAGAAGCATGTGGGAGGCACAGACCATCCATCTGCTCTCCAGGTGTGATGAGATTCAGGACAAACCTGAATCTCTACAGGTTCTCCAGCCCAGCTCCCTGAACCCCATCCTTTTGGGCTTTTATGGGGACTTCACAACAAAAGCCTGGTTGATCCCATCATTGGTCACTGATTCAATCACCAATTCACCCAGCAGCCCGTCTCCCCTCCCTGGAGGTCAGGGGGCTGGGATTGAAGTTCCAAGCCTACGATCACAGAGCTGGCTTCCACCCTTAGGTACTTTCTGAAAGTCACCTCATTAACATAAGCTCCGGTGTGGTTGAAAGGGGTTTGTTACCAATATTAAGACACCTTTATCACTCCCATCATTTAGGAAATGCCAAGGGTTTTAGACTCTGCCAGAAACAGGGATGTAGACAAAACCGTGAACTTCCTGATGTTCAAGCTGGTTTTAGAAAAGGCAGAGGAACCAGAGATCAAATTGCCAACATTCGCTGGATCATGGAAACAGCAAGAGAGTTCCAGAAAAACATCTATTTCTGCTTTATTGACTATGCCAAAGCCTTTGACTGTGTGGATCACAATAAACTGTGGAAAATTCTGAAAGAGATGGGAATACCAGACCACCTGATCTGCCTCTTGAGAAATTTGTATGCAGGTCAGGAAGCAACAGTTAGAACTGGACATGGAACAACAGACTGGTTCCAAATAGGAAAAGGAGTTCATCAAAGCTGTATATTGTCACCCTGTTTATTTAACTTATATGCAGAGTACATCATGAGTTATGACCAACCTAGATAGCATATTCAAAAGCAGAGACATTACTTTGCCTACAAAGGTCCGGCTAGTCAAGGCTATGGTTTTTTCTGTGGTCACGTATGGATGTGAGAGTTGGACGGTGAAGAAGGCTGAGCGCCGAAGAATTGATGCTTTTGAACTGTGGTGTTGGAGAAGACTCTTGAGAGTCCCTTGGACTGCAAGGAGAGCCAACCAGTCCATTCTGAAGGAGATCAGCCCTGGGTGTTCTTTGGAAGGAATGATGCTAAAGCTGAAACTCCAGTACTTTGGCCACCTCATGCGAAGAGTTGACTCATTGAAAAAGACTCTGATACTGGGAGGGATTGGGGGCAGGAGGAGAAGGGGACGACAGAGGATGAGATGGCTGGATGGCATCACTGACTCGATGGACCTGATTCTGAGTGAACTCCGGGAGTTGGTGATGGACAGGGAGGCCTGGCGTGCTGTGATTCATGGGGTTGCAGAGAGTCGGACACGACTGAGCGACTGATCTGATTTGATCTGATTATAAATCACAGTATCACAAAGCCACACCTGAATGAACACAGCACCAGAATAGCAAAGAAAGACAAGCAAAAAAAGTGTGGTGTTTACTACAAAGGATGTTCCCCACCCCAGCTCATCCTGATCAGTTACAAGGCTAAGGTTTCCACCTGCTACATCCCCAGAAGGTAATGGAATATGTAGTTGGCTCCAGAAGAGGCTGAAACCTGAAGCCTGGACTTTGAATAGGTGGAGAGGCATGGCCCATCTCCCATCCCATACCCACCCCCCACAACTCACCCCCACGGTCCAGTGGCCCGAATGTACCAGGACAGGCCAGAGCTGGTGGGGGGATCAGATCCCTACCCTCAGGTGTTCCCCAGCCCCCATTCCTGGATGCCACACAGGCATACACACCAGGAGCCCTTCAGGTATCCACAAAATTCTATAGGGGGGAAACTTAGGCTCCCCAGACCCCAGGGCAGTCTTACAAGCACTTGGTCAGCAAGCACAACAGCCTGGCCTTTGGGGCACCGGAAGTGCACTTTTCTCTAGGCACCTGAGGTGCAGAGAAGCTCTCAGCCTTATGCTGAGTATGGGAGATAAATCACACCTGAGCCTTTTAATCCTAAAGGAACTCAGTCCTGAATACTCATTGGAAGGACTGATGCTGAAGCTGAAGTCCAATACTCTGGATACCTGATGCAAAGAACTGACTCATTGGAAAAGACCCTGATGCTAGGAAAGATTGAAGGCAGAGGAGAAGGGTTCGACAGAGGATGAGATGGTTGGATGGCATCACCAACTCAGTGGACGTGAACTTGGGCAACCTCCAGATGGTGATGGACAGGGAAGCCAGCTGTGCTGCAGTCCATGGGGTTGCAAAGAGCCGGACATGACTTGGCAACTGAACAATAACAAATTAATTCCACTCACTTATAAATCAAAAGTAGGCAACAGCCATTTCTAGGGCAGCTGGCAGGTTAGGGCTGTCTCCATTAACCAGTTCCACGCTTTAGCAGCATCTAGCCTGATCAGGGCAGGTCAAGGCAGGCGATGAGGCATCCGGTGCCCATTGTGCTGACCTTGAATGGGAAATTCAAGGTCATTCAAGGTCATTCTTGCTCTCAGTTTCCCCATCGGTAAAGCAAGGATGATTCCTACGTCCGCTGGGGCTGAGAGCTAAGCAAGTAAGCACGTGGGACGCAGGGAGCAGATGGGAACAAGGTGTCAGCTCAGGAAGTGGATGCTGCCTCCAGGGCATAGGGCTGCAACCCCATAGCTGGTGGGATGCTCTGCTCCCAGCACAGCCAGGAGGAGGGACAGTTAGTCTCTGAAGGAAGTTTTCTCTCCTGGACACGTCCACTCCCAGTCTGACAGCTGCCTCCCATCTTCCGACTTCTCTGACACTCCACCACCTGCAGCTTCCCAAATCGCAAAGTTTCTTCTTTGGTTTGCTTGTTTGTTTCTTCCATCTTTTTTTCTATTTTTTATTTTATTTTTAATTGGAGGAAAACTGCTTTACAATATTGTGTTAGTTTCTGCCATCCATCAACATGAATCAGCCACAGGTTATACATATGTCCCCTCCCTCTTAAACCTCCCACGCACCTCCGACCCCACTGTACCCCTCTCAGGTTGTCACAGAACACCAGGTTTGAATTCCCTGCATCACACAGCAAACTCCCACTGGCTAGCTGTTTTAAATATGGTAATGTACATGTTTCAATGTCACTCTTTCAATTTGTCCCACCCTCTCCTTCCCACACTGGGTCCACAAGTGTGTTCTCTATGTCTGCATCTCCACTGCTGCCCTGCAAATAGGTTCATCAGTACCATTTTTCTAGGTTCCATATATGTGTGTTAAGACATGATACATGTTTTTCTCTTTCTGACTTATTTCACCCTGTATAAAATGCTCTAGGTTCATCCACCTTATTAGAATTGACTTAAATGTATTCCTTTTTGTGGCTGAGTAATATTCCACTTTATATATGTACCACAGCTTCTTTATCCACTCATCTGTCAATGGACATTAGGTTGCTTCCATGCCCCAGCTATTATAAACAGTGCTGCAGTGAACTTTGGCGTTCATGTCTTTTTCAATTATGGTATTCTCAGAGTTTATGCCCAGTAGTCAGATTGCTGGGTCATACAATAGTTCTATTCCTAGTTTTTTAAGCACTCTCCATACAGTATTCCACAGTGACTGTATCAATTTACATTCCCACCAACAGTGCAAGAGGGGTCCCTTTTCTCCACATCCACACCAGCATTTATTGTTTGTAGGTTTTTTGATGACGGCCATAATGACAGGTGTGAGGCGTTATCTCACTGTAATTTTGATCTACATTTCTCTAATAATGAGTGATGCTAAGCATCTTTTCATATGTTTATTAGCCATTTGCATGTCTTCTTTGGAGAAATGTTTGTTTAGATCTTCTGCCCAATTTTTGATTGGGCTGTTGGTTTTTCTGGTATTGAGCTGTATGAACTGCTCGTATATTTGGGAGATTAACCCTTTGTCAGTGGTTTCATCTGCTATTATTTCCTCCCATTCTGAGGGTTGTCTTTTCACCTTCCAACTCTCAAGGTCTGAAACATGGCTTAGACGGCCAGTCATGCCAGCTGGCCCCTGGCCTGCCACAAACCTGAACCTCTGTGCCCTGAGGGGTCAGATAGGGCACCAAGAGGTCTGGGTTATGTGGCCTGGCTCTGGGAAGGTCCCCAGCAGAGACCTGCCACTTGGGAGGCCTGGACAGAAAGAGCCAGCCCCTGCCACGGGACAGGCTGAAGTCACAGAACAACCCAGAGAAGGGAGAGAGGGGGACCTGGAGGAAGGGGTAGAAAAGCCAGTGGGGGCAGGGTAGTGCTCAGGGAGGCGAGTGGGAACAGAGAGACACAGACCTCAGAGACCTCATGCACAGATCACACACAGACTGTCCTCTTCTCAAGGAACTGATGCACGGTAATGTCTACACCACGTCCCACAGGGCAGGCCCTGTACTGTGGCTCATGGATTTCTGGGTTCTGTCCTCGGGGTCAAGGATCAACGAACCTGGGAAACAGAGTTCAAAGCAAGCTGGGAGAAGCTGGAAGAAGCTGCAGGCGAAGAACAGTCAGGAGGTTTGTGATTTCAGCACACCACTCATCAGCCTGTGACCTTGACCAGTAACCCGGCCACTCGGCACCTATCTCTCAGTCTATGAAAAGGGATTTCCACAGGCAGAAGAATTAAACTGGACCCTTACCTCACACCATCTCTGAGGAAGAACTGGAAAAAGGTCCAAGCCCTAATGTAAGAACCAAAACCGTAAAACGCTTCAGAGAAAAACACAGGGAAGCTCTGGGACTCGGGTTTGGCAGTGCCCTCCTAGAGAGGACAACAGAAGCACAAGCAGCAACAAAGAGAAACAGCAAAACTGTAAAGCTTCTGTGCTTCAAGAGATAATAATCAAAAGCAAAAAGACAACCCACTGAACGGAAGCAAACCTCTGCAACCCATACACTTGAGAAGGGATCTGTATCTGGATACAGAAGGAGGGACCTCCCTGCAGTCCAGTGTTTAGGACTGTGTGCTTTCACGGCCCAGGGCCCAGGTTCAATTCCTGGTCAGGAAAGGAACTAAGATCCTACCAGACAACGCAGCAGAGCCAAAAAAAAAAAAAAAAAAAAAAATACAGAAGAGACGCCTACAACTCAATAATAAAAACACAAGCCAACTGAAAAAACAGGCAACAGACCCGAATAGACAATTCTCTAAATGTACAAATGGCTGATAAGTGCATGGAAAAGTGTGTGTGCGTGCTCAGTCATGTCCGACTCTTTGCCACCCCATGGACTGTAGCCCGCCAGGCACCTCTGTCCATAGGATCTCCCGGGCAAGAATATTGGAGTGGGTTGCCATTCCCTTCTCCTGGGGATCTTCCAATCCAGGGATCAAACCCCGGTCTCCTGCGTTGGCAGACAGGTTCCTTACCACTGAGCCCAAGGGAGTATCACCAATCATCAGGGAGATCCCCACTGAAACCGCAGTGAACCACCACTTACAACCGCCAGGGTGGCTACATATAGCAAGTATTGGCGAGGATGTGGAGCCCATGAGAGTGAGAAGGAGGCAGCTGCTTTGGAAAACATTCTGGTACCACCTCCAAAGATTAAACAGAGTAATCCTTTGATCCAAAAATGGAACTGCTGAGCTGTTTTCATTCACACCACTTCTGACATCAATTGGGTGGGGTTGTTCCTCACACCAGCCATTTCTCCAACTCTTGGCCATTAGCCAGGCGCACTACAATTGGATTCATTCCTGACCCCTCCTAGGGCTTCCCCAAAGGCTCAGTGGTAAAGAATCTGCCTGCCAATGCAGGAGACACAGGAGACATGAGTTCGATCCCTGGATCAGGAAGATCCCCTGGAGGAGGAAATGGCAACCCACTCCAGTATTCTTGTCTGGAAAATCCCAGGGACAGAGGAGCCTGGTGGGCTACAGTCCATGGAGTCGCAAAGAGTTGGACACTACTGAGCAAGTGACCCCACCTCAGGCTGGATAGTTCGCTGGAGCACCTCACAAGACTCAGGACTCAGGGTAATGTTTGTTGTTGTTGTTGTTGTTCAGTTGCTAAGTCACTTTGCAACCCCATGGACTGCAGCACACGAGGCTCTTCTGTCCTCTACTGTCTCCTGGAGTTTGTTCAAATTGATGTCCATTGACTCCATTCATGTCCATTAGATAGTGATGCTATATAACCATCTCATCCTCTGCTATCCCCTTCTCCTTTTGCCTTCAATCTTTCCCAGCATCAGGAACTTTTCCAATGACTTGCCTCTTCACATCCGGTGGCCAAAGTACTGGAGCTTCAGCATCAGTCCTTCCAATGAATATTCAGGGCTGATTTCCTTTAGGATTGAATCTTCCTGCAATGCCAGAGACCAAGGTTCCATCCCTGGGTCAGGAACAACCCTGGATAAGAGAAAGGCACCCCACTCCAGTTCTTGCCTGGAAAATCCCATGGATGGAGGAGCCTGGTAGGCTGCAGTCCATGGGGTCGCTAAGAGTCAGACACAACTGAGCGACTTCGCTTTCACTTTTCACTTTCATGCATTGGAGAAGGAAATGGCAACCCACTCCAGTGTTCTTGCCTGAAGAATCCCAGGGGTGGGGGAGCCTGGTGGCTGCCGTCTATGGGGTCACACAGAGTCGGACACGACTGAAGTGACTTAGCATAGCATGCTCCAGTAAAGGATAGAAATAGTATCAAACTAACAGAAGCAGAAGATATTAAGAAGATGTGGCAAGAATACACAGAACTGCACAAAAAGATCTTAATGACCCAGATAGCCACGATGGTGTGATCACTCACCTAGAGCCAGACATCCTGGAATGCAAAGTCAGGTGGGCCTTCGGAAGCATCACTATGAACAAAGCTAGTGGAAGTGATGGAATTCCAGCTGAGCTATTTCAAATCCTAAAAGATGATGCTGTGATAGTGCTACACTCAATATGCCAGCAAATTTGGAAAACTTAGCAGTGGCCACAGGACTGGAAAAGGTGAGTCTTCATTCCAGTCCCAAAGAAAAGCAATGTCAAAGAATGTTCAAACTCCCCCACAATTGTACTCATCTCACAAGCTAGCAAATTAATGCTCAAAATTCTCCAAGGTAGGCTTCAACAGTACGTGAACCAAGAACTACTAGATGTTCAAGCAGGACTTAGAAAAGGCAGAGGAAGCAGAGATCAAACTGCCAACATCTGCTGGATCATAGAAAAAGCAAGAGAATTTCAGAAAAACATCTACTTCTGCTTCATTGACTATGCCAAAGCCTTTGACTGTGTGGATCACAACAAACTGTGGAAAATTCTTCAAGAAATGGGAATACCATACCACCTGACCTGCCTCCTGAGAAATCTGTGTGCAGGTCAAGAAGCAACAGTTAGAACGGGACACAGAACAATGGACTGGTTCAAAATTGGGAAAGGAATACGTCAAGACTGTATATTGTCACCCTGCTTATTTAACTTATATGCAGAGTAAAGTAAAGTCACTCAGTCGTGTCCGACTCTTTGTGACCCCATGGACTGTAGCCTACAATGCTCCTCCGTCCACGGGATTTTCCAGGCAAGAGTACAGAAGTGGGTTGCCATTTCCTTCTCCAGAGTATCTTCCCAACCCAGGGATCAAACCTGGGTCTCCCGCATTGTAGACAGACGCTTTACCATCTGAGCCACCAGGGAAGCATGCAGAATACATCATGCAAAATGCCATACCGGATGAAGCACAAGCTGGAATCAAGATTGCTGGGAGAAATATCAATAGTAACCTCAGATATGCGGATGACACCACCTTAATGACAGAAAGCCAAAGAGGATCTAAAGAGCCTCTTGATAAAGGTGAAAAAGGAGAGTGAAAAAGCTGGCTTAACATTCAAAAAATGAAGATCATGGCATCCAGCCCCATCACTTCATGGCAAATAGATGGAAACAATAGAAACAGTGATAGACTTTACTTTCTTTAGCTCCAAAATCACTGCAGATGGCGACTGCAGCCATGAAATTAAAAGATGCCTGCTCCTTGGAAAAAGAGCTATGACAACTTGGAGAGCATATTAAAAAGCAGAGACATTACTTTGCCAACAAAAGTCCATCTAGTCAAAGCTATGGTTTTCCAGATATTCTTCTGATTCATTGTAATGACTAATTGTAGAGTATATAATTCCATTGCTAACACTAGCAAGGGGGTACTCTTTCTGCCCCCTTCTGATGCCTATGTCAGAAGCTTTCTCTATCTCCTTTATACTTTAATAAAACTTTATTACACAAAAGCTCTGAGCATCAAGCCTCTGGCCCCAGACTGTAGCCTACCAGTCATGTATGGGTGTGAGAGGTGGACCATAAAGAAAGCTGAGTGCCAAAGATTTGATGCTTTTGAACTGTGGTGTTGGAGAAGATTCTTGAGAGTCCCTTGGACTGCAAGGAGAGCCAACCAGTCAATCCTAAAGGAAATCAGTCCTGAATATGCATTGGAAGGACTGATGGCCAATACTTGGCCACCTGATGAAAAGAACTGACTCACTGGAAAATACCCTGATGCTGGCAGGAGGAGAAGGGGACAACAGAGGATGAGATGGCTGAATGGCATCACCAACTCGATGGACACGAGTTTGAGTAAGCTCTGGAAGTTGGTGAAGGACAGGGAAGCCTGGCATGCTGCAGTCCATGGGGTTACAAAGAGTCGGACATAACTACATACTGAATTGAACTGATTACTCTCTAGTGACTAACTTAACCCAAAGCCCTCTCCTCCAACCCCCAGGTCTTGGGTGGGGCTAAAAGTCCCACCCCTCCAATACTGCCAAAGTCATTCCAAAGACCAGCCCCTTCCTAAAACTGCTATCTCTGGGCCACCAAGCACTAGTCATCTCCTTAGCATACAAAAGATGCTCTGTCCAAGGTTTTCCAACATTTTCCCAAGGGTTTTAGGAACTTGCCAGGAGGATAAAAAACATTCCCATCCACCCTACGGAGAGAGTCAATTCCTAGGCAGGTTGATAAGAAGTCTAGGGGTCCCCAAGGAGAGAGGGGTCTGGAATTCTCAAGGAGAAAGAAAGGACAAACTTTTTCCCCTCTACATTCCTTAGGATTATATAACAATAATGTATCCTGCTTGAGGACAGTCTCTGGAAAAAACCTTCTAGCTAATCCTGTTATCTTAAAATGTAAATTATGGGAGTAGGTCTGCAAAGGTCTTTACAACCTCCAGATATTCTTCTGATTCATTGTAATGACTAATTGTAGAGTATATAATTCCATTGCTAACACTAGCAAGGGGGTACTCTTTCTGCCCCCTTCTGATGCCTATGTCAGAAGCTTTCTCTATCTCCTTTATACTTTAATAAAACTTTATTACACAAAAGCTCTGAGCATCAAGCCTCTGGCCCCAGACTGAATTCTTCTCCTCCGGAGGCCAAGAATCCCGGCATCTTTTAGTGGTTCAGCAACAACCTTTCACTACCACCCAGGGAATGTTAAGGGTTTTAGGAGCTCTGTGCCAAGACCTAGGAACAAAAACCAAATACACATTTCTTATGATGCCACCCAAGAGAAAGAAAAACATATGCCCACATAAAGGCCAAAAAGCTGGAGACACTGATATGCATCAGCTGATGAACGGATAAACAAGGTGGTAAGGTAAGGTAAGGTAAAGTCTCTTAGTTGTGTCCAACTCTTTGCGACTCCACAGACTGTAGCCTACCAGGCTCTTCCATCCATGGGATTTTCCGGGCAAGAGTACTGGAGTGGGTTGCCATTTCCTTCTCCAGAGGATCTTCCCAACCCAGGAATCGAACCCAGGTCTCCCGCATTGTAGGCAGATGCTTTACCGTCTGAGCCACAAGGCAAGTCTTAAACAAGGTGGTACATATGCATAAGTGGAGTATTATGAAGGAAGCACTGACATGTGTGACAACACAGATGAACATTGAAAAATGGTGCTGAGTGAAAGAAACCAGACACAAAGACCACATCACTTGGCTCCAGTGACATGAAATGTCGAGAACAAGGAGATCTATAGAGAAGGAAAATGGATTAGGGGGAATGGAGAGAAATGGCTTTTCTCAAAGAGGTCACAAAAATGTTCTAAATTGGTGGTGGTGATGACTGTCCAACTCTGGATGTTCAAAAAGCCACTGAACTGCATACTTCAATGGATGATGCATCAATGGGATGCGAATTACAACTCAATAAAGCTGGTACAAAGGACCAGAATCCGCCCACTGGAGGAGGTTTCTTCCAAGTTCACTACATTGCCAGAGGATTAGCCAGTCACATGAGGACAGCTACCCCAGCCTCCCTCAACAAGTCCAAAAAAAAAAAAAAAATCCCAGCTCAATGAGGGGAGAGTAGGGGAGGAGAGCAGACACCGGCACCCCCTTTGGCAGCCTGAGCACAGGCAGAGACCTGCCAGTACAGCAGCCTGCTCCGATCTCAGGGTGCTCTGAGCTCCATGCTCATCCCAAGCTCTCAAAGCCCACCTCCTCCAACAAAGCTGAGTGGGGTCCCTGAGGAAAAAGATGCCAGGTCTCCACTGAGGATGCATACACAGAGGGGCACGCTCAATCCCACAAAACACGCAGTTCACCCACTGTCCACTCCAAACCCTTACCAAGAAATCCTGAGTCACATGGCCTGGGCTGGACACCAAAGGCCTAGCATGAGTCAGGGCACACAGTGTCCCTGTCATCCTACCTTGTAATGACACCAAGTTTAGACGACAGAGCAGATCTGGTTCCAACAGCCTGGATGGAAGCCCAGCGCCTCTGCCCGAGCCTCAGGCACCACTCCTGGGCAGTGACTGGCCTCCTGAAGGCGGCCTGCCTGCCCAGCGCACAGAGGCAGAGAGCCCGGGTGAGCAGCCTCACCATGCAGAAAGCGGCCCAGAGTGTTTACTCTGAGCCGGCACTGGGTTTAGCCCCCACACCCCACCCCGCCTCTCTACCTTCAAGGTACCTCCCCGATGCTCAGGAATGCTGCAACTTTCGCACTCCCAGAGCGCCTACTCCCGGGATGGCCCCTCCTCCCAGCAGCTGGCAGCTGCCGTGGCTCTCACAGGCTGCAGGGCCCAAGATACATCTGTGACTCAGCATGAAGTCGCTGAGCTGGGCTCTCTGATGAGCAAACGAAGAATAAAGGTATCCACAGGACTGGAGGAAATGGGTGGGGCTGTAAACCATGCCCATCAAGGTTCAGTCTCCAGGACCATCAATCAGGCAGGCAGGCAGGAGCAGCCCCCGCCCCCGCCCGCTGGAAGGGCCTCCGCACAGCAGGTGGACACGAAGGCTGGGTCCAGAGACCGCTCAGGTGAACAAGACGCCACCACCGCAGGGTGGAAGTTCATGGTCGCTATGTGAGGCTCTAGAGCCAAGGAAGACACACGTTCCCCACCCCGGACTCCCAAGAAACAGAGGCTGGAGCTGTGACTCCTTTTTACTACTTTTTCTTTGGCTATGCTGGGTCTTAGTTGTGGCATGTGGGATCTTCCTGGACCAGGGATGGAACCCGTGTACCCTGCATTGGAAGACGAATTCTTAACCACTGGACCACCAGGAAAAGTCCCTCCTTGACTCGTAAGGAACAAGAGACTTTATTGACCTCTCTCCCCTTCCCTCTCTCTTTCCTCTCCTTAACCCTTCCTATCCTTCCCTGTTTTTCTAGTCCCCCAGTCCTGGACGCAGGAATCTGGTTGAAGGGCCCACAGCCTGAGCTGAGGATTGGAGACTGATCACCTCCTCTTGGCAGAGCACTCGAATTCTGCTTCTGGTCTGGTCTGATTTCTGGTAGGGTGGAGTTCCAGTCCTCCCTTCTCTGGGGGCCTGGGGAAAAGTCCCGTAACACCTGGGTATCTGTAGGTGGCAGGAGACGTCTGTAGGCCACCCCTTTCGCCCCCCTCTCCCAACTCCTCCCCCTTCTTCTTTCAACCTGGCTTCCTTTCCTCCTTTTGAAATCTTTGATGTTAGTACTTGGATCTGAAGTTCTGTGTCTCTATAGGAGGTTTTTCTGAGAAACTGTATTCTTGTATTTAAGGGCTTCCCTGGTGGCACAGAGGTTAAAGTGTCTGCCTGCAACGTGAGAGACCTGGGTTCGATCTGTTAGGTAGGTATGTTAGGTAGGTAGAATAGGGAAAAGGAGTCCAAAATGGTGGTGGCTAAAAGACAAGGAAGGTCTGAGGACCAGAGTGAAGACTTCAGGCAGAACAAACAGCACTCCTGGCTAAGCCCAATTTACATAGGGCAGGCCCAGGTAGAGGAAAAAAACACAAAAGGAGGAGCCAAAGCGCTTTCTCACGGACTCTCTCTCACGCGTGCCTGAGCTCTTCTCTCTCTCTCTCTCTCTCTTTCTCTCTCCTGCTATCTTCTAAATAAAATAGAGCTGTGACACTGATTTGTCTAAGAGCTGTAGCATGGTTTGTCCAAGACCCAAGAGCTGTGATGCGCTGAGGGCTTTAATGTTTGTCGCTTCAAATCTTTGTTGTGATGAGACAAAGAACCGAGGAACATACACTCATGTGACGTCTATGGTGCCGTGACTCGGATATAACCTGGCTGAAACAACCTCTGCGTGGAAGAGGCCAAGCACAACAGAAGCCCAACTCAGCGAAGCTCCCACGCTAGAAGCGGAAGGTGAAGAAACCTAGTGCTGGGGAAGGCCCATCGTGCTGAAAACCGGGACAGCGAAAAACGAACTCAGCAGAAAGCTCACGCGGCACAGTCTCAGATTCCAGAAGACCTCCGGTTAAGGTAAGAGGTCCTCGCTCCTATGGCTGGAGGGACTTGTACAATCTCTCGTTTGTTTCCTCGAACCTCCCGCAAACAGGCGGGCGGCAGGGGCACAATTGAGGGACTCTGGAGAGGCTACTCCTCAGCATGTCCCGAAGGCGCTATCTGCTGAGCCCCAGTAGCTGTTACACAAGCCGGTGGGGGTTCTTCTGTCCTTTCTCTTCTCTGTGCCAAGGATCAGACCAATGAAACTGCGAGCACCGGTCAGATATTTAGCAAATCTTCCAGTGGGCTATGAAGGGGATTCCTTGGCACGTTTTTCCCACTGCTTTTTCCTCCTGTCCTTCAGCTCTCTCCCGGGACTCAAGCCCGGCCAAAACTAAAGAAACTCAGGCTCTGATGTCTCATTGCAAAAATTCATTGAGATACAAAGCGATAAGAGGTGGATTTGTTAGGACCCAGAAAGAAGCCACCCTTCAGGGTGTGAACCATTGAGTATTAGGCCTGGCTAGGTTTTGTGAGGGGATGGAATTCATATGCTAATGAGTGAGAGGATCATCCCAGCCATTGGGGAACCACCCACTCCTCCCTCTTTTGACCTTGTGCCTTGGAGCTGTCCTGCCACCTCTGGGTGTGTCTATTGCCTTATAGATTGGGGGTTAAGGTTTACTTGAATTTGACTTGTCATCTTGGATCCAATTGATTCTAACTGGTTTACATTATACCCTTGTGCTATGTCATTCTTTCAAAGGTTGTGCTCTGCCCCCTTCCCTCCTGTTTCATGCTCTTTTCCTGAGCCCCATCCAGACCCACAAGGTTGCCTCTACAATCTTCTGAAGAGACAACCATAAAATAGGTGGCCTTGGGAAGGAAAAACTCTATAATATCCAACCCCCTAATCCTACCCAATACTGGTCACACTGGAGATCTTGGGGACACCCAAACTCCAGTCTGGGGGGTCCCAGGAGGTCATCACACCTTGACCTGCCTAGGGATCGGCCTTTGAAAGGTTGTCACGCCTCAACCTGTTCGGGGATCCTCTAGTCCCAGGGGTCCCAGGAGGTCGTCACGCCTCTACCTGCCCGGGAACTCGATCTCTAGGAGGCTGTCATGCCTCAGCCTGCCTCGGGATCTGCACCCTGACCCGGGGACGCCTGGCTCTCAGGTTGTAACAGTTCTGGGTAGGATAAGCTTTAGAAAGACTCACCCCTAAGGAAGGCCAGCCATGGAAACATAAAGAAGCCTATTGCTTGTGGGACTGTGCCCAGTCTCAGCAATAACTCAGGAGCCCAATGAGAACCGCATTGCCTTTCTGGAGAGGCTAAAAGAGGCACTCTAAAAGTTTACCAACCTGGACTTAAACTCTTACGAGGGACGGGTGATTTTAAAGGACAAATTCCTTTCCCAGTGTGCATCAGATATCAGAATTAAGTTACAGCAGCTACAACAGCAGGACCCTGCTGCCTCTTTAGATGAGATGGTCCAGACAGCCACCAATACCTTTTATAACAGGGAACAGGAGAAGGAGGCCAAGGCCCAGGAGAAGGAGAGAAAGAAAGAGACAAGGCATGCCCAGATGCTGGCCACCCTCCAGAGAAGCCCTATGGCAAACCCCGAGTCCTTGAGGGACAAGGCACGAGACAGATGCCTGATCTGTAGACAGGCGGGGCATTGGGCCAAAGAGTGTCCAAAGAATGGCTTTGGACAAGTCTCCTAGAATGGCTTGCCACAAATGCCATCAACTGGGACATTGGGCGGCACTCTGCCCTCGGGACCCAAGAGCCTCAAGGTCAAGCGCCAAGCCTACCCTCACGATGGTTCAAGAGGACTGAAGCGGCCCGCTCCAGCCAGCCCGCCTGTCACAGATAACCATCACGGGGCTGGAGCCGAGGGTGCAAGTGGATGTGGCAGGTAGGTCCGAGAATTTCTTGGTTGACACAGGGGCTGCCTACTCTGTCTTGATCTCCTACTCCAGAGCCTTCTCCTCCCAAACCTGTACCATTTTGGGTGCTACAGGAAAAGCAACTACTAAAGATTCACCCGAGCGCTTCTTTGTTGCTGGGATGGACAAATATTTTCCCACCAGTTTCTGGTGGTCCCTGAGTGTCCTACCCCCTTATTGGGAAGAGATATACTCACTAAACTGGGGACCACCCTTGTGATGGGAAGTTTTTCAGCCCCTAGAGCTCTACAGCTCCTGGTTACTACTGAAGAACCCATTACACCTTCAATAGAGAGGGACCAAAAACTATGGAAGACAAAATTAACCCCCAGGTGTGGGATCAGGGGATTCCTGGACGAGCCCACCAAGCTGAACCGGTCATCACTGTCCTCCGAGATCCCACTCGGTTTCCTAACCAGAAACAATATCCTCTCAAAAGAGAGGCTCAGGAGGGACTACAGCCTTTAATAAATAAATTCCTTGCTTGTGGGCTATTGGTCCCTACCAGTTCGCCATGTAATACCCCAATCCTCTCAGTAAAGAAAAAAGACGGAACCTGGCAAATGGTTCAAGATCTCTGGATCATAAATGAAGCTGTAGTCCCCCTCCATCCCACAGTATCCAATCCCTATGTAATCTTGGGAGAAATCCCACCCAGTGCCAAATGGTTTACAGTCTTGGATCTCAAAGATGCATTTTTTTGCATACCACTGGCTAAAGAATGCCAATACCTTTTTGCCTTTGAGTGGGAGGCCCCAGGAGAAAAACACCAACAGATGACTTGGACAGTATTACCTCAGGGGTTCAGAGATAGCCCCCACCTGTTTGGACAGGCCCTTAGCCGGGATCTCCTAGATCTGGGCCTGGGACCTAATGGGAAAATATTACAATACGTAGATGACCTACTAATCTGCTCTCCAGATGAGAAAAGTGCCCAACAACATGCAATTCAGGTTCTAAACTTCTTGGCAGAAAGGGGATATAAAGTCTCCCGTGCTAAGGCACAGATGGTCGAGACAAAGGTCACTTACCTGGGAGTTCAGATTACACACGGGTCCAGGAGGCTGTCCTCTGATCGGGTACAAGGAATCCTCCAGTTGCCCTCCCCCACGACTCGAAAACAATTGCGAGCTTTCCTGGGGCTAACTGGTTATTGTAGAATCTGGATACCCAACTATGGTCTAATTGCCCAGCCCTTATATGAAAGCTTAAAGGAACGAGATGATTCAATCCCACTGATGTGGGGAACTCCTCAAAAGGAGGCAGAGGCTACACTAAAACAGGCCTTAACTCAGGCACCTGCCTTGAGTTTGCCAGACCCAGAAAAAGCATTCCAATTTTATGTCCATGAAAGATAGGGAATAGCCTTGGGAGTGTTAACTCAAAGGTTGGGATCCGAGCCCCAGCCTGTAGCTTACTTATCCAAGAGGCTTGATCCAACTTCCCGAGGTTGGCCCCCCTGCCTTCGAAATCTTGCAGCTATTGCAATCATGATAGAAGATGCTTTAAAACTCTCCTTTGGAGGCAAACTAACTATTTTTACCAGCCACCAAGTAAAACAACTCCTAAATGGGAGAGGCCATTTATGGACGTCTGATCAAAGAATCCTCAGATATCAAGTAATGCTGATGGAAAATCCAGGCCTCACTATATCCCCTTGTGAGGTTCTTAACCCAGCCACCCTCCTACCTACCCCCGAGGGCTGTCTCCCGTTTCACTCTTGTCTAGAAACCTTGGACCACTGGACAAAACCCCGAGAGGGATTATCAGAAGATCCTCTGACCAATCCTGAGGAAATTTGGTACACTGATGGAAGAAGCTTTGTCTTGGATGGAAAAAGAAGAGCCGGGTATGCAGTAGTCTCCAATTTTGAGACCATAGAGGCTAAGCCTCTGCCACCAGGTACTTCAGCCCAATTAGCTGAGCTCATAGCCCTGACTCGAGCTTTAGAGCTGGGAAAAGGAAAAAGAATAGCCATTTACACTGACTTCAAGTATGCCTTTCTGGTGCTACATGCACATGCGGCTGTTTGGAAAGAAAGGGGCCCCTTGACCACCTGAGGGTCCCCAATCAAATATAGTGATCAGATTCTTCGACTCTTGGAGGCAGTCCATCTGCCCACTGAGGTTTCAGTCTCCCACTGTAAAGGACACCAAAAATGGAACACGGAAGTGGCACGAGGGAACCAAGCAGCTGATCAGGCAGCTAGGAGAGCAGCATTACAGAACCATGACCTAATAGGGATTGCCACCTTAGTTCCACAGACTAATTTGCCAGAAACTCCTTCATATATTGAAGGTGAGACTCTTAAAGCTAAGAGCGAGGGCTTTCAAGAAGATCATATGGGGTGGTTCCAAAAGGAGGGACTCCTTTTTCTTTCTGCCTGGAAACCTCCAATAGAAGTTGGTTAACTCCTTACATGCCACTACTCATTTAGGAGAAAAGACCCTCCAAAGATTACTAGAAAGCTCCTTCAGAGGAACAGGCTTCCAAACAACTATAAGACAGGTGGTCTCCTCTTGTCTCACTTGCCAATTCAACAACCCCCAAGGAGCTCGAAGACCCCAGCTGGCCCAGCCCATCCAACGATGTGGGGCCTACCCAGGAGAGGACTGGCAGATGGACTTCACCCAGATGCCAGTTTCTCAAGGGTATAAGTACCTATTAGTTATGATAGATACATTCACAGGATGGATTGAAGGCTTTCCCACCCGGACTGAGAAGGCTGAGGAGGTGGTAAAAAAAAACCTGCTCCATGAAATCATTCCAAGATTTGGTCTGCCCAGGTCATTACAAAGTGACAGTGGGACATCATTTACTTCTAAGGTCACCCAAGGAGTCTCGAAAGCATTGGGCATTACTTATTATCTCCATTGTGCCTGGAGGCCTCAATCTTCAGGAAAAATAGAAAGAGCCAATCAATTCTTAAAATCAGTGATAAAAAAGATAACCCAGGAGACCTCCCTGTGATGGAAGGAGGCTTTACCAATAGCTCTCCTCCACACCCGCATTGCCCCTAAGGAACAGGTTGGTCTTAGTCCTTATGAGATGCTATATGGGAGACCTTTTGTTTATGTCAATGACCTCTTCCTAGATCCAGAGGTTCAGACCCTCCAGTCTTATACCATAGCCATTGGGCAATTCCAACAGGATCTACACTTGTGGGGTATGAACCAGGACCCAAAAGATTCTAAAGAGTCACCACTATATGCTCCAGGAACTCAAGTCCTAATTAAAGTCTGGAAAGATGGGTCCCCAAAGGCTCAACTCCAGCCCACATGGAAGGGCCCCTACCCTGTAATACTTTCTACCCCCACAGTCAAGGTACCAGGACATGACTCCTGGATTCACTACTCACGAGTCAAGCCATGGAAAAAAACAGAAGAGGACACTCAATACACCTGTGAGCCCCTGGGAGATCTCAGATATCTGTTCAGAACTACCAATGAGTGCCATTCTAATGAATACCCCTAAAATCTGGTTTCTGGGGATAAGATTTCTCAGGATAACTCTAAGGAGCCAACACAGCTTGACAGAGACTGTACTCCAAGACAGACAGGAGATAGATCTTCTGATCCCTGAACAAGTAGGGACTTGAGCTATCCTGGCGATGTGAATTTAAAACTGACCAATGTCCCTACTAGTCCTTGTTATGCTATATTGATGATGCTTATGATTATTCCATGTACTGTCAGTTGTCTAACCTGTTTTGTCTCTGCCTGGGTCAACCAGCTACAACATGCAGTGCCAGTTCAACAAAGGTATAAAACTACAGCCGACCACGGACAATATCACACGCCCCTGGACACCGCTATAAGGACTACCTCGACACCCCTATTCCCAAAGAATTGGGCCTCCCATCTCTTGAGGGGGGAATGTTAGGTAGGTAGAATAGGGAAAAGGAGTCCAAAATGGTGGTGGCTAAAAGACAAGGAAGGTCCGAGGACCAGAGTGAAGACTTCAGGCAGAACAAACAGCACTCCTGGCTAAGCCCAATTTACATAGGGCAGGCCCAGGTGGAGGAAAAAAACATATAAAAGGAGGAGCCAAAGAGCCTTCTCACAGACTCTCTCTCCCACGTGCCTGCGCTCTTTTCTTTCTCTCTCTCTCACTCTCTCTCTCTCCTGCTATCTTCTAAATAAAACAGAGCTGTAACACTGATTTGCCTAAGAGCTGTAGCACGGTTTGTCCAAGACCCAAGAGCTGTGACGCGCCAAGGGCTTTAATGTCCGTTGCTCCAAATCTTTGTTGTGACGAGACAAAGAACCGAGAAACATACACTTGTGTGACAGGTAGAATAGGGAAAAGGAGTCCAAAATGGCGGTGGTTAAAAGACAAGGAAGGTCAAAGGAAGGTCCGAGGACCAGAGTGAAGACTTCAGGCAGAACAAACAGCACTCCTGGCTAAGCCCAATTTGCATAGGGCAGGCCCAGGTGGAGGAAAAAACATATAAAAGGAGGAGCCAAAGCGCTTTCTCTGGGACTCTCTCTCTCTCTCCTGCGCGTGCGCTCTTTTCTTTCTTTCTCTCTCTCTCTCTCACACTCTCTCTCTCTTCTATCTTCTAAATAAAATAGAGCTGTAACACTGATTTGCCTAAGAGCTGTAGCACGGTTTGTCCAAGACCCGAGAGCTGTGACGCGCCGAGGGCTTTAATGTCTGTTGTTCCAAATCTTTGTTGTGACGAGACAAAGAACCAAGGAACATACACTCGCGTGACAGATCCCTGGGTCGGGAGGATCCCCTGGAGAAGGAAATGGCAACCCACTCCAGTATTCTTGCCTGGAGAATCCCATGGACGGAGGAGTTTGGTGGGCTACAATACAGTCCACGGGTCGCAAAGAGTCGGACACGACTGAGCGACTTCACTTTCACTTTCTTATTCTTTAATGTGGACAACATTAAGAGGCTTTGCCCAGTAGAGAGAAGGCAGTAGGTTCCAAGGTCCCCAGCAAACAGCTTCAAAAGATGGGCTCTGGCTCCCCTCCGGCTTCCAGGTGTGACTGATGCAGGGAAGAAGCCTATTTTGACTCCACATTGCAACAGTTTTTTTGACTTACTTTCCATTGCTTTTGTTATTATAATCATACTTAATGGCAGGCCTGGAAGACCCTGCCCCTCTGCTTGACTGTAAACTAAGGTGCCTTTGTTCAGCTTCTGGAGAGATAGTTTGTCCCAGACCAAACCAGTCGATTTCCTAAAGGAAATCAATCCTGAATATTCATTAGAAGGACTGATGCTGCAGCTGAAACGCCAATACTTTGGCCACCTGATGTGAAGAGCCAATGCTTTATAAAAGACCCTGATGCTGGGAAAGATTGAAGGCAGAAGAAGGGGACGACAGAGGATGAGACGGTTGAATGGCATCATCAACTCAATGGACATGAGTTTGAGCAAGCTTTGGGAGTTGGTGATGGACAGGGAGGCCTGGTGTACTACAGTCCATGGGGTCACAAAGAGTCCACACAACTGAAAGACTGAACAATAACAAGCTGTGAATAGAAGAGATTAACACACCCCTTCTAAGGCTGGCCATTCCCTTGGAGATGTTTTATAAGACTGAAGACCCTTTCACTTTACTTCCCCACTGCACCTCCTTCTCCATTCTGCCTTTTGACTTTAGTTCCTCCTTGTTTCTTTCTCTCTGATGTATAAAAGAACCTGGCATCCAGACCCCAAGAAGATGGTTATTTTGAGGCGCTAGCCTGCCATCTTCTCGGTCAGCTGGCTTTCCGAATAAAGTCATTTTCCTTGCCTCAACACCTCATCTCCCGAATTCACTGGCCTGTTGTGTGATGAGCAGAGCGAGATTGGACTTGGTAACAAGACTGAAAGAAATCTCAGAGGGCACAGATTGGCATTCATAAATATCTCAGCATTTCCTCCAAGAGATGAAGACTCTGTTTTAAAACCAGACCACAGGAATTCTCTGGCAGTTCAATGGTTAGGACTTGGCACTTTCACTGCCAAGGCCCCAGATTCAATCCCTGGTCAGGGGACTAAGATCCCATAAGTCATGCCACAGGGCCAAAGAATAAAAATAAAAACAGAACCACAAAACAATTACCCACCTAAAACAATACAAATTCATTAATATAACTTTTTTTAATTGGCTTTACTCAACAGCTTGTGAATTGGGCAGCATCCCATTTACCAAGCAGAAAGGAGATCCTCTCAATAGCACTAAATAGCAAGTAAGTGCTCAAGTTTCCTCAGCTACGTTCAAAACATTTTGAAATCTGCAGTTGTGAACACTTTTCTTTTTGACTGCACTTCATAGCATGCGGAACCTCACCACTGGACTGCCAGAGAATTCCCCTTTTTTTTTCTTAAGGTGAGGTAATTGCATTGTAGTTATGGCTTTTTAAAAAATAGTAATAACCTTTACTGAGGTACAATGTGTATACCATAAAATCACCTACAGTTCACTTTTGAAAAGTGTATACACCTGTTAGGGGGAGCACACTCTGAAACCGCCCACCCTGGCCAGGCAACCCTAGTCGTCATTTGTGTGAGTTATTTTACGACAGGAGAGCCTCATAAGGAACACGGAACTAGTAAGTCACCACCAACCGGAAGAGCTCAGGAAAGGTCAAAAGGAGACACCATATGTCTGACCACCTCCCAGAATCCTTTCTCTGGCATCCATCTTGCCTGAGCTGCCTGTGTGCCACCACGAGGGTTTGATTAGCCAAGGACACCCCAGAAACTAACCCCATCACCATAAAACCCAAGACTGCGAGCCACCGGGCAGAGCAGTCCTCCTGGGCTCCCTTACCCTACTTCTCTCCGCCCAGGCGCCCCTCGCCAATAACATCTCTTGCTTTGTGTCAGCTCATGTGTCTCCTCGGACAGTTCATTTCTGTGTGTTAGACAAGAGTCCTGTTCTCTGGCCCTGGCCTTAAGGGGTCCCACTTCCCACCACACACCTGTGTAAGGGACCACAGCTGTGATGGAACATTTCCAGCACAGCACAAAGTGCCCTCCTGCCCTTCTGCACTTGGTTTCCCCCCAGCTCTGGCCTCTGGCACACAGGTCTGCTTTCTATCACTACAGTTCTGCCTTTTCTAGAATTTCTCATCAATGGAGTCAGATACTCAGTGTAGCTCTTTGAGTTTTGTGTGTGTGTGTGTGTGTATCAGTGATTCTTGCTGCTGTTGCCGAGTACTTTTCATTATCTCTTTATCAGACAATGAAGATGTGAGTTCTTTCCAGCTCTGGGTAGTTATGGAAAAAGTTCACAGGGACTTCCCTGGTGGTCCAGGGGTTAAGACTCTGTATTGCTACTCCAGGGCCTGTGGGTTCAATCCCTGGTCTGGGAACTAGGGTCCCACAGGCCTCATGGCGTGGACAATGAAAAACCCAGAAATTCCTTAGCATCTTTATCGAGGGACTAGTCAAGTTTCCCCCAAGTATCTCATAAATGCTCTAAAATCAGATTTTGTTGATTTTCTACTGAAATCATTTGTATGCAGGAAATCAGGATTTATAACAAGCTTCCTCTGTTGGTCAGATATAGGTAGCCCGTGAGTGCGTGACCATAGAGTTTACCCTCCCCCTCAGGATACCTCTGAGAGTTAAAGGAAGTTGACCAGGAGGTTCATACACACAGTCACCACCCCAGGTTGGGACCCCCTCCCCAGAAAAAGCCCACCCACAGGGGAACACAACTCCTGGCCTGACTGAAACCAGGGAGCTGGTCAGTGGTGGTGCCAAGCCAAGGGTGAGGCTGGGCTGCCTGGCCAGGTTACAGGCAGAGGTGGGATGGTGGGTGAGCACAGCCTCACCCACCACAGGCTCCCTGGGCTGCAAAGACTGCATCTTCAGCCACAAGCACCCACATCTCCACAGGAAGGAAGCCAGCACTAGGCATCGTTTTATGGAATGTTCCAGAACACTACCTTCAAGTGTGGTTTCTGTAACTCAGATTCTGTGTTTTCATTAACTCTGCTGTGAGCCCAAAGACAAAGCCCCGAAGAGAAAAAAATTCCAAACAGGCCTACTTCGAAAATATTGTGAGTTCAGTTCTAGTAAAATGCGTATCGCAATAAAGCAAACCACAGGACTGTTTTGGTTTCCAGTGCATACAAAAGTTACACTATTAAATGTGCAATAGGATTATGCCTAAAAAAATAGGGTACACCCCTTAACTTAAAAAACATTTTATTTTATACCTACGGCATGGGGAATATAGCCAATATTTATAACTATAAATGGAGTATGGATTTCCCAGCTGTTGTTAGTGGTAAAGAATCCACCTGCCAATGCAGGAGACGCAGGTTCCATCCCTGGGTCAGGAAGATCTCCTGGAGGAAGACATGGTAACACACTCAAGTATTCCTGCCTGGACAATTCCATGAATAGAGAAGCCTGGCAGGCTACAGTCCATGGAGCAGCAAAGAGTTGGACATGACTGAGCACTGACTACACTGCATAAATGGAGTATAACCTTTAAAAATCACATATCTATATCGTATATGCATGCATGCTAAGTCAGTCGTGTCTGACTCTTTGCGACACTATGAACTGTAGCTTGCCAAATTCCTCTGTCCTTGGGATTTGCCAGGCAAGAATACCAGAGTGGGTTGCCATGCCCTCCTCCAGGGGAATCTTCCCAACCCAGGGATCAAACCTGCGTCTCCTGCAGCTCCTATATTGCAGGTGGATTCTTTACAGCTGAGCCACCAGGGAAGCCCACCTATATTGTATACCTATAACTTGTATAATATTATACAGTAACTATGCTTCAATTAAAAAAATTTTTAATTAAAAAGAATTTATCACCAAAAAATGCTAACCCTCAGGAATTCCCTGGTGGTCCACTGGTTAAGAATTTGCTTTGCAATGCAGGGGACATGGGTTTGATCCCTGGTTGGGGAACTAAGATCTCACATGCCTTGGTGTAACTAAGCCTGTGGACCACAACTACTGAGCCCATGCTCTGCAACAAGAGGCACCCTGATGCCACAACAAAGAGCCTGCATGCTGCAACCAAGACACAATGCAGCCAAATAAATGAATAAATGTTTTAAAAAAATGCTAACGTGGCCAAAAAAATTAATAAATGTTTTTAAAAAAATTGCTAACCATCACCTGACAATGCAAAGTGGCCACAAAACCTTCAGTTTGCAACAACAACAACAAAAAATGCAGTACCTTCATTCTGGAATTAAGTGAGACACAATAAGATGAGGTGTACCTGTACTAAAATTCAGGTCCATCCATTCATCTTTATTGGCATATCTACCAACTGTACCTATCACCAATGCAATGGACATGAACTTGGACAAACTCTGGGAGATGGTGAGGGACAGAAAGACCTGGCACGCTGCAATCCATGGGGGTCACAAAGAGTTGGACACAATTAGGCAACTGAACACCACCACCAGCCGTATACTGTCACTCTGCTTATTTAACTTATATGCAGAGTACATTATGTGAAATGCCATGCTGGATGAACCACAACCTGGAATCAAGACTGCCAGGAGAAATATCAACAACCTCAGATATGTAGATGACACCACTCTTATGGCAGAAAGCAAAGAGGAACTAAAGAGCCTGTTGATGAGGTGAAAGAGGAGAGTGAAAGAGCTGGCTTAAAACTCAACCTTCAAAAAACGAAGATCGCGCTATCTGGTCCTGTCACTTCATGGCACATAGATGGTGAAAAAGTAGAAACAGGGACAGATTTTCTTTTCTTGGGCTCCCAAATCAATGTGGACAGTGACTGCAGCCATGAAATTAAAAGGCGGTTGCTCCTTGGCAAAGCTATGACAAACCTAGACAGCGTATTAAAAAGCAGACAAGTCACTTTACAGACAAAGGTCTGTATAGTCAAAGATATGGCTTTTCCAATAGTCATGTATGGATGTGAAAGCTGGACCATAAAGAAGGTCTAGCACAGAAGAATTGATGCTTTCAAACTGTGATGTTGGAAAAGACTTGAGAGTCCCTTAGACTGCAAGGAGATCAGACCAGTCAATCCTAAAGGAAATCAGTCCTGAATATTCACTGGAAGGACTGATGCTGAAGCTGAAGCTCCAATACTTTGGCCACCTGATGCGAAGAACTGACTCATTGGAAAAGACCCTGATGCTGGGAAAGAATGAAGGCAGGAGGAAAAGGGGGCAACAGAGGATGAGATGGTTGGATGGCATCACCAACTCAACAGACATGAATGTGAGCAAACTCCAGGAGATAGTGAAGGACAGGGAAGCCTGGCATGCTGCAGTCCATGTGGTCCCCAAGAGTCGGACAAAACTTAGCTACTGAACAATGAACAACCTTCAAAACGCAATAAATTTAGACGCAATAAAATGAGGCATAATTGTACTAAAATTCAGGTCCATTTCATTCATCTTTATTGGCATCAGGTGCTTTGCTGGGCATTCCTGGCACAAGAGAAAAACAAAGCAGTCCCTGAGCTCAAGACACTTAGGAGCAGATTTACATGGAAAAGCAGGGCAAGCAAAAGAAAACCTTGTAGACTTGACACATCTACCTACAAATAAAGGATTCCAGGTTACCTGCCTGGGAGGCTGTGTCTGCTAAGGTCTCCCTCCATTGGCTCTGTTGCTGGAGAGCTAACTACAGTCCCCACAAAGTTTCCCCAAGCTTCCCTTAGGAAACCTTGCCATCAGAGACCTACCAGGAATCCTGGTTTTTAAATTCCTCTCCTTACTACACTGTCCCACAAGGTAGCCACCAGCCACAGGAAGCCAGCCTGCTTACACTTAAACAAATTTATATGTGGGACTCCCCTGGTGGCTCAGTGGTAAAGAACCTGCCTGCCGGTGCAGGAGACAAGGGTTCAATCCTTGGGTTGGGTTCGATCCTTGGGTGGGGAAGGTTCCCGTGGAGAAGGAAATGGCAACCCACTCCAGTATTCTTGTCTGGGAAATCCCATGGACAGAGGAGCCTGGTGTGCTACAGTTCATGGAGTCACAAGAGTCCAACACGACTTACGCAACAAACAAATGCAATTAAACATTCAATTCCTCCACATCCAACTGCACCTCAACCGCCACTCAGTGGCTACTTGTGGCTAGTGCCCGGCACGCTGCAGACACAGAGCATCTCCATCACACTCTAACAGCCTGGTATGGGACATGACCTTTAACTTCATTTGGACTAACACCTAGGAGCTCCTACTAGAGGCCCATGCTGATGCCACAATTGAGCCTCACAACTAGATGTGAATGTGAGCTTGAGCAGTAGACAAACCATGACAGTGGGGGACTTCCCTTGTGTCCAGTGGCTAAGACTGTGCTTCCCCTGCAGGGGATGCAGGTTCAGTTCCTGGTCAGGGAAGCCCCACGAGCCATAAGGTGGCAAAAAAAAAAACAAAAAAACCACAATGGAACACCCGACAGGGAACAACCCACCAGATGCCTTCACTCCCTTGGCTAGCTGGGTCCAAGGCCACCCTGGTCCAAGTCTGTAACTTCTGAGAGCCTCATTTTCCCCTATCTGTAAAATGACAGAGTTGGGCTGGGAGTTTCTAGGGGTCATTCCCATCTGACATTCTAGAACTCTGGGTCAAACAAGGGAAAAAGCAATTTGTTAACAAAATATGAATTAGCATCACTAAGAATAAAACCAAAGAAAAAGGCTCTTCTGAGACTTTAAATGCTGTTGCAGAGCTTTCTTGTGGGGCTCAATCATAACGGGGTACATGGGACTTCCCTGGCAGTCCAGCTGTTAAGACACCTCGCTTCCAATGCAGGAAGCACAGGTTTGATCCCCGGCTGCATCCAGAAAAGAAAAGGAGGAGACAGCACACCGCAGTGGCTTGCTATCCAAAGTTCAGGCTCTGAGGTAAACTGCTCCTTTTGTTTACAACTGCCTAGGGCTGAGTTGGGCATGACTGAGCGACGTCACTTTCACTTTTCACTTTCATGCATTGGAGAAGGAAATGGCAACCCACTCCAGTATTGCCTGGAGAATCCCAGGGACAGAGGAGCCTAGAGGGCTGCCGTCTATGGGGTCGCAGAGAGTCGGACACGACTGAAGCGACTTAGCAGCAGCAGCAGCAGCACTGTGCCAAAGGTTTTATATCTCACAGTGACAACAGGCACAAGACAAGAATGCTGAGGTCTGAAGCCCACACCAGCAAGAGGCAGAACTGGCATTCCAACCACGCCCTCAGCTTCCTGAGTCTGGGTCCCGCTTCTCAGACAAAAAAAGCTTCCATTTACTTACCAAGTGGAAGCCATTCTGCCAGGCCCTGGATAACACTTTGTTTAGCATCTGGAGCACGCATGACAAAATGAGGGTCAAAAAGTTAGGCAGCTTCCAAGAGCCAGAGGCCATATTCACAGCTAGACCTGGCACTGCCTTCCCCAGCCTTTAGAGCCCCTCTCCCTTCAACACCTCCTTCTGAACCAAGAGCATGGGACAACACTTGTCTAGGATGGTGGAGGTTGTGGGATCCTCTCCCTGCTAGACTGTGAACTCCCTAAGCTGGGGACCCTCCCTTGGGGGATTTCACTCCTTGAAGGCAACCAGGGACACTTAATTAAATTCATGGCTGGGCTGCTCTAGGCCAGAAGGCTCCTCTTTCAACATGAGGTGTCTGCTCAGATGTCCTTAAAGGGCTCCACCCTGCTGCTACCTCCACTACAGTGTCCTGGGGTTTCTCTGGGCCAAGCCCTTGTGACCAGGGACCTCATCACAACCCCCTTCCATTCTCTTTGACAGTTGTGTTGGCCACCTGAGGCTCACCTCCACCAGGGATCCCACCCCCATGTCCCAAACCCAAGACAACGTGCCATTGTGAATACGGAGAGGCAACCAAGTAAGCAGGCATTATGAACAAGAAGTGTGGGCCCATGTGTAAGTGCCTAAGGCTGTTTATTAACTATATTAGAAGCTGGTTTTTAAAAAAGTACTATGTATAGATGGGCTATTCACCATCCTGATGAAGTATTAATAAATAAAAGCCCAGCCTTCCATGAGTAAACTGAATCAGTATCTACTTTTGCAGGGAGCAGATGGAAAACAGGTGGGTCTGGAGACAGGAGACCTGTCAGGAGCTGCACCCCCTCCCTCCTCCTGTGGCTGAATAACCTTAAGAGTCTCCTGGGATCCCTGTCATCCACCCTCCCGGAAATGCCGGGCACACCAAACCAGACGCAAATAATGAACAAACCCTTTGTAAATGATGAGCTCCAAGGTCACTTGGCCATTATGAGGTAGAGACTGACCCCAAGAACCTGATTCCAGGCCTGTCTGTCTCTTAGGATCAGTTACTTCGACTACTATCCCCCTAACCTGGAGAAGGTGGGACCAGGACAGTCACACAGCCAATAACAAATCAATGGCACAAGGCTCTCTCAAAAATGTCCTCTCCCTAGAAAAGTCAAAACTGACCTTGAGGTAGGGACAGGACTCCGACTGAGTCAGAAGTAGGGCTGGGTTCAGGGGACCCCACGGAACCAGCTCAGCGCGCCTAGCCTTTGTCTCTTCCGAGACGTCAATATCCTCAGGAAACTAACTTGGCTTGAACCCAAAGTCAGTGTGACGCCCAACCTCAGAATCTGAGGAGCCGAGCCAAACAGGAAGGTGCTGTCACTGTCGGTGGTGCAGGAAGCACAGGCCCTGCCTGCAGCTCAGCGCCTGCAGGGCCTTCCAGACTCCTCGCCATTCCTCAGCTCAGGCTAGACCCGCTTCCGTTAGGTTCGAGGGAATGGAAGGTAACCTTGAGGTTACCCTGCTCCGGTCGGAAATGAGCCGGCTCGAGGTCTTGCGCATCCTCGGGCCCTCTACCCACCAGCACCAGAGGAGGAAGGCTGGGGTGGGCCCCTGACAAGAACCCTTTACCCCCATTCTGTAAGATGCTTCCGGGCTCAATGGACCATCCACTGTTCTTAGCTCTGACTGTCAGAAGGGAAAGGTATTTCCTCTTCTTCCGGTTAACAGCCGCCTCCCTCACAGCAAAACCTGGGCAGGGTACTGCAAGGACTGCGTAACTGCAGCCCTCGCCCACTCGGGCGCCTACTCCAGGGCTCAAAGGGTTCTGGCCGCCGCCCAGCCGAGTGGGTTACCTGCGCAGCACATGTCCGGGGATCCGGATGGCTTTGCACCACCGCCCGGATAACGACCTCGAATTAGGGATCTCAGTGGGACCTGGGGTGAGGCCCCAGCATGCTCAGCCACCCGGCGGGGCGGAGCTGGGCGGGGCACGGGGGGCCGCGCTCCGACCCCCGCCCTGGGAAGGGCGCCGCGCCGTTTCCTCGCGCAAACGGCCTGCGTGACCGCGGCGCCACCCAAGAGATGCGCCGGAGGCCGGCGCGGCGGCGCGCGGGGAGGCTGCCGGCTCCGTGGCATCTAAGGAGCATTCCAGCCGCGGCGGGCGGGCGGGATCCGGAGGTGACCGGTTCGGCGGAGGCGGGGACTGGGTAAGGGGAGAGCGTGGGGCCGATGGGGGTCCGCCAGGCCCCCTGGCCCCCCGCCCGCCCGCCCGCCGCGCGCCCCTCTTACCGGCAGATCTGGATGGCAGACGGGGTCTCGGTGGCGGGGCCCGACATTGTGGCGGCGGCGGGCGGCTGAGGGAGCGCGCAGGTGTCTAGAAGGCCGGGCGCGGAATGAATGAGCCCGGGGGGCGCCATGGAGGGGGAGGGGGGAGGCGGAGCCATAGCGCCAGAGAGGCGGGGCCTGGCCGCCGAAGGCGAATCGAACGCGGCTTCCCTCGAAGCTCCGCCCCGCATACCCGCCCTCGCCCTGCCCCAGGGCCGGTGTCCGCTCCCCCGGCGTCCGGTTCTGGCGGCGGAGGGGCGCCGCTTCCAGAAGGTTCGGCGGCGGTTGGGCGGCGCCGACACGGGACTGGGCGGCGGCGAGAATGAGCCTCGGCCAGCGCGGAGCGTGTTCATATGGGGCTTTCCCCCGCGCGTGCCCGACAGTTCGCGGGCCTAGGGGCGCGCCCACCGCGCGGCGGGGCCGTACGCTGAGGCCTTGCCTTCTGCGTGGGCTGAAAAGCCAGCAGGAGGCCGCGGCCGGCACGCGCCTTCTCAGATCAGCCCTGAGAGGAAATTGGGGGCGGTTTACCGTAAAGGAACCTTCATGGCCGAGCTGGGAGGCACGTGAGTGCACCAACCCGGGAGCCTGGAACCATCAGGCCCCAGCGAGTGCCTCTGTTGCAGGGACACGCAGCTGCTGGCGAGAGGCCGGAAACTGGGATCTGTCCACACCGCCCGCTGGAAACCACCTCTGGGTCATTTCTGAAAGACTTGCCCAGAGAGCCGAGCCTTTGGTTAGCGATACGTGTCCTGCAGAGAGGAGGCCTAAAGGTCTGTTACGTTGCACAACGAGTGCCCTGTAGTGCAATTCACGACCAAATCCGCGCAAGAAATAGGGGAGAAGTGATCACCCTGCCTGCGAAATTTTGGAGAACTTTGTACTCCTCGTGAGACTTGACTCTTTCCGAGCTTTTTACCAGGAACACAAATTGCTTCTGTAGTCAGGCTTTTAAAAATCAAAACCCACAGAAATCAAGCTCCCCTATTTATTGTTGGTTGTTGAGTGGCTAAGTCGTGTCCGACTCTCCTGCAACCCCATGGACTGTAGCCCTCTCACCTCCCCACCCCCATCAGGCTTATCTGTCTGTGGGACTTCCCATGCAAGAATACTGAGGTGTGTTGCCGTTACCTTTAACGTAATGGGGGATACCTTTAATAACCTTTAATGGGGGAGGCCCCATTTATACTAATTAAATCGCTGGAAACATCTAGGGTCACCAGGCCTGTTTAACTTCTTCCAATATTGGTCCTGAAATAAATTTCTTGTGATGGAACCCAGGAGCACTAGCAGGGTCTGCAGTCGTAGGCAAGGCAGATTCCTTATTTATTAAATGGTGTAATAGTAGTCACCTTCCAGACCTGTGGGGAGATGAAATGAGTTCAGGGAAAGCAGGTGAAGAAGTTAGGGCCTTTCTTACTCTCTGCTCATCTTCCCTGCTCATTCCCACTCTCTAAACAGCCATTCCAGGACAGTCAGTACGAAGGAATGAGGATTTCCTGAAGCCCTGCCCTACATGCGTAGGTGGGCTCAGGACTGTGAGACTTGGAGACATTCCTTTCTTCAAAAAGCTCAAAATCTGATCTGGGGACAAAGCCAGGACACAAAAAACCCTGACTCCTACCACCTGCTGAGGAAATTCCTAGACTGAGGACTGGGCTAAGTGGTTCAGGATTAAATAGCCAGGTCCCTCCCAGGGTGAGGCCAAAAACAAAACAAAAAAAAAACCTGGAGCAAAATCAGCACCTTTGGAGAAGGATGTGGCTACCCTTTGGCCCAAGACAGCATCTGTCAGCAGTTTGGTGTGATAGGGCCCCCCAGGCCAGAAGAAGCCAGGGAAGATAACAGCCAACCCGCTTCTTCTTGTGTCCTGGATTCTGTAGGGAGAAAAACCATAGTCCGAGGTAATCCACTTGTGTGTGATTGCCAATGGTTTATGATGTTGCTCTGCTTTAAAGGAGAGCAGTGGGGGACCCAATCCCTTAGCAAAAACATCATGAGATTTACACTGATCTCGAAGAGTCTGTCACCTCCCCATTTTAGGGGTTGTTTTTTTTTTTTCCTACTTTCTTCTCAAGCTAGTGGGGCCATTTCCATCCCTCTCTTTCAGCAAAACTTCTCAAAAGAGCTGTTTATAAACACAGCCACTCTCCTCTTCCCCTGCTTCTGTTCTATTTGGAACCTACTCCACTCTAGCTTTTGTCTCTTCCGCTCAGTTTATCAAGGTCACTAATTCCTTGCAAGTTGCTAAATCCAATAATCCTTTGTCAGAAGTCATTTTACTTGACTTCTCAACAGTATGGAGCTGGCATGATCCTTCTCTTCTTGAAATGCTTATTCCTTGCCATGTACTCCTACTCTTCTGGCCTCTCTGTACAGCTTGCTGTGCTGGTCCATCTCCATTCCTTCCTCTCAGGACTTTGGAGAACCCCCAAGCAATGTTTGGACTCTTGGGGGCTCATCCTGTTTTATGGCTTTAAATGCTATTGACTGAACAACTACCTACCAGATGGCTCCAGCCTAGACCACTCCCCTAAATCCCAGACTCCTGTATCCCCAGCCGAGGCCACACCTCACTGTGATTATATAATAGACATCTCCCACTCCCCCAGACTTGGTCCTCTTGCAGTCTTCCCCATCTTGGTAAATTACAGTTCCTTCCTTCCAGTTGCTCAAGCTAATAATTCCTCTCATACCCTTCATCCAGCCCATGGGCGAATCCTGCCAGCTCTATGTTCAAAATAAGTCTGGGACTTCCCTGGTGGCTCAGTGGATAAGAATCCATCTGCCAGTGCAGGGGACACCTGAGCATCCCTGGTTCGGGAAGATTCCACATCCCGTGGAACAGCTAAGGTATTCGCCACAGCTTCTGAGCCCTAGTGCTGAAACTACTGAAAAACCACACCCCCTAGTGCCTGTGCAAAGAAAGAAGCCACCACAATGAGAAGGCGGCCTACCGCAACAAAGAGTAGCCTCTGCTTCACCACAGTTGGACTTCCCTGGTGGCTCAGATGGTAAAGTATCTGCCTACAATGGGGGAGACCTAGGTTCAATCCCTGGGTTGGGAAAATCTCCTGGAATATGAAATAGCAACCCCTTCCAGTGTTCTTGCCTGGAAAATCCCATGAACAGAGGAGCCTGGTAGGCTACAGTCCATGCTGTCTCAAAGAGTCGGACACGACTGAGCGACTTCTCTTTCACTTTTCACCCCAGTTAGAGAAAACCTGTGCAAAGCCACAAAGACCCAGCTCAGCCAAAAATTTTTTAAATAGCTAGAATGTGATGATGTTTCCCTGTGATTCCAGAATCTGCCCATTCCTTCCTCTGTACTTGTGGCCTCTGATCCTGCTCTCCCCCTTGCTCATACCCAGCCATTTGACCCCTCCCATAGTCCCCAGATACACTTGGGCCACACTTTCCTCAGGCACCCATGGGCTCACCACCTCACATCCTCAAGTCTTTGATATCACGTTCTAAACGAGGCCTTTCCCCACCATCCTATCTAAATTACAAGCCCTCCATGTTCCCTATCCTCTTTTCTGGCTGATTTTTCTCCTTTGCACTTAATACCATTTAATATTTATTTTATTCCTCGATTTAGTTTTTCTTGCCTAACTACAATGAATGTGCCCTGAGGATAGGAATTTTTTACTGTCTTGTTCATGGTGCTATTCCAAGCTCCTAGAAGAGCATATAATAAGCAATAAATATTATAAGAATGAATCAAGAGAGGTTTGCTAACAGCATCATATTTAACAGCAGCAGTTACTTAATTTGCATACACTTTTTTTGGACCAGAAATATTGTCTACAAATTGTAATAAAAAGCATCATGTAAAAATTTATTCAAAATTTTTTGGAAAGACATAAACTTGACACTTGTAAACTTTGAGGGAAAGGACTAGGGGGTAAGGCCTAAAGAGAGGCCTCATCTGTTTTTATTATTTTTTCATGTCACTATATACTAATGAATATGAAGCAACAGGAATTCTCATACACCAATAGTGGAATATAAATTGGTATAATCTCTTTGAAAATTAACTGAAAATAATTACTTACGTTGAAAATAAGGGAGAATTCCCCAGAGGCCTAGTGGTTAGGTAAAGAATCCACCAACAATGCAGGAGATGTAAGAGACATGGATTCCATCCCTGAGTTGGGAAGATCCCCTGGAGAAGGACGTGGCAAACCACTCAGGATTCTTGCCTGGAGAATCCCATGGACAGTGGACCTGGTGGGCTACAGTCCATGGAGTCACAAATAAACACGACTGAAGCGACTGAGCACACACAGGCACTAACGGTTAGGATTCTGGGCTTTCACTGCAGTTGTCCAGGTTTAGTCCCTGGTTAGCATGGTGACCCAAGGACAAAAGAGCAGATAAAACCAAGGAGGGTATTGGAATGCAGGAACAGAAAAACCAGACCCTTATTGTCCTTCCCTCCCCCATGTTGCAACTACAGTATAAGCTGTCTCCCCTCCTACCCCACAGGGAGAAGTATACATGCCTCCCAGTATACATGCCTCATCCAATCAGCAAATGACCTGCAAGACTTCTATCCCACTCCTTGTACCCTGGGTATAAAAGTGAACTAAGGACCCCTGTTCAACATCGGTTCTCCCTTGAGCTGGCCTGCTGTTCTAACGGCATCTCCCACTCTAATGAACTTTATTTCCTTCTCATTCTGGAAATCAGCCCTGAATATTCATTGGAAGAACTGATGCAGAAACTGAAACTCCAATACTTTGGCCACATGAAGCAAAGAAAAGACCAATGTCTTTTCCAATGTACCTCATTGGGGGTCACATGGGGTCACAAAGAAACACGACTGAAGCGACTGAGCACACACAGGCACTAACGGTTAGTGCCTCATTGGAGGCACTGTATGGAAGTATGTGCCTCATTGGAAAAGACCCTGATGCTGGGAAAGATTGAAGGCAGGCAGAGAAGGGAATGACAGAGAATGAGATGGTGGGATAGCATCACTAACTGAATGGACATGAGTTTGAGCAAGCTCTGAGAGTCAGTGATGGTCAGGGAAGCCTGGCATGCTGCAGTCCATGGGGTTGCAAAGAGTTAGACATGACTTAGCGACTGAATAACAACAAAGAAACCTAAATATTATTTTTTAAATTGACTAGGGACTTCCCTGGTGGTCCAGTGGTTAAGAATCCACCTGCCAATGCAGGGGACATAGGTTCAATCCCTGGTCCGGAAAGATTCCATATGCTGTGGGGCAACTAAGCCTGTGGGCTACAACTACCAAAGCCCATGCACCTAGAGGCTGTGCTCTGCAACAAGAGGAGGCCAAACACTGCAACAGCTAGACAAAGCCTGAGCACAGCAACAAAGACCCAGTGCAACCAAAAATTAAATTGATTAACTTTTTTTTAAAAAAGCACTTGGAAGAGCACCTGGCACAGAGAAAGGGCAGCACACAAGTGGTGTGAACTAGCCCAGGAACCAGGCTGTCCTGAGTTCCTGGGCCCAGGATCATTTGACCAAACATTCAGATCCCGACCTTGGGACAGAGCCCTCTCACTGGGGTCCCGCTCATTCAAGCTGGGCTTCATACTAGAGAAGGACACTGCAGGATTCTCCAGGCACTGCTTGTCCTCCTGGGCACTGGGCAGAGGATGCTGCTGGGAGAGGAGGGCCTGCCCCCCCAACCCCCACTCACACAGCTTGTCTGTTCCTTTTATATTTATTTATTTGGCTGTGCCTCGCATCCTGTGGGATATTAGTTCCCAGACCAGGGATCAAACTCAGGCCCCCTGCGTGGAAGCACAGAGCCCTAATCCCTGGACCACTAGGGAAGTCCTTTCTCTGTTTCTTTTAATGTTGGTAGTATTGAGCTGTTTTACTAAAAATTTGGGTTTCTTGGGGACTTCTCTGGTAGTCCAGTGGTTAAGACTTTGCACTTCCACTGCAGGGGGTCCGGGGTTCAGTTCCTGGGCAGGGAGTTAATATCCCACATGCCACCTGGCACAGTAAAAAAAAAAAAAAAAAAAAAGGCTTGTGTTTCTTAAGAGATGCTGGACACTTCATGACTGTGCTTCTTGTCCACTGAAGTGAGTGGACACAACCCTCCTGTTGCCAGGAGGAAACATGTAAACAGAGAAGTGCAACCCCCTATCCCAGCACCCCTACAGCCCTGGTTCACAAAGGGAGGACTGACTCTCAAAGGGAACTGCAGAGGCTGTCTAGAGAGCAGACCCCACGACTTCATGTGCACCACATTCCTAACACCTTTAAAATCGAGCATGAAGCCCTGGGACTCTGACCCCAGAATGAACCCTCCAAGGAAACCTAAAACTAATAAGAAAGTGAAAGTCGCTCAGTCGTGTCCGACTCTTTGTGACCCCCATGGACTATACAGTCCATGGAATTCTCCAGGCCAGAATACTGGAGTGGGTAGCCCATTCCCTTCTCCAGGGGACCTTCCCAACCAAGGGATTGGACCCAGGTCTCCCGAATTGCAGGCACATTCTTTACCAGCTGAGCCACCAGGGAAGCCCAAGAATACTGGAAAGGGTAGGCTATCCCTTCTCCAGCGCATCTTCCCTACCCAGGAATCGAACCGAGATCTCCTGCATTGCAGGCGGATTCTTTACCAGCTGAGCTACCAGTGAATCCCAAAACTAATAAAGGAAGCATTTAAAAGCAGGACCCTAATCTGAGAAGTCAAGCCAAGAAGATAAGTCATTACATGGAAAAGAAAAATACAGAGAAAAAAAAAGGTTTAAATAAAAAAAACACCATGAGTTAAGGATAGATGTAGATTCATTTTCCAAATGAAGCATTTAGAAATCATCTCTTGGACCTTAAGTAGGTAAAGCTTTAAATCTAGCATTATAGCCGTGCCCTGGTGCCTGCACATAAGTAGGTTAGAGAGAGACTTTCAGACACCTTTGGCCTGGCAGGCCAGCTGGGCGTCTGGTCTCTGAGTTAGGAGCTCTGTAGCGGCACCTGGCATGAGTGAGTTCCCACATGCTTCATCCTTACACTGTCAGGCTTCAGCCCACAGCTAGAGTGCTTGCCAAAAATCAGAATAAACTTTCCCATGTTCAAATTTTTATGGGGAACCCCATGATTACAACAAAAGCCACCCAAAGTCAGAGTCACTCTGCTAGTCTCACACATATGATAGCAAAAAAAAAAAAAAAAACCTAGGGTCCCTTGTTTCTGAAGGGACCTGGAGAAAAATGTTTGTTTCATTCATCAAATAATTGCTGATTCAGACTTCCTGGGTGGTCCAGTGGTAAGTACGGGATGCAGGTTCAATCCCTGGTCTGGAAACTAAGATCCCACATGCCGTGGAGCAATTAAGCCCACTTGTTCCGGAGCCCACGTGCCACAACTAGAGAGTCCATGCCCCACAAGGAAAGATCCCACATGGCTCAGTGAAGATCCTGTGTGAAGCACCAAAAGACCTGACACAGCAAAAAAAAAAAAAAATCAATTGCTGTTTGAAGAGCCAAAGGGCCCTTATTTTCAAGAGATGCTTAAATTGAGTTTCTTGTCAATGTGGCATTGTGAAGAGGGGTGCTACTGCCCGTCAGCCAGCCCCACCCGGCAGATTCCAAAACCGGGGCCGTGTTTCTGAAATGACCCTGCTCTCTGCCGGATCCCCAGGGAAAGACCAATTTCTAACCAAGCTGCTGCCTGATCTGGGGGAAGCTCCACGTCAAAGTGTCCAGGTCACTCAGGGACCTGGGCTGCTCTTTTCCTTAGCAGTACAGTAAACACAGAAGGATTCGATGTCCGGGGATGCCCTTAGGGGAGCTCATAACTGATAGTGGGGCTGCTGCCTTGTTTGGCAAAGAGAGTAAGATGAAGGGATCTGAGGCCCCAGGGCATGAACTCACGTCCTGACACCTCCTTGCTCTGTTGTTGTTCAGTCCTAAGTTGCATCTGACTCTATGACCCCATGGACTGCAGCACACCAGGCTCCCTTGTCCTCCGCTGTCTTCTAGAGTTTCTTCAGATTCATATCCATTGAGTCAGTGATGCCAACCAACCATCTCATCCTCTGCTGCCCTCTTCTCCTTTTGCCTTTCATCTTTCCCAGCATCAGGGACTTTTCCAATGAGTCGGCTCTTTGCATCAGGTGAAGTATTGGAGCTGCAGCTTCAGCATCAGTCCTTCCAATGAATATTCAGGGTTGATTTCCTTTAGGATTGACTGGTTTGATCTACTTGCAGTCCAAGGGACTCTCCTTGCTGTGTGGCCTTAGGCAAGTTTCTTGACCCCTCTGTGCTTGAGTTTCCTCATCCACAAAATGAGGATAATAGTATATACATAGAGATGAAATAGATATGGCTATAGATATACATAGCCTAATAGAGTTTTTATGAGGATTAAGTGAGTTACATGTAAATTATTGAGGGGGTCAGAACGTCTCTACTGGAGGTGATCCGTCTTGCAATGCAGGGTATACAAGTTCAATCCCTGGTCGGGGAAATAAGATCCCACAAGCTGCAGAGCAACCAAGCCCACGTGCTGTGACTAGTGAGCCCAAGTGCTCAGGGGCCCCTGCACTAGAGAGAAGCACACGTGCCACAAGGAAGATCTCATGTGATGCAAACTAAGACCTGACATTGCCAAAAGCAAATAAATGAATATTAAAAAATAAAGCAATGAATCATTGAGGGAAGTGCCTAGTCCACAGGAAGAGCTCAGTCAATGGTGGTTGATATTATAACTAATTAACTATCATTATTCTCATGTACCCAGCAAATACCGAGCATCTCGTATGTACCTGGCTGTGCGCCAGGCTTTTTACCATCATACCTGACACCGCACAGTACCATCTGGATATTTATAAGCAATGCATACAAGCAGACAAATGCATAAATTCTAATTGCACAGCTTGATTCATTGTAATAAAATACATACACTCATGGAAGCCACTCCCCAGATCAAGATAGACAGCATCACCAGCCCTCCAAAAGTCTCCTCCTGCTCTTCCCCAGGCATAGACACCCCTCCTCTGGGCAGGTGATCACTGGCTGCAGCATCAGTGTTTCCCGAAGCAGCAGTCTGCCCATGTTTGCTGCTATATAGTATTCCCTTGTGTGAATAGAAGGATTCTTGACATTTCTAATTCAGAATTTCTCAAATGTCGTGTCCTTCCTCATCAGTACTTCCAGACCATTTTCTTTGAACTTCAATGTCTTCAGAATATGCACTCCCTTACCTTTGCTTGTTGCAGCCTTCTGATCACAAAGCTGTCATAGCCTCTCATTCCTCCAGGAATGCCATCACTCTCTCTAAGCCCACTCCCCATGTAGCGCAGGTGATTGCTAATCCATGGAGACAACCCTCCCCCACTGCCTGACTTCCCTCCACATTGCCTCAGCTCTGCATTCTCAAGATCTCACCCTGACCTTAGCTTTACCAGTGAGGACAACTCTGAAATCTCAGTCTCAGACATCATTCTGTCTGACTCCACCACCATCTTCCTTCTAAGCCTTCCACTCCCAGCTCCAGTAATCCTTAGCACCTCCAGACCTTCACTCCTCCAGCCCAACCACCTCCTCCCTGGCCTCAACTCCCGCATCTCCTCTCTTTCCTTCTTGACACGGGGTGGGACCCTACGGTCCTTGCCCCCACCATGTCCTCTGTCCGACTTTTAAACAGACAAACTTTAGCCAAATGGTAAGTGTAATCAGAGAAGTGAAAAAATTCGGAAAGGAAGGAAAATAGTCCAATGCTGCGGCTGCTGCTGCTAAGTCGCTTCAGTCGTGTCCAACTCCATGAGACCCCGTAGACGGAAGCCCACCAGGCTCCCCCGTCTCTGGGATTCTCCAGGCAAGAACACTGGAGTGGGTTGCCATTTCCTTCTCCAATGCATGAAAGTGAAAAGTGAAAGTGAAGTCGCTCAGTCGTGTCCGACCCTCAGCGACCCCATGGACTGCAGCCTACCAGGCTCCTCCATCCGTGGGATTTTCCAGGCAAGAGTACTGGAGTGGGGTGCCATTGCCTTCTCTGAAATAGTCCAACAGGACTAAATAAAATAGTTTAGTCATTAAACATAATCAAGGACCTTTAGTTCCTTCTCAAGGGCCCTAGATAATATTCTGAGCCATATCCTATGAGCTGTCTTATAGAGACTGAAACCTCCACCAGGTGGAAGATGTTAACTACATGATGACCAGGGTGTAGCCATGACATAAGCTGCCACAGTTCCGAGAATTGGTCTCAAAGAAATGGGGACAAATTGATCCCATTTGGAACTGAAGGTAAACTGTGCCTGAAACAATCAAGATGACACTGACCACTGGTGACCAATTTCAAGATGACTATTAAAAAAATGACTATCAGAGCTGACTGTGCTGTTTCTGCATGTAGCCCCCTCTAGCCTATAAAAGCTCTTACACACTGATTGTCAGTGGGAGGGGAGGCAACCTTTGGACTGGAGAACCCTCCCCCAACACAGTTTGCAGGCATCCAAAATAAAGCAAACTTTTCTTTGCACCAATCTGGCCTCTTTATTGGCATTTGAGTGGCAAACAGCCAGTCCCCACTTTTGGTTACATTCCCACCTGCTCCTGTTGTAACACCAGTCATTCTAGCCTTCCTGTGAATCCACCCTCAGCCCCCTTGTCCCTCTCTGGCTTCTTTGTACTTCTTGCTTGATAAAACCGCAGCCCTGGTTAAATCCAACTTAACACCTATTCTGTGCCTACAACACTGCAGCTGAAGATAACTGGAGAAAAACACATGTTAGTCTTGTGTTTTTGGTGGTGGTTTATGGTTTATCCCTTATGGGAGGGATCTTAGTTCCCCAAACTGGGATTGAACCCAGTCCCTTGGCAGTGAAAGAATGAGTCCTGACCACTGGACCACCAGGGAATTCCCTAGTCTAGTATTTTAAATTTTTATCAATGTATGACTTGTGTACATAAATGTGCACATGTTTTAGGTGTACTTTTGACAATTTCCATAAAGTGAACAAACACATATAACTGGCTCCTGCTGACCTTAAAAACAAAAGTTATTTTTAGCAGCAAAAATGGGTCTATTCAGGAATAGCAGAGATTTGCGATTCAGAACAGGGAAGCTATAAAAGCCATAGTTATTTTTTAATAACAAAAGCCATAGCTTTATAACAAAAGACCAATAAACAGAGGAGAGGAGAGGAGTGTTACGTTACAGAGGAAAAAGGAGGAAGATGGGAGGTTTTGTTCTGAGTGAAAGTATGTTGGAGAAAAGTGACAGTTCAGTGTCTCATTGGCAGTTTCTGTTACTTTATTTCTTGTAAGAGATCCAATGTTCATATTTTTCTGTTGGGATCTGTGATTGATGACTCTTTTTGATAATTCTTCCGTTGGGGTCCGTAAATGGCAGTTCTTCCTGCAGTTGATGGTGAGAGGTACTGCCTAAGAGTTCCCCCATCTGGCCTCCTGACTCCATCTTCATGAGGTTTCCCATTAATTTCCACACTCCCAAGTTATTAAACAAAACATTGCCAGAACAGCTTCACACCTTTCCAGTCTTTGCCTCCTTACTAAAGGTCCACCATTCGACCTCCAGCATCATAGACTAGTGTTACCTGTTTGTTAACTCTGTGTAAATGGAATCTCTGATAGATCCTTGGGGATTCCCTGGTAGCTCATCTGGAAAAGGAGCTGCTTGCAATGCAGGAGACCCCAGTTCGATTCCTGGATCAGGAAGATCTGCCGGAGAAGCGAAAGGCTACCCGCTCCAGTATTCTGGCCTGGAGAATTCAATGGACTGTATGGCCCAAGGGGTCGAAAAGATTCAAACATGACTGAGTTTTGGACTTTCAAATGGAATCCATATTGTATGTACTTTTAAATATATGGCTAATATTCCATTGTATGAATATATCACTTTATAATATGATAATTCTCTCATTTACTTTTTGTTTTATTGAAGTATAGCTGATTAACAATGTTGTGTTAGTTTCAGGTGTATAGCAAAGTGATTCAGTCATACATACATATACACGTACACATAGGGCTTCCCTGATGGCTCTGCAGGTAAAGGGTCTGCCTCCAATGCAGGAGCCTCAAGAGATGCGGGTTTGATCCCTGGGTTGGGAAGATTCCCCTGAAGAAGGAAATGGCAACCCACTCCAGTATTCTTGCCTGAAAAATCCCATGGACAGAGAAGCCCAGCGGGCTACAGTCAGACATGAATGTGTGACTAAGCGCTTACACACACACACAAACACATATTCAGATTATTTTCCATTATAGGTTATTACAAGATATTAAAACAGTTCTCTATATAATAGGTCCTTGTTGATTATTTTACATATCAGTTCAGTTCAGATCAGTCTCTCAGTCGTGTCCGACTCTTTGCGACCCCATGAATCGCAGCACGCCAGGCCTCCCTGTCCATCACCAACTCCCGGAGTTCACTCAGACTCACGTCCATTGAGTCAGTGATGCCATCCAGCCATCTCATCCTCTGTCGTCCCCTTCTCCTCCTGCCCCCAATCCCTCCCAGCATCAGAGTCTTTTCCAGTGAGTCAACTCTTTGCATGAGGTGGCTAAAGTACTGGAGTTTCAGCTTCAGCCTCATTCCTTCCAAAGAAATCCCAGGGCTGATCTCCTTCAGAGTGGACTGGTTGGATCTCCTTGCAGTCCAAGGGACTCTCAAGAATCTTCTCCAACACCACAGTTCGAAAGCATCAATTCTTCGGCGCTCAGCTTTCTTCACAGTCCAACTCTCACATCCATACATGACCACTGGAAAAACCATAGCCCTGACTAGACGGACCTTTGTTGGCAAAGTAATGTCTCTGCTTTTCAACATGCTATCTAGGTTGATAATAACTTTTCTTCCAAGGAGTAAGCGTCTTTTAATTTCATGGCTGCAGTCACCATCTGCACTGATTTTGGAGCCCCAAAAAATAAAGTCTGACACTGTTTCCACTGTTTCGCCATCTATTTCCCATGAAGTGATGGGACCAGATGCCATGATCTTCATTTTCTGAATGTTGAGCTTTAAGCCAAATTTTTCACTCTCCACTTTCACTTTCATCAAGAGGCTTTTTAGTTCCTCTTCGCTTTCTGCCATATAGTAGTGTGTATTTCTTAGAGGCTTCCTTTGTGGCTCAGATGGTAAAGAATTTGCCTGCAATGCAGGAGACCTGGATTTGATCCCTGGATTGGGAAGATCTCCTGGAGAAGGGCATGGCAAACTACTCCAGTATTCTTGCCTGGAGGATTCCATGGACAGAAGAGCCTGGCAGGCTACAGTCCGTGGGGTCACAAAGAGTAGTACACAACTGAGCAACTGACCACACACACACGCAACTGGAAAGGCATATCAAGTATATTGTTTCCTGGGGCTGCCATAACCAAGTACCACAAACTAGATGGCTTAAAACAACAGAAGCACTTTCTCTCAACATTTTCTCTCACAATTCTGAGGCCAGAAGTGCTAAATCAAGGTGTCAGCAGGAGTGTGCCCTCTGAAGGCTCTAGAGAGGAATCCTTTCCTCCTTTTCTTCCAGCTGGTGACCCTAGATGTTCCTTGGCTTGTGGCCACATCCATCCAATCCCTGCCTCCATCTTCACATGGCCATCCTCTCTCTGAGTCCCTATGTTCCTCTCCTCTTATAAGGACATCAGTCACTGAATTTAGACTGCACCTAATCCAGTATGGTACACATTGGATTGTTGGATAGCATAACTGATTCAATGGATATGAACTTGGGCAAACTCTGGGAGTTGATGAGGGACAGGGAGGCTTGGTGCTCTGCAGTCCATGGGGTCGCAAAGTGTTGGACATGACTTAGCAACTGAACAGCAACAACAACAATCCAATGTGACCTCATCTTCACTTAATTACATCAGCAAAAACCCTACTTCCAGATAAGGTCATATTCTGAGTTTCTAGGTAGATGTGAATTTTTAGAGGGGCTACTATTCAACCCACTATTCGATCCTGACCTGAATCACCTTGCTGTGCACCTAAAACATTATAAGTCAGCGCTACTTCAATAAAATATATATTAAGGGGAAAAGTAATGATTTCATTAAAATATGGCAGAAAAGAGCTTATCTATGAAACAGAAACAGACTCTCAGACATAGAGAAGAGACTGGGGGTTGTCAAGGAGGAGGGGGTGGGAGAGGGATGGATTGGGAATTTGGGATTAGCAGATGCACACTAGTATATATAGACTGGATAGATGACTAGGACCTACTGTAGAGCACAAGGAACTATATTCAATATCCTATAATAAATCATAATGGAAAAGAATATGAAAAAGAACATATATGTGTGTGTGTGTGTGTGTACAACTGAATCACTCTTCTGTACACCAGAAACTGACACAACATTGTACATCAACTATACTTCAATAAAAAATTTTTTTGAAGTAATGATTCCTTGTGGGTCTTCCATCCCTGAGACAATTCTTGAACCCAGAACCCACTGGTTGAAGGAAGCCTGGGTTTCCAGGATCTTGTGACTGAAAGCAGGCCTACATATAGAGTAATGATTCCGCCAACCATCTTCATAGGAGTGTATGACACTTATTTAGATAACTATACCCCAGGGGTGAGTGTGCAAACATTTCCAGGACCACTGGACACAGAGTCTGAGTTCACACTGATCCTTGGAGCTCTCAAATGTTGTCACATGTCCCCCTGAGAGTGGGGACATGGTGAAGGCCATATAACAAATGAACTCCTGGTCCTGTATGGCTCACAATGGATCCACTGTATGTGTGCACACTGTGGTTATTTCTCTGGTCCCCAAAAGTAAGACTGGAATATAGAGACTTGATATCTGGCACAGCCTCCGCATGAATTCCGAGACCTATCCTACACAGTAGGGTAGATGAAATGTAAACCTCTAAGTCAGCAATTTCCTGGAGTTTAGATAATTGCATCTGACCTACACTGAGTGCTAAAGAATTGATGCCTTCAAACTGTGGCGCTACAGAAGACTCTTGAGAGTCCCCTGGACTGCAAGGAATTCAAACCGGTCAATCCTAAAGGAAATCAATCCTAAATATTCACTGGAAGGACTGATGCTGAAGCTGAAGCTCCAGTACTCTGGCCACCTGATGCAAAGAGCTGACTCATCGGAAAAGACCCTGATGCTGGGAAAGACTGAGGACAAAAGGAGAAGGGGATGACAGAGGATGAGACGGTTAGGTTAGGTAGCATCACCAACTCAATGGATGTGGACCTGAGCAAAGTCTGGGAGAGTGAAGGACAGAGGAGCCTGGCATGTTGCAGTCCATGGAATCGCAAAGAGTCAGACACGACTGAGCGACTGAAAAACAACAATGACAACAACCTGACCTATAGGGAAACAGTATTACATCATGTGAATCATAAGGATATAGACTGGTGAACCTTCTATGTTAGTTTTATACTCATTGTTCCATCCATATTATAGGATCCTACAGCTTTCCATATCTGAATTAGACATAGAAAAGTCATATTAACGAGCTTGAGGATTTCCCTGGTGGTCCAGTGGTTAAGAACCCACCTACCAAAGCAGGGGACAAGGGTTCGATTTCTGGCTCAGGAATATCCCACAAGCTGCAGAGCAACTAAGTCTATGTGACACATACTGAGCCCACACTCTAGAGCCCAAGCTCTGCAACAAGAGAAGCCAATGAACCAAAATGAAGAGTAGCCCCTGCTTGCTGCAATTAGGTAAAGCCCACACACCAACAGAGACCCACCACAGACAAAAATTAATAATAAAAAAACAAGGTTGGGAAAATAAAGAACTGAGTAGAAAAAGAAAAAAAAAAAACTCAGTAGGATATTCTTTTCAGTTCAGTTCAGTCACTTAGTCTTGTCCAACACTTTGCAACCCCATGGATTGCACCATGCCAGGCTTTCCTGTCCATCACCAACTCTCAAAGCTTGCTCAAACTCATGTCCATCAAGTCAATGATGCCATCCAACCATCACATCACATCACGTCCCCTTCTCCTCCTGCCTTCAATCTTTCCCAGCATCAGAGTCTTTTCCAGTGAGTCGACTATTTGCATCAGGTGGCAAAGTACTGCAGCTTCAGCTTCAGCATCAGTTCTCCTAATCAATATTCAGTACTGATTCCCTTTAAGATTGACTGGTTGGATCTCCTTACAGTCCAAGGGACTCTCAAGAGTCTTCTCCAACAACACAGTTCAAAAGCATCAATTCTTCAGTGCTCAACTTTCTTTATGGTCCAACTCTCACACCTATACATGATTACTGGAAAAACCTTAGCTTTGACTAGACAGACCTTTGTTGGTAAAGTAATGTCTCTGCCTTTTAATATGCTGTCTAGGTTGGTCATAGTTTTTCTTCCAAGGAGCAAGCATCTTTTAATTTCATGGCCGCAGTCACTATCTGCAGTGATTTTGGAGCCCAAGAAAATAAAGTCTCTCACTGTTTCCATTGTTTCCCCATCTATTTGCCATTAAGTGATGGGACCAGATGCCATGATCTTTGTTTTTTGAATGTTGAGTTTTAAGTCAGCTTTTTCACTCTCCTCTTTCACTTTCATCAAGAGGCTCTTTAGTTCCTTTTCCTTTCTGCCATAAGAGTGATGTCATCTGCATATCTGAGGTTATTGATATTTCTCCCAGCTTTTTGATTCCAGCTTGTGCTTCCTCCAGTCCAGAATTTTGCATGATGTACTCGGCATACAAGTTAAATAAGCAAGGTGACAATATACAGCCTTGACATACTCCTTTCTCAATTTGGAACCAGTCCATTGTTCCATGTCCAGTTCAAACTGTTGCTTCTTGACCTGCATACAAATTTCTCAGGAGGCAGGTCAGGTGTTCTGGTATTCCCATCTCTTGAAGAATTTTCCACATTTTGTTGTGATCCACACAGTCAAAGGCTTTAGCGTAGTCAATGAAGCAGAAGTAGATGATTTTCTGGAATTCTCTTGCTTTTTTGATGATCCAACAGCTGTTGGCAATTTGATCTCTGGTTCCTGTGCCTTTTCTAAATCCAGCTTGAACATCTGAAAGTTCTCGGTTCACGTACTGTTGAAGCCTGGCTTGGAGCATTTTGAGCATTACTTTGCTAGCATGTGAGATGAGTGCAATTGTGCACTAGTTTGAATATTCTTTGGCTTTGCCTTTCTTTCGTATTGGAATGAAAAACTGAGTTTTCCAGTCCTGTGGCCACTGATGAGTTTTCCAAATTTGTTGGCATGTTGAGTGCAGCACTTTAACAGCATCATCTTTAAGATTTTGAAATAGCTCAGCTGGAATTTCATCACCTCCATAGCTTTGTTCATTGTGATGCTTCCTAAGGCCCACTTGTCTTCACACTCCAGGATGTCTGGTTCTAAGTGACTGATCACCCCATTGTGGTTATCTGGGTCATTAAGATCTTTTTTGTATAGTTTTCCTGTGTATTCTTGCCACCTCTTCTTACTATCTTCTGCTTCTGTTAGGCCCATACCATTTCTGTCCTTTATTGTGCCTATCTTTGCATGAAATGTTCCCTTGGTATCTCTAATTTTCTTGACGAGATCTCTGGTCTTTCCCATTCTATTGTTTTCCTCTATTTCTTTGCATTGATCACTGAGGAGGGCTTTCTTATCTCTCCTTGCTATTCTTTGGAATTCTGCATTCAGATGAATATATCTTTCCTTTTCTCCATTGCCTTTTGCTTATATTCTTTTCTCAGCTATTTGTAAGGCCTGTTCAGACAACCTTTTTGCTTTTTTGCATTTCTTCTTCTTGGGGATGGTTTTTTTATCACTGCCTCCTGTACAATGTCATGAACCCCCATCAGAGCAAAATCCAGATTCCCCCACAGCCAGTCTCTCCCATCAGGTAGCTTCCATAAGCCCCTTATCCTTATCCATCAGAGGGCAGACAGAATGGAAACCACAGAAAACTAACCAGACTGATCACTTGGATCACAGATTTGCCTAACTCTATGAAACCATGAGCCATGTCATGTAGGGCCCCAAGATGGATGGGTCATGGTGGAGAGTTCTGACAAAACATGGTGCACTGGAGAAGGGAATGGCGAACCACCTCAGTATTTTTGCCTTGAGAACCCCATGAAAAGTATGAAAAGGCAAAAAGATATGACACTGAAAGATGAACTCCCCGGGTCAGTTGGTGCCCAATATGCTACTGGAGAAGAGTGGAGAAAAGGCTCCAGAAAGAATGAAGAGGCTGAGCCAAAGCAAAACAATGCCCAGTTGTAGATGTGACTGGTGATGGAAGTCAAGTCTGATAATGTAAACAGCAATATTGCATAGGAACCTGGAATGTTAGGTCCATGAATGAAGGTAAATTGGAAGTGGTCAAACAGGAGATGGCAAGAGTGAACATCAACATTTTAGGAATCAGTGAATTAAAATGGACAGAAATGGGTGAATTTAACTCAGATGACCATACCAGTATATCTACTACTATGGACAAGAATCCCTTAGAAGAAATGAGGTAGCCCTCATCATCAACAAAAGAGTCCAAAATGCAGTACTTGGGTGCAATCTCAAAAATGACATTATAATCTCTGCTCGTTTCCAAGGCAAAGCATTCAATATCACAGTAGGCCAAGTCTATGTCCCAATCACTAATGCCGAAGAAGCTGAAGTTGAACAGTTCTATGAAGACCTACAAGATCTTCTAGAACTAACACCCAAAAAAGATGTCCTTTTCATCAAAGGGGACTGGAATGCAAAAGTAGGAAGTCAAGAGATACCTGGAGTAACAGACAAGTTTGGCTTTGGAGTACAGAATTACGCAGGGCAAAGGCTAACAGTTTTACCAAGAGAAAGCACTCGTCATAGCACACACCCTCTTCCAATAACACGAGATGACTCTACACATGGACATCACCAGATGGTCAATACCAAAATCGGATTGATTATGTTATTTGTAGCCGAAGATGGAGAAACTCTATACAGTTAGCAAAAACAAGACCAGGAGCTGACTGTGACTCAGATCATGACCTCTGTATTGCACAATTCAGACTTAAACTGAAGAAAGTAGGAAAAACCACTAGACCATTCAGGTATGACCTAAATCAAATCCCTTAGAATATGCTTTTAGCTGGAATCAAAGAGAAAACAAAGGTAGAGAAAACACATATGATAAAAATTAATGAAAGCATAGTGGGAAAATAGATGTCTATTAATTTAATCCTTTCTATGTCATTCTTTGTTTAGAAGTAAAGCACTATCACATACATCTATCATTAGGTATCATTCTTTTAAAGTATGCTCATTTTGGAATGGATGGATAATTATTAATCAGATCAGATCAGATCAGTCACTCAGTCGTGTCCAACTCTTTGCGACCCCATGAATCGCAGCATGCCAGGCCTCCCTGTCCATCACCAACTCCCAGAGTTCACTGAGATTCACCTCCATCGAGTCAGTGATGCCATCCAGCCATCTCTTCCTCTGTCGTCCCCTTCTCCTCCTGCCCCCAGTCCCTCCCAGCATCAGAGTCTTTTCCAATGAGTCAACTCTTTGCATGAGGTGGCCAAAGTACTGGAGTTTCAGCTTTAGCATCATTCCTTCCAAAGAAATCCCAGGGCTGATCTCCTTCAGAATGGACTGGTTGGATCTCCCTGCAGTCCAAGGGACTCTCAAGAGTCCTCAACACCACAGTTCAAAAGCATCAATTCTTCGGCGCTCAGCCTTCTTCACAGTCCAACTCTCACATCCATACATGACCACAGGAAAAACCATAGCCTTGACTAGACGAACCTTTGTTGGCAAAGTAATGTCTCTGCTTTTGAATATGCTATCTAGGTTGGTCATAACTTTCCTTCCAAGGAGTAAGCGTCTTTTAATTTCATGGCTGCAGTCACCATCTGTAGTGATTTTGGAGCACAGAAAAATAAAGTCTGACACTGTTTCCACTGTTTCCCCATCTATTTCCCATGAAGTGGTGGGACCGGATGCCATGATCTTCATTTTTGAATGTTGAGCTTTAAGCCAACTTTTTCACTCTCCACTTTCACTTTCATCAAGAGGCTTTTGAGTTCCTCTTCACTTTCCGCCATAAGAGTGGTGTCATCTGCATATCTGAGGTTATTGATATTTCTCCCGGCAATCTTGATTCCAGCTTGTGTTTCTTCCAGTCCGGCGTTTCTCATGATGTACTCTGCATATAAGTTAAATAAACAGGGTGACAATATACAGCCTTGATGAACTCCTTTTCCTATTTGGAACCAGTCTGTTGTTCCATGTCCAGTTCTAACTGTTGCTTCCTGACCTGCATACAGAGTTCTCAAGAGGCAGATCAGGTGGTCTGGTATTCCCATCTCTTTCAGAATTTTCCACAGTTTATTGTGATCCACACAGTCAAAGGCTTTGGCATAGTCAATAAAGCAGAAATAGAGGTTTTTCTGGAACTCTCTTGCTTTTTCTATGATCCAGCGAATGTTGGCAATTTGATCTCTGGTTCCTCTGCCTTTTCTAAAACCAGCTTGAACATCAGGAAGTTCACGGTTCACATATTGCTGAAGCCTGGCTTGGAGAATTTTGAGCATTACTTTACTAGCGTGTGAGATGAGTGCAATTGTGCGGTAGTTTGAGCATTTTTTGGCATTGCCTTTCTTTGGGATTGGAATGAAAACTGACCTTTTCCAGTCCTGTGGCCACTGCTGAGTTTTCCAAATTTGCTGGCATATTGAGTGCAGCACTCTCACAGCATCATCTTTCAGGATTTGGAATAGCTCAACTGGAATTCCATCACCTCCACTAGCTTTGTTCGTAGTGATGCTTTCTAAGGCCCACTTGACTTCACATTCCAGGATGTCACACCATCGTGATTATCTGGGTCGTGAAGATCTTTTTTGTACAGTTCTTCTGTGTATTCTTGCCATCTCTTCTTAATATCTTCTGCTTCTGTTAGGTCCATACCATTTCTGTCCTTTATCGAGCTCATCTTTGCATGAAATGTTCCTTTGGTATCTCTGATTTTCTTGAAGAGATCCCTAGTCTTTCCCATTCTGTTGTTTTCCTCTATTTCTTTGCATTGATTGCTGAAGAAGGCTTTCTTATCTCTTCTTGCTATTCTTTGGAACTCTGCATTCAGATGTTTATACCTTTCCTTTTCTCCTTTGCTTTTCGCTTCTCTTCTTTTCACAGCTATTTGTAAGGCCTCCCCAGACAGCCATTTTGCTTTTTTGCATTTCTTTTCTATGGGAATGGTCTTGATCCCTGTCTCCTGTACAATGTCATGAACCTAATTATTAATAGCATATATCAAATTAACAGTACATATATTCATAAGCTGCTAAAGTTGTCACGGGATTACTAACACAGTTTGAAAAAAAAGTGCAAACTTCCAAACAGCTCACAACCAAGAGAGTAAATCAAAACAACCTAGATTCCCAAAGTGGCAAGAATTATTGCCACACTTAAAAACCTAAGAGATGCGTCACAGCTTCATTTAATTGACCAGACTGGTCACTGTGAAAACCAGATGGAGCCTGAAGGACTCAGTTGAGTAGCTGCCCCAATTCCAAATGTGGTATCTTAAAAAAAAAAAAAAAAATTGGCCAGACCCCACAGCATGTGGGACCTTCGTTCCCCAACTAGGGATCAAACTTGCACCCTCTGCATTGGAAGGCAGAGCCTTAACCATCAGACCACTGAGGATGTCTCAGATATGGCATCTTTCAATGTATTGCTTGGTGGTAAAATTCACATAAGGTTTAGTATCTCAACCATTTTTCTGTATGCAATTCAGTGGTATTAAGTCCATTCACACTATTGGGCAACCATTACCACTGTCCATCTCCAGAATTCTTCTTATCTTGCAGAAGGGGAACTCTGTGCCCACTGAATGGGCTAACTTCCCATTCCCCCCAGACCAGCCCCCAGCATCCCTGGTACTAGGGCGTGGCCTCTTTGCTCAAGCAGGAAGGAGACTTTTGGAGGGCTGCTGATGTTGTGTGTCTTGATCTATCGAGTGGTTTCCATGAGTATGGGCTTCCCTGGTGGCTCAGATTGAGACCTGGGTTCAGTTCCTGGGTTGGGAGGATCCCTTGGAGAAGGGAATGGCTACCCACTCCAGTATTCTTGCCTGTGAAATCCCACGGACAGAGGAGCCTGGTGGGCTACAGTCCATGGGGTCACAAAGAGTAGGACATGACTTAGTGACCAACACTTTCACTTTTTCACTTTCCATGAGTATATCTATTTTATCATAATGAATCAGGTTGTACAACTATAATTTGTCCATTTTTATGCATGTACACTTTACTTATAAATATCTAGATGGTTCCTGCACTGTTTACAATTTTAGTTCCCTGACCAGGGATGGAACCCTGGTCCCCAGTACTGAAAGTACTGAATTCTAACCACTGGGCAGCCAGGGAATTCCCACTCAGTCAAATTAACCCTGCCTCAAGTGAAAGATGTGAATGTATTGACTCAAACACAGAAAATCAGAACCCCTGGAGGTGGGACCCAGGAATCTGCATTTCACCAGCTTCCCAGGTAGTGCAAAGGCCGGGGGAATTGAATGATGTAAATGTTTGTGTGAATCTATGGCAACCCACTTCAGTGTTCTTGCCTGGAGAATCCCATGGACGGAGAGGCCTGGTAGGCTGCAGTCCATGGAGTCACACAGAGTCGGACACAACTGAAGCGACTTAGCAGTAGCAGCAGCATACCTTGTAAAGAACCCACTGGAAATGCAGGAAACCCGGGTTCAGTCTCTGGGTTGGGAAGTTCCCCTAGAGAAGGGAATGGCTACCCACTCCAGTATTCTTGCCTGGAGAATTCCATGAACAGAGGAGCCTGGCAGTCCATGGAGTTGCAAAGAGTTGGACGCTACTGAGTGACTAACACTTCCACTTTATACCTTGTAATTTATAGCCTAAAACAAATGGAGGAAGCAAAGAGGAGGTATTTATCTTATTACTGTCATTGCAGGAGACCCAGGATACAGTCTGGGCAGAAAAGGAATTACCATGCGGCTGATGAGGCTTAAGCTTGGGTCTGCCCACAAGCAAGGACAGGTAGCAGAATGTTTTAGGAGAGAAGGGAGGGGGTGGGGGTGGGGAAAAGGGGTGTCACCAGGAAGCATTCTTACGGAAGCAGGTTGGTAAATTGCTTAAAGAGAAATGTAAAAGGACAGGACAGGAGTCTTCAGGCAGCACTAGCTTGATGCAACTGATTTTTCATTCTGAATATTCATTTCCATCCTAAACCTATACTCATAATTTTACATGTTTTCTTACAGAGGGCCTCAAAATGTAGTCCCCATAAAACCTGGATTTGTCTCTGATTCCTGGAGTCCAAAATGATTATTTCTTTAAGCACTTTGTCCTATGTTCCCCGAGGCTTTTGGTTTGGTTTTTGTTTGGGGATTTTTTTTGGGGGGGGGGGTAGTGGCTACTCCAGGTCTTCATTGAGTCATGTGGGATCTAGTTCCCCTACCAGGGATTGAACCCAGGCCCCTGCACTGGGAGCATGGAGTCTTAACCACTGGACCATTAGGCAAGTCCCTTCCCAGACATTTTTAATGTACTGAGCACCAAGACATAGGGCTCTCCTGCCCGCCCTCCAAACAGAGCCAGCAGCGGACACATAATCAGCTGAAACTCTCCTTCCTCAGCCCCAGACCAGGGTACCCTGGGCTCACAAAGCATTGTCCTGTGACCAGCCACCAGCCCTTGCTCCCTACTGCCCTCCAGTGGACCTTTTGTAACACGACACCACGTGTGAATCTAGGGCGTGCCCTCTAGCGCCTTTCTCACGCTCCTGAAACCATTCAGAGTTTTATTATAGCTGCTTTAAGAGCCTGGGGCTTTGCCAGGGCCTCTCAAAACCCAAAGTGAAACCAGTTGCTCACTGGGAACCCTCGGTGGATGGCTGCCTTCTCCCCTTCCTCACATGCCCAGGCAGCTCTCTGCAGGGCGGCCACCTGGCTGCTCAGGGACACACACACACACAGGCACATGCACCCCAGAGACACGGCCACACTGGCAGGGGGCCAGACAAGAAGGAAAACCAAGGGAAATAACACCATTGGGTGAGTTAGTTCACTGGGCCGGCTATAGCAACCTGGTGTGTTTTTAAAAAGTAAGTATTTCCCTGGTGGTCCAGTGGCTTAGACTCCTTGCTCCCAATGCAGGGGTTCCAGGTTTGATCCATGGTCAGGGAACTAGATCTCCCATGCCACAACTAAAGATCCCGAATGCCACAATGGAGACTGAAGATCCTGAATGTCACAAGACCAAGCACAACCAAATAAATATTAAAAATAAAAAAGTAAATATGACTGCTTATTGATGTATGAGGTGGCTGTCCGCACATGGCGGGGACAGCCCCCTCTGTGCTGCCCCATCACCAGAGTGGTCGCCCCAAAGCACTTTGGGGAGGACACTTCAAAGGCGCAGATTTTTCCAGACAGTCCCCACAGGCTATGTTCATTCCGATCTTATTCCAGATAAACCCATGGAAGACTCAGCCTCGGAATCCAGGCTTCCCAGCCAGGGCAGAGCAATTTGTAAATGTTTATTAGAGAGTCCTCCTTGGTAACCTGCTCTTTTCTCTCACTCATGGAAACCACACCTGCCTTCTCCAAAGTAACTGGTGCCAGCGGGCTGGGTGTGACCTGGCCCCAGCCTGAGTCTCCTCAACAGCTCAGTGCTCCCGCCGTCATTAGGTCATTGGACCATTTCACCCACTGGTTTTCGAGACATGGGAGCCTTTTCTCCAACCAAGCATGATAACCAGACGCAGCTAGACTCAGTCACAGGACCAGAGCAGAGAGAATGTCGCAAGAGCTGTCTGCTGGGCACCCTGTGAGCCTTGTAAGGCTCATTCAATGGTCCTGAATGAGGCCACCTCCCTCCCACACCTTAGGAGCCTGCTCTGCCCAGGGCTCACCTTTGACCCCAAGACAGGGCCCTGGGAATACCTGGGGAGTTGCCTGAGGGAGGCGCCAGCAGGTGCCTTGTGGAGGAGGGCTGTTGGTGTCCCTATTTCACAAGCCCAGCTTGGAGGACCAGCTGAGACCTTCTAGACAGCTCCTGCATGTCCCTGCTGGGAAACCAGCTTCTCGCCTCGGGCACAGAACCTCACCCGCCTGGGCACGCCTCATCTCCTTGCCAGGGTTTGACTGGCCTCAGAACCCCAGAATGCCTGACCCTGTGAGTCACTGGCCTAAACACACCTTCCCCCTGACCGCCTGTCTTATGGCTTGATTAGGGGCAGGTCAACGAGAGTCACAGAGTTGGGGACCCAGATGGGCTCAGAAGAAAGCAGTGGCCTCTAGTGGGTCAGTTCTTACCAAGTTTAAACCCCTATTGAAAGTTCTTATTTAAAGGATCAAGGAGCCTGCCCAGGGTGTACCCAAAGGATGGAAGTCCTTGACTCAAGGAGGAAACTTGAACTCACAAAGTGGACATGGGCTTGTGGATTACCTGCCCGCCTCCATTTGCTCCTGGGCGCTCAGGCATGCAGGCTTGTGTTCCCAGGGACTGCCCTCCCCCCTCTCCACTCCCTCCCCCACATTTGTCCTGGGGAGTATGGGCTGTGGTGCAACAGCTTTTCAAAGGGATATTAGGGATCCAGAGGGTGGGAGTCAAAAACCAGGCTGTCGGGGTTCCATAGAGCATGGACCAGTCACATCACCTGTTTATTAGCTCACTATGTTTATTGAGCACCCGCCACGTGCCAAGTTCCCTGGGGACAAAGAGGCACACTTGGCCCCAGCCCTGCCCTCCAGGAGCATACAGTCCAGACAGCTGGCCCAGACAGGTGGTAGGACAGCCCACCTTGCCAGGAGCTCACCCTCCTGTCTTAACATTGACTTCTTCAGTGATGCCCGCAGCTTCCCCAAACCTGCCACTGGAGTCAGTGCCTAGGTCATCACGAATTTATGTGACATATAGCCCAGTTTAATGACTACACCCCCCCCCGCCCCAATCAGCTCTATCTTCTTGCCCCAGTGCCCCAGTCCCTCACACAGGCTGGTTGGACTGGGAACTGGGCATGGGGAGTGAGGACTCCCCATCTCCCATAAATGCTCCGTGAAGCCCCAGGAGATGCTGAGAACATGACTGAGTTGGGGGGAACAGGTGATTATCTGGCACCCGCTGCTGGGATCCACAGCACCCCCTCCCCTCCGGACCTTCAAAGTCTCACTGGCTTTCATGGGGAAGCCAGAAAAGTCTTAAGAACAAGTTGCTTCCACTTATCTGTCCTGACAGTAGCAGAGAGCAGTTCAAAAGAGAAAATGAGAAAAGTGGACTCCTGTTCCTCAACCTGCCATGTCATCCTCTGAGTTTCTGCTGCCCCAGGCTAACCGCATCAGCACGGGCTCTTCAAGGCAGCAAGCTTCCTCCAGGCCACAGGGCATCCTCACTCTTGTAGTATCCCTCTTCACACCCCAAGACCACCGGGCTTGGTGTGCAGTACACAGGTGCTAACTTAGTGCTTGAGGGAATAAATCCTTCCTGAGCCTACCTAAGGAAGCCCCCACCTCTAGGCACACAGCCCTGGGGGCATCCTGTCCCTATAATTAACTGGAAGCTTTAGGCAGGAAGCCAGGAGTGGAGGTCAAGGCTCCCCCGCCCGCAGAGCCCTTCAGGCCACTGCTGCCGCTTGCCCAGAGGTTCCCAGGATGTTGGCAAGGAGGCAGACTCATGCGGGGCTGGGAGAGCATGACCAGTCAGAGCAGATGGCTGCACCTGGCTCAGGTGAGCTCCTGGCCCAGCCCCTGGGCTGCTGCCAGCACTGGGGCAGGTGTGTGGGCTTTGGGGGCAGCTGTGACTGGTCCAGCTCCCAAGCCCTTCCGCCTGCTGAGGCAGGAGGCTTTTTCCAGCCCAGACGTCCCACACTAGGGCTGAACCTGGGCCTCTCCCCTTATTTCCTGGGTCCCGGTGGACTTCAGTCTGCCAGCACAGATCACAGACATCCGGATCTGCCCCGGTTGTAAGTACCAGGCTGGTCCCTCGTGGTGGGAACGGGAGCCGCCTCCAAGAGCTTCCTGAGTCTGTCCAGCGCCCCTGGTCCCACGCAGTCAGCAAGGTCCGTAGAACGGCCCAGGGGGCTACCAGGGCCTCCAGAGACCCGAGTTCCGGGGAGGTTCGGGTGGTGAGGGCGAGGGGGCGGGCGGCGGGGAGGGCGCTGGCGGGCCGCAAGGGTCCCCAGAGCGCCCGCCGTCGGAGGTGGCGCTGGCCGCCCTCCGGCGCAGGTGTTCCAGCAGGCGAGCGCTCACCGCAGGCTCCAGAAAGCGGCAGGTGGGTAGCACGCGAGCCAGGCGCGCCAGGCAGGCTCGGTAGCCCTCGCGGTAGCTGTCGGAGGGTGCTGCGGACGGAGAGCGGCGTCAGGCGCGGGCTGGAGCGCTGGCCGCGGGGCCGGGCAGGGGCGGGGTGGGGTCACTCACTGGGCGCCGCCGTCGGGCCGGAGGACGCAGGCAACTCCTGCAGGAAGCGCACGGTCATTTCCAGGATGTCCGCTTTCTCCAGCTTAGAATAGCGGGAGCTCTGCGCCGGGCCACGAAGGAAAGGGACAGAGAAACGTACAAACAAGACAGACCTCCCGCAGGCTGCCGTGAGCACCGCGCTCCCAGGAGCTGGGTGCTCCGCGCGCCGTGGCCCGCGGTGGGTGGCCTCCCCGAGCCTTGGGCGCCGCGCGTTGGCCCCTTATCGGCTCCTGGGGCAAGAGGATCTCTGCCTGCCCGGCCTCCTCGCCCCGCGCCCAGGGACCCCCTACCCCCAGCCCCAGTGCGCCCGGCGGGGCCCCGAGGCCCCAGCACTCACCTCCCTGCCCAGCAGCGGCAGAATGAGCCCCTTGAGCTGGCTCAGGCTCTCATTGATGCGTGCGCGGCGCCGCTTCTCCAGCAGCGGCTTCAGGCTCTGCAGGCGGGCGTGTTGGCCGAGGTTACGTCCAGGCCCCAGCCCTCGCCGCTCTGCCCCCAGACGCCAGTCCCCTGGCTCCTACCTTGCGCAGCTCCGCCGGGTTCCCTGCCCTCCGAGGCAGCCCCATTCTCGGTGGGAAAGCGGCGCCGCTGTGGGGCCGGCCCGTGGAGACCTGCGCGCGAGCGCGCGGACACCGAAAGAAGACCGAGGCCCGCAGGGAGGTCCGGTGCACGACCAGAGCGGGAGCCAGTGGTGCGCGCGCCACGCCTGCAGCCCGGCTTTAAGGAGGCAGCGGGCCCGCCCCGCCCCGCCCCGCGGAGTCAGGCCGCCTTTGGGTCCCACCTCCGCCTTTGTTCCTGCTCGGGGTGGGGGCGGGAGGGGGGACGGCGGCGCCCCCGGGATCCCGCTCCAGGCCTTGGCGTCCCATCTGCGGCGGGGTCGCGGGCCTGGGGCGTGGGCCTGGGGCTCGGGCCTGGGGCGCCTTCCTCCCAGAGCACCTGCGGGGGTGTGTGTGGGCTGTAGGGAAGAGGTTGGGGCCAGGCCCTTGCCCTTCCTTGTCCAGCGCCGCCTTTCTTCCCTCGTTCGAGATCAGCGGCTCCTCTGAGCCCCGCCCTGGGCCTGGGCAGGGGACCCAGGGGCGGCGGGACCCCCAAGTCCCCGGCGTCAGGGAGTTACTACTCAGCTCAGGTTTCTACTACGGGGAGGGACTCCTCGCCCCATCAGTTGGCCTGAGGGTCTGGAAGGGGAGATTGAGGCCCGGAAAGAGATCTCAACTTGCCCCGGCTCCAACGGCTGGAAATTGGCCAGGCAGGACTAAGCCCCCTGAGGCTCCGTAGAGTCCTCCAGCCCTCACCGACTTAGGGACCACCTGCCCCCACACATTCGTCCTCGGTTTTGCATAGGGAAACTGAGGCCCAAAGAAGACGAGGCAACCCAGGAGCACTGGGAGCTCATTTTCATTTCACTGGCTCCACCTCCGGGCTCCCACCCGCGGGACAGTCGGAGCTCACGTGACGGGCGGGGCGGGGCGGTCCTGGGCGCAGTCTCTCCCTGCCCGCCCGGGCCCCAGCGGCCCCGGGGCCCGCCTCCGCGCCGCGTGGCCGTTGCTGCCGCAAACTGGCTGGGCGTCCCCCGCCCATCTGCTCGAGGCTGCCCGCCCTCAACCGGCTGGCCGCGCAACGGCCAGCACGGCGGACCGCCAGGCCGACCCACGGGAGGAGGGCGGGCTGGACCCACGGACCCCGGCCTGCCGAGAGGAGGAACCACAGGGTGGAGCCGACCGGCGCTGTCCCGGGTGCTGGAGGGGGCCCTCCCCTCCACCAACCCATCTCCGAGCCCCACCTTCGACGTTTGGCCGAAGTCCCCAGGCCGCGTGCTCCCCCCGCAGGGCTTGAGAGGGCAGCCCGCCATGCAGGAAAAGGACGAGCAACCTGGCGAGTCGGGGAGCTCGTGCTGCCCAGACCTGACTGACTACCTTGTGTGGAATACGTGCTGTACCCTAAGGGCCGTTTGGCTCTCACCCCCTTTACACCCCATGACTGTGCTGCTGCTGCTGCTTCTAAGTCGCTTCAGTCGTGTCCGTCTCTCTGCGACCCCATAGACGGCAGCCCATCAGGCTCCACCGCCCCTGGGATTCTCCAGGCAAGAACACCGGAGTGGGTTGCCATTTCCTTCTCCAATATGAAAGTGAAAAGTGAAAGTGAAGTCGCTCAGTCGTGTCTGACTCTTAGCAACCCCATGGACTGCAGCCTACCAGGTTCCTCCGTCCATGGGATTTTCCAGACAAGAGTACTGGAGTGGAGTGCCATTGCCTTCTCCGATGACTGTGCTAGCTATTAGAATAAATCGGCATATTTAGCGGAGTAGGGCCTGGGGATGCCTAAGCCACTGTCTCCTCCACTCGTTGAGCTCAGAGCTCCTATGAGCTGGTCTCCTCCGAGGTCATTAATGATTCTTTAGGGGCTCAAAGAAAAGGACCTCATGGATCCCTCACTGATCCCCACCTACCACACCTGGGCCACATACACTGGCTCATTCGTCTTTGTACCAACAGCCCCCCTGCACCAACATCTGCATCCTGGCTGAGAGACCCTGAACCTGACTCCTGGGGAAGAAGGTTCTTCCTAGAACAGCCCTGTCCATGTCTGTGGACCACCATTTTGAAGCCTAAAGGGTGGGGGAGAAAACTCCCTTTTCAGTTACCCCAAATTTTATTTATTTGGGCTTCCCTTTGGCTCAGCTGGTGAAGAATCCATCTGCAATGCTGGAGACCTGGTTTCAATCCCTGGGTTGAGACGACCCCTTGGAGAAGGGAAAGGCTACCCACTCCAGTATTCTGGCCTGGAGAATTCCATGGACTGTATAATCCATGGGATCATAAATAGTCGTACACGACTGAGTGACTTTCACTTTAACTATTTATTTATTTATTTATGTCCTGCAGCATATGCAGAATCTTAGATCCCCAACCTAGGATCGAATCCATGCTTCCTGAAGTGGAAGCACAGAGCCCTAATCACTGGACTGCGAGGAAATTCCAGTTACCCTGGTTTTGTTTTGTTTGTTTTTTAACCTTTCCTTTTTAATTGTGTTTGTTTATTTACTTGTGGCTGCACTGGATCTTCATGGCTGTGTGGGCTTTCTCTGGTTGTGGCAAGTGGAGGCTACTCTGTAGGTGGGGTACATGGGCTTCTCATTACCGTGGCTCCTCTTAGAGCGGAGCACAGGCTCTAGAGTCTGCAGGCTTCGGTATTGTGGCACGTTAGCTCTGCAGTTTCAACTCCTGGGCTCTAGACTACAGGCTCAGTAATTGTGGCACATGGCTTCATTGCTAGGCAGCATGTGGGATCTTACTGGACTAGGGATCAAACCTGTGCCCCCTACATTGGCAGGAAGATTCTTAACCACTGGACCACCAGGGGAATCCCTACCCCAGATTTTAAAGTCCCTCCTCTAGTCTGCCATGACTGTTCCCTTCGTCAGAAGAGTTCTGGGGGGTTTGCTGGTTTATCTGGAGGAAGGAGTCATTTATAAGCAAGGGAACTTAGGTAAGACAACCCAGTGGACAGAATTCGGGGATGCAGGCTTTAAGGAAGCTGAGACCACTTAGGGTTCAGTGGGGACACATTTCACCTGGGTCCCTGCCCTTGAGTGGGGAGACGGGTCTGAACAGCTGTTTTCCATGTAACTGGGATGGGCAGATGCCTGACCCCAGAAGAAGAATCTCCAGGTGGAGGAGGGAGCCCCTAAACTGATGTCTGGAGGGTGGGGGACACTGGAGGTGCCCTGGGCAGGGGGAACTTCAGGGGCAGAGGGAAGAAGGAGAGGCACAGGAGCATCTGCCTCTGAGCTTTGCCCCTTACTATTTGTGTCACGTCGGGCAAGATAAAAAGCAAAACCAGGACTTCCCTGGTGATCCAGTGGATAAGAATCCATCTGCCAACACAGGGGGTTTGGCACCAGGATCTTCCCTGGTCCTAGAAGATCCTGCATGCCATGGAGCAGGTAAGCCCGTGTGCCACATCTACTGAAGCCCATGCTCCTAGTGCCTGTGCTCTGCAACAAGAGAAGCCATGGCAGTGAGAAGTCAGTGCACCGCAACTGGAGAAAGTCTGCAGCCAAATATAAATTTAAAAATTACAATTAAGTTAAAGACCAAAGCAATAAGCAAAACAAGAAGAACCTCCATGTGCCTGCTTTCTCAGCTGTAAAATGGGTGTAGTGTTGTGCCTCTCTCATAGCATCCCTGTGGGATTAAATACGCAGATGAAACTTGGCATGATGCCTGGTAAGTGTTAGGTCTTCCAAAAATGTGTTCTTGCTGGTTATGGGCTCTCTAGAGATGCTTGGGAGGATCCAGTGGACACAGTGCAGCCCAGAAAGGACAGAGAAGGCCTGTATCTCAGCCTGACTTAGAGTGGCATCCTCAGAAAGGAGTCTGAGAAGATGGTCAGCAAGGATGGGTGCTCACAGGTGACTCCTATGGAGGTGTCCTTGTGGGCAGTGGCGGGGGGACAGCTCTTCTGCCTTGACCAGTGCCATAACAGCAGACATCACTGTGATCTGATCCCCAGAATGACAAAACCATGTGATAGATGAGAGTGTCCAGGAATGAGGGGCCCCTTGGAAGGAAGGATAAGAATTGCAGGGATTTTTTTTTAATGGAGAAAGCACAGGGAGGGGCCTTCAAGATAAACTATTTTACAGGCTTCACTGGTGATCTAGTGGTTAATACTCTGTTCTCAATGCAGGGGGCATGAGTTCGTTGGTTGGGGAAGATCCTGCATGCTGTGTGGTGTACCACCCCCCAGAAAAGAGAAGCCACTTTAGTTCTTTGTCCTTAAAGTACCCCTAACACTCAGGGTACACTTGCCACTATGTAGGCTATAGGAGGGCTGCTCTAGCAGGCACCAAGTGCCAGCTGAATCGCTGACACTGCCAGGCTAAGACTCCTCCCTCCCCTGGTCTGAAAACCACTGGGTAAGGGTCCTAGACCCCAGCAGTCACAGGTCCCGTGGGGGAGTGAGGTGGGTTGGTGTGGTGGTAGTGGCTAGAAACCCATATGGCCACTGAGGCCCAGAAGATCCAGTTTAGGAGGGTACCATGTGGCTCAGATGGTAAAGAATCCGCCTGCAAGGCAAGAGACCTGGGTTTGATCCCTGGGTTGGGAATGTATCCCAGAAGAGGGCATGGAAACCCACTCCAGTATTTTTGCCTGGAGAATCCCCGCGGACAGAGGAGCCTTGTGGGCTACAGTCCATGGGATCACAAAGAGTTGGACAGGACTGAGCGACTAATCTCATGACACTCCAAGTCCACTGCATGTGGCGCCACCTAGTGGTGGCCCCAGGTAATTGGACACCCACTGTGCTATTAAAAAGCAGACGTTACTTTGTCGACAAAGGTCTGTCTAGTCAAAGCTATGGCTTTTCCAGTAGTCATGTACAGATGTGAGAGTTGGACCATAAAGAAAACTGAGCACCGAAGAACTGATGCTTTTGAACTGTGGTATTGGAGAAGACTCTTGAGAATCCCCTGGACTGCAAAGAGATCCAACCAGTCCATTCTGAAGGAAATCAGTCCTGAATATTCATTAGGAGGACTGATGCTGAAGCTGAAGCTCCAATACTTTGGCCACCTGATGAGAAGAACTGACTCGCTGGAAAAGACCCTGATGCTGGGAAAGATTGAAGGCAGTAGGAGAAAGGGACGACAGAGGATGAGATGGTTGGATGGCATCATCAACTCAATAGACATGAGCTTGAGCAAGCTTTGGGAGTTGGTGATAGACAAGGGAAGCCTGGTGTGGTGCAGTCCATGGGGTCACAAAGAGTTGGACACAATTGAGCGACTAAAACACACACATACACACACACCTCTTCCTGGAGGCCCCTTCACTCTAGGCATTTCCAGCACCATCCTGTGCCTGTCCCACTAGCCATTGGGTAAAGCAGCCCCTGGCAGAGCACTCGCAGGGCTCCAGTGGGGAGGTGGTGAGGAAGGGCCACTCCCATCGGGAGGAAGGACACCGGATGTTTCAAGGTCGCTGGGTGTGCTGACTGAGTTCTCACAGCTACACAGCCCGTCTTCCAGCAGTTCTTTCTCCTGTCCAGCCCGCGGGGCCTCCCTCCAGCTCCCACGAAGGGCTTCTGGCCAGGCAGGCAGGCAGATTGGTGCAAGTGTGCTCTCCTGGCCCACTGCCCTCCCAGGGCCATCCTGCACCCTTGTGGAGGGGTCCCAGGCCTGCTCCCCGGATGACTGCTCTGGAGTGCCTCCCCTGTGCCCGCCCCCTCTCGCTCCCCAGCCCTTGCAGCCTGCTTCTCTGTCTCTCTTTATTTGGCAGCCTCAGGGCCCCAAGCTCACAGTTGACTCCCCCACCCCGGAGGGTACCTCTGGGCGATCTCTGAGCCCAGGGTCTCTAGGACCAGAAACCAGAGTACACCAGGCCTTCCTGTCTTTTTCCCCTTCTTTCTCACCCTTCCTTGGGAAATCTGAAATCTGAGGACAGTTATTGGGGTCTGGGGGACCCAGAAAGGCTGAGGGCCCAGCACCCATCCCACCCTCCAAGGCACAGACCCAGAACCCCTTAAGGACTTGTTAGGCCCGTTCCTGGTGCATGGCCCTTGCTCCCCAAGTCTCTCAGGCCTGGGGCTTTCCTCTGTGCGCCTTCGAATAAAGCCCAGCCCACCGCCCCTTCCCAGAGGGCGCTTCCCCGGCTGCCCACGTAGCCTCCACCACTCACTCCCTAGCTCCCCGTTTTCCTGTTCTGATCACACGGTCACTGTTTGCTGGCTTGTGTCCCCAGCGCCTCCAACTGGCACGGGATTGATGAATGAGTTCGTCTGGACGCTCTGGACGGCTCTCGAATTCGAACCCAGTCTGATCACCCTCTGGGGTCTCCGTTCTGACCGGAGTATAATAAATTAGGAGAGAAGTTCCTGGGCACACCGCCCCTGTGGCAGCAGTCCAGCGCTCGGAGCGGAGGCGGAGTCGGGGGCGGGGCGGGGGCGGGGGAGGGGGGCAGGCCCGAGCCTTAAGCCGGGCGCCGCGGGTGCCCCCTGCCCCAGAGCGCGGCGGAGGCCGAGCTGAGCCGGCTAGGCAGCGCGCGCGGCACAGAGGCGCCGGGCGGGCAGCCGCTCCGCCTCCCAACCCGCAGGCCCCGACGGCCCGGCCGCCGGCTCTCCCTGTGCCCGAGGAAGGGCGTATGGCGCCTCGGGGGACGCGCTGAGCCCGGGTCGCGGCGCCGCAGGCGGCACCATGGCCCTGGAGCAGGCGCTGCAGGCGGCGCGCCAGGGCGACCTGGACGTGCTGCGGTCCCTGCACGCCGCCCGCCTGCTGGGGCCCTCCCTGCGCGACCCGCTGGACGCGCTGCCGGTGCACCACGCTGCCCGCGCCGGCAAGTTGCACTGTCTGCGCTTCCTGGTGCAGGAGGCCGGTCTGCCCGCTGCGGCCCGCGCGCGCAACGGCGCCACGCCGGCCCACGACGCCGCCGCCACCGGCCACCTCGCCTGCCTGCAGTGGCTGCTCTCACAGGGAGGCTGCGGAGTGCATGTGAGTTTGCGCCGCTCACTGGGCCCCCGAGGGGCTTCCTTCCCAGGAAGGAGTTCTGGCCTGGAGCCCTCGTGGCTCAAGGGTGGATGGTTTGGAGCGCCGCGGAGCCAAGCCAGATTTGGAGTTCCCTCCAAAGGACTAGGGACAGGGTGGGCTCCTGTGTTGAGAGTACCTGAGCAGATGCTCTGGCAAGCCCTCGCCACCACCTAGATTACCAGGTGAGAAACCGGAATGGAGTTGGGCTGGACCGGGATAGCATTTAAGGTGAGGGTGTGGGAAACTCACTGATCCAGGGAGTCCTGGAGAGTGGGCGAGGGGAACAGAGGGCCTGGAGTCAGAAGCCCATGTCCTTCAGGATCAGGTCTGGGAAGGGTGGTGCACAAAATCTTGCAGCCCACCCCAGGCTGAGTTGCATGTGTCCCTAAGGAGGGGGGGGAGTTGGTAAATTGGGTCCTTCCCAGGATTTGAGCTGATCCCAGGACATCAGCACCCTCCCACCTCCCATCTTCTTCAGCTTAGCCTGAGTCTTCCTGCCCTGAGACCCCACCTGGTCTCACTCAGCGGCCACGGGGCTGGTATCAGCCAGTCTGGCCTCTCCTGAGTGGGATGAAAAGGAGGCAGCTCAGGTCTGGTGTGTAGCTTTCCTGCTAGTCCTGCCAGAAACAGAGCATCCAGCAGGGTCTAGGCCTGGGATCCAGGTGTCCTCCCAATCCCCTGGAACTGCCAGTCCATCAGGACACTGAACAGCAAACACACAGGCTAGAGAGTAAGCCAGGTACCACCAGGTACTGCTAGGCCATGTGGGGGGAGCATCAGGCAGCTGCTTGGGCAAGGTGGCCAGAGAAGGCCCCCCCGAGGAGTGACCTCTGAAGGAAGTTTTGGCTGATGGGGAAGAAGTGGCCAGGTGATGACCAGAGAATTCTGAGCACAAGGAGCAGGAAGTACGAAGCCCTGAGGAGGACACATTCTGTCCTGTGACGGGGACAGCAAAGAGGTGAGCATGTCTGAAGTGGGATGAGGCAGGGAGAAGCCAGCAGGGCCAGGTCCTGTAGGATCGTAGGCTGGGTTCAGAATTTGCAGGATCCTATGGTTGTAGGGGAAAGCCAAGGATGGAGGGACAGAACTCATTTTCCTCTTAGCAAGAGACCACTGTGTTAACTGTATGTAGTAGAGGAGGCAGGGGCAACTCTGAGCTGGCTGGCTGTGCCGTAGGGATAGCCAGGCCCCATTCCCCCCGCATTTTAGCCTCAGGGTGGCAAGGCCCCCCATCCCACCCTTCCTGGAAGATGGCCAGGTCCCTTATCTCCAGGCCAGCTCTGTTATCAGGAGTTCCTGGCATGTGGTGCCTCCTCATCCTTTTGGGAGGTGGCATGCCTCCCCGATTCGGGTGTCCAGCTTTGACCGGAAGCCTCCCCAGCCACTAGAGAGGAGGTAGAGGAGCAGGTGGCCTTGTGCCCAGCTTATCAAGTCCCCCGCCCTCTAGCCCCAGCCAGCTTGGGTGCTGGGGGCGGAAGTGTGTATGTAGGGGAGGATGACCTCGATCCCAGGCCCTGCTCAGCCTGGGGAGATAAGCAGCTTTAGGGTGCAGGCCACAGCACGTGAGGCTTCTGGGGCCTCTGGAGCTGTTGAGACCTTGGGGACAGGTCACAGGCCTGTGATCCTCTCCTTCCTGGGGCCTCCCTCTCCACCCCCACCCAGGGGCCCAGAGCCATCAGGATCCCCTGGAGCCTCAGGCCCACTGTCCCCAGGCCCAATGGGAAGTAGGGTTTTTCTCAAGAGCTGGAGTGCAGGACATATTTCACTGTGGGCCTGTCCAGGTCACTTCTAGCCAGTTTTGTCCGCTGGGCTCAGGAAGTATGTTAGTCATTCAGTTGTGTCTGACTCTTTGCAATCCCATGGTCGCATACACTGTAGCCCTCCAGGCTCCTCTGTCCAGGGGATTCTCCAGACAAGAATACTAGAGTGGGTTGCTATTTCCTTCTCGAGGGGATCTTCCACTCCCAGGGATCAAACCTGGGTCTCCTGCATTGCAGGCAGAGTCTTAGTACTGTTTGAGCCATGAGGGAAGCTGCTGGGCTCAGGAGGACAGACTAAACCAGTCTTCTGGTCCTCCACAGGCATTCCACACACAGAGGCCTCTCAGCATCGTCCTCTGCCTCCTGTGGGCTGTTTCTCTGCCTCCCCTTCCTCTCTGCCTGTGTTCTAGCCCATCAGCCAGTCTGTTTGTCCTCCACCCCACAGTCTGACTGTGACCTCCCCACCGTGCCCCTGGGCCCTGTTCCCTTGCCCCCTCACTTCCCGCATTTCTTAGAGGCTTCCCTGGTGGCTCAGATAGTAAAAAATTCTGCCTGCTGTACAGGAGACCTGGGTTCGATCCCTGGTTCAGGAAGATCCCCTGGAGACGGGACTAACAACCCACTCCAGTATTCTTGCCTGGAGAATCCCATGAACAGAGGGACCTGGCAGGCTACAGTCCATGGGGTTGCAAAGAGTTGGACACGACTGAAGCAACCAACACTTCTTCACTTAGAGGAGCCTCAGCAGTTCTCCTGTGACTGAGATGCACCTTCTTTAAGCTCAGGGTCTCTCCAGTTACCGCAGCCTCAGCCACACCTGTTCCCACAGTGCCCACCTCCACGACTGCCCCACCCCCCTCCCCGTGCCCCTGCCAGGCTCCCTGCCTACCTCTCCAGCATCCCACGTGCTTGGTGCTAGGAGCTCGTTCTGTTCCAGACCCGGTGCCCACTCTCCCAAACTCCGAGCCTCTGAGTCCAGACTTCTGGGTTCTCAGTGTCTCCCCACCTTGGCCTGAAGGTCACATACCCCCTCCCACGACAGACACACACACCTGGATGTTCACAGAAGATGCTATCAGCACTCCTGGGCCCAAAGCATTGGCCTGTCTCCTTTGGAGTGCCGGGAGGGGATCTTGCTCAAGCCCTTCCCTGGGGCTGCCTCTAGCCCACACCTACCACCACTGGCTAACTGCCTGGGTCCTGCCCACCAGTAGCCAGAGGCTTCCTCCTCCACAGGGACACAGCCTGTTCCCTGGGGGCTGGGAGCAGGGAGTCTCCTGGGGTGGGCGGCTCTCTGCACTGAGGTTGGGGTGTTGGAGGTACATCAACCTGGAGGCCTCTTTTTATGGGATACTTGGGGAGGGGGAGGGCGAGGGGGGGGCGAGGGAAGGGGCAGGGTTAGATGCAGGGAGTACCTCCTCACCCTGAGAGCAGGCCCAGTAGCCACCCTTCCTGACCCAGTGACTCCTTTGGGTATTCCCTGAGCATCTGGGTGACAGGTGCTCCTGCTGGGACAATGACAGGCGCCATGTCCTGAGAGCCCAGCATGCAAGGCATGGTGCTGCGCTGAGGACTGACATTCAGAGGGGGCCAGTCAGGCACCAGAGGACAGAGTGGCCCTGGTGGCTGGTGGGGTGCAGGAAGTGGTCTGAGCGAGGCACAACTAGGCTTAGGACTAACAAGGTCTCCTCCCACAGGACAGAGACAATTCTGGTGCCACAGTCCTGCATCTGGCTGCCCGCTTTGGCCACCCCGAGGTGGTGAACTGGCTGCTGCGTCACGGCGGTGGGAACCCCACCATGGCCACAGACACAGGCGCCCTGCCTGTTCACTATGCCGCCGCCAAAGGAGACTTCCCCTCCCTGAGGCTTCTCGTCAGGTCCCACCCTGAGTAAGGACCCTCTTCTCCAGGGGGCTCTGGGTGGGCTGGCGGGGGCTCTGGGGGATACCTGAGGTTGTCTCCCTCTGCAGCATGCCAGGGGAATGACTGCTTCTGGGCCATCCCATGGCCAGGGGCCTGGCCAGAGACCGTGCCTATACAAGCTGACAATTCTCCCCTCCTGGTGGGCTGCCCACAGCCACAAGCCTCGAGCCCTGCAGGCAGATCCTCCCCAGCCCACCCCAGCTCTGGAGATGGCCACACAGACCACTTCCCTTCCCCAGGATCCTTACCAGCCTGCAGCAGGCGGCCCTCTAGCTCTGGCCTGGGTTAATTTGCAAGACTGATCTAAATGGGGCATAGAGATGACGCCTAGCAGCTCCTAGACTCTAGTCAAGAAGGAGGAGCCACGGCTGCTATCCAGAGTGAAGGGAGGTAGCCCCTTGCCCAGACCCTCGCCCTGTCTCCTGGCCTGTCACAGAGCAGCTTGTCCTCCCCTGTGGCCGGCAGCTCATTCCCACTAACCAGGGGAGTAGGGCTCCCAAACCCCCTGGGGCCCTGGGCAAGCGGCTGGTCGGAGAAAGCAGCTGAGCCATAGGCTGGGTGCACCCCAGGGTGGGGTGGGGGTGCAGAAGAATGGGGTTCAGTGTAGATCCTGGGAGTCATGGAGTTCCTGGGGAGGAGGGAGCCAGGTCTTAGATGTACCTGGAGGGAAGCAGGGGTCCCGGGGAGGATACCACCCAGACCCAGAGGGAGTGGGACACCAGTGACCCTGGGACCTGAAGTGGGAACTCTGACTGGTGACCTTTGTCAGTTCAAGGGGACACCTGGGAAATAAGTGGAGACAAAGGACCCAGCCTCAGGTTGAGAGCTACAAGGTGGGATGGCCTGTCCTCACCCCTGAGGGAGAGGGGGTGGGGTGGCCACTGGCCGCCAGGGAGCAGGCAGGAGGCCAGGCTGGCCCCACAGCCAGGTGGCAGGATGGCTCCAGTGGGCAGCCCCTCGGGCAGAGGCACATGGTGTGCAGGTGGAGCAGCTGAAAGCCCCTAGGCTCGGCCCAGGATGGCTGGGCCTGGCTTGTTCTTGCTAAGCAAGGGCCCCTGGTTTGGTTAATGGGAGACCAGCAGGTGCACCTTGCGGGGCAGAGGTCTCACAGCCGTCCCCACCAGAAGCCTCTGGGTACCACTTTGGAGTGAACCCTCCACCTCCAGACAAGCCAGGGTCTGGGTCACATCAAAATCATTGGGATTTCAAGGAGGAGTGCCCCAGGCACCCTTGGGTGTCGGCTCCCATCCTGCAGCCGTCAGCACCCCTGGGGGCTGGTCCCAGACTCCCTGATGGACTCCCAGGTAAGGACTGGGGCACTGCGCCTGTGTGTGTCCCCACCTCGGTGGTCCTCACCCCACCCCCTCACCCAACACGGAGGTCCCGAGAGGGGAGATACAGGCTGTGCTCCTCCTCTCACACCTGCCAGCCTCCTCCATCGCACACGGTGGGTCCCAGGAAGCCAGTTTGATGGCAATGCCAACTTAGCTCCAGTGGTGTGAACTGAGGACCTCTGGCCCCCACCCCGGAAGTGCTGATGGGGGTGGGGGTGAAGCCCTAGGCTGGCCCCCAGGCCCATCCTTATGGAGAAGTCTGGGGCTTAGGACAAGCCTCCATGGGCTGGGGTTGCAGCCTTAGGAAGGCTCAGGCTGTGCTGGGGGCACCCTGGCACTCAGGGCCTGGGGGACCCTGAGCCCTCCCAGGCCATGCAGTGGGGCTGGCTGTGATTGGGCCCTGGCACCCTCTCTCTGGCCAGATGGCCTGGACCTATGAACCACCAGCCCCCCATGAATCTCAGGGAAGTGGACAGAGGCCTGGGGCTCTGTTCCCACAGAGATGTGTGGCTTGGCTGATAAGGAGGTACTTTTGTGTGACTGTCAGGCTGGGCTCAGGTAGGGGGAGGGGGCTGGGAATTGAGGTGGGGCCTGCTGGCTGGAGGACTTGGGGCCTGGCGCCCACTCCCTACCTCAGAGGTAGAGACTCCTGCTCCCCAAGGCCGGGGACCTCAGGGTGGGAGTGGAGGGCTAGGGAGGGGCAGAGGCCCAGGCTGCGGCAGGCTGCAGGGTGCAGTCAGGGGACCCAGGGAGCCTGGCTCTGGGGGAGGCCACCTGGGCTCTGCTCTCATAAGCCTGCTGTGAAACTCTGTGAATTATTCACGAGGGCTCAGCTCTCCTCGGCGGCAGGTGAGGGAGGAAGAGCTGCTCCTGAGTGGGAAACTTGATCCTGCGCGGGAGGCTGTGGGCAGCCATGAGCCATGGCTGCTCTGGCAAGCTGCAGAGGAGCAGGACTGGAAGTCCTCAGGGGAGGGCCTGGCCAAAGATGGGCTGTAGCTGGGGGCACTGGGAAAGACTGGAGAGTGCAGGAATGGCCCATACCCACCCACCCCTCCTCCAATCTATCCCAGTCCACTGGGCAAGTCCTCCCAGAGGCAGAGGAATTGCCACCGCGACCTCAGCGGCCAATGCCCCGTGGGACCTTCCCTCTGAGCCTCCTGGGGAAAGAGTTCTTAAGCTGCCGGCATGGGGGCTGGCTGGAACTGGGCCGGAGCTGTCCCAGGCCCTGGGTCTGAGGGAGATGGAGTCAGGAAGGTCAGCCCTCCTGGCCAAGGGCACTAATGTCTGGTGGAGGGGGACCACAGAGGGGATGGGGAGCAGGTAGCCCTCAGAGCTCTTGACCATCCTGGCGGCAGCATCTTGGGGCCCAGGAACTGTCTCATGCTCACTCTGCCTCAGCCGTATGCTTGCCAGGGGCTTGAGTAACAAGAAGAGAGCCCTGGGCTCTGCTGGGATGCTTAGGCCTGAGAATCGAAGCTGGGGAGAGTGGTGGGGGTTAGGTAGGGCTCCAGGCCTTGTCTTCCCCCTGGGGCCCTGCCGTGGTCTACCAGTCATGGAGAGCCAGAAAACCAGTCTGCCCAAAGATTTCTGACCAGCTCCCTCCTGCTGAGTGCCCGCAGGGGTCTGACACCAAGCAGCCATCTGAGCCTCACCCTGGGCAGTAGCTCTATAATCAGCCCATTTTACAGACAGACTTGTGTAACTAGTGGCTTATATTTTTTATTTAATTTTAATTTTTTTAAACACCAAAAACATTTTGTACTGGGGTATAGCCGATTAACAATGTTGTGGTAGTTTCGGGTGAACAGTGAAAGGAGTCAGCCATGCATATACATGTATCCATTCTCCCCCAAACCCCACTGCTCCTATCCAGGCTGGCACGTAACATTGAGCAGAGTTCCATGTGCTGTACAATAGGTCTTTGCCAGTTATCCATTTTAAATATAGCAGTGTGTACATGACCTTCCCGAAGTCCTTAAGTATTCCCTTTAAAAAATATTTATTTATTTTTACTTATGTATGTATTTGGCCGCGCTGGGTCTTAGTTGCCGTACGCACAATGTTTTAGTTGTGGCTTGTGAACCCTTAGCTGTGGCACATGGGATCTAGTTCCCCTATCAGGGCTCCAACCCAGCCCACCTGCATTAGGACTGCGTTCAGTCCTAGCCACTGAACCACCAAGGGAGTCCCCTCATCCAACTCATACTTATTGAGGATCTGCTCTGGGCCAAGTACCCAGGGCACATCAGTGAACCAAACAAACAAATGCCCTTGCCTCATGGGGCTGTAGAATCAGAAATGGTGTCTCCGAGGGGCTAGCTGACCGGCCGGGGTCCCACTGGCTCCCTGTGTGGCCTTGACCAAGCTATACCTCCTCTCGGTCTGTCTCCCACTCCTGTTGTTGTTCAGTCGCTCAGTCATGTCTGACTCTTTGCAAACCCATGAACTGCAGCATGCCAGGCTTCCCTGTCCTTCACTATCTCCTTGCTCAAACTCATGTCCGCTGAGTTGGTGATGCCATCCAACCATCTCATCCTCTGCCACCCCCTTCTCCTTTTGCTTTCAATCTTTCCCAGCATCAGGGAAATGAGTCGGCTCTTCACATCAGGTGGCCAGAGTATTGGAGCTTGAGTTTCCCACTCCTGGCCCGGGCGCTAATCTCTTAGGGCCTTTCATGTTCATCTGGGATGCCTGTTTTCCTTCCATAATGCTGAGTTTCGTGGAAGCTGGCTGCTCCTGGAGCCCTGTCCAGCTGGAAGGTTCAGGCAGCCCTGGCCTCAAGCAAGAAGCCTCAGCTGCTCACATACTAGGGAGCCCCAGACCTATGGCTCAGCTCCCCCTTAGAAGGCTGAGGGCCTTTGCCTGGGACTGGGGCTGCTGTTCCCTGACAGGCTTCTGTTTCTACCACAGGCAGTGGAGTGCGTTCACTCTCAATTACCACTCCCTGGTCTGCCCTTGTATTTGCTGAGATTCCCTGGGCAACGGAGCCTGGGGGAGCCCACACTGGCACACGGGGGACACTGAGCCAGGTGGGGAGGCTCTGAGAAAGGAGGGACCTGATGGAATCATGGCCCATAGGTAACTCCTGATCCAAGCCTGTCATGGCACCCAGGCCCAAATTGGCCTCTCTGCCCTCTTTCTGTCTACCTGTACCCACCTTTGAGACCACAGATCAGATCCCTGGTCAGGCCACAGGCTTCTCCATCACTGACAGAGAAGGCCACTTCCTGTAGCAGCCCAGAAGCCCTCCTCACTCTGGACCCCCACACCTCACCTGCAGCTGCTCCCTAATCACCAACTCTGCTCTGTCTCTCGGGTTTCCTTACTGCTCCTGCAGCAGGCCGGTGCCCTCTGACCTCTGGCCTTTGCTCAGGTCAACCCGCTTCAAGAATACTGAAGTGGTTGCCATTTCCTTCTCCAGTGGATCACATTTTGCTCAATGGACACGAATTTGAGCAGACTCTGGGAGATAGTGGAGGACAGAGGAGCCTGGTGGGTTACAGTCCATGGGGACACAAAGAGTCGAACATGACTTAGTGACTGAACAACAGCAATGGGTCATTCCCATTCTCTTCCCCAGAAAGCCCAGGGTTGCTCCCTTCCCCCTCCAAGTCTTTGCTCCCTGTGCCTTCCTCAGACTGTCATGTCCCCAGGACACAGACACACACCCTCCCTACCGGTCTTCCTCACTCTCCCCACTACTTGGCATTACTCTCTGTGCACCTTAGCGCGTCCTCTTATCATCTGGATCCCCCTGTAATGAGAGCATCTCTTCCTCTCCATCCTGCATCCCAAGGGCCTGACACTTCATTAATACTCACCGAAGGAGGGAGGAGTCTGGAATCCACCGGGTCTTGTCCGGCCCTGCCTGCAGCTCACTGCCTGTGACCTCAGACGGAACTCCCTCCAGGCCTCCTGGAGCCCATGGGCAAATGGACCAGCTGAGGCCACACACAAGGAGGCATCACAGAATTCCAGGCCCAGCTGCCTGTCTCAGTCACCCCCATGTCTACTCACTCAACAACTAGCACCCAAATGTAACCTAAGTGCCCACCCTGCTAATGCTGGGAATGTAGTGAGTCCTCATGGCTTCATGGAGCCGACTTGGGGCACTCCCAGGGGCAAAGAAGGGGCCAGACCAAGAGCGTGTGTACACACAGAGACGCTCCTGCTCATGCACCAGTGCGTTGGGTGCCCTGGTGGCCCTGGTGGACCCAGGTTTGAGAGGGCAGAGCTCTGCTGTCTTCACTGTTTGCCCCATCCTGGCCTGTGGAAGCCTCCTAATGGGTGTCCCTGGGATGAATGAAAAAAGTGCCAAGACAATTCAAGAGTCACACGTGCTGTGAAGTGGACCACGGTAGTTTGAAGGCACTGGTTGAGAGATTTCTTTAAAATGAGGGAGTCCAGGAAGGCTTTTCTCTCTTTCTTTTTTAAATTATTTATTTGGCTGTGCTGGGTCTTAAGTCATGACACACAAGATCTTTAGTTGCAGCATGCAAACTCTTAGTTGTAGCATGTGGGATCTAGAGTCCTAGCTACTGGACTTCCAGGGGAGTCCCAGGAAGGCCTCTGCGGGGAGGTGAGAGCTGAGTGGGAAAGGGCCTGCCCTGCCAAGACCTGGCTTGGGAGCATAGCAGGTAGAACTGGCCGGGGCAGTGGCCCTGGGGGGTCACACTTGTCCTCATGGTGAGCCAGGAGGGCCTGGAAGTCTGGGAGAATTACAGACCAGTGAAGGCTTATTCCAGGCTTGCTGATGGGTTGGGTGTAAAGCTGTTTGTTCTAGAATCTTCCTTAAATCAGGGCTGCGTTTCTTCCCCAGGCCGGTCCTGATTGTGGATCATTTCAAATAAGTGCAGAGGTGTGATCAGAGAATAAGAGACCTAGCCCCGCCAAAGGCTCCAAGACTTTCCGTTCCAGCGACCTTACCCCACACCCAGATCTAAAAGGGGTGGAGATCAGCCCCTGCCAGACCTCCCTGGGGGCAGAAATTATTGCCAGTGGGGAGGATACTGAAGACACTGTTCTGTGACCAGGGTCTGCCTCCATGGGCAGCTCAGTCCTTGTTCCTCGTGGCAACAGTTGCAGGAAGCTGCCAGCAGTCCTGGATGGAGATTTTCAGCAAACCCTTCCAAGCATCCCATGATTCATTTGTGTCATCCAGGATGACTTAATAGTTACAGTCTGTCCATATCATCTTTGTTCCCAAGAGGAAGAAAAGTATACCTCTTGATTTATGTGATGGTTGCTAGGGAAACTCAGACTTATAAAAGAAGTCAAGTGTTTCCAAAGACTCCTAGAGCTTGGACTAAAGGGAGGGTGGCCTGGTGTCCTTTACTGAAATGGGGACCAAAAGGGTGGGGTGAGGGAGTCTAGAGAGATTTGCTCCATGGGAAAGCATGTAAAGGGTGAATTCCCAGTGGTCAGGACTCTGTGCTTTCATGGCCAAGGGGGTGGGTTTCATCCCTGCTTGGAGAACTAAGATCCCACAATACATGGGGAATGGCCAAAATTTTTTTAAAAATTAAAAAGAAGAAAAAAGCATGTGAATTTCAAGAAACTGCTCAGTGCCTGGATGGTTGAATGGGCTGAGGGGGGTGCCGCATGTACTCCAGGTCCAAGCTGGAGAGATGAGTGGCATTAGGTACAGGTGGCCTTTGACCCCAGGAAATAGATGACCTCACCAGGAGCAGAGTGTGTTTAGAAAGGAGGTTTTGGAGCACCCCAACATTTGGAGGTCAGGTGGCCATCCAGGGCCTACCCAGCCAAGGAGGCTGAGAAGACCTGGCCTGAGCTTGTTGGTACCAAGAGGAGCAGGTGTTCAGGAGCGGGAGGGGACAGCAGATGAGGCTGGTAGTGTGGAGGTGATGGTGTTGAAGCCTCTGGGGGCCACAGGGGGTTGTTAGGTCAGACTGGGGCAGCGGTACCAGGAAGCCAAGACCTGCCTCCCTGGGAGAAAACTTGCTATTTTCCAAGGTTTTCCCCTTTGTCTCTCACAAGAGGCATGAAGAGACCACAACTGTGATACCGATTTGTCCTATGTGGAAACTGAGGCCCGGGAAGGTAAAGAACACGCCCGGCCCTGCAAACTGCAAAGTCAGGGTGGAGGCCAGGGCAAAGGGCAGGGGCTTGGACTGGACTGGTCACCCATGGCGCCACTATGGCCAGAACTCGATGGGCTGGAGCCACTGGGGTCCCCTGAGGCCCCACCCCTATGCTCCAGTGACTCCCCACGGTCAAAATACTGCCCGGCCTGACCCATGCTTGGTGGAGCCTGGATACCCCAGGCCCACAGTGCCCCACCGGAGGCACAGGGAAGAGGGATCCTAAAACACATGGAAGGTGCTAGGCCTTGCTGAGGGCTCTCCAAGAATGTCTCAGGGTCGATTATTATCCTTACTTCATGGACGGCTTTGTGAACGGAGAGCGCATGCAAGACACTGCTTGCGAGCAGCCCGCAGGCCAGGCCCTTCTTGCACTGAGGCCCCCTCTGCCTCTCGAGTGAGCCTGGCTCTCAGTCTCCTCTGTAAAAGAGAAGCAATGCCAACACTTCCCCTATAAGGGCATTAGGCGGACTAGATGGGGGACACGTGTACTGTGCTCCCTTCCACGCTCAGCACAGAGCAATTGTTCAGTGGATGGTACTTGCTATCCCTGTTATGTGTTAATCCTTACATATAACTTATACTACATACCATAAACTAGTTATGTATATGTATACTACCATATACATACACATAAGCTTATATGTATACTACTATATAAATTCGCTTCTCTTTCCATCTAAACTCATTATTTCATTCCTTGTGCTCATCCATATTTTAAAAAGTTATTTATTTATATATTTATTTGGGTGCTCTGGGTCTTAGTGGTGGCATGCCAGCTCTAGTTCCCTGACCAGGGTGACCAGGGATCAAACCTGAGCCCCCTGCATTGGGAGCTTGGAGTCTCAGCCCCAGGACCACCAAGGAAGTCTTTCATCCATATTTTTGTAGTTTTCTTCAGTGAGAGTGAGGGTGCCCATTCTTCTTGCCTCTAAGCTGATGTAGAAGAGGGGAATAAGGCTGGGACCCCCTTTCCCACCCCAGCCCCATGTTCTGGGGTCTCCCAGGCTGGGGGCTGTGACTCTAGAATGGGTTACTGAGCATTTGCTTTGTAGCAGAGCCTCCAGATGGGTGTCAACCAGTGGTCAGGTGGGAGGCTATGGGCTGGACTGCCCCTTCCTGCTCAAGTCCTGCTCTGTGCCAGCTTCTGAGACCTTCTGAGATCTCAGGCTGGCTGGACACCCGTGGGTCATGAGTTACCTGCTGAGCAGGAAGGACTGGGAGAACAAGGCTCCAGGCAGATCTAGCGCCCTGAGCTGTGTGCATTGTCTCAGCCCTCCCTCGAGAGCCCAGTGGGCCCTGGGCAGTGGCCCCTCCAGTCCCCAGTCCCCAGTCTCCAGGACCCCAGCACTTGCTGTGCCTTGGTTGTTGTTGTTGTTCAGTCCCTACTAAGTCATTTCTGACTCTTTGCGACCCCATGGACTGTAGGGTCACCAGGCTCTTCTATCCTTCACTATCTCCCGGAGTTTGCTCAGACTCATGTCCATCAAGTCAGTGATGCCATCCAGCCATCTCATCCTCTGTCATCCCCGTCTTCTCCTGCCTTCAATCTTGCCCAGCATCAGGGTCTTTTCTAGTGAGTCAAGTCTTCACATCAGGTGGCCAAAGGACTGGAGCTTCAGCTTCAGCATCAGTCCTTCTAATGAATATTCAGGGTTGATTTCTTTTAGGATGGACTGATTTGCTCTCCTTGCAGTCCACGGGACTCGCAAGAGTCTTCTCCAGCACCACAATTAGTGCCTTAGTTACATGGTGAATAATTCAGGCCATGCAGTGTTAGTCATGAAATATTAAACAGGCTCCTCCTGAAGCACCAGCATGTGAATGGCAAGGGGGAGGGGTGGGGACACTGGCACCAGGGCGTGGAGGCTGGTGGCCGAGAGCCAGCACCTTCTCCAGGTACGGTGTATGGGTGGGATCATCACCTCACTCCACCGTGACACGGGTTGGGTAATGGAGGGCAGCCAGGCAGGGTCCCAGGCTGAGTGTCAGCCCTGGCCAGTGGCAGTTGTGTCTAAGGAGGAGGTTCCCACATCAGGAAGATGGAGAGATCTGGGGCTGGGTGCCCAGTGGGGGCTGCGGGCAGCCTGCGCAGCGGGCAGAGGTCAGGAAAGTGGACGGGGATGGGGTCTTAGGGACAGGAGAAGTCAGCTGAGGGTCCGAGGGGTATGTGAAAGGGAGGGGCCAAGTCATGGGTGGGTGACAAGAGTGTGGATGATGGAGTAGGGGCCCGGGTTGAGGAGGACTGGGTGGCCTGGTGCCCTCATTAATGGAGACATGGCTGGCAGTTGGATGAGGGAGGCAGGGCATAGATGGTGGGGGTGGAGTGTGTGATTGTCGTGAACAAATAGATGGGGGAGGCATATGGGTGGGAAGGTATGATGTCCGATGAAAATTGCAGGTCCTGGGGCCCAGAGTCCTGATCCAGCCCAGAGGGACTTAGCTCCTACTCTCCCCCACCCTCCGTCCTGGACCCTCTGGGAGCTCCTGGGTCTGGGCCTAGATTGTGGCTCCACCTTGTGCTCATATCTGGTAACTATACCCTGGTGTCCACACCCATTGTGAAGTCAGAAAAACTGAGGCACGGCCAGACCAGCGTCCCTATTCCCCAGCAGCACTCCACTTCTTGAGAGTGGCTCTCCAGTTAAGACCCTTCTGTGGGAGTTGGGAGCAGGGATGAGGGGCAGTGACAGCTGCAAGCTAGGCCCCAAGGAAGCCTGAGGGATGAAGACAGGAAACGGCCCCTCCTCCACTCCCTTGGTTCTTGCTGTGCACCTGGCCCTCCATCACACAGATGTGTGCTCACCACTTACCAGCTGTGTGACCTTTGGCAAGTCACAGCCCCTGGGCTTCAGGTGCCCCTCTGCAAAATGGGAATGACAGTAAGACTTAAGGAGGGTGTTCACTGAGAATCTGCCTGCTAGTGTCACGGCACATGGGACATGCTCAGTGGATGGCATTCACCTGTAGGGTGGCCAGACTGACAACAACCACAGGACAATTTTAATTTTGGATAAACAACAATTAACAGTTTAGAATATGTATGTCCACATGCCCAGTGGGCATATACTTACACTAGAAAATTATTTGTTGTCTCTGGTGGTTCAGTGGTAAAGAATCCACCTGCCGATGCAGGAGACACAGGTTCAATCCCTGGGTCAGAAAGATCCCCTGGAGAAGGAAATAGCAACCCACTCCAGTATTCTGGCCTGGAAAATTCCATGGACAGAGGAGCCCGGCAAGACGTTCATGGCGTCGCAAAGCATTGCACACAACTGAGCGACTAAGCACATCCAAAGTTCAGATTTTTTGTGTGTTTTATCTGGTGACATTACCACTCTGCCCTCTGGGAGTTTAGTCTTCTGGGGGCTGCTGCTGCTGCTAAGTCGCTTCAGTCGTGTCCGACTCTGTGCAACCCCATAGACGGTAGCCCATCTGGCTCTACCATCCCTGGGATTCTCCAGGCAATAACACTGGAATGGGTTGCCATTTCCTTCTCCAATGCATGAAAGTGAAAAGTGAAAGTGAAGTCGCTCAGTCGGGGGTGGCAGAGGCCAAAACAAGTTTTGATCCACTGGGCGTGACAGGTGGCCCATGGAGTGAACCCAGGGCAGTATGGGGCACAGAGGCTGGAAAAGCCTGTTCTTGTAGTGGAACAAGCCTCGTGGAGGAGGGATCTGTACTGAGTCTTTTTAAAAATATTTATTTATTTATTTATTTGGCTGCACCAGGTCTTAGCTGCAGTATAAGGGAACTAGTTCCCTGACCAAGGATGGAACCCTGGGCCCCCTGCCTTAGGAGTGTGTAGTCTTAGTCACTGGACCACCAGGGAAGTCCCTGTACTTAGTCTTCAAGAGAGATGGGAAGAGCATTCCCAGTCAGATGGGGGACGTAATCAAAGACACAGAGGTCAGACAGCGAGGACTCACAGTGACAATGGATCCATGTGGCTGAAAAGGTAGGGGGAGGCCAGATCACAGCATCCTTGTAGACCTCGGTAAAAAGGTGAGATGTTTACTGAGGGCAGAGACTAGCTCAGTCACTAGACGTGCACTGTAGAAAGGAGGCTGCGAGGGGTAGGTGGGGAGCAAGCCAGAGGGCCCCCACCCAGGAAGGCTGGCACAGGACTGTGTCCAGAGGGAGTTGGGGGGCCGGGCCCAGCGACTAGGTCTTCTCCAGTTACCCTCCAGGGCTCCCTGGAAGCGGTCAAGGGGCGAAGGAGGCTTTGGAGGGGGATGGGCGCTGAGAGCCCACGGTGGGTGCTGCATCTTCCGCAGGGGAGTGAATGCCCAAACCAAAAACGGTGCCACGCCCCTGTACCTGGCGTGCCAGGAGGGCCACCTAGAGGTGACGCAGTACCTGGTGCAGGAGTGCAACGCGGACCCGCACCTGAGCGCCCACGATGGCATGACCCCGCTGCACGCCGCAGCGCAGATGGGCCACATCTCGGTCATCGTGTGGCTGGTGAGCTCGGGGACACGTCGGGGTGGGGCCCTGGGGACGGGGCCTGTACTCGACGGGGGCGGGGATAGGAGGGGGCTGGAGCCCAGTCCCCGCCCCTCTCCGCCCCGCCCCCTCTCTCCTAGGTGAGCTGCACCGACGTGAGTCTGTCAGAGAAAGACAAGGACGGCGCCACGGCCATGCATTTCGCGGCCAGCCGCGGCCACGCCAAAGTGCTCAGCTGGCTCCTGTTGCACGGCGGCGAGATCGTGGCCGACCTGTGGGGCGGGACCCCGCTGCATGACGCCGCCGAGAACGGGGAGCTGGAGGTGAGGGCGGGGCGCGGGCGGGCCCGGAGGCCAGGCGAGAGCGGGAGGGGCGGGCGCCCTCTGCTGGCGCCACGCTCGCAGCACAGCTCTGCCCCCGTGCCGAGGTCCCGGCTATGGGCCAGGGGTCCTCACTGAGCGCCCCTGCAGTGCTGCCAGATCCTGGTAGTGAACGGCGCGGAGCTGGACGTCCGCGACCGCGACGGGTACACGGCCGCCGACCTCGCGGACTACAACGGCCACAGCCACTGCACCCGTTACCTGCGCACCGTGGAGAACCTGGTACGCCCAGGGCGCTGCTCCCCCCTCACCGTGTCATTGCACTCCCCTACCCTGCCCCCACCTTCCCTAAGGGGTACGTGTTGTTACCCCTTTTGCCACAGAAGAAGCTGAGGTTCAGAAAAGTGAAGCCCCTTGCCCGAGGTCACAGGAATAAGTGCCCTAGACCACTACCCCACATGACGTCTCAGCCCAGGACCACTGACCACTGGGGAGTGAGGGGATGCAGGCAAAAATATCGGGGGAAAGAGGACCAGCCTCATCGTGATGAGACCCAAGGCTCGGATAAACGACACTTACACACAGTGGGAACAGTACAGTGCATTCACCTGCCCCCAGGTATTAATTAGCTCATTTAACTCTCAGGCTTTCCAGGTGGTTCTAGTGGTAAAGAACCCGTCTGCCAATGCAGAAGTAAGAGTTGCGGGTTCGATCTCAGGGTCAGGAAGATCCCCTGGAGAAGGGCATGGCAACCCACTCCAATATTCTTTCCTGGAGAATCCTATGGACAGAGGAGCCTGGGGGGCTACAGTCCATGGGGTCGCAGAGTCAGACATGACTGAAGCGACGTAGCATGCACATACATCCATTTAACTCTCACCACCCCACCCGCCAGGGACTTCCCTGGTGGCTCAGAGGTAAAGAATCCACCTGCCAATTGCAGGAGGCATGGGTTTGATCCCTGAGTGGCGAAGATCCCCTGGAGAAGGAAATGGCAACCCACTCCAGTATCCTTGCCTGGGAAATCTCATGAACAGAGGAGCCTGGTGGGCTACAGTCCACCGGGGGTTGCAGTGGACTCTTTGCAGTCCATGGGATTGCAAAGAGTTGGACACAACTGAGTGCGTACACACATACGTACCATCCTCTGAGGTAGGAAGTGCTAATGTCCCCATTTCACAGATGGGTAAACTGAGTTTTGGGGAGACCCAGTGGCCTAACCTGGAGATCCCGCTCTTCATCACTACTCCCATGTTTGCTCACTACATGGCTACTTCATAATTGCAAAGCTGTGTTACTCTTTTTAAATTATTTTATTATGGTTACAAAGCCATGAAGTAACCCACTGGGACTTGAGCTCAGGTGTGGGTGGCTCCCAGTCCAGGGCTCTGCCTCATCTGGTGCAGGAGGGGAGGAAAGAGGGCTGATTTCACAGGCATCTTCAGAAGGGGCAGCTTGGCCATGAGAGGAGCTGCGAAATGAGGCTGGGGGAAAGAGGGTCGATGGCCTCTTGCCCAGAGCACTGCATGAGCACATGGGGACACCCTGGTTCTGGGGACCTCAGAGCACAGCAAGGCCCAGGGGTCAGAGACTGCTCTGGTCCTGAGGAAGAACTCACCCCACACCAAGCCTGGGGTGGTAGAGAAAGTAGTATGCTTCAGGTAGTGAGCAGCCTGTCACTGGGGTATACAAGCAGAAGTGGACATTGTGAAGGGCATTTCTGCACTGGGGTGGGCTCCTTTCCACTGAGAACATCTGAAATTGGGGGTGGGGGGAACAGTGCCTCCTAATGGAAGCTGTGGCTGCAGGCAATGAGCAAACAAGAACCACTCCTTGAATTCTGGCTGTAGTAGGTACCCTGCCTAGTGCTTTACAGGGTAATCACAGTTAATATGCACCGTATATTAATATTGTCAGCTGACACATATGGTATTTACTGGCTACCATGCACTGGCACTTCACTAACCTTTAAAATATTTGTTGCAATATAATGAGGCAGGAAGTACTGTTATTCCCACTTACAGATGAAGAGTTTTAGGTGCAGACAGAAAGGACAAGGGACAGAAAGGTCATGCATGGAACTAGTAAGTGGGGGAGATGAAATTTGAAACCATCACCCCCAGGCTGCAAAACCTTTGCCCCAACCTCTGTTATCCGCAGGTCAGGGCTGGGCACCCCTGGTGTGCACTGCTGCCAGCCAAGGTTCCCCATGGCTCATGGCTTAGGCAACAGGGCCTGGCCTCGCTGAACCGGGTGGGGTGGGGAGGCGCTTGTCCCCTCACTAGGCGGGACCAGCTGCAGTGAGACAGATCCAAGCCATGGAGGATACTGGCCCAGAAAAGGCAAACACTCCTGCAGAGCCCCTAATTACGGGGCCAATGAGCGTGGCCGCTGAGCTGTTACCTGGTGCCAGGCCTGCCTACCATTCCCGGGGGGCCTGTGACACTTCTCAGGCAGGGAGGGGGCTCAGGGCAGGGAGGAGCAGGCCTGTGCAGGAGGCAGCAGCGAACAAGCAGCAGTCTTGCCGGCAGCAGGGCCAGCATGGGCAACGTAAGCAGAGCCCCCACCCTAGCCTGCTCCCAGGCGGGAGGGTCAGGCCGTGGGCAGGGGCAGAGGCAGTGGTGGGGGATGGCTGAGCTCAGGCTGATCTCCCCCACCTCAGCTGGGCCACCCCAGGCCCCACCCTTTCCCCAAAGGCTCCATGAGGAGACTGGGGCTGGGCTGGTGATGGAGTTTGCTCCAGGCCAGCAGGGAGAGATGGGGGTTGATGGCCCATCCTGGAGGATCAGTCTTTCCTGCAAGTTGTGGGTGCTGTGCACCTATCCCCTATCACCAGCTGCTCAGATGTTCTTACCCACTCAGTGCCTATGCCCCCTTGCTGCTCTGGAGCCTGGGCCCTCTGCCCGCTGATGAGAAAGGGGAAGGCTGGTGCCATGGGTGCCCTTGCTTGGGGTCCAGCCCAGCACCCTCTCTTCTGGCAGTCCCCAACCCCTGAGCTGAGACCAACCAGGGCTGGGATTTTCTCAGGAACCCATGGTCCTGCTGTTGGGGGGCTGGGTTTGAATCTCAGCCTGGGAAGAATCTGAGAAGCGACCTTCTCATGACGGGGAAGGGAGCCAAGAAAGGCAAGTGGCTTGACCGAGGTCACATGGCAGGACCCTGGCCTGGAGTGTGCTGGTCTTTGGAGCGGGATTGCCCTTACGGCCTCCTCTACCACTCAGAGTGTGGAGCACCGCGTGCTGTCCCGGGATCCATCCGCTGACCTGGAGACCAAGCAGCCTGACTCGGGCATGTCCTCGCCCAATACCACCGTGTCAGTCCAGCCGCCGAACTTTGACCTCAGCTCGCCCACCAGTACCCTCTCCAACTACGACTCCTGCTCCTCTGGCCACTCCAGTGTCAAGGGCCAGCGCTCTGTGCGTGGTGAGTGGGCCTGGAGGAGGTGGGAGGGGAGCAGATGAGAGCTAGCCCACTGGGCCCTCAGGGCCATCCCTGGACCTACTGTGCCCGTGGCTGACACTGGAGACTGCCCAGGTCACCAGGAGGGGACGCTGCTTCTGGTGAGGACAGGGGACACTCATGCTTGTATGTGTCCATCACAAACATGCCTGTACATCCACAGGTACCCTCCCACCCACAGAAGCTACATGCACCCCACTTACAATTCATCCTTGTTCACCCAAGTTCCCCAGACATTACACATGCCTACCCACACTTGAGTGCACACTTACACATGTGTACACACAATCTATAAATATGAATACACAGACATGTGCACACACTTATACTACCTGCACACACTCATAGACCCCAGGTCTAATGCAAACATATTCATAAGTACAAAGAAGCATGTCCACACATTCATGAACACACATGAATGCACACTCAGGCAGAAGCCAGCCACGTATGTCCACACATGCTGACCACGCCCTAGCTTAGGTGTGATGCCGGATTCAGGCCACCAGGTGGTAGCCTGCAGAGCTGACAGGCACCCTGCAAAGCTGGGGTGTGGCCATCCAGACTCCTGTCACCTGCCCTGACAGATCTGCGCTGAGGAGCCACCCCTCTGCCCTCCAGGTAGCTCTGCCCTGTAAGCCCGTCCTGGAGCCCAGACCCTCTGCCAGCTCCCCTCCAACCTGAGCACAGTGCAGGGCTGTGGGTGGGCAGGGCCAGGGTGATGGTGGACCACAGTGGAGCCATGCATGCCAAGCTCCACTGAAGCCAGACTCCCCCAGTGGCAGGTCATTTCCAGGCAGAAGAGGGGTCTCCAGCCGGGGGTCAGCCTTTCTGAAAACTCCCCAACCCATCTTTCCCTCCCTCTCAGGGGTTCCCAGCCCAAGAGCAGCAGACATACAGAGCTACATGGACATGCTGAGCCCAGAGCCGGACCTCCCCCGTGGCAAGGTGGAGAAAACCAAAGCACCACCGCCACCACCCGGCTTCCCTCCACCACCCCCACCCCCAGGCACCCAGCTGCCCCCACCCCCACCAGGCTTCCCAGCTCCCAGGCCCCCTGAAGGGCTACAAGCAGCTGACATCTACCTGCAGACGAAGAACAAACTCCGACATGTGGAGACCGAGGCCTTCAAGAAGGAGGTAGTGAAATCCCCCCACACACAGCCTGCCTCCCTCCAGATCTGGGAGTGGGCTGATGGGAGACGGTGGAGGCCAACAGCTAGCCCGGCTCGTGGGTACAGGGCGAGGGATGGGGGTCCCCAGTCCAATGGCCTGTTCAGGAGTCAAAACTTCTGCTCAGTTCCATGGTGACCCAGGGCTGGATGCTGGAGACAGGGAGACAAGGAAGACATAGCTACCACCCTTTGGGGGAATGGGGAGCAGGAGAGGCATGAAGGAACATATACCCTGATAGCCATGCCTTTCAGGAGCTGGATCCTCACCCCATCTTGCCCAGAGGAGCAGGGTGTCTTGGAGATGGCAGAGAATACATGTAAACTGCCTCCCCACAGACCTACATGTACCTAGCTCTGGGCACAGGGGGAGAATGGCTCCCAAGGGAGTGTCTTCCAGGTGGGAGATGCAGGCAGTAGTGAAGGTGAGGGTCGGAGGAGGGTGGAAGGGAGCACCAGAGGGAGCACCAGTAGGGCTCAACACCCTCAGCAGTGGGGGCTGGAGGCAGGGGGTAAGCTCCCCAGTTTGGGGCTTCAGCTCCCAGGTGAATAGACAAGCTGGTCCTAAGATGGGGTCTCTCCCTGGGGAGAAGCAAGCTAGTGAGAGGGGGCTGAGTTCAGGGGGCACTCTGAGTGTGAGGGACCCATGATGCAGGGCATGGAGGATCCTGGCCAAGGCTTTAGAGCAGGGAAGATACAAAGGGCTGGCATGGACAGCTCTGAGAATCCTGGGTGGCACAGAGGCCCAGAGGGAGCCCTGGAGTTCTGGCCAAGAGGAGAAAACCAGGCTGGTCTGAGATGGGAGGCCCCTGAGACCTCAGGTGACTGAGTCTGGGGTAAAGAATGCTGCTGCTGCTAAGTCGCTTCAGTCGTGTCCGACTCTGCGACCCCATAGACAGCAGCCCACCAGGCCCCGCCGTCCCTGGGATTCTCCAGGCAAGAACACTGGAGTGGGTTGCCATTTCCTCCTCCAATGCATGAAAGTGAAAAGTGAAAGTGAAGTCGCTCAGTCGTGTCCGACTCTTAAGGACCTCATGGACTGCAGCCTACCAGGCTCCTCCGTCCATGGTATTTTCCAGGCAAGAGTACGGAAGTGGGGTGCCATTGCCTTCTCCAGGAGTAAAGAATAGAGCCCCTCTAAGGTCCTGTGGTTCTCTCTCAAGCCCAAGGCAAGCTCTCCAGAGCCAAGCTCAGTAACCAGTTCCCACAGGTGACCCTGGTCACAAAACCACTGGGTGGGGGAAGGGAAGGATACAGTCCCTGCAAGGCCACCCGTCTACACCCTTCTTGCCACCTCAGACCAGGCCTTCAGTGGCTTCCCTTTTCATCTCCGGAAGGTGGAGGGGGCCCAGGAGAGGCCTGCAGGGTGCCTTGGGCCAGTGGACTTTCCCGGCCGAGCTAGGGGGGTCTGCTCTCAGCCTCCAGCCGCAGGACTGGTGGCCCGGCCTGCGCTCCCTCCCCTCCGCTCCCCTGAGCCAGAGCACCAGGACTGCGCGGTTCTGTGCCCCTCCCGGGTGTGTGCGTGCCCAGAGGCAGGCGCTGGGCCGCTCCACAAAGGGCTCTTTGTGTGCTCCGAGCCCCCCGCCACGGCTTTTTCCCGACCGCGGGCAGGAGCAGGGTCGCGGCGTCCGCGCCTCGGGGCTGCAGGGGGCGCCTAGGGGGCAGGCCGGCCCAGAAAACGAATCCTGCCGTGTCGCGTTTCCTTGCAACGTGAGCCCGGCCGGGTGGGGCTCGGAGGGTCCGGGGCCACCGCAGGGACGCTCGGACTAAGGGTGGGGCAGAGGACAGCCCCTGCTAGGTGACTTGGCCTTTGGCCCCTCCGCCTCTTGTCTTTCTTCCCGGGCTAGGCTTTGTGAGGGTCGGCTGCGACGGGGCGGGCCGCCCGCGCTGTCACCCGAACCCGCCCTGCCGCCCCTGAAATCCGAGTCTCGGGCGCGAGTGTCGGTGTCCCTTACGCAGACCGCGATGGTTTCCAGATGCGGGAGGGGAAGAGCGGGGGCGTGACCCAGAACTCCGGGGGGCCAAACATGGAGGTGCCCACAGTGAGGTCCGAATTGTCTCTGGCGGATGGAGGCTGGGGTGCTCAGCGCGCAGCGGAGGGAGCGAGACGCAGCGGGGGCGAGACCACATCTGGCCCGCGGGGTAGGCGCGGCGGCCAGGTTTGGCCCAGCAGTTGGCCACCCCCCTTCCCCGTGGTATTCCCGGCTGTTTGGGGGGTTCGGCCAGGGATTGGTAGGCTCTGGGTGATGTCAGGCCGACAGAGCTCTTCGGCGCTCGAGGGCGCGGGCGGGCGGGCTGGGCTGTAACCTGAGAGCAGAGATCAGGTAGCGCAGGTGTCGGGTCCACGCTGCCCCCGCCGCCAGGTGCACAGCGGGGGGCCACCGGCGCGGTCGCAGGTAGGAGCAGACGCGGCCGCAGGCCGGCCCGCTGAGGGCCCTGGGCAAACAGGAGCGCACAGGACGCGGGCTCTCGAATGGGCTTCCTCGGCGTGGGGCCCCCGCAAGAGAGGCGCGCGAGGGCCCGTCTGGGGGCCGCTGTGCTGCGGAGGCCGGGAGCTACCCCTGCTTCGGCCCACCCTGGCGTTCGGGCTGGGTCACCCCGCCCCCGGGCCCGCCCCTTCTAGCCTCGTAGGGGCTCCTGCGCCCCTTGGCCCGCGCCCAGAACCCCTCCCAGTCCGGCCAACCAGGCCTGCCCTTTCACCGAGGCCCCCCCACCCCCACCCCGGTACCTTCGCCCCAATCCTCGCTCTGAGAACAGAAGGGTCGGGGACCGTGAGCCCCCGGAAGGTGAAGCGCCGGGAGGCGTAAGGGACGAGTGCCCAGGGCTCACTCCGCCCACTGTCTTCCCGCAGCCCAGCTCCCGCGACGGCCGCAACGGGCTGCGGAGGCAGGACTCCGGCCGCAAGCCCCGCGCCTTCAGCAAGCAGCCCAGCACGGGGGACTACTACCGCCAGCTGGGCCGCCACCCCGGGGAGCCGCTGGTCGCACGCCCGGGCATGGCGCACAGCGAGGAGGTGCGTGCCCGCCAGCCCGCGCCCGCCTGCCGCCCGGGACCCGGCTGGGCCGCCCGCGTCTCATTCGCTGGCCCCTCGGCTCCCCCGCAGGCGGCGCTGCTCCCGGGAAACCACGTGCACAACGGCTGTGGCGCCGACCCCAAGGCGTCCAGGGAGCTGCCCCCGCCGCCCCCGCCGCCTCCCCTGCCCGAGGCCCTGAGCTCGCCGCCGCCTGCTCCGCCTCTGCCCTTCGAGGGCTCGGGCCCCGGCTGCGGGCAGCGTCGCTCCTCTTCCTCCACTGGCAGTGAGTAGGGGCTGGTTGAGGGGTGGAGGGCGGCGCTGGCCCTGAACCGGGAGGGAAACCTAGACTACCCCCTCCCCCAGCTGCCACTGTCCTGGTGCTTCCTCTTGGCCTGCTTGATCTTTCTGCAGCCCCTACCCCAATGAGGACTTAACCCTAAGGGAAGGCTTGGAATTGCTTTAGGTCTTATCAGAGCAGGACTGCTGTGTGATCCCGGGCAAGTCCCCTGCCCTCTTTGGTCCTGCCTGCTGCCTCTGGCCCAGTAGGGAAGGCCTCCCAGCTCCGGTGGCAGGCTGGTGCTAGAGGGAAGCTCAGAGAAGTAGAATTAGCTTCACGGAGGCAGGATTGCTGGACAGACTTCTTCCTGCCCCATAATTCTCTGGAGTGTTTCTTCCACTCCTGGCCACTTTCTCTTGTTCTCCCAAGCTAGCCATTATACATCCCAGGCCTAGCTATGGGGGACAAGTCCAGCTGTCCATCACACCCTGCCCTCCCCCTCCTGGTGACACCCCCGAGCATCATACTTTTTAAAGAGCTAGACCAATGACCAGGATTCCCGGGCTTCTTTTCTGAAATGTGGGGCTCCCTGCATGTCAGGGCCCCCAGCAGGACCAGGAGGTGGTATCTGGGTGCTGATGCTTCCATTCCAGCCTCAGTGGGTGGCGGAGATGCCTTCCTCACCCAGCCACTCGGCACCAGGATCATGGTTAAAACCACCATCCAAAGCTTCATCTCCCTGACTAGGGCATGAGGCTGCAGCAGGATTCCAGGTAGGGCCACCCTGGGCTCCTTGGGTACCTGTGGAGCCACAGCCCCTTCAGACAGGAGCCATGGTAGCATGTTCACCATCAGTTGCACCTCCAGCTTTGGGGTCAGTGTCTTCCCTTGGCAGTGTGGAGCAAGGCTGAAGCTAAGAACAGAAGAAAAATGGACTCTGGGCTTCTCTACACACCCCTTTGCAGCAGAACCTGGGCTGGGTGCCCTATCCCAACCAATGCCAAGATTGAGGCCCTGGTGAAGGGGGCCAGGGCCCATGGCAGCCCAGCCCAGCTCTCAGGGCACCAACAAAGCTGAGAACTGAGCAGACCACCCTTGTGGAGCCCCAGCGCAGCCAGAGCCAGGGGCAGATGGATCACAAAATTCCTCCTCTCCCTGGCCTCTCTGGGCATCTCCTTCCCTCCCCTCCTCCCGCTTTCCCTGCTGTCCTGGCTTCACCCCAGCCCCCTCCCTCCCCTAACTTCGCTGTCGCTTCTCTCCTCTCCGTCCCTAGAAGTGAGAGTCCTGAGACACAGGAAGAGTGAGTAGCTGCGTGCGCGGCTCCTGGCTGAGGCGCGGGGGCGGGGCACAGGGCAGGCTCAGAAAAAGTCAGGCTGGAGGGGTTCGGGGCTTGAGGAAAGGACAGGAGGAGGGGCCGGCAGGTGAGGGGTGCCGGACGCCACCGGCTGGACCGCCACTACTCCCACCTGCGCGTGCGCATTCTGTGCCCGGCTGACAGTGTAGCCTAAAGAAATGAGCCGGCAGCCGGCACCCATCAGCACTTTTGTCTTTTTTCCTCCTCCCACTACTGTGCCCGGGGATCCCCAGCCCCGGGGACCTAGAAGCTGTTGGTTCCCCCTTTTTTCCCCTCACCGAGTCCTGACCCCTCCTCCGACTCGAAAGACAACCCTCTTCAAACCCCGGTCGCCACCGCCGGCTTCGTCGGAAAATGCAAACTCCGCGCCACGCATTTGCATGTCATCCGCTTGGCCCTTCTTCCTAAGTGCCCCCATCCCATATCCTTAGTTAGGGCTCGGCTCTCCTGGGGCCGCCAGAAGTGAGCTGCGCTTTGCCATAACTGTGCTCCGGGCTTGCAACCAATGTGTCTGTCTGCGCGGGTGTCTGTCAGTGGGCGTGTGTGGGGAGGGTGGGAGGGGACCGGCCAGGTTGTGGGATCCAGGGTCCGGTGTCTAGAGCCAGGGAAGCCCCAGGTGACTCAGTCCAAGGGTCACTGGGCTTTGCTGATGCAGAGGGTCAGATGGGAGACTCCACCCTGGTAGGGCTGCGCCAGGGAACCTGGGACAAAGGTCAGGTGGCTGGCCCCAGGTAGTGTTTTGGAGCTGGGCAGTCAGTACGCTGGGCGGAGACATTCACTAGAGTCCCCAGGGCCGGCCCAGGAGCCATCATGAACTCCCAGGGGCCTCCAGGTGGGGGCCCCACACCCCGTGAGTAGGGCCGGGAGGATGGTGGGGCCGCACAGGCTGCCAGCCAAGGAGGACCTGCCTCTGGGGTCCCTGAGAGCTGCCGGGGTGGAGGGGCAGGACCTGGAGAGCTGCCCTCTGAGCCCAAGGGAAGGCCGGGGCCCGAGCTGACTTGGGGAGGCGGCAGCAGAGGGCAGGTAGGGGGTGGTGGGGGTCCGGGCCCCACACCGGGCCAGCGTCTCCTCTCCTGCCTCCGCCCAGGCACCAAGTCTTTCAACATGATGTCCCCGACGGGCGACAATTCGGAGCTGCTGGCTGAGATCAAGGCGGGCAAGAGTCTGAAGCCCACGCCGCAGAGCAAAGGGCTGACCACGGTGTTCTCCGGCAGTGGGCAGCCGGCCTCCCAGGTAGGAGACGCGACAGGCGGCCCCGCCCCGGTCCCCCTCGCTCCTGTTTGCCCAGCACTCAGCCCTGCCGCTTCTCCCCGCAGCCGGAATCGCCGCTGCCGCCGGCGTCGCCGGCACCATCACGGGCCCGGAGCCCCACCCTGCCGGCCGTGGGGTCCCAGCCATTGCTCAATGGCAGCGTGGCGCCAGCGCCCCCCGCCACCCCTGCGCCGGGAGTGCAGCTGGACGTGGAGGCGCTCATCCCCACGTACGACGAGCAGGGCCGGCCCATCCCCGAGTGGAAGCGCCAGGTGATGGTGCGCAAGCTGCAGCTGAAGATGCAGGAGGAGGAGGAGCAGAGGCGGAAGGTGGGTGGGGAAGGGCTTCCCAGAGCGCCCTGGGGTCTGCACCTGGGCCCGTCGCCCCTCCCCCACACCATCCCCCAACCTGCTCGGGCCCTTTCAGCCTCAGACGGCTCCCACGACCTTTGGGAAAAAGCAAGGTTGGACCACCACCCACCCCTCTTCTGGGAGTGTTCCCAGTCTCCACTGCCAGCACTACCCCCACCAGCTCCCAACTGCCTGTCCCTTGACAAGAAGCCAATGTTCATCAAGCTCTAAAGAGCCCTCAAATCGCTTGTGATCTTGTTAACATGACTATTGTGGTTCAGGTGCTCTGGGTGGGGCTGGGCTTCTTTACTTCCGACAAGCTCTCAGGTGAGGCTGACTCATCCTAGGGATGGTAGGAGCAGCCAAGAGGCTTTTGGTCATAGTCAGACTGCCCTGGGCTCCTTTCCTGAACTGCCTCATCCAGCCTCAGGCTTCTCATCTGTCACCATCACTGGCTGGCAGGATAGTTTGCCCTTCATCTGCTGAACAAACATCCCCTGGGCGCTGTCTTGTTTTTTGCACACTGTTGTATCCACTGGGGATTCACAGTGAATATGTCAGGGCCTGCTCTCAAGGTGGCTGTGGGAGTGGGGGTGGGGTGTCAACCGATAACCAAACACAGCACCTTAGAAGTGTGATAAATGCCCCCAGGGAGACAAAACAGGTCAAATGAGGAGGTGCTCTGATGGGGAGGGCAGAGGACTGGGCAACCTGAGACCCACCAGCCTATTAATATTTGGGTTTGGGGTGGGCTTAGGAGAAAGTGATATCTAAGGTAGATGTGGAAGATTAGGAAGAAGGGGACAGAGAAAAGAGTGGAGCAAAGAGCAAGCAGGAAGGACAAGGGAGGTCTGGGCATCAGAGCAGGTGTGGTGGCTCCAAGGGGTGGAGCTGGAGATGTCAGTCCTGGTCAGGTCACCGAGGCCTGGCTTTGAAGAAAATGGACTTTCTCCTAGAGCAGTGGGGAGCCTGGGAGTGGGATTGAGTGGTCAAGTGGCATCATCATTTTTTTTTTTAACTTCTATTCAATAAGTATCTGTTGAGTGCCAAGCGAAAGCCAAGTAGTGGAGCGCACATGTACAAGTCACAGTATCTACCTTTAAAGCACTCACCTTCTGGCAAGCGAAGCAGGTATATAGAATTCAGGGAAATAAACTTAATAATAGAAACCAGCCAAAACACAGATTTATGTATAGATGCTTCTTTGAAAGTTGCGGCATCATCATATTTGTATGTGGGAAACATGTTCCTAAGTGGCACTGTACTGGCCAGGATGGATTGATACGCCTGTGAAGTGATGGCAGCCCCTCCCTCCACCCCGCTGGAAAAGTGTAGAATGAGGAACAGGTGAGACTCTAAGAAAGTGCCTGGCGAGCCTAGCTCTATCAGTTGTGTTATTCTAGGAGTCAGAGTGGGTGGGAATAGGAGTGGAAGCCACAGGCTCTTTAGCAGCCTCTCATTCAGCAGTAAAACCGATGGCATAGACAGGGAGGGCTTGGCTGCAGGGGACTTTGATTAGGGGGGTCATCTGTCTGGAGTGAGGAGCGGCCTCGCTGGGATCTGGCCTCAAATCGCAGACCTTGGATGGGGAGGGAGAGGACTGCCGTCTGTCGCAGCTTCAACGCCTTTTGCATGTTCCTTCGGTGGTGTAATGAGCGACCAAACCAGGTGTGGAGACCCCATCCGCCGGCCCTGCCTCTGCAACAGCGCCCAACGACCGGCTGTGTGTCTCTGCCAGCGACCAAAGCGGACACTGCCCAGCGCCTGGAGCGGCGCCTGGGCCGAAGCTTCGTCCCAGCGTAATCTTCCGTCGGCCAGGCGCGGCCCGCCCCTGCAAACGCAGCCCCGCGGAGCCATTACACCACCCAGGACATGCAAATAGCGCCCCCCGGCGACCGTCGCGGGAGCCGGGCCAGAGGGAGACGCGCCCCCCTCCCCTCTCTTGTCTTCCCCGCCTTAGCTGACAGCCACCAGCTCCTGCTGCTACCCCCGCGAGGGCTGGAGGTACTCCCGCGAGCACAACGCCATCCTCGGGCCCTTCGGGGAACTCATGACCGAGGCCGACATCCTTCGCATCGAGCAGCAAGTTGAGAACCTGCAGGTGCTGCACAAGGCGCAGAAGCTAGAGGCGCGCCTGGAGCAGCTGGAGCTGGAGCTGGAGCAACTGCTGCCCATCTCGGCCGCCCTGTCGGCGCCGCGCTTCACCGTCGACCCGCGCCGCATGCACGGCCGCGCCGCCAGCCTGCCCGCCTGGTGCAGCAAGATCTCCGTGCTGCTCAAGAGCATGGCCTCGCTGCTGGCCGCGCTGGGCGGACGGCCGGCAGACCCGGCCGAGCTCCTGGCTGCCGACACGGGCCAGCCGCTGCCGCCGCTGATTGACGCCCCCTGGCGGCCAGGCCCGCTCTGCCTGGGCCGCTCGCATTCGCTCAGCTGGTGCCGCGAGGCCGTGGCGCGCGAGATCCTCGAGTGCGGCGTCTCCGTGCGGCACCTCCGCACCATGTACGAGCGACGCGCCCAGGGCTCGGAGCCCCCGCGCGGCCCGCGCCGGAAGCTCTCGCTGCCTGCCAGCGGGCCGGACCGCGAGCCCATCCTCGAGGAGGACTACGCGGTGGCCAGCCCCAGCGAGCCGAGCGCCGCCGTCGCCGCCACCACCAACGGCCTGCCGGTCGCGGGCGAGTCCGTGGGCGTCCTGGATGCGCCCGAGGCGCCGGGCCGCCAGGCGGCGCTGCCAGGGCCCGAGCAGCTGGCGCGCAGGCCGCCGTCCTCCACCGAGCTGCGCGGCGTCCAGGACTACATTGACATGCGCAAGGAGCGCATCGTCTACCTCTTCCTGGAGCACTGGCGCAAGTGGACCTTCCGCGGACCCGGGCGCCACGCCCAGGTGCGCCTGCGCAGACTCCTGCCGCGCGTGGTGGCTGCGGGCGCCTGCGCCGACCCCGGCCCAGAGGCCGCTGCTGTCTCCCGGCCGCCGGCGGGCGATGGCCCGGACGAGCGGCTGCTGCGCCTGCTGAAGCAGCGGCAGGTGGTGGGCAAGCTGCTGGGCCACTGGCGGAGCCTGCTGCGGCAGGTGCCGGCCCGCCAGCCCCCCGGCCGGGCCCTGGCGCACGGCTTGTACTGGCCAGAGCACTTCTTGCCGCCCCTCGACGGCGGCGCACCCCGGCGCTACGACAGCCTCACGCTGGACCTCTTCATGCTCGGCTACTTCCAGCTGCTCGAAATGGGCCTGAGCCGCGAGGAGCGCAAGTTCCGCCACCTGCTGTGCTACGAGATGTTCGACCGGCTGGGCAGCCACCCGTGGGAACTCATCCGTCTCTTCCACCGCGTGGTGATCGAGGAGGTGGAGGCCGGGCGGCGCAGCTGGAGCGACGGCTTCGAGGACCTCAGACGACAGTTCTTCGAAGACAGCCCGGAGGCTGAACCGGCCCGGGGAGAAGAGACGGAGAAGGAGCAAAAGGAAGGGACAGATAAGGATGAGAGGGAACCGATGGAAGAGGCCAGTACAGCTCAGGCAGGGAACTGGCCAGAGGGGCAACCCGAGGCGCCTACCCCTGCACGGCTGCCCCCGCCTTCACCCCCGCCCGCGCCTCCCCCGACGTCGGTCCCTCCTAGTTCCGAAGACCCTCTGGAGCTGGTGTCTGAGATGGGCGAGTTCAGCAATGAGGACATCTGCCGGTACATCGACCGGAGCTTCTCCTTCTGGAAGGAGAAGGAGGCAGAGCTCTTTGATATCTGAGCCAGAGGATCCGGAATTTACCCTCAAGTGTCTTTAGCCTGGGCCTGGATGCTTGTCTGATGCCCTCCAGAAGCGGCAGGAAGAAACCAGGACAGGACGAATGGCCTTGGAAAAGCCAGAGTGTCCAGGACCAGGCTGTCTCAGCCTTTAGTGGCCGATTGTGGGGTGTTGGCAGGAATCGGCAGGGCAGAGCACAGGGTCAACCAGGTGTCCCCCTCTGGCTCTGCAGCAATGCCTGGCTCCGTGTGGAGCCAGGTGGAAACAGCAGCCCCTGTGAGTGGGGGACTGTGGGTCCCCCTTGGGGCCCTGTGGCTTTCATTTTTCATTGGAGTTCAGAGCGACCTCTTTGGCTGAGGTCAGGGGAGCCACATGTGCAGTTTTCATTTGATGTGTCCAGACTCTTTCTACTCTGTAACATGCAAGTAATAAAAGTCTTTGCTGTAAGCTGCCTGTGTGGATCCTCCCCGCATGGTGTCACTGCAGCCGCACAATTGTTGAGCTGGTGTCTCCCGCCTTTCAGAATAGGATAGGCATGGGCCAGAAGTTCCTTCTCAGTGGCACCAGGGACCAGTCTGAGCCTCTCTGAGCTGGCAGGAACTATGGGGGCCCAAGTATGAGTCTGCCCAGAGATTCTGGGTCATGGGCCTGGAGCCATCTATCCAGCCAACCCTGTGGGGAATCTGCTCTGAGGCTCTTCTACTTCTGCACTCAGCTCTCGACTCTCTGGCGCCTCCTCTAGGACACTGGGGCCTGAGTCTTCATCCATTTGCCCTACAGAAGGGTCTCTTCCTGCAACTCGTTGTTCCTGACTCAAAAAGGTTCCCTGGGTGGGGGTGCTGGCCCCCATCTCCCAGCCCATGCTGTGCTGTGTTGCAGGAGGAGCAGGAGGAGGCCTGGCTGGCCAGCATGCCTGCCTGGAGGCGGGACATCCTGCGGAAGAAGCTAGAAGATGAGAGGTGAGCTCGGGAAGACGTGGAGCTCAGCAAGGTGTCTTGATTGTGTCCCTGAGGTGGTGGTACCAACCAACGCTCTCTCTTTTTTCTTCCAGGGAGCAGAAGCGGTGAGTGTGGGGCTGGGCCCAACCTGTGTCCCTTCCCCCCACCCAGTCCCAGTCCTTTGGCCTCTTCATCTAGGCCCATCGTGAGCATTTCCCCTTGTCACTCAGCCCTGTTTGCACAGCATCTTTGCTCCCAATAATGCTACCAGACACTAGTAACATATCCACTGCCCCCCAAAGTCTAGCCCTTATGCTGTAATAACCTGTACCCCCAATTACCCAGCCCTCTCCCATTAACCTAGCCTCTCTGCCCTGCAGTTAACCCAGCCTCGGTATCAATAACCTAGAGCATCTGTCCCTCAAATTTTTAACAAAATGTATGTCCCTCAATTCTTTAGTTTTTACCCCTAGTCATTTAGCCAAGTGCTGTGTGATAGAGGTATCATTTGAGCCACAAATTTTCTAGCAGCCACAGTGAAAAAAATAAAGATATGAGTGAACTTAATAGTATATTTTATGTAACCCAGTGATAGTAATTATAAAAATTGAGATGTCTTACACTCTTTTTTAAAACTAAGTCTGGAAGATGGAATGAACATTTTGAGCCCACAGTGCATCTCAGTCCCAGCATTTCAAATGCTCAACAGCCACACGTGCTTAGTCTTAACGGGAACAAAGATGCTGATGAAGCTTAGCCTCATCACCAGTGCAGATCTAGCCATGTTCTAATAACCTGTTCCCAGTTACCCAGCACCTGTCTCCCAAAAATGTGGTCCTTCTGCCCAGCAGCCCTACCCCAGTCCCAGGAACTCAGGTCCTAGCCCCAGTAATTTCATGCCCTTCCCCCACACCACCCCCTCCTCATCCTCTGCCACACTGTGTCTCAGCACTTGTTTGCAGAAACACCCGGTCAGCAATAACCCAGCCACAGTCTCACTTACCCAACTCCTGTGTGTTCAACATACCCCCACCGTGACCCCAGTCTGCCCCTAGTCAAGCCCCTCTGTCCCCAGCAATCCCACCCACATGCCTCCTAACCCAACCCCTGTCCCCAATCCCCTTCTGCCCCTACAACCTATGAAACGAGCGCCTCTGTCCTCAGCAACCCAGCCCCTGCCCTTAGTAACCCACTCCTTGCCACCGCTGACCCCGCGTGGGGCCTGGCCCACCCTCTCACCTTTGCCCGGGGTTCTGCCCCCACGCCATGCCTAGGAAAGAGGAGGAGAGACAGAAGCAAGAGGAGATGCAGCGGGAGAAAGAGCAGTCGGAGAAGCTGCGAACGCTGGGCTACGACGAGAGCAAGCTGGCGCCCTGGCAGCGACAGATCATTTTGAAGAAGGGGGACATCGCTAAGTACTAGACGCAGCCTCGCGAGCTCGGGGGTGCCCCCAGACCCGCCCCGGCCTGCCGGGCCCAGGCGGAAGGGCTGGGAGCCGCGCCGCCCTCCCCTCCCGCGCTGAAACCCTTCCTTGACCCCGACCCCGCCTCCGCATCCCCAGTCCTGGGCGACGCTGGAGCGCGGCCGCTGCCGTCGCCGCCCAGAAAAAGTGCCCAAGCTGTTGACGCAAAAAAAGATGCTGCTTATTTGCATGCCTACTTACATATATTTGCATGTTCGTTGAATGTCAAAGTGTGCAGAGCTCTTCCCGAGCTCCGTGGGTGATGACTTTGTTTTCCTGCGGGGCGCGCGCCCAGCTGCCGCCCCCTCCCCCGCACCCCGGAACCCACGTCGCTGGCGCATCCTGGGCGGAGGCAGGCCCCGCGCTCGGGGAAGGGGTTTTCCTCCCTTCCTGACCCAGATCGACGCCCGGCCCAGCCCCGGCCGCATTTCCCATCCCCGCCGAGGGTTTCCTCTCAGTCATGTTTACCAGAAACGGTGAAAACTGCAAACTGCCCGTCGTAGGAACGGAGTTGCCGCTCCGGGTGCCCCACCACCCTCAAGTCTGCGCGCCGTCCCCAGCCAGGCCCCACACCTCCCCGGACCCTTTCACTGCCCTGGTGGAGTGAGCAGAGAACGAGGGACCCTAAAGCTGTGTCTCCCAACTGCTGCCTCTCCGATCCCCGCTATCTCGCACCCCCATTAAAGCTCTCTCAGCCGCCTGGGGCCCATGCTCACTCTCACTCGCCGACACCGCGACTTCCTCTCCTCGGGGTAACTGGGCCAATGGCTGAGCGGGAGGGGCAGGCTTGGGATGAGGGTCACACTGGCCTTCGCCATGAGTGGCAAGACTTCCGGCCCTTCGGAAACCAAGTCTGGGCCATTTAACACCCCTAGCCCCGCGGAAACACCAAGCTGTAGCTTTTCTTCATAGATTTAATACCGAGGCCTCAACCAAATACAAGCCGAGAAACAGCTGAGCAGCCTCGACGCCCGCCTGTTCCTCGTTGGCGCTGCTCGCCTTAACTGGACCCCTGGGGGCGCTCAAGTGTGAGGCTGGCTGGCGCTGCTACGCAGAGCCGTGCCAGGGGCTTAATAAGTGACATTAAATGTCTACACGCATTAAGTAACCGTACTTAGGGCTTCTGCAAGGGCCACCAAGAGCCCCGAAGTGGTGGGTAGACCCCGGCGTCACGGGCCGCGCTGTAGGCGGCTCCGCAGGTCCTCTGCGCAGCCGTCCAGCCCCATGCGCTCCAGGGCCGCGTAGACGGCACCCAAGCCCGCGTGCTGCTGCTGGCGCCAGCGCTTGAGCATCTCGTACTGCTGGTCGCGGAAGCGGCCGACCTCCACCTCCACCGCCTCGATCTCCGCCTCGCGCAACCCGAGCGTGCGCATGAACTCCTTCCAACGCCGCGCGGGCACGGCGTCCATCACATCGTAGAGCTGCGGGCCAGGCTGGAGCGTGGTGGCCGCCGAGCCTGTAGGGGGCGCTGGCGAGGGCGGGGGCGGCAGGCCTGCGGGCAGGCCAGAGAAAGTCAATGGAGGGTGCTGGTAGGGGCAAGGGTCAGGGGCCAAATAGGGCAGGAAGGTCCACCTGGCCCATTAGGGGATGTGGGCAAGTGTCCACAGGAAATCACAGCTTATCACCTCAGATTCAGGAGAAGGGGTCAATCTCTCAGGTCACTGAAATCCCTTACCAGGAGCTCTGCTGGGCAGCTGGTCCCAGGACCATGTGGCCTCCAGGCAGGGTGCCTCCTGGGTCTGGGGAGAGCCAGAGGTACAGCTGTGGCCTACCAAATGGACAGGGTACACCTTCTCACTGCTGCTGGGTGTCACCAGAAGGGCAGGGCCGCTGTCCGGGGGTGAGAGATGGGTGGTCTGGAAGCCAAGAGAGACCCCCCTGGCTCAGCTTTGCTTGCTTAGCAAGGCTCTTGCCCGTGCTGGGGTCTCTCAGCAGGAGTGGGCACCCCTGACTCAGTCAGTAGACACATCTCCCATTCCACTTTCTCTGGGCAACTGTACCCTCTCCACTGTGACCCAGGAGAGGAGCCCTGTCCTCTGCCCGGAATGCCCTGCCCCTGCTGCCCTCTCCTTATTCCCCCAACCCTGGCATAGGCCTCCTGTTCATCCTACTGAACTGAGCACTCCTGTTTACCTATCTGGACCCTGTAGGCTCAGAGCTACTCAGAGATGCCTTCATTCACTGATAACTTGGCATATGTGTTTGTTAGGTCTCTTCAGTGCCTGGGATCCGAGTTATAATAAGGCCCAACCTCTCAGCTCTAGGAGACTTGCTCACGCTCCTCCCAGAATACTAGCTACTGAGAATCTCACCTGTAGGGGGGTCCGGACCTCCACACCAGTGTCATCTGCTGAGAGACACAGAGAGTCTAATGAACAATCAGGCAAGGCACTTGAACCTGGGTGCTAGCCCAGCTCCTTCTTGGGTTCCTCTGTACCCCACTCCCATCACTCTCTGCCTCAGTTTACCCACCAAAGCCAGGCCCAATGGGCTGTGGGCTACCCATCCTGACCCCAGGCCTTTCAGAATATGTGTGTGTTCGTACGTGCACTTACCAGGACCTATGGCCTTGCAAGGATGGCAGCGGTGGTATGTGTAGGTCAGGGTGGCACCAAGCAGGAGTGGGACCACCAGGCCTGCCACGAGCATCTGCACCCAGAACACTGAAAGAGCAGCTGGTGGGTGGCGGGTGGTAGCCATCCCCCGGCCTCCCTGTGGCCCATCCCAGCTCTCCCACTGGCGTTTCCAGTTCACCACATACTCTGCCTCCAGCCACAGACAGTCACGCAGGGCTCAGGACAGCTCCCAAGGGTGCTTCTGCAAGGGGAGGGGGAAATGCGTGGAGGGTGAGGTACACACCAGGAAGGACTGCTCAGGACCACCCAACATCTTCTCCACCCTGGAGGCCCTACCCTCCTGAGAGTCTCACTCTACCCAAGAATGTTCCCAAAGTACTGCTAAAATGTCACCAGTGTTCATACAATAGCAACAAATACCGCTTACTGAGCATCTAGACTAGACAGAGGGGCACTAAAATGTCAACTCTTGGATTTGCCTGTTTTGTTCCCTGTTGTTTCCCTAGTACCTGGAACAGTGTCTGGAAATAGTAGATACTCAAGAAACTTGGTGAGCAAATGAGTGACTAATCACCCCTTAACCATAGCCCTGGGGGAGCCTACTAACACCCCCCTGTTCAGATGGGGAGCCAACAGATTGAAGTAACTTGCTCAAGATGCCTCAAGGAACCAGGGGCAGATCTTGAGCCTCAGGCCAAGTTTTGAAACTACATTAACGTGACTCTCTAAGTGACACATCCTATCCTTAACATAGGGCCGGAAGAATTACTAGAGGAAAGTATGACATAAAGTAGAGACATGCCCCCTTACTTATCTGACATAAGGTAAATTCAGATTTCTCTTTACCATTCAAAGTTTGTCTGAAGTGGGGCCCATCTACCATAGAACTGAGTTCCCTCTTCCCTGCCCCTTGACCCCCACTCTGCTCCCAGCCTCCCTTCCCCCGGCCCCGGGCAGCCAGGAAGTTACGTGGGACAGGACACGCAGCTCTTGTCATATTCATAGAAGCCAGGCAGGCAGGTCCCACAGTGGGTGTCTCTGCTAGAACCTATGGTCCAGGAGATGCTGTGGGTCAGGATGGGAGAGGAGGAGGCGGGATGGGGTGGGGTGTGGGAGCCCAAAATGAGGGTACTCACAAGGTGTCTGCGTGTGTCGGTGCAGGGCCCCACAGTCTGTGCATGGGCGGCAGCGAAAGGGGGAACCATGCCGGCACTGGCTGACCATGCAGTCCATGAACCAGCCTGGCCTGCAGCCACAGTGGGTGTCTGCCACTGCTGAGCAATTCCTCAGGGCCATCTGGGGGGCTGGTGGGAACAGGGGGTGGGGAGACCAGGGAAAGCAGAGGCTGTCAGAGCCAGAGACCCCCACAGAGAGGTGGGACAGGTCCCCTGGAGAATGGAGATGCAGAGACCAGAGACAGGACTGCCCCCAAAGTGAGAGAAGTGTGGGGATCATCACAGACCAGAGGCTGGGGCACAGAGACAGGAAGGTCACAGGATGAGAGGGCACAAAGACATCCTGAGGCAGGACCAGGGTGGAGGCCCCAGAATGGTGTGGCATGTGGTAGCATGGGGTGGGCACGGGGGCCTCCTACCCAAAGGCTGGGCTTGAGCCAGCCGCTTCCTTCAGAAAGACCCTGGCCAGACGTGTTCTCAAGCAACCCCCACCCCCAGCACTAGGCAGCCCCTCACCCAGCTCATCACAGGCCTGGCAGCGGGCACAGCGGGTCTCGTAGTGGTTTTCCCGGGCCAGAAAGGTGCCCTGCGGACAGGGGAGGCAGGTGGCCGCGCCACAAGGCTTTGTGCAGGGGGCCTTCAGGTAGTGCCCTGTGGAACCCAGTGTGGTCAGTCAAAGGGGGCTTCCACCTTCCCCTCCCCCCATCTCTGGCTCCACTTTCAGCCTCCCCTCCCCTCATCCCTAGCCTGCCTACCTCCACTCCCCAGCCCCACCTAACCCTCACCTGTCTGTGGTCAGCCCTCACTTCCTCCCATGTCCCTCCCACCCCTTCAGCCCCTCACCTGCTGGACAGCCCTTGCAGCAGCCCAGACCACTCCGCTTTGGGAAGCTGTGGCCACAGTCACACCGGGGGCTGGGGGTGCTGGCCCGGGCACCCAGCAGCAGCAGGAAGAGGAGGGCCTGGGGACAGGGGCTGCTGACTCCCAGCCTGGCTGCCCAGGCGGGGGCCTCTCTCTGCCCGATCTCTCCCACCCCAGCGCTTGCCCTCAGAGCAGCCCATTTCCCAGGTTCTTGAGCAGAGGAGGTGCCCATGGGTGGGGGGTGAGACTGACTTCCTTCCCCTGGGTACAGATGGGGCTTGGGAGGAGCAGATTACAGGCTTCCTGCCAGCCCCGCATGTTGCCCTCCACCGGGCAGGAACCAGGCAGCCCCACCCCGACCCGTGCTTGCGGTAAGGAGGGGGACCCTGATTTTTCTCTGCCGGGGTCCCCAGAAGCCTCTGGCCCCTGACATGGTGCTTCCTCTCGGGGAAAGGGCCCCGCCCCCGCTGAACCTCTAACTCGGTAGGAAGAGGGACCCAGTCCCCAGGGAAGCCCGAAGACATGCAATCCCCTACCCTCCCATCCTCTGTCCCCTTCCTCTGCCGCCCCGCTCTCCCCTCCCCCCGTGTCCCCTTCCCAGGCAGGCCCCGGCAAGGCTCAAGGTCATGCCCCTGCGACCCTACTCACCGCTGCCGCCGCAGCACAGGTCCCGGGCCGCGGGCGCGGCTCCATGGCCCTGGGCGCCACGCTGGGCCCTCGACCAGACCGGGCTTCCCCCTCTCCGCCCGCCGCGGGTGGGGCCCAGCTCAGCGACCTCAGGCCCGCCCCGCCTGAAGAGCCCGCCTCGTGGGTGGGGGCCAGGGCGGGGCTGCCGGGAAGGGAGCCCCCAGCCCTCACCTGAGCTCACCTGAGGCACCTGGTGGGCAAGGTGCCCATAATGAGGGGCCGCATCCGGGTCCCACGCCTGGGTTCTAGCTCAACCCAGAGACTACCTCTTCTTAGAGAGGCAATCTCTCCTCTCCGGGTCTCAGAGGCACCCTCCAGCCATGAGGGCTTGGGCCAGAAGAACCCAGGTGGGAGGCCCACCCTCCCCACACAGGGCATGACCCTGCCCTGGAAGGCAGTCCAAGGGGGCCCGCTCAGTAGCCTGAGCCTGTAGCCCACCCTGGTGCCAGCTCAGAGGAGTGGCTTGGGGTAGGGCCCTCCAGGGCCCCATGTGGGGAGGGCACCTGGTGGGGGGCCCTAGTGGTGGACTTCATGGCTGTGGCGGGGGACAGGGCTGACCTGGGAGTACTGGTCAGGCGATTTCTGCCCCCACGAAGTCCCTTGTGTTCCCAGTCTTGCCCAGCGGTGGCCCACCACAGATGGAGGGGACAGGAGCCCAGGGGAGCACTGAGTGTACCTGAGTCCAGAAAGAGGGCATTCCAAAAGCAAAGGACTCTTTCCAGTGAAGTATATACAAGTCTTTATAAAAGAATCAAAAGCTCAATAAATATGCAACTTTACACAGAGCCCATCCCAAGGACTGGGAAGAGGGGGAGGGGGCTAAAGGCAGGGGAACCGTCGTCCCATTTGGTGCCAGATGGTGGAGGAGGGAAGGGCTGCCTGGGACCCCAGCCCTGGAGTCCAGCCCAGAGGACTGGAGGTCCTGAATTCAGAGAGCATTGGGCAAAGGACTCTGCCTAGGCTGGGGTGGGGGGGGGGACAGGCAGGTTAGTGACAGTGGTGACTGTCAGGGGGTCCTGCAGCCTGGGCCTCTGCTGAGCCCTCCTCCACTTCCATCCGGTCTGGCAAAGTGCAAATTGGGCCCTCGGGGGTGGTGGCGGTGTCCGGCTGGGCACTCCGGCCCGTGTGCACATTAAGGCAGCAGGTGGAGCAGGGGCTGGCACACCCCAGGAGGCATGTTGTCTGCTGTCCCTTGGTCAGTGGCACCCTTGGGGGCCTCCCTCTGCTCAGACCTCCCTGCAGTGGAGAGGAGGGGAGAGACAGTTCTTCCTTGGCTGACGGTATTCAGAGGGGCTCTGGCCACCCTCTCAGGCTTCTTCACTGCTGCCCACTGTGCACATCCTCGCCAGATGCTGGGGCAGGTCCCAGGCTCCCTCTCCCATCCCTGTGCCCAAGTGCCATCTGTTCCCAGCCTTGCAGTGCCCCCAGCACATTGGGCCACCTGTCCTCCACCCCAGGCCAGGCCACTCACGAGGCAGTGAGGGTGGAGTTAAGCAGCAGGGTAGTCCTGATTCGGTAGAGCTGGGCCAGCGTCAGCTTCCTGTGCTGGGCCGAGATCCCCGGGGGAGGCTCAGGCTGGACCCTGGTCGAGGCCCCGGAGGACAGCTCTCTGCTCCTCCTAGTGGGTCCTTCAGGCTCCCCACCTGGGCAGTGGGCTCGACCCTCTAGGTCTGCCAGCTGGGGGCCAGGGCCAGGTGCCCCCTGGCAATACCAGCTGGGCCCAGCTTCCTGACAGGAGCCCCGAGTCCTTGTGCCAGGGATGGTAGCAGCCAAGCAGACTTCCGACAGGCTGCGGCTCGGGGCTGCGGGCGCTCTGCGGGTAGTGGCCCCTGACAGCAGCTGGAGGAGGCTGGCCTCGGATTTGGACTTAAGCAGGTGGGGCAGGCAGGGCAGCAGCTGAACAGGAGTGCGGCGGCGGAGGCGGGGCGAGGGTGGGGGTGACGGGGCTGGTGGTAACTCTGGGGGCCGGGGTGCTGACTCCACCGTGGGGGCTGGGGCCATAAAGTCTTGCAGGGATGTGGGGGAAAGGGTGCCATAGGCGGAGTCCATGGAGCAGGAGCGGCCATCCACAGGGCCCAGGGGCAGCAGCTCGCTGGTAGGAGTGACAGATGAGGCGGTGGTGCTGAGAGAGGTCTCGTCTGACTGGGAGCTGAAGCGGTCGCCCCTGAATTCAGGAGAGGACAGCAACTCCCCAGGCTCTACCACCACCATGGCCAGGGTTTCCGTAGAGCCGTCCGAGGCACTGTGGGGGCCGAGAGGGGAGTCAGTCCAGCTAAAGGAAGCCTAGACGGCTGGACACAGAAGTTGAGAGCCTCTGCCCTCCTGAGTCTGAGGCTCAAAGACTGCAAGCAGGCAGCACGTGAGCCTGAAACACAGGTATCAGGAATGGCGTCTGTCATAACCACAGTATCTGCTGTCAGATATAGTCTAAGAATCTTCAGCTCAGCTCTGGGCAGCTACCACTAATAGATCAGAGTGGGCACTCAAGTTGAAATCCATTTGCCATCCCCGCTGGTGCGGGGCAGAGCCCCCCTCCCCATGCCCACTGGGTTCATATCATAAAGCCATGCACAGGGAAAGGGGTCCCACTCAGTGTTGGTCACCTTGGGGTCAGGAGTCCTGGGGCAGAGCACCTGCTCTGCTCCAGCTTGCTGGGCGCTCCCGGGCAAACGTACCAGTGCTGGGAGTCAAGGCTGTGGCTGCTTTTGCGCAGAATGGTAGGGGAGCTGGCAGCCGAAGTGCTACTCCCCCCACCTTCCTCCTCCTCCTCCTCCTCCTCCTCCCGCTCATCCTCCTCCTCTTCCAGGCTCTGCAGGTGCTGCTGGTCGCCTGGATGCTCCTGCACACGCAGCTGCTGCAGCTGGTTCTGGAGATGGGCATGCACAGGGGCCCCACAGCTGGTGAGCAGCAGCCCCCACCAGGCTGCCCTGCCAGGCTGCCCACCACTCTGCTCTCACCTGGGCATTGTAGATGGCATCCACCCAGCCACGGCACAAAGCCTGGCCACTGGCCTGGAACGTGTAGGCCCCCACAGCACTGTGGAACTCGTTCAGGTAGATGAGGAGGAAGGAGCCTGGTTAGGAAGGGCTCGAATCAGTGCTAGCTGGGACCAAGACCCCAGCCCACTGTAGGTCCCGCCCATCACAGCACCCCTCACCCCCATCATAGGTCCCACCCAGGAGCTGGGAGCCGGCCAACTCACCTGGGTCCCGAAGCTCCCGGCACACGATCTTGTCCACCAGCAGCGGTGGCCTGATGACCTTGGTCCTCTCGGCCTTCTTCACTGGCTTGGTCACCAAGAGCAGGTCAGTGAAGAGAAAGCAGTACACGTCCATCTGGAGATGGCGGGGGGTGGGGGGTAATGCAGGAAGAGCAGGAGAGGCCAGAGGTCAGGGCCAAGGCAGGCACCCTCCCCTGGGAGCACTGGTGCCAAGTACCTGTTTCCTTCCACCCCCACTGAACTGAGAGTAACATTCAAATGAAAAACAAGATGACTTTCTCTCATCCAGCTACTTACTTGTGACTTATGCCAGTTAAAAGTTTACATTAAAGAGGGAAAGGAAGGTGGTTTTAAAATCATGATTGGCAGGACTTCCTTGATTAAGAATCCATCTTACAATGCAGAGGACACTGGTACAATCCCTGGTCGGGGAAGATCCCACATGCCACAGAGCAACTAAGCTTGTTCGACTAGGGCCCGTGCTCTGCAACTAAGAGAAGCCACCACAAAGAGAAGCCCATGCACCAAAACTAGAGAGTCATCCTGGCTCACTGCAACTAGAGAAAGCTCTCACGCAGCAACGCAGACCCAGTGCAGCCAAATATAAATAAATTAAAAAAAAATCATGATTTGCAGACTCTGGGTTACACAGTGCTTGAAAAATTCATAGCTTCATAGCAAGACTCTAGGCTATTCCCAGCCTGCTCACAGAATGGGCCCCTCCCTCCCAACAGGAACACACTGTGGCACTGACAGGTGGGCTAGAATGGCACCTGATGGCTGGGATCCGGCTGCTGTATTTGTAAAAAGTAAACTGCAGGCAGAAAGTCATCCCTCAACACAATATTGTTAAGCGATTATCCTTCAATTACAAATAATTTTAAAACAAGAAAAAAAAAACAGTCATTCCTCACATAAAGGCACTAGTTCTTGAATTGCCACCCAAGGGACGGGGCAGCTAAGAATCACTGACTAGGGCCCGGGAGGTCCCGAGGAAGGGGTGGTTCAAACCCCACAGGGTAAGGGGGAGGCAAGGGCCCTGAGTGTGGAGAGGTTCCTGGAGTCACCTTGCTGTCCTTCCCCTCCTTCATTCTCAGGCTCCCTTCCAGCAGCAGCTGACGTGTCTCCTCAGGGGAGGCGCCAGGGATGGGAGCTGTCAGGTCCAGATGTAGAAATTCCTTCAGGAGCTGGGGGGTGGGGTTGGGGGCGGGGGCAAGAGAGGTCAAGGTCTGACCCCTCATCTCAGCTGGGAGACCTCAGATGAGATTCCCAGTTTGGCTCCCATCTGCCAGTGTGGCCCTTCCCCGCCCCCAGCAGGGCCAAGGACCCCCACACAGACGGAGGCACCCACCTTGTCCACCTCGTCGTTGCTGCCCTCCACCACCTCGTAGGCGTCGATGCGACTCACCACGGCCGCCAGCCGCTGCCGCTCCTGGCGCTGCCGCATGCACGCGTTCACGTGGTGGATGAAGCGCTCCACCGAGCCGATCTAGGGCGGGCGGGCCAGGGCAGCTCAAGGACCGGGTCAGGAGGGGCCGCCAGCCAGAGGGAGGGACCCTGCCCGCGACCCAGTTACCATAGTGACAACGGCCTCCTTGGCGCGCGGTTCGTCGGTCTTTCTTAGCACCGACTTGAGCAGCAGCGGGTACTTGGTGAGTCGCTGGTGGGGCTTGGCCAGCATGTCGCTCAGCTTCAGCCGCTGGCACTGCTGGTGCTTCTCGGCCCACTGCAGCGGGGAGGCGGAGCGGGACTCAGGGTGGGCCCCGCCACGGGCCCCAGGCCGCGCCCACCGCCATGCCCTCCGGCACGGGCCGCCCAAGGGAGCCCATTGCGCAGTGCCCTGGCCCCCCGGCGAGCCCCACCCGCCCTCACCGTGATGTAAGTTCGGAAGAGATCATTGTCGCGCAGCAGGCCGCGCATGTACTCCATGCAGCCCTCCTCCTCCATGCAGTAGCGGACGTAGGGCTTGAAGAGGGAGCCGAACTGGCGCGGGGCGGAACAGGCACAGCACCGGTTACCGCGCGCCCTCACCGCGGAAGGGGGCCCCGCGCTCGCTCCTCCCTTATTGCCTCTCCCCGACCACCAGGGGGCAAGCTTATTATCCCCGTTTTCCACACGAGGAAACAAACGGAGCCTCAGCGAAAGCGATCGGCCTCGGCCAGGTGGTAGCAAGGGCACACGGTCAGGTGGAGTTTCACACCACTGCGACCGACTCTGAATTCTACCCCTCTTGACTACCAGGAGTCATTCGGGCCACCAGTTGGGAGGGCGCTGGGGTGTTGGGCAGACGGGATTGGCGCCTCAGCCCTGCCTCTGTGTCCCTGCGTGTGTCCGACCTGATTCGTACCATCTTAAAGCCTTTGAGGAAATCCCCGGGCTGCAGCAGCTCCCGCGTGCGCCGCGCCTTCTCCAGCACCGGCGCCATCACGCTGCCCCACAGCCCGCGGTGCAGCCGCGCGATCTCAGGGATGTTGCTGAACAGGCGGTCCGCCTCCACCTGGGGGGCGGGGTTGGTGGTGGAGGTGCGCTCGGCCCCGCCCCAACCCATCTCTCTCCCGCCCTGCCAGCCCCGACCCCAGCCTTCTTAAGCACTATCCCATGCCGTTAGGGGGGCCCATCCCCCCGTTAGGGGCCGGGCCCCGCCCCTGCCCATCCTCTTCCCCGCCTCTCACTCTACCTATTAGCCCCGCCCGGAGCTTTCTTCAGCATCATCCCTCCTCCACAATTAGATGCCAGGCCCCGTCCCTCACCCACTCCACCAGTCAGCCCCGCCCCTGTCCCGCCCCTCCCTGGCTTTAGCCCCTCCCCACTCCCCGTTACTTCCTGGGACCGCCCCCTCCCCGGCCCCGCGCGGCACCTCACACAGCAGTCCCGACTCTTGCAGGTTCAGGAGGCAGCACAGGAACAGCTGTGGGGGCAAGGAGCACTGCGTCTGGAGTCGGGGGGGGGCTCCCTGTCCCGATGCCCCACCCAGACTCTAAGGCTCCCTTCGCCCCTTCCCCATCCTGGAGGCCTTGAGGCAGCCTGGGACAGAAAGGGTTCACCCTTTGAGAAAAGACCCAGTTCCATGGCCCAGCTGGGGGTCCCCCTACCCAGGCCCCACCTGGAGGGCCGCTCTGGCACACTGCCCTGGCGGCCACATCTGGAACTCTCTCCTCCAGCTCTGCCCTGGCTCTCTCTGGTTTCTGCCCAGAGGGTGTCTTCTTTGAGCCCACAAGCCCAGGACAGATGCTTCCCCAGATCAAAGTCCCTATACCAACCCTCCCCACTCCCAGTGCCTACCCATCCTGTCTCCACATCTAGGGTGTGGGCTGCTGGACACCTGGCATACAGCAGGTGTTTGGAAACAGCTGTTGAGTGGATGAGTAAAAGGATGAGGTCTGTGTTACTCAGCTCAAGCCAGCAGACTTGCCCCAAGCCCCCTCCCAATTCCCAGGGGCCCAAGGGAATCACCTCCACTCTGGGGTGTGGCCTGCCCCTACTCTCCTCCCACTTTGTTGCTTGGCACCTGCTCCTTCTGCAAAGGTCCAAACTCTGCTCAGGGACACCCAGAGGAGGCCATGGTGGGGGCGGGGGTGGGCAGGGAGGCGGGGTGGCTCTGGGCCCCACACTCACGTTGGTGATCACCCGCAGCTTCTTAATGTATGAGGCCTCCGTGTGCAGGAGCTCCCAGACCGCCTCCTGCTGGTGGCACTGCCGCCGGGTCAGCTTCTGTGGGGAGGGCAGGGTGTCTCCAGGAGCCCCGGGGTAGCCAGATCAGGGGAGCAGGTGGAGTGGTCCTGCATGCAACCTTTTTTCCCATTTGAGACACAGAGGCCCCCCAAGTTCTGGGCCAGCCAAGTGGTGCACCACACTTTCACCTTGCCTGAGTTCCTCCAAAGCTAGTTAATGATGACAGCAGCCTGGCACCCTAGGAAGGGCCCCGTGGAGTGAGGCAGGGGCGATAATGCCCTCCTTTCCCTGAGAAGGGGGGAGCTGTGGGGCAGGCGGGCGGCACCCACCTCATGCCCATCAATGAGCTCCCGCCAGCTGTCCTCCAGCCGAAGTCCAGCGTCGTCCTCATCCTCCTCTTCGTCACCTTCTTCCTCCCAGGAGTCATGGTCAAAGCGCAGCCTCCGGGGCAGCCTGGGCAGCCCGAAGAGGCCGTAGGCGTGCAGCTTGCCCTCCAGCTGCTCCATCTTGTCTATCTCCTGAGAGGAGACGCGTGGTCAGGGTCAGGGGTCAGGGGTCAGCCAGCCGCCCTGCCCCAGGGCACCCGGGCCCACATACCCGGCCATAGGTGCTGGTGCTGGGGCCTGAGCTGAAGAAGCCGCTGAAGCGACTGGCCGCCCGGTTCTTCCAGCTGTCACTACCACTGCTGCTGCTGCTGCTGCCACTGCTGCTACTGCTGGGCAGAGAGCAGCTGGAGGGTGTGGGGGGCTCCTGCCCAGGGATGCTTGCCTCCCCTAGGAACTCTGACATGTTCTTGCGTCGGCGACCAGGGGCCTGGCCGGGGAGCAAAAGTCAAGAGGCGGGTCCACTCTGACCCCCATGGCCCCACCCCATCATGCATTTCCAGGACCTCAAACCTGCCTGGGATGCAGGAGGGTCTCTGCATTCCCCCACCCTGTGTGGCCACCTCTCCTGAGACCTAAACATGTCCTGGGGGCTGGAAGGTCCAGAGAGGCGCCCCTGGGCCATGCCTCCCCCCACCGCCAACCCCAACCAGGAGCATAAAGCACGTGGGAGAACACAGAGTCACACACACTTGGGTGCACTTAGAAGCCCACGTCCAAGTGGATCCCTGATGAACGCTCACGAAAACAGCCAGTGACACACAGCTTCGCTCCCCACACAATGTCTGCTTGGACACACGTGCTCAGACTCTTTGTGCATGAACACTCAGAATTCCCAGGCCCATCCCCCTGCAGTGGGTTAGATCCACCCCGTACGCCCGGAGCCAGCCCCATTTCACAGAAGGGGGAGGAAAGCCCCCATCAGGAGCAGCAAGGGGCCCAGGTGACCTCCCCTCTGGCCCCTCCCCACCCCTAGCCCTGACACAGCCCCTCCTCACCAGGATATCCAGGCTCTCCCGGCGGCTCTGGGGGTCCATGCGCTCTTGGGCCGGGGGCCCAGCCCCGGCTTGCCGCAGGATCGGCAGACTCAGGGACTTGGAGTCCTTCACCCCCTGCTCCACCTTCCCCTCATCCCCTGGCTTGGCTGGGGAGGCATGTGGGCACAAGTAGAGGTCCTCAAAACCCAGGCCAGTGGAGGACGAGACCCTGGTCCTCTCTCTCCCTGGAGGAGCCAAACCAAGGCCTGGCTGCCCTCCCCCAAAGCCCCGCCTGCTAGCACCCTGGTTACCCTCCCCCAAAGCCCCACCTGCCAGCACCCTGGTTACCCTCCCCCAAAGCCCCGCCCTGCCAGCACCCGGCACTGCCGCCCAGCAGAGACACCTGTATGGTAATGAGCCTGCTCAAGGCCATGGCCAACGGGAACCTGAGCTGGGAAACAACACCCTCCCCAGAGGACCCAGTTGCGCCCCAGCTCCCCTGCTCACCTTTGACCCGCAGGTAGTGTCCCCCAAACCTGTAGGCCTCAAAGGTGAGGGACAGGGGCGTGTTGGACTGGTCCAGATAGATGTCCACTTTGCCCAGTGCAATGCCCTTCCTTTCAAATACTGGCAGCAGCACCTCCCTACCCCAGGACAGGAGGTGTGTGTGTTGGGGGCCATCATATGAACCCCTCACCCTGCCCAGAGACATCACATGAACCCCCACCCCATCCCCCCAAAAGAAAAGGGAGACCCCAGGGGGATCACACCCAGGTTCATACATGCACACACGAATAGGAGGTTCACACATGTATACACAAGCCAACATGCCCTCGCCCTCACACGTTCGTGTTGACACACCAGGGCAGACCCTGTCACATGCCAGTCCACGCCCCAGGGGTGGGTCACGTCCACTCAAGCATGGCTCCCAGGCCCTCACTGCACATGAGTGGGGTGCCCATGAGGGAGGACACACTCGTCTACAGGCCACCACACAGACACACAGTCATACCTGCTGAGGCCACAACTGCCCCCAGCTCCCTTCTCCCCTCAGCCCCATCAAGCCCTACCCCAGAGACTTCTTTTTCATGGCTGGTACAATCTCCGTCTCAATGTCCACGTTCAGGTCAAATTTCAGGGTGAAGCACTCCTTGCTTGGGTCCTGAGCAGACATGCATCTCAGCGTCTGCACCCCTAGGGCCCTCCCCTCCCCACCCCAGAGTCCTAGTGAGCACAGGGATCTCCCTGTCCTTTTCTATCCCAGGGAGGGCCCCGGCAGCCCTCCTGCTGGAGGCAGGAGCTCCTGGAGCATCCCCCACCTGGGCTAAGGTGGGCAGGGCTGGGCTGCAGGGCTGGGCAGTGACAGAGAGACATGCTCACTCCACGCCCCATCCCCGAGTTCCTGGAATTCAGAGCAGAGAGGCCCAGCCTCGAGAATGGAAAGGGCCCAGGAGGGGCAGAGGCTGGTGGGGAGGGGCCTGCTCTGCCAGCCTGGCGGCTCCTTACATCTGTATGTCTTCTCCTGGCTTTCTTCTTGGAGAGTTTCAGGCCTGTGCTCTTTCGGTCCCTGCAAGGAAGCCAGTCAGGGCAGAGGTTGGAGGCGTGGGTGGGCTCTCATCAGGGTGGGATGTGGGTAGGCCCCAGTTGGTGACCCACCCCTTTCTGACTGTAGGTCGCCAGGTAACTCAGGTTGGCTCAGGCAAGCAGGGGTGGAGGTGGGGAGGGGCTCACAAGGAGCTGTGCGCCCCCTAGTGGCCAATCCAGGAGTCATACCCAGGGTCCCTAGACAGGTAGAAGTCTGCCCCCAGAAGCCCTAGAGGCTCACCCTCCAGGAATCTGGGTGGCAGCAGGGGCTAGGAGGGGTCTCTGGTCCCTAGATCTGTGACCTGACACCCAGCCTTGGGAGCTCCCAGGTGTCTTCTCCGCCCACCAAACCCCTCACCTACCCCTTGCCATCCATACAACTCTCCTCCTCCTCCTCCAAGTCCACGGCAGGGCTGGTGCGCGGGGGGCATGACCGGGTGGACACGTTCCGAGCCAGGACAGAGCCTGTGGAGTAGAGCGGGAGTGGGGTTGTGCCTGTCTCCCTGTCCCCAGTCCCTTCCTTAGTCTTCCAACATGGCAGTCTCCAGAGGAACCAAAGCCATCTATGGACCCTGGGACCCCGCCTCCCTAACAAGCCAGGGCCCCTCAGTTCTGTGAGGAGGAGTCAGTCACTGCTTATCATTTATCCATCCCCAGACTCAAAAAGACGCAAGGGCCCTGGAATGACATCCTGGGTGATGCCCTGCGCCCAGTACAAATCCACCTCAGTTTACCCATCTATGAAATAGGCATAAAGAAGCGCTGCCTCTAGGACTGTTGCAGGGAGGGACCAAAGTCCATGGCTCTTTCTTGCAGGTGTCCCCTCTCCCCTCCCCTTTCTTGCAGGTCACCACTGTGACCACACCCAAAGTCCCAGGGGGCCCTGGGGAACAGTCCTTTTGTCCCTCTGACCAGCTGGGGAAGGAGACAAAGCCACTTCAGCACAGTCAGCTGGCAGTGGGACTGGGCCAGGTGCCTGTTCAGCAGGAGGGGTTTCTTGTTTCCTGCTGCAAGTTCCTTCTGACCTGCCCATCCCACCTCCCACTGCCTCTGCTCACTGGCTGCCTGGCTAGAGGATCTGCCCAGAAATCCCCTGCCTGGAGGAGAAGACAGAAGGGCTTTCTCCATGCTGGCCTGGGCAGGGGCAGAGGCAGGTCCATCGAGAAGCACCCGGCCCCTAGAGAAGACAGGCTGGCCCTCGAGCAAGGCCGGTCCCCAACTTTTCCTCTTATTAAAAAACTGGCAGGGCGGAGGATGGCAGGAAGGGATAGTTAGGGAGTTTGGGATGGACATGTACACATGGCTGTATTTAAAATGCATAACCAACAAGGATCTACTATATAGCACATGGAACTCTGCTCAGTGTTATGTAGCAGCCTGGAAGGGAGGAGGGTTTGGGGGAGAATGGATACATGTATATATATGACTGAGTCCCTTCCCTCTTCATCTGAAACTATCCCAACATTGTTAATGGGCTATGCATGCATGCTAAGTTGCTTCAGTCGTGTCCGACTCTTTGCAACCCCATGAACTGTAGCCTGCCAGGCTCCTCTGTCCATGGGATTCTCCAGGCAAGAATACTGAAGTGGGATGCCATGGCCTCCTCCAGGGGATCTTCCCGACCCAGGAATTGAATCTGTGTCTGTCTCCTGCATTAGCAGGTGGGTTCTTTACCACTAACACCACCTGGGAATCCCTGTTAATCAGTTATACCTCAGTACAAAATAAATTTTTAAAAAACCATTTGTGGAACAAAAGGGGCAGCAGTGGATTTGGGTTTCATTGTTCACAGTTGACTTGTGTCCTTTCTCACGGCCTTGTCATGATGCCTACAGTTACCAGGACCCTGTGCCCCCAGGCAAGGGCTCTAGGGACTGGTCCCTCCCCGTGCTCACCTTGGGGGGGCAGGTCGAAGCGGACGTGCCCATCATAATGCATGGCGCTGTGGAACTTGCTGTCACAGGCCTCACAGAGGTTGAGGGGGCCCCGGTGGTGTAGCTGCTGGCAGTCGGCGTGGTGGCATACCTATGTAGGAAAGGATGGGGACAGGGTGGACCCAGACCCCTGTGGTACACGGGGCCCCTGGCCCTACAGGGGCTGCTCTTCATGTCCAAACATCCACGTTCCACAGGGGCCGTGCTTATTAATTTATCCATCAAGTGTTTCCCAAGCACCTACAAGGTGTCCATTCTGGGGGATGCAGAGAAAGCAAAGCCCTGCCCACAAGAAACACAGTGCAGAGTAAGTAACCACGAAGCAGGTGCTCCCAGGGCCTCTTCTGGAACACAGGCAGAAAGGGCCCCAAAAAGTGAGGCTGGGGCTGCCCGTCAGTTTGCCCAACTCAGTGTCATCAAACAGAATGCCTCCCCGTCCTCCATGCCCAGGGCCTCTGCCCTCAATTCTATGACCTGTGCAGCCCCCGAACAGCTGACCACCCTGGATTTCTAAGTCAGGGTATGGAGGGGCTTATGGAGGAGTCAGGGAATGATGCTGGCATCTGGGTGCCTATGTGGGACCCATGGGCCGTTGCTTAGTGACGTGACCTCAGATTTACCCATTCACTCCAGTCTGCTCTCATCCCCATCCCCAGGGATGACCTTCCTATCTCCTCCATCCCCTAAGCATCCCAAACTCACACCCCATTGACCCACTGCCTACTTTTCCAGGGAAACAGAAGCCACCAGAAGGCACTCCATGAGCCCCAACCACCACAACCACCCACCCATCCTGGGCTGTGGAGGCTTCACCCTGCCCCAATCCCAGACCAGTCTTCCACCGAGACCCACCTCTCACCAGATCATTCCCATGGTCAAACCAACCCTATTCTCCAGCTCCAGCTCCCCCTCCACTTATAACTAAACTCTGTAAAACCAGGCATCCATAACCACCAGTTCCTGTTCTCTCCTCCCATTACCCTTTATTTTCTTTTCCCTCAACTTTTTGTTTTAAAATAATTCAAACCTTCAGAAAGTGGTAAGAATAGTACAGTGACATCTTCACACCATTCTAGCTCCGCCAGTCATTCACATTCGCCACACTGCTCATGACACCCCTCCCCTGGTGAGGAAATCGACACCACCTGGGAGCACAGATGTTCTCGTGCAAAACCCCACACAGCTCTATGTATGTCACACTCGTGGAAACTCAGTGATGATACTTTGTCCAACTTTAGTCTCCCTTGGCATTTCCACAAGTGTCTAAATAATGTCCTTCACAGATTTTTTCCCCACATGGTTTTCAATCAAGGTTCATATGTATGTACGTTTTGCCGTGTTTGTTTATCCCTTTAAGAATAAATGCCCTGGGACTTCCCTAGTGGTTCAGTGGCTAAGACTCCAAGCTCCCAATGCAGGGGGCCTGGGTTCAATCCCTGGTCAGGAAAGTAGATACCACATGCCGCAACTAAGAGTTCACATGCCAAAACTAAAGAGCCTGCATGCCTCAGTGAAGATCAGAGATCCTGAGGGATGCAAATAAGAGCCAGTACAGCTAAATCAATAAATAAAATATACATATATATATTTAAAAAATAAAAAAAAAAAGAATGAATGAATATCCCACATTTTCCACCCTGTCTTTCAGGACATTGAAGCAGCCAGGCCAGCAGTTTTGCAGAAAGCCCCTCCTTATGGATTTGTCTGGGGGTCTCGCATAGTTTGCTGTCGTTCAGTTGCTCAGTTGTGTCCGGCTGTAGCACAGACACCACGGACTGTAGCACACCAGGCTTCCCTGTCCTTCACCATCTCCCGGGGCTTGCTCAAACTCATGTCCATTGAGTTAGTGATGCCATCCAACCATCTCACACTCTGTCATCCCCTTCTCCTCCTGCCTTCAATCTTTCTGAGCTTCAGGGTCTTTTCCAATGAGTCAGCTCTTCACATCAAGCGGCCAAAATATTGGAGCTTCAGCTTTAGCATCAGTCCTTCTAAAGAATATTCAGGATTGATTTTCTTTAGGATTGACTGGTTTGATCTCCTTGCAGTCCAAGGGACTCTCAAGAGTCTTCTCCAACACCATAGCTCAAAAGCATCAATTCTTCCCGCATAGTTTAAAGATGAGCATATGTGCAGGGACAACAGAGAGTGGACTGTGTCTTCCTCAGTGTGCCCGAGTGCCAGACCATCTGGGGATCTCACTGTATCGTGTTTGTTTGCTTTAATATATACTTATTTGGCTGTGCCGGGTCTTAGTTGCGGTTGACAGGCTTAGCTGCCCTGCTACATGTGGGATCTTAGTTCCCTGTCCCCTGTATTGGAAAGTGGATTCTTAACCACTGGACTACCAAGGAAGTCCCCTCGCTGTACTCTGTAAAGGCGTGTTCTCTCTCTGTAATGAGTAGATACAGGGCTTCTCTGGTGGCTCAGTGGTAAAGAATCCGCCTGCAGTGCAAGCGACCCAGGTTCAATCCCTGGGTCAGGAGATCCCCTGGAGAAGGAAATGGCAAACCACTCCAGTATTCTTGCCTGGCAAAGCCCATGCATGGACTGGGGAGCCTGGCAGGCTATGGTCCATGGGGTCGCAAAGAGTTGGACACGACTTAGCCACTAAACCACCAATGAGTAGGTAGTCCTGGGGTGACACTTTGAGATAGCCTGCTCCCCAGTGATTGCACACTCCAGGACTTTAGTCCTCACTGACGGCTTTTGCCTAAATCAAACTATTACTATGATGGTTGCAACCGGAGATTTTCTAATTCTTCCATTTTCTCTCAGACCCTCTCCCATCAATTCTGCTCCCTCCCCAATTTGCTCTTCTAAGGTCTCTGCTGACATCCACACTTCGAAGTCCTCTTGCTTGTTTGCCCAGGACCCAGCATTTGACATGGTCTCTTGGTAACCGTTTCTTCCTCGGCCCCCAGGACCCATGCCTTGCCTATTCCCTCCCCTCTCAGGCCCCTGGCCTGCTTCCTGCTCTCTCCCCATCTGTGGACCCCTCCTCATTTTACCCACACCCACTGTCCTAGGGAGGGCTCCCAGGTGATCTGTCCAGTGGGGACCAGGCCCAAGACTCTGGACCCACCTTCTCCATCCTCCTCCTGGATCCCAACAAGCATCTCAAACTTAAAAGGTCCTCACATGAGCTCCTGAAATTTTCCACATGGCTCAACCCATCTCAATTACTGGCAACACCTTCTGGCTATGCTGATGTTATGTGCTGAATTATGTCCCTCAAAAAGATAGGTTCAGGGTATTCCCTGGTGGTCCAGTGGTTAGGACTTGGTGCTTTCACAGCCATGGGCCTGGATTCAATCCCTGGTTGGGGAACTGCTGTTGTTTACTTGCTAAGTCATGTCTGACTCTTTGTGACCCCATGGACTGTATGTAGCCCATCAGGCTCCTCTGTCCATGGGATTCTCCAGGCAAGAATATGGAGTGGGCTGCCAATTCCTTCTCCAGGGGATCTTCCTGACCCAGGAATCAAACTGGCATCTCCTAAACTGGCAGGCAGATTCTTTACCACTGAGCTACCTGGGAAGGCCTGGTTGGGGATCTAGAATCTCACAAGCCAGGTGGCACAGCAAATAGTTTTGTTTTTGTTTTTTTTTTAAAAAAGATAGGTTCAGTCCTAACCCCCAGCACCATAGAATGTGCCCTTGATGGAAAGAGGATCATTACAGATGGCATTAGTTAAGCTGAGGTCATAATGGGGTCTGTAATCACACAGGATAGAGTATGGACTAACCATTTGACCGGTATCCTTATAAGAAGAGAAGAGACACAGAGAGGGGACACACAGTGAGAAGCCGTGTGGCAACAGAGGTGGTGACTGGAGTCATGCATCTACAAGCCAAGGGATACTGAGGAACACCAGGAGGCGCCAGAAGCGGAGGAAGTGAGGGAGAGTCCTCCCCTGGTAACTTCCAAGGGAGAACGATCTGACCACATCTTAATTTCGGACCTTTGGCCTCAGAACCGAGAGAATAAACTTCTGTTGTTCTAAAGCCACCCTGACTTGTTATGACAGCCCCAAGAAAATATTTTAGGCCAAAAACCTTGGGGTCACCTGTGATCCTTCTGTTACCCATCATCCAGGCAGTCTAACACGTCTTCAGGCGCCACCCTTAATATCCATAGTTTCAAACCAGCCACACTCTCCAGACCAGCTTAGCTCCCATAGCCTCTTAGCAGGATGACAGGGCCCCAGAGCTGGTCACCCTACACCCATCCTTGGCCCCAGTCTGTTCTCCATGAGCAGCCGCAGTGGACCCAGTTCAAAGAGGAGTCACACTGCTGCTGCTGCTGCTAAGTCGCTTCAGTCGTGTCTGACTCTGTGCAACCCCATAGACAGCAGCCCACCAGGCTCCTCTGTCCCTGGGATTCTCCAGGCAAGAATACTGGAGTGGGCTGCCATTTCCTTCTCCAGTGCATGAAAGTGAAAGTGAAGTCGTTCAGTCGTGTCCGACTCTTAGCGACTCCATGGACTGGAGCCTACCAGGCTCCTCCGTCCATGGGATTTTCCAGGCAAGAGTAATGGAGTGGGGTGCCACTGCCTTCTCTGAGGAGTCACACGGAACTCCTCAAAACCCTGCAAGGGCTTCCCATCTCCCGCCAAGGCAGGTGACCTCGGGGGCCTCCTGTCCTTTTCTCCTAGCTCCTTACACTGCCCCCACCCACCAGCCTCCTGCCTTCCCTTTTATTGGGCTTCCCAGGTGGCGCTAGTGATAAAGAACTGACCTGCCAATGCAGGAGACACAAGAAACACAGGTTTGATCCTTGGGTTGGGGTGATCTCCTAGAATACGAAGTGGCAACCCACTCCAGTACTCTTGCCTGGAAAATCCCACGGACAGGGGAGCCTGGCAGACTACAGTCCATGGGGCCAGAAAGAATCGGACATGACTGAGCCACTGAGCATGCATATATTTATTTATTTGACTGTGCTGGGTCTTTAGTCGCAGCACTCAGGGTCTTTAGTTGTGGCATGCAGGATCTTAGTTCCCTGACTAGGGATTGAACCCAGGTCCCCTGCATTGGGAGAGCAGAGTCTTGGCCACTGGACCACCAGGGAAGTCCCTCCTCCTGCCTTCTCGGACATGCTTCTTCAGATGTGCCCCACCTCTGAGCCTTGGCATCTGCTAATCCCTCAGCCTGAAACACTTTCCCAGACACTGAAATAACCAGCTACCTCCCTTCCTGCACACCTTCACTCAAAAGTCACCATCTTCCCCTTCTAAGGTTTCATTCCTCCACATTCACTCCCTGCCCCCGCCTTCTCTCCTTAACACCTTCCACTGGCAGGCAGTCTGCGTGTCTCACTTTGTTGCCTCCACACCCTATCAGCTCTACAAGGACAGCAGTTTCAGTCTTTCAGGTTCACTGACTGATCTCATCCTAGCCGTTCAGTAAGTACTGGTTTGATTATTAAGTAGCATGATAGAGGACCACTGGAGATTTGGGCTGGAGAGAGCCTGATCAGGCATCTTCTTTAGTCTTTATTGAACTGGTTACAATATTGCTTCTGTTCTGTGTTTTGGTTTTTCAGCCCAAAGCATGTAGGATCTTAGCTCCCCGACCAGGGATCAAACCCACACCCCCTGGGATGGAAGGAGAAGTCTTAACCACTGAACCACCAGGGAAGTCCCAGGGATTTTCCTTTTAATATTTGTTTATTTCTTTGGTTGTGCCAGGTCTTGGTTGCCACACATGGGATCTTTAGTTGTGGTATGCAAACTCTTAGTTGTAGCACGTGGGATCTAATTCCCTGACCAGGAATTGAACCTGGACCCCCTGCGTTGGGAGCGCAGAGTCTCAGCTACCAGACCACCAGGGAAGTGCCCATATTAGGAATTTTGAAGATGACAGACAGGGTAAGGATGGCCTAGACAGCAGAGAAAATGGCCAAAGACAGGAAAGAAGAGGAAGCTGAAAATGTCTGATCATTTATAACGTGATTGTCATGTGCCAGGGGCTGCACTGAGGGTTCCTCATCCCATGAGGTAGGGGCTAGGATTGTCTGTATTTTACAGAAGAGGAAAGTGAGGCTCAGAGAGGTTAAGCAACTTGTTTAAGGTCACACAGCTAGTGGAGTCAGGACTTGAACCTAGGGTATGTAGCTCCAGATCTCACATTTTCACCACATTCACACCATTTCTTGGTAGCAGAGAAGGGAGAAAGGAGTGGGGCCCTCCTGACAGAGGGCTGGGCTTCACGGATACAGGAACCCCTGCAGTGAGCATCTCATCCTGACAACAAATCCGAGGAAGCACTTGTCCTTTCTCCCCGGGAGGCTCACAGCCAGCCAGCTCAGCAGCCCTCTCGCCCTCTGTGTCCAGCCTGGCAGTCAGTCTGGCACAGGTGCCCCATGCTGACCCCTTCCAGGCCTCTAGCAATTTCCCTGACAGCTTCATTTTTCTGGTGCCAGGCTTGGCATTGGGTAGTGGGGCTGTGGACTGACCAGCTGCCCAGGCCCTAGCCTCACAGTGGGTGGGGGGGGGGGGCGGGTGACATGGCAAGAGCCATGCTAGGTTGTGGGTGTTCTGGGTTGAGGTGGGGGTGGTTCTCTGGGACTCTTCCAGTCCAAGTCCTTGGTTCTGTGCCACAATCTTGTTTTAAAACCTAACCAGTAAATGTGCTCCCACCAGGCTTCTCCATCCATGGAATTCTGCAGGCAAGAATACTGGAGTGAGTTGCCATTTCCTACTTATAACATCTATAATACCACTGCATAGCATACAGATCGCCACTAAGTAAATACTAACTGAATGTACTAACCAATAGGTGGGCTTCCCAGGTGGCACAGTGGTAAAGAATCCACCTGCCAATGCAGGAGACAAGAGTTCAATTCCTGGGTTGGGAGGATCCCCTGGAGGAGGAACTTACTACTGATACTAATGCTAATTTTTTTTTTTATGGTTTAGTTCTTTCTTTTTATTTATTATTATTATTTTACTTTACAATATTGTATTGGTTTTGCCACACATCAACATGCATCCGCCACAGGTGTACACGTGTTCCCCATCCTGAACCCCCCTCCCACCTCCCTCCCCATACCACCCTCTGGGTCATCCCAGTGCACCAGCCCCAAGCTTCCTGTATCCTGCATCGAACCTGGACTGGCAATCTGTTTCTTATATGTTTCTTATATACATGTTTTAATGCCATTCTCCCAAATCATCCCCCCCTCCCTCTCCCACAGAGTCCAAAAGACTGTTCTATACATCTGTGTCTCTTTTGCTGTCTCGCATACAGGGTTGTCACTAATGCTAATTTTAACAAGAGTCCAGCTGGTGGCTGACCTCCTTCCATCCTCCCAGCAGGCCCCAGGCTCAGGGACACCAGGATGATGTGAGAGTCAGGCTAGGATCTGAAGCAGGTGAGTATTCAGCGGGTTGAGGATGAAGTTCTGAGAACCCCCAGGGAGGGAGGCTGAGGCTAAGGTAGGCACAGCCCACACTGTTCTCACACCTCCATCTCCAAACTCCAGGGTCTCCACAACTCCCTCCAGGATTGGGGGTCTCCCCATCACTTTTAAAGCCCTTTCCCAAAACCAAACTCCTGAGCCTCTTCCCTCAGACCCAGGGTCTACTCCCCACCTCCTTGCTGCCCCCTCACGCCCCCCCACAACCCCTCCCTAAGGGCAGCAGCAACCCTGCCAGCCAGGGAGAGACAGCAGGGTCCGAGGCCAAAAGTTCTCAGGACTGAAGCCAAAGAGACGAGAGTGGAGGCGTTACTGCATGTCCAAAGGCAGAGAATGGGCGGTAACTTTACAAATAATAGAGGGGCCTGGGTTTCTTGGGGAGCACGACCAAGGCTGACTCCCCCAGGGATAGGGCATGGAGAAATCAGTCTTCCCAGTCCCACCGGGGTGGCCTCAGAAGCAGGAGTAGGAGGGGTGTGGGCAGGGCCTGGGCAAAGGAAGGAAAGGGGAGGGTGGCCAGTGCAGGCCCTGGGACCCACAGGTGTGTCCGGAGTCAGCCCAGACACAAAAGGCCAGGGTCTGGCTGTCCCCTCCGCTGCTTGGTCCCCTTGGTGCCAGGGTGGGGGATACATCTCAAGCCCCCAGCCCTTCATCGCTTCCCAAGCCCCTCCTCCCCCCTGCACCCCCGCGGTGTGCACCCCGGGGCAGGGGGCTGGGCCGCCGAGTACCGGATCCGCTTAGAGACGCGCGCGGAGGAGCGACAGAGCACCCGCCCCGGCCTCCCCGCCCGGCCCCCCGCGCCCGTACCTGGCCTTCCCCGTTGCGGCCACGACCCCCTGCCCAGCCGGGCTCGGAGTCTCGGGAGGGCAGCCCGGGGCTCGGCTTGGAGGCCGCGCGGCGCCCGGAGACGCCGGGTCCCGTCCCCATGGCGGCCGGAGGAAGCGGCGGTCTGCGCCGCCCGCCGGACAAAGCGCGGAGCCCCGCTTCCTGCCATTGTGCGGCCGCGCCCGCCCGCCGAGCGCGCCGGGGACCCCGGGGGGGCGGGGAACACCCTCCCGCCGGCAGCCCCGCCCTGACCCCACCTCCCCCCTACACACAAAGGTCCCAGGCTCAGAGGGTTCCCCCCCTCCGGGGACCTCCTTGGATGCCGGGGGCAGGGGGGCCCGCCGGTGACAACCCCCCTCACCTTGACTGCGGAACCCCGGCCCCGCCCAGTCCCGCGGGCGCCTCAATTTGCTGTGACCGCCACCCCCCACCCCCCGACAAAGCGAACGACTGGGCATAGGAGCTCCCCCTGGCCAAAGGGCATCTTATCCCCCTCCCTCCAGTCCTGGGGACCCCCGCCCCAGAGCCTGAGCCCGCAGGACTTCTTCTCCCTCCCGTGAGGGAGCTTCCTTAATGCTGGTGGCAGAAGAGGGGGGACCGGACCAAGGACACATCACATCTCCCTAGGGGTCCTCGGACCCCACTTCCCGTCCAGACCCGAGGATATCTGACTCCCTTCCCAATCCCAGCCACACAGCCGGCGCTCAGAGGCCTTCTTGAGGGTCATCTTAGTATCGCCCCGCAATCCAAGAGACCCCCGCCTCAGAGCCTGAGCCCGGGGGACCCCCGCTCCCACTGCCCAGGCCAGGCAGAGAAGCAGATTGGGGCTGGTGACCACAGGTGGAGGCAGCGGGCAGAAGGCAGGTGCGCGGGGCGGAGAAGGTGGTCTCTGGGGTGCGCCCAAGAGTAGAGTGAGAGGAGGCGTCGGGACAACCCCGCAGCCCAACTCAGCTTTCCACGAAGCCTCTGCTGCTCCAGGCTGGCACCCACCGCCCCGCACCCCTCCCCGGCTCAAGGCCACGTGGGAGCTTCCGGTGCCCTACCGCCAGAGGGCGCTCATCAGAGCCCGAGACGCAGACCAGGAATGGGGTGTGGTGCCAGGAGCCGCACTGTAGGTCGTCAAAGCGCTTTCACACTCACTCCCGCGAGGTGGAGGCGGGCACTGTTATCCTCGCTCATCGAGTGGGGGGTAAAGTGACGAAGAAGTCCACAGGCAGGACTGACACCCAGGCTTCTGACTCTGGGGTTCTGGAATGGCCTCCCTGGGGCACTCCTCAGTACTCATGGGGGAGGGGGACACGCTGTCATCAGCCCCATCCCCTAGACAGCTCCCCCTCAGTCTGGTTCTGTGGGGGGAAGACGGTCTCTGCAGGTTTTGCGAGGAGCAGCAATTTATCCATCTATCCCGGCCAGGAGGTTTCCACGGCTGTGTCCCCTCCCACATCCTGAGTGGCCCTCTTTCCACACCATAGGCAAATCCTTTAAAACTGAAACCTGACCATGTCACTCCCCCGCCCCCCACCCAACCCTCCTGTGACTTCCCATCTTGCTTAAAATAAAACCCCAATTGTGGCCTGGATCCTACCTTGCCCCCCTGGCCGGTTCCACATGGTGGGCCGCCATGCTGGCTTCCTTCATCCCTACAACTCACTGAGCTCAGAACCTGCTCCTCTGTGTTCTGGAACACCATGTGCCCTTGATCTTCCCAACAGCTGGCACTGAGCCCCAATTTAAATCCTACCTCTCCAAGGAGGCCGTTACTCTTCTCTCCAAATAAACACCCCCTTACCCCGGAACTCTCAGTCCCCTTAAGTTGAATCATTTCCTCCAAAGCATCTATTTATATTATGACCTGAAATTATTTCCTTTGTTCACTTCTTGATTATCACTTTTCCCTGCTAGACTATTCTCTCCAGAGGCTAGCAGTCTTGGCTGTCTGGCCCATGCTTCATCTTTGGCACTTAGAACAGTCCTGGCCACCACAGGTACTCAGTGTAGACTAAGATGATGAATGGACAAATGAAGACAGGAGGAGGGGCTTCATGCCAGAGAAGGCCATTAGGGACAGGAAGGTCTTGGCTAGGATGCCCCTTCCTGTGGCCAACGGTTAACAAAGCTTTCTCTATTGCCTGTCCACGGCTTCTCTCCATCCCTTCCAGCATCCATGACCTTGGCTTGCTGGCCCCAGGCAGGTCAGCTTCTACCTCAAAACCTGGTGGTGTTGTCCAAGCCCCCTGCCCCTGCTGCTGCCCCCCAGGCCAACCTCTGAGCACACCTAAGTGCCAGGCCTATGCCAAATCCTGTTCACTCTTCTCAGAGACCATAAGAAGAAGATACTGTTACTATCTCAATTCAACAGACAAAGACACTGAGGTTTGGAAAGGTAAAAAAAAACTTGTTCTAACAGCGGATGCCCACTGGACCACCCCCTGTGAGCCTCAAGCACAGAGAAGCCGTGGTGACATGAAGACCAGCCAAGTGGTGGTTTGGGCAGCAGGGACTTGAGGTCCACCCCCTTGAGGACAGGGCAGATCCCCAAGCCCACCAGTCTGGGGTAGCCAGGTTGCATCGAGTAGAGACCATCAGGACTGGGCCAGGACAGGTCAGCAGAGGTCACTGGAGTGACCAGGTTCTGGCCACCTTGAGTCACACTCCTGCTTGGGTTCTCCATCCAGGGCTGGGGCTGCTCCTTGGAGGGCCAGGGCCCTGCTGTCCCAGGGCCAAGAGTGCAGGGTCAAGGAACCTGTGGAGCAGGGGAGGAAAGGAGCCCTGCACAGGGAAGGGAGGAGGCCTCGGCAGGCTTCGAGGTTCCCACCTCCTCGCTACATAGGGAGCTGAAATAGCCCATGAGCAGGCCCAAAAGGTCCCAGCCCCTGACTCCCTGAGGAGGGGGCCCCTCCCTAGCCCAGCCCCAGCTCCAGGCTCATGAGTCAGGACTGGCTTGTTGAAACTGATACCCAGAAACCAGATGCCACGGCTGATGAATAATGGAGTCTCCAAGGCAGGAGCCCCCTGCCACTCCCGCCCTGCACCACCTCCCCAGCCCCAGAAAAGCAGAGGCCTGTGGGCTTCCCCTTCCCCAAAGTGGGTTGGGGCCCCAGCCTAGTCTGCAGTGGGAGAGGGGAGGTCACAGGTCTGGGGCCAGCTCTGTGTTCTGTCCACAGGAGACTGGCCTGGAACCAGGAGTTGGGGCTCTCTGGCCAGGGGGACACCCCTGCCCGGGGCTCCCTACCCAAGCTAAGCTCCCCTAAGAGGCTCCCAGCCCCGAGGCTCCATCTGGCACCTCAGAAATCTAGGGGTGGAGGCTGCATGCATGGGCACGTTAGCCAGGGAGGAGCCGGCTCTGCCAGGCTGCTCTCCTCTCTAAACGCCCCATCTGGCTCCTCCCTTCCCCTAGGCCTGGGCCTCACCGCTTGTTCTCAGGTTCTGGGGTCCCCCTGGAGGCAGAGCCTGCTCTAAGGACCTGCCCTGTGCTGGGCAGATGGTAAGGGTGTAGAGAACCTCTCCGCAGGCCAGCTCCACGCCACCAAGTCCAGAAGCCAGTGCGCCCTCTTCCTCCCCAGGGAGCCAACCAGCTGGGACCAGTGGGTACTAGGCGGAAAAGGAGAGGCTGTGTGGTCCATGAACTTTGCCCCCTGCCCAGGTCCTGCAGAAATGTATCCTGGAGCCCCAGACCCCAGCCTGGAAGCCTGCAACTTCTCCAGGCACCTCTTGTTTCAGAGCCACACAAAAGGCTCTTTGGGAGGGAATTGGGGAGAAGGCACAGGCCTGGGCTGCACACCTGGGCCCACCTACCTACCTCCTGCCCTTCCCTACTGTGCAAAGAGGGCACTGGCCAGTTTTCTAGAATTCTCTACCTAGGGATGGCTGCTGGGTTCAAATGTGTGTCTGGGCTCTGGCAAAGGAGCAGAAGAATAGTGAAACAAATCCTCCCAGAGCCCTCCAAGCCTGGGGAAGGAACTGGAGGAATCGGTAGGGTCCAAGGCCGCGGGGCCTCCCCTTCCTCAGTCTTTCATTAGAGCGGCCCAGGGTCTCTCCTGGCCTCTGGGTCTCCAGGAGATCCATGGGTCCTCTGGCTCGCTCTCTCCCCAGGCCAGACCCAGGCGGCCCTAGGTGCAGACTCTCGCGCCCCCTGCCGGCATCGAGAGGACTTTCCGCTCGGACCGTCATGGACGCCCAGATGCGGCGAGGTCGCCGAAAACCACGTAACCAAGCCCCGCAAAATCCCCTTTGGAACCCTTCGCCCCACCAGCAGCCCTCACACCAGGGCTGAGGCCCTACAGACTCCTCACGGCTATTTATCCCAGCCGACCCCACCCTAGAGTCATTGTGGGGGCGGGCGCTGGAGCCCATTCCACCCTCAAGTGGAAGCCGAGCCAGTGGCGCCCATCGACGGCCACCTGCAGGCCCAGAGCTGTGTGGGACCCTCGCCCTCCCCTACCCCCAATATCCCCCCTGCTCCCCCCCCCCCCACGCCCTAGGCTTCTGTCTATTAATTCAGGGGGAGTCTTGGCTCCCGGCCCCACCCCTCCTCTGAACTTCCCCGTGAGACTCACCTAGGGACATGGGTCTCCTCCCCAGTGGCTAGGGCTCGGGTCAAGACTGCCAAAGCTCCGAGGGGCCTGTAAGGCGAGGGCCACAGGAACCGCGGGGCGGGCTCGGTCCGCTCTGCGCCGGCGGGGGCGCGGGTCGTAGGGGAATTACGGTAGGCCGCGCGGGCGCTACCACCTGGGCGGGCCGGGACGTACCATCGGCGCGCCCGGTTGGGCCGGGGAGGGGCTGCGCTCCCGGGAAGCTCCAGGCGCCCCACCCCGCGGCCCAGGGGGTGGCTGGAGGGCCGGCCGGCGTTTGGGGGTAACCTAGGGTCCGGGCTGCAGACAGAGGTAAGGAGGCCGTTGTCACTGTCCCCAAGGGGGCTGCCCTTACAGACCTGCAGAAAGTTCAAAACCTGCAATCTTTGACCTGGGCTTAAAGAAAAGAGCTCGCCCTCCCGCCCCCCGGCCAGGGCCAGCGGCAGGACGCTGCCCCCCGGGGTCCAGAAGGAGGAACCCGCAGGCCCTGCCCGCCCCGGGAATCGCCCCAAGCCAGGCTGGCTTCCGCTGGATTCTGAACTGCGCCCTCCGCGGCGCCTGAGAAACGGGCCCGCCTAGCTCCGTGCCTCCCTCTTTTTTCCTGGCCCACGCCTAGTAGGTCCTGAAAGAGGGGCCCATCCCGCCCTTCGGTGGTTCCTGGCAGAGTGAGTTCAGAATAACTCAGCGTTCAGGACTTGAGGTAGGGGTAGTGTCGGGATACCCGACCTCAAGCACACCTACCCACTTCCCTAGGGAGTCTGGCATGATGGGGCTGCCACCCCGCACTCCCAGCCTCCTGGTTCAGACCTACTTGCATTTTCCCAACTCTAGATCACCTCCATCAGGCCCCCTCCAGACTACAGGAGCCCCCTCCTAATGGGAGTCACCGTCCTTGGCAGCGCTCACCTCCCTGGGGCTGGTCCACACCAGGGCAGCTCATCTTGGCCAGGTCGCATGTGGTGGGTCCCGGCCTCTGGGGCACCCCAGACCTTCACTTTCCCCCCCCTCCAAATTACTTAGCCAAAGCCCCGAAGTTCCACTTGCACTGCTTCCCTGGTCCTGCCCCATTCTCCAGTCACACACTGGACTGCCCCGGATCTACAGCTGACCAGCATCTCTAAGAACCAGCTACCTCCAGAGATCCCAGAATCTGGCCATTCTCAAGGGCGCCTGGCCTTTACCTCTCACCCCCAAAGCATTCATTGCCCAGGAGAATAAGTGACTCCTTCTTCCATTATTCACCACATCCTGCCCACTCTTTCTCCACAAGAACCTCAGACCCACCCCTTCCTCTGCCCTGTGTCCACTGGTCTTCATCTGACAAGCCTTCCCCTAGACATAGACACCACCCCTACCGACTCATCCCTGCCACCTCACAGCCCAATGTTAAGCTGGAAGGGAAGTCTGAGGTCATCAAATCCAGTCTTCACTCTCTGCTTAAATTGCCTCTAGCAATGGGGTGCTCACTACCTATGTATCAGAGAACAGCTTCAGCTGTTGGAGACTCTTACCTATACTGAACCAAAGTCCACCTCCCTGCCAGGGCCCTTGGGAGCCCTGCAGAAAAACTCACCGGGTGCTCCTTTCCTCCTGACAGTTCGTTAGAAATGGTAGGCTCTGAGGACAGACAGACCTGGTTGAGACAGACCCAGGCAAATTATTTTCCCCTCTCTTTTTCTCAGTGTCCTGTCTCTGATGGAGATGGCATGTCCTTGCTGCACAGGGTGGGGGTAAGGACTAGACGAGGTCCCCATGGAGAAGCACTGAGGCAGGGCCTGGCATGCAGTAGGTGCTAAGAACACAGTGGCTGCTAGAACTGATACCTTTAAGGATGATGCCCTGAGGGTTCCATCTCCAGGACAAACACCCCAAGTCTTCCATCCCCTCAAATGTGATTCCCTAGGCCAATGTCAGCCCTTCTCTGTGTCCCCTTGTGACCTGAGGTGCCCTGTACAGACTTCCATCAGAATGCCCAGATCAAGGGACTCTGCCCTGTGGTTAACTTGCAGGAGGGTGGGGACACCCACCAGGTCATCACCTGGCCCTTTGGGAGGGAGGGAGCAAACACTTCCTCTGGGTCCCCAACAGGACACCTGCCCTGGGGGCAGGATAGCTGTGCAGTAAACATCCATCTGGCTGGGTGGGGTTGGTCAGGTCTAGGATGGAACCTAAGGTGGTCTCAGATCTCAGGGAAAGAAAGGAGGGCATGCTGGAGCCTAGGGGTTTCTCTCCCCCTGCGCACACGATACATACATGATCACAGCTAGCATCCTCTTGAACACCACAGCAACCCACGCTCTCTGCTAAGCACTCCACAGGTAAGCCCTTTTAATTCTTGTCACAACTCTAGAAGCCTCAGCTTCCAGATGAGGGAACTGAGGCTCAGAGGTAGACTGACTTTCCCAGGGTCCTGCAGTTGGAAAGGGGTAGGCTGCCACCCTGAAGTTCCCAGGTGTGGGTTACTCCATACATCTTTTACAAATATATTCATTTATTTATTTGGCTGTGACAGGTCTTGGTTGCGACACACAGGATCTTCAATCTTCACTGCAGCACGTGGGGTCTTTAGCTGTGGCAAGCAAACTCTTAGTTACGGCATGTGGGATCCAGTTCCCTGACCAAGGATGAAACTCGGGATCCCTGCATTGGGAGCGCAGAATCTTAGCCACTGGACCACCAGGAAGGCCCCCTACTCTATACAGCTTCCTCTTGGGGAAGTGTAGGGACACCACCTCCCTCTGTGGTCCCCAAGACAGGTAGTTCAGACACCTCACCTGGACCTCAGGATGCTCCCTGTTCAGTTTTGCCTACCTTTCCCCATCCCCTGAGCCCTGTTCACTTTTTCCATTCCCAATATCCGTCCCCATCCCCACTCAGCTTTCTTCCATCTTAATAAGCCCTCGTTTCTCTGGACACCAGCAGCCACCTCCAGGAAGCCCATCCTGGTTATCTCCATTCCCCCAGAGTGAACTCCAGGAACAGGAGGGAGGCGTGGAGTGGCTGATGCATTTCAAGAGCCCCAGCACCCAGGAGAGGCTCAAATAAAACCTCAAGGGTGGAGACGTCCGTGGCAGTCCAGTGGTTAAGGCTCCATGCTGCCGATGCAGGGTGAACCAGTTTAATCCCTGGTTGGGGAACTAAGATCCTGCGTGCCACACCCAAAAATAAATAAAAACAAAGATGTAACCAAACCAACCAAACAAACAAAAATCCTCGGACTTCCTGGTGGCGCATTGGCTAAGAATCCGCCTGCCAATGTAGGGGACACGAGTTCAATCCCTGCTCTGGGACGAGTCCACATGCGGAGGAGCAACTAAGCCTGTGCAAATAACTACTGAGCCGGTGTGCCACAGCTACTGAAGCCCGTGAGCCCTAGAGCCCATGCTCTGCAACGAGAGAAGCCACTGCGATGAGAAGCCCATGCACCGCAACAAAGAGTAGCCCTCTGCTGTCTGCAACTAGAGAGAGCCTGTACAAAGCAATGAAGACCCAGTGCAGCCAAAGAACAAACACACACAAAAAAAACCCTCAAGGGTGGGCCCGGAAGCAGAAGAGTCCAGCCCAGTTGAAAGATGGCCCTTCCCTAGGGCAGCCTGGGGGGTGCCAGTCTGACAAACCCAAGTCCTCACTTCTCTCCTCCTCCCTGGGAGGCTGGGGTCAGCTCCAGGAGGGCAGGACCTTTGTTCCCTGGAGATCTCCAGGCCTAGAACAGGGCCTGGCACGCCAGGTGCTTCAGGCTGATTTGGTGAATGAATGAATGATGTCATCTCCTTCAAAACACTAGTCACATCCTGCTAGCGGTTCCTAGAATGGCTGGGGAGGACAGTAAGAATGAGGCTCTCCATCTCATTCCAGGCTATGCTTGGCCAGTCATGCTGTGTGACGTGGGCTAGTTCTTTCATCTCTCTGAGCCTCAGTTTCCTTATGTTTCACATAGGAATGATAATGCTTTTTTTCTAAGGTTCTCACAAAAGTTCAGTGAAACAAGCATGAGGGCCTGACAACCTGCCTGGCATGTAAACATGTTTGGTCACTGGTGGTTCTTATTATCATCAACAATAGGATATTCTTTGCTCCTCTCTCTCACCAGCCTGGGTGTCATTCACCTTCTCTGACCCTCTGCTCCAGCCTGCTCCTACCCTTGCCAAGACCTGCCTCTTGCCCCTTGTTTTCTGCCTCTGCACTTCTGCCTGTGGCAGTTCCCCCTTCCTGGACTGCCCTTGGCTTCTGCTCTGCCTGTCCACGTTTTCGGACTTAGTGATAAAGAACTCGCCTGTCAGTGCTGGAGACATAACAGACATGGGTTTGATCCCTGGGTCAGGAAGATTCTCTGAGGGAGGAAATGGCAACCCACTCCAGTATTCTTGCCGGGAGAATCCCCATGGACTCCTGGGGACCAGGAGCCTGGCGGGCTACAGTCCATGGGGTCACAAAGAGTCAGACACGAGTGAAGCAACTTAGCATGCATGCATGTCCACGTTTTCACTCCCATCAGAGGTCCCCTCCTCCAAGATGTCTTCTCTGACTAGACCTTCTGCCTCTGATCGCTCAGGCATCCTTGTGGCCCAAGTCTGTATCACCTGTCCCAAAGCGGGTGCCACCAGCGACAGAACTAGGGCTCTCCCCCTGCAGGCTGGGTGACGGTCTGCTGCTGATGCCAACGTCAGCCATGTTGAGTTGCAGGCAGCCCACGGCTGGGCTGGAGTTGAGACCTGGAGGCTGAAGAAAGCCCTCAGGCACTCTGACACCAGCTCTCATCTCACAGGCCTCACCCTTGCCCCTTCCTGTGGCAGCTTGTGGGCCTGCCTGAGGAGCGGCTGTCCACAGAAGAGGCTGGGTCAGTGTGGCCTGCCCCCTTTGCCACCCTCTGGGTCAGGCAGAGGCCCCAAGGCTTCACAGGCCCCTGGCAGGATGTAACTGAGGGTAACTGGGGCCAATTTGTTGCCAGGAGCCCCCATATGGGGGAGAGGCAGCCAGCCAACACCAGAGCCCTGATGCCAGGCACCATCCGTGCCAGCAGATTGCATCTGACATCACAGCCGCCCCCTTGCTGGTGACCACGGCAACTGGAAGCCTCCCCCACCTCTCCCCACCCCCAGAACAGCCCTCCACGTTCCTTCCAGCCATGGTCTTCCTGTACAGAATGTAAGTGGCTGTGTCCGGGTGGAAGGGTGTAACAGGGCGGCATCTTTAATCTCCTGCAGCTGCAGAGCTGAGCTGCACAGTGGCTAGGAACAGGGCTCTGGCACCACACAGATCAGGGTTCTGGGTTCAAATCTCAGCTCTCCCTCATCCTAGAGATGCGTTCTCAGGTGAGCCGCTACCTCTCCACTGTGAATGAGAATGATGACGGGACAGGTGTCAGAAGGCCAGAGGGAGGAGATAGAGAGTCCTCAGGGCTCGGGGCGACACGGTGAGTTGCGGCAGTTACCACTGCTGTCCCTCAAATGCATGCGGGGAGGGGCCCAACCTGGGTTCCAGCCCTGGCTCAGTCTCTCCTGAGCTGTGGGGCCTCGGCCAGCTCACAGGACCTCTCTGAATCTTGGTATCTTCATCTGGAAAACAGGGCAATGACCCACACCTTCCCAGCAGAGCTACCACAAACAGCACACGAGGCACAGGGCCCAGCACAGACCAGGCAGAAGGCCCCCATCATTTTTATCTGTATCCCTCTTGTTTTGTCCACTCCTAGCTCCCAAGTCCTGACACTCCAGGACCAGTGGGCCCCCTCTTCCCTTCCTCATCCCCAGGCCTGCAGTCACTGTCACAAGGTCCCATAGTGTCCCTGACCCATGCCCAGACCTGAAGAGTGGCCTGGTGGCCCAGGAAGAGTGCCCATGGGGCACTGGAACGGAACCTTGGTTGCAGGGTGGGGGGTGTATCTGCTTGCTGATTCTCAGCTTCCTCATCAGTGACATTGAGCAGCAGTGCCTGTCACCTCAGGGCTCTAAGGACCATAGGGCAAGAAAGGGCTTTGAGGCACCCCTGCTCTTGCTGCCCTCATAGAAGTCCCCCCCAACTCTGCTCTTTCTGAACCAAGGTCAGCCCCTCTGCCTCCTAAACCAGCCATCCTGCAGCCCTGCCCACCCCTGAACTCAGGCCACACTGTGGCCAGGCCAGCTGCACCCTTGCCAGGGCCCCATGGATTTCCGGGCCTGGATAGAGGGGGTGGTTAGCACCCTGCCCCCTCTGCCCCAGCAGTCCCCAGGCCCGCCAGCCTCCCTACCTTAGCAGCCCGGCCCTTGTCCATGCAGTCAGGGTTCTGACAACGCAGTCCCTTCTCTTCTTCCAGGCTCCGGTCTTCTGCAAAGGAGAGGAGAGGAGGGTTACTAGTTGGGCGGGGCCCAGGGAGAGTGCGCCCCAGGCAGGAGCACCCTGGCTCCCTGGGGCCCAGAAGCCTCCCGACCAGAAGACGGGGTGGGGCGGTCTCCTCAATGCACCCTTCAAAGGAGGGCAGTGTCCCTTTCTCTTTTAAATGCCAACTTATCTACACAGGAATCTGTGTGCAGAGCCCTTTTCTTGTTGCAGCTCCCTAGGGAAATTATCCAGATTCCAGGGGGAGAAAACATCTTTGGAAATGAACTATTCCCTCTCTCTGTCCCACTGGTGGGGGGTGGGGTGGGGAAGGGGGGGGTGGCTCAGTGACCTTGAGGCCCCAGGGTTCCTGGGGGATTCCTGTAAGACAATGAGGGAGAGGGGGACTCCAGGGGTCCAAGATCCCTTCCTACTCCTGCCCTGCACATCGCAGCCTCTATGGATGGTCTCCCTCGCAAGAACCTAGGGTGGTCCCTTCACCCGCTATCCATCTTTGACCCAGAACCTGGCCCCCTCCAAGCTGCCCCTCTTCCTGGGGTGCAGCAGCAGAGGGGACAGGGAAGGGGGGCAAAGAGGCTGCCCACCCCGGCCAGCTTGCAGGGCCAGGGGAAGGGGTGAAGAAGAGCGCCCCGACATGGGGACAGAGTTTGGACCCCCACAGCCCTGATTCTGAGACCGGCGTCTACCTCCCATCTCAAGCAGGCTTTCCCCAGAGGAGGGAGAGGGCTGAGCCCCCGCCTGCTGAGGGGAAGGAGCCGGTCCTGCCCTGCCCTTGATCTCCCCCCTACCCCCACCAACTCCCCGGCCGGCCCGCGATGCCCCTCGCCAACGCCCCTCCCCGAGCCGGCGCGGAGGCGGCCAGGCCAGTCGGCCTGCATGGCGGGGCCGGGCCGGGCCGGGGGCCCCGCACTCACCCATAGAGGAGGCGTGGGGCGGCCGGGAACGCGGGAGGGGCTGGGGGCGCTGCGGGTCGGCGCGGGGGGCGACCGCGATGGAGGCGGAGGGTCGGGCGCAGGCCGGGTGCCTGGGGAGAGGCCGGAGCGCTGCGCCCGAGGGACCCTCGGCGGTGAGAGGCGGGGCGGGGCAGGTGGGCGGTGGGAGGAGCAGAGTGGGGCCCCGCCTATGGGGTGGGACTCTGCGCCCTGCCCCCCGCGCCCCTCCTCCCGGCGCCCCGCTGGGCAGAGCCTGCACCCAGCGGCGCGGGGCATCAGCCGGGAGGACGCGGCGCACCCTCCCCCTCTCTCTGAAAAGTCGTGGGTGTGACTAAACGCCATCCCTCCGCCCCGCCCCCCCCCCCACTTGCTCAAGCCTCCCAGCCACCTCAAAAGAAAACACCTCTGTTTTTGATGTGATCGGGAGACATTTTCTCAATCTCCTGACAAGTGGGAATGAAGGCATTTTAGACAGCTCTGCTATTTCTCCTCGTCCGAAAGGTACCATGTCAGTGAAAATGATGCCTTCTTGTAGATAGGCACGCAGGTCAGGACAGCTCCCGGTTTCCTTTGCCACCCACCCCCAGCAGAGGCCTCTCTTCTCATTTAGAGATGCTATCAGGGATGGGGGTAAGGGTTCCATAAGTGGAGGGGACCTGGAGACTAATGTTGTTTTATTACTATGATCTTGGTGCTGTTTAGCATTTTTAAAACTTTATGAAAGTGTAAAATAAATAGGAATAGAAACGTGCAGCTCTCATGAGTACACAGCTCAGTAAAATTTTCACAAAAACGTATTCGTTCAAAATAACTAGCACCCAGGTTAAGAAGTAGAGCATCACCAGCCCCGATGTGGAGGTCTCCCTCATGGGGGCTGTCAGCTTCTCCCCTCTGAGGGGATGGTCCTCAACTCTCTTTTGATTAGTTTTGCCTGATCAGTTTTGCCTGATCTTGTAGTTTATGTAAATAGCATCATGAGATACTTGGACAGCATCTTAATGGTTACAAAACACTTTTAACTACAGAAATGGAGCCCTGGGGAGGTGGCAAAGACTCTCCCAAGGGACTCAGTGTGCTCCTAAGCCTGCCCAGATCCCATCACACCTGGAGGTGGGTGCTGGGGGGCCCTGGGTAGATGAGCCTCAGGTATGGAAGTTTCCCCTGGGGCCCGGGTCTCTCTCCCAAAGGCTACCCTGGTCCCTTCCCCAACCAGAGTAGGGTACCTGCCCCCTTTCATGGACTGGCCCTTGGGGACTCACAGGTGACCAGGACCCAGTCCCTTCCCTTGCAGACTCTTGGTGGAGGAAACAGTGACAGATCCCAGGTCTCCTGGGTTCTCTGGATTCACTCAGCAAACACACAGTAAGTCCTTGGAGGGCCTACCTTGTGTCTAGCCCTGAGCTGGGCCCTGGGGACTCATTGGTGACCCTGACAAGCCTTAGGGAGCTCATGTGGAGCCCAGTGGGCAGCAAGGCCCTTTGGAAAGCAGCATAGGGGGCTGTCGAGAGGAAGAGGTTGTGTGCAAGAACAGCTGCACAAGGGTCTCCATCAGTGTCCTGAAGCTTCCAGGGTGAGAGGGAAGCGACAGCACAGTATCCCCCAGTCTGCTCTTGGTGAGTGTGAGCCTGGGGTTCTGAGAAGGGACTCCGCTAACTCTCAGAACTCTCAGGCCAGCCCCGCCTCACTCGGTTCACAGAATCACACAGTTCTGATATCCCACTCGGAATCTCTGCTTCCTCAGCTGTCTGAAGGGTCAAGGACACCTGTCCTGACTCTAGCTTAGGGGCAAAGGTAGCTGAGGTGGGAGACAGCCCTAGGAGGACCCTGATGGCCCTGCTCCAGCCCTGCCTGCCAGGACGCAGCTGGCTTGAGGGTGGGGTGGAAAGCATGGCCCTTCTCTACCACCCAGCAGCATCCCCTTTGTCACCTGGGCTTCCAGACACCTGGAGACCTCAGCCAGCTCTGGGGGAGTTTCCCATGCACCCTCCTCAGTCTGGGGAACTCAGCCAGATGAGATCTGCTTGTGTATCTGAGTCCCTGGGTTGTCACAGCTCAGGGCTGGGGTTGGGTTCTAACATCCTTTGTCCCAAGACTTCTGGATTCTGGCCCTAAGCTCTGCAGGCTCTGGGCTACTTCCTCCCCCACAGGGACCTGGAGCTGCCTTGCCAGCTCTCTGGGTCCTGCCATGACGGCTCCAGGCACTACAGGGCCAGATTGCTCTCAACTGCCGTGTGGTGCTTGTGGTTCTAGAGTTCTTTGTCCCGGTCCTTCCAGACACTGGGGTTCTACCTGGCTGACTTCTCTGGCCTACAATACCCCCCATCTGTTTTAAGCCCCCCTCAAAGTACTCAATCTGCTTTCTAGATCCCCCCACCCCTCCGTGAACTGCTTGGTCCCAACCCTCTGGAATCTAATTTCCCTGCACTTTGCACTAAAGCTACAACCTCCTAGGGTCCATGCATGCTTCTCTCCCCAGAAACTCCAACCACAGGAAAACCGCTGAGGACCCTGATAGCTTTCAGGGCCCAGATAGGGGGCCCTGGGAGCTGGGGAGGAATCGGGCACTGGGACAGGCTGTCCCTCACCTCCAGGACTGCCATGGGCTCCCCCTCAAGCGCGTTGCCTCAGTTACAACCCTGCAGAAAGAGAGCCCAGTAAGGGGGAGATGTTGTCCCACGTGGCACATATCCTGGGCATAGTTGACTGGGACAGAGAAGCCACCTGGTCCACCCTGTTCAATTCAATCTGTTCTCTTGAGAATTTGAATTGAGATGGGCAACTGCTAGTGGGCCTGGAGCTCTGAGATCATGGAGAGTCTGAGTGGGCAGAGAGCCCCATAGTCAATGGGGAGTAAGACCAAGGGGACCCATAGGAGCAGATAGTCAGTGGAGACAGCCCTGGAGCTGAGAGGCAGGGAGAAAGTGGCTCTGTGACGGTGGGGCAGCTCCCGGGGGCTGCCTCCACCTCCTGCTCTCACTCCCCTCAGGGTCCCCACCTGGGAATACCACTCTGACTTGAGTCAGCCTGTGCAGGTGTCCGGCTGCGGGCCCTTAGCCATCTCCAGGCAGACCTGGAACTTAGAACTTGCCACCCATCCCAAGGTGCCAGAATCTGTCTTTCTCAGTCTGAAACAGCCCAGCTGCCTTCTGGCCTCCATGGGCTCTGTGGCTCCCCAGCCTCCTCGGGAAAGTCAGGGCCCCTCCGCCAGGCAGATCAACCCACACGCCAGCATCCCCCACCCTCTATCTTAGTCACACGATGCCGTTCTCCCTTCTCCTCCAACACGGTCTCCACCACAACTGGCCGACAAGGCGCCTGGGCAGAAGCCGGCCGGCAGACATGTTTTGTTTGGCCGAGCACAGTGCTTCAAAAGAATTTGACTTGGTTGCCAACTTTAAAAAGTCAGATTTCACATAAAAATCCAGATTTCTGGCTTCCATGGACAAACCAGAGGAGCCTGGCAGCTCCGGACCCATATTCCTGACGGCTCCAGTGCCCCGGTCGTGTCTGCCTGAGATGGGCACACACCCTTCCACCCTCCACAGTCCCCACCACTCCCTATCGCCTCACCTCAACCCCCTCCCTCTGTTACTCACTGGGGTTCCTGGGACGGAAATGAGCTTCTGACCCTGGCCCAGCCCTTCCTGGTTATGTTCCTCTGCCCCTGCCATATCCTTCTCATCACGGTCTGCTGTCTACTGACACCCTGCCCACTCTCAAAGGCCCAAGTCGAATACAGAGAACATCGAAAGGCCTCTGGATCTCAGAACATCCAAATTCCAAATGAATCACTCCCTCTTCAATCCCATTGTCCTGGGATGGGCCTTTGAATTGACTTTGGACCTGTCTTCCCCACTGGACCACTCCAGAAACACCTGCCGATAGCAATAGTTCTAACCTTCCGGGCACCCACAGGGCACTGTGTGCTTATCCCACACGGTCTTATTTCAGAGTCAAACCCTCTGCAGCATGGTCTAACTCTAAAAATCAGCCACTGGCCATTGCAGCTACTAAGCATGTACAAAGGGGCTCGTCCACACAGATGTGCTGTGCATGTGAAATACACCGCAGAAACTGAAGCCTTAGTGCAAAAAAAAGGAATGTAAAATCTCATCGATGATTTTTTTATACTGATTATATGTTGAAATGGTAATGTTTTTGGAATTTATTAGGTTAAATAAAATGTATTATTAGAATTCATTTCACTTGCTTGTTTTTGTTTTGCCTTTTTATTTATATGTTTTATTTTATTTGTTTTTAGCTGGGCTGCACTGCTTGTGGGAACCCCAGCCCTCTGCAGTGAAAGCGTGGAGTCCTAACCGCTGGACCGCCAGGGAATTCCCTGTTTTATTTTTTTTAAATATGACTAGAAAAAAAAAATGTAAATGAAAGCAACTTCCCCGGTGGTTCGGTGGTTAAGAATCTGCCTGCCAATTCAGGAAATGGGTTCAATCCCTGGTCCAGGAAGATCTCACATGCCACGGGGCAGCTAAGCCCGTGCACCGTAACTACTGGCCCAGTGCTCTGCAACTAGAGAAGCTAGCACACTGAAGCGAGTGCACGTGTGGCCAAAAAAAAAAGTAAATAAGGAAAGTTCTAGGGGTAGCACTTTTCTAAACAGTTGAGAGAGGGAGGTTTGATGGTCATGCCCATTTTATGGTGAGGAAACTGAAGCTCAGAGGGTTGGGCAACTTGCCCAAGGTCATGCAGCTTGTGAGAGATGAGCCTGGGACTTGAGTCTAGAACCATAAGACTCCAAGTTTGCACTCCTAACTATTAGGCCACACAACCCCTATGGGGCCCCCATGGTTCCTGGCACACATATGTGCTTAGCACATGTGAAATGATCTCTTCATTGTCACATGAGTGCTCCCTTTCCCTGGGCTTTCCCTTTCCCTTTCTCTGGGCTGAGACAAGTGTACAAGAAACCACCCTTGTCATTCCCCAGGGGAGCCCCTTACCTGTAAGTCTCCCTTGACACCATGAACTCTTCTGTCTCAAGGAGACAGAGCTTTCTTACCCACCAGCTCCCAATCCCGAGCCTGGCCATGCAAAGGCTGCCCCTCCCAGGAAGCAGCTGTGGCCTTGAATGCCCCCTCCCACGCAAACCCAACCCTCCTGGGAGCCTGTCTGTGGTTGGGCAGCTGCTGCAGGCTCGGCTAGAACTGAACCCCATCATCAGGGCAGCTTGCAGAAGGGCAAGATTTGACCCAAAGCTGCCCAAGAGCCAGAGGGGTGTGTCCTGAGCAAATGCGTGCTGATCTCAGGAACCACCCGCCTCTCCCAACCGAAGATACTGGTCAGAGCATCATAGCGGCCTGGGAAAGAAATGTCCCCCTTCTAAAGCCCCATGTAGCATCATGGGGTAGGGCAGTCAAGTGGGGAACAGCTGGAGGAAGGAACCTGGACCATGGCCTCTGATGCTGTTCCTGACTATAGCCCAGAACAAACAATGGCATCGCCTCCTGAAAATAGAGACCCCCATTCTCTGCCCTGCCCACCTGCATGCCTGGACTCAGTAAGAAGACATGAGAGGACACACCAGAATTCCTTTCTGGGGCCACAGAAAGTGTCCACACAGTTCCTGCACACCAGCCTGGGGCTGGCCAGCCACTTCCTATGGCCGAGGCTGCTGTGGGCACCTGCACATTTGTCCACCACCACAGACTTCCTCCCCAAGGTCCTTGGAGGAACTGAGAGTGGCCGAGGGAGGAACTCAGGAGCAGGACTGCAGAAACTGGTGTGAGATTCCAGTTCAGGACAGTCACGCTCCGCACATAAGCTCCCCACCCCCACCCCCATCGCGGGGCTGAGCCAGAGCTGAGGTCCACCGCCCACCCCTGATGGGCCCAGGCCAGGCACTGGCTGGATGCAGAGGACAGAGCCCACACAGACAGCTGTGTGCCCGGCTCTCCCACTCGCCTGCCTCAGCTCACCCGTGAGGTCTGCTCACACGCTGTGACCCACCCACCATGTGCTGGGCCACAAGGCAGCGGGTTGACAGTGAACAGGGCCTGGTCCTGCGGCTCCAAGGCAGAGGATGGGAGTTGTGGTATTGTGGATCTGGACACCACCACTCAGCACGCTGCTGAGCGCTGACTACCCTTTCAGAGCAAAGGAGACTGCAGGAATTGTCCCTGCCTCAAAGAGGGGGCATGGAGATGCCGGGAGCCAAGGGAAGCCTTGGCATGGGACATGTCCCCTCTAAATGCTAGTTGTGGGACCCGGAGATGGCCCTGGCTGGAGGGGCTGGGGAAAGGGGAGGAGGTTCACAGAAGTTGCTCCAGAGCCCTGGGGAGGGGTGAGGGCCCAACAGCAGCAAAGCTTGGTTGGCACTCCGCAGTGACTGGACCCAGAGACCCAGTAAGAAGCAGGGGATCTGGCCCCTGCTGGGCCTCCCTGGCTGGTGTCTGGGACTGGCTGCATGGTCTCTAGCCAGACCTTGGCCACCTTGCCTGCCTCTGTGGATAGGAACCTGCCAGTTGAAGCAGGACAAGGGGACAGGACTCAGACTGCACCCTGTGCCACTGCCCTCAACCCACACTCTGGTTCCAGAACGGTGCCCAGCTGGGCTGGAAGAGACAGGGAATGGTGCCCAGCTGGCCCAAGCCTTCCCCTGCAGTTCTCCCACCTCCCCCTGCTTCCTTCCTAGCCTCCTGCACAGGTGCCTATGGTGGGCACTCTGTCCACCCCACCCCTCCCAGCAGCCACATCCCCCTATCCACTTTGGCCAATAGGACAACTGGCAGAACAGGGCTCCTCACAGACAGGACACCTGTCATTTACGCCCACTAGGCATCCAGTCTCCCCTCTGGGAGCAGCACCACCCTGCCTGCTGAACCCACACCCTGCATGATCTCTGTCTGTGGCAGATCCCAGGCCCACCCATCACATTCTGAGCCCTCTGGCTGCAGGGATGGGTCAGAGAAGGACCACGCCAGGCTGGGGAGTTGCTCCTAGGAAAGATTCCCGCTCCTCTGGATCTGAAACCTGGAGAGGGGGGGCAGAGCCTGGGGCCTGAGACGAAGCCAACAGAGAAAAGGGCCAAGGCCTGAGACGCCATGCCCTGCTGGCTTCTGCAGGCCAGACCTGGACTCCCTTTGTCCTGGGCACTGAATTGTCCCGACAGAATCGGAGGTGCCAGCCTGAGGCTGAACGCTCTGCCAGGCTGCAATTAAATGACCATGAGAACAGCTGTTCAGGCCCATGCCCTTGCTTTGCAGTGGGTAGCATTTGAAGGGCTCCATGTGTCAGCCCAGGTAGTCCCCTCAGCAACCCCACGATGCCACAGGTATCATTCTCCCCATCAATTTGGCACCAAACAGGCTGTTGGGCTCAGCATCTCCCACCACCTATGCTGCCTTTATCTTTTTTTCATGTGAAATCTTAGTTCCCTGACCAGGGATCGAACCCACGCCCCTGCAGTGGAAGTGTGGAGTCTTAACCACCGGACTGCCAGGAAGGTACCACTTGCTGCCTCTTGAGGGGCTTAATCTCTCTGTGCTTCTGTTTCCTCACCCACAATGAGGAAAATAGGAGAAATGGCACATGTCCTGGGGTCTTGAACATGAATGTGCCAGAAAGACTCGTCCCACCACCCGGCCTGGATTGTGGAGGCAAAGTCTAGCCTGAAGCTCAGCACCAGCCACTGCTGCCCCTAGCCCCAGCCGCCCTGCTTCCAGCCTAGCTGTGGGGCCCACGTTACCCGCCCTGGCCTACTCTCTCTGCCCTGAAGCCCCCCTGGATCCTCCAGCTCAGGCACCTCTCCTCCATCAGCAATGGCTCTCAGGAGGGGCCTGGTCCCCATACTGTTGCTCAGTAAGTGACTGGCAGCAGCATATATATGGTGAGTGTGCCGTAGGCTCTGGCCAGAAGGAGGCGGCCAGGTAGACAAGGTGTCCAAGCCTCATGAGCACCCTCCTGGAAAAGTGGGCCTGCACCTACCCCCAAGGTCCTCGATGATGTCCAGGGTGGAGCTCCAGGAGAAGCGCTCCACAGCCCCCAGCTCCAGCTCGGCCAGGGCCCTAGGCAGGGCCTCCAGCTCGTAAGCACCCCGCTTCTTCCAGTAGAGAAACATCCTGAGGTCTGGGCAGGCCTCCCTGCCAGGCCTGTGCCCTCAGAGGCTGGGTAACCCCAGGGCCCCAGGTCCCCAAGGCCTGGACACAGTGGGTGTAGGGACTGCAGAGCGCCTGCAGAGACCCTAGGGCTGGCCTCAGGGCCGGCGAGTGCGGCCCTCCCCGGGGAGGGGAGCATGCTGGGAGTGGCCGGGGGCCTCAGAGCTGACCAATGGCCAGGGCCCCAGCCCCACACAAAGCGCCTTTCTTCCCCTCCTACAGACATTTTACAAATTTCAACTTCCCGGCCCCCTCGGAGCCCCCACCAAGGGGATGGGCTGGCCGTCTGTGGACTGCAGAGGCCCGGAAAAGAGTCCAATTGTTCCGTGATCTCTTTGCTAAGATAAGTTTTCAGAAGAGAAAAATGTGCTGCCCCAGGAGCAATTCCAGCCCCCCACCCCTGACCTCTGACCCCAGCCCCCAGCCCCAGCTGGACCCCACAGGATTTCTTAATGAGGAGTGGAAGCACCCATGGGGTGCTATGGAATGAGCCCAGAGTTGTTTTCAGCAGCCTGACTGGGCCCCCTCCCCAGGAAGCACAAGGCGTTTCCCAGCTTCCCTGAGCAAAGACTGGGGGAGGCCTTCAAGGGTCAGAAGGCACGAGCTGTGGGCCAGGCCGAGGCCCAGAATCAGCCCTTCCGGCTCTCACCAAGAGCCCTTCCCTCGCTGGGCTGGCCAAGCTTCTCCAGCCTGCCCACCTGCCCCTGCCTGCCTCTTCAGACCGTGTCACCTACACTGATGGTAGCGCCATGCATGGAGCCTGGGCAGGCTGAATGGGTGCTTCAGGCATCACCACGGGGCTTCACAGCCCTCTGTCCAGTGGGCACAAGGGGTGGGGGGCAGGGAGGATGGAAGGGCTGGGGTGGAGGAGCTGGGCGGGGCAGAGCACAGATGAGGAAACTGGGACTCAGCTAACAAGGAGCGGAACTTGAATTTGAACCTAGGCCTATCTGGCTTCAAAGTCAACTCGAGGGGGACTTCCCTGGTGGCCCAGTGGCTAAGACTCCCCGCTCCCAATGCAGGAGCCCAGGTTCATTCCTGGTCAGGGAACTATATCCCACAGGCGGCAACTAAAAGTTCACATGCTGCAGCTAAGACCTGGTGCAGCCAAGTCAATATTTTTATAAAAGCCAACTTGGGGGCCCAGACAGCCACCTGGGGGAGAAGCTCAGTGGTCAGAGAGCAAAGGAGTGGCACCATGGGGATCCAGGCTGGATGGGGAAAGAGCGCCATGCTCAGCTGCTCAGCCAGCCTCCGCCACGTTGCTGAGCCCGCTCTGTGTGACCCTACCGTGGCTCCCCAACTTTCCAGGGTGCCAAAGAAGCTAGCCTGAGTGGGGCAGAGATGTCTGCCCCCTGCCCAACCAGATACCTGGCAACAGAGAGGCACAAGGCCTAGGCAGGGGGAGTTGACAGCAAAAGGCTCTACTTTCTGGGTGGTGGGGAGTCACCTCAGGGCTGTGGCGGGTGGGAGGGTGGTGGGGTAGCCGTCCAGGAAGCCTGCATACCCCCAGCTGAGGGATAAGGTGCCAAGAGGCAGCTCAAGTAATTCAAACCATATGCCTGCCTGCCTGCCTGCCTGCCCACCCGCCTCCTCGTCCGGCCCAGGGCCAGGGCCAGACAAATGCAGCCGGGCCCTTTGGTCTGTAATCACTGGCTCCCACGAAGCCTGGGCCCGCACGAGGTGGGGGGCACCCTGGCTCGTGTTTACAGGCAAGTGGCCAGCATGGGGGTGCCAGACCGAGCTCGGGGGAGTCAGATGATTCTTTCCTGGCAGCTGCGGCTGATCTCAGGACCCACCCGGCAGAGGCCAGGGTTGCAGAGTGCAGAGTGGTCCCTGAGCTGTCACCCAGTCTAGACCCCCCTGCGTCTAGGCCCAGAGGTGCTACTACACTTGGCTGTGTTTTCCAAACAGTGAGCTCCAAGGACATCACACCCAGGGGGCTGGGGGAAATGTCTTCTGATCCTCAGCTTTGGGGTGAATCCAAGGAGCCCCCCATACATGCACCCACCTGTGGAGGCCTAGCTTGGGGGCTGCTGGTGCTCAGGCCCCGGGGCTGCAGAGATGAGGCCTGGTTGCGCCCCTCCCACTCCCTAGGGCACCTACAGCCTCCTCCCAGAGGTTCTCTCTGTCCTCAAATGTGCCTCCTACTTCCCACCTCCCTGCCTTGGCTCGTACAGTCCTGCTGCCTGATGTCCTCCCCCAGTTCCCACAAGCATCACCCACACTCCTCTTGTCCAGGCTGGAGGCCCCCATCCCTGGCTTGGCCTCCATCCTCCTTGTGCAGGAGAGCAGGAGGCTCCCAGGGGCTCTGGGAAGACCCACCCAGGCTGATAAATGGGCCCCTACAGTGTCCCAGGGGGGCCCACCAGCCCCCACCACCACCATGAGGCAGGTGTCAAAGGCAAGCAGACACACCTGGGTCTTTTACTGCGTCTGGGGGAACCAGGAAGCTAGCCAGCTAGTAACCCTGCTTACAAACGTGGGAAAGGGGCTCTTTACCACCTCTGAGAGAGCTGAGGTGTGCATATCTGTCTGTTTTTGTTTTTTTTTTCCTTTCCTTTTCTTTTTGGCTGCGCTGGGTCTTCGTTGCTTCATTCTCTAGTTGTGGCGAGCGGGGGTTATTCCTTGTTGTGATACTTGGGCTTCTCATTGTGGTGGCTTCTCTTGTTATGGAGCACAGGCTCTAAGGGCACACGGGCTTCAGTAGTTGTGGCTCCTAGGTTCTAGAGTGCAGGTTCAGTAACTGTGGTTCACAGGCTTAGTCACCCCGCACAAAGCATGTGGAATCTTCCTGGACCAGGGATCAAACCCATGTCCACTACATTGCAAGGTGGATTCTTTTTTGGCTTGTTTATATATGTATGTGTGTGTATTGGCTGTATATATACATGCATATATGTGAATATATATATGCGTGTATTGGCTGTGTTGGGTCTTGGTTGCTATTCAGGCTTTTCTGTAGCTGTGGCGAGCAGGGGCTACTCTCCAGTTGCAGTGCAAACGCTTCTCACAGTGGTTGCTTCTCTTATTTCCGAGTTCAGGCTGCAGGGTGCACGAGATTCCATAGTTGCAGCTCGTGGGCTCAGTTAGTGCAGCTCCCAGGCTCCAGAGCACCAGCTCTATAGTTCTTATGCAAGGGATTATTTGCTCCACGAATTGTGGGATCTGCCTGGACCAGGGATCGAACCTGTGTCTCCTGCATTGGCATGCAAATTCTTTACCATTAGACCCCCAGGGAAGCCCATGTCTGTCTTGTACTCTGTTCTGTCCCCAGATGGGCAGAGTGATGAGAGTTACCATGGGCCTGATGCCATGCTGAGCACAGTTCACACATTATCTCCTTTAATCCTCATGTCAGCCCCATGAGGCCTGTACTATTAGTCTGTGTCAGAGGTCATGGTTGAGGCCAGGGGCCATCCAGAGCTGGCAGGGGACAAATGGGGGTGAACTCTAGAGCTGTGCTCTCACCGTGAGGCCGCAGTGCCAGGCCCTCAATGATGCAGTCATAGGGTATAGAAGGGGCACCCTGTGGCCAGAGGGAGGCAAGATGGCCCTGAGCTGGAAGCCCACCATCCCACAGTCCCAGGTCCTCCTCTCTGCCTAGCTCTTCCTGGAAGCTCATGATCTCTGGACAGGGTGATTCCGGGGGACCCAGGACACCAATGGCTCATACCCTCTACTTGGCTTGCCCTTTGGAGTGGGGAGCCTTGGTCCCAAGCAGGGAGACCCCAGAGATTTCTCCCTATTGCAAAGAGCTCCCACCAGCCAGGGACCAGGGCTGTGAAGGGAGAGGATGAGGAGTTGGAAACCCGAGGCTGCTTCACCCAGTTCCTGGCAACGGCCTTGGACATGGGGAGGGGGGGTCAAGGCCCTGGCAAACCGCAGCTGTTTCCCTGAGAGCGGAAGTGCCACGTGAGGGCCTGAGCAGGGGGCCTGGGAGGCCCGCTGAGTAAGGGGCTGAAAGAGGAAGAGGAGCAGGTGGCTCAAGCTGGCTGCCAACTCCCACACCCGCCACCTCCCAGCCAGCCACAGTCGACAGAGACCTTGGTCCTGGGGGGGCACCTTACCTTCCTGAATTCACAGAGCAGGGGGTCCCTGGGTCCTCTAGATGCCCCTCCCTCTTCAGCCCTGGCTGACCCCATCCCACCAGGATAGCTGAGGGCAACTCCCTGAGGAGTGGACAGGTCCAGGGGTCCTGCCTCTGCCTCACTGGCTGGGAAGCCCCAGGCATGACACTTGCTTAAGCCTCAGTTTCCACATCTGTGAAAAGGAGTGAGGTGAGAAGCCACTCCCACACACTATTGTCTCTAAAAGATCCCGCTCACGTGGGTCCAAGCAGAGAACAAGAGCTCGCCCCCTGGGGATGAAGACCTGGGGGGTGGTCCCTGCATCCTGCCATGAGGCCCTGCCCCTCCCCTCACCAGGCAAGGTCCTCCCTGACCCTCTGCCATCCCTTGAGCCCCCCAGGAGCAAGTGACCACATCTTTCTTCCACCTTCCGGTGTGTGGGGAGGCCTGTCTGGACCCCCAGCGCAGTCTGGGAGCAGCAGTTGAGGGGGTGGGGTGGGGTTGGCCGCTAACAGAGCCAACATTGCCGGATGGTGCCCAGTGCCAGCTGTGCGGCTTGCGTGAGAAGTGGCCTCACGGACTGTGCTGTGCTTAAGTGCTCCCAGGTCGGACTGCAGAGCCTGTTAGGAATTATGTCTGGCCGGCCAGCCAGAGGCCCGTTATATAACACAGCATGGGGCTGGCACTAGCCACCCCCAGCACCCCTGCTCCTCCGCTCCCCAGCCTGAGAAGAGGTGTGTCCCCTCCCCCCACGTAACACAGCAGACCTCCAGCTCCAGGTGAAGAGAACGGTCTGCTCCCACCTACCAGAGGCCCCTGCCAAGGACCCTCCAGGGCCAGAGCGGCCAGGTGGGTGGCTCCTCATGGGGCTGGGAGTGCATGGAGACCATCCCCCCAGGCAGCAGGCATGCACCTGCTGGAGAGATGAACAATAGGGGGTTGGCATGGGTGGCACAGACAAACAGTAAACCAATCCGAAGCCTGGATACATGGGCCTGAAGCCTCAGCCACCTGTGAGTCCCTCAGTTTGGAAGGTGCCGAGCCCCGGGGCACTTGGCTGAGGGCCAGCCTGACCCTTCAGCCCCCGCCAGGCCCGGCCCAGGGCTGTCTCCCCAGACACCTCTTCACAGCGTAAGACTACTGCGTCCCACCCCCAGCAGAGCAGGCTGCGCACACCATACCAGGAGGAGTCTGGCCCAGTGTGGGTCCCTACTCCTGCTGGGCCCACACAGCCCTTTCTCAAACTCTTGGGGGCCCTAGGGGCTGGGACAGAGACTTGTGAGCCGTCAGGGCATGCTGGGTCCCAGGACGGGGTTTGCAGAGGGGACTGAGGCAGGAAGGACCCTGTGGAGGGCTTCCGCTCCGTTCCCAGGCTGGGCACCGTGGGAATGGGCACCAGGCCAGCCCCCCTGCAGCATACCCCATAGACGGGCTGTCCCAGCACTCAGCGCATGGATGGTCAGCACTGCTGGGGGAGAGTCCTGCCAGCAGGAAGCCCTGGGCCAGGCAGGGAAGAGGGCCCTGTGGCCCCGGCTGGTAGCCTGTGCATCTTTCTCCCAGGCACTCTGACACGAACCCCCAGAAGCAGAGGCTCCCACTCGGTCAAGGACCTTGGCTCAGTCCTTGTTCTCCAGCCAGCAGCTGGGCAGACAGCAGGGACACTGACACCAGCCAAACCCCTCTGTGCGCCAGGCCCTGGACCCAGAGCCCTGGAGATGGATCTCCTTTAAGCCGCTTAGCGATGCTGTCTTTGCGTTACTAACTCCCCATCATACAGAGCGGGAAGGGAGGCTCAAGGGGGCCTAGAGACCTGCCCGGATCAGTCGGGAAGTGGGCAGGGGCTGCTGCCAGAGTCTCCGCACCACCACCTCCACCCTGTGCCACCGCTGCCTTCAGGGTCAGAATAGTCAAGCTCCACGCGCTACCAGGGTGCAGTCAATTCATGCCGTCCCCACCCATCGCTGCCAGCACCCTGGACTGAGACACAGGGACTCTGGGGGCCCTTTCCAGGGTCCTTCCCCTCCCCAGATGCACCGTGCTTTGGGACTCTGGGACCCACTGATCACAGCCCTCCAAGAAAATGGGTCCCTTCCTGGGCTCTCTTGAGTGTGTGGGGGAGGGTGACAGCCAGACAACAGGCCCCTCAGACCCAGGCAACTCCCCAGAGGGAAGGAGTGGGAGGTCTAGCCACTGTCCAGCATCTGGCCTGACTGTCCTCATCCACCCGTCTGCCCACCACAGCCTGGGGACAAGCACACCCTCAGGCTAGCTGGCCATGGACCAGCTGCCCACACCATTCTCAGCTCTGCCTCTAGAATGCCCTGGCCCCCACTCAGGCCATCATCACTGTGTCTAGGCCCCCTGTCTCATTCTTGCCTCTCCAAGTAGGCCTCCAGAATGCAGCCTGGCACCTGGCTGAGATCCCAGCTCCTGCTGGCTGTGTGACCTTGGGCAACTTACTTAGCCTCTCTGGGCTTCAGTTCCCTCATCTATCCAGTGAAGGTACTCACAGGACAGCTATGGGGATTAAAATGACTTAGTCCAGAAGAGCATCCTCCACAGTCAGTGAACAATGACCAAAAATCACAGCAAGAATACAAAGCAAATCTGAAAATGTCCCTGCTTTGATTAAAAATTCACTCCCTACCATCTGTGGGACAAGGTCACCCTCCCTGGCATGGCCACTCACACCCTGCTGGACCTGTCCCCACCCACTTCTCTCTGGTGGAGCCATCCCCTGACCTCAGCCAGGCAACTCTTTGATCCAGCCTCTACTGCAGGTGACCATACAGAAAGGTACAGGCTGGATCCTTCTGCACTGAGAGCCCCTTGAAGCAGCTGTGTGTGTGTGTGTGAGTCCCTTAGTCATGTCTGAGTCTTTGTGACCCCATGGGCTGTAGCCCACCAGGCTCCTCTGTCCATGGACTTCTCAAGGCAAGAATACTGGAGTGGATTGCCATTCCCTTCTCCAAGGGATCTTCCCAGCCCAGGGATTGAACATGGGTCTCCTGCACTGCAGGCGGATTCTTTTCTGTTTGAGCCACCTCCCCTGAACACAGGACTGAGGCCAGCCTGGAACAGAGCAGGTGCCAGGGATCGCTCACTGACTGAACGAGTTCATAACCAACCATTGCTCACAGGGTCAACTTCCGAATACCTCAAAACTTCATCCAGTGAAGGTGGCCAGGAGGATCCCTGTGCAGTGGGCAGCCCACAGGCCTGAACACCCAGCCTGAGGTCAGACCTGGCCACCTCGTGGGAGGAGTAGAGACCCCAGCTAGACCCAGGCCCTGTCAGCTGGTGCGCCAGGGTTTTCCCAGCTGGGAGTGGGCGGGGGGGAAAGGAGGAAATGGAGGCCTGCCTGTATCCCCAGGGCTGTCTGTGGCTATGGCAGTGTGGCCACATTCCACTCTTGCTGCCAGCCGCTGGCCACTGCAGGCTTTCAAACCTGGCCAGACAGTCTGAAAGGCTGGGCCCTCTGGAGGGCCAAGTCTGTCCAAGGAACAAAGGCGTTTGAGCCAGGCTCCCAACCACAGAAAAGACTGGCCAGACTTCCAGGACAGCTGGGATTTCAAAATATCTATCCCATTGTTGGAACGCTGATCCCAATGGTTGGAAACTATTGTTGCCATCCCCTTGGACATCCCTGCAGAGACCCAGGTTGCCTGGGATGGGCTTTGTCTCCCTCTTGGTCCATGGAGGCCAGAGACCTCTCCTTCCCCCCAAGGCAAGGATGCAGGCCCAGCCTACAAGACACAGTTTCTGGGCAGGGCAACTGCTGGCTGTAATTGCTTACAGTGAATGCTGGTGCTCGAAGAGCCTCCTATTGGGCCTGGAGAGGGGCTGCCTCAGTCCCGTTCATTTGTAGCGCAAGAAAAATATCTACTAATGGACAGAGAGTGACCATGAGTGTGCAAGTGCATCTGTGTGTGTGAGTGCATATGCACACTTTTGAAGATACTCCTCTCTGAGGAAGGTGAATTGGAACAGAGACTGGAGTGATGTGAAGAAGCTAGTCTGCATGACTAGTGAAGGAGCTAGATGTGAAGGTGCAAGTGCAAAGGCCCTGAGGAAAGGACATATAATGTGCTGAAGTTAAGGTGACCAAGGTCTACTTCACTTTGCCCAGACTAAGAGGAGTCCCAGGACACAAGACTTTCAGGGGTTTTCTTTTTTAGTAATTTTTATTTATTTATTTGGCTGTGCTGGGTCTTAGTTGCAGCATGTGGGATCTAGTTCTCTGACCAGGGATGGAACCTGGGCCCCTTACATTGGGAGCACAGAACCTTAGCCACTGGACCACCAGGCAGGGAGGTCCCAGGGCTTCTAGTTTTAAAATCAGGATATGTTGGTCACCCAAAGTGAAAACAGAGGCAGGTTTTATTTTCTGCGGATCCAAAATCACTGTGGATTGTGACTGCAGCCATGAAATTAAAAGACACTTTCTCCTTGAAAGAAAAGCTATGACAAACCTAGACAATGTATTAAAAAGCAGAGATATCACTTTGCCAGCAAAAATCCATATAGTCAAAGCTTTGGTTTTTCCAGTAGTCATGAATGGATGTGAGAATTAGACCATAAAGAAGGCTGAATGCCAAAGAACTGATGCTTTCAAACTGTGGTGCTGGAGAAGACTTTGAGTCCCTTGGACAGCAAGGAGGTCAAACCAGTCCATCCTAAAGGAAATCAACCCTGTATATTCATTGGAAGGACTGATGCTGAAGCTGAACCTCCAATACTTTGGCCACCTAATGCCAAGAGCCGACTCATTGGAAAAGACCTTGATGCTGGAAAAGATTGAAGGCAGGAGGAAAAGGTGGTGACAGAAAAGGAGATGGTTGGATGGCATCACTGACTCAATGGACATGAGTTTGAACAAACTCCAGGAGATAGTGAAGGACAGGGAAGCCTGGTGTGCTGCAGTCCATGAGGTTCACGAACTCAACTTAGTGGCTAAACCACAGGAGGATCATGGAGTGCCCTTGATGCCCCCCACCTGTGGAAGTTTCAGAGGCATGATGTCAGAGCCTGCAGCTGTCCTTGTCCCTCAGCCAAGAGCCACAGCATTTCAGTAATGGGAGTGGACAAAGAAGAGAAGTGCCTGAGGCCGTGTAAGGGGACCCCATCCAGCCACCCACACTCATGTGCCAGGGATAGGCTCCGGACAGATGATGACCAGACATAGAAAGCACACGAAGGGCTGAAATACTCAGCTCCTGGGGGACAGATGGCTTTCTGGATGACAACCTGGAGCTAGCCATTAAAAAGCAAAATGTCCAGCACAGCCAATAAATGAAACTATTTTTCAAAAATGTAAAATGCTAATCCTCTTCCACCCAGTAATTCCACATCCAGAAATGTATTCTATAGATACTCTTTTCACAAGTCCACAGGTATAAGGATGCTCACTACATCATCACTTACAGGAGTGAAAAACTGGAAACAACCCCAAATGTCCACTCACAGAGGGTGAGTTTAAAAATTAAGTATATCAATACATATCAATATCATGAAGCTGTTAAAAAGAACGAGGTGGACTTTTATATACTGCAGTTTTTAATGTCCAAAATATAGTATTAATTGGAAAAAGCAACTGCATATTTTCCTCAATTTCATGTCAACACTTTTACATATATGTGCATATTTAGGTATGTGCGCTGTGTATATATTCAGAGAAAAAATCTGAAATACAATTGGAAATAACAGAAAATCAGAACTTATAGCTTCATTATTTATGTACTGTTTGAGAATTTTATAATGAAAATATATTACTTGTATAAGCAGAACAGGGTTTCCCTGTTATACTCCCTTTACCATCTGGTGGCTCAGATGATAAAGACTCTGCCTGCAGTGCAGGAGAGCTGGGTTCAATCCCTGAGTCAGGAAGATCCCCTGGAGAAGGGAATGGCAACCCACTCCAGTGTTCTCGCCTGGAGAAGTCCATGGACAGAGGAGCCTGGTGGGCTACACCCCGTGGGGTTGCAGAGAAATGGACGTGACTGAGAGACTAACACACACGCCAGCAGAACAAAGTATACACACATACATATGCATGTGCATACGTGCATGTATATACTTTTTAAATTTATATGCTAACTTAAATGGTTTAAATGACCACCTTTCACTTGCATTATTGCAAAAGTGTTAGTTGCTCAGTTGTGTCCAACCTTTCATGACCTTGTGGACTGTATAGCCTGCCAGGCTCCTCTGTCCATGGAATTCTCCAGGCAAGACTACTGGAGTGGGTAGCCATTTCCTTCTCCAGGGGATCTTCCCAACCTAGGGATCGAACCTGGGTCTCCTGCAGTGCAGGCAGATTCTTTACCATCTGAGCCACCATGAAGTTTCCTGATTCTTTGTCATATTCTCCTCCTCATACTCCTCCAAATCCACTCTCCAAACTGCTATCAAAAAGGATTTTCTAAAATGCAAATCAGAAAATGCTACCTACTCTATTATAAAAATGCTTAAATGCTCATCGCCCCAAGGATGAAATCTGAATTCTGTAAGATGCTCGGCCATCCTCTCTCTGGATCAAGCACAATTTCTTTATACTCCCCCCTTCCCACAGCACCCACAAGAACCCACCCACCTCTCAGTCTTTCCAATGTGTGTCCCAATCATGCTGCACAAAATGCCATTTCTAGCTCTTGCTTTTCTCTCTTCCTGAAATCAAACCTTTCTACCCATAGTCTTTACCCAACTGATACCACTGTATCCTTTTGGTGATGTGATTCCTTAAAAAGAATCCCCCAGATGGGTGTTATAAGAGGAACTTCTCTTATGTATGAACCCATTACCCCACAGTCGCATCACTCTGTTTAATACACATCAAACTGCTTTTCAATTTCCTGTTTTCCTGTCCTTGGCACACAGTGGTAGGATTCTAAAAGGACGGGCATTTATCTTGCTCATCACCACCAGCCCAGCCCCTGGCACAATGCCCGACAATTAATATGAGCTCAGTAAATATTCCGCCAAAGCTTGTTTAAAACTTGGAAACATGGCAAAAGCATAACTAGCGGTCCTGTGTTCTTTTCCCCCTTCTTTGGCCACACCACATGGCCTAGCAGGATCTTACTTCCCCAACCAGGGGTCAAACCCACACCCCCGGCAGTGAAAGTGCAGAATCTTAGTCACCGGACTGCCAGGGAATTCACACCACTTGTCCTTCAATATCAAAAACAAATCAGTAAAGGGCTTAAAGACATAATCAGGGACTTCCCTGGAGGTCCAGTGGTTATGACTCCAAGCTTCCACTGTCGGGGATCTGGTTCAACCCCTGGTTTGATCAGGAAGCTAAGATCCCACTAACCTCATGGTGTGGCCAAAAAAATGATTAATTAATTTAAAAGACACAAACAAACTGAAGCAGCAGGGGTGGGCTATTCTCTGATGTCCATGTGGCAGCCATGATTTGGGGCTGTAGCCCACATCTCACACAAGCCTGGAAACAATCTCCCCCACAGTGAGTGAGCCGTGATGGACCTTGAGTGAACTGGACATGGGTCACTGGAGGCTCATCTATTAGCGTGAGTGGCACCTGTCCATTTAACTCTCTGGCCACTCCCAGCAGAGACCCCAGCATGGTAGTTAAGTTTTGCATGGGGGTATGAGCTAGAGGAAGGCTACCTCAGTAGTGCAGACCCTTCCCGGGGAGGGGATGGCCCTGCAGGGAGGCCGAGTGAGTGCTCAGAGTTCTGTGTGACTCACTGTCTGCTTCCTAAATCTGTCTTGGTCCAGCCACGGGGGTGGGGGAGGGGGTGGTGGGCAGACAAAGGTCGGAATGAGGGCTCTTCTGTGAGTGCTGAGAGGTCAGCAGCTAACACACCGTCAGGCCATTTTCTCTTTGGCCGGGAACAGGGTGTTTCCCAGGCCAGGCTTCTGACGGTGCGGTGCTGGAAGCCTATTTGAGTCTACACACACCTTTCCTGATCCCCCATTGCCAAAATGCGTCACGGTGTGCATCAGAAGTGAACCTACAAATATCTATGGTTTCGGAGGAATGTCGCGGCCCTACAAAGCTACAGTTGGGAGCCTGCTCCTGGCCATCCTGCCAGTGGGGACCCAGCTTTAATGCACAAAACTGAAGGTTTGCAAGTCTGGGGGCTGCTTTTTCACCTACCTTCTAAATCCTAGAAGAGGAAGCTGGACAGCCTCCCCGACCGCAGGCCCTCCCAGCCCCCATGCTTAGTGGCCACCAGTGGAGCAGCTCTTCATATGAGACCCTGTTCTTTCTTCTTTCAGGAGTCGGATGGCTGAAACCGAAAGCCTCCTTTCCCTGCACCTAAGTCAGAGCTGATGGCCAACCCTGCATTCCAGGCTCTCAGTTCATTAAATCACCCCTTAGGACAGAATGTGCACCCAGCCGGCAGGAAATGTTCTCAAATGGCCCAGGCGAATTCTGCAAGTGAGGGGTCATAACCAAGCCCCTCCAAGACCCACCAAATCCCCTTTTCTCGCTCCTCTTCAACCCTCCTTTCTGAACCAGAGGAAGAAAATATACTCACCGGTTCCTGAACGGAGGCTGAGCCAGCTGTGCGGTGGAGACCCGTGTTTTGTCAGGACAGAATTCATGTTTGACCTCGGGTGGTGGCACCTTGCCTGGCCCTTGAGCCACGTGCTAGACCCACAGTCTCCGTCCCTCTCTGCCCGGCTGCAGTCCCAACCCTGGAGGGCTTCTCCTCAATTCAGCCCCGATCTTAATTTCTCCAGCTAAGTCGTCTGCACAGAAAACCACTGAACTCTCGGCCCTGCCAATCTGCCTCTCCTCCGACTCAGGCCCCCTGGGCGCTTTATGTTTTAACGTATGGACTCGGTGGCTGGGGTTTGCACCGTGTTTTCTTGCTGCCGGTTTCCTCTCCTTGGATTTTCCATCCCCAAGTACCCATGTGCTCCCTGGAACGCACTTCTCACACTGCTGGCTCCCTCGGCAGGGGCCTTCCCTTCTTTTCAGGAAAGCGGCACCATGAAGACCCTTCCCGGCTGGACTCCTCGGCGGGGAGGAAGGCCTGGAAGTTCGTGGCTTGTCCCTGCCGGGCCAACATTCACAGCCCGGGGATCAGCTCCGAAGCATTAGAAATACCCCAGGCACAGTCTGCTGAGCGCCACAGCACCATCCGGGCCAGTCGCCATGGCAACCCTTGGCTTCCCAGCCCAACACATTGTCCGCCCAGCTCGACTCTGTTAGCTGATTCCCAAGACTGCTTACTCAGCTCCTGGGATCTCCAAATTGGACCCGCTGCCCCTCAACTCCAAGTGTGGCTCCTTTCAGACTGCTCCCTCACCCCGCGGCCCACCCTCTTGTCCTCTTCTTTTCCTGGCAAAGCCTTGGAACTTTCACTCGGCCAAACCTTTCTGGAGGCCCTGCATCACGTGGCTCCTCTACTGCACAGATGGGCCCCATATTTATCTTAGCCACTGTTCAGGCTCAGCCTGGCAGCCAAGTCTCGTTGCCTCTGCCAGGCCCCACCCTGGGGCCGAGGGCAGAGGGGCCAAGCGCTCGCTCAGGAAGAGGCAGTTACAGGCACAGACCCCCAGCCTGCTGGCTGGCTTCCTTTCTATTTGTACTCTTCTGGGAACAAAATTCTTGTTCCTGCTAATAGAGTCTCAAAGATAGTCCAGAAGAGACATAACATACATCCTTGAGCCTGGTGGTTCAGATGGTAAAGAATTTGCCTGCAATGCGGGAGATCGGGTTTGATCCTGGGTTGGGATCCCCTGGAGAAAGGAATGGCAGAGGCATGACTGCGTGGCTAACACTTGGAGCCCAAAAAGAGAAATGAAGCTAACTCCCCTTGGAGCTTACTCCACTTGCTAGTGAAACAGGAAAAAGGTGCGGGCGCTTGCAGGGCCCTCCCCTCTTCCCTGCCATGACACCGGTTTCACTACCCCCTTCCAATGTTTCTACCATTTCTTCTAAGCATTCAAACCATTTCCTGGAATAAAATGGTCTATCTATATATGGAACAAAATGACACAAATTTACATTCTCAAAAATATTTATTGATACAGAAGTTCACATGTAAGTGAAAAAAGCTGGATAGAAAACATACATACAATTGGACAAACAGGTTTGTAAAACACACAAACGCACATGTGCAGTTTAGAAAAATACTGGGTGAGACAGGTCACGGCGTCAACAGTGATAACATGGTGGTGGACTTCAGGATCGTTTCCTACACAGGTGAGCTGACTGCAGGATTTTAAAAGCAATAGCAGGGCTTATGAAAAACTCCCAGGGGCAGGTGACGATGGGTGGGAGCCTGAGCAGGACCCACAGCAGGAAGAACGGTGCCACTGCCTGGGGGCCGTGGCAAGATGTTTTCAGATGTGAACACTGAGTTTCCACTCCGACCCAAGGTGACTCTGAGGAACACAGTCTTCCTCCTGTCTGCTAGGATTTACAACCCAGCCAGAGAAAGGCCAAAGGCCAGGAGTTACTGCTAGGCCTGCTGTGGATGCATTTTACGCCTTCCTCATGCAGGGACCGGAGAGAAGCGCCACCCACCCATCTTAAAGAAGGTCACAGGCTCAAGTGAAACACCCCTCAAAGCTACACTGGCAGGTGGTGGCCCAGTCAGGACACGGACTTGGAGCTCCAACATCACAGCCTGCCATGGTAACAGCCACATGGCCTCACCCAAATCTAAGGGAAAGAATGAGCAGACAATCTAAAAATCACCATTCCGTGTCACTTGGTCCTCCTCACACCATCTTCTGGGCAGAAACCTGAGTATCCGCGAGGGTGGGGACCTGCCCATCACAGGGGTCCTGATATCAGCAAGGGGGGCCCCTTGGCTCAGCTGGGGCCTCACCACGTCCTCTCCACCCCCATATCCTCTCCAGGTGGCCAGTCTCAAGAGTTTGTTTTCTCAAAAGTCATAATCCCAAGGCCAGCTCACCTACTCCTCTCCCCTTTCTCAAACTTCAGTTCTACACTGGGGTCTCCAAGGACAAACTGGTTCCTGTCCCCAAGACCTACCTGGGGACAGATGGGAACAACAGAACTACCTTTCTTCACAAAATTAAATCAACCCTAAAATTGGAGGATTTTTTTCCATTTTTCATGTTTACCTGACCTAAAAACAGGTCTGAAGAATTGATTTTAACAAACCACAAAATCAGTGATTGAGGGTTTCCATGTTCTAAATCAGATACTAATTTGATTTTCTTAAAATAAGTTATGTACCGCTTTGACAATCACACAGAAATGACTAAGAGTTGTTTGGTTTTTCACGTCCCACTCAGCATGCGGGATCTTAGTTCCTCGACCACGGATTGAACCCTTGCCCCCTGCCATGGAAGCGCAGCGCTCTAACCAATGGACCACTAGGGAGGTCCCAGGAGTATTTGCCAAGTGTATCTCCAACACAGAGCCCTCACTGGCCATCCTGAAGCAACACACGCTGTGGAAGTGACAGAAGCCTGAACCATCAACGCTGATTATCCAACAGGCCCACACCCAGGGTGTGTGCACCGCTGCCCGTCTGACTGGCACACCCAGGCGCTGACCACAGGGCCGTCTCCAGCATCTCTAGACGCTGAGAAAGGCCTCCAGGGGCTCCTCCGCCATCTCCAGCCCCGCGTGGCCAGCTGACCAATGGCTGACAGCTCCCTCTAGTGGCAACGCTGTTTTCCTTACCAATGGGGACTGACGGGCAACCTTAAAGGCCCGCAGGAAACAGCCCACCAGGACTTAATGAGTCAGGATTCAATGAAAATGCAAATGACAGATCACCACTTTCATTCTTCCCAAGACTTACTGCTAAAAACCTTAAGCATCACTGTAATGATACAGGAACTTGTGAAGAAGGCAAAAAAAGTTGATGGTGGATCGACTGCAAAAGTCACCGCAAGGCCAAGACAGAACATGTATGTACAAGTTAAACTTAGATATAAATAAGATGCAACTAAGAAACTAGACTTTAAATGGTCTCTGAATAGCAAAGCCGATCCTGGAGGGTGAAAAGGGCTCTATGAGATGAGGGATCGGCCCCCAGAACACTGAAGACAATGATGATCAACACCTTAAATGGACGTAAACCGTAAAAACCCTCATCCTAACAGTGGTCCTTCGAGGTGTCCTGCTCGGAAGCTGGAATGCAGAGCACCAGGACGAAATGCTGCTTCTGTAGGCATCTCAGGGTCCTAAACGCAGACACGATGTGATGTGAACTGGCCCGCCTGTTTACCAAACCATTTCCAACCCTGGAGGTTAAAGAATGCTGACTCCGGAGAGAAGATGAAGAAGGGGGGCCCGCCATTTCCTCCGAAGCCCCTGGGAGTCCAACACCACCACTGGCATGGAGCTCGTGTCCAGCCACCGAAACCAACAGCAGGAGCTGCTCCGCTGGGCCTTGGTCCAAACAGCCTGGTTTCTGACTCTGCTCACTGTGCGTTTCCATCTCAGATGAGAAGTCAATCAGGACAAACTGAGTTTTAAAGAGGCCCCAGGACAAGCTTCCTGGGTTTCAGAGCATTTTTTCAAGGTAAAATTTTTCAGCATCAGATTTTTAAAAGATGAAGGGTTCTTGAGGCAAACTTTTATCTATCAAACCTTGAATAAATTTAACACCAAATATAAGCATAATCCTCAACCCATGTGTATGGAAGAGGCCGGGGAGCATCCAGTGAGCAGGGCTGGGAGCACCCCCCAAGCGAGGACCACAGGGCAACTCTGTACCTTTCTATGCTCTCCATCCCACCAGATGTCCTGCTTTCCCCTTTGAGACATTTCTGTGGTCTGGTTTCTCTTATTTTTATCCAGATACCAGCAACCAGGTCCTTGAAAAACTTCATGAGGAATCGACCATGTTCTGTTTCAATGATGCACGAACTCGTCCCTGCTTCTTGATTCCTTTAGAAAACGAAACAGAAGACTAGGGAAAACCTCTGTCACGTCGATTAAAGAGTGTACGTACTCTAAATGCATCCATGAGCTACGTAGGAAACACTGCACTGTTTGCTACGTAAGCACGCTGTTCTGTTCACGGTCACAGAACCCCATCGTCCACTGATGCCAGGCTGGAGATGGTCAAGCTTTCTGGGAGGAAGGTCCTTCCTGTATTAAGAACATCAGTATGTTTTTCGATAGAACTTAGGTTTGGGATGTCCTTTCTCTTTATACGTTGCCCCACTTTCTCTTGCTCCAATTTTCTCTGATGCTCCAGGAAGTTTAAAATTATAATCTGTTGTGACATAAGGTATGGTCCCTTCGAGCCCACCCTGAAATGGAAACACAGAGAAAACATGTGGGAACACTTAGAATCTGGCCAAGATGGAAGAGAGTATTAGATCGCTCCTAAGATCCTTAGCTCCCCTTCCTTGGAAGGGCCCACTTAAATTTCAACCCCCCAAACATGTCCAAAAGCAAGAGATGGGGCTCTCTCTTGAATCAGCAGGTGACAAGGGGGATACCGGCTGCCTCCTCAGCTGCCTACAGGTCTTGCCGTTTGATTTGGGGCCACACGGATGCCCTTGGCCAACGTGACCTTCCGTGACCTTCCCACAGGAGCCTATGAAGACTGTCTTCAGGAAGGGTCACCTTGGGGTCACCACCTCTGCCCTTTTTCTCCCACACCCATGCCTGAGATGACGGCTCCACCCGGGGCTCCTGCCCAAGGTGATGGGGACTCACACCCGAGACCTTCAGGCCATGCAGACATGTCACCCGGCCTTGTCCATCTCTATGAAGGAGTGTAAGCTTCCCAAACAAGAACCTGCTCTGTGACTCCCGGCCCAACTTCAGGTCCACACTTTGCCATGGACATGGCCAGCGAGCTCCAGGGCTGTACACACCTGGCTCTTGAGAACACACTGTGGGATGTTCACGGCCCCAACCAGCAGACAGTTCACGTGTCTCAGCTCCTCTGGGGGCACGGGAGTGAGGATGTGGTAAAGCCTCTTCTCCATGTCGATCCCCCTGCAAATCCCTTGAAGACACACAACACACAAGATTATCCTCCCCACCACTCAGAACTGCAGAACGGCTTATGAGTTTTCTAACGTCCTTGGTGCTACAGTGGAGAGGAATCCATCTGCCAATGCAGGGGACATGGGTTCCATCCCTGGTCCAGGACGATTCCATGTGCCGCGGAGCAACTAAACCCGTGCCCCGCAACTACCGAGCCCCTGCGCATGGTGAGAACAGATGAGATTGAGGAGTCTGACACTCTGAAACCAGAAGGCAACAGGCTGGTGTGTGGACTGTGATAAACGAAATGAAGGGGTGCCAAGCAGGACCCAGGGGCCTGACCCAAATACAGAGTGAATCTTTCAAGGACCATTCACGGCCAATGCAGGGTAGGAGGAGGAGTTGCGGGCGGAATGTCAGGGAACGGCTGATGGATCTATCAGGACCTCAGTGTTGGAGTGAAGTCTTAGATGCCAGGGAGACAGCTAAGCAGAAAAGTGACTGGTAACATGGGCTTGGAGCTCTGATGCTGTGCTGGAGAGCATGTACAGAGGTCAGCCTACAGTGGACTGAGAGCCGCAGAAAACATGTAAGATGAGAGGGAGGCCTGGCCAGGCCTTGAGGACTCCTGTGTTTAGAGGAGCTGGCAGGGCAAGCAAAGAAGAACCGCTTCCTTCCTGCCCCCTACCTCCCAGGGCCTACTTCACAGAGGACAGACAAGCTCTCTGACCACTCCAGGTAAGTGACAGCAACAAGGTCAAGCCCCGCTAATCTACAGCTGCTCAGGTGGGTCAATTTCAGTAGGTTTACACTCAGATTTTCCTCTCAGACTCACCAAACCCCACACAATCGCAGATGGGACTCTGGGCAAGCAGGATGGGCCCGCTGGCGTATCCCCTGACGTCATCCAAGATCTTGCAGAGCCCGACCCAGCTGGCATTCACGGCGTACAGGATGTGGGTGGGGGCCACATCAGCGTGGATGATCCGGAGCGCGACGGCATTGAAAGGGACCTGGAGGACACACACGCACCCCCTCCAGTGATCTGACTCCAAAGACTACTTGTGTCAGTAGTTTCTACAAGCTGACGAGTCAGCTATCTGAAGTTTTATCTGCCAAACTGCCCACCAAAACATATCTAAACGGAATAGAAATTGTTTAGTGTTTCACTGCTTTAGACTGAGAACCAAGGAAAATTACACAAAGCTCATGCACACCAACAACACTTGCTGGAAATCTAAATTGAATGCCTGCAACTCTGCCTAAAGAGACACATGAGACGCAAATTTGGGGACATTGGCATGAGCTGAAGGTAGGAGGGAGACTGAAAACTCATCACCAACAGGTCTTTGGGTGGAAGAAAGTAAACACCCACAGAGTGAGGAGAAGCCCCTAAGGGAATTACTGAATTAAGAAAATGGACCACCTTCCTGGCACACAGTAAAGGACTACCTTTAACATGTAGCTCTCTGGGTAACTACACACTTTTAAAATAGCCAGATAAGTTTCAAGTCCAGTTACAGGGCATTGCCAATGAGTATAAACTAGAGCAAATCACCCAAAAAAACTGCCTTGGGTTCTTCAGTGGAGAGGGCTTGGAAGCCTGGGACCAATCTCACCAGTGGGCTTGGGCAACATGCTGCTGCCCCCTACCCCACACTCCCTGGTCATGGTCCCTGCCTGTGTGACCTCTGCCCAGCATCTCCACCTGCCTGCCTGCGCCCAGTCTTCTAGCTGTAAGTGGGGTGTGTACCAGCACCTTCCCCACAGGCTCAACAGAGCACCTGGCCCACTGTGTGCTCAGCACTGCGCAGGCCATACAGTGGAGTGAGGGCTCTGGTCCAGAGTCAGGCCACCTGGGCGCCAGCCAGTCCCAGCCCAGACTTTTCCTACGTCCTGTGGGCAAGCTGAGTCTGCCCCCGGCCTCAGTTCCATCATCTGTAAAGTGGGGGTAATAACAGGGCCTCGGTGAGTAGAGGACAGCACAGCACAGGGTGAGCACTTAGAAATGATACCTGTTGCTATTTGATTCTTCCATCATCTGGGACCCTAATACTATGGTGGTTTCTTCCCAAAACAGTCCTTCAGAGATTGGAATCCAAGATGCACATATTTTAGAGCTAGAATCAACCTGTGACAATATCTGAAACACGTTACGAGTGCCCTCTGGGCACACGCGCATCTACGAGGCCCATCACCACCACTCACAGCCCGAGTCACACGCGGCCAGTCGGCAGAAGGGTGGAGCTGGGCTGCAGGGTGTGGTCCCAGGGCCACCTCTGGTATCAGGCAGAACATTCCTGGTCAGGATGGAAACCAGGGTCAGCCCCTCTGGAGGTGGCTCCACTCCCACCAGATCCCTCAGCTCCCGACTGTAAAATGGGCACAGTCGGCACATCAACACCTCAGGGCTGAGGATGACATGAGTGAAGGGGTATAAAGAGGTGAGACGGGCACACAGGAAGCCGGACAGTCCCCCTGAGAGCTCAGGTTACCTGATAGGGGGTCAGACCGTGTACGGCACACAGTGGCTTCGGCACTGGGGGCTGCAACTGGCTCAGGTAACCCAGCACTGCCAGCTCACGGAGGATCCTGTTATGTGACTCTCTGAAAAGCAATCAGAGGGTGAGAGGCGCCTCCCGCTGTGATTCTCTGAAAAGCAATCAGAAGCTGAGAGGCCCGCCTCCCGCTGTGACTCTCTGAAAAGCAATCAGAAGCTGAGAGGCGCCTCCCGCTCCGAGACAGGGCCCACCTGTCCTGGCACAGCCCACGTCCCAACCTCGTGACGGTAGACCTTGCCTCTCCATAAACCCACAGGAGATCCTTCAGGTCAAAGCTCCTAGAGGGGCAAGCTGATCTGGAGGCCAATTCTGGGCATTTCCACTGGCAAAGGAACCATTCGGAACAGACCTGACTCTTCTCTGTAAACAGGTAGCTCTGACAGAGATCTGAAAGATTTTAGGGGACTGACCCCTTTGAAGGAATCGAGGACAGAAGGCCTTGTCAGACTGAAGAAAATGGAATTCTCCAGCCACGGTGGTTTGCTTACCTATTCCTGGACGTTTTTCCAGTCACAAACTCTGACTTCACGAACATCAGCTTGTATCCCGTAGACATAACTGGACTCTCTTTTTCTTCGTCAGCAAACTCCAAACTCTCAGCAAATTCGGGCAGGTGGAAACCTCTGTTTCTGACTCTGGACCTGCGTCTTGTGTACAAGCCGTCCATGTCGTCCACGAAATCGGGGGTGAGGTCTGGCATGTATTTACTCCGGTCCGAGCTAAACTGGACGACGTGGCTGGGTGACAGCAGGCGGATCAGGTCAATGAGAAGCAGGAGACCCTGGTCTGCGAGGAAGTAAACGACAGAGCCCAGTCAGTGCACATGGGTGGTGATGTGTGCCCATGAGAGGCTGAGACGAGGAGCCTCCTAAGGACCGGGCTTCAGCGCTAACGTCTAAAAGCCAAGCACGCACCCGTTCCCATCATCCAACACTTTCTGCCAGATACGCCTCCATGGACTTACCTGCCACCCAGCCCATGGTGTTGATGATAAGAGGGGACTCTCGCTTGTAGGAGCTGAAAACGTACTTTATTACCTCAATATAGTTTTCAAAGTTGTTTTTACAAGAAGTTTTCCCATAATAGACCATTTTCTGGGGTGTCCTCTGGTGGGTGAAAGGTGGTCCTAAGAAGATAAAGGTGAGAGTCATTAATCCATGAGAACCTAAGAGGTGGCAAGGGTTATGGTCCAGCCATGATCCCTGACAAAGCTGCTCAGGAAATCTGAGCCCATCGGACCCCTACAAATAGCTATGCTCTCACTTTTGGAAATCTAAGCTTTCAACTTCAAACACAGACACGCCTGCATTTATACACAGTTAATCCCAACTACGTCCTAATATGGTCATTCATTCAACAAACATCTACCGGGTGTCTGCTGCATGCTGGGCATTGTTCTAGATACTTAGGACACATTTGTGAACAGAAAAAACACCCCCACAGGGCGTACACACAATAATTAATACAACAGTAATCACTTGCTGGAATACAGTACTTGCCATGTCCTACATGTGCTACACAGAGTCTCTAGTTTTCATAAACCCCTATGACACAGGTAGTATTTACTTTCTCGATTTTTACAGACCTTGACCAAGGTCACACAGCTAGTAGGGATCAGTGGGACCTGAACTCAAGCAGCCCAGCTTTAGAGGACACACCCTCATCAAAACAGCAGTCTGTCCCATCCCCTCTGGTCAGGGCTGCGGCCGGGGCCAGCGCTCATGGCAGGCAGGTGACCAGGACCACGGCGCAACACAGTCACAAGGGCCTCGGTCAGTGTGGCTGGTGCGAGGCCACCTAGGGAAGAGCTGGCAAGGCGCCCCTCAAACTTGGAGTCAGGGGACCTGGGGCAGCCCACAACTGAGAGAGGCCTGCATGGTCTAGGGACTGAGCAAGTGCAAAAGGAATGAACAAATATGTAAGTACACTGAGAATAAGCACAGCCAGGGTTCTCACCACTGGAAAAGGGGCTGATAAATGTGGAAGGGGGAAGGTTAACTAGGAGGCACCCTGGGTGTGAGATTAGGATCTGAATGATCACAATTCCTCACTGGTCCAGTGGTTAGGACTCTGTGCCTCTACTGCAGGGGACCGGGTTGGATCCCTGGTCAGAGAACAAGATCCCAAAAGCCATGGAGATTGGCCAAAAAAAAAAAAGAAAAGAATGATCAGTGCAAATTCATGGCTCTTAATAAACAGAAACCTATACAAAGACATAAAAATATGTATTTACATATATGTGTACAAGTACGTACACATATTATGTATGTACATATATGACATGTATGGGTTTAAGTATATGTATATTCCCTAACTGTCATGTATGGATGTGAGAGTTGGACTGTGAAGAAGGCTGAGCGCCGAAGAATTAATGCTTTTGAACTGTGGTGTTGGAGAAGACTCTTGAGAGTCCCTTGGACTGCAAGGAGATCCAACCAGTCCATTCTGAAGGAGATCAGCCCTGGGATTTCTTTGGAAGGAATGAGGCTGAAGCTGAAACTCCAGTACTTTGGCCACCTCATGCGAAGAGTTGACTCATTGGAAAAGACTCTGATGCTGGGAGGGATTGGGGGCAGGAGGAGAAGGGGACGACAGAGGATGAGATGGCTGGATGGCATCACCGACTCGATAGACATGAGTCTGAGTGAACTCCGGGAGTTGGTGATGGACAGGGAGGCCTGGCGTGCTGCGATTCATGGGGCCGCAAAGAGTCGGACACGACTGAGCGACTGAACTGAACTGAACTAACTGTCCACCGAGGGGCTTTGGAAGCAATGACGCCCAGAAGAAAACAAAAACACCACACCTAGTTAGATTACAAAACACTATCTTAAGCAACTGATCAAAGCTAACATCTCTGGTAACAGGACAAACTGACAGTGTGTTGATATGACACAGAGAACACAGCGTCACTTCTAGACCTAAAGATGGGAAAACCCACAAATGTACTCTTCAAACTGTCAAGGTCATAGAAGATTAGAAAAACCAGATAACAGTCTCCATATTAAAGAAAACTAAAGGTTTTTAAGTGCGCACTGGGCCTACACAGATGACTGAGACAAAAGGGACAAAACCGAGTAACTACACTATAGCAATGTCGCCATCCTGATTTTGGTGGTTGTATTTATGATGATGTACCAGTGTCCTTGTTTTTAAAAATATGGTAAAAAGGGGGGGGGGGGGAATTAAATAGGACAGAGAAAATGTAAAAAGAGGAACAATGAAATCAGCTAAAAGAGAGGAATTTCCTGGCGGTCCAACAGTTAGGACTCTGCGCTTCCACTGCTGGGAGCCTGGGTTTGATCCCTGATTGGGGAATCTAAGCTCCCACAAGCTGCACTGCATGTGCAGTGCAAAACAACAACAACAACAAAATTATTAAAAAAGAAAAACAAAACACACACCACATACACACACACAAAAACTTTTTAAATAAGAAAAAACAAACAACAAAATCGCACAAAAATCAGTATGTTCCTACATACCAGCAATTAACAATCTGAAAAGGGAATTAGAATAGCAATTGCATTTACAATAACTACAGAATTAAATCCTTAGAAGTGAATCTAATCAAGGAGGTAAAATATTGCTGAAAGAAATTAAAGAAAACATAAAAAATTAGAAAGACATCCTGTGTTCATGGATAGGAAAATGTTAATACTACGTCATCTACAGATTGAATGCAATCCTTGGGACTTCCCTGGTGGCCCAGTGATGAAGACTCTGCTTCCATTGCAGGGCGTAAGTTCAATCCAAGGTCGGGGAACTAAGATCCCACATGCCTCACCACCCAGCCAAGTGAAAAACAAGATTGAATACAATCCCAGTCAAAATTCTAACAGCCCTTTCCCCAGAAATGAAAAAGCCTATTCTAATATTCATATGGAATTGCAAAGGGTCTCAAAATGACCAATCTTGAGAAAGAATGAAGCTGGAGGATTCACATTTCCCAATTTTGAACTTCTTACAAAGGTACGGTAATTAAAAGTGTGGTAGTGGCCTAAGGGCTATGTGTAAACCAATGGAATAAAGAGCACGAAAAAAAAAAAATCCTTGCATGCACGTGCTTCCCAGGTGGCGCTAGTGGTAAAGCACCCACCTGCCAACGCAGGAGACACAGAACTGTAGGTTCCATCCCTGGGTTGGGAAGATCCCCTGGAGGAGGGCATGGCAACCCACTCCAGTATTGTTGCCTGGACAATCTCATGGACAGAGAAGCCTGGTGGGCTACAGACCATGGGGTCGCAAAGAGTCGGACATGACTGAAGCAACTCAGCACGCACTGATGTATGGATGTGTGGTCAGATGATTTTCAACATGGGTGTCAAGACCATTCATTGTGGAAAGAACAAATAGATAGTGAAAACTGGACATCCGTGTACATAAGGACGAAATGAGACCCTTCTCTTGTGTCAAACACAAAATGTAACTCAAAATCATCAAAGACCTAAGTGCTAGAGGTAAAACTTGCAGAATTCCTAGAAGAAAACATTACGTAAAATCTTTATGAGACTAGATTTAGTAACAACTTCATGGATGATCCAAAAAGCATAGGCAGCAAAAACATAAAAATTAAGAACTTTTGTGCATTTAAGGATATTGTCAAAAACAAATAAAATGACAAAGTATCTGCAAATTGCATATCTAGCAAAGAATTAACATCCAGAATATATACAGAACTCCTAAAACTCAACAAAAACAAAGAACCCAATTCAACAGTGGGCAAAGGACTAAAACAGCCATTTCTCCCAAGCAGACGTACAAATGGCCAATAAACATATGGAAAGAGGCTTAACACCATTAGTCATTAGGGAAATGCAAACCAAGACCAAAAAGAGATTACTTCCATCCACAAGAAAGGCCATGATCAAAATAACAAGTGTTGTTGAAGATGTAGAGAAATCAGAACCCTTGTGAATTACTGATGGGAACGTAAAACAGTGCAGCTGCTGTAGAACAGTCTGGCAGTTTCTCAAAAAGTTAAACATGACCACTCGTGGGTGTGTATGTATGTGTGTATATATATCCAAAGGAATTGAAAGCGGTGACTTGAAAAGATAGTTGTAACCAATATTCATGGCACCATTAGTCACAACAGGCAGAAAACTAGAACCAATACAGGGGCTTCCCTGGTAGTCCAGTGGTGGAATCTGCCTGCCAATGCCAGGGACAGAGTTTGATCCGTGATGATGCCACATGTCGTGGAGCAACTAAGCCCTGGCGCCCTAGAGCCCGTGCACTGCAACAAGAGAAGCCACCACAATAAGAAGCCTGCCCACCACAACAACGAGTAGCCCCCACTTGCTGCAACTCGAGAAAGCCCATGTGTAGCAATGAAGACCCAGCACCATCAAAAATAAATAAATAAAAACACAGTTAAAAAGATAGACAAAATGTGATACACATACATTGGAATGATTTTCAACCACAAGAAGGAGTTAATTTTGATATATGCTACAACTCAATGGACATGAGTCTGAGCAAGCTCCGGGAGATGGTGAAGGACAGGGAAGCCAGGCGTGCTGCAGTCCATGGGGTTGCAAAGAGTCGGACATGACTGAAGTACCAAACAATATGAACAGACCTTGAAACCTTATACTTAGTGAAAACAGCCTGACACAGGAGCACAAGTACTGTATGATTTCACTTAGATGAGGTGCCCAGAACAGGCAGATTCACAGGGAGGGCCAGGCAGCACACCAGAGGTCCTCAGAGGCTGGAAGGGGATGCACTGTTATTTAATGGACACAGCATTTCAGTCCAGGACAAGGAAAATGTTTTGGAGGTAGACAGTGATAATGATTATACAGCGCTTCGAATGTGTTTGATGGCATGGTACTGTACATGTATCAATAGTCAAAATGATAAATAACATGTTATGTACATTTTTGTATTAAAAAAAGCAGCATGGGACTCTGATTTGGATTCTGAAACATAAAAAGGGTATTAATAGGGTAACTAATGGATTTTGAAAAAATCTATAGATTAGTTAATAGTATTATATCAATGTCAATTTCTTGGTTGAGATCATTGTGTAGCATTATGTAAGATGCTCATATTAGAGGAAAGTGTTTCTAATTTACATAAAATAAAAGGGATGGTAGTTCCATTTATTAAAATAGAACCCTAGAAAGGTATCATTGGGTTTTTAGGGGGTTTTTTTTTGAGACCAGAGGAATTCTTATGGGAAGACCATAAGTTTCATGGGGAGATGTATTCATCTTTTTATATTTTATACTTTTGTACTCTTTGACTTTCTTGTATCATTACTTTTGTACTGTGTAAAACCAAGACATTTAAGAAATGCAGAATACATACCTAGAACTGGTTCTGTAATATTAAGCAAAGAAATGCAACCTGGAGGAGTAAATTCTGTCTGCCCCAGATCACATTCCAAATAATCAACGCAGGATATACTGAAAATTAAAAAGAAAGAAATCTTAACTCATTTTATTTACCATGTCCAAGGTAAATCAGAACATAAAGATTTTGTGTGACACACGGGCATACCCCACCCCGCACAGCCTTGCAGGCAGAATGCTCCGAAGATGATACCAGCATAGAGAAAATATCAGTGAAGAGAAAACGGGATGCAGGCCTGGCTACAGTGTCCATTTGCTATATGGATACAACTCTGCCTTTCCTCAAACTTTATTTTTTAAATACGACAGACTTTATCCCTGCTCTGACTCTCTGGGTTTGGACAAAAACAGATTCTGAGATCAACTGATGGCTCTCGTGAGCTCTCCGACAGGCAAGGTGGGCACACCTGAGAGTGCCATAGCTGCACCCCAAACGGCACAACCAGGAGGCCCCCCTCGGCTAAGCGGCTCTGTACAGACTTGCATGTCATCTCTATGGAGGAGCTGAGATGCGATCCCGTCTAGCTTCTCAAATCACAAATCCTACTTCCTGCTGAAAGTCTGGCAATATGTCACAACAGGATTAAAAACACTCTTACCTATTTAACAGCTGGTTAATGAGGTATCTATTAAATGTTGACTTTCCAATGTCCTGGCAGCCACAAACCAGAATGACGGGACAGCTGTCTGCTTCTTCTGGAGGGGAAACAAACATTGACCCCTGACATGAGCTGTCATCTTTAGGACTCTGATCATGAACAGTAATCCTCTGAGGCTCTGGTGGACGAACGCTAGACTACATCAGTTTGTATCACTCACCGCTAGAAATGCTCACTAACTCTTCCATGACTGCAAAGGCGCTCTCCGTTAAACGCAAGCCAGTTTTTTTTTTCTCTCTTCTAATACCCACAGATCTCAAGGCAAAATACTCAGAGTTAATCTGTAAAGTCCGGACCTGAAAATGATAACATAATGTGCTTCTTTTACTTTGGTTCAAAATTAATAAGCCTCAAATAGTTGTGAGCTACAAAAGATAACTTTGGGGACTTCCTTGGTGGTCCCATTGGCTAAGACTCCACACCCCTAATGCAGAGGGCCCGGGTTTGATCCCTGGTTAGGGAACTAGATCCCACAAGCCACAAATGGGACTTTGTATGCCATAACTAAACATCCTGAGAGGTGCAACTAAGACCTGTTGAGGCTAGATAAATAAACATTAAAAAGGAGAAAAAAGATAACTCTGATCCCTCCTTTCGTCTCACCACTCAGTTGATTCTCAACTATCAATCTCTGAGGGCAAAATAAGAACATCTTATAAAATGAGATAATCTAAAGGTTACTCTCTGCCTTATATGAAAATACAATTCCAGAATGTACTAACACATAGGCATGGGGGGAGGAGGAAGTTATCCAAAAAAGATCATAAGGAATCTAAATAGTGGTGCTTGAGTAAGTTGCAGGAAAACAAAACAAAACTGAAAGTAAGTAAAAAAGAACAAGTTTGATCACAGCACCTGAAACACTCACTGCCAGGTGGGGTCTCCATGTCCACCGCTGTGGCCCTCCGTGGCCCTCCCAGGCTGCTAGATTCTGCACTGGACTAAATTAACGTGACCGCAGGAGCCCATGCATCATCCTGCCCGCATTTCTTAGCTTCTCCTTCCATGTCAAACCCCCAACCCCTGCCTACTCCCTATGCCTCCGCTCAGTGATCCCCCGAACCATTTCACAGAGTAAGAGGAAACAATCAGAAGAGAGCTTCCCTTCTCCATCCCTGTCCTGGGCATTTCCTCCAGCCACTCTCAAGGAAGCGCCTCTGCTCCCAAGGCCAACAGACCACACAGACACTGGAACCCCTCCCTCCATCCTCTCCCCACAGCACCATCAGCGTGCTCTTCTGTGGCTTTTTCCTACAAGCTGTGTTCAAGCATGTGGTTCTTTCCATCCATCTTAACAAAACCCAGAACTCTCTTGACCAGGTTTACTCTTCCAACCTGTTTCATCTCTTTCTTTCCTTTATAGCTAAACTCTCTAAAAGCAAAATCCCTAACCACTGAACCCTTGAGCTCCTCCTTCCCCAGCCCTTGATTCCATTCCAATCAGGCTGGTCTGCTCAGCAATGCCATAAAACCACCCTGTCCAGAAGGTGAGCCTGCACGCAATTCCTTTCTCAGGCTTCATCTCACCATCAGCAACGTCGGGCACCCCCACTTCCTTCAGAGGCTCCCTGATTACACTCACCTGCTCTCCTTTAACATGAGCACTACCACTCCTCAGTCTCTCTGTTGCTCCTCAGGCTCAGACCTTGAACTTATCATTTCTACCTGCATCAACTTCTCGGTGTCATTATCCCATCTCATGGGCTTTGGAACCCTATTCTGATAAGAACAGATACTACACTTGATCTTAGTCCAAAGGCCAAGAAGCGATGGAACCCTATTCTACTGAAAGCACCCAAATTTACATTTGAAACCTCTTCTCTGGGCTTCCTGGGTGGCTCAGTAGTAAAGAACCCTCCTGCCAATGCAGGAGACATAAGAGACACAGGTTCAATCCCTGGGTCAGGAAGATCCCTTGGAGGTAGGCATGGCAACCCATTCCAGTATTCTTGCCTGGAGAATCCCATGGACACAGAAGCCTGGCTGCAGTCCCTAGGGCTGCAAAGACTCAGACACAACTGAAGTGACTCAACACACACCCATGCACACAACCTCTTCTCTGAATTTGACTCACACATTCAACCGCCCAGCAGGCATCTCCAACTGGATGTCTAAGAGGCATCTTTCAGCTACTGACCTAAGTCTCCTCCTACAGCCCCATGTCTCGGCGCACTCAGACAGTCCGGCCAAAAAACCTGCTGCTGCTCCCTGATTCCTCCTCACATCTCACATGAAGTCTGATGTTCCTATAGATTTGGCTCAATTTACTGGCTCATGGGAGACAATTTTAGGAACCAATCTGACTTCAGGAAATTAATAGTAAGGACATCAAAAATTTGGAAATGAGGAAAGGAAGAGATGGGAGAAAGTGTAAGTATGCCGAAATTACTCAGAATTTATAAAGAATTCATACTGTCTCAAGTTAGTGAATCAAAATATAAAGATAACCATTTTAAAAATATCAAAAGGCATTTAATCAACTATAACAGAAAATGGTGACTTTATCTGGGGAATGAAGCTAAGTGGGGTAGAAGAGACAATTTTTCCGATATATCCTTCTATTGACTTTTTTTACTGTACACACGTGTTAAATTCTGTATAACCTACAGCACAACATGACAGACAGATAAGACTAGGGGCATCCTACATAGTCATCTGACTGTTTTGGTGAAAGTAATGAACAAAACTCTGAATGAAAACTGGTTCTACCTCTTGTACGAAAATGTAAGATAAACCTGGATGGCTGATTATAAAGTTCACGGTGGAGGTTTTCAGACGTTCCAGCAACACGATGGAACACAGAGGAGAAAAACTGCTCATCAAACAATATCTGTCATCTGTAAAGAGAGACATAAGCTGCCTTAGAAACAGCACTCCATCAAACGCTATGCCCCGCGGGACTTTCCTCTCCTCTGCTAAAGTCCACACCTTTTGAGACTAGGAATTATGTATGAGAGCCTTTTTCAGGAGGCCATACTGCATGACAGAAACACACCTGGATGGAGAAATCAATCCAGGTTTGTTACCTAAACACTGTGTGGCCTTGGGTGGCTTTCCTCATCTGTGAAATGGTAAAAATAGCTTCACTCTCCAGACCTTGGTGAGGGTTTAAATACATATAGTAAAGAGTGCAAGTGTGAGGCCACAGTAAACAACTAAAAATTATTCGCCTTGGGTCTTCCCTGGTGCTCCAGTGGTTAAGACTCCAAGCTTCCACTGTAGGGGACATGGCTTCTATCAAGGGAACTAAGACCCCACATGCTGCAGGGTGCGGACAAAAAAAAAAAAGTTTTTGCCTTATTATGATACATCCTCAGTAAGTCACTCAGTTCTCTTCATTACCTTGGTTCAGATAAGGTCTGAGCAGAACTCGGGCTTCTCTTTTCATCTCCTTCTTGCTTTTCTCATGCACTGAATAATGAACAGCATTGATGGTCAGGCGAGAGTGGGTGTAGGTGGAGAAGACATTTTGGGCAGGCTGGCCCTGGCTGATGGTAAAACCAAACACCTGCACCTGGCCGTAGAGGCAGGTCACACGACAGATCCCACTAAAAGTAAAGCCCTAGAGGGGACGAAAAAAGAAAGGAAAAATAAGGTTACAGATTCTGCTACCAATGACAGAAAACTTCTAAGATTTTAATTGGCTCTTCAGGTTATCAAAAGGAGATGAATTTAAAAAAGAGAGAGATGAATTGCTAAGTAACAGAATAACTTGTAGGTAATGATGTATTTTAAACTAATAGATTAAAATGTGAATACTTTTAATCTAAGATCATATCCTGGAGCAGCCAAAGGGACAGTCTGATGCACACTGACCTAAGGGGGCCCCCTGAACTTAGTTCTGCTGTTCTCACGGCTCCCTGTCCTTACAAAGCTACAGTGCGGGGGACCTCCCAGACTAACGTCCAGGTGAAGGGTTTGACTGCTGGCTCTGCTTCCACTTATATCTTTCCGGCAGGTTACTTGAGCAATGTTCTGTGTTTTTTTTTTTAAACATTTCTAGTGGTAATGACTCCATAGAGCATGTAGCACTAAATGAGTTCAGATACCCACAACACTTAGAGCCTGACGTTTCTGAGCACTCGATAAATGCAACCTATTATTACTATTAAAGTCCTTTCAGCCCCAAAGACGGAGAAAGCAATGGCACCCCACTCCAATACTCTTGCCTGGAAAATCCCATGGACGGAGGAGCCTGGTGGGCTGCAGTCCATGGGGTCGCTAAGAGACGGACACGACTGAGCGACTTCACTTTCACTTTTCACTTTCATGCACTGGAGAAGGAAATGGCAATCCACTCCAGTGTTCTTGCCTGGAGAATCTCAGGGACGGGGGAGCCTAGTGGGCTGCTGTCTATGGGGTCGCACAGAGTCGGACACGACTGAAGCGACTTGGCAGCAGCAGCAGCCCCAAAGACCTAGAATTCCCTCAGGAGGATCCTTGTTACCCTCTGTCCAGCACCACAGCCCGAGGAATGCGCCTGACCCGCGGACAGAGTACCCGCAGGGGGAAAAGGGCCTCTCCCAGCCTGCAGCTCCCGGGGCTGTATCCCCATCCTCCCGCGCTGCCCGCCCGGCTCCCCCGGCGCGACCCACCTGCCCCAGCGGCAGCAGCAGGACAGCGCGGCCCGAGCCAGCCGGCCGCACCGGCGGGATGGGGAGGATCGCGGGACCACTCGGGACCGGGTCTTCGGCCGGCTCGGGGCTGGAGGCCCGCCTGCGAGCCGAGATCTTCAGCCTCTGGAGCGCCGCGTCGCCGGACACCAGACAGCCGCCCTGCAGCCAGTCCGAGCCGGCTGCCTGGGCCTGCAGCAGCCGTCGCCGAAGCCGCCTTCGGCTGCGCCAGCGCAGGTTCCGGAGCCGGCGGCGGGGCCGGCGGCTGAGGATGAGCTGGGGCCGGGCCTTGCGGGCCCGCAGCCACGTGTGGCGGGAGGGAACCCGCTTGAGCAGCAGTAAGGAGTCCGCCATGCTGGCTGCCGGGGCCGGTCGCTCGAGAATCTCGCGAGATCCCAACGCTCCGCCCTGAGGCCCGTCAAGGGTCTGGAAGGCGCGGGCGCCCTCTGCCGGTAGTCTTGGCGGCGCACCTTGGCCTCCGCAGGCGCAAGTGTGACTCAGGCCCGCTGAAGGTGGTGAAACCTAGGGAAAGCCTGGGCGACACCCGGCCAGGCAGTCCCAACGACAGCCCCATTTACATTATGCAAAAGCCTCACCCCAGCTGCGTGGAGAGGGAAAGTCAGATACCCCAAGTCCAGGGCCACCTCTCCGGAAATCCAGCAAGGATTTTCCCGACCCCTCCCCGCTCCGCTCCCCGCGACTGAAAAAGCTCCAGGATTGACGTTTTAAACAAAACCGGTCTATTTGCATACCCTCCGTTTGCATGCATTTGTCTTTGAGCTGAAGGGAGCGACTGTGTATAAGAAGGCGAAATGGGGACGATTTACTCAGAATTTCAATTTCAGGAGACTGAGGATTGGGGTGGGCCACAAGTATAACTCAAAGCCTTGTCTCGTTCGGTAAACTGAGGCCTAGGTAAACGGTTCTAAAACCTGCAGCTCGCTGAGAGCAACCTTTCACTCTGTTCCTCAAGCCCCTCCCCAGAGAAGCTGACCCCCCTCAAATCCCGTTCTGAACCAGGTGATGCCACAGGCACCAGAGCAAGGACAGAACCCACAACCGTCCAGAGGAAGGGTCAGTGGGTGCCACCTGCTTTGCACCTGTGCCTTTACCCTGCCCAGTTCCTGAGGAGGACCGCAGGCCCGGAAGGCAGAGGCAAAGAGCCCTACAACTGGGCTCTAATCCCGCCCCCTTTCATAGGCATGAGACTGGGAAGCATCTGGGCAACTGCTGACCATTCTGTTTAAACGGCCCAACCTGGTCACAGGGCGTGGCGTGGCCATGCCAGGCGCAGGGCTGTCTGGCCAGCATGTCACTCTGGGGGGTGCGCCTGGTCGGCCTGCAGCTCTCCCTCTCTTGCTGTTGGGCTTTCAGCTGCCACAACACCCCGTCCTCCCCCGACTTCAGCCTCCCTGGGGATTACCTGCTTGCAGGCATGTTCCCTCTCCACAGTGCCCCTCCAGAGGCCAGAGGAAGACCCACGGTGACCTTCTGTGACAGGTGAGTGGGGGGGAGGTCAGTAGAACTGTCACGTGGGGGGAGCCTGTGCCTACGGGTCCTCTGCCAGCCTGCCTCTGCAAGACCTTGTGGGTTCTATCTCTGGAGTGACCATCTGGACTGCCTCCAATCCCTACCCAACCTACAGCCAAGCCACCACCTTTAAGGGCTGGCTAGCCTTTCCCTGGCACTTTTAACACATTCTTTTGTCCTGGCTGTTAAGAGTCCTTTGTATTATAATTCCAGATCAGTTGTTTCCTGGCTTTGTAATGTAACTAGAGAGCAAAGGTTAAGCAAGGGCGCCTTTCCCTCTTCCATCTCCTTCCCTACCCCAGTCCTCCCCAGTTCACACTCCTTAGTCTCTCAGATGGCAAGTATGGTTCTCCAGGGGGAGGGAAGTGGGGACGTATAGCAGAAGATGCTTCAGTAGCCTGAATGACTTTGGTTGGTGCCTTCCTGAAGTGGACAGTCTAGGTAGAAAAAAAAAGAAGCAACTGCTTTTCTTATAAAGGGGATAGTATTAGATTCAGTCAGCTCGAGGATGTCTCATGGCTCAGTGGCCCAAAACGTAGCATACCTGACAGCCAGCCTGGGAGGAAGATTCTAGAAAGCCTGGCGTGAGAGGACTGGCCCAAAGAGCTACAGTTGGGAGCCTGGGAAGAGGAAATTTGAGGGAAGAGGAGATACGTGAAAAACCAGGTTCAGGTGACTGAACGACTGTCGCGGGCAGGAGGTACTACGCTTCCTTCCAGTGACCCAAGGACAGAAGTGGTAGGAATGATGGGGGAGCCTCCCAAGAGGCAGGGCGGCTGGGAAATGGAGCAGGTTGGCACACTGCTCGAGCAGAGCTGAGTCACGGCCCTAGTGTGCCCATGTCTGTGTTTCCCAAAGAGGCAATGAGGAACACAGGCCCCCACCACAATCACGAGTGTCCCAGTGAAAGGTACTAATTAACCGTGTATAAGCACGTACTGTGGTTAATTTCATGTGTTAACTTGGCTAGGCCCTGCGGCCCAGGTGTCTGATTAAACACCAGTCTAGATGTTGCTGTGATGTGGTTAACGTTTTAGCCGTGGTTAACATTTAAATCAATAAAGCAGATGCTCTCCATAGTGTAGTTGGGCCTCACCTAATCAGTTGAAGATCTTAAGAGAAAAGATGGAGATGCCGGGGAAAAGGTAGTCCTCTCTTTTGTTTGCGCCCCCTCTCTCTCTGTGTATATATAGCTGGCTAGCTAGATAGATAAATGTATACATACGTGTCTCATCTTGGTTGTTTCTTTGGAGAACCCTAATATAGCAGATACCTCTGCTACAGGACTTGGGAGCCTTTTGATCCTAATATGCTTATGGGGGGGGCATGGTATGTATACTTCTCCAGTTTGTCCCCTACCTCTCCCAAGGCTTGTCAGCAGAACTGTGTGTGTGGTCCAGGGCCCATGTTGAGGTCATGGTTGTAGGGGCTGCACAGATGACCTCAGAGGTTCCTTTCTACCCCTAAGCCTGGGGTTCCAGGAGACCAGAGGTTCTTAGCTCTCAGCCTGGCTTTCCCTACAGGTCCAACAATTTCAACGGCCATGGCTACCACCTCTTCCAGGCCATGCGGTTCAGCATCGAGGAGATAAACAATTCTACCGCCCTGCTACCCAATGTCACCCTGGGGTATGAGCTGTACGATGTGTGCTCAGACTCAGCGAACATGTACGCCACGCTAAGCATACTGAACACACTGGGGAGGCGCTATGTGGAGATCCAGGGAGACCCTGCCCACTTTTCCCCTGCGATGGTGGCGGTGATTGGGCCTGATATCACCAAGCACGCTCTTACCACTGCAGCCCTGCTGAGCCCCTTCCTGGTGCCCTTGGTAAGCTGGGGCCCTAACAGTTCGCTCATCTTCCCTCCTGGCAAGTCCAGCATGGGCTGGGGTGGGTGTGCAGGAGCTGCTGTGCCCAAGGTGGGTCTGGACTTCAGGACCTCCTGGGCAGTCACTGCTCTTGAGTCACTCATCTGGAGTTCCTTCTTCTCCAAGTGCTGCTTCTGAGATCTCCCTGCTTCTGTGCTCACCGGAAAGTCCTTTCTCCTTGGAAACCTCTGTTCATCTCTCTCCTCCTGCTGTCCCATCACCCCACAGGCTTCACATCTACCCCATCCTCCTCCTCCCGTCCGTTCCTTCAGGCTCAGGCTCAGCTGTGTGGTGTCCCTCCCCTCCTCTGCTCATCAGCCTCTCCAGGGCCTCCTCTTCTGCTGACACACTTGCCCTGTCCCCCTCCATCCTCCGGGCACTTCTCCTCAACCTGGCTGACCTCCCCTTCCAAGGAGACTTCTCTGCAGAGTTTCTGTTCCTGCTTGCTTCTCTCTTTGCATTTACTCCTCCCTCCATGGCCTTGGGCTCTGTCCTTTGAGCAGTGCTTAAAGGTGATGACTGTGGGTTGGGTAGGGGATGGAGATTGGTCAAGTGACCACCCCAAGGCAGAACCAGCAAGGTCTTGCTGAGAAGGACTGGTGGAGGGCCACTAGGTCTCCAACCCTTCTGACCATTTTGACACTTTCCCCCAGCATTTATGACCACTCCTTTTCCCTTGTGCCACTTCCTTCTTGGTTTCCTTTAGGGAATTCTGCGCCCCACTCCATCCCCCTCCCCCCCCCCCCCAGAGGTGACTGTCTAGGACAGACCCCTCCCCTTCTCAGGCAAGCAAAAGGCCCTGGCTGAATTCCCATCTCCACCTTCCATCTCCACTCCTGAGAACCAGCTTTGTCTCCAGAGCCTCACCCAGTGCTTCCACTTAATGGAGCCACCAGGGCCCCAGATGAACTTACCTACCCCATAACAAAAGCCTCTTGTCTTCCTACATCCCCTCCCCAGCCTGTCTGGCAGAGTAACTGTCTCCAAGGAAGCCAGTGCCCGCTGCATTCCCTTCCCTGCTTCCATGTCTAGCCCATCACCACGGCCTCTGCCATGGGGCCCCCTAACCACTGCCAGCTCCATCCCTTCCCTATAGCCACTGCCCCAGCTTTAACTGACTGCAATTCTCTCCCATCTAGATGATTCCATCAGTTCCTTGGGGTTCTGACTCTGGCCTTGAGCCTTTTTAAACAGGTTCTTCATTGATCAGAGATATACTCCTACAAGTTTGATGTCACTTCTCTGCCTAAACCCTGAGGGGCTCCCTGTGGCCTTGGGATAAAGCCCTAGCACCTCAGCTAGGCCCAGTAGGGGCTAAGGCTTCCTACCCTGACGGAATACACAGGCTCATGCTCTCCTTCCTGGATCTGCCCTCCAGCTTTCCAGCCAAGTGGAAGTCCCTGGAGGGCCCCACACATATACCGTTTCACTCCCTGCCTGCAGGTTGCGTTCACTTTGTCCACAGGCCAGAGTCTCCTTCCTCTCCCAGAATTCTCTCTGGGGACCTGCCCCCTTATCCATGGGTAACTTAGCAGTGCTCTGCTTGAAACCCCAGGCCAGGACCTCATCTCCATCCCTCTTCTCCCTCTCCTCCCACTCCCATGTCCCTGCACCAAGAACAGGGCTGGCCCTAGGGGGCCCTCAGTCGGGGCTGATGCCACTGAACTTGAACTGAACTCCACAGGTCAGCTACGGAGCCAGCAGCATGGTGCTCAACTCGAGGCGGCTCTATCCCTCTTTTCTGCGCACCATCTCCAGTGATAAGCACCAGGTGGACATCTTGGTGCTGCTGCTGCAGAGGTTCGGGTGGGTCTGGATCTCCATCGTGGGTGGCGAAGGTGACTACGGGGAGGTAGGGATACAGGAGCTGGAGTACCAGGTCACCCGGCAGGGCATCTGTATTGCCTTCAGGGACATTGTGCCTTTTTCCGCCCAACCGGGCGACGAGCGGATGCAGACCATGATACGCTGCCTGGTCCAAGCCAGGACCACCGTTGTAGTGGTTTACTCCGGCAGACAGTTGGCCAGGGTGTTCTTTGAATCCGTGGTGCTGGCCAAACTGACTGCCAAGGTGTGGATTGCCACAGAAGACTGGGCCATCTCTAGTCACATCAACAGTGTGCCTGGGATCCAGGGCATCGGCACAGTGCTGGGCGTGGCCATCCCGCACAGGCATATCCCTGGCCTGAAGAAGTTTGAAGAGGCCTATGTCGAAGCCGACAAAGGAGTTCTCAGGCCTTGCCCCCAGGGCTCCTGGTGCAGCAGCAACCAGCTGTGCACAGAATGCTGGGCTTTCACGGCACAGGTGATGCCCACGCTAGCAGAGTTCTCCATGAGCTCTGCCTACAACGCATACCAGGCTGTCTACGCTGTGGCCCATGGCCTCCACCAGCTCCTGGGCTGCTCCTCTGGAGCCTGTTCGAGGAGCCAGGTCTATCCCTGGCAGGTAAGGCACTTACCAGCCACTGGCACCCACTGTCTGCCTTCCTAGGGCAGGCAGTGTGGTTACTCTTCAGCTACCTTAAATGTTGGGGGTGGGGGGCAAAGGGTGACCACTAGAGGCTGATCCCTTCTCTGAGGCTCGTCTTGGTCTTCTCTGAGCTGTGGCTCCACCCACCCACCAGGCCTGGGATCCAGGGCTTGAAAGCTCTGGAAAGGGCTGCCTTCTTAGAGACTTCTCTCACTCAGGAGGCTGGTTAGGAGGGTCAAGGGGCCTCCTAGGAGGGGAGGTGGGCTGAGGAAGGGACCAGAACTTCCAGGCAGGCTGAAATGCCCCAGGTAGAAGCTCAGCAAGGCCCTATGCACTTGCTTCCTGGGCCATCTGGGTCTGGAAGGACGCAGGAGGAGCAGCCAGTGTCATTGGCACCAGCTTCGTTATCCCCGTTTGTTTCAGCTTCTGGAGGAGATCCGCAAGGTGAAGTTCCTTTTACACAAAGACGCTGTGACATTTAATGACGATGGCAATACCCTCAGCAACTATGACATAATTGCCTGGGACTGGAGCGGCCCCAGCTGGACCTTCAGGGTCATTGGCTCTTCCTCTCCATTTTCAGTGTCGCTGGACATAAATACGACCAAAATCCGGTGGCATGGAAACGACAACCAGGTAACAGGGACGTGGTCACTCACCAAGTGACTGCCTGATGGGCAGCCTGGGGGCAGTGCTGACAGCTCACACAGAACATGAGGTTGGATCCCAGGTACCAGGCTGCTCTGGCTCTCCCCAGCCCTGCCAGGGAAGCTCCCAGGGCTCAGAAAGGCAGATGCCCAGTTGCTGCTGGTTCACATGACCAAGCCCTCTGCTCTGGGAGTGAGCTGTGAGGGCAGATGTCCAGAGACCCCGTTTTCCATCCCATGTGTGAGGGTCCCTTGACATGAGCGTCTCCACGTGGCTGCAGAACACCATGGCTTCTTGCAGGTGCCTAAGTCTGTGTGTTCCAGGGACTGTCCTGAAGGCCACCAGAGAGTGATCACAGGTTTCCACCATTGCTGCTTTGAGTGTGTGCCCTGTGAGGCCGGGACCTTCCTCAATAAGAGTGGTGAGTGACCAGTGATGAGTGGGTGAACCACCAGCACTCCTAGGGTCTGTAGAACAAATGGAAGCGCCTCCCTTGGGCCACACGTGTGCAGAGCCAGGGTCCTGGTCACTTTCCTGCCAGTTAGGGACAGTTTGGAGGACACCTTCCACCAGACTTAAGTTCTCATCAAGCAGAAAGAAACAAGCAGTTGAAGGCCTCATATCTAGCTGTGTTCTTTTTAAGAGAGCTCCAAACCAGCACCTAGAGAGACAATTTTATCCTAAACTCAGCTTCTTTATCCAAACAGATGTGAGTTTCATTCCCTTTGTACCCTCCCATATTGTCCTTTTTTTTTCTTTTTTCTTCCCATTTTATCTGTATGAAATCCCATCTATTGACCATACCAGTGACACCCACTGCCTTGAACAGCTTGGCTTGAATGCAGACACTAGCATGTCTGTGGCAGGACAAAAAGTTCTTCCATCCTGCGATGCAAGGTCAAGGGCAGAGGGCAGACAGAGGTAGCTAAGGGGCTCAGCCCAGAGCTGGACTCCAGGGGCCACATGCCTTCTTTTTACCATCTTGGTGGGAGTGGGAATGCATCTCTTCCATACTGAGGGAATCAACTCAACTCAGAGAAACCACAGAGTGCAGCTCAAGAATGTGGATTTGGCTAGGGAGAGAGCCCTGGGAGAGATGAAAATGCCCTTCCTTTGGGGCTGGCTGCTTGCCCTGGATCACAGCCTCAGGGTGGTGCGGGCGGAGCTATAGGGTAAGGCCCTCTCTATGACCTCTTGGCTTGCCAACTCCTTCTGGGATCAGGAGTCACAGAACTGACCCAAATGTCTCCATGATCTGTAGTTCACACAGGCATATTAAGGAAACACATGGCCTGGGGGCTCTCACTCAGGGCTACCCTCATCTTGCTGGGCCTGGCAGAGCCCAGCTCCTGTGCTACAGCCCCACCAGCACCTTGCAGGGTTGTTGTTGTGCAGTCACTAAGTCGTGTCTGACTCTTCGTGACCCTGTGGACTGTAGCACGCCAAGCTTCCCTGTCCTTGCCTTCCTCTGTCTTTCGGAGTTGGTCAAACTCATGGATTCGAGGAGCCTGGCAGGCTGCAGTCCAAGAGGTTGCAACAGCTGCACGCGACTTAGCAACTAATCCACCACCACCATGTCCATTGAATCGATGATGCCATCCAATATCTCACCTTCTGTTGCCCCCTTTTCCTCCTGACCTCAATCCTTCCCAGCATCAGGGGCTTTTCCAATACAAGGGTTGTACAGCCTCCCTTTCCTGCTGTCCTCACCTGGCTCTCAGGAACCCTCTCCACCTTCTCTTCCAGACCCCTATAGATGCCGGCCTTGTGGGAAAGAAGAGTGGGCACCTGAGAGAAGCCAGACTTGTTTCCCACGCACTGTGGTGTTTTTGACGTGGCACGAGCCAGTCTCTTTGGTACTGCTGGCAGCTAATACGCTGCTGCTGCTGCTGGTGGCTGGGACTGCTGGCCTGTTTGCCTGGCACCTAGACACCCCCGTGGTGAGGTCAGCTGGAGGCCGACTATGCTTCTTCATGCTGGGCTCCTTGGCAGGGGGGACTTGGGGCCTCTATGGCTTCTTTGGGGAGCCCACACTGCCCACGTGCTTACTGCGCCAAGGCCTCTTTTCCCTTGGTTTTGCCATCTTCCTGTCCTGCCTGACGGTCCGCTCCTTCCAACTTGTCTTCATTTTCAAGTTTTCTGCCAGGTTACCCACCTTCTTCCGTGCATGGGTCCAAAACCGTGGTGCTGGCCTGTTTGTGATGATCAGCTCAACAATCCAGCTGCTTATCTGCCTAATTTGGCTTGCAGTGTGGACCCCACTGCCCACCAGGGAATACAAGCACTTTCCTCAACTGGTGGTGCTTGGCTGCACAGAGGCTAACTCACTGGGCTTCATGCTGGCTGTTACCTACAATGGCCTCCTCTCGGTCAGCGCCTTTGCCTGCAGCTACCTGGGCAAGGACCTGCCAGAGAACTACAATGAGGCCAAATGTGTCACCTTCAGCTTGCTCCTCAACTTTGTGTCCTGGATCGCCTTCTTCACCATGACCATTATCTATCAGGGCAAGTATCTGCCCGCGGTCAACGCGCTGGCCATGCTGAGCAGCTTGAGTGGAGGCTTCAGCGGTTATTTCCTCCCCAAGTGCTACGTGATTCTGTGCCGCCCGGACCTCAACAGCACCGAGCACTTCCAGGCCTCCATCCAGGACTACACCAGGCGCTGTGGTTCCACCTGACCACTGGATCGGGCGTGGTCAAGCCTGGCGGGGCGGACTCAGGGGCGAAGGTGGAACGGGGGCGTCCAGGACCTGGGTGTCCGGGAGGCTCCTCAGCCTTGGCGTGCGAAGTGTAAGCCCACGGGAGGGCTCAGTCCGGGCTGCGCCGGCTGCCAATAAAAAGATGAAATGTGTGTCTTCGTTGCGCTTCCTCTCTAGGGCGACGGTAGAGCGCTGCCTCTTCAAGTCTCAGGGCGCTAAGCGGCCCGGCTAACCGCAGGCGAAACCTCGGGACTCCCAGCAGGGCAGAGACCGAAAGGCCGGCTTGGCGTTGCTAGGCAACCCAGGGAGGCGGGCCCAATGCCTGGGGGCGGGGGGAACTGGACTGGTCCCGCCTCTCTCTCCATCCCATTGGCTGCTATCTATGTGGTACCGCCTCCAGGGGCCGGATTCGGAGGTAAAGGCCTGCGCCCCCGAGGCGTCCCGCCCAGGCCGGCGCGCCCTGACGTCACGTCCGGCGGCGGCGACGGCGGCGTCTCTGCACTTTCGCCGGGCACGTACGGCCGGGGCAGTTGGTCAGTGGGGTTGTGGGGGCTATCTGGCTCGGGGCTGGAGGGGTAGGCGTAGGGAGCATGGGCCAGGGTGAGGAGGTCGAGGGGCAAGGGACGAGGGAGGGGGCGCTGTGGGCCGCCGTGACTGCTGATGGAGCGTGACCGCAGCCGCCTTCCGCCCGACTGCTCGAGACGTGTGGGCGCGGCGTGGGTTCCTCTCACCTGTCTGCAGCCGCTGTCCTCCCCCGCCTCCGGTCCTCTCGCTGTGCCAGGCTGATAAGTTCGCGCTGATTCAGCGCCTCTTTTCCCAAACTTTTGATTTCCTCCCACCAGCACCCTTTCCCGACTGTGTCCCCACCTAGTCCTCCCGCACCCGTCACCCACACTCTCTGCCCACCCCCGATATGGCCTGTTTGCTTGGACCCCGCCCCCAGGGAGGCTCTCAGTCTCTTCCCGCCTCAGCTTGCACCTTCTAACCTTGAACTAAGTCCTGGTTGTAATAAACGTGAATGAATAGAGTCTGTCTCCCTCTACCCTGGTCTCAGCTCCAGGGGCTTTCTCTTGCTGTCTCTGGGTTGGACTGGTCAGTGTCACTGCCGTGTTTCTTCCCTTCAGAGGGACCATGGACGGCTCCTTCGTCCAGCACAGCGTGAGGGTTCTGCAGGAACTCAACAAGCAGCGGGAGAGGGGCCAGTACTGCGATGCCACCCTGGATGTGGGGGGCCTGGTGTTCAAGGCACACTGGAGTGTTCTTGCCTGCTGCAGCCACTTCTTCCAGAGCCTCTACGGGGATGGCTCAGGGGGCAGTGTTGTCCTCCCTGCGGGCTTTGCCGAGATCTTTGGCCTCCTGCTGGATTTTTTCTACACCGGCCACCTCGCCCTCACCTCTGGGAACCGGGATCAGGTGCTCCTGGCAGCCAGGGAGTTGCGAGTGCCAGAGGTTGTGGAGTTGTGCCAGAGCTTCAAGCCCAAAGCCTCGGTGGGACAGCCACCAAGTGGCCAGAGTGGGCTTGGGAAATCTGCCCCCTGGGATGTGAACAGCCACCTCAAGGAGTCTGCGGGTGTGGAGAAGGAGGAAGTTTCAAGGACTCTGGGTCAAATCCCTGGGGATCCGGAGCTCAGCGGTAGTCTCAGCCCCCAGAGGCCCCGGCTTGGCCTCCCTGCTCAGAGTGAGAGCCCGTCCTTTCTCCGTGGGAAACTCAAGCAGGCCCTGAAGCTCTGTCCCCCTGGGGACAAGGAGCCTGAGGATTGCAAAGTGCCCCCAAGGCCCTTCGAAGATGAAGGTGTCCAGCTGCAGGGCGGGACTAATGAGGTACTGTGCTCAGGGTGTTGGAGAAGGGGAGATGGGGAGAAGGGACTGATACTTTTCAGGGGTAATCTGGACCCAAAGGTACAGTCTGTTTTGTGGGTTTAGAACAGGCTTTTTCCAAATATAGGGCTTCCCAGGTGGCGCAGTGGTAAAGAATCTGCCTGTCAAGGCAGGAGATGCAGGTTCAATCCCTAGATCAGAAAGATCCCCTGGAGAAGGAAATGGCAACCCACTCCAGTATTCTTGCCTGGGAAATCCCATGAACAGAGGAGCCTGACAAGGTACAGTCAATGGGGTTCCAGAGTCGGACGTGATATCTCCAAATGCAGGAAGCCAGCTCCATCCCACAGCCTCAGGCTGACCTTCCTGCCAGTTGTGTCTGTGGTTGGCAGCTTCTTGGGGCCGACATGGGTGGCATTAGGTGTTTCCCCAGGGAAGTGAAATCCAGGTGGACCTCCAGTTACCCACATACAGAGCTCCTGCTCTCAAACCTGGGATTGGGATGTTGCTGCTGCCCTGGGACCTTGAAGGGAACAGGCACTGATGAAGGAACGGACGCGTCCGGGGACAGGCCTGGGTTGGGACTTGGGATGAAACCAGATGGAGCTGGCCACCCTGTAGACCCATCCCCAGAACCACTGCTGATTCAGTTTGGTGACCTCGCCCCTCCTGCTGCCTCTTCTGCTCTAGTGGGAGGTGGTGGTTCAAGTTGAGGACGACGGGGATGGCGATTATGATTCTGAAACTGAGACTGTGCCAACCAAGAGGAAAGCAAACGTAATCAGAAAGCCCTGTGCTGCTGAGCCGGCCCGGAGCGTAGGTTCCCTGGCAGCCGAGCCTGCTGAGAACAGAAAAGGTACAGCGGTGCCAGTTGAATGCCCCACATGTCATAAAAAGTTCCTCAGCAAATATTACCTAAAAGTCCACAACAGGTAAACGTTCTGTTTTTCTATTTTCTTTTCCCATCTGCTGTTCCTGTGTTGGGGGAGGGGGCCTGCGCTCCCCACTTGCGGCCCACGTAGGGGGGCTGGGGTGCCATCTCAGACCCACACGGTGCCTGGCATTGGTATCCTCTGACCACTGGGGAGTGAGACTCTGACATTGGATGGCTTCCTTCTTCCTCCCCCCTCCTGTGAGCTCTCTGCTGGGAGCGGGTTTGGGGACACCCAGGTGGCATTAGTGGTAAAGAACCCGCCTGCCAATGTAGGAGACATAAAAGACGGAAGATTGCCTGGAGAAGGGCATGGCAGCCCACTCCAGTATTAGTGCCTGGAGAATCCCATGGACAGAGGAACCTGGCTGGCCACAGTCCATGGGGTCGCAAAGAGTCTAGCAGGACTGAAGCGGCCTGAAGCAGCTGTTACATCAGGCTCCACCCACTGTGGACCTTGACCTCCACAGGCTTCTCCCAAGGAGGTGAGAGCAGCCTGAGGACCCATGCTGTGGCTGAGGCCTGACTGCAGGTGTTACTGAAGCCTGGCAGCGTGGGCCTGGGGCCAAGATGTTCATCTGTAGGGTGGGTGCCACCTGCGTTTCTGCAGACAGGTTAAGTCTCAGGTGTCAGCGGAGCACTAGGGACCCTTTTTTCGCTGCTGTGTCCAGTAAGGTGTTGACTTAAAAAATAATCACAACCTAAAAGTTGAGAGTTATGTTTTATTCAGTGGGAATTTTTAGGACTTCAAGCCCAGGAGGCAGCAGCATCTCAAGTAACCCTGAGAGAACTGCTCTGAGGAAGCGAAGGGAGGAGCCAGGTTATATAGAAATTTTTGCAACCAAGGGTATATAGTCTGAACATCAAAAGATTATTGTTAAAGAAAATCAGATATCCCAAGTTAAGAAATTTTGCATTTTTCTGTGTATGGGAAGATGTAAGCTTCTGGGCTCACTGAACTCCTTGGATATGCACCTCAGCTATCTGGGACAAGTATCCTGTGTTTTTCCGCATCTTGAGTGTCCTTGGGGCTCACCTCAGAAAGTGGCTGCATTTTGGTGGCCGCAGCTAGCAGGTATTCTTCTCCTGAGTTCCCTTAGGGCTCACTGGCTCTCCTTGGAGGGCTACAATGACTGGTGCCTGTGACATCCTTGTTTACTGATCTGGCGGGAGATACTCCATTTCTCAAAGGTAATCAGATTCCACAGGAAGCTATTTTAACTTAAAAGTAATTAAAATTAAATAAGTTTAGTTCCTAAGTCATGCTAGCTTCATTTCAAGTGCTCAGTAGCTGCTTGCAGCCCTCGCTGCTGAACGAAGGCTGCAGCATGGACGTGGAGTATTGGAGTATTTCCATCATCCCGTGCGTCCTTGTGGAAGGCACTGCTCCCGAGGCCTTGCTCTTCCTAGGGCCTGCAGGGAGGGCAGCTAGGTGATGCGCCTTCCCCCTGCTCCTCTTCAGCCCCAGACAGTACTTGGTGCAATGTCTTGCCAAGCCAGGCGGGGCCATACACGTTTTCTCACTACGACACTCTCAGAGGCCCCTGGTGACTGAATGGAGTTGGAACTGAGGACAGAGGCCTCTTGCTCTCCCTGCTTTGGGGGCAGCTGCTGCCAGTGGAGCCTTTGGGCCAGTCACCCTGGGGTGACCTGTGTCTGCCTGCACACTCCCTAGTGTGAAACTTGGGTGCAGGTACCAGCCCTGTCCTTCTCTTATGCTGCAGGCCACTAGACTGACCTAAGAACTAGGAGGGGGTGCCAGCTGAGGTGCTAACTGAGGCCTTGTGGGTGGGGGACAGTCAGTGTATCAGCAGGGATGAGAGAAGAGTGCCTGTGGCAGGCTGTCAGTGTTCTTCCCACACCATTCTGGGCTCTGAGGTCAGGGTTCACTTAGTTCATTCAGTGAGTTGTCTGCCAGGTGGCTGGGCGCTTCAGATACCTTCATGAAGAGAACAAAGGGGCCTTGTGGAGCTTGCCTTCCAGCAGGGCAGTGACACCCTGAACGACCAGATAAGAGACTGCAGTGTGCTGAAGGGCTAGAAGTGCCATGGGAAAAAAGAAAAGGATAGGAGGGCTGGGGAAGGGGACCTGGGGAGTTCAGGGTCGGGTCAGGTTGCAATTGTAGACAGGAGACTACCCAGCAGGTTCAGAAGAAGTGAGGAAGCTTGCAGATGGCTGGGGAGCAGCTCTGGGCTGGAGGGGAGCTGGAACAGAGGCTCGGGTTGGAGGGAGGCAGCAAGGTAAGGGGCAGCAACGGGCCTTTCTCGGGGCCAGATGCCAAGTGTTAGAGGGTTGAGTAAGGTTATGAGATCTGGTTATCCTCGAGGGTCCATCCGACTCCTAAAGTGAAAACTTGCTGGGAGGCCTGTGTGGAGCACAGGACCAGGTAGGAGGCCCAGGCAGTGGCCTGGGGATGGCGCGGCCGCACTGGGTGGTAGCCCGGAGGCCAGGCGAGGTGGTCAGATTGTGGCCATGGTTTTGAAGGCCAAGCTCACAGAAGCCCCAGGCAGCCTGAGAGGTTTCTCCAGGGAGTCGGGGCCCAGAGGTTATTTCTGCCTTTGGCGAGACACTGCAGCTGAACCTCCCAGCGGCCTGTGGTTCTGGGGTGTCCCCTACAGTGGGAAGCTGTCCCCTCCCTTGCAGAGTCTCCCGGAGGGAGGAGGGTTTCTGGACGCACCCCACAGCTTCACCAGCCACGTGGAGAGCCTCAGGCGTCAGCGCGGGCAGCTCAGCACTGTCAGCAGAGGTGCCAGAGCGGGCCCTCTGCGAGGAAGGGCGGCGAGTCTACTCAGTCTCCACACCCCTTGGCTTCTCCCAGCAGGAAACACACTGGGGAGAAACCCTTTGAGTGTCCCAAATGTGGGAAGTGTTACTTCCGGAAGGAGAACCTCCTGGAGCATGAAGCCCGGAACTGTATGAACCGCTCAGAACAGGTACCTGAGGGCCAGCCAGGGTCCTGCTGGGCAGGCGCATGCTGGCTTCTGTCTCTCTTCCACCTGGGAGGGGCCCCCAGGGGACTGGCCTGACAGGACTGTAGACTCGAGAGCCACAGGGTCCTTGGATGTCATCGGGTCCCCTCCCTGGTATGACAGTGGGGACACAGGCCCCAAGGGCAGAAGGGACAAGCCCAGGAGGGACACTGCAGGAGGTTATCTTGGGTTTGCCTGCCTGGGTTCCTGGCTTTGGAGAAGGGGGGTAACTGCTGAGAAAGGCCACCTGGCCACCTCCCCTACCCCCCCGGTGGCCTAAACCCCACATCCTAGAGGCTGGTCACCACTCAGGGTGGGGGTCACAGGTGAGGCCATTCGGCCTTTGTCCCTGGTCTGACACCCAGCCTGGCGTGGTGGGCTTGCAGCACTCCGCGATGTCACAGTCAGGGCAAGCAGGTTATGTGTTGCCCTCTCCCACCCTAGCGCCCCCACCCCCTTGGGCAGACTCTTGCCAGCTGTGAGTGGAAGCCCGGGCAGAGGCCCTCCCCCCACTGATGCCAGCCCCGCTTGCCCCTCATGCTGCCAGGTCTTCACGTGCTCTGTGTGCCAGGAGACGTTCCGCCGGAGGATGGAGCTGCGGGTGCACATGGTGTCCCACACGGGGGAGATGCCCTACAAGGTCAGGCTCGGCCTGTCCCTGAGGCTGGAGGCCGAGGGGCGGCCCCAGGATCTCCACCCCACCCGCCTCGCCCAGCCCTTGACGTGGGATGGTATCCGGGCCTCCCCTCCCTACCCGCCCAGTGCTCCTGTGTCTTTGGGCGGGATTCTGGGATTCCGTCACTGGAGGACAACCTCAGCCTCCGCCTGGGTGTGACCGTCACACCTGGTTGAGGAGCCTCCGAGCATCTCAGGCTGGGCCCTGCCTTCGGTTCCTGCCCCAATAGCCCTGGAGTGACCCGGCTTCCAGTGGTGTTGGCGGCTTCAGAGGTGACCGTGACCTGTCTTGCAGTGCTCCTCCTGCTCCCAGCAGTTCATGCAGAAGAAGGACCTGCAGAGCCACATGATCAAGCTGCACGGAGCCCCCAAGCCCCATGCGGTAAGCGCCAGGCCATGCCAAGGGTGGAGGCCGGGCCCGCTGCGATGCTGGGAGCCAGCCCAGGGAGGCAGTGTGGCTGGTCTAGAGCGGGCAGACTGTGCGGTTTCCCAGGGCAGGGACTCCAGGGCTGCTCCTCACTCTGGCCCTGCCTGCCTCTGTCCCTTAGTGTCCCACCTGTGCCAAGTGCTTCCTGTCCCGGACGGAGCTGCAGCTGCACGAGGCGTTCAAGCACCGTGGGGAGAAGCTGTTTGTGTGCGAGGAGTGCGGGCACCGGGCATCGAGCCGGAATGGCTTGCAGATGCACATCAAGGCCAAGCACAGGTGGGACCATCCTCCCTGGACTGTCCTTCCCAGGCCCGGCCCTGCTGCTACTCACAGGGGCCAGAGTGCCCCAACCTGTGTCCAAAGCCTGCAGCCTTTCTGGAGGGGAGGACCTGAGGGATGAGGCAGCTTGCCAAGCAGGGAGGCTGTGGGCGGGGATTCAGGCAGGACGAGGCTCTGGGCCTCCCTGGGCAGAGTCCTGGTGTCCCGTGGCTCCCGGGATGGAGCTCATGCCCTCTTTTCCCCAGGCAGCCAGAATCTGTTCTCACAGCTCAGGCAGGCTGGCCTCAGCCTGGCCTGTTTCCTTGGCTCTGGGATCAGGCGTGTTCCCAGCTGCAGGGGCACTAAGGGGACTGCTTCTTTTGGTGACGCCTGTGTCCCCGCCTGGACAGGAATGAGCGGCCATACGTCTGTGAGTTCTGCAGCCACGCCTTCACCCAGAAGGCCAATCTCAACATGCACCTGCGCACGCACACGGGCGAGAAGCCCTTCCAGTGCCACCTCTGTGGCAAGACCTTCCGCACCCAAGGTGAGGCAGGCCAGCCCCTCCCTGGCCCAGGGCTGAGGCCCGGCGGCTGAGCCCCCTCCTTGTCCCCACAGCCAGCCTGGACAAGCACAACCGCACCCACACCGGCGAGAGGCCCTTCAGCTGTGAGTTCTGCGAGCAGCGCTTCACGGAGAAGGGGCCCCTGCTGAGGCACGTGGCCAGCCGCCACCAGGAGGGCCGGCCCCACTTCTGCCAGATCTGCGGGAAGACCTTCAAAGGTACCTGGGCCTGTGGAAGGCCACTGCCCTGCCCTACCCTGGGCGGAGGGAGGGCCAGGCCCGTTCCCCTTTCCCCGGGAGAGGCTGGGCGCAGCAGTGGCTGTCACACGCTCCTTGGCAGCAGAACCCTCTTGCCAGCAGGGAGTGAGTGGAGGCTCCTGAGGGCCCCAGGCAGTAGAGACTTCAGGGTGCCACCCGAGAACCTGGCAGGGCCGAACCTGCCCACTTCCTGCCTCCCCTAACCCGGCCCTTCCCTCCTGCAGCCGTGGAGCAGCTGCGCGTGCACGTGAGGAGACACAAGGGGGTCAGGAAGTTTGAGTGCACTGAATGCGGCTACAAGTTCACCCGGCAGGTAGGCCTGGGGCTGGCTTGCCTCCTCCCGCCCCTTCGGGCCCCTGAACCCTCCTCCCTCTGCGCCCAGCCTGAGTCCCCCTAACCCCTAGGCCCACCTGCGGAGGCACATGGAGATCCATGACCGGGTGGAGAACTACAACCCCAGGCAGCGCAAGCTCCGGAACTTGGTCATTGAGGACGAGAAGATGGTGGTGGTGGCACTCCAGCCGCCCCCCGACTTGGAGGTGGGCTCAGCCGAGGTCATCGTGGAGTCACTGGCCCATGGTGGCCTGGCCTCCCAGCTCCCTGGCCAGAGACTGTGTGCGGAGGAAAGCTTCGCGGGCGCGGGCGTCATGGAGCCCTCGCTCATCATCACGGCCGCCATCCCCGAAGACTGTGACACATAGCCCCCGACCCGTGCACGGTCCCCTTGGCCCCAGCCCCCAATAAACCACAGGGCTTTGGACTTGACCATTCCAGCCCATCCAGTGGTCTGTTCCCATGGAACCTGGGCTCCGGGAGGAGCTGCTTTCCCGCCATGTCCTCTAAAAGAAATGGGGCACTGCCTGATCTGTGCACCCGATCTTGGCCAGCAGCTTCCCCAGGTTGTTGGGAGACCTCAAGGGTGAAACATGGGTTGTTAGCTTTGGGGGCCACGCCTCTGGCTCGGGGCACTTTAATTTTTCTCCCGTCTGGGTTTTAGAACTGCACCAGATGGAGCAGTAGTGTTCCTATCGCATAGCTTCAGCGATGCCAGCTAGTGAGGGCAGAATTCATCACTCAGCCTCTGGAGTCAAAACAGGGTGGCTGGGGTCCTGATGATGGTGGCTGGCCAAGACAGGGGCCCAGTGAGCGTGCAGCTGAGTGGATCTGGGGCTGGAGGACAGGCTTGCGGCTAAGCATACTCTGGATCCTAGCTGGTGGAGAGACTATGGGCAGGAGCTTTCCCTGGGGAGAACCTTGTCCAGGAGGCTGGCTTGAGGCACAGGCAAGGCCAGGCCTAGAAGGCCAGAGGCCCGGGTAGCACCCAGGTTCTGCAGCCGTGGGAAGAAGCGCGTGGGCTCAGGAGGCCAGTTGCCTGCACCTATTCCTCCCCAGCTCCTTCATGATGTCTGTGACCTGGGGCAAGTGACTAAGCGCTTCATTTCCTTATTTTTAATGGAATTAGTGATAGTGCATGCTTCGTGAAGTGAAGTCGCTCAGTCGTGTCCAACTCTTTGCTTCACAGAGAAGGATTAAATGAGGGAGCCTGCTGTTACAGTCCCAGGACTGGATAACAGACCACCCAGAACTGCCCACGGGCTGGGGGGCAGGTCTGCTCTCAAGATGGCTCACTTGTGTGTGCCTGAGAAGGTGGCCCTGGCTGTGGGCCGGGTGCCCCTCCAGGGGTTGCCTGGGCTCCACCAGAGCATGGTAGCTGAGTGCCGAGAGCACACGTCCCAACAGGCCAAAGCTGCCTCTCTGTGATCCAGCCCTGCAAGTCCACAGTGTCACCCCGCCACATCGCGTCAGTCCAGGCAGTCACCACTCATCATTCCTCAGGTTCAAGGCTAGGGAACGTGGACCCCACCACTCACTGGGGGTGTTGGAACCTGCACATGTTCACAGCTGCCTCACCCGGAGTGTGCCCTTCTGCTCACTGCTTAGCTTAGCAGTGTGCGCACAGTCAGCGGCAGTGACAATCATGACCCACCACTCACCTCCTCACTGGAGGATTCCCGAGGCACCTGCCCCATCCTGTGCTGAACACCTCGGATTTGAGGAAGGAAACTCCGTTTTAGAACCAGAACCCATCCAGCAGTCTTTCCTGTTACTCCTTGACCACCAGGTAAAGAGGTAAAGATAAGATTCAAGTGCAGTGACTGCCAGCCAGATCATGAGCCACTGGAGATGGCCTCAAGATTCCCCCTTGCTGGCTGGGCATTGACTGCTTCCTTGGGTTCAGTGGGCTCTGCAGACATGAGGAATGTTCCAAGCTTCTCAGCCTCTTCTAGGGGGATCTTGTATTTTAAGGGCCCGCGGTTTACCTGCTGCAGAGATGGGGATCTCACCACCATTTGGGACCCTGCTTTCAGGAAGGGGGCACAAGGCAGTGGGCAGAGTGCCCTGAAGTGGAGTCAGGAGGCTGAAACAGCTCTTGGCCTCCACCACCCGCCTTTCTCCCACGTCCAGGGCTCAGCCTCCTCTTTCCACTACTTCCTGCCTTGTAATGACAGAGACGAGAAAGGGCTTGAAAGGCTATGCCCCCAAAACTACCAGCACAAGTCCTGGGCGCTTCAACCTCGACCCCCTTGCCTGTGGGTACAGGGGCAGCTGCATTAATGAGTATTAAATGTGCTCCTCAAGTGCTCCTTTGTTCCCTTGCCCCATGTGCCTGGCCTCAGCCCGTAAGGTGCCAAGACCTGGCAGCAGCAGGATGGAGGCGATGACACCAAACATAGGAAACATTTTTATTTCAAAAAGTTAATGTATTGAAGGCATCCTAAAACCTTAACAGGATCCCAGACACAGAAGCCTAACGAACAGACAAATAAATATGCAAACCTGCCCCACGCTTGGGGGGCTGGCACTGGATGTCGGACCCTGGAGGGAGGGTGTGCTAGTCCAGAAGAGTCTCTGAAGTCGTATAAATATAGAATACTTTACAACAGTAGGTCAGCATTAAATACTAGTCACCGAACTCGCATATAACTTAACTTGCCTCACAGACTCAAAGTCATGTACATCTAACACGTAGAGACAGTCCCTCCCGGGCTGGCCCCGCCTGTCAGTGTGCAGTGATGCAGCGGAGCACGGAGGGCAGGCAGGGAGGGGACACTTTTCAAGGGTCGGCCCTGCTCCTGGACCCCCAGCAGGAGCCTGCTGTTGCTGAGGCTGGTGCCTCCCCTTCCCAAGGTGGGGTCTGGGGGTGGAGACCTGGGGAGTTTCTAGGAAGTGAACATCACTGCCCCCCCACCCCCAAACCATCATCTGAGTCACCACCGGCGAGTGGGGTGGCTGGTCACACAATAAAGTACCAAAAACACAGCAAAGACCAGACCAAGGCCCAGGCTCCAGCCCTCAGCGCTGACCAGAACGCTGTGGCGGGTGACAAATGCTGATTTAGGAGGAAATCATGTGTCTGCAGCCCCAGCAAAAGGCCTCCCCATAAGCCACTGCCTGTGGAGATTCCTGCCCTTGACACAGAGGAACAGCCCTGCCTGCCTCGGGGGTGGTAGGGGGAGTTCCAGTGACCATGGCACATGCTGCCTTCCACCCCCATCCTGCCTTCGTGGGCTGCCCAGGCCCTCCACAGAGACAGCCCTGGAAGGGTGTCTGGAGTTTTTCCCATGAAACTGAGTCCCTGCTCCACCCCCATGACCTGTCACGTGTCACCACATCTCTCTGCGTGACGCCACACCCCCTGGGAGGGCACAGACTGGCACTGAACTGGTGACTGGGACAGAATCAGGGCTCCATGGATCCCAAGCACCCCAGCCTTGATGTCCCCCTGCCATGCACAGGAGACGAGCCATCACATTGGGCAGCCTTGTCTGCCTGGGAACCCACGTTGGCCACTCCATGGAGCCAGACCACCTCTGGGTGGGCTTGGCCCACCAGGCAGGCACCTGGGCTGGAAGAAAGGTCACAATAAGCCCTGGGGAGTGAAGTGAGGGCAGTGGAGGGGGAGCGTCTAGGGCTGTATCCACCCTGGGGGGAGGGGGGCAAGCCAGCCCCAATTCACAAGGGAGGACACTCAGACCAGGAGGGGTGATCTGGGACGGGGACGGGGGTCCCCAAGGAAGCAGAGGGAAAGCACTTATCTTGGCCAAGGCCCAAGGCAGGAAACGCTGACTACCCACCCCCCCCTCCCCCACCTTCCCACTGTGCCAGCTACACGGGGTGGGTGGGGGCTGGGAGTGGTCCCTGAGCCAGGGCCCAAGGGGACCTGAAGGGCCGGCTCTGGGCTGTGGCTGCTCCAGTGGGGTTTCCAGAGCAAGACGGTCGACCTGACAGCAATGGCTCCCCAAGGGCTCCTCACGGGGGGAGGCAGGGCCCCCCCACAGCTTCTGCCCAATAAAAGGATCGTTAAGAGCCACTTGGGAAGTGATGAGAAAACTTTTCTTGGTGAGAACATGGATGAATATCCACCCAACGAGGAAAACAAACATCCTCCCCTTTGGAAGGGAAGGAGGACAAATTCAAGCAAAGGGTACTTTGGGGACCTGGAGGGTCCAAGATCAGCACCCACTGGAACACTCACACTCCTCAGAACCAGGGACACCAGCTCCGGGGTTCCCAGGGGCTCTTCCAGGAACCCACCTAGAGAAGCCCTGGCTTCTGCAGGGCTCAAAGCACATGCCAGCCCCCCAACCTCCCTGCGGAAAACTTCAGCAGTGGCCCTGGAAGAGTAAAGATCAAACCACCCGGACCTTGCTTCTAGCTGCCCTCTCTTCCTTTAAGCAAAGGCCAACTGCGTTTGAAACCTTGTGACCAACCACCAAATCTGCCCCGCCCTGGGTTCCTTGAGAAATAACCCGTTCCTCTGCTCAGGCTGCCAGGGCAAGGGCGTCCACAGCTGTTTGCCTGGCGGGGCTTCAGCGACAAAGTCCCAGGGCCTCCTGGAAAGAAGCTACGACCTTGCACTTGCAGCCTTTAGTCCTCTCCCGCACTAGCCTGGGACGAAGGTCCTGGAGGCCCCCAAGTCATATGGGGCCACACTGGCAGGTGGGCTGGACAGGAACCCCAGCACCTGCCCCGGCCCAGGTCCACTGGAGACAGACAACCCCCAGCAGGTCCCGCTGGGCCCCCTTCAAGGCCATGCTCCTGTCCACTCCCCGTCCTGTGTCGCCAGGTCTGAGCTTACTTCCAGGAGGCCCACCCATAGCAGGTATCTCGGTGCGAGGCCCCAGCAGGGTTGAGGAGCTGAGCAGGCAGACCCCTCCACTGTGGAGCTGGCCTGCCGGCTGTCCAGCCCTGACCACGGAGTGTGGAACCTCCCTGGGGCCATCGTCGGCCTGATTCTCCATGTTCTGGATAGCAGGATCTGCGAAGAGGCTGTTCTCAGACTCCTGTCCGCTTGCACCCAGAAGTGCTGGGGTTCTGCTCTCCCGGGGCAGGGGCAGGCAGGCGGGCAAGTAGGCACAGGTGGTGACTGCAGGAGGGGTGTGCCTGCATCTGTAAGGTGGGGGCCTGGGGCAGGGGGGATTCACTGGAGCCTGAGACGTGCTGACAGGGAGGCAGCTCTTCCTGGACCAAGGAGCGGGGGCACGCACACTAGCCTTGGTCCCAGCAAGCCTGCTGACAGGGAGGCAGCTCTTTCTGGACCAAGGAGCAGGAGCGTGCACATTGGCCTGGCCCCAGGAGGCCCTGAACGCACAGCAGCTCCCCAGGTATCACATCCTGAGCCTTGCTCGCTTGGCTGCCCCCGAGCCCACGCTCTGCCCGGTGGGCCCCACCTGTCCTGTGCACAAGGAAGGGGGTGCTGCCCCCTGAGGTGCCAGGTTACCTGCACTGAGGCCCTCCCCGGGCCGGGCCGGGGCTAGTGCAGCTCGGCGGGGTTCTGTGGCGGCCGGGGCTGACCCACACCCATGTCACTGCTGCCACCGTCTAGCTCAAAGCCGCGCCCGCCCAGAGGTGTCTGGGGCATGAACTGGCGGAAGATGCTGACGCTGCCGTGCCAGAAGGTGGGCTCTGGGAGCCGGCCCACCACGCTCCACGCCCGAGTCTCTGGGTCGTAGGCCTCCACCACGTCGGAGAGTTCGAAGGTGTTATCGTAGCCCCCAGAGACGTAGAGCTTACCTCCGAGGACGGCCAGGCTGCCCCCAACGTGCACCTGTGGGCCAAGGTGGGCAGTGAGGGGAGGCTGGCAGCCAGGACAGGGGAGAGCCCCCACAGCTCCCCCTCTGCGGGGAAGGTGCCTGGGGCCCCTGGCAGGAGTGGCCTTGGCACTTCCTATACCCCGGCTAGGAAACAGGGGCTCCGTACCCAGGGGTCACATGCCATGGCTGGTCCCAATGGTGGTCAAGGGCCTCCAAGCAGCATCACCCCTGTAAGACAGGCACAATCGTTCTCCCCATCTTACAGATGGGAAAACTGAGCCACACTTGGCTGACAGTGGCAGAGCTGGGACTTGATCCAGAGTCTGGGCTCTGAACCACAAGACTGGACTATCCCACCTTTCCCAAAATTGCTATAATGAGTACGTGTAGCTCATTATGGGCTTCCCAGGTGGTGCAATGGTAAAGAACCCGCCTGGTAGTGCAGGAGATACAAGAGACATGAGTTCAATCCCTAGGTCAGGAAGATCCCCTGGAGAAGGAAATGGCAACCCACTTCAGTATTCTTGCCTGAAGAATCCCATGGACAAGGAGCCTGGTGGCCTATAGTCCACAGGGTTGCAAAGAGTTGGACACAATTGAGCACGCATGTGCGGCAGCTCATTATGGGGACAACCAAAGTTAGATCTGGCAACAGTAAAGATGTTAAATAAACTCTGACATTGTAAATTATGACACTGGTCATACAGCGTTATCAAGAGAGAAGGTTTGGAAAATTCTTTTTTTGCTGTGGGGAGGTTGTGCCACGCAGCATGTGGGATCTTAGTTCCCCGACCAGGAATTGAACTCATGCCCCTCGCAGTGGAAGCACCGAGTTCTAACCACTGGACCACCAGGGAAGTCCCAGGTTGAGAATTATTAAGAAAGACAGAAAATAGAGATAGAGGTGGGTATAGATGTGTGTCTGGGAATAAGGAAAGTGCCCATGTGGCCAAATGCTACCAAACCTTCTTCGTTCCATCTTATTGTGAAACTCAACAAGCAAAGAGAGTCACACGCCATTAGGCAGCAGAAGTGTGGGTACACAGCAGGTGCTCAATAAATGTACTCCCAAGGTCAATCCCCAGAGACCTCCTTGCCTGACCTCATCCCTCTGTTGCCCCTGTGTTCACTCTGCTCCAGCCATGCCAGGTTGAGGGCTTGTTCCATGAACGTATCAGGCATGGCCTGCCCCAGGCCCTTTGCACTGCAGTCCCTCTGTGGAATACTCATTCCAAGCCTGCTCTCTGGCTCACAGCAGGCACTCAGTGAACTCTGGTCTGAACGGATGAACTAAGCTGTGTGACTCTGGCATCCTATTTAAGGTCTCTGTTTCAGTGACCCCCAAACACAAGTTGAAGATAGCAGCAGCCCGCTGCGCAGTGAGACAACACTGGGGAAGTGCCCAGGACAGACCCCTGCTGGCTGGGACTGAACCCCCAAACACCTATGCAGACACTGGTTGGAAACCAGGACCAGCCAGAGCTCCCAATGCTGGTGAGTCTGCAAACTCACCTGATTCATTGAGGGGATCTTATCCCATTCGTTCTTGGTGGGGTTATACACATCCACTTCAGCCGAGTCGTCCCTGGGGAGGGGGTGAGGAGGAAGAGCAGGTCAGAGTGAGTAGGAAGCCCCTGGGTGTGAGTGCTGGAGAGAGGGTCCTCCAGGCCCACCTCCTTTAGGGACCTCTGTGATGCTGTTTGGCTGCCCACTGGCCAGTGGGACCCCGCCCCTGGCTCAGGGGGCAGACTTCAGGTCCCCACACCTCGGCTCTGAGCCTGGAACCCACCCTTGTTCCACACACCCAACAATCACACTTAAACCTTTTCCTGCAGCCCAGCACCAATGCAGCTGACCCTGACCCCCCTACCATGGTCACATGGTAGCCTCAGCTCCAAAACTGACCATGGCCCTTCCGTCCAATCTCCACTTATTCTTCTGATTTGGACTTCTGCCTCGTCTTCAGGACAGCCTTCCAGGGCTGACCAGTCTAGGCCAGGCCTCCCGCCCCACTGCCCACCCCCCTGTGCCCTGGACTGCTCCTTGGCCACTGCCCTCCCACCGCCGCCAGCCCCCATCACACCCTGTTCATTGCTACGTCCTAGGTGCCCAGCAGGGTGACCAGAATCGCAGGACCAAGGACACCAGCACTGGCCCCCACTTTGGGCTCAGGCTCCTTCAATCCTGTTTGACTCACTGGTGATGACTTCACTCAAATGTGAAGGCACAGCCTCAAAAAACACTATCTCCCAAATAGTAGCGTTGATGATGATGATGGTCACAGGTCAGGGTTAGCAGAAGGGCCCGAGAGTAAACACTTCAGGCCTTGTGGAGCAGACTGCCTCTGCGGCAGGTCCCCAGCGCTGCTGCTGAGAACAAATGCAGCCCCAGACGTATAAACAAAGGGGCTGGTTGCCTTCCCATAAAACCTTATTTATGGACGCAGCTTTGAATTTCACATAACTTTCCGCACGTCAGGAAGTATGACTCTCGCTTTTATTTTTTTTCCTCCAACCACTTCAGAATGTAAAAACCATCCTTAGGTTGTGGCCCATGAGATGACGATAATTGATATGGGAACCCGCTGGGCTGCCCTCCCCAGCTGCAGGAACACAGAAGCTGCAGTCAAAAGGTGCCAGGCTGGACAAGGCTCTTGCCTCCTGCCTCTGTGGGGTTGGGACACCCCAGCCCAGGAGCCATGTGAAAATGGGACCAAAGTGGAGCACGGCTAAGGGGAAGGGGTTGCTGGTTGCTGCTCACAGCCAGTGGCAGCTGCAGCGGACAGTGTGGGACACCTCCTTGTCACAGCCTCTTCTAGACGGGAGCTACCCCCACAGGGGGCCTTGTGAGCAGGGGTGATGTGGCCGAGGTGCCCAATGGAGTGGACAGGGTGCATGAATGCTCAAGTGCACGAGACCCAGGCCCCTGGGCTCACCCACATGCTCAGGTGAGGCCAGGTCCCCACTCTTCACTTACAGGACAAACAGGAGTGCCTTTCCAGAGTGCTCACACTCTTGCCACGTTTGGTGGGAACTCTGGTGGGGGAGTGGGTGTGATGAGTAGAGTCAAGCCCGCCTACCCGGCCCTCCATAGGCTAGGTGACCATGTACGAAGGCTAACAGTGGGTCTGGGGGGGTATCCTAAGGTTTGCATGTGGGGCGGTTTAGCAGCTGACCAGCAACCCCGACCAGGAGGACCAAGGCGCTGGGGCCTTCCGCCCACACGCTGGCCCTTGGGCATATCTTGTTCTAGGACCGTGGGGTGGGGGTAAGAGGACGTTCTCAAAGGCACGCAGCCTGGAACTGCCATGAGGGGCTGAGGCCAAGTTCCTGGCACTCTGAGGAAGGTTCTGGCACACTCATAAGGTATATTTATAGCCATCCCCACCCCCACTTTGAAGAGGTTTTCACGACTCGGGGAGGAGAGCTGGACGAAGGGTCAGACGATGTGATGTTTTATAAGAGGGCCGGGAGCCGGCTGGGTCTCGGGCTTCCTCGGAGCCGACCTGACCTTTCTGGGAATCAGGGAGGCCTGGCCACCATGAGACAAGCAACACCACAGTGTTCTCCCAGGAAGCCTGGGAACGAGCCTCAGGTCTGGGGGAGGGCAGGCTCAGCCGGTGAGAGGTGAGTGGCCCAAGATGTACACAGTCCCTGTCCTCGGCTCCCTATTCAAAGTCCCAGATGGAATGGGGAGGGAGGAATGGTAATTCACACCTTCCCCTCCCCTCTGAGTCTGAAGCTTCAGGCAGGCTCTAGGCCAGGGAGGGGAGAGGCAGATACACAGGCCTAGGAGCACGTAGGGCTCCCTGATGGCTCAGATGGCAAAGAACCTGCCTCCCAATGCAGGAGAACCAGGTTTGGTCCCTGGGATGGGAAGATCCCCTAGAGGAGGGCATGGCTACCTACTCCAGTATTCTTACTTCAAGAGGTGGGCTGTAGTCCATAAGGTCACAACGACTCAGATACAACTGAGCGACTAACACACACAAGCATGTATGAGCGTGCATACGTGACACAAAGGCAGAAGCTGTGAGCTGCAGGTATGGCGCTCCCAGCTCCTCGGATGTCCACTGGCCGATCAGGAAGGGGCATTTGGCTGTGGCAAATCATCAAGACCCACGGATGCATGCTGACCCACTGGGTGCCCAGCTCCACGGCTCCACAGCTGGGCCCAGGGAGGCTGGGATGTTGTGACAACACATGGGACCTGGGTTGGAAGTTCTTGGTTCTAACCCAGTGCCACCATTTAAAGCCTGAGGGGGCCTTTCCTGGTGCTCCAGTGGCTAAGATGCCGTGCTCCTAATGCATGGGGCCCAGGTTCGGTCCCTGGTCAGGGAACTAGATCCCACATGCCTGCATGCCACAACTGAAGATCTGAGTGCAGCAACTAAGACCTGATGCAATCGCATATACATAAAAGCCTGCAGTTGTGAGCAAGTCCCTTACTCCTCTGTCCCTGTTTTGCCACCTGTGAAAGGGGGACAATAGTGGTGTCATCTTATTAGACAGCCATGGGGGACTAGCCTTGAAAATTCCCATAAAGCAGGTAACCCAGAGCTCGACCCAACTGGGGATTCCAACAGGCTAACTATGGTCATTGCTCCTGCAGGCAACTCCAGGTCGGCTTCGTACCAGGCCCCTCCCTGGTCCAGGGTGGCGGCAGGATCCTGGGAGAACCGCATTCTTTCAGCAAGACTCATGAGCCCTCCTGGGCCAGGCCGGGCAGGAAGGGAAGAGACAGAACCTGCAGAGACGCACTGAACCTGGAAGTTCTGCTTTCTGCAGAGGGGGCAAGGTCAATCCATCCACCTGGTCCCCCACACCTGGCACTAGGCGGCTGATGAGCAAACCGTATGTCAAGGCCATGCTCCCCCTCCCAAAGACTCAAGTGTCCAGGAAGCTCTCCTCTTATTAAGATTCAAAGTTCCTCTAAGGTAGGATGGGTGGCTCCTTTTGGTAAAGGTCACATGAGACCAACTTGGGTTTTTAGAGGGACCCAGCTTCCCAGGTGGAGAAGGCAATGGCACCCCACTCCAGTACTCTTGCCTGGAAAATCCCATGGACGGAGGAGCCTGGTAGGCTGCAGTCCATGGGGTCGTTAGGAGTCGGGCACGACTGAGCGACTTCACTTTAACTTTTCACTTTCAAGCATTGGAGAAGGAAATGGCAACCCACTCCAGTGTTCTTGCCTGGAGAATCCCAGGGATGGGGGAGCCTGGTGGGCTGCCATCTATGGGGTCGCACGGAGTAGGACACGACTGAAGCGACTAAGCAGCAGCAGCTTCCCAGGTGGCACTAATGGTAAAGAACCCGCCTGCCAATGCAGGAGACAAGGGTCTGATCCCTGGGTCAGGAAGATCCCCTGGAGGATGAAATGGCAACCTATTCGAGTATTTCTGCCTGGAGAATCCCACAGACAGAGAAGCCTGGTGGGCTACAGCCCACAGGGTCGCAAAAAGTCAGACACAACTGAAGCAACTTAGCGTGCATACACAGGCGAAGTCTAGCCAAAGAGACATAGTTAATTTAGCATCTTTGAATCTCACAAAGTTCTCTGCAAAGACCTAGCTCCATCCATTACACTTGGGTCCCAAGAGGCCACAGAAACCACTCTAAGGAATGAGGGGCAGAACCATGGCTCCATGTCAGAAAGATCCAGCCTCAGAGCCCAGTGTGGCCTCAGTTTACTCATCTGTGAAATGGGAGAACACTGAAGCTGTGCTTAGCTAGTAAAAAAGAGCACCCAGTGGCCTTGGCCCCTGGGGACTCACCTGATGAAGTACATGAGTCCGTTCAGAGTCACTGTCTTGGGGGCAAAGGACCAGGGTGGGAGCTGGCCACAGTCCACCAGTGACCACAGGTCCATGTCTGGGTGGTAGCACTGCATGACCATGGTCTCCTTGCCGGCCAGGGAGCCGATGGCGTACAGCCGGCCCCGGCAGGCCGTGGTAGAACAGTTGTCCATGGGATAGGTCATGGGCTGCAAGGCCTCCCAGGAGTCGGTGGTGTGGTCGTAGCGCTCTGTGCTGTCTGCAGCCACCACATACAGCAGCCCGTCCAGCACGGAGGAGCTGTGGTACTCCCGGGCCTTCAGCATGGGCGCCACCTCTGTCCACTCATTCACGCTTGAGTTGTACCTCCACACGCAGTCGTAGAGCCGGGAGCCATCAGATCCGCCTGCCAGGGAGGACAATGGGCAGATAGATGATTAGCCCACACCAACTCAGGGTGAGTCACCCACCCGTGACTCCCTGAACTTCCTAGAGAGTAAGGATGAAACACACATCCTCTCTTACCAAGGCCCGAGCCAGGGGCTCAAGCCAGGTATAGGCTAACCATTGCCCAGGAGGATGGTCCAGCTTCATGCCATAAAAACACCACCGCACCTCTGTGGGCCAACCGGAGGCCCAGAGGCCACAATTCTGAGTACACAGTAACCTCAGTTTGGATCCCTGCACTCAGAGTCAGACACCTCAACTGGATGGGAGCACCAGGTCTTGGAGTTCATTTTCCCAGGGAGCCACAAGTCATGTGGGTGGGAGGGACTTCCCTGGTGGTCCAGTGGCTAAGACTCTGAGCTCACAATGCAGGGGGCACAGGTTCGATCCCTTGTTGGGGAACTAAGATCCTGCATGCTGTGCTTGGCCAAAAAAAAAAGAAAAAACAAAAACAGCATATGCGGGTGGGGTGCCTGGGGACTTGTTCATTAAATTCTAGGCATCCCCTAACCAAGGCTGGGCCAGGATGAGTTAAGAGGAAACCTAAGCACTCAGCCAGGAAGAAACCTAACACAGAAGGTGATGCTATGAGTGAACTTCTGGGGTTGTATTTCTTGATTTATGTGCAAGCTACTGACTTGTTTTGTTTGGAAAAAGTCATCAAGCTGCAAGTATGATGTCTACTCTTCCATCTATATGTCCAAAAAAAGGGCTAAAAAGCAAACAAACAAAGCCCAGTGGTACTGGCTATCGCCAAAAATTAAACCAGGCGCACCTAGGACATTAGGATTCTCACAGGGTGAAGGGACCCCAAGAACCCTGGGGGTTGGATTCCCCTCCTTGCCCAAGCCTGGGGGCACAGGGCAGAGCAGAGCCGCCATGACATTCTATCCGGCTCACAGCCCAGAGCTTTTAGAGGGAGAAGACAGCCTCCTTGTAAAGTCCTCCCGGCCTCCCTTCTTCCTTCTAAAGGAGAACTGTGTCAAAGGCAGCTGAAGCCACCTCCTCGCCCCTCTGAGATTCCCTAGAGGCAGCTGTAGGGAATGACCCAGCCACCTGTCTAAACCCAAAGGATTAACTGAGACATTTATGGAAGGGTGTGCAAAGTTGGGGCGAGTCTGACCAGTTGTGGGAGTTCACTGACCAGACTTCAGTGGTGGGGGGAGGGGTGGGGTTGAAGGGGGTTGGTTCCCCAACAACACAGGGCCAACCTCAGACTGGGAACTGGCCCATTCTGGCAGATTCCCGCGGAGGCAGGACCTGGAATGGCAGCCATCCTCAGGCAGGACCTGGAGTGGTAGCCACACAGCCGAGCCTGTCCTCAGGCTGGGTTGAGCCCAACTTCTCAGCTCAGAGCCCCCAGGACACTGGAGGGAGGGGAGGGTACCTCAGAGATGGCTTTCTCCCGAACTAACGTGCCAGGCTGGACACAGCGCTGCGCTGGCCCAGCTGAGGCCTCCCTGCCCGATCCAGCCCCCTGCAGGCCCTGAGCGTATGCTTGGTCGGGTTCTTTCCTTATATAGCCCTCACACAGACCGCCCCTCCTCAACCCACGCATGGAGGGAGCCTCATGTTTGAACTGGGATTCATCTTTAATAAAAAATGTGGGAGATGCCCAGGACTGGGGCGGGCTGGGACCCGCCCAGCATGACTCGGCAGTGTTTTGGGGTTTGGGCCAAGTAATTGGAAGAAAACCTCTTAGCATGTGACTCTGTTTATAGTTGCTGGGCCGGGAGCAGCCTAAACACCACGTGACCCACAGCGCAGGGCCTAGGTACAAGCCTCAGGGAATGCTGTCACTGGTGACCAAGTGAGTGAGTCAGGGGACTGTGGTGCTCAGCTGGGAGGGAGAAATCCCCCCTACCGGGGTAGAAAGGATGTACCACAGGGTGTCAGTCCTTGGGCTGTCCCCAGATTCCTTAGGGAGAAAAAGGAAGCACTCATAATGCAGGGTTGGAGAAGGAAATGGCAATCCACTCCAGTGTTCTTGCCTGGGGAATCCCAGGGACGGGGGAGCCTGGTGGGCTGCCGTCTATGGGGTCGCACAGAGTCGGACACGACTGAAGCGACTTAGCAGCAGCATGCAGGGAGGCTACCCCAGTGTCTTGCCACCAAATGGGGATACCACCTGGGCAAGGAGGGAGCTGCCCAGATGGGCCCTGTGAGAGCCACAGACGGCTACTTGTCCCACTAACACAAAGGGGTTCTTCTAGATCTTAAGTATCAACCCTAGAAACTTCTGTGCCTGCAAGTCGGGTGTAGGCGGAGGTCCACTTGCACCCAGGTGCTGCCTGCGTTTCCAGGCACTTCGGGTTCTCTTGCAGGTGAAAGTGCCTGCTTCCCCTTGGGGTCTGGGCGAGCCAGGGTCCTCCTGACCAGCCCTCATGCCCACTCACCCGTCACGTAGATGTCGTTGCCCAGCGCCACGATGCTGTAGCCTCCGCCCAGGTGGTCGGGGAACTCGGCCAGGTAGCGCCACTGGCCCGTCTGCGGGTTGTAGCAGTCGACGGTGACCAGTTCGTCGCAGTCCTGGTCGCATCCGCCCACGAGCACGAGGATCTCCGCGAGGCCGGTGGAGGGGCGCGGCCGCATCCGAGGGCAGGGCCCGCGGTCGTGGCGGTCGTAGCGCGCCGCCTGGAAGTCGCGCGCCTCGCGCAGCAGGCGCAGGCAGGGGGGGCAGCGGGCCACCAGCGGCTCGGCCTCGACGTGTGCCAGCAGGTAGAAGCGGCGCACGAAGGGCAGGCGCACGGCCTCCAGCAGCTGCGGCCAGTGCGCCGCGCGGCGCGGCGGGTCGGCGCGCACCCAGCGCAGTGCCAGCTGGTAGGCGGCCTCCTCCTTGGGCACGCAGAGCCCGTCGTCACGCAGGTAGCGCAGCAGCCGCGCCAGGGGCAGACGCTCCAGCTGCTCGGCGCCCAGCTCGCCCACGTGGCGTAGAATGAAGCGCTGAGCCGCGCTCGCCAGCCCCGCGCAGCTGAAGGCCTCGGCGAAGTCCTGCATGTCCAGGCAGTTGGTCAGGTCGAGCTGCTGCTGCAGGAAGGCGCCGCACGCCTCCTTCACCGCCGGGAACTGCAGCAGGTCGGCGGCGCGCAGCAGCGGCTCGGCGTTGTCGCCGCTCACCGCCACGCGGCCCGTGTAGCTGAAGTCGAGAAGCAGCTGCAGCATGTCGGGCGGCACGCCGTGCAGGCGCACCCGCTCGGCGCGGCTCTCGCGCAACTGCCCAGCGAACATGGCGCGGAAGTAGGGGCTGGCGGCCGCCAGCACGGCGCGGTGCGCCGGGAAGTCGCGTCCGCCCGCCGCCTCCAGGGTCACGTCCAGGAACTTGCGCTCGGCGCGGAGCTGGCTCAGGCCACGCAGCAGGCTCAGCGCGTGCGCGGGGTCCGAGAAGGGCAGTACGGCCAGGGGCGCCGGCCGCTCCATGGCGCCTTGACTGGGGGCGCGGGGCCGCTGCTCGCGGTACTCAGGAAAGCCGCGGCCGGGGCCAGCGGAGAGACACTCGGCGCTGGGAGCCGCCGCAATAAATACGAGCGGGCGCGGCGGCCTCAGGGGGGCCGGACCGGGGGGGCGGGCGTCACCGACACCGCCTACTTAACTCCTTTGGGTTCGGCGCCGCCGCCAGGCTGAGCGCGCCGACTCGCCTCCTCTCGCGCGCTCCCGCCCCCGCGCTCCAGGCTGAGTCACCGCCGCCTGCGCCCGCTCCCTCTCTCCGCCCTTCCGGGGCTTTCTGCGGCCTCCCGCCGACGCCGGAGCCTGGGACACCGGGTGACAAGTGTCCTTTCAGAGGGGGCGGCCCTGCCGTGCGCTGGAATCAGGCCTCCAGAGCCTGCCCATCACCCACTCGGCCCGGCTGCCGAACAAAACCCGGTGGGGGAGAACGAAGCCATCCCTTTGGCGCCAGACTTCCCAAACTGCTCCCGGGCGACTCGGTACAATGGCTTTTTTTTTTTTTTTTTTTTGGAATTCCACTAGTTCCAAGGGTTGCTTGTTAACCCTATCTCGGGACAGATTTCTAACGACGAAATATGTTTTTACAATTCAGGATTAAAGCCAGAACAAGTATAAAGTCTTTAGGTGACGTTTTCTTCTTGGCGCATCCGTGAGGGACACGGGGCCAGATGCCAGCAATCTGCTTCGCTGTGTTCCTGCAGGAGTTTCTAACTTGACTAACTCGGTCAGTAACTTTCGTCAGCACACAAGGCGCAGTTTTAGTTTCTGAGTCATACAGACCCTTTCAGGCTCCGAGCTCGCCTCTGAAGGGGAGGGGCCTGCCCTGGCTGTGTTTGGTCACCCTGGCCATCTAGCCCCTCCTCTCCTGGTAATAGAAATAGGAAAGGCAGAAATCAGGGTAGGAAAGATCCATGAGAATTCGTTAGAATATACAATTAAACTGAACAAAACGCTGAAGCACCAGAATATAATTCCTGGGAAAAATAGCAGTTTTTCCTCTTCCATTTGAGGGGCGCCAGGTACCCAGAGGGAACCGGGCTCTCAGCTCAAGATCAGACGGGACTGCTTTAAAAACCAGAGATGTGCTTCTTCAATGTCACCATCACATGTGGGGTGACCACGAAGAAAGAAATCTTCCTTACTTTGGTTCCAGTAGATACAATACCAGGACTTTGCTTTCAAAGAAACCAGACGAAAAAATTCCCTCACTTGGAAGCCATTTTTTTCTTCAGTTCAATGGACGCATTTGCTCATTTTTAGAAGACCCTTTTTGGGCTTCTTGTGTTGCAGATGAAACCTGGGTTTCTGTTACTGGGTAGCCCCCATCCCGCCCTGAAAGCTTGGCAAACACACCCGATGGAAGCCTCACTCCGCCCGCGTGTGTCCTGGGGCAGGCGGGCCACACCAGGAGCTACTGTCATTTCTTGGTTCCAGCTCACTCGACTCAGCCTTTGGAGAAGACATCTTGATTTTATTCCATCTCGGAGAAGTGAATTGTAGGCCCTCTTTTCTCTTCCGGAATCTCTCACCATCTTGCCGTGAGAAGGTAGCTGATCTGAATGCCAGCATGGGAAGCACAGCCCTAAGTCAGAAAACATTCAGGTACCCAGGCCGGCTGCCTGTTGCCCATAGATGGACTGTTCACACAGCTATTAACGGCAGCATTCCTGGGTCCAGGAGCCGGGCCAATAAGCTTACTTGCTCAGGCTTTGTGACAAGAAAGTCTGAGTAGCCAGGAAGTGGGATGTTTTCAGGGAAAAGTACTATAGTCCCTCTAGGTCAAAACCCACCCACCTGGTATAAATCAAATCTTTACATCAATAATGTGTCTGTAGTTAAGAACTGAGTCTACTTTTGTGTATCCCCAACAACAGGGATTAACTGTTTCAGGTTTACTTTGAAGAATAGATGTTGCTATCTATTAAAATGGAGCGATGTTCATGTAATAATGTCAAGCAAACAATCTGATTACCTGTGTGACCCTCAATTGTTTTATGTGTTTATATGCCTACCAAGAAACTGTGAAGGTAATATTTTTCTCGAGGTGGCTAGGTTTATTTTATTTTTTGCTTACCTGCATTTTCTGTTTTCCTATATTAAACATATATAACCTGGATATTCAAGGAATATTGAAAGTTCAAAATAAAAAGTTCAGTTCTTGAGGAAAAAAAGTATATTATTAATATCCTAGACCTAACAGGAGAGCACTTGAAGCACTTGAAGATGTGTATAAATCTAAGGCAATGAAGGAATGCAGTTAGAAAAGAAAGGAACAGATTTAGACTTATCAGCTGTGTTTGGAATTTTGAATAACCTGCTAACCCAAGCATGCTACTTGGTTCCTTTTTTTTGCTCATTAATCTCATGAGTTCAGAACGGGAATGTGAAAAATTCATTCACTGCAGTATGATAGTGTGATGCATACAGTCAGCAAACTGTATTAATATGGAGGTTTAAAAGTCTCAAATATCATCCAACACCCTGCTGCTGCTGCTAAGTCGCTTCAGTCGTGTCCGGCTCTGTGCAACCCCATAGACGGCAGCCCACCAGGCTCCCTCGTCCCTGGGATTCTCCAGGCAAGAACACTGGAGTGGGTTGCCATTTCTTTCTCCAATGCATGAAAGTGAAAAGTGAAAGTGAAGTCGTTCACCTGACTCCTAGCGACCCCATGGACTGCAGCCTACCAGGCTCCTCCATCCATGGGATTTTCCAGGCAAGAGTACTGGAGTGGGTACCATTGCCTTCTCCAACACCCTAGTGTGGTGCAAACACCACTTTCTGGTGAGGAGGGTGTTAACTGTAACCAACAAGCAATAGTTTGTGGGAAAATGTATTTAAAGACTAAACTTCAGTCATGAATGTTTTAAAAGTGTACCTCTTCTAAAATCATGAAACTGGTCTAAGTAAATTTATGATCATGTAATTCAATGTGATTTAACAAATAATGGTACGTATTTCATTAAATACCAAATTAAATAAAAACAAATTTCATTAAAAAAATGAAAACTACTTGATATTTGAATTCTGATTTTAGGCAGTCAGGACAACAGGTAACTGAGATAATTTTAAAAGCTGCTGTGACCTCCTTTTTATTTTCTTTGAGTACAGGAAGGCTCATAGCCTCATTGAGTTACACAAGCCTGTGTGCCATGACAAGGCTGTGATCCATGAAGGGGACAGGAACAGTATTTATAAATACTGTAGCATTTATAAAGTCAAAAAGAGATTGTACCTTTTCCCAATTAGACATTCTGAATTTTTTCTGATTCTGGGCTGCCTAAGATGTGGTTTGTAATGTACTTATTACATATAATTTTTTTCCTTTAAGGAATATTACAGTATTCTGTTAATTATTAAGTGTAGTATTATATGAAAATGACATGCTACAAATAAAAACATTTAAATTGTTTGGGACATAGTGTTACCTATTAATCTTTATATTTTACCTGTATAAACCAAAACATGAGAAATCCATTTGATTCATCTATGCACATCTAATTTTCATCATTATATGAAAAGTTGACAAGACCAGTTTAGAAATTATTTATTAACAATTTAAAATTATTCACACCGAGACTTCCTTGGTGGTTAGGGGCTGAACCTCGGTGCTCCTAATGCTGGAGGCCTGGGTTCCATCCCTGGTTGGGAAAATAGGGTCCACATGCTGCAACAGAAGATCCTGCATGCGACAACTAAGATCTGGCAGAACAGCTATGACTAACCTAGACAGCATATTAAAAAGCAGAGACGTTACTTTGCCAACAAAGGTCCATCTAGTCAAAGTTACGGTTTTTCCTGTAGTCATGTATGGATGTGAGAGTTGAATCATAAAGGTGGCTGAATGCTGAAGACTTGATGCTTTTGAGCGGTGGTGTTGGAGAAGGTGAGAGTCCCTTGAACTGCAAGATCAAACCAGTTAATCCTAAAGGAAATCAATCCTGAATATTCATTAGAAGGACTGATGCAGAAGCTCTCCAGTACTTTGGACACCTGATGGAAGAACCGACTCATTAGAAAAGGCTCTGATGCTGGGAAAGATTGACAGCAGGAGAAGGGGACAACAGATGATGAGATGGGTGGATGGCATCACTGACTCAATGGATAAGAGTTTGAGCAAGCTCCAGGAGATGGTGAAGGACAAGGAAGCCTGGTGTGCTACAGTCTATAGGGTCGCAAAGTGGGACACAACTGAGTGACTGAGTAACTGAACAACAACAAAAGCCAAATAAATAAAAATAAGTATTAAAAAATTATTCACACATTCATACAGTAGGCAAGGTACTAAAAGTTCAAAATACAATTTTGAGGAATTTTCACTTATTTTCCTCTCCTGGAATTGGAAGTGAGAAAGGCAGAAAACTATGGGTAGGAAAACCCATTAAGAACCCATAAGAATATCCTATTAAACTGTGAAAAGATGAAACACCAAAAAATAATTCCTGTAAAAATATATCTTTTGTGTATAACCATATTCAGGCTGAGTTAAAACAGAAGCAGAAAAGCATTCCTGAGTTTCCCCCAAGTGAATGCAGTGTAGAGTGAGATTTAGGAAGGTGAAGCTATATTTGGTAACTCAATTAAAATAACTACATTCTCAAGTTACTTACTGGGAAACCATGGTATTCTTAGTATTTTAAAACTTGTCACAACCTGTGCTAATGTTGGCTTTTTTCTTCCTCTTCCCTGAGTAACTATAATCATCTGAGAATTAGTATTCAGTAGCAGTTTTTTTTTTTTTTTTTTTAAGCAGAAAACAAAGATATGGCTACTGTGGCTAATGCTCTTGCATGAATCATGGAATTCTAGATTTGCTCCCTGGAACCCAAGAATAGTAGAGAATACCTGATAAACTGAGTATGTTGAAGAAACCTAAGCCTGTCATTCAGAGGAAACCACCTTTATTATCCCTGCAGCTACATATATTATGCTATTGAATTTGGGTCAGTTATTGGTGTTATAGTCCTTTTTTGAGGCAAGGGATGGTAGGTATTAACATCTATATCTTCTTCAAAAGCTAAATTTCTAACAGGAATCAAAGGAAGGAGGGATAAAGAATGTCTTCCTCCATTAAGTTTTCTATTTCACTGGAGTGACAGGTAGGGAGAGAATCAGAGTACACCAGGTATACTGGTCACCTTTATGGTGGTATTGTTGCTTAGCTGCTAAATCGTGTCCAGCTCTTTTTCCACCTCATGGACTATATAGCCTGCTAGGCACCTCTGTCCATGGGATTTCCCAGGCAAGAATAGTGGAGTGGATTGCCATTTCCTCTTCAGGGGATCTTCCCGGACCAGGGATGGATACATCTTCTGAGTTGGCAGGTGGATTCATTAGTGCTGAGCCACCAGGGAAAGCCCATCTTTGTATACTAAGAACTTAGTCACAAAATAACTATTGGATACCTACCCTAAGCAAGTTATCACTGTCACATGATATTTTCTGGGATTTTCTTAGTGTGACTGAGTGGTCCAATATAGATCCCTGAATTCTAGGTTCTTTTGTCATCAAGTCCGTTATTATTGTAAGTTCTTTATATCAGTTTCTTAATTGGGGGGGTTAATGTTTATTATGTGAAAAGTTATACTATTAGGGAATAATGATCTTTTAAAAAAAATTCCCCTATTCATTTGGACTTTGCCTCTCATAATTATTCTTTTCTTGGTATTTACACCTTTAAACTAGCAGTAGGATAATGTTCTTCTTGGCCCTTTCATATTTAGGCAAAACAAGTTGCTCTGGTGAATATGACCCTTGGCGAAACTGGCAAATCTCAGGACATTTGCTCTGGCAACAGAGATCAGATAACATTCCAAATCTGGCTAAGTCACCTAAATGTGAGGACTCTGTGAGAAGGTGTTAATGTTTTCACAGGCTAAATCTGATGCCTGTTTTTATCTTACTAGCTTTGTAAAGCACCTCAATTTACTATCACTTCTGGGGAGCTCTCCAATCTTTGAAGATCTTGCTGAAATATTTTAAAAAGTAGCAACAATGATAAAAGTAAACAACTATTTATTGAGGCAAGTAAAACATTTTATAGCTAAGGTATTAAAGGCTTAGAGAAGTAGTTCTAAGATAAATCAGCCTCTTAACCACTAAGTGTTTCCATCAGAATTATCTTAACCATCCAAACAGCAATAGACAACCAATGCAGCATTTACTACCACGGAAATAGTCTAATTTTTTAGGATTTCTTCCCATCATCTTTCTGATTTAGTATGTAGATAAGTTAGTTTTCTGATCTGAATTTAAAATTTTATGTCATTCCTGTTTAACAGTTTGTCTTCGAAGCCACCTAATATGTTATTGAATTATTTACATTTCATATATAGACTTTTTTCAAATGGTTATTAAAAATATTAAAGTACTTGAGGCCTCTTCATGGTAAGTTTATCAGAGCAGTTAATTTTCAACTAAGTGTTCAGAGTCAATCAACCTTCAACATATAAAGTTGTAAAATACTCTGCGGTCCAGTATTTAAATACAGCCAACTCAGTTAAATATCAGTAAACAAAGTCAATGTCAATGCCAAGTATCTCTATATCTCTATCGGGTTTTCGCCTCACCCACTGTTGTAATCCTGCGAAGAATACATTCAGGAACTAAGTCAATGCAAAGTTAAAAAACAGGACTGATGTCAAGGTTAGGCGAATGAGAGGGAAAAAAAAAGCGTATTTAAAACACGTATTTAAAACACTTTCTAAAACACCGGCAACACTGGTGTAGTTTTTTAAAATGCGCTGGTAACCCGACACTTCGAAGTGTTTGCTATGGGGGAGACTCGGGCGGTCCCACCCCTCTCGGCCTCGGTCCGCGGTCCCGGAGCCCCGGAGCCGGCCAGAAAAAGGCACAGCCGTGAAAACAAGTTCGCTTCGCCCGGTCCGAGGCGCGGGGAGTCAGCCGTGGGGCGGCTGCGACGTCAAAGCCCGCCGTCCCCGCCCGGCTGTGGAGACCCCAGCCCCACAAGGGGTACATACCCCAAGTCCCAAAGGCGAAAGAGGAGGCGCAGCCGCCGCCCACCACGACCAAGGCCGTCAGCCCCGCCCCCACCCGCGGGGGCGACCCCTGACACCCCGCCCCCGCGGAGACCGAGGCGCTCTGGGTTGCGCCGCCCCTCCCCCATCGCCGAGCCGGCGCGAGTCCCCGCACCTCCCCCGCTCCGGCGGTCTCAGGTCCCCGAGCCACTGCCTCCATAGACCAAGCAGCCGCCGCGGAGCTCTCTGGGGGTTGGAGTCCCCGAAGGGGCCTTTGTGCGCCTCAGCGGTGGAGCCGAGGACTATGACTCCCACAATGCCTCGCGCCCACCCCCTCGCCGTCCGCTTTCCGTCGCTCCCAGACTACATTTCCCGGCAGCCCTCGCGGCTCTCCCGCCCTCCCTCCCGAGACACGAGCCGAACTGGGCGTCAGGTCGGGGAGCCGGTCGGGTTCCCGCTCGCCGCCGCCGCCGCCGCCGCCCCCCGCAGCGACTCTCCCGCCTCTCTAGTCGCGCTGGTCGCAGGACCTGCATCGACAACTCCGCTCGGCTGTGGAGCCGCCAGCCCGAGAGTATAGTGTCCAGGACGCGACACACGGACCCCCCCCCCCCATCATCTCCAGTCGGGGCGACCCCTCCCGGGTCCGCCTTCGCGCTGCGCGGCCGCCAGAGCCCCCGGCTCCGAGCGGCCCCGTGGCCCGGCGTCCGCATCCCGGCCCCTGCAGTCCGCGGTCGCCGCCCCCCACCCTGAACATGGACTCCGACTCCTGCGCCGCCGCTTTCCACCCGGAGGTGAGTGAGAGCTGCGTCCCGACAGCCCCTGACCACCCTCAGGCCGATCCGGTGCTCCCGAAGGCGGACCTCCGCCGGCCGAGCGCCGTTCTCCCCTCCCCCAGCTATCTCTCGTCGCCCCCCAGGCGCCCAACCCCGCCCCCCACTCGGGCCCGCGCCCGGTCTTCCCCGCCTCCCGTATCCTCGGCGTCCCTTCCGCGGGCGTCCGCGTCCTCCCGGCGCCCCTTCCCCGTGGTCGCCGCGCCCACCCTCCCCGGCCTTGCGTAGCCGGGGGACCTGTCTGCGCCCCCGGCCCCTCCTCGCCGGCCTGGCTTCCCCCTTCCCCGCCCCCGGGGACTCAGTCCGAGCCGCCTCCGCCCTGCGCTCCCGCTTTCCGGAGGAATTACCCACCCCCTCCCAGAGGGGCTCGCGGCCCTCCTCGGACGGGGACTCCGCTCCGCGCGCCCCCCGCCTCCTCCTCTAATCCCCCCGAGCCCGGTGGCCCGCGCCCCGCCCCCTGACTCCAGCTCGGCCCCCGCCCCCTCTGGCTAGGGTGGGGGAGGCTCGTCCTTCAGGGTCCCCACCCCTGCGGGGGCCTGAGCGGTGCTCCCACCCCCGGCGCGTTTGCCTCCCCCTCCAGGGCCCCCTCCCCCGAGCTCGGCTCGCCCCGCCTCGGCTCCCCCTCCTTCCGGGGATCGGCCCTCGGTTCTCCCGGCCGCCCCCCAACCCCCGGGGCCCCCGCCGCGGTCCCCTCCCTCTCCCGAAGCTCGCCGAGTCCGGGGTGCGGGTCCGGCCGCCGGCGGGTGGGGGAGGGGAGGCGGCGCCGGGCGGGCTAGTCCGCCGCTCTGCCGCCTCGGGGGCTCGCGGGGCCTGCGAGTCCCGGACCCCGAATCCTGCCCGGCTACTCGCGCCCCCTCCCCCGCGGGATGGGCCCCGCACCTTCCGGGGCCGCTTGTCGGCGAGGAGCGGCTTCCGCGGGAGGGCGGGGAGGGGGCCGCACCGCCATCTGCTTTTCTTACGGGCGGCGTTGGCGGGGCCGGGGCGGCCGGCGCGGTAGGAGCGGCGCGGGTCCCCCGCCCCGGGCCCGAGGGCACCGCCGCCATCCACTGAGTCCCGGCCACTGACCCACTTAAGCACATTCCCCGCCGAAATAAAAGTTCTCCCCGCGAGTTTGAGGGCCGCAGCCCTCCCACCCAGCCGGAGGGAGGGCGGTCAGTTCTCCCTGCGGGTGGGGGCAGGGTCTCCCCGGCTCTGGAAGCGCTGGGTACCGCGCGGACTCTGCCTCGCCGCTGTTCTGCGCGCCTCTCCGGGTCTGGGCGGCCGAGGGCTGAGGGCAGAGGCGGTTTGCTAGCACCGAGTTGAGAAAATAAAAAGAAGTGGAGCCCTTGGAAGGAGACCTGCGGGTAGCAGGCCGCCCGCGCTGTTTTCTGGGCGCGCTGGACTGAGGGGGCGGGGGTGGTTGGACTAGGGCAGAAGCTGGAGCCCACCCCGTCATCTCCTCCCCCTACTTTCATCCGAGTGGGGAGTGGGCCCCTCGGCTCTGGAAATGTTAGCTGAACTCCTAAGGATGGGATTGAGGTGGGTGATAAAGTGCTTAAAGAAAACCTAAGTAAAATACGCTAGTCAAATGAACCGAAGAAAAGCACAGTTGTTTTGCTTAGTAGCAAATAATCTTTTTCTTCCCAGCTCCTCTTTCTCAGCAGAGAATCAGTTCTTATTGAGGGCAATTCTTAATTGAATGGGGATGGGACACACAAGCCAAAATTTCTAGTATTTCATCTTCAGTATGCAAATGGTTTGTTGTTCAGTCCTTAAGTCTTGTCCAAGTCCTTAAGCCTGCAGGACTGTAGCCCTCCAGGCTCCTCTGAGCAGGGGATTTTCCAGGCAAGGATACTGGAATGGGTTGCCTTCTCCTCCTCCAGGGCATCTTCCCCACCCAGGGATTGAACCTGCATTGCAGGCGGCTTTTAGTGACTGTAATTATATACAGAGTTAGGTTTCCTAAATGGTAGTAGCAGGATTGTTTCTGGTTTGTTCTCTGGGTTGGGGGGTGTTGGAGGAGCCAGAGGGACCAGCAGGAAGTGTCTCCTCTGGAGGAGAGAGCTGGGTAGGAGGAGGGGGTCCTCCTGCAGCCCTGCCTGGGGAGGGGTCAGGCAAGATTCAGGTCCAGGATTCCAGGTCTGAGCTCTGCAGGTTGAAAAGTAGTTCACTTCTAAAGTCACTTAAAATACTTCAGCTGCAGCAGTTTATCTTCAAAGTGGAAAATTTGTGGCAAAAAAAGTTAATTATTAGGGCTCTCAATAGGCCTGTAGAAACTTAATAGATAATGTCAGAAAATGCCACATGAGCGCTAATAAATAGACTTTTGTACAGTCTTTTATCTCCTAACCAGTTTCCCAGTATTCTTGGCATAGCATCGCATACCTCCTCTTTCAACCTTCTGAAAACTGTTAATTCCTGACCCAAACTTACCTTATCTTGTTTCTAGAGTGTTTGTAAACCTAGCAGTGTGTTTTTGAGTGGCAGACTATGAAAGCTCCAGCCTGTTTAGTGTCGTTTCTTTGATGTCACCTGTAAGTGTCTACTTCCAAACATGCTCCCTTTTCTCGCTGTTAACAGGAGTACTCCCCCAGTTACAAGCGGCGCAGGACCGTGGAGGATTTCAACAAATTCTGCACCTTTGTCTTGGCCTATGCAGGCTACATCCCTTATCCAAAGGAGGTAATTCAGCACTTCAGAGACCTTGCTGGCAGCAAAACCAGAGTTTTTGACAAGATGGTGGGTCTGGAAGGGGTTGAATGGGAGGACTTGAGCTGTAATAGTCAGGCAGAAATCTTTCTTACAGACTTAGACGAGCCTGGGAAGTGGTCCCTAAAACGGATGGAAAATGTAGACTTGCCTAGAAATGGTTCGATAAACTTTCAGAGTTTGCTTACAGATAATCTAACTGATATCTTCCTAATGTCCAATGTTTATTGAGAGGTTACTGTCACTTAGTCATGTCCAACTCTTTGCGACCCTATGGACTATACAGTCCATGGAATTCTTCAGGCCAGAATACTGGAGTGGGTAGCCGATCTCGTCTCCATTGGATCTTCCCAACCCAGGAATCAAACTGGGGTCTCCTGCATCGCAGGCAGATTCTTTACCTACTGAACCACAAGGGAATCCCCGAGAGCTTACTGTGGCTAGGCACTATTTTTGGCCATTATAATGATACGAAGTAGGAGCTTTTACTTATATCCTTTTCATTAGTAGTTTATTTATTTTGGCTGTGCAACATGCCTTGTAGGATCTTAGTTCCACGACCAGGAATCCAACCCAGGGCCAGCAGTGAAAGTGCTGAATTCTAATTATTGGACTTCCTGGGGATTCCCTATTTGTTTTTTGTATTTATTTTTTCTCTTCCATTTTGAAGATGAGGACACTGGAGATGACACAGAGAGGGAACTCCTTACTCTGGGTACAGGCTCATTGGTGGTGGAGCCTGGGGTTCAAGCAGATCAAAGGGTCAGGCCCAGTCCACCCTGTCCTACCTGGTGGGTGGCCTCCTGGTTGGTGTCATTACAGAATCTTCAGGGACTCGTGGCCAGAATCCCATGTAAATTAAGGCATTTTTTCCTTGCTGAGAAATGGGCAGGTGGACCAGTGCTGCCAGGGTGCTCAGACTTCAGGGGCCTGGTTCATACTGTGCAAGGCTCAAGACAAAGGAATCCAGTATTTTTAGGAGGCCAGATCCCAGCACTGGGTTATTGTTTCCACTGCCAGCTAGGTGGATAATGCCTACATGAATGCTGCTACTGTTCACACATCAACAAACAGTAGCAGTTTGCTTGATTGACCTGAAGGAATCAGAGAGGAACTCACTGCTTTGGGGCAGTAATTACATACTTGGATTTTGCAGTATTTTGAGATGCCTCCAGGTTTTTAAAGAAAAGTGTCAGAACATTCTCACCATTAATTTACGTTCACTTAATTAAAATGTACATCCTTTGGGAGGACAGTTGTGGGGGAGATTGTAAAATCAGGAAAGATAAGAGCTTGAGGGTGTGTCTTTGGCACTCCTGTCACAGAAGTGGATTGAGTATCAACTAAGTTCTTGGTGAGGGTTCACCCAGGGCTGGAGGTCCCGCTTGTGGGTTCATGTTGTAGTTGGAAGGACACACTAAATCCTGGTGATGGTGTTCCTAAAGAATAGCACTGGTGAGAGCTGAGGAGCTCTGGGTTCTTTGTTTCCCACATCTGCGGACCTGACCTGGTGGGGAGTGGGGAGGGCGGGGTCCTGGGGAAGCTCTGCTCAGGGCCAGCTCTTGGGATTGGAGGCTAGTTGAAATAATCAGAAGCCGCCGTGTTTCCTCTGTCCTTTCAGGAAGTCCCTCTGAGGAGCAGTCCCAGCCCCGCCAACAGCACTGCTGGCACCATCGACAGTGATGGTTGGGATGCCGGTTTTGCCGACATCTCGTCCACCGTGCCCTTGCCGGTCTCTGACCGCTGCTTTGGCCACCTGCAGCCCACCCTCCTGCAGCGAGCCAAGCCTAGTAACTTCCTGCTAGACAGAAAGAAGACCGACAAGCTGAAGAAGAAGAAGAAGAGGAAGCGAAGGGACACTGACGTGCCTGGGAAGGAGGGCTACGTGGGGGGCTTGCTGCAGCTGGAAGCCGCCGACCCATATGCAGAAACCCCCACGAGCCCCACTCTGCAGGATATCCCCCAGGCCGCTGGAGACCCCTGCTCAGGCTGGGACTCTGATACTCCTTCCAGTGGGTCTTGCACCACAGTGTCACCGGAGCAGGTCAAAGAAATAAAAACTGAAGGCAAACGGACTATCGTCCGGCAGGGCAAGCAGGTGGTGTTCCGGGACGAAGACAGCACGGGCAACGACGAAGACATCATGGTGGATTCTGGTGAGTGGCCCAGAGGTGGGATGCTAAGAGCGGGGTTTCAGGGCCCTAACCTTCCCCTTCCACTGCAAGGGTTGTGGGTTCGATCCCTGGTCGAGGAGCTGAGATCCCATGCGCCTGCCATGAGGTGCGGGGTCTCAGTGTGATGGTTCCTTCCTTGGAAGGGGACAGGGGAGCATACCCCACCACCTTCAGGGGAAAGGGTGTGAGAAGGCGGATGCCGAGATGTTTAGGAGGGGATGATCACAGCTGAAGACAGCGAACATTCCAGAGCAGGCCTCAAAATGTGAAAATAACATAGCTCATGAGTAAGCACCTTGTGGGGATTCCTCGTACCACACATTTCAGTGCTTTTTGTGCACACGTGCATTTTCAGAGCGGGAAGTATCACCCTGAAACTTGAAATTGGTGTCACTGCAGCTCATTTGCCCTGTCCCTTTGGAGAGTGGCTTTCCTGATGGGAGGGGTTCTGATTAGGGGTGTTGTGAGAGATTTTCCCACTCTTACATGGTTCTCTGCTTTCAGATGACGACTCCTGGGACCTGGTCACATGCTTCTGCATGAAGCCGTTTGCTGGCCGCCCCATGATAGAGTGCAACGAGTGCCACACTTGGATTCACCTGTCCTGTGCAAAGATCCGGAAGTCCAACGTTCCGGAAGTGTTTGTCTGCCAAAAGTGCCGGGACTCCAAGTTTGACATCCGCCGTTCCAACCGGTCCCGAATGGGCTCCCGGAAGCTGTTTCTGGACTGACTGCTGGAGGGCGAGGAGTCGAAAGGGACTGGGGGCCTGCTGGCCCTGGTCTTAGTTGAGCACAGGACTCTTAGCTCCAGCGCGGGCAGACCCCTGCCGTTCAGGTGCCTACACGAAAGGACCAGCTGTCCAAGGTATAAACTGTACATAGCCAGTGACTGAATAAAATCCTTGTTGCCCAGAGCTGCTGCTGGAGCCATGGTCTCTGCAGTGGAGGTGGACTGCACACCCAAACGCAGCGGGTTTGGTCCAGCCGAACATGAGGGTGTGTGGTCGTTGTGCATTTTTGCTCTCACTGTTGACAAACCCCCGCCAGTCGGAACAAGTGCTGGCTGTTACTCCTGCTTCCGCTGTGTTGGCGCGAGGAGATGTTGTTTCCCCGGCCTGTTTATGAACCGCCATACGTGTGAACTTCTCCAGTCCGTCTTTTACCATAAGTGTCTGTACAGCAACCATCAAAGCCGCTCCTCCCTCAGTTGTTCCCCTCTCCCCTGCCTTAGGGGATGCCTGTTCTCCTGGGGCTGGAGTCCCTGGCCTCACCCAGGGGTGGTGAGCTCGCTAGTGAGCCCCAGGTTTCCTTCAGTTCGTTAAAGGGGACACTATGCAGCTGCTTCTCTGTGGAAAGGGGGTTGGTTCGGGGGTGGGGTCATGATGGCCCATGTTCATAACTCAGTTTCCTGTTTTGCACGATGTAAAAAAACCTGTCTCTTTGCACGAAATAGCCAAAAGTATTGGCAGACTTCTGCCTGGGTTCCCTTCCTCTCCAGTTGGCTTTGGAGGTCCTGGGGGTGCCCAGCAAGCTGTTTTCAAGTGAGGGGGCGCCCGGATCCTCTCCTTGTCTCTCCCCCCTCACTTTGTTCTAGCAGCGGTATTAAAGGTTAGGCAGTCTCTGGGGGAGGGTGTTCTCCACATAGTGGGCGGGGGGAGGGAAAAGGGGAGGAAGGCCTCCCTCATGGATATAGTATGCCCCTCGTACAGGCTGGCCTGCTGGTTCCACGGGGCAAGGTTAGGACTTTTGAAGCATTTTTTTGGTTTGAGTTGGTGAGTGAGTGAGATGGTAACGCTGGCCTCCAGGAAGGTACCACTGAACTTTGCAAAGTTCCTTAGATCTAAAGGGGCCCTGGACCGAGGCGACCCCTGTGCAGGCCAGCTCGGGAGAGGCCAGGGAGTTGGAAGCCCGGCGGGCCTCCAACGGAGGGCCATGTGGCGGGACACTGATGGCTCTCAGGCTTGAGGGAGAGGGAGGGCGTCAGTGTTCCTCGAAACTGACGTTACTCGAGCAGTTTAAATACTCGTTCTCAAAATTGTTTTTTTTTGTACATTGATGAGTGTGTCTTCATAAACATTATTTCTCACGAAGCATGAAGAGGGAAGGGTGCCCAAGTCAGGCATATTTATTGACATCAAGATGGAGCCTCAGTCTTCTCACGGGGGGACTTCTCTACGTGGTCCCCATGTGTAGGGCCATCAGGCGGACTTGTGTCCACGTTCTCTCACTGAAGCACCGGGGGGTTGAACTGTAATTGGCTGATCGGAGCCTATATTTTGTCCTAGTATCTTTCATGCTTGACCAGCCAACTGCCTTTTTTGTTTTATTTTTAATTCTGTTGTTTCTATTAACACAAAAAGAGAGAGAAATAGTTTTTGAAATCCATTTTATTGTGAAGAGCCCCAAGGGAGATGTTCTGCTCTAGAGAAAAATAGTAAGGAGCTGGCTTAGAAACAATCTTCTCCCCAGACAACCGTCTGGCTCTGACTAGGGCAAAAGTCCAGGAAAAGTTGGAGAGAAATTTGCCAAAGATCTGCACCGTGACATTGCCTGTCCTTTGTCTTCACCATGACAGTAGCCAAAGTTTCCAAGTGTTTCTCTCTTAAAAAAAAAAACTCCCCAGTTTTACAAGTCTGTTTAAGAATAGGTGTGATTTTAGGGTGGAGCTGCCAGTCTTGGCAATTACCATATTGCTCTTAGAAGACTCAGTTCCTGGTGACGCCTCTGGAAGGCATTTGATACTCATCTCGATTTCTGTTTCCTTCATTTGCTTTTGTTCTTTTAACAGAGTTATCCCTGTGGGTGGTGTCTTAAGAAGTCAGGACACCACGGTTTTTCTCTTAGATTGAGCTGGGCAGCTGCAATCAGCTTTATGCAAATTAGGTATGGCCCATCTCTGGGTTCCTGGTTGGTGGCTGATGGAGAAGGGAGGGAAAGTTGTCATCCCCAAAGCAAGTCCCTCCCGTAGGCTTTGGCCAGGCCAGACACTTAACATCGTTTACATTGTTCTGTGTAATTATAAAGTTTATGTGTATAAAGCGAAGCTGTTTCTGTGAAACTGTATATTTTGTAAATAAATATATTGCTACTTTGAGGTTCATGTCTAGGTGTTTGTGTTCTGTGCTGAAGGACTGACCCTTCATCACCAACTCCCAAAATCATGGTTACATGAAGACTTGGGAAGTTAAGAGTGAGTTTGGTTTAGCAGGATGAAACATTCTCACATCCCTTAATACACTTTTCTAGTAAATTCTCCAGAAACAAACCACAGCATGAAGAGACATGAATAGCTTTCACAATTTCTTCACATTGTACATTAGCTTAAATCCCAGTGAGTGGTTAACCTGCATTGTAAAAGCTGCAGCCATCTCTAAGCTTATGCAGGTGGGATTAGAATCTGCCCTGTACTCATTCTGTCCTTCCACTTGGGGGTCCCAAGGGGCTGAGCCTGTTCTGTCAGTCAGCTGTGTCTGCCTAGCCAATCTGGGACCAGCTAATGGTCAACTAGTACTTTCTTCTGTGACATTGGAGCAGCCGAAATCTATGAATTAACACCTACTGAAATGTTGAAAATACTGCCCTCGGTGGCCGGTGAGCCTGCCTTTGGTTTCCAGTTGTCCAGAACTGGGTGTGTGTGTGTGAATTTTGGAGGCTCAGAGCAAGGAGGTGAGGGTGACGCTTCAGCGTAACTAGGGTAAAACCTGCATCGGGTATGTCCGGTCTGAGCCGTGCGTTGAAGCACCCTTTGACCGGGTCGCGGGCACTGTGCACGAGATGCTGGCTAAGGAACATAACCCGGCCCGCCTTTACTCACCAGCCTCCCTGCAAGCCCCGCCCCTCACGGAGGCCCCGCCCCTCTCTCGAGGGCCTGTCGCCGGCAGGCCCCGCCCCAGTCGCTCGCCCCGCCTCCGCCGGTCAGCCCCGTCCCGTCCCATGACCCCGCCCCTCCCGGAGTCGCTGCCGCGCCCCGCAGGCCCCGCCGCCGCCATCTTTGTTTGGGGCAGCCGGGCCTGGCGTCTGGAGATGCCGAAGTCGTGCGCGGCCCGGCAGTGCTGCAACCGCTACAGCAATCGCAGGAAGCAGCTCACCTTCCACCGGTGAGGGGCGGGGGCACCGGGGTACGCGGGGGCCCGCTTCGCCCAGGCCGATGACCGCGGCCCCCGCGGAAGCGCCAGGCCTGGCGCGACAGGCTTGGGGACACTCGGGCCGCTGCCCGACCGCCGGGAGGCCAAAGGACGTGCGGCCGAGCCCTTTGCGGAGGGGCGGCGGCCCCCCGGGGAGTGGCGAGGTTCTGGTCCAAGAAGCCCGGCACCACCTCGGCCGCCTGGGCGTGCAGGGAGACGGTTGGAGAGGCTGAGTAACGCCCGCGGGCGCACAGCCTCTCTTGGGTCGGGGGAGGCGGTGGCGGGCCTGGTGCGCGCTCAGCGCTGCGCCCTTGCGGTGACTTGGCATGCGTCCCCTCCGCGGCCCAGGGACTGTGCAGCCTGGGACGTAGTTAAGTGTGCAGTATTTGCTGCAAGATGAGCGATGCTAACCTCCCTTAGGTGTGTGGTGCGCTGCGCGCTCTGCTCACCTCTCCGGGTCTCTAATCGGAAAGGAAAGGCGTGGTGGAGGAATGAGAACGTTCAGGCGGGTGGGGCGCGGGGCCGGGACGCGCGACCTTTGCTGGAGCCGCAGGAGGATGGTAGGACTTCTGGAGTCTGTCCCTGCGCGCCCCGCGCCCCTCAGGTGTGGGACCCGGCCGAGTGCACGGCCGCTTGCGCATCGATGGGTAGAGTGTTGCACACTTTCTTGCTGGTTCTAGCCACAGCGCCTTCCTCCATCCTGCTCAGAGTGTGACTCCAAAGGGCTGCGCTCTGTTCATCTACACTTGGTCTCCTCTAAGCGTTTTCTTTTTTAACGTGAGTATGTCTATTGATATGTAACACGCCTACGGAAAAGTGCACAATTTATAAGCACACAATTTAACCAAGTGAACACCCGGTGTGACTGCCAAGAGTTTAGAACATAGAAGCCCCCAGGAGACCCGGAAACGCACCCCCTTCCAGCCCTTCACTCAGTCCCCAAGGGTAAGGGACAGAGGGGACTGCCTTGGCCTGTTTGGAGCCTCACTGAATGGAGCCACACGCTGTCCTTTTTCCTGTCCTTCACTCATCACTGTGCTTGTGAGTCCTTCATGTGGCCTGAAGCAGCCGCAGAAGTTCATCCTTTTCATTGCTGTGTAGTGATCCAGGAGTATATTTACTCCAACCAACTTGTTCTACAATTGAAGGGAATTTGGGCCCCTCTGTTTTTTGGCCATCACGGGTACGAGACTTGGGGCATCTTTGCTGGGTCTTGTCTTCCAGCGCCTGTACCCCACCACTCCCAAAATTAGCTCGGTCAAGTCCCATTGGCCCTTCTCTGCAGCCTATGACACAACAGACTGCTGACCCCTTGAGGCCATCTACCACCTGGCTTCTGGGACACCTCTTGTTCTCTTCCTTTGTCACAGTGTCCCTTCTCAGTCTTCTTGGGTAGATTCTGCTTATTTCCAACTCCAGACAGATATTGGAGCACTTCAGGGTGCAGGCTGTGCCGCTGTCCCATCCCTGTCCACACTGGCTCCCCAGGGCAGCCATCTCACCCAGGCTTATGGCTCTGCCACCTTTTACATGGGGATGCCCGCATGGTGACAACTCCAGACAACTCTTGGCCCCCTGCCACTCAGCTTCAGCACGTGGACATCTAAAAGGCACCTGAAATTTAACATCTCATGTATATTAATAAAACCAAACTGCTGATCCCCCCCAAGCTGCCCCTCCCCCACAATCTCAGCACTTGAAAGTCCTTCCTCTGCTTCTTAGCCCACAGGCAAACTTCTCTGCCTGGCTTTCATGATGCACCCCAGATCTGCACTCACCACCCTCTCCAGCTCCACCTCGGCCTGAGCCTCCAGGAACCCCCTTCTGACAGTGGCCTGCATCCTCTTCTTGCTCTGTGTCAGCCAGACCTGCCTCGTTGGCTCCTCACACCCTCGGGCCTTTGGACTTGCTCTTCCTTCTGTTCCCGTGTTGCTGTTCTGTGTCCCACTTTCTGCAGCCTCTGCTCCAGTGTCACCTCCTAGGTGGCCTTCCCCAACCACTTCCTATTCTATTCTTGCATGGTCCGTGACTGTCTGGTGTACTGGCTGTCTCCTTGTTCTAGAATGTAGGTTCCAAGAGGGTGGGCTCACTTCCCCTCCTGCTTCCCCACACAGGAGCAGGAATGGAGGCCTGCCTGGCAGATGTGGCTCTGGGAGCACCTCACTGAAGCTCTGGCCATGTTCATGGTCTCAGGTATCCTGCTAAGGATGCTGTCAGCAGCCACGATGGAAGCTTCCCGACATGGAAGGATGTGGTTTAACAGGACAAGGCTATTGAGTTTTCCAGGCTGTCCAGTAAAATGCAGGGCAGGGATGCGGAAGGTCCCTGGGACCCTGAAGGTGTGTGTTTAGCCCCGCAAGTCCCTCGTGCCTCCTTGCTGTGCCCCCAGGTTCCCGTTCAGCCGCCCGGAGCTGCTGAAGGAATGGGTGCTGAACATCGGCCGGGGCGACTTCGAGCCCAAGCAGCACACGGTCATCTGCTCCGAACACTTCCGGCCCGAGTGCTTCAGTGCCTTTGGGAACCGCAAGAACCTGAAGCACAACGCAGTGCCCACAGTGTTCGCCTTCCAGGGCCCCCCACAGGTGCATGGCCGTGGGGGTCCCCCACCTTGCAGTGGGGTGGGCACCGGTGTCATTTGCGCGGACAGCAGAGGCTGAAAACTGTCAGGCCCCTAGGTCCAAAGCCCAGGGTCCCCGCCTGGCCCTGAGCTTTAGGAAATCTGCAGTTCAAAGCTGCCTTAAAAACAAGTCACTTCATGATGGGTGCTACGGAAGCAGCTGATGGGGAGGGGGCCACGAGCTTGTTTCTTTCTGCACTTCACTTTGTGGGGCCTCACTTGGGCTCGAGGGAGGTGAGGACTTTCCTGTCCAGGGCACAGGAGGACGATGGTGGTGGAGTGCTGGAGGGGGACAGGGACAGTGGAGCGAGGCTGGGTGGGGGCAGGATCTGGGCATGCTCAGGAGCAGCAGCAGCTCAGGCCCTGTGGAGGGCACAGGGCCAGGTGGTGACAGCCTTGGACAGGCAGTGGTTTTCTTCAAAGGGGTGGAGGGCTTGACATACAGGGATCTTAGCTTCCCAACCAGGGATTGAACCCTTGTCCCCTGCAGTGGAAGTGCAGAGCCCTAACCCCTGGACCACCAGGGAAGTCCTGGACAGGAGGTGGGTTTTTGGAGGGAGGCTGGTGGGGAGGGATGTGACTTCCGAAGGTTCCTCTGGAGGCTGGTTCAGAGGCCTCTGTGGCATCACAGGTAAGGATGATCATAGTGGCCTGAGCCAAAAGTGGGTGTCATGATGAGAAGATGGAACAGGCCAACTCTGGAGACCTGTTGGGTTGAAAAGGTGGTCTAAGGGGCTAAGGGGGTCCCTGAGGGCTGGGCTTTGCTCCATGGCTTTTATTCCCATGTCCAGGAACATTGCTTGGCACAAAGTAGACGCTTAATGGAGGAGCTCTTCTTTCTTTTAAACGTAGAAGGCCTTTTGTTTTATATATATATATACTTACTTTATTATGGTAAGAACACTTACCCTGAGATCTGCTGTTTTAGCACACATAAAGTGCACAGCACAGTATTGTGGACTGCAGGGATGTGGTACCGGGGACTCTGGAAATTACGGTTTGCTGATCTGAAACTCCCATCATGGATCAGGAACCCTCTACCCGCCCTGTTCAGTCAGGGTGATGACTTCCATGGCATTTGTAGGAAACTGCTCCACTGCCAGTGATGACAGGTTAACCCTAAGGAAACGTTTGTGGTCCTGCCTCTAGTGCTTTTGGTGCCTGGGGGCAGAGTCGGGGTGCGGGGAGTTGAAATTGTGGTCCCCATGGCTTCTGCTCAGTTCTTTGGAGGCCTGGGGACTGCAGGCTTTGAGCTGGGTGTTTTCCCTTGAAGAATGCCAGGTCCCTGGCTTCAGTGGGTCTCTGACCCAGGGTTTGGGGACTGTGGAGGAGGGGCACTGGTGGATGGTGAGAGGAGAGCTGGGCTGGGCTGAGCGTGGGGACAGAGACAGGTGAGGCCTGATGGATCCTCTGGTGCAGATCTCCTGTGCCCACCCCGGGGCCTGTCCACAGCAGCTCTGCATCTCTTGCAGCTGGTGAGGGAGAACACGGACCCTACCGGCCGGAGTGGAGACGCCACCTCTGGAGAGAGAAAGGTGAGTTTGCCCTGCTGGTCACAAGTGTTCCAACTGAGCTCCTGCGCCTTCCCGCCAGGCCAGCCCACTGGAGCTCATCATGCTTTCCTTACAAGTCGGGGCTTGGATTCCGTTTTCCTAGAGAAGGAGAAGCCGAAGCCGTCCATGCCTCCTTCTCCCGTTCAGTATCAAGCAGTGGCAGCCAGTCGCAAGTCTGGCTCCTGCTCGTTTCTAAAGGTTTGGCCCCAGGCTGTGGAGGAGGCTAGCTGTCCTGCTGGTGCCCTGGCAGCCCCCATGTGGTGTGAAGGGACTCCTGGCAGGATAAGTAGCAGCTGGGGAGGACCCATGAACGGCTCGCTCCGCCCTGTCTTTACAGGTCCTCCCTGAGACGGGCTCCAGGGAGTGTGGCCTGGGGAGGAAGATGGACACGACAGCTGAAGTGCTGCAGCTGCCCCCCGAGGTTGGAGGCCCAGGAGCACAGGTGAGGCTGGGCTGGGCGTGAAGGCAGCACAGGACTGGTCTCAGTCTGAGGGGATTTGCTTCAAACAGAATGAAGAAAACTGGTGCTCGAACCAGAGCACCAGCCTGGACCTCAGACTTGACCTGGAACAGCTGCGGCCCAGCAGTTCTGGGTGTCAGGGGAGCCCCCTTGGCCTCAGGTCCCTGGCCGCTGCTCTGGTCCCTGACTGACCTCTGTCCTCAGGTCCCGCCACACACACCAGAAGCTTCTGGGGTCCCTGGTCAACCAGCTAGCCCCCCAGAGCTGAAGAGGCGCCTCCCCACACAGCCGTCCGATCACAGCTATGCCCTTTTGGACTTAGACACCCTGAAAAAAAAACTCTTCCTGACTCTGAAGGAGAACGAAAAGCTCCGCAGGCGCCTGAAGGCCCAGAGGCTGGTGATGCGGAGGATGTGCAGCCGGCTGCGTGCCCGCCTCGCAGGGCGGCCGGGACTCCAGGCCAGGCCTCGGCTGGGACAGCAGAGCTGAGCTGCCTACTGGGCCGTTTGAGCCTCTGAGAGGAGGGGCCATGGTCTCCAGACTCGCTGGCTGTGGACCTTTTGGTCCCACTTTGACCCTCAGGCCAGCGCCGCCTCAAGTGGGAGTGTGGTGGCCCCGGCGGGGAGGAGGCTGGGGCCCTGAACAGGACACCTTGGCTCTCCCTTCAGAAGGTGACAGCCCAGCTGCCTCTCTAGCACAAGCTGGGTGAGCGTCCTTGGAACCACCCTGGGCCAGTGTGGCCGACCATGTCCCTGAGGGGTAGGTAGGCCCCGGTTGGGGTTGGGGGATGTGGGGCGCTAGCTGACCCTAAGGCAGCGAGGTGTCCCCTCCATCACCTGGACGGCTGACTCTGTCCCAGGAGTACCTCTCTGTGCGGCCGGTGTGAGCGAGCAACATAATAAAGTGTCTTCCTACTCTGAGTGCTGCCTCCTTTATTTAAAAGTGAGTGAGCACTGGTTTGAGTTCTCCTGAGCATGGTCACAGCTGAGGAGACTGACTTCCTGTTTCCTGCCGAAGGACTAGCAGGGCGTGACCATCTTTGACTTCCCAAAAAAGTTGCCTTTAATTAAAAACAAAACGAAACAAAACAAAAACCACCTAGCCTGTGATTTCAGCTCTGGACTCTTAAAATTCTCAGGCCGATGTCTGGCAGAGAAAATACCCCAGCCTCAAGTCAGGTCTCACAGTTTGAACCCTGAGAACAGAGGGTGGGGCAAGGCCTGTGAGGAGGAGGCAAGTCCCTCTACCTGGTGGCTCCTAAAATGAACACACAGACGCATACAGACACCGCCCCCGGCTTTCAGGAAAGGTTTATTGTGGTAAGAGCATGTCCTCTGTTCAGTCCCTGTTCAACAACAGGAGGGACGGCCTGCCAGGAGGGGCACAGGCTGTGGCCAAGGTCGGACTCCACTAACTCGACACTTATTGCACGATTTACATTCAGAGCAGCTGCTCTTGCAGGGAACTTTTAAGTGGAGATAAATATTACAGAATTGGACGACCTGAACTACCTTTAAACACTGGAGGAAGGGGGTTGTGAGTGACTTCTCCGGTACCGACGTCAGGGGCAAGGCCTGATTGAACAGGAGCCGCACAGAGGCTGCCTGAACCCCAACCAGTCAGGCGTCTGCTCGTCCAGTGACTATTCACCAGCCAGGCTGGGCAGGAGGGGCCTGGTCGTGACATACTCTGCATCCTCAAAAGAGGCGTGTGAAGGAAGGGGTTCCTGGGAGCAGACACCCAAATGGGTACGGGCGGCCCAGAGGAGACGGACCGAGCCGGTGTGGGAGCAGCAGTGCCACCTGCTGGCAGCGACCAGGGAGGGGCCCCTGGAACCCCTTGAGCCTCCTGACTCCCACTCTGACCTCTCCGGGCCGCATGGACTGAGCTGTGTCGGGGAGGGCAGAGGCAACACGGCTTCGCATGAGGACACAGGTGGCTCCTGGGACCGGAGTGACATCCTCTGTCCCAAGCCAGGTGCCAGTGGAATGACTTGAGAAGTTCTGGGAGGGGACGGAGGAGACTTAATTCCCAAAGCCACTCGTTCTCAGGTAAAAAGCAGATTTATAAACCCACACCATCCTGTCCAGATTCACACAGTCACATTTCAGCAGGAAGGTGACTCAACAGGCATTCCCTTGATCCAGAGACTCTGCTCCTGGGAACGGCTTCCCTCCTTCCGTTTTGTTTTGTGTTCAGTGTGGATTTTAGGAAAGGTAGCTCATGGTCACGGGCATGAGGGCGAGGTGTTCATAAATACCTCATGGCAGACAGAGCTACTGGGTGGTGGCTCAGCGGGCTGAGGGACCCTGAGGCCCCGGGGGTCGGGCCTTCCCTGCGGGGACATGATCCTTGGGAAGAGACGCGGGCCCAGCTGCGGTTCCGGTCCTGGTGGGGTTGCCTCGGGGCATCTGTGTGTCCCTTCACATAATTGAGCCGGTACCACTTTCTATGCAAATACAAAATAAACATCTGATTCTGGGGTTTCTTCCCTGCTTCTTTCCAAAATCTGTTGACTCCTGGGGAAATTCTTTTGCAGCCCCTTTTGAATCTGGCTTCTCAAGTAGTTTATCCATCAGTATCAATTCTGTGAGCTGTAAAAGAAAAGACAAAATCAGCGCATCTAAAGGCGACTGTTTCCACGCACTCTTTCCACGTAGCGGGGATCAACCAGGCCCTGGCCAGAGGCTGCCTGGCCTGAAGCTGGGCAGAGGATGAGCTGCCAAAAATCACTGTGTTCTTGAACACAGAGGAGCCACTGGGTCCGCCTCATACCTAGTCACCCCGGCTGCAGTTTCCAAGAGCTCACTACCACCTGGGAAAGGGCTGACCCCTCCCTCAGGGCATCATTTCCCAGGTCTGTGTAGGTCACGATGCCCAAGCCTATGGCTCCCCGGCCAAGGATAGAAGAAAGGCTTTTGTCGCCCGACCCCCCCCGCCCACTGAGGTCCCCGGGCCTGTCTCTGGGCAAGGACAGGTGACAGCCAGGGGCAGCTACTCACACTGCTTTGGTATCCTGAGTGCCTCGCTGTCGAGCGCCATCACCTGATGAAGGACCCCGCGGAACTGGTAAAGCACTTTCAGGTTCTTCTCTTCACCCACACACGGGTCGTAGAAGCCAGGCAGCCCAGCCTGCAACAGACAGATTCTCACTGGAGATGGGCATTTGAAGCCCAGTGGCGCTATAGTCTGTACCTGCCCGGAGGGGCAGCGTGGACACTGCCCACGAAGGACGCAAACCTGACAGCCTGAGTACAGGAAAGAGGATTTTAACAAGCTGCCTACTTAGTCCTAGACTTGCCCCGCTGCCACACTAAAACGCCCTCCATCTTCAAGGAAGCCCTGCAGAGGACGCAAGACCAGGAACCCACTCCGGGACCAGGGCGCTCTGCCTGAGCTCCTCTGTGCTTTAACTCACCTCTGGCACACACCCCGCTCCCCCTGAGCCTCTGATGTACTACAGGCGGACCCCCCTTCTGGAACCAGGCAAGGCACAGAGTGCGAGTGCCCAAAGGCAGGACGTATATTTTGTTTGGTGCTGTAACTGGCACACAGTAGGGGCTCAAAAAACAGTTGGCAATGAATGGACAGATGGACGAACAAATGGATGGACAGATGAATGGCTGGATGGATGGATGACGTCAACCGCTCCAGTGTGGCTGTAACCTGGGTCCTGGGATGCATCCCGCACAGGGAACGTGGCAGCATGACGGGCTCCGCTGCAGTGGCACTGCCCCTTCGAGGGTCCCTCTTCCCCAGGTGCTCCTCCCATCTACCTCGAGCGCCCACCTTGGAGGCCTCGGTGAGGATGAGCTTGGAGTCCTTCACCAGACACTGCAGGGGCACGGTCACATCGATCACCTTCACCTTCTCGCTTTTCTTGCTCTTGTCATTGACAAATTTTCCATACCAGGCGTTGACGATGATGAGCCCTGAGGACAGGCCTGGTCAGGGCAGGGCAGCCTTGGCAGGCAACCCCCGTGCAGCCTGGCTGCAGGAGCCATGTGCTCCTGCGGGAACCCAGCACCCACCCTGTCCTCAGAGAGGCCAGGCCTGCTCACCCATTCTGGACTCTTCGGCCTCGATTATTCTTCGGACAGATTCCTGCATCAACCGAACCTGCAGAGGACAAGGACGCTACTATCAGGGCCTCCGGAGGCTCCCTCAGAGCCAGGGCCACATGCCTGGTGCCTGTCGGTCCTGCTTGTCCATTTCTCTGGACGTGGCTGCTACTGCAGTCTTGAAAAAACAATTCACTCACAGGGAAGAAAGAGGACAACACCCACCACTTTTAAAAAACCTGGTTATGTCTTTGCAGGGTAACAGGGTTGACTCTTCAGGGCACAGACAGACGCGCCCGGCGCTGCATCCCACAGGCAATAACGTAAAGACTAGATGACCAGGGAGGCTGTCGGGGAAGAAAAGCCCAAGACCCAAGGCCCCTGAGACCACTCTGCAGGGTGTGAAGCATGCCCCCCACAGGTTTAAGAAATGTGGACGAGAAAGGATGGGAACATGGTGCGGCCTGTGCTCGGCACGATGGGCAGGTCCATGCTCAGATCCTCACAGGGCAGAGGCCTGGAAGGGAGCCGGTGACGCAGCACTTACGGCAGCTTCTGCCTCTTGTTTCTTCTGCAGGATGTCGGTGGCTGTGCTTTCCCTTTGCTTCTCCAGTTCCCTAAGGCGAGGAAAACACAAGCCATGTGTGAGGAACATGGGGTTACCAGCACAGGAGGCCACAGCGCCCCAGGCTGGACCTGCACCCTGCAAACAGCCTGTAAATCTTACTGCGTTCCCAGTTCTAGAACTTTAAACACTATTTCCAAGGCAAGTTCAAGCAAATCTGTTTGTCCCAGGCCTGTGCAGCTGTCCTGTGGTCCCCAGATGGCTCTCCCCAACCTCAGTGGGAGGAGGACTCCTTGCAGCAGTAATCTCAGGAAAGTGGGAGAGGGTGAGACTCTCAGGAGATGCCCCCAATCAGGCATTACCACAGGACACCCTTGGCAGGGACAAGGCACGCTTCATGTGATAAAATACAGCAAAGCACGGGGACCTGGGCAGCACACATGTGTCCTGGCAGCCTTGGCCCAGCACATCCTCTGCTCCAAGCCTTCAGTCTGCTGGGGAATTAGGACCCCGAACTTAAATGAATCAGAGGCTGGAGGGGCCCCCCCAAGAGCCTTCCTTGGGCTCCTCTCTCCCTAAGTTCAGTGATCTATTAAATGAGATCATTGTAAAGTAATGAAGTTAAACCTCCTCTTGGGTTTAATGCTGTGCTAATGGATCATCTCTAAGAAACGGCAAAATAAATTACATCTAGATGACTTCCAAGACTGTAGTTAACATGGGCCTTGTTTGTAGGCACTCAGAACCCGATCTCTTTGAATTCAGTGCCAGGCAAAGAAATGGTTAGAATGAGAAAAAGGAAGACTTCTCATTTCTGTGGTCATGGCTTATAGTCCCAACAGTTTGGTAAACTAACTCTAATTCTTTCTGAAAGTAGGAATGTGGACAGACAGAAGTTAACCCAAGTGTTGCCAACAGCAGTACCACTACTACTGATAACAACTAGCTAATCCTCACCGAGGACCTGACGTGCCCAGACTCCGCAGTGAGCACTGTACACCTATCAGCTTAGGGGGTTTCCCTCACAGCCCTGTGGGGCGGCTGCTACCCTCTCCACGTCACAGACGGGGGAGCTGGGCACAGGGCAGTTCGGCCCCTGCCCCGGCAGTGCTGAGAACTCACTTCTCCTTCTGAGCCCTGAGGTAGGGTCTGATGACCAGGCGGTGCAGAGCGAAGTACAGCACGAGCGGCCCCGCAGTGGCGTAGAACACGGCGCTGGGCAGCAGCTGGTCTGTTAGGTGGATGGGGAAGAAGTAGGTCTGACTGGCCCTATTTAACCTGAGAACAGAACAGAGCCGAGTGCCCACGTGAGTCAGGTTCCCAGGGAAGGGGGGCGCGGCGAGGATGTCCCAGCCCCAGGAAGAACCTCTTGACCCACAGGACCTGGGGAGGCGGAACCCAGTCTGCACGCCTCACGGTCCCCTGAGCAGGCCCCTAGGTCTGGCAGAAGAAAGAGCTCAATACCTGCTGACCGCAAGCAGCAGACTCACACCCAAGCAGGGCACACATGGCCCGGGAGGCAGGGGAGGCCACGCCTCCAGATGGCCTGTCAACCCTCAGTGACGGCCGGGTGGCTCCCACAGGTCCAGTCAGCCCACAGACATCAACTGCGAACTCTTGACCAATGTGACCCACACCCTCGGGGACCAGGTAACAACAGAGGGCAGAAGTGCCAATTGGCACTGGTGAGCTGCTGGACTTTTTTAAAAAACAGCCTTTAGCCTGAAGGCAGTTCTCAGTCTATACCACAATGGATGATTACAACTGCAAAGGAATCTGTAGTCCTATTGAAGAATTAGAGTTCAGAGTCTGGGGCAACCACTGTGTCTGGGAAGAGAGGGGCCCCCCCAAAGGGAAGTCACAGGTGGGGAGCCCCAAGTTCTCAGTGTGCCAGAAATCCCCAAAGGATGCCTGGTGCTGTGTTTTGACTGTGGCCAAATGGGTAAGTCCAAGTTTGCAGCCAGACTTCACCCAAGTTCTAAAAGGAAACTTTCTAAAAGGAAACAAAAATTAACACTTAATACAATACCAACTATGCTACATCAGATCAGATCAGATCAGATCAGATCAGTCGCTCAGTCGTGTCCGACTCTTTTCGACCCCATGAATTGCAGCACGCCAGGCCTCCCTGTCCAGCACCAACTCCCAGAGTTCACTCAGACTCATGTCCATCGAGTCAGTGATGCCATCCAGCCATCTCATCCTCTGTCGTCCCCTTCTCCTCCTGCCCCCAATCCCTCCCAGCATCACAGTCTTTTCCAGTGAGTCAACTCTTCTCATGAGGTGGCCAAAGTACTGGAGTTTCAGCTTTAGCATCATTCCCTCCAAAGAAATCCCAGGGCTGATCTCCTTCAGAATGGACTGGTTGGATCTCCTTGCAGTCCAAGGGACTCTCAAGAGTCTTCTCCAACACCACAGTTCAAAAGCATCAATTCTTCGGCGCTCAGCCTTCTTCACAGTCCAACTCTCACATCCATACATGACCACAGGAAAAACCATAGCCTTGACTAGACGGACCTTTGTTGGCAAAGTAATGTCCTGCTATCTAGGTTGGTTATAACTTTCCTTCCAAGGAGTAAGCGTCTTTTAATTTCATGGCTGCAGTCACCATCTGTAGTGATTTTGGAGCCCCCCAAAATAAAGTCTGACACTGTTTCCACTGTTTCCCCATCTATTTCCCATGGAGTGATGGGACCTATGCTACATACCCAGATACAATGAGAAAAAGATAATAAAGAGCAATCTCAGATGCAGGAGCCAGCAGATAAGGATTTTAAAGCAACTATTTAAACTCTGCTCAAAGACATAACATATTAATTGATGGTTTAACATCAGACTGGAGATGAGAGAAGAGTAAGAGAATTTAGTAGAAATGATCCAATGTGAAGAACAAAGAGAAAAAGGACTGAAGACAAATGCGCAGAGCCTCAGAAACCAGAGGTTTAGCACAGAAGTAATTAGGGCCCCAGAGAGGAGAGGATGATTAAAACTGCAAAGAAATATGCACTCCTACTGGACTGAAGAATCAGAGCTCAGAGTCTGGGGCAACATTGCAGCTGGGAAGAAGTATATTAAATATTTAACATTTAATGAATTAATGTCCTAAAATTTGCAAATTTAATAATTCTACATAAATAAATACATCAATTTATAGATGCAAGAAGTTTAGCAAACCCCAAGCAGCAGACATAGAACAAAATCACGTGTAGCTACACTCAAGTGCTGAGAAACAAGAGTAAAAAAAGTTGAGTAACCAGGGGGGAAATAAACAAAAGAGACAAGAGTATAAAGGTTCAAAAGACCAATGACTTGTCAGGAACAGAGGAGTCAGAAGAGAGCAGGACACCGTGACGGCACTGAGAGAAAACCCCATTAACCCTGAAGTCTATACCCAGTGACAAGACCCTTCAGTAACGAAAGCAACTCCAGAGATGATGAAGAATGCTCAACACTAAACGGAGAACTCCAACAACCCATAATGAAACAGACAAAAGATATGGATAGAGACTTCACTTTAAAAAAAAAAATAAAAAGGATGTCAAATAAGCACTTGAAAAGCCAGTCAACATCTCAGACAGGAGGTAAATGAGAACCAAGAGGACCACAAAGGGACACACCTACATCACCTGCTAAAACAGGTGAAATTAAAAAAAAAAAAAGACCCTCCCCAGGGCTGGGAAGGATGTGGAACAACTGGAACTCTCAGAGCTGCTGGTGGGAAAGGAAGATGAGACGCTGCTTTGGAAAATGGCTTGGGACTCTTGTGAAGTAAAACACAGCCTCCCACATGACTCAGATCACCAGGGTACTTACCCATGAGAAATGAGACCACTTGTGTTCACACAAAACTTGAATATGAATGTTTGTACTGGCTTAATTTGTAACTTCCTGAAGCTGGAAGCAAGTGAAGTATTTATACAACAGATAAACCATGGCACATCTACGCCATGCAGCACCCAACAGCAACAGGGAGAACCACACTGCTGATGCCTGCAACAGTGTGGATTATCTCAAATGCATGATGCTCCTGAAAGAAGCAAAGGCCTTCACCTTGGATGACTCCAATTATGTGGCATCCTGGAAAAAGGCAAAGATACAGGGAGCAAAGGCACACCAGGGCTGCTGAGGCCTGGGAGACCACACAGGGGCCTGCGGGTCTTTGAGGAACAATGGAGACGTCCTCTACACCCTATCTGTGATGGCGTTTACATGTAAAACACAAGATCAAACACAGCAGGTAAATCCCGAGAGGTCTCGTCACAAGGGAAAAACATTTTTTTTCCCTATTTCTTTAATTTTGTATCTACATGAGATGGTGGATATTCACTAAATGTGCTGTGATAATCGTTTCATGATGTATGTAAGTCAAATCATTATGCCATACACCTTAAACTTATAAAGCACTGTTTGGTCAATTATATCTCAATAAAACTGGAAGTGAAAGTTGGACTATTAAGAAAGCTGAGCACCGAAGAATTGATGCTTTTGAACTGTGGTGTTGGAGAAGACTCTTGAGAGTCCCTTGGACTGCAAGGAGATCCAATCAGTCCATTTTAAAGGAGATCAGCCCTGGGTGTTCATTGGAAGGACTGATGTTGAAGTGGAAACTCCGCTACTTTGGCCACCTGATGCAAAGAGCTGACTCATTTGAAAAGACCCTGATGTTGGGAAAGATTGAGGGCAGAAGGAGAAGGGGACGACAAAGGATGAGATGGTTGGATGGCATCACCGACTCGATGGACATGGTTTTGGGTGGACTCTGGGAGTTGGTGATGGCAGGGAGGCCTGGTGTGCTGCAGTTCATGGGGTCACAAACAGTCAGACATGACTTAGCGACTAAAATGAACTGAAAACTGGAAGGGAGGAAAAAAAGGGATGAACCAGAAAATTGGAGAAGCCCTGTATTTATGAAAGAAATTGAATTCACTATCAAAAACCTTCCTATAATGAAAACTCAGGCTTGGTTGATTTTACTGCTAAACTCTATGAAACTAGGGGAAAAAAAAACAACCAAGACCATTCTTATACAAATTCTTTCATAAAACAGAGGAAGGCATAATTCCTAACTCATTTTATCAGGCTGGCATAACGTGGTCCAAAACCTGATAAATACATAATAAAAAGACAATTATAACTGGCATCCCTTAAAAACAGATTCAAAAATTCTTAGTGAGACATAAGCAAATCAAGCAATATATATAAAGTATCACATGTCATGATCCAGTGGAATTTGCCTCAGGAAATATAAGGTTGGTTTAACATTCAAAGATTAGTGTGATTTGTCAAATAAATACAATATAAGTTAGCAAAGAGCAGCTGCTATTGCTGAACTGAAGTGCCTTCCAGTTATATTTACCAATATAACTCGGACAATGCAGCCTATGGACAAAGAAGCAGGCTGGCATCCTTGGGACAGGAATTCAGTTCAGACTGTGTAACGTGACTTCTGCCGGGGAGGAGCATTTACAACAGAGAACGGTGCCTCATTGGAGGTCCCGATGTGGGAGGTGGGGGAGGAGAAGGGACTAGAATGCAGAAATCTGCCAGCTCTGTGTTCTTTATTAAATCTGGGCATCTTCACATTTCAGGTTAGAGAAGTGCCTGACGCCAGCTGTCGCTATGGGGACCTGCAGACCACAGCTGCACAGCCGAGCTGTGGTCTGCTTCTTCTCGCTCATGTGCTCACAGAGTCCCTCTTCAGTGCTAGGCCGTGTCCTTGGTGGCAGGAGCACAGAGAACAGACAAAATGGACTGAGTTATGGCACTCTGAATGAGGGGTGGCGAGGGATGGATGGCTTATCAGATGGAGAAGGTACAATGGAGAATAAGAAACGGGCAAAGGGGAAGTGGACAGCTCAGGGCAAGGTGAGGGCCACCAGTTTTAACAGGGTGACGAGAGATGGTTTTGGCAATCAGATGACACTTGAGCAGAGACCTGAGGGAACTGAAGGAATCAGCCGTGTGGCTCCCTGGGGATTGGGGAGCAGCAGGCGCCAGCCAAGCCTAGAAGCAGGAGTGGGCTTGGTGTGCTCCTGGAGCAGCCTGGAGGCCAGAGTGAATAGGGTCGGGTGGGGGGCAGAGAAGAGACTGAGGGGCTAGATCCTGTGGGCTCTGAGGGGGCCGATTTGCCCTGAATTGAGGGAGACCCTGAGGGCCTTAAGCACAAAGCCAAGAGGACCCCATGCTCGAAGGGCGGCGGCCAAGAGGAGTTACCCCACGTCCGAGGTCAGGGGCAGTGGCCGAGAGTACCAGACTGTGGCGGCACAGGAACTGCCAAGAGGAGCTACCCCCGTGTCTGAGGTCGGGGGCGGGGTGCGGCGGCCGAGAGGAGATACGCAGCGTCCGAGGTCAGGGGCGGCGACGAGAGGAGTTACCCCGCGTCTGAGGTCAGGGGCAGCAGCCAGAAGGAGATACCACACGCCCCTAAGCCCGAGGCCAGGGGCGGCAGCTGGGAGGACCAACCCCACGTCCAAGGAGCCGTGGCTGCGCGGGCGCAGGAGGGCCTAGAGGAGCTATCCCATGTTGACGGTCAGGAAGGACAGCGGTGAGGAGATACCCCTCGTCCAAGGTAAGGAGCAATGGCTGCACTTTGCTGAAGCAGCTGAAGAGATACCCCACGCCCATGGTAAGAAAAACCCAAGTAAGACGGTAGGTGTTGCAAGAGGGCATCAGAGGGCAAACACACTGAAACCATACTCACAGAAAACTAGTCAATCTAATCACACTAGGACCACAGCCTTGTCTAACTCAATGAAACTAAGCCATGCCCGTGGGGCAACCCAAGATGGGCGGGTCATGGTGGAGAGATCTGACAGAATGTGGTCCACTGGAGAAGGGAATGGCAAACCACTTCAGTATTCTTGCCTTGAGAACTCCATGAACAGTATGAAAAGGCAAAATGATAGGACACTGAAAGAGAAACTCCCCAGGTCAGTAGGTGCCCAATATGCTACTGGAGATCAGTGGAGAAATAACTCCAGAAAGAATGAAGGGATGGAGCCAAAGCAAAAACAATACCCAGCTGTGGATGTGACTGGTGATAGAAGCAAGGTCCGATGCTGTAAAGAGCAATATTGCATAGGAACCTGGAATGTCAGGTCCATGAATCAAGGCAAATTGGAAGTGGTCAAACAAGAGATGGCAAGAGTGAATGTCGACATTCTAGGAATCAGCGAACTGAAATGGACTGGAATGGGTGAATTTAACTCAGATGACCATTATATCTACTACTGTGGGCAGGAATCCCTCAGAAGAAATGGAGTGGCCATCATGGTCAACAAAAGAGTCCGAAATGCAGTACTTGGATGCAATCTCAAAAACGACAGAATGATCTCTGTTCGTTTCCAAGGCAAACCATTCAATATCACAGTAATCCAAGTCTATGCCCCAACCAGTAACGCTGAAGAAGCTGAAGTTGAACGGTTCTATGAAGACCTACAAGACCTTTTAGAACTAACACCCAAAAAAGATGTCCTTTTCATTATAGGGGACTGGAATGCAAAAGTAGGAAGTCAAGAAACACCTGGAGTAACAGGCAAATTTGGCCTTGGAATACGGAATGAAGCAGGGCAAAGACTAATAGAGTTTTGCCAAGAAAATGCACTGGTCATAACAAACACCCTCTTCCAACAACACAAGAGAAGACTCTATACATGGACATCACCAGATGGTCAACACCGAAATCAGATTGATTATATTCTTTGCAGCCAAAGATGGAGAAGCTCTATACAGTCAGCAAAAACAAGACCAGGAGCTGACTGTGGCTCAGACCATGAACTCCTTATTGCCAAATTCAGACTTAAATTGAAGAAAGTAGGGAAAACCACTAGACCATTCAGGTATGACCTAAATCAAATCCCTTATGATTATACAGTGGAAGTGAGAAATAGATTTAAGGGCCTAGATCTGATCGATAGAGTACCTGATGAACTATGGAATGAGGTTCATGACATTGTACAGGAGACAGGGATCAAGACCATCCCCATGGGAAAGAAATGCAAAAAAGCAAAATGGCTGTCTGGGGAGGCCTTACAAATAGCTGTGAAAAGAAGAGAAGCGAAAAGCAAAGGAGAAAAGGAAAGATAATAAACATCTGAATGCAGAGTTCCAAAGAATAGCAAGAAGAGATAAGAAAGCCTTCTTCAGCGATCAATGCAAAGAAATAGAGGAAAACAACAGAATGGGAAAGACTAGAGATCTCTTCAAGAAAATCAGATACCAAAGGAACACTTCATGCAAAGACGGGCTCGATAAAGGACAGAAATGATATGGACCTAACAGAAGCAGAAGATATTAAGAAGAGATGGCAAGAATCAGAACTGTACAAAAAAGATCTTCACGACCCCGATAATCACGATGGTGTGATCACTGACCTAGAGCCAGACATCCTGGAATGTGAAGTCAAGTGGGCCTTAGAAAGCATCACTACGAACAAAGCTAGTGGAGGTGATGGAATTCCAGTTGAGCTATTCCAAATCCTGAAAGATGATGCTGTGAAAGTGCTGCACTCAAATTTGGAAAACTCAGCAGTGGCCACAGGACTGGAAAAGGTCAGTTTTCATCCCAATCCCAAAGAAAGGCAATGCCAAAGAATGCTCCAACTACCGCACAATTGCACTCATCTCACACGCTAGTAAAGTAATGCTCAAAATTCTCCAAGCCAGGCTTCAGCAATATGTGAACCGTGAACTTCCTGATGTTCAAGCTTGTTTTAGAAAAGGCAGAGGAACCAGAGATCAAATTGCCAACATCCGCTGGATCATGGAAAAAGCAAGAGAGTTCCAGAAAAACATCTATTTCTGCTTTATTGACTATGCCAAAGCCTTTGACTGTGTGGATCACAATAGACTGTGGGAAATTCTGAAAGAGATGGGAATACCAGACAACCTGATCTGCCTCTTGAGAAATCTGTATGCAGAAATCTGTATTGCAGGAAGCAACAGTTTGAACTGGACATGGAACAACAGACTGGTTCCAAATAGGAAAAGGAGTACGTCAAGGCTGTATATCGTCACCCTGTTTATTTAACTTATATGCAGAGTACATCATGAGAAACGCTGGACTGGAAGAAACACAAGCTGGAATCAAGATTGCCGGGAGAAATATCAATAACCTCAGATATGCAGATGACACCACCCTTATGGCAGAAAGTGAAGAGGAACTCAAAAGCCTCTTGATGAAGGTGAAAGAGGAGAGTGAAAAAGCTGGCTTAAAGCTCAACATTCAGAAAACGAAGGTCACGGCATCTGGTCCAATCACTTCATGGGAAATAGATGGGGAAACAGTGGAAACAGTGTCAGACTATTTTTCTGGGCTCCAAAATCACTACAGATGGTGACTGCAGCCATGAAATTAAAAGACGCTTACTCCTTGGAAGGAAAGTTATGACCAACCTAGATAGCATATTCAAAAGCAGAAACATTACTTTGCCAACAAAGGTTCGTCTAGTCAAGGCTATGGTTTTTCCTGTGGTCATGTATGGATGTGAGAGTTGGACTGTGAAGAAGGCTGAGCGCCGAAGAATTGATGCTTTTGAACTGTGGTGTTGGAGAAGACTCTTGAGAGTCCCTTGGACTGCAAGGAGATCCAACCAGTCCATTCTGAAGGAGATTAGCCCTGGGATTTCTTTGGAAGGACTGATGCTAAAGCTGAAACTCCAGTACTTTGGCCACCTCATGAGAAGAGTTGACTCATTGGAAAAGACTCTGATGCTGGGAGGGACTGGGGGCAGGAGGAGAAGGGGACGACAGAGGATGAGATGGCTGGATGGCATCACTGAGTCAATGGACTGAGTCTCAGTGAACTCCGGGAGTTGGTGCTGGACAGGGAGGCCTGGTGTGCTGCGATTCATGGGGTCGCAGAGTCGGACACGACTGAGCGACTGATCTGATCTGATCTATAAGACACTGGCTTAGATTTTAAAAGACTCTGGAGAGCAGCGTCCCGAGGGAGGAGACTGGTCAGGAGGACATGAGCAGTAATTCAGACCGGAGATGGCGGTCGCAGACATTCTGAGAAATGGTCAGACTGAGGATGTGCTTTCTGAGGAGAGAGGATGCTAAGCTGGGAGACTGGGAAAGGGTGACTGGGAGATTTGCTGGGAGACTTGCTCCCGGCTTTCTGGCCAGAACTGGTGGAAAAACGGAGCTTGAGGTGCCGAGAGGGGGCGGACTCCAGGCCCAGCAGGCTGTGAAGGGCGCCTATGACCGAGGGCGGAGGAGCATGGGAGTGGAGGTGCGACATTTGTGACGCTGTGAGGTCCCCCAGGAGAGGTGTGGGGAGGGATGAGGGATGCACGGGCTGGAACTGGAACCCTGAGTGCTGTGTGAGCATCACGGAGCCCAATAGTGGTGAAGCCAGGAGGCTGGAGCAGACCACTGCGGGGTGAGTCTCAGCAGCCAAGGGTCTGACAGTGAGGCCTCCATTTAGAGGCAACCAGCTGGGCCACCGAGGTGGGAGGATCTGGCGCAGAGAGCCCGACGCTGCCTGCCCTGCGGACCATGAGGTACATGCCACACTGTGAGCTGTGTGGCGTGTGGGTGAGCGGATGTGTGGGGCCACCCCAGGGCCTTTCAGGAGAGGGGTGGCAAGTAGCGGCAGGCGGGCATAGGAAGTTCTCTGAAGCAGAGACTTGGCCTTACTGCCCGAATGTCAGGCTTCTGGACTCGACAATTGCTGACACACCCCAGACAGAAGCAAGTGCATCTCTAATGGAATTCTTCTTCTTTTTTTTTTTTCCCTCTCTTTTTTTTTTCTAATGGAATTCTAAGCAAAGGCTCTTTTTTTCTTAATGCAGGTGAAGCTCAGATGAGTTACCAAGTGTGAGACAACCCTTGGCCAGAAGGACCCGAGTCCAACCTACTTGATTTTGAGGGAAACGCCCTGTGGGACTCCAACGCTGACAGCCGCCCCGAGGACACTGTGCCTGGAGATCTTCCTCTCTGCTCCGTATTCCACCACCGTCCCGAAGAAGCCGGCCCTGCAAGGAGCAGACCAGTAAGCCAGCCAGGCCCCCTGCTCCTGCTCCCCCACCAACACTAACACCACTGGCAGCCATCACCCAGGACGGAGGCCAGGCTCCCATCCCCAACTCCCTCGCCCTCCCACCACCCACGGGGAGGACGTTCAGGACGGACACCCCTGGTCAATGACCGGAGAGGAGTCCGACATTAGACGCCGAGCTCCTGAGGGTGGGATGGCAGGGTAGCAAGTCCCACGGCCTCACAAGGGAGATGCGCATTAACCCTAGCAGGCGCCCGACGGCACAGACCGGGTGGACTCCCGCGTCGGCCTGGCCAGCACTCACTTCAGGGACCCCTTCACTCGGGTCTGGTCGTCATCCTGGAATTTGTGCTGATAGCTGATGAGTGCGAAGGAGTGAGGGATTCCAAGCTGGGGAGGTGGAGGGAGAAAAGGCAGCTGAGACCGAGCTGAGGGGGTCGCCCCACCTGGCGGCCGAGCACTGTCGGGGGCAGAGGGCTTGTCCCACAGGGTGTGTAAAAATCCACCTGGAGCTGATCTTTACAAACTGGGAGATTTCACTTAAAAACCCAGTCTTCTGACTTCTCAGGAAAAATAAAAACTCCTGCACCCGAGCATGCGTTCTCACAGGGCAGCAGCTGCCTCGAGCTCCTGTCCAGCCACCACGGCACCCCGACCCCGATCCTGTGGCCTTTGGCAGAAAAGACCTCTCACTTTATGAGGGGTGGAACACAGCTCCCCTGGAGCCTGAGCACAACCCTGTTTCAGCTCCTGAGGGTGGATGGATAGAACCTGCCTTTGGCCCTGCAGGCAGTGGACTTGGGGGTGGCGGCCAAGGGACTGGAGGAGGATCCCCCGAGCTGTGCTCACCTGCAGGGCCACGGTGAAGTGGCTGGTCTTGGTGTCCCGGACGATGCTGGTGTTCATGGCTGACTGGACGCCCCAGCGCCACTGCAGGTAGCCCACCGTATTCTTGTCCAGGTTCCGGGCTAGGACAGTGGTGAGGCCCGGCCGGATGCCACGGGACGAAAACTGCAGGGCACAGTGTGTCGTCACAAAGCTGGGGGGATACACAGAGAAAGTCCCTAGATGATACCGGGCTTGTTGCCAGGCTTGGCTGTGTCCTCTCCGCCAGTCCCCACCCTGCTCACCATCACTCCCATGGTTTCCCAGGTGGCTCCCCACAAGGGGGCAGGAGGGTGATCTGGGGACTCTGTTCACTTATCCCCCTACCCCATCCTATTCCAACTGCAGCCACAACCACAGAGGCACCCGAGTATCTGCGTTCCTAAACCAGCAGGTCAAATCCTGCTGCAAGTTAGAACCACCTGCAGGCTCCCACCCCAGGTGTGCTGACTTATTGACTTGGCATGGAAAAGCTGGCCAAGCGGTGCTAACATGAGGCCATGTCTAAGTGCCCCTCACCCAGAGCCGGGCCCAGACCAATGGAGTCATTTTTCTGGGGCGCAATGGGCAGGCATCAGTGTAGTTTTCAAAGCTGCTGTGTGAGGCTGATGTGCACCCACAGCCACACAGTACGACTGAAGCTGCTTGAAAAGCTAGGAAACTGTCCCTCTGCAAGGCCTGTGAAGTTCCGTTTCCAAGGAGTCAGCCCCACCTTCTGGCTAAATAAGGGTATTTCATTTCAGTAACAAAGGGATTCACAGAACTTTTCTAAAGATGAGCAAACAGCTGGTCTCCAGTGAGCAACCCTCACTAAATGGATGCCTGTTTAGTTTTTCTCCTTCCTAAGCTCTTCCCTTCTGGCTCAGACAGTGGAGTCTGCCTGCAATGCAGGAGACCTGGGTTCGATCCCTGGGTCAGAAAGATCCCCTGGAGAAGGAAATGGCAACCTACTCCAGTATTCTTGCCTGGAGAATCCCATGGATGGAGAAGCCTGGCAGCTTATAGTCTATAGGGGTTGCAAAGAGTTGGACACAACTGAGTGACTAAGACTTTTACTTTCCTTTGGGTGTCTGTGTCTCGCTTTTGCCACTAAAATAATAATACAAGTGGTAACTGATGACATTTGCTCCTGTGCACACAAAACTCTTCCCAAGACCAGATGAATGAGGAACCAACCCCTTGCTCTCCACAGGGCCCCCAACCCAAGCCTGCCCTCATTTATCTGACACTCCAGCCACACCAGACAGAGACCCCATTATTCTGCTCTGGCCACAGTGGGATCCGGAGTCGGGGGGCAAGCAGATAGAGGACAGATAAAAGTCACCCTGAGATGTCACGAAGCAACACTTAAAAAAATCAAAACATAAAGAATGAGATCTCTGCTTAATCAAAGTAATATGATTTCGTGTTCTTATGGAGTGTGTCCTAGAGAGAGACGAACTCTGGGGAGAGAGCAGTAAGGCAGGCACTGCCCAGGGAGACTGAGAACATCCCACAGGCTGCCTGCCAGGCTCTGGGCTGATTCCACACCCACCAACAGTCACCAGTTTGGACTTGCAAATAATTTGACCCTGAGACTCAGGCACCCATAAGATGAGATAAGAGTATTAATTAGCTAGTATTCTTTCTATAAATCTTCATGATCCCAAGTCTGATAAACCAGGCACCATGATGAAATTCAATTCCAGACCCGCAAAAGCTGCAGCATGGGTGGTGACAATCCTAAGCAGACAAAGCTAGGACAACGGTGATATGGATACATACAACCCACCGGAAGTTCTGGTTAAAAGCCTAAAGCCCTGTGTCCATCCCAGACCCAGTGGGTCCGAGTCCCAGAGGAGAGGCTAGAGAAACCATGGGGGGGTCCCTGAGCCACGGCATCCGGTTCACCCCACGCCCTCTGCCTGGAAGTCCCGCTCATCTCTGCAAGGGACTCTGCTCATCTCCATTAGCTTCCAGCTCCATCTGTCAAGAAGCCACGCCCTCTCTCACGATACCACTCACTCTGTGCGTCACATGGCTCTGCACACTTGCCTTTACCAGGAACTGAAGGCAGGCTCGTAGACGAACATCTGGGGATGAAATACTATTTTTTCTTTTTTTAAAAAGATGCTACAATCCCTGGGTTGGGAAGAGCTCCTGGAAGAGGGCATGGTAACCCACTCCAGTATTCTTGCCTGGGGAATGCCATGGACAGAAGAGCCTGGTGGGCTACAGTCCATAGGGTTGCAAAGAGTGGGACACGACTGAAGCGACTTAGCACACTCTCTAGTTGTGGTATGTGGGCTTCTCACTGCGGTGGCTTCTCTCGTCATGGAGCACAGGCTCTACAGCATGGACTTCAGTAGCTGTGGCCTGTGAGCTCAGTTGCTCCGTGGCATGTGGGATCTTCTAGGATCAGGGATTGAATCTGTCCCCTGCACTGGTGGTCAGATTCCCAAACTCTGGGCCACCAGGGAAGCCCTGCTTTTCTTTTCAGACATGTGCTCCTTTCCAGGACTCCTTCAGCTGCGTTTCAGTCGCCAGATGAACGAGCTGTTTATCCTCCACCCAGTTCTTCTACCTGAGCTCACACAGGTACCCTTAATGGGGAATAAGGACACGTGTGTCCTATAAGGGACAGTCCTAGGGGTGCAACATCACTGCAAAAGCAAAGATGAAGCTGGGGTGGGGGCAGTTTAATATTCCGGCCTAACACAAAGCTACCAGAGAGAGGTTGACAGGCCACCTCACTCACTGCCTCACTGCTTGGTAAAGCCCCATTCCAGACCCGAAACTGTTCTCTGCAACAAAGAACTGACCCACTAGTGCATAAAGACTCAGACCAGGACCCACTTCCCTGTGAGCATGCATTCCCTCCAGGGCCTCACATCATGGTCCTCACAGCCCACGGAACCAGGCAGGGGCCTTTCCCCACAAAGCAGGAACCTGAGGACCATGGAGGGCCTGGTCCCGGGCTGGGACAAGGGCAGGCCCCTCCCAGCCCACTGCCCAATCCAGTGCTCTCTGCACCAAGCACACTGCCTGGACCCCGTGCCAGCGTGGCAGGGTCTGCCCGCAGTGACCGTGCGGGTCAGAGATGGTAACTCCAGATGACCTGACAAGAAAAATACACAGGCTCTGGTCTAAATACACAAAGACCACCAAAGGGCATTTATCTCCATATACTTACCATCTTGGTGTGAGATTACGGAACAGCTTCAGGCCAAATAAAGGCCCCTGCAGATCCCCAGCTCCAAATTCTAACTGTTCAAAAAAAAAAAAAAAAAAGAATTAATGGTGTTTTACCTCACAGCAGTAACCAAGGTGTCAGTAAGCACTTCTGGTTTTAATTTCTTCATTTAATTCAAAGCCACCAGCCCTTGCCAGGCCTCTAAAAGTAGGGGCAGGAAGATTCTTAGTATCTCATTCTAACCTTTGACAAAGGGAGATGACTATGTGCACAGACCCAAAGGAGGCAGGTTTCAGTGAGGTGAGTCTCCTCAAGGAGCCCCTCCCCAGACAGCGCTGCGGGCCGCTGGTCCCTGTTGCCCTAGCTGGAGCCGTCCGCACACCGCCTTCTGCCGGCGGGTTTGGCCCTGTCCGCGCAGTGCTGGCTATTGTGCAGGTCCATCTGCTCTGCCTCACCGTCTGCAGGTCTCACAGGTGACTGGAGATGGCTCTCAGGGGTCTGACGTGAAACCCACCAGCGGCTCTGCTCTCACAGCTGTGAAGTCCAGCCGATCCTGGCTGCCTCATTACTAGTCTGGGTGACTTTAAAGGCAACTCCTCAATGTTAATTTGATGCGGCTCAATTTGCTTGGCAGAACTGGCTGTTTAATGACTGCCGAGCAGTGAACCAGCGCACTAAGACAGAGGTGACCCGCCTTCCGAATTGTGCAGGAGAAGGGAAGGGCCTGCAGGCTTGTTTAAGGAATAGAGATGCTGAGTTTCCAGATTTCTGGAAGCTCCAGGGGAATCCTGTTGCTCTGTCCTGACTGTAAGCTGATGGCAGGCTCAGCGCGCCCCTCAGACATGAGACACAGGTTTCTAGTGGGGACCATCAGTTGATACAAGTTTGACAGCTGCACTGTTATACCTGATGTGGCCACTGAGGTCATTCTGAGGGTGGGCTTGGTGGCTGACAACCCGATCTCCCGCTGGCGTGCTTACCTCTCCCCAGCCCTTCGCAGAAGTGACTCGTCTGAGCGCAAAGTTAATGGAACCCCCTCCATTCCCATTCTGGGTTGAGAGGCTTCCAGAGAGGATGGCTGTGTCTGAAGCTGTCAGGGGTGCCTAGGAAATGATATTAGCCAGTAATATAGTAATTGAAGTAACCGAAAGTGCGAGGACAGCAGTCTGCCCAGTGCGCCCTGAGTGTGAGGCCAGAAGCACAGGTGTGTCTGCAGCTCGAGCGGGCAGGATGTGGGCCTGCTGCACCCCTCCCCCACTGTGCCATTGAATGGCACCTGGCCACCATGGTCAGGTTTTGCAAAAGCTTGAACGTGCAAATTCCAAAAAACCAGGATCAATGTAGGGCTAGATGCTGGTTTCCAGCGTCCCCTCAGCATCAGGCTCCATGGTGACATCACCCATGGGGACGTCCAGGACTCCCCAGTCCTGCCTGCGGCCGCACTGACTGACTGGAAGCCCCAGGAGGGGGAGAGTTTCCCTGAGTTGGGACTTCAAGTTCCAGGCTGATGCACTTGAGCAGAAGTGGATAAGCTGAAGGGGCAGAGACCTGTCGTAACCGTCAGCAGATGGCCCAACACTGCCACGTCCCAATGTCGGCCAGACAGATGACACTTCAGTGACCCCAGGGCTCAGCACACAGGAGCATGTGCCTTCAAACTCAGACCCATTCCTGGAATTTCCCAGAGATCTGGTTTTGCTCCTAAAATCATCATGACTTTGGCTCCCACTTCTCCTAGACCATGAGCGTAGTGGTGGCCCTCCACCACCTGCTGGAGAGCCCCGGGACCCTGAAGCTAAGTGTCACCCTACCCCCCAACCCTGCACTCATGCTGCTAACATGTGGGTCAGGAAAGCAGGATAAACAAGGTTGTGACTGGAGCTATTCTTTTTTCAAGTGGCTAACTGCACCCTTTCATGAATAGAGATGAGAAAACCCTGAGCAGACTGTCAGTCCAGCTGTGTGTGGTGCTGCACCTCATTAACCCAAGCCCCCCCACGAGTCCCCCTGCACTGGGGGACATGTCTGTGGCTTTACCTCAATGGACTGTGATATGTGCATCTTGTTAATTTCAATCTGCGGAAAGCCACTTCCGGACACATCCTCGTACTCCTCCTCATAGCGATCAAAAAGGTCAGTGGCATCGATGCCAACACTGATGGTCCCCTGTGGCAGAAAAACAAGCCGTCAGCATCAGGCCTGGGATTTGTGGGAAGAAAGACAATACTACACACTCCAGAAGCCATGGGATTCACTGGGCATGCACGACTCCACTGGCCCACAGAGCATGAATGTCACAGCTCACACCAAGCAGCGGCCGAGCACCAAAGTCTTCTAGAGTCAGAAAACCAGGTGTGAAGTGGGCGAGTGACTTACCGAGGACAAATGGTGGGAAGTGAAATGAAACTGCCTGGCTCATGGCTCGCTATTGCTTACCTATGGTTTTAACCCACAAATGCAGAAAACAACCAGAAACTAGCTACATGGGAGAAACACTCTTAATATTCAATTCCAAACACTGATATGTCACAAAGTACCTTAAATTTCTTTAAAACATAAAAAAATACCTTCAAAGACAGAAGTGCAAACCAAATTATATACAAATGGGAGATTTAAAAATTATTCTGCCTCAAGTTATGAGAAACAGAACCCCCTATTCTCTCAGGAAACACGCCAAAATTTTGCTGACTGATAAAAATGCTCTTTACTCAGGAAATCAGTATTTATTATTTTATTTTACTGTCATAAGACTTTTCAAATTAGATACTTAAAAAAAAAAGTAGTTTATTTGACTCTGTCAGGTCTTAGCTGTGGCACAAAGCATTTTTGTTGCAGCGTGCAGGCTCTCTAGTCATGGTGTGTGGGCTTACTTGCCCTATAGCATGTGGGTCTTAGTTCCCCGACCAGAGCTCGAACCCATGTCCCCGGCACTGCAGGGTGGATTCTTAACTACTGGACCACCAGGGAAGTCCCTCAAATGGGCAGCTACCTTAGTCCAACATATAAAGACATGACTCCACACACATTTTCATTAAATTCTCTGCAGTGCATGAAAAAAACTTTATTGAGGTTTAATTTACATATAATATAAACTGCTCCTGTTTGAAGTGTGCAATTTCATGAGTTTTGACAGGTGTGTACACTTGTGAAACCACCTCCAAAATCACTATACAGAACATTTCTACCACCCCAAAAGAAGCTTAGGAGAATGTGTTTTTCTCCTGGGGAAGGGGACTTGTGAACGAAAATGTGTGAGGGAAACGCAGGAGGAGACAGTGAGTATCCATCTGCCTGTGAGGAGTGCAGTGGGAAGGAGGTGGCAGAGGAGGGGCTGGAGGCTGCCAGGCCTGGGTGGTCATGGGAGACGTCACAGGTGGGATTTATCTGGGATAACACAGTTTAACCCCGATGTTTTGGTTGGCTCAGCAATCACCCTAGATGTTTTTTAAAAAGTGATATCATCACCAACAGTATTTTCATCACCATCACTATACAGTCCATGGAATTCTCCAGGCCAGAATACTGGAGTGGGTAGCCTCTCCCTTTTCCAGGGGATCTTCCCAACCCAGAGATTGAACCCAGGTCTCTTGCACTGCAGGTGGATTCTTAACCAGCTGAGCTACCAAGGAAGCCCATTTTCATCACCAACAGGAATCAAACCTGTGTGTCCCCTACACTGGCTGGCAGATTCTTATCCACTGTGTCACCAGGGAAGTCCCTATAAACTGTTTCTCAACACTGACCATCCACAGTGCTAATTCCAGCCATATGAAAATTAAAAGCCTCAGATCTGCCTTAGAAACACCAGCGTCTTCAATAGTGAGTTGTTCTTTAAAGAGTACGGCCAAAAGTGAGGCTGCCAGCAGCAGGGGTATTTACATACAGCTGTGGAAAAATGACTTTACATTTAGATCAAAAGGTAGTTCCTCTATGTTAATTTCACTCTTTTTTCCATGCTAAGGTTCATAAGGCACACATGAAATATACAGCAATAGCTGTTTGTAAGTTGGTATCAGCAGAAGCTCACAACTGCTAATGTACCAGTTTTACATCAGTGTCAACCAGACGTTTCAAACGAGAAATGACTGGTTCTCTGAAGGTGAAACACCTGCTTACTGTAATCCTGTAAGCTCAAAAGTTCCACACTGAATGTAAAATGCTGTGCTTTTGTGGTGATACTCAAATACCAATTTTGGTGAAGGTACAGCCTCCTGGTAAAAGTGCTTTAATTAAATCAAGAAACCCATGGAGCAGAAATAGTCTTAGAATTATAGTGCACACAATGCATAATTTTGTTAAAATGAGCTGTGATATTCTGCCTACGGAAAATAAAGCTAAAGTTGTCAAAATACACAAACACTTTTGTGTATTCAGAGTAACAAGATCATTTCTTGTGAAGCCTATTCTGAATAGAAGAACTGCAGCATGTGTTAAATCTGTGTTTTAGGAAAGTGTGAACCTTTGTAGAACTGCTTTTAAAAACCCTTAAATCATGCAACTTTAAAATATTTAAGAAACTGCAATCACTGAAAACTGTGTAACTAAGACTACTGTGAAACTGATCTCTTGAGGAAGGAAAAACTAAACAAATAAAATAAGAGCTCTGTTTATTGCATTTTGAAATTACAGAATGGCATTTTGGAATATCTCAATTTTGGGTAGGAGTCGTCTGGTGGAGCTGTCATTTTCAATTAAATTTATATTCTTTCCTGGAATGGGATGAAATTAATGAGGTTTGCCTACAGTTTTATGGCATCTCAACTTGAAGCATTCAAAAGATCATAAACAATTTATTTCAGAAATTTGTCAAAGAAAAAAAGTATTCTGAATGGAGGCAAAAAGACAATACCTGTGAAAAATATTTACATGTTCTGAAACAAAGAAACTTAAAATTGAGAGTATTTTCGCAATTAAGAATACTATGGTTTATAGACCACGGTAACAAATTATGGTGAGAATGCAGAGAAAAGGGAACCCTACCACACTGTTGGTGGGAATGTAAACCAGTACAGCCACTGTGGAAAGGTTCCTTAAAAAACTAAAACAGAGCTACCATATGGTCCAGCAATCCCATTCCTGGGTATAGAGCCAAAGAAAATGAAAACACTGATTTGAAAGATGTAAAAGAAGATCAGCCCTGGGTGTTCTTTGCAAGGAATGATGCTAAAGCTGAAACTCCAGTACTTTGGCCACCTCATGCAAAGAGTTGACTCATTGGAAAAGACTCTGATGCTGGGAGGGATTGGGGACAGGAGGAAAAGAGGACAACAGAGGATGAGATGGCTGGATGGCATCACTGACTCGACGGACGTGAGTTTGAGTGAACTCCGGGAGCTGGTGATGGACAGGGAGGCCTGGCATGCTGTGATGCATGGGGTCGCAAAGAGTCAGACACGACTGAGCAACTGAACTGAACTGATGTACCCCTAAGTTATATCACAGCAGCATTATTTACAAAAGACAAGGAAGCAACCTAAAGTGTCCACTGACAGAGGAACAGATGGAGAGGATGTGGTAGATATATACAATGGAATACTACTCAGTCGTAAAAAAAGGACAAAGGCTTGTCACTTGCAGCATGTATGAACCTAGAGGGTATTATTTTTGAATATAAATGGAGCACAATCTATCAAGATTTTGAGTCATTATGTTGTACACTTGAAACTAAAATAATACTGTAAACTGATTATACAATTTTAAAAAAGATGCTAAGTGAAATAAGTAAAAGAAAAAGAAAATATTACAGTATACAGAGAGGAATCAAATATGCCAAAAATGTCAAAATCTACTAAATAAATTTGCTCCTTGTATGAACATGGTCAGCAATGTTGTGAAGGGAAAAAAAAAAAAGACACTGAGAAGACATTCTTCAGAAAAACAGCAGTGACACAGTGTGGCCTTGAGAATCCCGCATGCGGGAACCCCAGGCTTCAGAGTCCCTCCTTGACCTCCATGGACCCAGGACTCGTCTTCATCCAAGAGGATGCTGTGGACGGGATGGCGCAGACTCCAAGGCCAGGTCGCAAGGGACCCTGCAGCTTCATCTGGGGATATGCTTTTGAGGGGCAGTTAGCTACCCTGTAACAATGCAAGTACCCTGCAACTGCTGGGCTGCTGGGATGGGAGGAAGCCCGACCTAGAGCAGGGAGAGGCTGTATGTGAGAAATGGCAGGCCACCATCAGCCACCCCAGCTGCAGTTATGAGGGGCACCCGTGTGCCTCTTTTTCAACAGGACACAGCTGCCATCAGCTGTGAGCACACGAGCACACTCCAAGCAAGCACCATCGGGCTGAGTCTCATTAACCCACGGGTGTGTGAGAGGAGATCAAATCGTTCTCACAAGCCACTGAGTTCTGGAGTGGTTTGTCATGCAGCAATACGTAACCAGAACACAAAATACCAGAGAGAGAACTTATTAAAGTATATGAGTGTGTGCCAAGAATAATGAGTCTGCTTCTGCTACTTTCTTGTAAACATCCCTTTCACTCTCAAAAATGTCCTAGTCTGGATGATGAATGGCACAGTTGCCCCGCCTACAGGTCACTGTGAGGATGCTGGCTGACCATGAAGGACGTGAGCTACCAGAGTGCAGAGCAGAGCCACCTGGTCTGACCCGCCGGCTCCTCTGGCTCTGTGCTGGGGCCAGGAGGGAAGCAGGATCATGAACCACTGATTCACAAGCCACTGATTTACATATGTGGGTTTCGTCACTGGCCAACTCATTCAACTCTTGAGTTTTCAGTTTGTTCTCTCATTCTAAGTGAAAGTGGAAAGTGTTAGTCGTTCAGTCGTGTCCAACTCTTTGCAACCCCACGGACTGTAGCCTCTCAGGTTCCTCTGTCCATGGGATTCTCTGGGCAAGAACACTGCAGTGAGTAGCCATTCCCTTCTCCAGGGGATCTTCCTGACCCAGGGATCGAACCTGGGTCTCCCACATTACAGGCAGATTTTTCTTTTTTTTACCATCTGAGCCACCAGGGAAGCCTCTCTTTCTTTCTAAAAGTTATTTACTTGGCTGCACCAGGTCTTAGTTGTGGCACACAAACCCTTAGTTCCAGCACGTGGGATCTTAGTTCCCTGATCAGGTATCAAACCTGGGCGCCTTGCATTGGGAACTTGGGAGTCTTAAGCACTGGACTACCAGGCAAGTCCCTCACTTGGTTCTTTAAAGAAAGGCAGTCAGGGACTTCCTGGGGGTCCACTGATTAAGACTCTGTACTCCCAATGCAGGGGGCATGGGTTTAATCCTGCTTGGGGAACTAAGATCCCATATATCACATGATGCGGCCAAACAAATAAAGACAGGCAATCACACCATATACAAATAATGAAAATCCTTCCAATATTTAAGTCTTTTACTATTTGTCTAGTTGTATTGGCTAAAACTTCCAGAATAACATCAAAGACAGTTTTCTTTCCTTTCCCAAAGAAAACCTCTGAAATGATAAACATCTGTGTTAACTCCACATTTAACTGACTCACCAGAGGGTAGAGCAGACTCTGCTGCTGCTGCTGCTAAGTCACTTCAGTCGTGTCCGACTCTGTGCGACCCCATAGATGGCAGCCCACCAGGCTCCCCCATCCCTGGGATTCTCCAGGCAAGAACACTGGAGTGGGTTGCCATTTCCTTCTCCAATGCATGAAAGTGAAAAGTGAAAGTGAAGTTGCTCGGTCGTGTCCGACCCTCAGTGACCCCATGGACTGCAGCCTACCAGGCTCCTCTGTCCATGGGATTTTCCAGGCAAGAGTACTGGAGTGTGGTGCCAGTGCCTTCTCCGAGAGCAGACTCTAGAAGTTTAAAAACAGTGCTCAAGGCATCACTTTCTCTCAACTATTTTGTTGTTTCTTTAAATAAGGCCCCAATAGTCAAAAACTCCAATGAGCCAGTCACTTTTGTGATTCGACAGCCTTTGGTGCTGACAAGGTCATGGAAAATGACCACCCCTTCCCCTCCAAAAAAGAAAAAAAATGACCCAGAGGAGTGGAGAAGTGAGGAGAACCTGAGGCTCAGCTTGCCAGCTATGTCTGAGGAGCCGCCCCAGACAGGGACTGATCAGGTCACTGTGCAGCTGCAAGGACAGGTCCTCCTCACTTCAGAGAGTGGTCCTGATGCTTGCTTTCTCCTCTTCTTCTGTTTCCAGGAAAACAACCTTCTAAAAATTGACCGGTCATAGCACCAGAATTAGACTTCCCTACGAGTCAAACAGGGTTTGGCTGCAACTTACAATTCATTTTCACTTCCAACATAATATGCTTTTCATACAGTGGGAAGACATGACTTAGGAATGAGAGGCAGATTTGGGTTAGACTTCTTCCAACCACTAACTCAATATATGCAAGTTTATATCCTTTTATTATTAAATTGGTACTAAATCAGATTTTATCAAATGAAAAGTTTACAATGGAAAATACTTTCAAAGAATCTTTGCTATTAAGTATGAAACACAAAACTTTTAAAGTATTTTGTTTTCTCCCTGCTACGAGCACATTTCACCTTATTTTCCTACAATAGGGTAGTCACACACTTTTCATAAACAGCCCGGTATCAGCGCTTAAGGTTTTGTGGGCAGATGGTCTGCTCTGATGCTATAGTGCAAAACAGCCAAAGGGAATCTGTAAATGAACAAGCTTTGCTATATAACAATAAAACTGTATTTATGGACACTGAAGCTTGAGTTTCATATTGTTTTTATGTATGACAAAATATTATTCTTTTGATTTCCTAAAAGCCATTGAAACAAGCAACACTTATTAGCTCCTGAGCTGGACAAAAAGAGGTAGCAGGCCACCACTGTGTGCTGACCTTTGTCCAAGGGCACCTAACTCTGCTGTCAGAGCATCAAGGACAATGACAGTGACAAGTCTCGTACAGTCCTTTCCATGCAATGATAACACTACTGAAAAACTGCCGCGAGACACCCAGCAGCTGCAGATGTTCAACTGAGAACTCTGTGACTTTTCTGAGGCTGAAAGTTTCAATCTAGAGCATGGGACAGTCACACCATGCCCCCCACCCCGGCCTCAACCAGAGCGAACAGACTCCACGGGAGCACACCCCATGGTTCCATACTATTTTCAATCAGGTCATAGTCATAAGAGTATAACACAGGTTGTCAAAAGAATCTGATTTACTTAGTTTCTCAAGTTTTGAGCTACTGAATAAAAATCACAAACTGCTAAGATTCAAAGATTTAATGAGCTAAACACAAGGGGAAGTAGCTGACTGCTACTTGTAAATACTTATTCCAATCTGTAAATTACAACCCCATTGGATCACTATCCTCCTGAATGACCAAATATCTATCCTTAATTCAATCCCCGCCCTTTGTTCTTTAACCATTAACGAAACACTGTAAAAAATATATCTTTTTATTCTTTCATCTGTAGACTACTGCATTCTTCTGTATTCTTCTCATATTCAGCCACCCATCTGAATTTCTGGGGTGGGGACGTGTAAAAACACAGATTCCCAGGTAGAAGCCTGATAATCTGAATTTTTAATAGGCAAACACATTGTGATGTACATCAGTTAACTGACTAGTTTCGCTGACGTTGTTCAGTTGCTCAGTTGTGTCCTGCTCTTTGCGACCTCATGGACTACAGCATGCCAGGCTTCTCTGTCCTTCACCATCTCTTAGAGTTTGCTAAAACTCATGTCCATTAAATTGATGATGCCATCCAACCATTTCATCCTCTATGTCATCCCCTTCTCCTCTTGCCCTCAACCTTTCCCATCATCAGGGTCTTTTCCAGTGAGTTGGCTCTTTGCATCAGGTGGCCAAACTATTGGAGCTTCAGCATCAGCATCAGTTCTTTCAACGAATATTCAGGGTTGATTTGCTTTAGGACCAACTGGTTTGATCTTCTTGCAGTCCAAAGGACTCTCAAGAGTCTTCTCTAGCACCACAGTTCAAAAGCATCGGTGCTTAGCCTTCCTTATGGTCCAACTCTCACATCTGTACATAACTACTGGAAAAACCACAGCTTTGACTAGGTGGACCTTTGTCGGCAAAGTGATATCTCTGCTTTTCAATATGCTGTCTATGTTTGTCATAGCTTTTCTTCCAAGGAGCAAACATCTTTTAATTTAATGGCTGCAGTCCCTGTCCACAGTGATTTTGGAGCCTAAGAAAATAAACTCTGCCACTGTTTCCATTTTTTCCCCATCTATTTTTCATGACTGGGCCACCTTATCTGCCTCCTGAGAAATGTGTATGTAGGTCAAGAAGCAACAGTTAGAACCGGACATGGAACAATGGACTGGTTCCAAATTGGGAAAGGAGTATGTCAAGGCTGTATATTGCCATTCTGCTTATTTAACTTATATGCAGAGTACATCATGCAAAATGCTGGGCTGGATAAAGCATAAGCTGGAATCAAGATTGCCAGAAGAAATACCAATAACTTCAGATATGCACCACCCTTATGGCAGAAAGTGAAGAACTAAAGAACCTCTTGATCAAGGTGAAAGAGGAGAGTGAAAAAGTTGGCTTAAATCTCAACATTCAAAAAACAAAGATCACGGCATCCAGTCAAATCACTTCATGGTAAATACATGGGGAAACAATGGAAATAGTGACAGACTTTATTTTCTTGGGCTCCAAAATCACGGCAGATGGTAACTGCAGCCATGAAATTAAAAGACATTTGCTCCTTGGAAGAAAAGCTATGACCATCCTAGACAGCATATCAAAAAGCAAAAACATTACTTTTCTGACAAAGGTCCATCTAGTCAAATTTATGGTTTTTCCAGTAGTCATGTGTGGATGTGAGAGTTGGACTATAAAGAAAGCTGAGCACTGAAGAATTGATGGTTTTGAACTGTGGTGTTGGAGAAGACTCTTAAGAGTCCCTTGGACTGCAAGGAGATCCAACCAGTCCATCCTAAAGGAAATCAGTCCTGAATATTCATTGGAAGGACTGATGCTGAAGCTGAAACTCCAATACTTGCACCACCTGATGTGAAGAACTGACTCACTGGAAAAGACCCTAATGCTGGGAAAGATTGAAGGCAGGAAGAGAAGGGGACGACAGAGGATGAGATGGTTGGATGGCATCACTGAGTCGATGGACATGAATTTGAGCAAGCTCCAGGAGTTGGTGATGGACAGGGAAGCCGTGTGTGCTGTAGTCCATGGGGTTGCAAAGAGTTGGACACGACTGAGCAACTGAACTGACTGATTTTCCATGAAGTGATGGGACCGGATTCGGTGATTATTGTTTTCTGAATGCTGAGTTTTAAGCTGGCTTTTTAGGTTTTCAACTCAACTTACCAGGGCTTCTAAGGAAACTCGGTCCCAACTGCAATGCTGCCCCACTACCCCGCCCCGTAGCCTTTAATCCTGACACTTAGTTTATCAGCCGTCTCTCTGGCAGGATGCAGATGCAGCTACGACCCAGGTAAAAGAGCTTTCTACACATCCCTCCAGTTGGCCACCTTGCCTCTCCCCCAAAGATCCACTTAATATCACAGCACTTTTTCGACCTGGTCCCTTCTCCTTTGGTGACACCATCCTGGTTTGTTCACTTTCAACAGCAGCGCATTTCTGCATATGGTAAATTGCCCCTTTCTGCCACTAAGCACAACAAACATATGGGTTCAAACAGCTTTTCTTCTGCATGATTATCCTGTCAGCCAAGTCGATTCGGTTTACGACATTAGAGTCACTTCCATGGAATAGACTGAAACTATAACCATGGACTCATTCCAAGGGCTATAATCATTAGGCATGGCAACCAAAACAAATCTTTAAAAAAAAAAAAAAAACTTTACGAAACTACTTTGGGCTTACATGTCTTCCTTGACACATTATTTTATATTTTTTCTTCCTGATAAAGTTGAATTGTGATTTTCAGCTAACCACAGAAAACCACACCGATAAGATGGCCCTTCTAAAATCAGGAAGACATAAACTTACCAGGGAGTTTATGTCAACCTCTGTAACAGTGAAAGGAGAACAAATGGTCCAGGGAACCCAGAAACAATCTTTACGAAACTCTTATGTAACAGGGTCCAAAAGAAAGGAAATGATACTCTCAAAGTCAGACAATGAAGCCCACTAAACAATCTTTGACTTAACATCCTGCTTCTTATGGGGTCTGGACAAGTTCATTAAAAAGGCAGTGAAAAGTCTGACTCCCAGAACTGGCTCCTGTCCAGAGAGAGAAGATTTATGGGTATTAGCAAAAGAAAGGGATGACAGTAATTAATATGATGTGAACACGGCAGAGAACAAGCCTATTGTATGATCTTAAGGATGGAGAGAGGAAGGCCAGGGTAGTCCCCTCAGACCCCAGTCACACTCAGCCCTCAAGGATGCAGATGAACCTCACCATCTGTCTGATTATAAATCCCCTCCCCAGTATCGGCTCAACGCGGAGTGCCCTGGAGACCCTGGGACCCAACAACCTAAGCTTGGCATTTTCCAGCAGGAAATACAAATAGAGGAATTTGATCACACATAGCCGGAAAGACAGGAAACAGGTGATGAAGCTAAGGATTCTGGGGTCTGAGGATATGACCTTATGCTCTGGGCCTCACGGCAAACTTCTCATTTCACAGAGGGAGAAACCGAGCTCAAGCTGGAGAAGTGACTGGGTCCAGGGCCCAGAGCTGGGGGTGGAGTCCAAATCCAGAGCCCCAGTGCCAAGTGCGAGGCTCCCCAGGCTGCTCTGGCATATGTGGAGCCTGTGCGCTCGATTGGGTCCCGCCGGCGACAGGGCCAGAGGGAAGGAGGCGCCTGCTGGAGCTTGCACCCACTCCCTTTTACCCACCCCGCAGCACTGCCCACAGCACCCTCACGCAAGGCAGGACTCACAGGTGGCTAGCCACATGGAAGGCACTGCACTTCGGCCAACGGAGCAGGGGGGTAGTATCTGTAGAGGGCCATTTCCAGAACCCAACTGACAGATTTCCTTCCAACAAACCCAGCTACTGGGGGCAATGGACCACCCGAGTGAGGCGAATGCTTTCCACATGGCGCTGATCGAGATACTGAAGCAAGTTCTTAACCTAACCTCGGTATGCATACCACTTTGCACTTACAGAGCAGCCTTGTCTATCTCTAAGAAATTAACATCGATGTCATATTTCTTCAATCATTTAATAACTTGGCATGGTGGTTAGGATAAGCATCCTTATTTCACAAACTAGAAACCTGCACAGAGGTCAAAGTGTGAGCTCTGCATCCCACATCACTGCGTCAGAGGCAGTATTTCCAAACTATGGGTTTCTCCCACTTGATCTTTTTGCCTGTTCTTGGTACATACTCCAGCTGGAAAATTCCTCCCCAGTGAACTCTTGTTGTGAAAATGGAGAAACACCCACACCAGTTTCAGAGGCAGTATAACCAACATTATCCAGTCTGCCGCTCTCCTCCCCTACAAGCCATGGTCCCCTGTGGGGTCCAGGTGACAGACCAGTGCAAGCCCCCCGGTCATCAGAAGGGTCCTCCTCCTTCTGGTCGTCTCAAAAGAGATCACCCCTCTCATTTTAGGATGAGAACATGCTAAACCTCACTGCTCATCTTGCAAAGCAAAACACTTGGAAATGAAATAAGAGATCCAACTCGAAACCTCTCTTCAAAATGCCGCAGAGCCAACATCTGGTTATCACTCAGTACTTCTGGTTAGGAAATATCCTTATTTATCCGGCAGCACTTTATAGAAGTAGTGAAGTATTGGGAATCGTACAATATCCCGCATACCCGTGTGGAATGGTCACAGCTGTGCTTCTTCATTCCACATAAACATGGCCTGGAGACACATCTCCATAGACGCACAATAGACGATCACCATGCACACCCAGATGGGCCAGCTCATCCCAGGACACAGAGGCGTGGGCTGCTGTGACGCTCGTTCCCCCTCACGGCTCTGAAGGCAGCAGAACTGCAGCCAGCAAAGCAAAGACACCACAGGAACGGCCCGCTCCTGCCAGTACCCCTCCCCACTCCCCGACACTGACCTCCACCTGCCAACGCTGACATTTACCCAGACCCCCTCTGGTGCGCTGGCTGGACCCTCGAGAAGGGAACCTGTCATCATGGATCAGAGTACCTTGGAGATTTTCAACTGTCTGAACATCTCACAGCCCCTGACCTGGTGCAGCCCATGTCTCAAGTCTCTGTCGTGGCTGACCCAAAGGAACTGTTCCACTGAAGCTGTCACTCACTGAAGGGTTGGGGAGAGGCCCTGGCGTTTACAAATACACCCTGCAATGTAACAGGATTCGAAGAGATGGGAGTTTTCTGGATATGTGGGCCTTTAAATGATGTAGGGTCTTAGAAAAGTCCATTTTGTACAGTGCATGTGATCAGAAACTCTGAACATCAAGCTTCCCTCATGTAAGCCAGCATTTGTTCTTTTCCTTTAGAAGATCTTCAGGCTGCCTGCCAGACTGTCCTGGCCACACTGACAGAGCCCGCCTGCCCGAGTTCTCTTATTATTAAACACTGTGGAGCAGGAACCCTGAGCCAAGTGCAGTCAGTCATTCAGTACCACTGGCATTGTGAACTGACCAAGTTATCCTGTGTGTCATGGGACCGAGGTGCACACGCAGAACAATCTGCCTCCCTAATGAATCACAGGAAAGAGAGACCATAACTGGACTGAAAAGTAACTCTCAGACTCAGGCGTGTCCCTGGGTTATATGACTCGGCCTCCATCGGGGACCTGACTGACGAGTAGAAGAGGTCACTCTATGGCTGCAGAAACAGCCTGTTACCCGGTGTTCACGGCACTGCTGTCCTGGCTGATGCACACACGGCCCCCACTTAATGAGGTTTGGAAATGGCCCATGGTCTGGGCTCTCTGGCCCTCCGTATCCTAACTGGTTTGCAAGGAACCCTGGGCCTCAGTGTGCGGGCAGGAGGCTGTCCTATCTTGACATGGGCCTCTGGCTGATTCTTACAGTCAAGGGCTTGGGCAGCGTGATTATAAGGATGGGTATTCACCAGCTGGCCCGTGCCCGTACTCGGGATGTCCCCCTTTTGCCTTCTCTCCAAGCATCGCCAGCAGGCCTGCTAGTGGCCCTACAGGCAGGTGGCACTCTGAGACCTGATAAGCGACACTCGGTTCCTCCCAATTCTCACGGCCTCACTGTAAGAGCCCGCAGCACTGACCACGTCAGACTGCTGCTCCCCCCAGAACCAGCCACTGACCTTGGGGTTGGTGCGCTGCTGCAGTCTCCTCTCCTCCCTCTCGCGCTGCAGCCGCTCAAACTCTTCTCTGATCTCAGCTGGCGTTCTCCTCCTTTCCACAACCTGTGGGCAGAAGTGAGAGAAGTCAGCTGAGGACCCAGATGGTGAAGAAGACACAACAGACCCGAGTGTTAACCGTGTCCCAGTGCTCCTCTCCCCCGGGACCGTGAGAGCCCCCAGTGAGACCAGGGGACGTTCCTGTCCAACCGTGTGGGCCCCGGTAAAGCCAGGTTCGCCTTCACACCCGCTCAGTCCCCAGTCTGTGCTCTCCCTCAGCACTCCAGAGACTGAAGTGATTTTTTTTTTGTCACTTGTCTCCAAGGCTGCAGGATTCTTACTGAGAAAATGTCACCTCAAGTATCACAGTTTAAATTTTCCAGTGAGGCCACCATAATGCAGGCTAAAAACAACGTCCAGAGAGGGGCGAGGCCTCCACAACAGCCCTGGCACATTTCCCTTGTGCACTGGGCCTCCACCAGGGGCACCCTTTGAGCTTCCTAGACCAACAACCTTAAGCCATGAGGTCTCAGTGTTTTAGCAGTAGGGCTCTTCCTCCTACAACCTGAAATGAACCTTAGGATGTACGATGTCGGCTATATATTGTCAGAGTATAAACAATACTCAGGTACCAATCAGCAGCCCTTGAAGACACACAAGGATGTCAGGCCTGCGAGCAGGCAAGGCGTTTCTTGCCCACCTCAGCCTTTCTTCAGTTCAGTTCAGCTCAGTTGCTTGAAGTGAAGTGAAGTCGCTCAGTCGTGTCCGACTCTTTGCGACTCCACCAGATTCTCCAGGCAAGAATACTGGAGTGGGTTGCCATTTCCTTCTCCAGGGGATCTTCCCGACCCAGGGATTGAACCCCAGCCTCCCGCATTGCAGGCAGACACTTTAACCTCTGAGCCACCAGGGAAGCTACCTCAGCCTTTCTTCAGTTCAGTTCAGCTCACTTGCTTAGTCCTGTTCAACTCTTTGCGACCCCATGGACTGCAGCACGCCAGGCCTCCCTGTCCATCACCAACTCCTGGAGTTTACTCAAACTCATGTCCATTGAGTTGGTGGTGATGACATCCAACCATCTCATCCTCTGTTGTCCCCTTCTCCTCCTGCCTTCAATCTTTCCTAGCTTCAGGGTCTTTTCCAATGAGTCAGTTCTTTGCATCAGGTGGCCAAAGTATTGGAGTTTCAGCTTCAGCATCAGTCTTTCCAATGAATATTCAGGACTGATTTCCTTTAGGATGGATCTCCTTGCTGTCCATGACTCTCAAGAGTCTTCTCCAATATCACAGTTCAAAAGCATCAATTCTTTGGTGCTCAGCTTTCTTTATAGTCCAACTCTCACATCCACACATGACTACTGAAAAACCATAGCCTTGACGAGATAGGCCTTTGTTGGCAAAGTAATGTCTCTGCTTTTTAATATGCTGTCTAGGTTGGTGATAACTTTTCTCCCAAGCAGCAAGCGTCTTTGAATTTTATGGCTCCAGTCACCATCTGCCGTGATTTTGGAGCCCCCCAAAATAAAGTTTGTCACTGTTTCCATTGCTTCCCCATCTATTTGCCACGAAGTGATGGGACCAGATGCCATGATCTTAGTTTTCTGAATGTTGAGTTTTAAGCCAACTTTTTCACTCTCCTCTCTCAAGTTCATCAAGAGGCTCTTTAGTTCTTCTTCACTTTCTGCCATAAGGGTGGTGTCATCTGCATATCTGTGGTTATTGATATTTTTCCTGGCAATCTTGATTCCAGCTTGTGCTTCTTCCAGCCCAGCATTTCTCATGATGTACGCTGCATATAAGTTAAATAAACAGGGTGACAACATATAGCCTTGACGTACTCCTTTCCCAATCTGGACCAGTCTGTTGTTCCACGTTCAGTTCCAACTGTTGCTTCCTGAGCTCCATACAGATTTCTCAGGAGGCAGGTCAGGTGGTCTAGTATTCCCATCTCTTTAAGAATTTTCCACAGTTTGTTGTGATACACACAGTCAAAGGCTTTGGCATAGTCAATAAAGCAGAAATAGATGTTTTTCTGGAACTCTCTTGCTTTTTCGATGATCCAACAGGTGTTGGCAATTTGATCTCTGCTTCCTCTGCCTTTTCTAAATCCAGCTTGAACATCTGGAAGTTCATGGTTTACATACTGTTGAAGCCTAGCTTGGAGAATTTTGAGCATTACTTTGCTAGCCTGTGAGATGGGTGCAATTATGCAGTAGTCTGAACATTCTTTGGCATTGCCTTTCTTTGGGATTGGAATGAAAACTGACCTTTTCCAGTCCTGTGGCCACTGCTGAGTTTTCCAAATTTGCTGGCATAATGAGTGCAGCACTTTCATAACATCATCTTTTAGGATTTGAAATAGCTCAACTGGAATTCCATCACCTCCACTAGCTTTGTTTGTAGTGATGCTTACTAAGGCCCACTTGACTTCGCAGGATGTCTGGCTCTAGGTGAGTGATCACACCATCATGATTATCTGGGTCATGAAAATCATTTTTGTGTAGTTCTTCTGTGTATTCTTGCCACCTCTTCTTAATACCTTCTGCTTCTGTTAGGTCCATACTGTTTCTGTCCTTTATTGTGCTCATCTTTGCATGAAATGTTCCCTTGGTATCTCTAATTTTCTTGAAGAGATCTCTAGTCTTTCCCATTCTATTGTCTTCCTCTATTTCTTTGCATTGACTGAAGAAGGCTTTCTTATCTCTCCTTGCTATTCTTCGGAACTCTGCATTCAAATGGGTATATCTTTCCTTTTCTCTTTTGCCTTTCACTTCTCTTCTTTTCACAGCTATTTGTAAGGTGTCCTCAGACAACCATTTTGCCTTTTTGCATTTCTTATTCTTGGCGATGGTCTTGATCCCTGCCTCCTGTACAATGTCACGAACCTCCATCTATAGTTCTTCAGGCACTGTCTATCAGATCTAATCCCTTGAATCTATTTCACTGTATAATCGTAAGGGATTTGATTTAGGTCAAATATACCCAAATGGTCTACTGGTTTTTCCTACTGTATAGCTCATCCAAAAGCAAGATAGTCTCTGAGATTTCAAACAGGATGGGAAGGGCCACATGGGTCTTGGGTACCACACCTGTGAGAGAGGAACCTCCACCAGGTGATTCCCAAGGGCCCCAAAAGGTACAAGTCCATGAGGGACACTGAGAGTGGGAGCAGCATAGACACCGCCAAGGTCATTGGAGGAAAAGATCAAACAGTCCTGACCCTATTGTAGTGGGAGAAACACAGGGGAGACTGGAGGGGCTGCTCAAAGAACACCTACAAAGGCAGATGATGTGAAAGAAAGCTATCTTGGAAATCACAAGTTTTAAAAATTATTCAAAAAATGCATGCTTATAGCAAAAAATCAAAATGTACAGAAAAATATGAAGTAAAAAGGTACAGTCCCTCCCCATACTCCTCCTTCTCACAGGTTAACAGTTTTTTATGTATCTTCCTAAAAACCTATGCATATGTATGAATATATACATTAAAATTACACACATATGTACATATATATGTATATATGTTTACATATATAATACATGTACACATATATAACATATATAATATATACATTAAATTAATGTATAATTTTAATTATACATTAAAGTTAATGTATAATTTTAATTATATATTAAAAACAGCCTTTGTGCAACCTGATTTCATTATTTGGCAATCCAGAAAATTAAATACAGGAGCTGGCCTACCCCCCCCAAATTGAGAAATCTGTTCACTGTCGCTTTCAGCAAGTAAACAGAAAAAAATAATGAAAACGTTTTCTCCTCTCCCATATAAATTGTTCATTACCAAAAAGGGGCAAGTGTTTCTTTTAAACAGGGTTTTAAAATAAAAACACTGTTAAAATAATCTAGGAACTGAAAGTCCAAATGGCACAGCAACGATCGCTTTGTGACCTCACAAAAACGTCCTCAGTGATATTGAACTGACGCGGCCTGCTCACAATGCTAGTGCTTAGAAACACTCAGCCTTGCCCATCTTTTCTATTTTTGTCCAAGCCCCTTGGCTTATGTAATCTTAGTTCCTGGACCAGAGATCGAACCTGGGCCCCGGGTAAAGTATGGAGTCTTAGCCACTGAACTGCCAGGAAGTGCCCATGCACATCTATTTACAGCGCTTTCACTTTCCCGTCACCCCATCTTGGACTGATAGGGTGCTCCCTCCATGGGGCCCAGAGCAGAACAAGATTTATTTTCAACAATTCCAGCTGTGTGACTTTTGCAAATGACTCTCTGCCACACTGTGTAACAGAATGAAGAGGCAAATATTCCAAAGGTGTTAAGTCACTCTGTTTCTAGTCTATTTGACAGAAGTTTTGCAAACAGTTGGTACGTATCAGAGCTAACTGCAGAGTCAAGCTGGCCGGCCACTCTAGAGCTATAAATACCTTGGCTGGGCATCTCATTCTAACTCCCATGGGGCCCTTTACTATTTATTTTTTCAAAAAAACCATTTGTTTACTTATTTTATTTTTGGCTGGGTCTTTGTGTTGCAGAGAGCGGGGGTTACTCTGCAGCTGTGGTGCATGGGTGCTTCTCATTGCGGTGGCTTGTTTCAGAGCACATGGGCTCTAGAACAGTCTCAGCAGTTGTGGCACACAGCCTTAGTGGCTCCGTGGCATGTGGGGCCTTCCCAGACCAGGGATCCAATCTGTGTCTTCTGCATTGGCAGGGAAATTCTTTACCACTGAGCCACTAGGGACGCCCCCACCCTTTACTGTTTACATCCTTCTCTACACAGAGAACACCATGGTGGAGAGTGGAAGATGCCTAAGCCAGCTGCAAGTCACTTTTTCCTCCCTTGGGTAACCCCTTAGATACACGAGCCCGGAACACAGCATCCCAAAGTGCGTTAAATTGGAAAGTACAGTTGGAAAGATAGTTTCAATGTTTTTCATCAGTGAAGTGTATCACATGCAGCCCATGAGTCTGTAGACCTGCACGGTCCACCCTGATCACCTATCAGCTAGGTCTATCCTGTACTAGTCGGATGACTTATCCTGCAGACGAGGGGGTGCAGAGACCAGTAGAAGCAGGTGGTGCAGTGGGAGGAGGACAGGGACCCAGGCTTTCCGACACCACCTCAATGTCCTGGAGAACTCAGGTGAGTCACTTCACTAAGCTTCAGCTTCCTCCTACAAATGCTTCTAAACTACAGTGTGTACATGCTAGGTCACTTCAGTCACGTTCGACTCTTTGCCACCCCATGGACTGTACTCCACCAGGCTCCTCTCTCCATGGGATTTTCCTGACAAGAATACGGGAATAGGTTGCCATTCCCTTCTCCAGGGGATCTTCCTGATCCAGGGATAGAACCCAGGTCTTTTACATCTGTTGCACTGGCAGGTGGGTTCTTTACCAATAGTGCCACCTGGGGCATTAAAATCACACAAGATGCTGTCTGTTCTATGATTCTGGTTAGACAACTTTTCACTCGAATAATTTTAGAAAATTATTTAGAACTTTAGAGAAGCTACGAAGACGATACAGAAAGTTCTCATCTACCCAGCCTCCTCCAAATGTGAACGTCTTACATAACCAAGAACAAACACCTGTCAAGTCCAGGATGCCAACATTAGTACAAGGCTATTAACTGAACCCAGACTTCTGGGATTTCACCAGTCTTTCCAGTAACATCACAGTTACGTCCTAGGATCCAATTCAGGGTCCAGGACTGCATTTAATCACCTCTCATTAGTCTCCTCTGATCTGTGGGAGTTTCTGTCTTCTTTTTCATGATCTTGACCATATTATACCTCTTAATACAGGCTGATTGTCTCTTTGGCTGTGCTGGGTCTTTGTTGTGACATGTGAGATCTTTGATCTTCATTGAGGCATGTGGGATCTAGTTCCCTGACCAAGGATTGAACTGGGCCCTGAATGGGGAGCTCGAAGTCTCAGCCGGACCACGAGGCAATTCCCCAGGCTAATCTTCTTAGACACTGTAAGGATGATGTCAAATAGGTAGGGAAAAGTGAGATATGGATGAATGTAAAGGACTGCAGACAGAAACCAAAGCATGGATGATCCAGGCCCAAGGCTGATCCTCTAAATGTACATCAGCTGGTCTGTAAGCGCCCTCCAGGTTGTATGGTTTCCACGCCACTTCCACAGCTCAGAGCTGGATTTCTGCCATTTAAGAGAAGAAGTGGCCAATTTCAATTTCAACATGGGTATCTGCACAAACACTGCAACTTTAGGGACTCAGGTGGCTGGTGTTATGAGCTGTGAATGGCGGCATCTTACTCCTTCGGAATGCTGCCAGAGGATGATCCACTTTCTTAAAGGTTAAAGACAAAAGAAGAGAGAGAGACAAACAGAAAAGACCAAAACCTATCTAATGCCTGAAAACAGAACCAATATTTGATGCAACCTATAAAAGCTCAATTTCAGCCCCGGCCTCCGCTGGCAGAAAGGCTGGTGGTACCATCCAGCCACCAGCATGTTGGTGGCTACTCGGACATCTTTGGATTAAAGGAGCCCCAGACACTAGGGGCTTTAGCAGTGCCCTCCACCCTCCTGACCACCTGTGTGTTTAGACTAACAGATGTGTGGCAAATGGATACCAGTCGGCAAGTAAAAAGTTCAATAGTCTAAAAACACCAACAACACCCTGAGGGGAACACAGCTTCCTCTGTGGGGTGGAAGCTGTGACTGAAAAGAGAGAACCCTTGCACTGAACAAACCACCACCTGGAGAACTCCTCGAGGGAGTGGTGACGCCAGCTCTGTGAACTGCTCTTGAGTTCAGTGAGACTTTTTCTTCACAGTATGAAGAGTGGGGTCAATCTTCCTATTACATTAAGCACCGATGTATCTCTTGTAAATATGTATCAGGGGAGGTAACTTCTGTCTTTTCCTTCTACTGTCAGGGAAGGCTTAGTATTTATTTTTATTTTTGGCCATGCCACATGGCATGAGGGACCTTAGTTCCCTAACCAGGGACTGAATCTGGGCCCCCTGCATTGGAAGTGAAAAATCCTAACCACTGGATCACCAGGGAAGTCCCAGGGAAGGCTTAGTATTAATATCAGTGCAAAAAAAGCCAATTCTGGTGGATGAGAACTTGATTCCCTTAAAGTAGTCTACTGAAAAATGTGAACATAAAAGCTTATCCAGTTACCACCTACGACTGCTTACATACTTTTATATTTTTATTATTATTTTTAAAATTATTGATTTATTTGGCTGCACCAGGTCTTAGTTGCACCATTTGAACTCTTAATTGCAGCATGTGGGATCTAGTTCCCTGAGCAGGTATTGAACCTGAGCCCCATGCACTGGGAGTGTGAAGTCTTAACCACTGGACCCCTGGGAAGGTCTCAGCCTACACGCTCTTACAATCACTGCAGTGTGTGGTGCTTCTGTTTCTAACGGGGAGACGGTTTGGTCTTGTAATAGGAAACCATGATGTTTTGCTAGGAAGAAGTCACCCTGCTGTTCCACTGAGTGGGGACAATGAAAAGCCTAGACTCAGGAGGGGATGCGTACCTGAGGCCTGAGGCTTTTCAGTGGCCCCAACTGCTGCCATGAAAAACTGTAACCAACCCACATCTTCAAAACACAAGGGAGCTTTAAACTGGGGCATGAAGTGTGAGGAGAAATTCAGTAAATACAACAGGATTCTATTTTCTTTTTTTGATGAAAAAAATTGTAAGCTATTAGATCTAACACTTCGCTACCATGAGCTACTGTGACACGATGCACCGCTACTTCCACCGAGCCAAAGCCAGAAACCAAATGCTCATTGGGAGCTCACTGGGACTGTGGATGGGTCAAGGGCCAGACACGATAGGGAGTGGTGGGGACTGGGGCAAACTGGATGGTACAGTCCAGTCCAAACAGCAGGGGCTCCTCATATCTGGATCGACTGCTGCCTCAGAGGGGAATTTAGATACAGTGTTGTCAGATCTTCTGATTTTTCCAGAGAAGATAAGATACCTCTATGTAAAGCTTCCCAAATTTTAAAGTCAGCAACTACAATTCATTGTGTGGACAACCAAAACACAGCTGCATGTAGAAAACGGCCTGTAGGCTACCAATGTTAAGCGCTGGAGAAACCCCGTTTCGCTTCTCTTCCTGTCTGTACCCAAAGGTCTTTAGAAGGTTTTCATATCAGAATTAGAAGGGACAGGCATACAGATTTGAGATCAAAGGAACTTCAAGGGAGAGTTTACACATCAACGAAGAAGTAACTCAATGACAGTTAACGTTAACATCTACCAGAATTTCTTGGGCATCAGAACCAAGTTTCTATAATGAAATTAAGTAATAACACTTACATGTTCTTATAGCCAATACAGAGTTTTACAGTTTTCAGATTAATTTCTCTATTTGATTTGCATATCATTATTTTTCAGATAATAACTTGGAAGCGTGAAGCAATCAAACGGCCTGCCCAAGGTTCTAAGACCGCTCAGGAGCAGAGTGAAAGAAAATGGAACCTTCTTTTTTTCGCTGCTCTGGGTCTTCACTGCGGTGCACGGGCTTTCTCTAGCTGTGCTGAGTGGGGGCTACTCTCCAGTTACAGTGCATGGGCTTCTCACTGGAGCACGGGCTTCAGGTGCGCGGGCTTGGTAGTTGTGGCCCACGGGCTTAGGTGCCCAGCAGCATGTGGGATCTTCCTGGAGTAGGGATTGAATTCGTGTCCCCACACAGAAACTTCTGGACTTCAGTGATTGTTCTCATAAGGCACGGTGGCCCAGGTTATCTACTACATAGACACTGCTATCTATTTTGTTTACTCTCTATAACATCCTAACAGTACAGCTCATTAAAGCTAGAAGGATCATTACAGAGAATGTAATCCAGTAGCTTTAAACTTGTCTTTGCTTCCGTTTTGTTCACATGTACAACTCTTAATATCACCAAACAATTCCTACGTGCAGTTATGACCTCGGTTGGAGAGAGGCACTCAGGACCCTGGAGGGTGGAAGGAAGTGTGTGTGTGGAAGGACATGTACATGCAGACAGAACTGCACCCTTGCAGGCACCCTCTGACCATCACCCCGACCAGCCTGTTCCCTCCCCGGGGTTAAAACTTACTGGTCTAGTTCATCCCTCTTCCCCTGACGGGTTAGGAAACACAGGACGAGTTCGATGACTGACCGTCCCAAGTTCTATAAAGTGGCAAAGCCAAGTGTAAAATTCAGTCTCTTAAACCAAAATATAAGGTGAGAAAGGGACTCTGACATCGTCAGACATTCTCACAGGCCCCACAGCAGGTTGCGGGGTTTTGGGGATGTTATTCTGTAGCTGTTGAGGTGTCCCTTCCTGGGATAGCAGGCGCAGAGCTTCTCTTACCTCCCAGCCTTCCATCTCCAGTCCTCTCTTGCCATAGATGTCGTAGATGGCCCTGGTCTGGGGGTCACTGAGCACTGCAAATGAAAAACCCAGTGTGTTTACAAAGCACTGAATCCTCCACTTAGTTCTGACCACACCAGCAGCAGGCAAGCCCACCCCTCTTTGTCCTTTTTCCAACCACAATTTTCCCAGAGACTCTGCCATTCCTGATGTGTCTTTCCTTCTACTTGCCTTCCAGATCCAACTAAGATGTATTTAAAGGCGGCTCCAGGTGGGAAATGTTGCATTTTTCATGTCCGAGCTACCTTGTGAGGGGTGCTGACTCTGTATCATTAAAGGACAGTTGTTTTTAAAAGACTGTCCTAAGTTTCTGTCACCGTCTATAGAGTACCTTGGCTTGAGACAGCAAATTCCAGTTTCTAATAAAGCCTAATGTAAACCTAAGGACAGGCTCCGACGGGAAAAATCTGTCTTATTTACCCTATAGAATTTCACTAACTCCTACAACCAACTATGTAAGAAATTTTTTTTTTGCACCTCTCTTCTTTATTTATAAATCAGTTAAAAAGGCACAAACACCTGTCACTACGGTGTCAGCCATGTCACCTAAAGTGCATCAGGAAAAGATTGTTCAATAAGAATGAGAGGGACTTTACTGGCAGTCCAGTGGTTAGGACTCCACACTTCTACTGCAGGGAGCCCAAGTTTGATACCTGGTTGGAGAACTAAGATCCTGCATGCTGCATGGTGTGGTGAAAAAATTAAATAAATAAACATTTTAAAACACTACATTAAAAAAACTAAAAGGACGGTAGCTAACTGATTCTGAACATCTGTACAGCTATTTCTATTGGGCCAACTTCTGTTCAAGACCTTTGAATCTCCCCATTCTTCCCTACCCTGGCCCCTGAGAATTCCCATATATTTCTAGGTCTAATTAAAAAATGATGTAAATGACACTGTGCTGTGCTATGCTTAGTCACTCAGTAGCGTCCAACTCTTTGTGACCCTATGGACTGTAGCCTGCCAGGCTCCTCTGTCCTTAGGGATTCTCCAGGCAAGAATACTGAAATAGGTTGCCATGCCCTCCTCCAGGGAATCTTCCCAACCCAGGGATTGAAGCCAGGTCTCCTGCATTGCAGGTGAATTCTTTACCATCTGAGCCACAAGGGAAGCCCCAAAATACTAGAGTGGGTACCCTATCCCTTCTCCAGGGGAACTTCCCAACCCAGGAATCGAACTGGGGTCTCCTACACTGCAGGTAGATTCTTTACCAGCTGGGCTATCAGGGAAGCCCTGTAAATGACTCTTGGTTTAATCGTTGGTTAAGTCGCGAAGTCATGTCCGACTCATGTGATCCCATGGACTGTAGCATGCCAGGCTCCTCTGTCCATGGGATTCTCCAGGCAAGAATACTGGAGTGGGTTGCCTTTTCCTTCTCCAGGGGATCTTCCTGACCCAGGAATCAAACCTGGGTCTCCTCATTGCAGGCAGATGATTTACCAGCTGAGCTATGAGGGAAGCCCATGTAAAGACTCTATCCATATTCAAATATAACAGGGAAGAAAGAAATGCTGACCATTGTAAAACCTGGGAGCTAAACTTCTTGAGCTAATCTCTAGGATTTAAGAAGGAATTATTTATTCACCACCTCAGTCTCCCTTCAGGCCAAATACTGGGGCCAGGCCTGCTGCTACAACATGTTCACAAGCATTGGTAGGCTTTTCTGCTAACTCTTCCCCAAATCTCCCAAACAACACAGTCCAGCTATGAGAGTAATTCAAACAACCAAATACAAGAAAAGGAACAAGCTATATTCAGACCAGACAAACAGCCCGAACAGTTACATCTGGTGAAGACACAGGCTGATTATACACACCTGTGTGCCACAGTCTCAGTTTTACTGGTCATTAAAATCTAACTTTTTGGTAAAACTATAGTGAAATACAGCAAAGTGCTTTTATGTCCACAATGAGAAATCTTTATTTCATAAAGAAAATCTAATTTTTGGTCTGTTTAATTAAGGAGCAAATCACCAAGTGGCTCTGGAATGAATAACTTACTTTACTTGGCATATATCCTAAGAGTGAGATCACACTGTTTTAACTTTAATTTTAAAAATTGTGGTTATAATATACACAACATGAAACTGATCATTTAAAGCATGTGTAAGTGCACAATTCACTGTGTTAAATATATCACTATGCTGTATCACCATCGCCACAATCTACTAGAACTGTCTCATCCTCTCAAACAGAAATTGTACCTACGAGTGATTTTACTATTTCATAAGCAAATATATTATACACTTTTCTTTCTGAAATATATGAGGTAAGTATAAAAATCTGAATTACTTGAGTCTATTTCCTATTATGCTTTTTAACATCATTTTCTTCCTTTTGTTAGAACCTTTCCTTAACTGAATGCTACAGAACCAAGAAAATCACTTTCAGATGGAAAAAATGTTCTTTGTATCTTCTCAAAAGAAAAGAGAGAACAAAGTAAGCTTGTCTGTAGCGATCAGCCTTTCAGGTTTAAGAGTTCCCTTTAGAAGAAAACGAGGAAACGATTTAAAACTGGAGTATTCCCCTGGAATTCAGATCCGGGACTATTACTTCACCTGCGGTCTCATTTTCTATTTACTGGACACATATTGATTTCCAAAGCAAAATACTACTCTTTCAAAGGACCCTGTCAGTAAAAAGCACTAAACTAACTGCCTCTTTTATGTACCTCGAAGGACTCTCTTTTTCTATCCTCTACAAATCAAACCTCTTAAAAATCGAGTGTCTGCTACAAGACACTGCTGTTTCTACACTGGTGCTCCTACAGAGCCAAGCGCCACACTGACCTTCATAAGCCTGGTGAACAAGGTTAAACAGCCGCTCGGCCTGCGATTTGAGCTCTGGGTCTCTGTGCTTGTCGGGGTGGTAAAGCATGCACAGCCGCCGGTAGGCCGCTTTTAGCTCTTCGCAAGAGGCCTGCAGGAAGAAAAATCCAATTAGAAGACAGTCGATGTGACTTAAATATTATCGTGATCAGAATCAGCCTTGAAATGTGAAGCTATCAGCCACGTTCCAACATGTCTGCTGTCTACATGCAGGATATAATGAAGTTATGCTTTATTACTTCAATAAGGCCTCTTTTTTCCAGTTAATAAAGCGATCAATTATGTACATCGAAAGCAACTGTGTTTTGCTGGGAACTGCTGCTATCAGAGAGAATGAAAGCATGTGTCCCCACCCTGGTTCTCTGCGCTCTGAGTGGAAATGAGAATCTTCACAGAGACCTGCTTGCTCTTTAACCCAAGTCATTCAAAGTCGATCGTGCCAAGGTATTCTCAACAGAGACTGTTCAGAAGGGGAGAAGAGCTATAAACCGTTAGAAAGAAATGCCATCCATGTACTCAGTCTTCAGACAAAGGAAACTCAGTGAATATTCATCCTTAAAAAAATCAAAGACATCAACTTGTCAAATCAACACATTTCTATTCAACTGCTAATTCTAAAAGGAGGCACACAAGGCAGGCAAAAATGCTTCCCTATCTGTAGTAAAAACAAGCCTCCCCACCCACAGCACCCAAAGGCTCAACACACACAACCCTCCAACTCCTCCTTATTTATTTATTGGCTGCCCCAGGTCTTAGTTGTAGCACTGGGAACTTTGATCTTTGTGGTGGCATGTGGGATCTAGTTCCCTGACCAGGAATTGAACCTGGGCCCCCTACCCTGTGACCCGGGTTCAATTCCTGGGTCAGGAAGATCCCTTGGAGAAGGGAATGGCTCCCACTCCAGTAGTCTTGCCTGGAGAATTCCATGGACAGAGGAGCCTGGAGGGCTACAGTGCATGGGATCACAAAGAGCTGGACACGACTTGAGTGACTAATACTTAACCTTTCCCCTGCACTGGGAGCACAGAGTCTTAGCCACTGGACCACCAGGGAAGTCCCTCTCCAATCTTTTAAGTAATCAGTTTGAGGGGAGAAGGTGCCATTAGAAGAGCACAGATGACACAGAGTGCAGGCGGGCTCTGGGTGTGTTTTAACAACGCAGAAGGGAGGGAGGAGGAGGGCTGACAGAAATCCACTTTGTCCTCTGCCTGCCTCACAGCCACCAAGAACTTCTCAGAAAGAGGCTTCACTGGAGGCTCTACAAACACCATGCCATCTCTTGCGCCACCTCGCTGGCTGGGCCCTCAGGTGTACTCTGGGAAAGTACAATGTCTGATTTTATATCAACCTCCGGGACCTTTTTAGTCTATCATAGGTGATACCAAATGTGTAGCTTTGTCAAATGATTTGTTTTTCATTGGAATATAATTGCATTACAACGCTGTGTCAGTTTCTGCTATACAGCAACATGAATCAGCTATGTTGTTCTTTAGTTGCTATGTCTTGCTGGACTATTTTCGACCCCATGTACTGTAGCATGCCAGGCTTCCCTATCCTTCTCTGTCTCCCGAAGTTTGCTCATATTCATAACCATTGAGTTGGTGATGCTATCTAACCATCTCATCCTCTGCTCCCCTCCTTCTCCTCCTGCCCTTAATCTTTCCCAGCATCAGCGTCTTTTCCAGTGAGATGGCTCTTCGCATCAGATGGCCAAAATATTGGAGGTTCAGCTTCAGCACCAGTCCTTGCAATGAATATTCAGGGTTGATTTCCTTTAGGATTGACTGGTCTGCTCTTGCAGTCCAAGGGACTCTCCAGAATTTTCTCCAGCACCACAATTTGAAAGCATCAATTCTTTATCTCTCAGCCTTCTTTATGGTCCAACTCCCATATCCATATGTATATACATATGTCCCCTCCCTCTTGAGCCTCCCTCCCACCTACACCCCATCCCACCCCTCTCAGCCATCATCGAGCTAAGCTCCCAGTGCTATACAGCAGCTTCTTGCTAGTTATCTATTTAACACACAGTAATGTATATACACGTCAGTGCTTCTCTCCCTATCTGTACCATCCTCTCCTCCCCTCCTCCCTTTCCACAAGTCTGTTCTCTGAGTCTCTATTCCTGCTCTGCAAATAGGTTCATCAGTACCATTTCTCCTAGATTCCATATATATGCAGTAGTATATGACTTTTTTTCCCTCTTTCTGACTTAGTTTGCTCTGTATGAGTCTCTAAATTCATCCACATCTCTACAAATGACTTTATTTTGTTCCTTTTCATGGCTGAGTAATATTCCATTGCATATATCTATCACATCTTCTTTATCCATTCATCTGTTGATGGACATCTAGGTTGTCCAGGTGATTTGTCAAGTAAAGAACATATTTTTTGGGGAGGCAACCCCACCATTTTGACAACAGAAGCAAATTCTGGGTCACTGACAACATGCCAGAGGGGCCTGAAAAGCCAGCCCTCCAGGTGGAGGATGGGACCAGGTCCACAGTGAGGATGCTGAGGAAGGACGGGAGGTCTGGGCCCCGGAACACAGGAAAGCAGTCACAGGGGTGTGACGAATCAAGGCATCAGGGTTACAAGGGAAGACGTCAAACTGAGTTTTTCTGTAATTTCCACTGTTTTTCAATATCTTCCAATTCCAGGAGTAATGAGTGCTTCCGTTGTTGTTGTTGAGTCACTAAGTCAAGTCCGACTCTTAGAATCCCATGGACTGTAGCTCGCCAGGCTCCTTTGCCCATGGGATTCTCCAGGCAAGAATACTGGAGTGAGCAGCCATTTCCTTCTCCAGGGGATCTTCCCAACCCAGAGATTGAACTTGTGTCTCCTACATTAGCAGGTAGATTCTTTACCACCGAGCCACCAGGGAAGCCCTTAAGAACAGAGGCTTCAGGCAAATGAACTTTCTGACCCTTGGCTTTCTCACCTGCTAGAGCAGATGACAACCATGCTCAGGGGTGGTGTGGGAATAAAATGAGACAGTGACCACAGTGCTTCTTATGGTACATGGCAACAACCTATTCTCTATAGCTCTTCTAAAATCTTTTCTTCACGCTGTAGACAACAGTACCTCTCTCACACCTATTTTGAGGAGTAAACAGTATGTGTACAAGCTCTTAACAGTGCCTTGCACGTGAGAGGAATTTAATCATTATAGCTGTCATTAATGCCACAATTCAGCTTTGATACCCTTTTGGCAGCAGGAATACGGAAACTGGGATAATTACAGCCCTTGTGGGAAGAAGACAGGAGCATTCATTCATGAAGTGGCCCATGTTTGTGAAAATTTACTGAGCTGCATGCCCATGATGCAGACTCTTTTATGCAAATGTTCTATTTCAATAAGAACACAAGACTCCAGGGACTTCCCTGGTGGTCCAGTGGATAAGACTCTGGGCTTCTACTGCAGGGGGCTTGGGTTTGATCCCTGGTCAAGGAACTAAGATCCTGCATGCCCTGCCTGCAGTGTGGCCCAAAACAAAACAAGACTCCATGGAAGACAGGGGCCTCAATGCTCCCATCTCTGCGGTTCCCCTTTCTTTTTCCCACCGTAAGCCTCTTTCTATACTTATATCAATTAATTATACAACACATTCCTTGCCACACTTACCAAGATGCCACTTGCACCAAGCTTCAATGTTTTAAGCAAATAAAGAACAGCTAACCAGTGGCAAATTCAACGTCTTTTCCAGATAGGTTTACTTATGTGATGATGTAACAGGGGCTTGTTCCTTCCTGAGGAGCCAAAATGAATTAGTCCCTTTCTGCAAATTTTAATTGTTCTTTCCAGCATCTCATAAAAATTACAAGTGCAGGATTAGACAGATTTGACTGACTTTAGGTTAGACTGCTATTTCCTGGTTGTAAAAAGTAAACTAGAAGACAAGGGAATAGAGTACCTAGTTCACAATACCTTCTTTAGTCATATTAATAAATGGCTTAACGTGCTATTGATTAAGTAATAGAAACAAGAAGTTTCATTTTTAATAAATATCACATTCAATAAAAGGTTAGATTGAGCCTTTTATCATAACTAAATAGCTAAGGTCACTGGTTCGATATTTCATAAATGATAAACTCTTTCACTATCATAAAAATACTGATATCAGGACTTCCCTGGCAGTCCAGTGGTTAAGACTCTGTGTTTCCAATGCAGGGGGCATGGGTTCAACCTCTAATTGGAGAACTAAGATCACACATGCCACTTGGCATGACCAAAAAATGAATAAAATAAAAATGCTGATATCATTTCAAAATATGTGATAACATTAAAAATGATACCTCAAATTATGTACTTATTCCTAAAATTGTATATAAAATTAAGTGATGTATCATGCTGTAAATCTGAAAAGTTTCATCATCTCAATTATCTAGTTATAATTTTAATGGAAAGTAAATCTAATATAAATTCAATCTTTATATATCATAAAATTCATAGTGAAAAGATCCCTAGAGACCTGTAGAGTTTAGTGGTCTGTTAAAACTGTTGGATTAGATGCTGTACAATACAAAAACGCAATAAAGCACAAAAAAGAAATTCAAGACAAACATAGTAAAAAGTTTATATGTCTCTATTTATGCAGATGTCGTCTATGTAGAAAATCATAAAGAGTCTATCAGAAAACCTACTAAGTGATTTTAGCAAGGTCATGGGATACAGGATCAATAAACATCAATTTATTTCTATATATTAAAAACTGAGACTTGGTATCACTGACAAACATGAACTACTTAGGGATAAACTTATGACCTGTACACTGAAAGCTACAATGCACTGCGACAGAAATGACAGAAGGCCGAAAATAACGGCACAATAAGCTACCTTCATGTACCAGAAAATTCAGTATCATTCAGATGTCAAATTTCCCCCTACAGATTCAATGCAATCCAATCAGAATTCCAGTACGCAATCCAATCAGAATTCCAGTAGGCTTTTTTTTGGGTAGAAACTGACAAGATAATTCTAAAATTTATATGGAAAAACAATATGGAGCAAGAAGAAATTTTACTTTCCAGTTATTTTACTAACCAAAATAACTTTGAGGAAGAACTGGAGGACTTACAATACTGGACTTTAACACTGCTCTGGTAATCAAGACAGCGTGCTACCAGTAAAAAAACAGACACACACAAATCAGTGGACCAGAAGTGAGTCCACAAACAGACCCCCATGTATGTGGTCAGGTGTGCAATATGAGGTAATGCAAAGCAGAAAAGACAGTTCTTCAATAAATGACGATAGAAGAAAGGAATATTCACATGTGGAAAAACGAACCTTGACCTTTACTGTGAGACACTGGACCTGCCTGGTGAAATGAAAGGACACCAGACAGTAACTCAAAGCCACATGAAGAAATTAAGATCTCAGAAAAGGAAATACACGGGCAATTATAAAAGCTAGTATTATTATAAAAATGATTTGTAACTCCGTATCTTGTCTTCTCAATGATTTCAGACACTACCACATTAAAAAAAAAAGATTAATCTAAAAGGTAGTCTTATTGTAGCTCCAGCTTATAACTTCATGTTTTGTTTCTACATAATTTAAGAGACTAATGCATTCTAAAAAATAATCCCTAGTTTATTTTTTAGACACACAATATGTAAAAATGTAATTTTATGACATCAATAACTGAAAGAGGTAGCACAGAGTTGCAAAATAAAAGTTTTGGTACATTATTCAAGCTAAACTGGAATAAGTTCAAATTAGAGTATTACAACTTTAGGATGTTAAATGTAATCAAAGGAGTTAAATGTGACCACAAAGGAAATAGTTATAGCATATACATGAAAGGATATGAGAGGTGAATTAAAATATTTCACTACAAAAAATCAGCTTAACACAAAAGACAATAATGTGGGACATGAGACAAAAAAAACAAAACCACCAAAACAGTGCACAGAAAACAAGTAGCAAAAATATTCTTTCTTATAAGTAATTACTTTAAACATCAATAGATTAAACTCTCTAATCAAAGACAAAGAACGGCAGAACAGATAAAAACACATGACCACCTGTATACTACCAATGAGAGACTCAACTGAGATCCAAAACAAACAGGTAGAGAGTTGAAGGATGGAAACAGACATTCCTTGCAACCACTGTAGTAACCAAAAGAGAGCAAAGCTATTAATATCAGACAATACAGACATGAAATCAGAAAAGGTTATAAGACACAAAGAAAGACATCCAATAATAATAAAAGGTTCAGTGCAGCAAGAAGACAGAATAACTATAAACTTCAGTTTCAGCATCAGTCCTTCCAGTGAATATTCAGAGTTGGTTTTCTTTAGGATTGAAAGTTTGATCTCCCTGCTGTCCAAGGGAGTCTTCTCCAACACCACAGTTTGAAGGCATCAATTCTTCAGCACTCAGCCTTCTTTATGGTCAAACTTTCACATCCATACATGACTACTGGAAAAACCATAGGTTTGATATATGGACCTTCGTAGGCAAAGTGATGTTCTGCTTTTTAATATGCTGTCTAGGTTTGTCATCATTTTCCTTCCAAGGAACAAGTTTTGTTTAATTTCATGACTGCAGTTGGCATTCACAGTGATTTTGGAGCCCGAGAAAATAAAATTTGTCATTGCTTCCACTTTTCCCCCTTCTGTTTGTCACGAAATCAGACACTATGATCTTAGTTTTTTGAATGTGGAATTTCAAGTCAGCTTTTTCACTCTCCTCTTTCACCCTCATCAAGAGGCTCTTTAGTTCCTCTTCACTTTCTACCATACACACTTCTATATGTAAAATAGATAGCTAAAAAGAACCTATTGTATAGCACAGGGAACTCTATTCACTACTCTATAATGACCTATATGGGAATAGAATCTAAAAAAATAGGTGAATATGTGCGTATGTATGACTGATCCACTTTGCCATACAGCAGAAACTAATACAGCACTGTAAATCAACTATGGGCTTCCCTGGTGGCTTAGCGGTAAAGAATCTGCCTGCAGTGCAGGAGACTTGCAGCAGATGTGGGTTCTATCCCCGGGTAAGGAGGATCCCTGGAGGAGGAATGTTAACCCACTCCAATATTCTTGCCTGGAAAATCCACTGACAGAGGAGCCTGGCAGGCTACGGTCCATGGGGTTGCAAAGGAGTCAGACACAACTCAACAACTCCACAACAAACAACAAAATCAACTATACTCTAATAAAAATAAATTTAAAAAATAAAAGGAAAAAACGAGAGGAAAAGAAAAGCTAAAATCAAAAATGGCAGAAGGAAATCATAAAGATTAGAGTAGGGATAAATGAAATAAAGAATGGATATGCAATAGAAATAAAATGAAAGTTGGTTATTCAGAAAGATTACAAAAATCAACAAACCTTTGGCTAGACTGAAGGCAAAAAAGAGAGAAGATTCCAATGACTATGAAATGAAAGTGGAGCTATTACTGTTCATTCTATAGAAACAGAAAATAGTTCATAAGAGAGCACTATGAATAATTGTACACCAAAAAAAATGAAAACAGATGAAATGGACAAATTACTAGAAATACAAAACCTACTGATCAAATCATGAGGAAGTAGAAAATCTGCATAAACCCATAACTAATAAAGAGATTGAAAGTGAAAGTCGCTCAGTCATATTCATGAAATTCTCCAGGCCAGAATACTGGAGTAGGTAGCCTTTCCCTTCTCCAGGGGATCTTCCCAACAAAGGGATCGAACCCAGATCCCCCACATTGCAGGCAGATTCTTTACCAGCTGAGCCACAAGGGAAGCCAAGGAGACTGAATTAGCAATCAAAACCTCTTGACAAAGAAATGCCCTGGACCTGATGGATTCACTGGTGAATTCTTCCAGACATTTAAAGAACTAATAGCAATCTTCAACTATTCCAGAATATTGAAGAAGAGGGGACACTTCCAAACTCATGCTATGAGGCCACTATTACCCTGATGCCAAAGGCAAACAAGGACTCCACAAAAAAGAAAAAAACCTACAGACCAGAATCCTTTATGAACAGTGATGTAAAAATCCTCAACAGTATACCAGGAGCGTTCAGCAGCATATTAAAAGGATAAACATTACAACCAAGCAGGATTAATTCTTAGAATGAAATGACAGTTCCATGTATGAAAACTGATCAATACAATACATCATATTCAAAGAAACCCCATACGATCATCTCAATAGATGCAGAAAAAGCACTGACAAAACTCAATACCCTCTTGTGATAAAAACACTCAGCAAACTAGAAACAGATGGAAACTAAAAGAAACAAAAGCCATAAAGAGGCTTTTACAAACTGAGGAAGAAAACTCAAAGCTAACATCATATTCAATGGTAAAAGACTGAAAGTTTTTTCCCTGAGATCAGGAAAAAGGGAAAAACGTCTCTTCTTACCACTTCTATTCAACATAGTACTACTGCAGGTCCTAGCCAGAGCAATTAGGTAAGAAAAAGAAATAAAAAATATCCAAATTGGAAAGGAAGAAGTAAAATTATCTGTTTACAGATGATACAATCATATATAGAAAACTCTATAAAAATTCCACATACACAAAAACCTTGTTAAAACTAACAAATGAGTTCAGCAAAATTGCAAGCTACAAAGGCAACACTCAAAAATTAGCTGCATTTCTATACATGAACAATAAACCATCTGAAAAGGAAATGAAGAAAACAGGTCCATTTACAATAGCATAAAAAACAAATAAACAAAACTTAAGAATTAGCCAGGGAGGTAAAAAAGGCTTACAAGAAATAAAGATGACATAAATAAATGAAAAAGATATTTTATGTCAAGTGTCTTTGGAAAACTTTGGATTGGAAAACAATATTACTAAAATGTCAATAATATGCAAAGCAACTAACAAAATCAATGTAATCTCTATTAAAATACCAATGACATTTTTTACAGAAATAGAAAAGTCCACTCTAAAATTTACATGAATCTCAAGGGATCCCAAAAGCCAAAGCAATCTTGAAAAAAGACAAAGATGGAGGACTCATACTTCCCTATTTCAAAATTTACAACAAAGCTACAGTTACCAAAACGATACTGGCATAAAGACAGACATATAGACCAACAGAATAGAATAGAGAGCCCAGAAGTAAACCCTCAAACAAACGATCAAATTATTTTTGACAAGTGTGCCAAGACTACTCAACAGGGAAGGGGTAGGCTTGTCAACAAATGGTACCAGGATAACAGAATATCCACATGAAGAGTGAAGACCATTACCTAACACCATATAAAAAAATTAATGCAACCGATTTTTGTATGTTGACTTTGTATCCTACAATTTTGGCTAATCCACCCAAACTTGATTAAAGATTTAAACATAAGAGCTGAAACTTTAAAACTCTTAGAAGAAAACAGACCAAAAGCTTTAAGACATTGGATTTGGTGACAATTTCTCAGATGTAACATCAAAGATTTTGGAGCCCCAAAAAATAAAGTCTGACACTGTTTCCCCATCTATTTGCCATGAAGTGATGGGACTAGGTGCCATGATCTTCGTTTTCTGAATGTTGAGCTTTAAGCCAACTTTTTCACTCTCCTCTTTCACTTTCATCAAGAGGCTTTTTAGTTCCTCTTCACTTTCTGCCATAAGGGTGGTGTCATCTGCCTATCTGAGGTTATTGATATTTCTCCTGGCAATCTTGATTCCAGCTTGTGCTTCTTCCAGCCCAGTGTTTCTCATGATGTACTCTGCATATAAGTTCAATAAGCAGGGTGACAATATACAAACTTGATGTACTCCTTTTCCTATTTGGAACCAGTCTGTTGTTCCATGTCCAGTTCTAACTGTTGCTTCCTGACCTGCATATCACTGTAGATGGTGACTGCAGCCATGAAATTAAAAGATGCTTACTCCTTGGAAGGCAAGTTATGACCAACCTAGATAGCATATTCAAAAGCAGAGACATTACTTTGCCAACAAAGGTCCATCTAGTCAAGGCTATGGTTTTTCCTGTGGTCATGTATCGATGTGCGAGTTGGACTGTGAAGAAAGCTGGAGCACCGAAGAATTGATGCTTTTGAACTGTGGTGTTGGAGAAGACTCCTGAGAGTCCCTTGGACTGCAAGGAGATCCAACCAGTCCGTTCTAAAGGAGATTAGTCCTGGGTGTTCTTTGGAAGGAATGTTGCTAAAGCTGAAACTCCAGTACTTCGGCCACCTCGTGCGAAGAGCTGACTCATTGGAAAAAACCCTGATGCTGGGAGGGACTGGGGGCAGGAGGAAAAGGGGATGACAGAGGATGAGATGGCTGGATGGCATCACCGACTCGATGGACATGAGTTTGAGTGAACTTCAGGAGTTGGTGATGGACAGGGAGGCCTGGCGTGCTGAGATTCATGGGGTCGCAAAGAGTTGGAAACGACTGAGCGACTGAACCGAACTGAACTGGACATCTGAGATACAGGCAACAAAAGAAAGGAAAGAGAGATAAACTGGACTTCATCAAAATTAAGAACTTTTGTGAATCAAAGAATACTATCAAGAAAGTAGAAAAACAATCTGAAGAATGGGAAAAAACAGCTGCAGATGGTATATATGATGAGAGATTAATAACTAGCATATATAAAGAATTCCTAAAACTCAAAAAAAAAATCTGATTCAAATATGACAAAGGACTTAATACATCAAAGAAGATATATTAATGGCTAAAAGCATACGAAAAGATGCTCAGTATCACTAACCACTAGGGAAAAACAAATCAAAGCCACAATGAGACATCACTCCATACCCATTAGGCTGGCTACCATTCAAAACAAAACAAAAACAGGAAAAAAATAAGTGTTGGCAAAGATGCAGAGAAACTGGAACCCATGTGCACTGCTAGGGGGAATGTAAGATGGTAGAGCTTTTATGGGAAATACATGGCAGTTCCTCAAAAACATCAAAAACAGATTTACCATACAATCCAGAAATTCCACTTCTGGGTAAATACTCAAAAGAACTGAAAGCAGGGTTTTGAACAGATATTTGTACACTTATACTCAGAGCAGCATTATTCACAGCAGCTAAAACATGGAAGCAGCCCAATGCCCATCAACAGATAAATCGATAAGCAAAATGTGGCATATAAAGACAATGGATATTATTCAGTCTTAAAAAGGCAGGAAATCCTGACATGCTGCAATAAGGATGAACCTTGAGAACATTATGCTAAGTGAAATAAACAAGTCACAGAAAAAGAAATACTGTACACGTTTACTTACGTAAGGTACCTAGAAGTAGTCAAAATCATAGACATAAAGTAGAATGGTGGCAGTCAGAGGCTGGTGGAAAGGGAGGTCAGGAGTTACTGTTTAATAGGGATAGTTTGAGTTCTGCAAAATGAAGAGTGTATGAGATGTAAACGGTGGCAGGTGCATAACAAAATGTAAGCATTTAACATTGCAGAACTGTATACTTAAAAATGACTAAGAAAAAAATTTGCACAGAATTTTATGTGTATCTTACAAGTTAAAAAGTTGGAAACAATCCAATCCTTTACAACCTGGTTTGGAAACTTTTAGGACCCTCTTTAACCTATGATTTCCTTTAGTATGGGGGTCTTTTACTCCTCAATCCACTCTGTTAGTTATCTGATTGACCCTTTTTACCTGTATTCTCACATCTTTTGAGAAAATTTTCTCATATTAATTGTTTAATAATGTCTTCTCCTTCATTTTACTTTATTTAATGCCTAAAAAATTTGATCTTCCAATTTTTAAAATTTATTTTGTGGATATTTCCTCATCTTTAACTTCCAGTTTTTTATTTATCTTCTTTTTAAGTTCCAAGAACTCCTTCTTTTTTTATGTAGTATTTCTTTTCGATGAATCACCTTGCTGTTATTTCTTACATGCAGTATCTTATCTGTCTGAAGGCAGTCTAGTTCCCAAACTCCTTGCATTGTCTGCTTCCTTCTAGTTTCTCCTTGCTGTCAGCATGATCTCTCAGACTTCCTCTGGAGGCTTCCCTCAAACATCTGATGTTCTTTGACAGCTGATTTACACTTCATAGTAAGACACTAATAGGCTATTTGGAAGCTCTGTATGTGTGAACAGGCCTTGTCATCTGATGAGGTTCTTTCTGAAATGGCTGGAAGGGAACCTAGAAGTTTCAATTGGCAGTCTTTTCTCTTTATAGGCTAGTTCCTTGAGGGAAGAGCCCAGGAATAAGGGGAAAAAAGCTAGAAGCCTCACCATGCAGGGTGCAAACACTTATGTTTCCCTGCTTTTGTTAGGGAGCCACTCTCACCCTCTACTGTCTATGTCTAAGCTCCAGAGTCTTTCTGGCTCAATTTCTCCAGGGAATAATCCTCCTGTCTTCTGGCCGGGTGGGCTAACAGATTTTCATCTGTCAGAGCTGAATACTATCATTAAAAAGGAAAACAAACAAACAAAAAAAAACTTTGCCAATCTGGTAGAGAAAAAGCAAAACAACAAACAAACAAAAAACAGCCTTGTTTCAACCTGCATTTGTTAATTTACAAGTGAGGGTGAAAATTTTTCCAATCCTTTATTTGCATTTCAGATTTCTTCTACTTGTTTCCTTTGTATTGTTTCCCTATTGGGGTATTCATTTTTTTTTTCCCCTTTTAAAGCCAAGAGTTCCTTATATATGTTGGAAATGTGATTCTGTACCAAATATAGACTCCTTTTAAGTCTTTAAAAAAGGTTTTAGAGATGTTTCTCATTTTTGTAAAATCAAACCTATCCATGCTCTTTTCTGATTTCTGCTGTGGTATCGTGCTTAGAAAAGTCTCCTGATAACAATTTCATTGTATTTGCTTCCCTTAGATAATAAAGGCACAGAAGACACTGCTCCATTTTTACTTTAATTTCTAGTGACAGACACCATCTCTGCATTCAAAGTGACAGCACAGAGTCAAAGAGTATATGGTCACTCTGCTTTTATTTCCTATCTTCAATTAGCAAAGTCAGCTACAGCATGTGGGGACATTAGTAAGGCTATCCATTGGACAGGCTACGTCAATGGTTCTTAAGTGTGGTGTGGGGCCCCTAGGAGTTCCTGAGACCCTTTCAGGGGGTCCACAGGTCAAAACTATTTTCATAATAATACTCAGGTGTTATCTGCCTTTTCCTCATCCTCTCATAAGCATTGTTATGCAGCCGCCAAGTTGTATCTGACTTTTTGTGACCCTATGGACTGCAGTGCACCAGGCTCCCCTGTCCCTCACCATCTCCCGGAGTTTGCTCAAGTTCATGTCCATTGAATCAGTGATGCCATCCAACCGTCTCATCCTCTGTTGCCCCCTTCTCCTTCTCTCTCAATAAGCACACAGTGGGATTTTCCTGAGGTAATATGAGGTGGGATGATACCACTGCTCTGATGGTTAATGAAATGTGTACTTGTACACTTTCTTGCTTTCTAGAAGCTTGTAAGGTGGTAGCTTTCATAAACACAAGTTTTCAGAGATCACCTCAATTGATTCTCAGTGTACTATCCTTCGTTCTGCCTGCAAACTCATTATTGTCCAATACATAGTTATTTTGAAATCCATAAGTTTTTCTCATGGTTATACTGAAATATAAGTACATTTTGTGTCTTATTGTTAAATATTGATAGCTATAACCCACATAAACAAAAGCTCTTTGGGGCCCTCAATAATTTAAGAATGTAAACAGGCCCCGACATTAAAAAGTTTGAGAACTGCTGCGTTGGTGATACTGTGGTGACAAACAACCCCCAGATTCCAAAAGTTTATTTCTCCCTCACGCTACATGTCCATCTTGGGCCAGCTAGTTCTCTGCTTGGCAATGTCCTCAGGTCCCAGGTGGACAAAACAGACCCTTTGGAACCACCGCCAATCATGGAGGCAGAGGGAAGAGCATAAGACTCGGGCTCACCTGCCCTTTAAGTGCCCCAGCCTGAGCAGCACACACATCCCTTCCACTCACGCCATTGGCTAGAGCTGGTCATGTGACCGCACTTAACCACCAGGGGACTAGGAAGTGCAGCCCCTCCCTAGTTAAGAGCCAATAATGTTTGGTGTACAGCACATCTAACTAGTACAATGATATTTCATTCAATACTTTGAAGACTCGTTAGAGTATACAAGCAACAACTTAAGTGATACCTCAGACCTTCACTTTAAGAAAAGTAAAGCTGGACTTCCCTGGTGGTCCAATGGTTAAGAATATACCTGCTAATGCAGGGGACACAGGTTCAATCCCTGGTCCAGGAAGGTTCCACATGCCTCAGAGTAACTAAGCCTGTGAGCCACAACTACTGAGCCTGTGCATTCTAGAGCCCATGCTCAACAAGAGAAACCACTGCAATGAGAAGCCTGTACACCACAACTAGAGAGTAACCTCCCGCTTGTAACAACTAGAGAAAGCCTGCACAGCAACGAAGATCCATAAATAAATAAGTACAAATTAAAAAAAGTAAAACTACCAGGCTTTTTATTGCTGAAGCCTATAAATTTCAAGCTCAAACTTCCAGGCTATATCTATATTACTGTATCTCAGCAGCAAAACCTCCACAAACTATGTTCTTTTGGATTGTGGGAAGTCTGCCTAATTACCGCAATTGGAGATTCATGACTGCCCATATGCTCCACGACAATCTGATCGAAATAAACTGCATCAGCTAATAAAAGGCTGTAATTTTTTATGATACTTGGTGCTCACAGAATTTAAAGGAAAAGGCAGATTTCAGAGCTAATTAACAGCAAGACAGCATGGGTACTTTGTGCTGAGCGAGAGCCGCTTCACGAAGAGAAAGGGCGCTAGAATACGTGGTGTCGTTGAGTAGATTCTGATCACACTGAGAGACTAGCTTGTGTGAAGGTTCCTGCACAGTCTGCAGCTTCAGAAGACCAGAAAACTGCCCTCCGCATGGCCCTACCCTCTTCTGATGCCACTTTCCCTGCTCAGCACAGTCTTCTACTCTTTTTGTTTACTTATGGGGACATCTTTGGAGGCTCTGGAAATAAGTTCCTGCACATGGGGGTTCATCCACAAATAAAAGACCCTGACAATGTATATGGGACTTCCCAGGTGGCTCAATGGTAAAGAACCCACCTGTCAATGCAGGAGACACAGGAGGCGTGGGTTTGATCCCTGGGTCAGGAAGATCCCCTGGAGGAGAGCATGGCAGCCCACTCCGGAAAATCCCTATGGACAGAGGAGCCTTGAGGGTAAAGTTGAACACAAATGAATGACAGAATGCTACTAAGTAGGTGGACTCACCCTCAAGTGTGATACAGACTGTCCTAGCATTTCAAATAGAACAGGATTTCAAGAGAAACTAACCAATGCCTATGGTAAAAATTCAGCTCTATTTAACTGACAAAAGGAAAAAGAACTGTTAAAAAATAAATCTAATCCATCTGAAGCTTTCTACAAATACCATTACTGGTGCTAGTACAAAAGATGATAAATACGTAACCTTTTCTCATCGCAATAAAGAAACGTAAGAGAAAGATGATCAATATCTGCTGGATGAAAAAGGACAAGCCCTGCGAGGAAAGGTGTTCCTTCCTCTTCTCTCACGGCATCCAGTCTTGAACTGAGTCTCCACAGGTCTTGGCTTAAACCGGGGCCCCAGCTATGAATTTGCACTCATCCTCTGCTCCCTGACTTTAAGCAATTTTCCTAAAAGAAAGTTGAGATTTACCAAACTGAAAATTGTCAAAGTGCTTCCAATACATTCCTCTAGGATGACCTGCCACCAAAACTGCAACACGTTCCTCAATACAGGTGTCCCACAAAGTAAAATGCACCTGGACAAAGTGAGTATGGCATTAGCAAATATTTCGTCATTTCAAACCACCACGTTAACTGAATGTCAACTCTGCTCTAAGTACCCCAAGAGATACAGAAGAAGTACATCATCCCTGCCCTCAAAGAGATTATAAACTAAGTGCGTGTGTCCATTCCCTAAAACTCCCCACACATGGATTTAACTAAACAGTAACGAAGACACGGGACTTCCCTGATTGTCCAGTGGTTAAGACTTCGCCTTCCAACACAGAGGGTGCACGTTTGACCTCCAGTCAGGGAGCTAAGATCCCACATGCTTCACCCAAAAACACATTAAAACAGAAACGATATTGTAACAAATTCAATAAAGACTTTAAAAATGGTCCACATTAAAAAAAAAAAAAAGACTTAAGTTCAGCGCTGTCAGAATGGAAAGAAAACTTCATGGAGCCAGTAGTGTTGAAATAATGCAAAAGGTAGACTGAATTTGTTTCAGTATCGACAACAGGCTGGGGCATTTCAGGGGAAAAGAGTGCCCCGAGGAAACAGGTGAGACAGAACACTGACAAACTGGCCTTCTTAAAGGCAAAGAAGAAGGCAGGAAGTAGGCAAGAAATTAACGCAGACATCCACCCGCCTGCTCATTCACTTGGCAAACATCTGACAGGTATGTGTCATGCGCCCACAGTGCTAGGAACCCAATGGCGAGCCAGGCAACCACGGTGCCTGACCCCACATGGAGTCTGCTTTGCAGTGGAAGAAAACAGAACATCAGCACAAAGTGGGCAGAAAACATAGAAAACATCTAATTTGTAAGGGGCTTTAAAAACAGAGCCAAGAATTTGACCTTTACCCAATAAAAAATAGGACATGACAAAAGACTTCTGGCTAGAGAAACGTGATCAGTACTGTGTTAATATTAACTGGTACAGCTTGACTGAAACTGACAAAAGGTGAAAACAGAAAGACCTGAAGAAAATAGAAACGAGGGGGTCAAAGTCAGTTGGAGTGGAGAGGATTCATGGACTGAGTACCTGTGGGGAACCTGAAAAGGGACTCAATACTACTTGGAGAAGAAAAATCAAAGAGCATCCGAGGCTTTTCACTGGGATGCACAGGTGAGCATGAAACTGGGAGGCAGCCAGGCATAGGAGGCAAGTGATCCGAGCATGTAATCGTGATCCGAGCATGTAATCGTAACGGCCAGAAGGCAGAGATGCAGGGTCAGAGCAAAGCTAACAAAGTGCTATCACCAGTATTTCGTCCATTTGAATACTCATAAAATGCCTGGAGACTGGCGTTAGAACCCCCGTATTTCAGATTAAAACAGTGAATATCTAAAAGGTTAACTAAGTGGCTTGTCTGAGATGGAGAAATTTACCTGATTATGTATCCCTGACCCAAAAGCTGGCTAGAAATTGGAACTCGTGTAGCCTGGCTCAAACCAAACTTTGGTTGGCAGACATTTACAAGAAGGAGAGACAAACTACAGAGAGGGGACATTTATACTAACCTGTCAAAGGACTCATCCGAATTCTGTGAAGAACTCCTACAAATCAGTGAGAGCACTCCTTATTAACTTTTATGCTCATGATACTAATAAAAATATACTGGCATTTACTTTACATAATAATGTGCCCATTACTATGTTAAGCACTTACATGCATTCTCGATTAATTCTCCCAACAGCACTACAACAGTAAAATTATCCCCTGGATTTTATGGATGAAGAAACAGGTTCAGAGAGGTTAAGGAACTTAGCCCAGGTGGCTAGAAAGTCAAACTTGGACTAGACTTCAAAGGCTTTGCTCTTTAAGCCACTGACCTCTTCTGAAACTCCATCTTCACCTTTGGCCTTTTCAAATAATCATCAACACACTCACAGGTGCCTCACATGCCAGGTACAAGGTGAGTGATCCTAGCTGTCCCTCCCTAACGCCCACCTTTGTTGCGTATGGAGATCAGACGCACACATTCTATTTCTCATGATTTTGGAAGTCAGCTGCCTACCACCATTTTATTTAGGACCTTTCCATTTTCAGAAGGTGGGCTTCAGAGAGAAAAAATCAAATCATGAATGCATCAGAAAGGCTAAACAGGAGGTTGAGCAAACAATTCCAAGATTCTACAATTAGGAATAACCTTAGAAAACTTACATAGGTTCTCCTTAACACAGAAGGAAAAAACTTACAATTTACCCCCAAGATGGCATTGTAACTTCAAAAACAGGACTAGGGAATTGGTAAGAACAGGAACTCTAAATACTGGGGGGGAAAAAAAGGCAGGGCCTTTTTTCACCTTTAAGGTTTGTGGGGCTGAGGGGGGTCCCATCCTTCAGGACAAATCCCTTCCTGACAACAACATGTGAGAACTGGGCCAAAGGAGCAGAAATTCTGATTCTTGATTAAAGGTCATTCCAAGGGCTCAGGAGAGACTTTCCTACCACTGTACAACTCTGTCTTCATTTCTCTTCCTGGTTATGTCTGTATGTTTATTTGGTGCCTCTGAGACATAAGAGTGAATAAAAAGGCCAGCATCTGAGGGCCATGAGCTCAAGTTCCTTCCTGGGTCAAAACTCATGCTTCAGATCCTCTCTTGCATCAAGGGTTCGGCTTCTTTCCCCTACATGCCTGACCTTATACTGTCTGTGGTCCGTGCCCACCTGCTACATCCTGCCCACTCGATGCCCACATGATTCTTGTGGTTTGATGTCTGCTAGCATTTTACTACTGAGGAATGTTCTGGCCGCAGCAAACCCGGGTGGGAACACAGTGCACTCACTGCAGGCAGAAGTGGTTCCAAAAGCCCGAGAGCCAAGCAGCCCGCAGCCGTCAGATCACAAGAGCTTCCGCAAAGGAGCGTGACCCATACAACGCAGGGGCCACGGAAGCAGTAACATTCCCAGTGGTCTTTGTTTGTTTCTTTTGGACGGTGCCCCCTTTTAAACATTTCTTCTATTTTGTCTTCTCATCTCTGTTAGCTGTCTTAAATCCTCTCTTTGAACATGGTAGGGTGTAAATAAAATACTCGAGTGAAATTAAAACGAAAGTTTAATGAAAGTAAACTCTAAAATTCCATAGCCAAGCAAAACATGTGGCTTGTGTGTCCCATGGTTTCCTCTCCATTGTTTTACTGAACTCACAGCAAATAGAAAAGCTTACAACTGAATTCCCTTTAAGAAAAAAACAAAAGAGAAGAGAGAGGTAGTTTGGTCAATAATGTAGAACCAGAGCATTAAAATTTCAAGAACCAATTGTTTGAAATGCCCAAAGCAGAAAGGTAGTAACTAGCTTAAGGTTCATTAAAGAAAACAATTTCAAAATTCAGCCTCGCAGTGTTTGCTAATCACAGTATGAGGTGACACTGGAACTTGAGGGATACCCTAATGGCCCCCTCCTCACCTCAGGAAGACCCCCCAAAAGCTCCACCGGTCACCGTCCTGACCGCCAGCGCTGTCATGCTGTCGCTGGAGCAGAACCTCTGCCAGGCCCTGCCCTCTCTGCCTGGTCCCTTCAAAGATGACCGCTCACAACAACTTGATCTGTGGGTCCCACTCTGCTTCTAACCCAGACGCCGTCTCTTTAAATCACCCCATGGCTCTGCACCCCACTCCCAAGCTTAGCCCAGCTGCTGGGGACCACTCCTCCCGCCACCCAAGTCAAATGCATGACCTTGCGGGAAGAGTTCAGATAACTGTCTTCTGAAGAGAATAAACTTAGTAATTTGAACAGAAAGAAGAAAGCTTTGGGAATTTAGAACCTAATGCTTAGCATAAAATCTTAAATTATGCTTAGTACTATTTTTTTTTTATTACTACAACAGTAAACTGAGCCTGGATGAGACAGACCAAAGTCTTCTGTGTACATGGATGTCTTTTTAAAACATGCAAAACCTCATGTTTATCAAAATCCAAGAAGTAGTAACAATAAACATTATTAATCAAATACCTACTTATGCGTCAGGTACTTTATACATAGCCTCACGCTCCAATATACAACACCCTGGCTCAGAGCGAGTACTTCGTATTAATACATTTTTATCTGTTACCTACATTTCAAGAAAAGCTCCCAAAAAAACAGAGAGCAAAAAGGTTCAACGACTAGCTACCTAGAGGCACACACTTCCCGGGGTAAAACTGGAATTCGAACACAGGATGGTCTGGCTGCATATCAGTAAAGGAGACTCTGAGGTTGAATGACGTGTTCAAGGTCACCCTTGGGGGCCTGAGTGGCCTGAAAGCCCTGCTCTTAAGGACTATGCTCCTCTTCACTGACAGGCAGCCTTAGGAATGTGACCATTGGGCTAAGTCAGGTTTCTGGACAACCAAGGCTCACACTACTTGCTCAGCACAAGCGGGTTCGCTGTTGTGACTATCAGACTTTGAACCTAAGGCAGCAAATGGAAAACTCATTAAAGGAAACCTTTGTAGACTCACCTTCACATCCCTCATTAAGACTAATCACCTGCCCATCAGGTTAGATAAGTACCTCAGGGCTTTAGGTACCTACATGCGCCCTGGCTTACCACCCTTTTACATTCAATTTCTGTGGATGGCCCTGCCACCTTGGTTGGGGGTTAGGTGACTGTCCCCCAAGGTCAATCTTGGCTGTGACGGGTAGACCTTCCTCTTTTGCTCTAGCCTTTTCGTCTGCAGTCCAAACTCAGATTTTTCAGCCCCAACTCTGTGACTGTAACCTGCAGCCAGAGTAACCCAGACAACCAAAAACTGTGGAGAGGATGAGATGCCCTACACCAGGGAAGGAATGAAAATGCAGGGACTTTGGGAAAACTTTCCATTTAGGTGATGATTTTGCACTTCTAGTTTCATGGCTACTTTGGAAGGAAGGATGAAGATTCCAGAACACTGACCTCCATATGTGGGCTACAAGAAAAGACATTTCTACTTGAGTTTGTTTTTATTTAATGGCCGGTTTTTTTTTTTTTTTTTAACAAAAGTATCTACAACTTGAAAAGGAGATTGGCTCCTTTAAGGCTAAAATTGATTGGGACCAGAGATCTTACAACAGGTTATAAACGTTGCTGACTGACATACATAAAAATGAAACTCTTTCAACTACAACACTGGTTAAAGTAGGAGTTAAACTCAATTATTTAGGAATAAATTAGGTTTAAAATGTGTCAATTATAATGTCGATAAAAAGTATGTACATCAAGAAAATTTCACTAATTCTTCAGGAATCCTTTCTCCAAATAAATTTTGGAAAATCATCTCAGAAATCTCTGATCAGAGTTTGGGCCTCTGATGGTGCATCTGGCTAAGTAAACCAGAGATGCCAATCCAGTTTCAATATGCCTAGTTAATGATAAATTATTCCCTCCCCTCAATGTGTGGCAGGCAGATAACTGCTCCACTCTGCAGACAGACAATGAAGGAACACTAGAGAAAGGGAATTAGTAAAGATCATCGAAGTTTTATCTAGCTGCCTGCTTCACTCTCTGGGATACAATTTAAAGAGGGGATATTTTAAAGTTTAAACATGGCAAGGGAGATTCTTAAGCAGATTTCAGACATTTCTGTATTACTCCATTTGTTATCATCATGTATCATGCTTATAAATTTAAAACTTTATTAATTAGAGTTCCCTGGTTTGGGTTCAGCTTGCTTCCATCTGAGATTCTTGGCAGAAAGTCACGAACCTCCTGAACATGAGACTTCTGAAAACGCTCTGGGGTGCTGGTGGGAAGAGGACCTTGCCTCCTAGTTACACTTCAATGCCATCAAGCTGTAGACCCTGAAACATCAACGGGGTTATTACCTTCTTTTGACCACACATGTAAGATAAAGATTACTTCTATTTTCTTCTCTAATTCTTCAGCTAAATCATGGTCTTTCAACTTCGGGTTGATTTCTAATTTCACCAAAAAATCTTAGTTAAAATCAAGTCCAGAGATCACTCTCCGAGCTTCTTTTCTAATGGAACCTGGAAAATCACACCACAGAGGATGGTGTTCTATACTGAGTTTGTTAGCAGCAGCAACACAAAATGACTTAAGCCAGAGGACTTGTTTCACAGGACTTTCACCTACAGCCAGAAATGTGGGAGGTGACTTCACTGTTCCGGAGAAGTGACATTTCTAAAGAAATACTTCTTTGACTTTCACCCATCAGTCTAATAACAATGACAAGTCCCAACATTCTGGCAATTTCAAGGTATACCTCTGACAAATATTTACCTAGGACTTCAGCCAAGCTTATTACTCTAGACCTTTTTGATCATTTGCAGCCACCTAAGATTCCAGGCAATGGCACCCTACTCCAGTACTCTTGCCTGGAAAATCCCATGGACAGAGGAGCCTGGTAGGCTGCAGTCCATGGGGTCGCTAGGAGTCGGACACGACTGAGCGACTTCCCTTTCACTTTTCACTTTCATGCACTGGAGAAGGAAATGGCAACCCACTCCAGTGTTCTTGCCTGGAGAATCCCAGGGACGGGGGAGCCTGGTGGGCTGCCGTCTATGGGGTCGCACAGAGTAGGACACGACTGAAGCGACTTAGCAGGAGCAGCAGCAGCAAGATTCCAGGGGCTTTCTAGGTGGCGCTAGTGGTAAAGAACCCAACTGCCAAAGCAGATGTAGAAGTGGGTTTGATCTCTGGGTGGGGAAGATCCCCTGGAGGAGGGTATGGCAACCTACTCCAGTATTCTTGCCTGGAGAATCCCATGGATAGAGGAGTCTGGTGGGCTACGGCCCACAGGGTTGCAAAGAGTCGGACACGACTGAAGTGACTTGGCATGCAAGATTCAGTGAACAGGTATTAGTATCTTTCCCCAGGCAAACTATAAATGAGTGGTAAGAAAGGCTGATTTCAGAAAAGCTGTTTTCATTTACCACTTTACTTCTAAGAACTGGAGAAAAAGAATAACGAGCCAGACAGCTCCATTCAAAGGCAAAGAAACAGAGGCCAAAGAAGCCTCACCAATGACTCGTTCCAAGAATCTCTAGGTGACCCTATTGCAGCCTAACAAGATCTGAAATTCACCAAAATATTTCACTGGATGTTTCCACGGTAAATAGTGACTAACACATTTAAGGAATTCCCATGTGGAGTGCCCAAAGAGTCCAGCAGCTCTGGAGTCTGAGGAGTGGTAAGCCAGGCAGTACAGCACAGAGGTCAAGAACTGGGGCTTCAGAGTCAGACTGCCCAGGGGTGAATCTAGGCTCTTGCAATTCCTAGTGGTGTGGCTTTGGGCAAGTTACTTAATCTCTCTATACTTCAGTTTCCTCAGATATCAATCAAGAACTCTCTGAATGCCTACCTTAAAGGCTAATAAGGTAATTAAGTGCAATAACATAAAACAAAGTGTCCATTCAGCACTGTGGCCCTGCACAAAGTGAGCACTCACAGAACATTAGCTATTATTAACACCACGCAGACCTGAGCTCACTGACATAACAGCCTGATCAGTTTTGCCAAGGACAGCCAAATGAGGCTACTTCTGATCAATGGAAAATCTGAGCCAGAATCAGAGATCCTATGGCCGGGCTGGGAAGACCCTACCTAGCAGTTTAGAGAGAAAGAGTTCACTTCATGAACATGACCTGACCTTGGAAGCCTCTCTGCCCTTCACGCTGACCTCAAATGTACTTGCCAACAAGAAAGGAAATTTAATTGGAACCCCACTATGTTCAGGACACCATGTGAGGCTCTCTAGGTGTTATCTTTCAATCTGTGAGGAAACGAGAGATAAGCACTTGGCGTCTGGAAACCCGGATTGCAAGTGGTGGCGTCAACTCTTCTTCGCTTATTCCTGAGTTTATTCCTAACCTGGGCCTCCGAATGGAGGCTATTTGTCCAGGAGACTCTTTCTTCAATTTCTGGAAGCCGCTCAGGAAGAAGGAGGACACAAGACACGTGCCTCTGAGCCTGGACTCACTTCAGAGGCGGGATGTCCCCGTGGAAGACTTGGGGACCGGACAGACCCCTGGGGAGGTTCCCTGGTGGCTTTGACCTTGGCCCCTGGGACTCCGTTTCCCATCCTGCCGGCTGCGGTACGATGACACAGCCCCTCGGCCTAGGCGGGTGTGTGAGCCGAGTGTGGCAACTGGTCCTGGAGGACTTGGATTCCCCACTCCACCTTCACCTCGGGACCCCGTTTCCCCCTGGGGGCGCGGGGCCCTCTGGCTTTGCCTGGACACAGTGCAAGCGGCAAACCGGCCGCGGAGAGCTGGGAGAGAGGCCAGATAGGATACCCCCGGCGCAAGGGTCAGGGCGGTGGGGACAGTCTGGCCGGCCAGCGATCGCGCACGTCAGCCGGGGTCACGCGGCCTCCCCGCCAGGGTCCGGCCGCCCGAGGAGGGTACGGGGCGGTCGCTGCCAGCCCGGCCCCGCCTGAACGACCTGGCCCGGCCTCGGTCCGGACCGCGGCCCGCCGCAGGCCTCACCTCCCTGCGCACGTTCAGCAACGAGTAATAGTCTTCATTGTCCAGCTCCTCCTCGCTCAAGGCCGTCGCCATCTTCGCAACCTTTCACCCCGCCAAACCGGCAAGGCCGTGCTCAAGAGGGACTGACGGTCCGCGGCTCAGATAGCGCGGGCCGGCGAGGCTGCCCCACAGCGGCCCCTGGCGGCCTGGAGTCGCGCCGCCTCCGCGCAGCCCGGAAGGAGCGCCTGCGCCCTGCTCCCCGGCGCGGCCGAGGGCGGGCCCAGTCCCTCCACGTGTTGCCCGGGGACCTAAAGCCGAGCCTGGGGACCCTGGGGCTGTGCCTTGGCTAGAGACAGCGAGTTTGCGGTCACTTCCGGGGGTTGTCACGTCTGGACGCCGGGGAGACACACCTTTGCGACACCCTCTGTCTCCCCCGCGGGCGTCCAGTGTGGGGCACATCCGAATCCCAAATATAGCCTCAACAGGGCTACGTGGCCATCTCCCCACCTCCACCCTTACCCCGGTACCCCTCCGACGGGAGGCTACTGGAGGCCCCACATACTGATTTGTCTTTGCACAGGAAGCTTCCAGAATGGCATGTGTTCCTCCAGTGGTCTTTCACTTTTCTCTTGACAACTCTGCCCAGGGGACAGGCCCCCTCATTTTCATTTATTATTGTCGTATATTTGGGGCATCGGGCAGTTTTTCTGCTGCTTAAACGACGAGGCTATAGCCATTGTGAAAGTGAAAGTCGCTCAGTCGTGTCCGACTCTTTGCCACCCCAGGGACTATATAGTCCATCGAATTCTCCAGGCCAGAATACTGGAGTGGGTAACCTTTCTCTTCTCCAGGGTATCTTCCCAACCCAGGGATCGAACCGAGGTCCCCCGCATAGCCATTGGGTTTCCACTCTAATTGTTTCTGGCAGGCGTGTATATCTACTGACCCCACCCTGGAGCTGTTCTCTTGTAAATTTCTACCTTATGATTTAGCATTGGAGTCGAATTGATTTCAACCTTGTGCCTGTGGCATGGTGTGTTGTTGAAGATGTCTCTGCAATCATTTAAATAATTTAAATATCTTTTAAATGATCCAATTATCAAGAGAAAGTGGACAAGAGAATGCCCCTGGTCTTGTCACCTGTTTGGTTCATGCCGACTTGTACCAGTTCTTCGCTAATTCTCAGTAATGTTTGCTCCGTAACTAACTATTGATTTAGAATCATCCTTGCTGCCCTTCCTAAGCCGGTCTCCTGGGAAGCCCCAAACACCTGTCTGTGGATGTGAGAAGTTGATTTCTTTCTCTTCCTAATTTTTGACCAGATGTGCATCATCTGGGCTTATGTACAGTCCCTTGCAAGTTGCCCAGCCCTCTTAAGGCTCTCTTGGCATGAGTCACTTAGGTGTACTGAGACCGGTTATTCTGGAGTGTTGAGTCAGTCTGGAACAAACTGTCAGCCAGAGTTGTAAATTAAGACCTATTTCTTTATCTGTGTGAGATTTCCTCACAATAGCTTTCTTTCACACACACTCATATTCCATCAGCTAGTCCAGAAATGTTTTTGTTATGATCTTTCCTTTTTTCTCCGTTGCAGAGCAGTGATTAGGGCTAAACTGCACGCTGACATTTGCTGGTTTTTAAGAATGTCTTATCGAGAGGCTGGGGGGAAACTAGAATGTTGTGATATTCCTTTTTTCCTCCTGTTTGTAGACATTAATTGGGCTATAATGCTCAGTTGGGTAGAGGAGCTCTTTGCCATCTTTCCTCTGCTTTGGAAAACACTGCCTCTAGGAATTACACAAACGGAACACAGCATATGTCTCAGAACGCCCAGGTCGGCGTTGGTATGATTGAGAATGACCTGGTTTTTATCACCACTCAAACAAAATAAATAGTGACTCAGGGATGCTCTGTGCTTTTGTCCTCTCTTGGGCCCACGGTATTTTGTGTTACTTGGTTACTTGGAAAGTGATTGTGACAAATAAGAAATAAACTTAGATACACTACAGGCTCAAGAATATATTGACTTCGGAGATTGGCTCTCTTGTTTCTCTCCTCCAAAAACCATAATCTCTGATGGGCAAAATAATGAAAACTGAAAGATGTACAAATTTATAAGTTAACACACACATCCAACAAACTACTCATGCCAGAGCAAGTGACAGAACTCAGTCACATTAACTCACTGCCTTGCACTTTAGTTTTCCTTTGATTGGGTAAAGTCACAAAGCAATTTGTCACTTAGTTGCAAAGCCTAATATACCAATACTTATGTAATATGTTCCTATAACTGTATGAATATGTGTGTGTATTATTATATATGTATATAAAATTGAAATGGGGGAAGGGTAGAGGACATAACCTTTATTTTTTAATTTTTTAAAAGTCTTTCTTGAATTTGTTAGAATATTGCTTCTGTTTGTTTTATGTTCGGTTTCCTGGCCCCAAGGCATATGGGATCTTAGTGCCCCCATCAGAGATTGAACCCTCAACCCCTGAACTGGAAGGTGAAGTCTTAACCACTGAACCACCAGGGAAGGTCACACAACTTTTAAAAGAATGATTGCTGTTGGGGATATACCAAGATCTGGTCAGAACTGATTATATCCAAGATGGTGGAAGAGTCAACTTCCAGTGGAACTTGAGCCTCATTATATGCTCATTGTAATTCATTAGCTAAGTGACACACCCACAGGTGCCATGACAGATCGAACAGTGTTGGTTGCTCAGTCGTGTCGGACTTTTTGTGACCGCATGCACTGTGGCTCACCAGGCTCCCATGTCCATGGACTTTTCCAGTTGAGAATACTGGAGTGGGTAGCCATTCCCTTCTGTAGAGGATCTTCCTGACCCAGGTGGTGGCTCAATTCCTGGAAACCCCACCCCTTCCCCCAAATAGTTGGAATAATCCTCTCACTCATCAGTGACTAAGTCGTGTCTGACTCTGTGCAACCCCGTGGACAGTAACCTGCCAGGCTCCTCTGTCCATGGGACTCTCCAGGCAAGAATACTGGAGTGAGTTGCTGTGCCCTCCCCAGGGATCTTCCTGACCCAGGAATTGAACCACATCCACCTGCATTGGCAGGCAGATTCTTTACCACTGAGCCACCTGGGAAGCCAGCCCATTAAAAACTAACTACTGCATATTTGGGGGTCTCCCACCTTCTGAGAGCCGCCCACACTCTGTCTGTAGAGTGTGTTTCTCCCAGGCTCACTCTTGCCTTTTGAGACAGACTGCATTCTGTCTCCAGAACATGTCTCTCTCTAGATAAATCCACTTCTTACCTATCACTTTGCCTCTTGTTGAATTCCTTCTGCATGGAGACATAAAGAGCCTGAGCTTCATTAAGTCCTTACAGCAGGTATGTGATTTTAATAAAAAGACAGTGGGTTCCAGTCCCAAATCTGAGTTTTGACTGGATTCAAATCCCAACCTGAGTTGTGAGTTTTCATAACTGTTATTGAGTTCTCTCGTCTTAACAGTAACCATAAGGATAATTACCTCTACCATCATCATGTTCAGAGTGACCCCAGATCGTCTGGCTTCTCTGAGCCATCCAGGAAGTTTCTTTTATTTAAAGACTCGACCCCAGGCCTTGCATCTAGCATGTAGGATTAGGGTTGTGAGGTTAAGTATAGGATGCTCATTAAATCTGAATTTCAGGTAAACAATGAATACTTGTCAGTAGTATTGCACCGGGCATACACATATACTAAACAAATTGAGACCCTGAGGACTGAAGAATAGCAAGAAGAGATAAGAAAGCCTTCCTCTGCGATCAATGCAAAGAAATAGAGGAAAACAACAGAATGGGAAAGACTAGGGATCGCTTCAAGAAAATTAGAGATACCAAGGGAACATTTCATGCAAAGATGGGCTCGATAAAGGACAGAAATGGTATGGACCTAACAGAAGCAGAAGGTATTAAGAAGAGGTGGCAAGAACACACAGAACTGTACAAAAAAGATCTTCACGACCCAGATAATCACGATGGTGTGATCACTGACCTAGAGCCAGACGTCCTGGAATATGAAGTCAAGTGGGCCTTAGAAAGCATCACTATGAACAAAGCTAGTGGACGTGATGGAATTCCAGTTGAACTATTTCAAATCCTGAAAGATGATGCTGTGAAAGTGCTGCACTCAAATTTGGAAAACTCAGCAGTGGCCACAGGACTGGAAAAGGTCAGTTTTCATTCCAATCCCAAAGAAAGGCAATGCCAAAGAATGCTCAAACTACCACACAATTGCGCTCATCTCACACGCTAATAAAGTAATGCTCAAAATTCTCCAAGCCAGGCTTCAGCAATACGTGAACCGTGAACTTCCAGATGTTCAAGCTGGTTTTAGAAAAGGCAGAGGAACCAGAGACCAAATTGCCGACATCTGATGGATCATGGAAAAAGCAAGAGAGCTCCAGAAAAACATCTATTTCTGCTTTATTGACTATGCCAAAGCCTTTGACTGTGTGGATCACAATAAACTGTGGAAAATTCTGAAAGAGATGAAACACCAGACCACCTGACCTGCCTCTTGAGAAACCTATATGCAGGTCAGGAAGCAACAGTTAGAACTGGACATGGAATAGCAGACTGGTTCCAAATAGGAAAAGGAGTACGTCAAGGCTGTATATTGTCACACCGCTTATTTAACTTATATGCAGAGTACATCATGAGAAACACTGGGCTGGAAGAAGCACAAGCTGGAATCAAGATTACCGGAGAAATATCAATAACCTCAGATATGCAGATGACACCATCCTTATGGCAGAAAGTGAAGAGGAACTAAAGAGCCTCTTGATGAAAGTGAAAGAGGAGAGTGAAAAAGTTGGCTTAAAGCTCAACATTCAGAAAACGAAGATCATGGCATCTGGTCCCATCACTTCATGGGAAATAGATGGGGAAACAGTGGAAACAGTGTCAGTTTAAATAAAGTGGAAACTTTATTTTATGGGGGCTCCAAAATCACTGCAGATGGTGACTGCAGCCATGAAATTAAAAGACGCTTACTCCTTGGAAGGAAAATTATGACCAACCTAGATAGCATATTCAAAAGTAGAGACATTACTTTGCCAACAAAGGTTTGTCTAGTCAAGGCTATGGTTTTTCCTGTGGTCATGTATGGATGTGAGAGTTGGACTGTGAAGAAAGCTGAGTGCCGAAGAATTGATGCTTTTGCACTGTGGTGTTGGAGAAAACTCTTGAGAGTCCCTTGGACTGCAAGGAGATATAACCAGTCCATTCTGAAGGAGATCAGCCCTGGGATTTCTTTGGAAGGAATGATGCTAAAGCCCAAACTCCAGTACTTTGGCCACCTCATGCGAAGAGTTGACTCATTGGAAAAGACCCTGATGCTGGGAGGGATTGGGAGCAGGAGGACAAGGGGACGACAGAGGATGAGATGGATGGATGGCATCACCGACTCGATGGACATGAGTTTGAGTGAACTTCAGGAGTTGGTGATGGACAGGGAGGCCTGGCATGCTGAGATTCATGGGGTTGCAGAGTCGGACACGACTGAGCGACTGAACTGAACTGAGGACTGTAGCCTGCCAGGTTCCTCTGTCCATGGGATTTTCCTGGCAAGAATACTGAAGTAGGTTGCCATACTCTCATCCAGGGGATCTTTCTAACCCAGGGATTGAACCCATGACTCCTGAGTCTCCTGCAGTACAGGTGGATTTTTACTGTTGATCCACCAGGAAAGCCTATATACTAAACACAATTTATTGTTTATCTGAAATTCAAATTTAACTTATTCTGGCAACCTCAACTAGAAACACTATAATCCTTCCCCTTGATGCTAAAAGCTTAGCCTCCCTGTATACTGGGGCCAAATCAAATCTCAATGTTTTGGATGAAGTGGAAAAGAATAGCTTTATCACTTTGCCAGGCAAAGAGAGACACAGCAGGTTCTTGCTCTGGAAAATGATGTGTCTCAACCCAGGAGAGTTTGGTGAGGAGTTTAGGAGGAGATTGCTGACAGGATCAGGATGTGTGCAGGGTCTCAGGTGGTGGGTGTCCTAATCTTGATGAGCTTCTCTGGTCCCTTTCATCTTGCCTCCAGTGATTTCTTGGCTGCTCCTCTCCCTATTGGGCTTCCTAGATGGCACTAGTGGTAAAGAACCCGAGTGCCCATGTTGTTGTTCAGTCAGTAAGTTGTGACTCTTTGAGACCCTATGGACTGCAGCACTCCAGGCTTCTCTGTCCTTCACCATCTCTCAGAGTTTGCTCAGATTCATGTCAATTGAGTTGATGATGCCATCCAGCCATCTCATTCTCTGTCACTGCCTTCTCCTCCTGCCTTCAATCTTTCCCAGCATCAGGGGCTTTTCCAGTGAGTTGGCTCTTCACAGCAGGTGGCCAAACTAGGAGGCACAAGAGAAGATCTTCCTGGGTCAGGAAGATCCCCTGGAGATGGAAATGGTAACCAACTCCAGTATTCTTGCCCAGAGAATCCCATGGGCAGAGGAGCCTGGCAGGTTACAGTCCATGGGGTGGCAAAGAGTCAGACATGACTGAATGACTTAGCATGTACACCTCTCTTGATTAGCAGCTGTTTGAATCTGCCCTTTGGGATTCAAGGAAGGTCATGGCAGCTGGAATCTTGCCTACAAGAAACAGGGGACCTAAAAGGCCTCCAAGCCCAGGGGCCCCAGAGGGCCCCACTTGGTTTCACCCTTTTCCTGAGAGATGCTCTGGAGAGATGAGGTAAACAGTCTGAATCCACACTCCTATCTCTATAATTCAGAAGGTAAAAGTCACCTGTACTTTTTCGGTTATTCTCTTGTCACTGAGCCTGGATGGGGATGTTGTTGGCTTGTTTGCCAGCCATTCATAGTCAGCTTTCCGTTTCCCCTCGTGAGCTCTGATAACCTCGTTAAGAGGAGTTAAGGAGGAAAAAAAATCCTTAGCTGGGGAAAAGAAGGGAGAATCTGCGGGCACTCAAGAATTAAATTTTCTTGATGTTATCTTTTCCCTTAGCATTTAAGTGGCTTGTCATTTTCCTCTTTAGCCAAGATGATAATTGTAGGAGGGTTGAGTCAGGCAGAGGAAGAGCCATACCTGCTTGAATGAGATAGTGGCTGAGTGGCTGCAGAGCCTGACCCCAGAGGCAGCCTTGGTAGGGGTGGCAGGCGGTGCAGACAGATGGGACGCCTTGGAACTCTGCAGTTTTAGACCTCACCATCCCATCAAAGTATGCATCTCCAGGGACTTCACTGGTGGTCCAGGGGCTAAGACTCCACCCTTCCATTTCAGGGACTGGGGGTTCGATCCCTGGTCAGGGAACTAGGATCCACATGCCACAAACAAAGTGTTCGAATGCTGCAACTAAATATGCTGCATGCTGCAGCTAAGATCCGGTGCAGCCAAGTAAGTAATGAAATTTAAAATATATATATATATTTTAAAAGTATGCATCTTCAGGGCTTCCCAGGTGGCCTTAGTGGTAAAGAACCCACCTGCCAATGCAGGTAGACATAAGAGATGAAGGTTCAGTCCCTGGGCCGGGAAGATCCCCTGGAGGAGGGCGTGGCAGCACACTCCAGTATTCTTGCCCAGAGAATCCTATGGACAGAGGAGCCTGGCAGGCTACAGTCCATAGTGTCTCAAAGAGTCGGACACGACTAAAACAACTTAGCACGCATGCACAGGCATCTTCAAAGTCTCTGGTTCAGAGCTTCTGTATTGGGAACTCGGTGTTCTGTCTACAGTGTTATCCATTTGTTGTGCCTAGGGGAACTTCGGAGAAGGCAATGGCAACCCACTCCAGTGTTCTTGCCTGGAGAATCCCAGGGACGGGGGAGCCTGGTGGGCTGCCGTCTATGGGATTGCACAGAGTCGGACACGACTGAAGTGACTTAGCAGTAGCAGGGGAACTTACTGCTGTTCCCTGCTGTTTGCATCTTCAGGTCCTTGGTGCCTATGTGTTCATCTGTCCTAATCCATCAGTTCCCAGCTAGGGTTCCATTCCAATCTGTTTTCTCAGCTGCTTAGAGATATCATGGCTTCCCTGAGAACTCAGTTGGTAAAGAATCCTCCTGCAATGCGGGAGACCCTGATTTGACTCTTGGGTAGGGAAGATCTCCTGGAGAAGGGATAGGCTACCCACTCCAATATTCTTGGGCTTCCCTTGTGGCTCAGCTGGTAAAGAATCTGCCTGCAATGCAGGAGAACTGAGTTTGATCCTTGGGTTGGGAAGATCCCCTGGAGAAGGGAAAGGCTACCCACTGCAGTATTCTAGCCTGGAGAATTCCATGGACTGTACAGTCCATGGGGGTCACAAAGAGTTGGACGTGACTGAGCAACTTTCACTTTCACTTAGTGATATCATAATCTTTTGGCCTTTGACCCTGTCCACCACATCCATTCCCAATTCTGTTTGTCTCTCTTATCTACCTCTCCACCCACCTCCCAGGTTATTGAGGGTGGTCCAGGAAAGTCCTGGAAGATATAAATTTGGTGCTTACTGATGCTAAAATTTTGGCCTCTGTGCACTGGTGCTGAATCAAATCTCGGAAATAGTTTTGGGTGAAGTGAAAAAGTAGGGGAAAAAAAAGTAGGAAAGGCAACAAAGGTCTGTATAGTCAAAGCTGTGATTTTTCTAGTAATCATGTACCAATGTGAGACCTGGACCATAAAGAAGGCTGAGCACAAAAGAATTGGTGTTTTCGAACTGGAGTACTGGAGAAGACTCTTGAGAGTCCCTTAGACTGCAAGATCAAACCAGTCATTTCTAAAGGAAATAAACTCTGTACATTCATTGGAAGGACTGATGCTAAAGCTGAAGCTCCAGTACTTTGCCACCTGATGGGAAGAACTGACTCACTGGAAAAGACCCTGATGCTCGGAAAGATTGAAGGCAGGAGAAGGGGCCAACAGAAGACGAGATGGTTGTATGGCATCACTGACTCAATGGACATAAGTTTGAGCAAACTCTGGAAGATGGTAAAAGGAAAGGAAGCTTGGCATGCTGCAGTCCATGGGGTCACAAAGAGTCAGACATGACTTAGCGACTGAACAACAACAAGAAGGAAATAGTAGCTTTATTGCTTTGCCAGGCAAATGGAGACAGAGCAGGCTCCTGCCCTGAAAACTTGTGTGTCCTGACCCAGAGGGGTTTGGTGAGGAGTTTCATAGCAATGATTCAAGGGTAAGGTTGCTGATAAGATTAGGGTATGTGCAGAGCCTGCACTCCTTTAATTTGGTTAGAGGTGGTCTCTTGATGAGTTTCTCTGGTTCTGTTAATCTGGTGTTCTCTGAAATGAAAAATGAAAAAAAGTTTTAGTTCTGTAAAGAGCTTAAAGATATTGTTAAGTGTATCCCTTGAGGTGGAACCAGGACCCCACCCCCAGGCTGGATAGACTACCATTTCTTGGCTATTCCTCCCTTGACTGTGCATCCCTTCTCTGATTAGCAACTGTTGGAATCAGCCCTTTGGAACTCAGGGAAGGTCCTGGAGGCTGAACAGAAAGGCTCTCCATGCCCACGAGCCCCACAGGGTCCTGTTTGGTGTCATTATTTGACTTTAACTGGCCACCAGTGTCACTTAGCAGTCCTACTGTTGATGCTGTTCAGTTGCTAAGTCATGTCTGACTCTCTGTGACCCTGTGGACTGCACCATGCCAGACTTCCCTGTCCTTCACAGTCTCCTGGAGTTTGCTCAGATTCATGTCCATTGAGTCAGTGGTGCTGTCCAACAATCTCATCTTCAGGTACTCTTTTCTCCTCCTGCCTTCAATCTTTCCCAGCATCAGGGTCTTTTTCAGTGAGTTGGGCCTTCACATCAGGTGGCCAAAGTATTGGAGCTTCAGCTTTAGCATAAGTCCTTCCAAAAAAAAATAAAGGGTTGGTTCTCTTCAGGATTGGCTGGTTTGATCTCCTTGCTGTCCAGAGGACTCTTAAGAGTCTTCTCCAGCACTACAATTCAAAGCATCAATTCTTCAGCCTTCTTTATGGTCCAACTCTCACATCCATACATGACTACTGGAAAAAGCATAGCTTTGACTATATGGACTTTTGTCGGCAAAATGACATCTTTGCTTTTGAATATGCTGTCTATGTCTATGAGAGTCCCTTGGACAGCAAGGGAGAGCAAGTAAATCCTAAAGGAAATCAACCCTGAATATTCATTGGTAGGATTGATGTTGAAGTTGAAACTTCAATACTTTGGCCACCTGATGCGAAGAGCTGACTCATTGGAAAAAACCCTGATGTTGGGAAAGATTGAGAGCAAGAGGAGAAAGGGGTAACAGAGCATGAGACAGTTGGATGGCATCGTCGACTCAATGGACATGAGTTTGAGCAAATTCCAGGGATAGTGAAGGACAGGGAAGCCTGGCATGTTGCAGTGTTGGACATGACTGAGTGACTGAACAATAGCAACAATGTTTGTCATAGGTTTCTTTCCAAGGAACAACTGTCTTTTAATTTCCTGGCTGCAGTCACCATCCACAGTGATTTTGGAGCCCAAGAAAATAAAATCTGTCCTATTAAACTTACCTCTTATAACACCCTACACATTACCCCACAGTTCTATTCAGCTTATCTTTAAATTTGAGACAATATCCAGAAATGGGCATTGATCTTTCAGCAATTGGCAAGAGGGAAATGATTTGTTCTAGTGGAATTAACACTCCAATGAGTGGGGAAGGAGAGATGACAATAAACAAGAAAACTTCAGGTGCTAAGTAGTATAAAATAAAACACTGATGTGATAATGTAATATCTCACATGTTGGTCACGTGAGCTGGGTTGGTTATGAAAGATCTATCTGGGAATGTAAATTTGAACTGAATGACAGGGAAGATCCTGCTTTGCAAAGCCTAAAGGAAGAACCTTCTAGTGCAAAGTCTTGGAGACAAAAACAAGTCTGGTGTGCTCCAGGGACAGAGAGAGAGCCAGCAAGCATGCAGCTGGTGCAGGTAGGGGAGGGCAGTTGGAAGAGATGGAGAGGTTGTTAGTGGAGGAGGGGCTCATGGAGGGGAGGATGGTGGTCAAGAAATTAATTTTTATTCTGACCACAATGGCAAGCACTGAAAAATTTTAAGCAGGAAGGAATGTGTGTATTGTGTGCGTGCTCAGTTGCTTCAGTCATGTCGAACTCTTTGCGACCCCATGGACTATAGCCCGCCAGCTTCCTCTGTCCAGGGGATTCTCCAGGCAAGAATACTGGAGTGGTTTGCCATTTCCTTCTCCAGGGGATCTTCCCAAACCCAGGATCGAACCTGCGACTCTTGCATGTCATGCATTGGCAGGCAGATAGATTCTTTACCACTTGTGCTACCTGGGAAGCCCAGAAGAAACATGGTCTAGCTTTCCTCCCGCTAAAGATCAGGAGAGTTAGACTAGGTGAGAGGTTCCTGGAATGGAACATCCCCTCACCCCTACCCTGTTAAAATTTCTTGCAGTGTTCCTGTGAGGAAAGGATGGTGGCCTTGCACTTGGACTAAGTAATGGGATGGCCAGGCATAGAATGCACCTTGGGCTGCTTTCAGCAGGAACCGTTGATAGGTTGGGTCTGGGGTATGAAGGGGAAAGAGAGAAATAGGTGCTATGCCTGCATTTTTAAAATTTGCGGTATAATTGTTTTACGATGTGTTATTTTCTGCTGTGCAACAAAGTGTATCAGCTATATGTATACATATATCCCTTCCCTCCTTAAGCCTCCCTCCCACCCACTCTCATTCAACCCCTCTAGGTCGTCACAAAGCTCCCAGCTGAGCTTCCTGTTATGCCTTCATTTTGGCTTGAGCTATTGGGTAGTAAAGCCATGTATGGAGCTGAGGAAGATTAGGGAAGAGGCAGGCTTGGAAGGGGAGTGATCAAGTTCTATTTTGGGGGTGGAGGTCTTTGTTAGGTCTTCCTGTGGAGAGGACACCTTCTACTTCCTTTTCTGCTCTCTCTTTCATTTATGCAAACAGGCTCTCATCCCCATCATTTCCTTAAGATTCTCGTCTCAGAGATTCCTGTGGCCTCTTGAACCCAAATCCAAATGGACTATGTTGAACTGCCTTCTCTTTGGACTCTAGCCAGTATTTCAGTGTTGTTCACCTTCTTTATTGCAACGTTTCTGTCCTTGAATGTTTGATTTTTCCTCTCCCTTAGCTTCCATATTTCTCTGTCTTGATCTCCCTTTCCTCTTGCCCCCACCTGGAATTCAAGATCATTGTGTTCTGGATTCACAGATCTTTCAGCCTTATACCTTCTAATCTTCCTTCGTGGATCTTTGGTTCTAGCCAGAAAACAAATATTATTCAAGTTAAAAAAATATTGAACTTCTTTGCTTTTTGTGTTTTGCTTCATCTCTGAGCTTCCACTGGGGGGTCAATGACCCTCAGTCTAAAAAACGCTCTATGAAATTGCTTTGAATGTGGGTCTGCTGTTGAGAACTCCCTCAGCATTTGTCTCTATCTACATTGTTAATATTAAACCATGTTTTCTCAGGGTAGAGAAGTGTAGTTAGACATTTATTTTGTTTTCCAGCACTTTCAGTTCAGTTCAGCTGCTCAGTCATGCCCAACTCATTGCGACCCCATGGACTGTAGCACACCAGGCTTCCCTGTCCATCACCAACACTTTGACGATATCAATTCACTTCTTTTAGGTTTCTGCTAATGCTGTTGTGAAGTGTTAATTTTTTCTCTTTGGGGGACTTCGATTAGACCTTCTCAGTGTAGTATCTCTTTTCTGCATTATTTTTTTTTAAGTTAAAAAATTATTTATTTATTTGGCTGTGCCAGATCTTGGTTGTGGTATGCAAGATCTTTGATCTTCATTGCTGTATTCAGGATCTTTATTGTGGCATGCGAACTCTTAGCTGTGGCATGTGGGATCTCAGTTCTCTGACCAGCGATCGAACCTCAGCACCCTGCATTGGAAGCATGGAGTTATAGCCACTGGACCACCAGGAAAGTCCCTGTCTTATTTTTTTTTTTTTTATCTCTATGACTTCTTTGTGGACCCTCTGACCAATCTTCCACTTCACTAATTCTTTCATTTCCTTAAAAAAATTTTATTAAATATAGTTTATGTCCACTATAATGCATGTATTGTTAAAAAATTATAGTTGATTTATAATGTGTTAATGTCAGGTGTAAACCAAAGTGATTCAGTTATATTACCTATTCTTTTTCAGATTCTTTTCCCTTATAGATTATTACAAAATATTGAGTATAGTTCCCTGTGCTATACAGTAGATCCTTGTTGGCTATCTATTTTATATATAGTAGTGTTTATAAGGAGAAGGCAATGGCACCCCACTCCAGTACTCTTGCCTGGAAAATCCCATGGACAGAGGAACCTGGTGGGCTGCTGTCTATGGGGTCACACAGAGTCGGACATGACTGAAGTGACTTAGCAGCAGCAGCAGCAGTGTTTATAAGTTAGTCCCAAACTCATAATTTATCCCTTCCCCTCTTTTCTCCTTTAGTAACTATAAGTTTGTTTTCTATGTCTGTGGTCTATTTTTGTTTTATGTATAAGTTCATATGTATCATGTTTTTTTAGGTTCTACATATAAGTGATGTTGTATGATATTTGTCTTTCTTTGGCTTACTTCACTTAGATATTCTTTCAATTCAGTTCAGTTCAGTTCAGTCGCTCAGTTGTGTCCGACTCTTTGCGACCCCATGAATCGCAGCACGCCAGGCCTCCCTGTCCATCACCAACTCCCGGAGTTCACTCAGACTCACATCCATCGAGTCGGTGATGCCATCCAGCCATCTCATCCTCTGTCGTCCCCTTCTCCTCCTGCTCCCAATCCCTCCCAGCATCAGAGTCTTTTCCAATGAGTCAACTCTTCGCATGATATTCTTTAGCTCTATCCGTGTTCCTGCAAATGTAATGTATATATTTAAAGTGAACAATTTTACGAGTTTTGATCCATGTAAACACCCATGAATCCATGACTATAATTAAAGCAATGACCATTTTCGTCACCTCCCAAAGCTTCCTCGTGCCATTTTATAAGCTACCTCTCTCTTTGCTCCTATCCCCAGACAACCACAAATCCACTATCTGTCAATATAGGTTAGTTTGTGTTTTCTCAAATTTTATATATGAAATCATATAGTTTGCTCCAAAGTTATCATCCTGTATCTTCCCTATATTATCACAGCAAGAAGACCCTTTTCCTCTCTTCACTGTTGACACTCTTGTTTCTTGAATCCTGTTTCCTATTTCTTGTTTTATTCTATTCTTTTCATGGAAAAATATTCCTCCCAGTTTTTTATTTTTTTGAGAACTTGGATGCTCTTATCTTACCTTTATATTTGATGGCAGTTTGATAGTAGATAGTTTGGTGGAGGATAAAAGTTTGGTTGTAAAATTTTTTTCCTCAGAATTTTGAAAACATTGTTTTAGTATCTTTTGTTTCCAGTATTGCTAACTATAAGACTAATTCTATTCTAATTCCTGAGACTTTGTAAATCTCTTTTTTTCCCCCATTTGGAAACACTTTTTATTTCTGGTGTTCTGAAATTCTGTGATGATGTACCTTGTCTGGGACCTTAAAAAATTACTGTGCTATGCACTCAGTGGGCTCTTTTAACCAGGAAACTTTTTTTCAGCCACATGTTGTATCATGCAGGATCTTAGTTCCCTGACCAGGGATCAAACCCATACCCCCTTCAGTGGAAACATGGAGTCTTAACTATTGGACCACAAGTGAAGTCCCTAACCAGGTAACACCTGTCCATCATTTCTGGAAATTTTTATCTGATTATTTGATAACAATTCCATTGATTTTCTTGGTTTATTCTTCCTGGAACTTAGTGTTTTGTGAGGTTGGACCTCTTGGACTGATTCCCTCATTTTTTTTCCCATTTTTAATCTTCATTTTCCTTTTAAGTCTTTATTGGAGATATCAACAATATCTACCATCCTTTTTGTTGAGTTTTTAAAAATGTCTGTAACAGTATTTTCAGATGACAATTATATATATTACTGTCGGCAAGAATCCTTTAGAAGAAGTGGAGCAGCCCTCATAGTCAACAAAGGAGTCTGAAATGCAGTACTTGGGTGCAATCTCAAAAATGACAGAATGATCTCTGTTTATTTCCAAGGCAAACTATTCAATATCACAGTAATCCAAGTCTATGCCCCAACCACTAATGCCGAAGAAGCTGAAGTTGAATGCCTCTATGAAGATCTACAAGACCTTCTAGAACTAACACCAAAAAAAAAAAAATATCCTTGTCATCATAGGGGACTGGAATGCAAAGGTAGGAAGTCAGGAGATATCTGGAGTAACACGCAAGCTTGGCCTTAAAGCAGGGAAAAGGCTAACAGACTTTCACCAAGAGAATGCACTGGTAATAGTAAACACCCACTTCCAACAACGCAAGAGACAATGCTACACATGGGCATCACCAAAATCAGATTGATTATATTCTTTGCAGCCAAAGATGGAGAAGCTCTATACAGTCAGCAAAAACAAGATCGGGAGCTGACTGTGGCTCAGATCATGAACTCCTTATTGCAAAATTCAGACTTAAGCTGAAGAAAGTAGGGAAAACCACTAGACCATTCAGGTATGACCTAAATCAAATCCCTAACGATTATACAGTGGAAGTGACAAATAGATTTAAGGGATTAGATCTGATAGATGGAGTGCCTAAAGAACTATGGATGGAGATTCGAAACATTGTACAGGAAGTGATGATCAAAACCATCCCCAAGAAGAAGAAATGCAAAAAAGACAAAATGGTTGTCTGAGGAGGTTTTACAAATAGCTGTGAAAAGAAAAGAAGCAAAAGGCAAAGGAGAAAAGAAAAGATATATTTATGCAGAGTTCCAAAGAATAGCAAGGAGAGATAAGAAAAGTCTTCTTCAGTGATCAATGCAAAGAAATAGAGGAAAACAATAGAATGGAAAAGACTAGAGATCTCTTCAAGAAAATTAGAGATACCAAAGGAAAATTTCATGCAAAATAGGCACAATAAAGGACAGAAACAGTATGGACCTAACAGAATCAGAAGATATTAAGAAGCAGTGGCAAGAATACACAGAAGAACTATACAAAAAAGATCTTCATAACCCAGATAATCACGATGGTGTGATCACTCACCTAGAGCCAGACATCGTGCAAAGTCAAGTGGGCCTTAGAAAGCATCACTACAAACAAAGCTAGTGGAAGTGTTGGAATTCCAGCTGAGCTATTTCAAATTTTAAGAGATGCTGCTGTTAAAGAGCTGCACTCATTATGCCAGAAAATCTGGAAAACTCAGCAGTGGCCACAGGACTGGAAAAGGTCAGTTTTCATTCCAGTCCCAAAGAAAGGCAATGCTACTGCACAATTGCACTCATCTCACATGCTAGCAAAGTAATGCTCAAAATTCTCCAAGTGAGGTTTCACAGTATGTGAACTGTGAACTTCCAGATGTTCAAGCTGGTTTTAGAAAAGGAAGAGGAAGCAGAGATCAAATTGCCAACATCTGTTGGATCATTGAAAAAGCAACAGAATTTCAGAAAAACATCTGCTTCATTGACTACTCTAAAGCCTTTGACTCTGTGGATCACAACAAACTGTAGAAAATTCTTAAAGAGATGGGATTACCAGGCCACCTGACTTGCCTCCTGAGAAATCTGTATGCAGGTAAAGAACAACAGTTAGAACCAGACATGGAACAACAGGCTGGTTCCAAATTGGAAAAGGAATACGTCAAGGCTGTATATTGTCACCCTGCTTATTTAACTTATATGCAGAGTGTATCATGTGAAATGCCAGACTGAATGAAGCACAAGCTGGAATCAAGGTTGCAGGGAGAAATATTAATAACATCAGATATGCAGATGACACCACCCTTATGGCAGAAAGCGAAGAGGAACTGAAGAGCCTATTGATGAAAATGAAAGAGGAGAGTGAGAAAGCTGGCTTAAAGCTCAACATTCAGAAAACGAAGGTCACGGCATCTGGTCCAATCACTTCATGGGAAATAGATGGGGAAACAGTGGAAACAGTGTCAGACTTAATTGTTTTGGGCTCCAAAATCACTGCAGATGGTGACTGCAGCCATGAACTTCAAAGAAGTTTGCTCTTTGGAAGAAAAGTTATGACCAACCTAGACAGCTTATTAAAAAGCAGAGACATTACTTTGCCGACAAAGGTCCGTCTAGTCAAAGCTGTAGTTTTTCCAATAGTCATGTATGAATGTGAGAATTGGACTATAAAGGAAGATGAACACCAAAGGATTGGTGCTTTTGAACTGTGGTGTTGGAGAAGACTCTTGAGAGTCCCTTGGACTACAAGGAGATCAAACCAGTCAATCTTAAAGGAAATTAGTCCTGGATATTCATTGAAAGGACTGATGCTGAAATTCCAATACTTTGGCCACCTGATATGAAGAACTGACTCATTTGAAAGGACCCTGATGCTGGGAAAGATTGAAGGCAGGAGGATAAGGTGACGACAGAGGATGAGATGGTTGGATGGTATCACCGACTCAATGGACATGAGTTTGAGCAAACTCCAGGAGATGGTAATGGACAAGGAAGCCTGGCATACTGCAGTCCATGGGATCACAAACAGTTGGACACAACTGAGTGACTGAATGGACCCAACAGTAATTTTTTTTTCCACATTTCTTTCTTGTTCTCTAATATTTTCCTTTACAATAACTTTGTGGATGCAATTAGTTCTCTCCTCATATGTCTCAGGATATACCTAGTTTTATTCCACTCCCTTACTGTTTCTAGTCCTCCTAGTTATTTCTTTCCTGTTTTTTTTGGGGGGGGGGGAGGGTGGAGGGGAGAGTGCTTTTATTATAGCTCTGATGATCCTTGGCTGTCTATTGATGAGAGCTCCACATACATGTTCAAGGCTTGCCTTCTGGTGGGCCTGTTGAAGAGCTGTCAGATAAAGTCCCCCAGATGTTGATTCTGTAGTTCTTTTCTCTTAGGTGGATTGGTTTTCCCAGAGAGGAGTCTTCCTTTCTTCTGCCTGGGGTAGGTAAAAGCCCTGCAGAGGAAGGGGCCAGGAATAATATTTTAGTGCCTAGACATTTACAAAATTCCCATTTTTTTTAGTACAACATCTGGTATCTAGCTATGCTCTGGTATCTAGACTTTAGAGCCTTTTCTTACCAGATAATAAATCTCCAATAGGGATGGAGATGGAATCATTGCCGGCTGAGTACATTGGTGAGGAAATCTAGGGTATTTAACTATTGTTAATGTAAACTATCACCACCCCTGCCCAGCCTGCAGTTCCTGAACCACTCTGGATCCTGCAGCACAAACCAGCACACTTTCCAGTAGTCTTCCCATACCCCATGGGCATTTAGCAGAGTGGAGAAAGCTGCAGCCTGAGTCATTTCCAACAGCCCCTCCAGGTTGCATTTTCCAAAATTCTGTTGACATCTTTCCTCTGATGTCTTCTCCTCTCTCATTCATTTTGTCCACGTGCATTTGGACCTGTTTAATTCCTTTATCATCATTTTTTTGGGATTTCTGGAGGGAGCAAAGACAGACTTCGTGTTCTGTCAGTTTTCAATCTAAGTCCCTTTGTACCAAACAATGTTATGGTACTTCCCCATTTGGGGAAGGGCTTCCCTAACAGCTCAGTTGGTAAAGAATCTGCCTGCAATGCAGAAGACCCCAGTTTGATTCCTGGGTTGGGAAGATCCACTGGAGAAGGGATAGGCTACCCACTCCAGTATTCTTGGGCTTCCCTTGTGGCCCAGCTGGTAAAGAATCCACACGCAATGTAGGAGACCTGGGTCCGATCCTTGGGTTTGGGAGGATCCCCTGGTGAAGGGAAAGGCCACCCACTCCAGTATTCTGACCTGGGGAATTCCATGGAGTATATAGTCCATGGGGTCACAAAGAATCGGACACTGAGCGACTTTCACCTTCACTTTCAGGCTCTTCATGGTGGCATGAGTGCTTCTGCAGTTGTGGCCCTCAGGCTTTTCTGTAGTTGTTGCTGCAGGCTCTAGAGCAGGAAGGCTCAGTACTTGCAGTGCCCAGGCTCTCTATTGTGGTACACGAGCTGTGGAGTGTGGGCTCAGGAGTTGTGGCGTGTCAGCTTAGTTGCCCTGGGTCATGTGGGATTGAACCTGTATCCCCTGAATTGTAAGGTGGATTCTTTTTTAGCTATTGGGCCGCTAGGGAAGTCTCTGTAATTTCCTTGAAGCAAGTGTATTTTGTGTCTACATTTCCAACAGCATTGTGTGCTTGGCGTATAAGAAGTGCTTAAGACACAAGCATGTGTTTAACTTGTGCTAAAAGTAGGAGGAGAGGGGGAGCTGGAAACAAAAGATGATGGAGATGGAGAAGCATAGACAAGTTTTTACCCACTGAGAGAGTGACAGAGTTCAGATGGGAGTGCCAAGGACCCCCAGGAGCAGGACAATGCCAAGGAGAGCCCTCGGTCCCTCTGAATTGGGGCAGACCAGCCCTCTCCCTATCATCCCTGATCTCAGGAAGTTCATGCCTCTGCAATTTGGTTGCTGTCCATCTCCCTTTCCATCCAATGGGAATCCCAAGAAGAGACAGGCCAGGGAGTAGTTGTCACTGAGGGTGGTTGAGTTGAGTGGGCACCAGCCTTGACAAGAGTCAGGCTAGGCTTGGAGAAATGGCTCCTTTTAAATGTAATGCCAATTTCAAATAAAAACCTCTGGGTTTTTTTGTGCTTTTTTTTGGCTTGTTTTTTGGTTTCTTTGGTTTTAATTTGTTTTTACATTCCCCCCCAAATGGTAAGAAGTTTATTATCCAACAATACCAGCAGCCCAAAGTCAAGCAGTAATGAAAGTGGATAGTCCACCACTCCACTACATCAGCAAGGAGGGAAGCTCTTTCCATGTTGCCTCCTTCTGTTCTTGGGAATTGTGACTGCTTAGACTGGATGCTCTTATGGTACCTAGATGGCTGCTGAAGGTCAGTTTAGAAAAATTAGTATTGTTATGGTTATTCAGATAATCGTGTTTGATTCTTTGTGATCCCATGGACTGCAGCACACCAGGCTTAAATCATGTCTATTGAGTCAGTGATGCCATCCAACCATCTCGTCCTCTGTCGTCCCCTTCTCCTCCTGCCTTCAATTTTTCTCAGCATCAGAGTCTTTTCCAATGGCTCTTCACATCAAGTGGCCAAAGTATTGGAGTGTCTTCTCTTACAAAATTACCAGTTCTTGAAGGGAGGGGACTGGGGAGTTGTTGTTTTTTGGGTACAGAAGTTCAGTGTAGATAGATGGAAAGCGTTCTGGAGATGGGCTGCATAACAATGTGAATGTACTTAACACTACAAAAGGATACACTTATACCTGGTTAAGGTGGTAAATTGTATGTTATGTATATATTACCACAATTTTTAAATCTTTATGGAATCTTGACCTCTTAACTTTGGGTGGCTTTTGAATCCAGACGCCTTACTTCTTTATTTTTTTAATAACTTTATTTATTTCTTTATTTGGCTGTGCTGAGTCTTTGTTGCTGCACAAGCTTTTCTTTAGTTGCAGTGAGCAGGGGCTACTGTTTCGTTGCGGTGCACGGGCTTCTTATCGCAGTGGCTTCCCTTGTTGCAGAGCACAGGCTCTAGAGCACAGGCTCGGCAGTTGTGGCCTCCACGTTTAGTTGCCCCGTGGTATGTGAGATCTTCCTGGACCAGGGATCAAACTTGTGTCTCCTGCATTGGCAGACAGATTCTTTACCACTGAACTACCAGGGAAGCCCCAGAGGCCTTACTTCTAATCTCACTGTCACCTAGAAAGCGGAGCAGAAAGGCAGAAATGCTACCCATCTGTCAGGTACTGAAAGTTCTGGAACCCAGCAGAGAGTCCCCACTGCTTAAAGCCACACCTGACACGTGGTGAGAGCTTGTAGCCTGCATCTCTGAATGGGTTTTCAAGTTGAGGGAAGCATAGCTTCATCTGAAGGTAGCTGGTGGCTGAGGCCTTAGTTCCTCGGTGTTAAAGCTAAAGACACTTCTAGAAAGGCTGGAGCAGTTTTCCACCTTGGTGCTGAGAACATTTAGTGTCGTGGGTCTATCCTGTGCACCATGGCATGCTAAGTAGCATTCCAGCCTCCACCCGCTAGATGTCGGTGGTACCGTTCCCCAGCTGGGACAACCCAAAACGTCTCCAGACATTGCCAAAATCCCCCTGGGGGACACAGGCTGAGAACTGTTCGGCTAGAGGTGATGATGTTATTCACAAACTATAGAATCTCAGGGCCCATTTTTCATTGCTGACGTTGGCTTCTCCTACTGCAGCCAGTAGCAAAGAAAAATACTTACTCTCTTACGTCATGTATGGAATACTGACCGTGTGCCAGACATTGTGGCAACGAATTCACTATCTCATTGAGTCTTTTGGAAAACTTGCTGTTGTACTGGGTTGGCTAAAAAGTTCATTTGGGCTTTTCCATAAAATGTTACAGAAAAATCCGAATGACCTTTTTGCCAGCTTTGTAAGTATTGCTGTTGTTCAGTCGCTAAGTGGTGTCTGACTCTTTGCTACCCTATGAACTGCAGCATGCCAGGCTTCCCTGTCCTTCACTGTCTCCAGGAGTTTGCTCAAACTTGTGTCCATTGAGTCAGTATTGGTGGCTCAGACAGTAAAGAATTTGCCTGCAATGCAGGAGACGCAGGTTCGATCACTGGGTCAGGAAGATCTTCCAGAGAAGAGAATGGCAACCCACTCCAGTATTCTTGTCTGGCGAATTCCATGGACAGAGGAACTTGGTGGGCTGCAGTCCATGGGGTCGCCAAGAGTCGGACACAAGTAATCCTTTCATTAAGTATTAGCAGCCTCATTTTCAGATGAGGAAACTAGGTTGAGATCTGCTTTTTCCAGCTTGTGGAACTAGCACATTGTGAAACCAGGGTTCCACTGAAGGTCTGTCTCCTTTTATGACGGCCTTTACTTTTTGTTTTTCTTTTTCAGTTTAATTTATATAGTGATGTTTCAGATATGTGTGTGGGAAGTTGCCCACTCAAGAGCTCTGACTCTGAGATAAAGTCTCCATGAAATAGAGGGGGAGGGGTAAATTAGGAAATTGGGATTGACACATACATGCTACTATATATAAAACAGACAAACGACAAGGACCTACGGTATAGCACAGGGACGACTACTCAGTATTCTGTAAGGGCCTATACGGGAAAAATCTAAAGAAGAGTGGGCCAAGACCTCCCTGGTGGCCAAGTTGTTAAGAATCTACCTTGCAGTGTAGGGGACTCAGGTTCCATCCCTGGTTGGGGAAGCTAAGATCGCGCATGCCTTGGAGCAACTAAGCCTATGTCCTGCAACTCTTGAGCCCACACACTCTGGAGCCCGTGTGCCACAGCTAGAGAGTCTACACGCTGCCACAAAAATTCCTGTGGACTGCAACGAAGATCACTCACTATCTAATAAATAAATATTAAAAAAAAGAGGACTTCCCGTGATGGAGTGGTTAGGAATTTCCTTGCAATGCAGAGGGAGCTGGTTCAATCCCAGGCCCAGGAAGATTCCACATGCCACGGGGCACTACAGGGCAACTAAGCCTGTGTGCCACAACCACTGAAGCCTGCTCACCTGAGCTCGTGCTCCACGACAAGAGAAGCCACCACAGTGAGAAGCCTGTGCATGTCAACTAGAGAGTAGCCCCCACTTGCTGCAACTAGAGAAAGCCCCTGCACAGCAACAAAGACCCAGTGTACCCAAAAGCAAATACATAAATAAATTTTAAAAACAAAAAACAAACCAAAGTTTAAAAAAAGAGAATGGATATATGTCGATATGTAACTGATGCTGGGAAAGACTGAAGCAAAAGAAAAAGGGGATGGCAGAAGATGAGATGGTTGGATGGTATCACTGACTCAATGGATATGAATTTGAGCAAACTCTGGGAGATTACAGAGGAGAGGAGCCTGGGGGGCTTCAATCCATGGGATCACGAAGAGTCGGACACATGATAATTATTTTTTAAAAGTCTCTGAATTAGGAGATTCAGCACATTTCTGCATCTCTGGCAAGGCAGCTGGGAAACTGGCCCAGCAGCCGTCCCCTTTCCAGTTGTAATGATGCTAGACTGTCCCTTCACCAGCAGAGGGCAGACCTGTGGTCCCGATCGACAGAAGTGGGCAAAGCAAACTGTTCTTGAAGGTTTAGAACAGAGAGGGTAACGATTTCAGGAAAATGTTACTGTCATCACTTCCTTGTCCAGAGGTGGGGCCTTTTAAATAATTTTGTGGACAATATGTTTAATTATCCTATTCTTTTAAAAACGCACAACCTCCTTCCATAAAGAGAACTTGAAAATTTTTTTCTTGAGAACCCGAAGTTTGAAGACCGTCTTAACTTTGTTGTCCTATTTCTGACATTTCATTTTTAAAAGCAAATTTATTTTTGGCTGCGCTGGGTCTTCGTTGCTGCTTTCAGGCTTTCTCTAGTTTCGGAGAGTGGCAGCTACTCTCTCATTGAAATGCGTGGGCTTCTCATTGCAGTGGCTTCTCCTGTGGAGCATGGGCTTTAGGGCGTGTGGGCTCCGTAGACGCAGCACAAGGGCTCAGTTGCTCCATGGCATATGGGATCTTCCCAGACCAGGATCAAACCCACGTCCCCTGCACTGGCAGGCATAATCAATGGATCACCAGGCAGGTCCCGATGTTTCATTTTTAAGCTGATCTCAGTCTGTAACCGTGATAGGAGCAAAAACTGTATCTATTGTGAAATATTATTGAGAAGGAGAGGGTTTCCTCTGCATTTTCCTTTCTCTGGAGCTCCATGCCATGACTGCCGCGTGGGGCCATGTGTTCACATCCCCGCATGCTACCAAGGTAAGGTGCTGAATCCTTGCCTTGGTGATGGATGAAGTGAAGAGGGTAGTCACAGCTGTCTTTATTCACAGAGCAGAGAATCATCCACAGAACCTTCAGCCAAAATTCTGTCTAGGATGAAACTCTGATGTGTTTACTAAAATCATCCCTCTTACATGCCTACCTGCATGAAAATCCCAGGAAGGGTGAACAAAAAAGACAGGGTGTCTCCAAGAAATAGGCTTTCACCTGCTGCCTGGCCCTTCTGCCAGCTCCTTGTAACGTGTTCTGCGCCTGGCAGAGCGTATCCATCATGATAAACTATTGATACTGAGGCTTTTCCTCTTCTGTCCGTGTTACCCCTGGCCTTTTCTTTCTCTTTCTCTCTCTCTCTTTTTGGCTATGCCCCACATCGTGTGGGATTTTAGTTCCCCAACCAGGGATTGAACCTGCAGCCCCTGCATTGGAAGCATGGAGTCTTTTTTTTTTTTGGAAGCATGGAGTCTTAATCACCAGACAACCAGAGAAGTCCAAAGACCAGCATTTTCAAAGTCTCTTCTGAGCTGGAGTGGTGGAGGGCACTAAGTATGGGAGGTACTTCTCTCTGCTCTTACCAAATATGTCTGATTTTGAGTTTAAGTTTACTCCTAACAATGGACAATGGTCATTCGAGGAAATCCAAAGGATGTCACAGACTCTGTTTGCTTGATGAGAGGGAAGTTCCCACTCTGAGCAACAGTTTTCCTCCAGAAACAGCCCATCTATTTGATTCATGAGTTTCAGGTGATGGTAGAGCAATTAGTTCCTTGCAAACAATACAAAAGGACAAAAGTTTCAAGGTTTGGAATTGCCATGGCAACGCCTCAGCTTTCCTGTGATGGCAGGTCTCAGGGTGATAGAAAATGGTCTTGCGGTGCTCTGAAATTGGCCAAAGCCTCAGGACTCACGGCATCACCTCGTTGGTGCAGAGTGAATTTTTGCAGCTCCCAGGGCAGAGTCTCCTGTGATGGGGGATAATGGTCCCCCCAGATATACGTTCAGGTCGTAATCTTTGGAATCTGTGAATGCAAGCTCATTTGGGGAAAGGGTCTTTGCATATTTAAAAATCTCAAGTTGACATTCTCCTGGATTTTGATTGGGCCCTAAATCCAAAGACAGGCGTCCTTATAAGAAGGCAGAGGAGATTTGAGACACAGATGCAGGGAAGGCATTCACGTCAACACAGGGGCAGGGATTGGAGCAATGCTGCCAGAAGCCAGAGGGTGCCAGGAGACACCAGAAGTCGGCAGGGACCAAGAAGGATCCTGCCCTAGGCCTTCAGAGGAAGTGTGGTTCTGCTGACACTCCGATTTCAGGCTTCTGGCTTTCAGAACTGTGAAAGAATAGATGTCTGCTTTTGTTTGTTTGTTTATTTCTGGCTGTGCTGGGTCTTCATTGCTGCGTGGGCTTTTCTCTAGTTGCGGCATCTGGGGGCTACTCTCTAAATGCGGTGCGCGGGCTTCTCATTGCGGAGGCTTCCCTTGTCATGGAGCGCGGGCTCTAGAGCATGTGGACTTCCGCAGCTGTGGCTTCTGGACTCTGGTGCCATAGGCTTGGTAGTTGTGGCACATGGCCTTAGTTGCTCTGTGCCATGTGGGGTCTTCCCAGATCAGCGGTCGAACTAGTGTCTCCTGCGTTGTCAGGTGGGTTCTGTACCACTGGGCCCCCAGGGTAGCCCCACGTGTCTGCTTTTTAAGTCCTTCAGTTTGTGGCACTTTATATGGCAGTCACAGGAAACTGACACCACGGGTCCCTTCTACTCTCCCATCCCATGCCTCTCCTTATAGCGGAGAGCCATTGACTGAAGAACGTGTGGTTTTTCTTAAGAAAACAAAAATAAGGCAGTCTTGGACTTCCCCAATGGTACAGGGGATGGGAGTCCACCTGCCACTGCAGGGGCCAGGGGTTCGATCCATGGTCCAGGATGATTCCACCTGCGGAGGAGCAACCTAAGCCCGTGCACCACAACTCCCGAGCCCTCAAGCCCTGGAGCACGTGCTCTGCAACAAGAGAAGCCACGACAGTGAGAAGCCCGCACATGGCAGCTAGAGAAAGCCTGTGCATAGCCACAAAGACCTAGTGCAGCCAAAAGTAAATAAATCAATTAAAAAAATAAAAGCCGTTTTGGATGAACCACCCAGCCACCTAGATGATCAGAATCAGCTCAGGGGTCAGCAGGCTCTGCTTGGGCGGTGAGTTCTCATTCTGGGTGTCTTGAGAGCATCACTCACCCTAACAATAACTTTAGGTACCTGGAACTCCTCTTGGTTTTCTCCTGTCCTTCCCTTTACCAGAAGCTTATCTGAAAGCAAGTTTCATTGCTACTACTCCTTTCTCACTCTGGTCAGAATCCTCTTTTTGTAGCCTCATACATGGTTTCCATGGAAATGAGAGGTTGAGCTAGAACCATGCCAACGTGCATATAAACTTCAGAATTAAACAAGGGCTATTGTTTTTGCCTACCACGGGGTTTCACTCATTGTGAAGGTGTCAGAGGGGATTTCGGAATGCATGCCCTTAACTTCCTGCTTGTCTACCATATTCCAGCCCTAGGACCTAGTGAAGGAAGCATGGAGTGGCCTGGGAACACCCCAGATCTTCTCATCCCTCATTCTTCAGGCTTTCTTTTAGTTTTGGCATGTGCATGTAAATGTCAACAGGTGAAGTGAGATTTGCTGTAAATAAGCAGATGGTGGCCCCAGGGTAGGCTGTGGGAGAGAGGAGCGTTCTAGCAGGAGATGTCAGAGGCAGAGCCTTTACGAGTCGAAACTCATCCTTTGTCAGGGCATCAGAACCAGTGGGTGAAAGAAACAAGGGGACACAAGGCTATGTGCTTGTCCTTGTGACCCTTAGCACAGGGGCCCGGAGTTCACACCTGCTTCCAGCCAGTCCCAAAGGCACAGCCTTGGACATGCACAGATTTCTCCAGGATGGTTTAGTCATAGAGAGAAGCAGACTGTGACCAATCCTCTAAATGGCTCCCAGTAATGAGCTGAGTGTCTGGTGGGGCAGCCCGGGTGAGGATTCTGAGTCACTGCAGCTCTGCATATTCCCTTCACGGGAGATGCCACCTGGTAACTCTTACTTCAGTGTAGATGGGATGTAGGTGGGGTGTAGGTGGGGCGACCATATTATCACCCACACTGGAGCACTATTCAGAGTGGAAGGAGCCACTATTAATTATCCTAGGGCCATAAGCACAGTTGGAACTGTCCCTGGCAAAGAGGGTAACAGCTCTAGGAGGACTGTACTCAGCTCTGCCATAGATCTCAGTGTTAAAGTGCCCTCTGACTCCGGGCATGGACCTCTGCCTCTTTTGTTAGTTTTTATTTATATGTCTGTGCTGGGCCTTAGTCGTGGCATGCAGGACCTTTAGTTGTGGCATTTGAACTCTTAGTTGTGGCCCATGGAATCTAGCTCCCCAAACAGGGCTTGAATCCTGGCCCACTGCATTGGGAACACAGAGTCTTCGCCACTGGACCACCAGGGAAGTCGAATCTTCTTTTTTATATCTTCCGTATTCCTAACCAGTGCTGTCCAGTGGAGTTTTATGTGATGGGGATGTTCTGGGTCTGTGCTGTCCAATACAATAGCCACTAGTCACATATGTTTAGAGAGTACCTGAAATGTGGCTAAGGAATTGAAGTTTTATTTAATTTCAATTAATATAAAGGTAAATGACCATATGTGGCTTGAGGCTACTCTGTTGAATGACACAGACCTAGATGATTTCAGCCAGTGTGATGACTTTAAATATCACCTGTAGGGGACTTCCCTGGTGGTCCAGTGGCTAAGACTCTGAACTCCCAATGCAGGGGCGCAAGTTCGACCCCTCGACAGGGAGTTAGATCCCATATGCCACAACTAAGACCTGGCACAGCCAAATAAATGAATAAATATTAATAAATAAATAAACTCCATTGGTAAGCTCTGATTCACAAATTGGTGTAGCTGGTCTGACCTTTCTGCTAAAATCCAAACTGAAGATGTGGAGAAACTGGAACCCTGTGCATTGCATATAGTGATGTAAAATGGTGCAGCTGCAGTGCAAAATGGCAGGACAGCTCTTTGAAAACTGAGGCAGAATTACTGTACGGTTCAGTAACTCTACTTCCAAATATACGTCCAGAACTGACAACAGGAACTCACACAGATACTTGTCCACCCAAGTTCATAGCAGTGTTACTTGCAGTAACCAATGAGTGGAGGCAACCCAAGTGTCCATCAATGGATGAATGGAGAATTCAAATGTGATACCTACTCACACTGGAATATTATTCAGCTTTAAAAAGGAAGGGAATGTTGACATGCCTCAACGTGACGGAGCCTTGATGACATTATGCTAGGTGAAATGAGCCAGTCACAAAAGGACAAATACTATATGATTCCTCTTACATGAGATTCTAGACTAGTCCAACTCATAGAGACAAAGTATCAATAGAATGGTGATTGCCGGGGAGAAGAGGGTGGGGTAATAGGTATACCATATCAGCTGGAGAAGCTATAAAAGTACCAGAGATGGATGGTGCTGATGGTTGTACAACAATGAATGAACTAAATGACACAGAACTGTATGCTTTAAAATGGTTAAAGTGGTAAATTTTGTTATTTATATTTACTACATTAACAAACCTTAATCCTCTGATAATCCCTCCAAACACACTCCTTCTTCAGACTTCCCATCTCAATTTTTAAAAAAATAAAAAACCTTCAGATTAGCACATTAAAAAATTTTTTTTTTGAAAATTGTATTTATTTATTATTTTTGGCTGTGCTGGGTCTTTGTTGCTGGACAGGCTTTTCTCCAGTTGTGGCAAGGGGGGCTTACTCTCTAGTTGAGGTGCGCAGGCTTCTCATTGCTGTGGCTTCTCTTGTCGTGGAGCACAGGGGCTCTAGAGCGCAGGCTCAGTAGTCGTGGCACATGGGCTTAGTTGCTCTGAGGCACGCGGAATCTTCCTGGACCAGGGATGGAACCCATGTCTCCTGCATTGGCTGGCAAATTCTTTACCACTGAGCCACCAGGGAAGCCCACCCCCGCCCATCTCAATTAATACTGACTGTTTTTCCATTAGTCAAAGTCAAAGACTGATTCTCCGTTCAGCACATCAGTAAGTCTTCTTGGCGGTACCTTCAAATACGTGCATTTAGAATCTCACCACGTCTCACACCACCCAACACACTGGTCCACGTTCATCCCTCCGCACGTATCTCCACTGGCTTTTCACATCATTCGGAGTGATGGCATGCCTATACTCGGACCACAAACCCTGTATCATCTGTACCCTGAGGTTATCTCCCTGACTTCCCCTCCTACCACTCTCTCTGTTCCACAGGCCTCCTGATGTCCAGACACCTTGGGAATATCTCTGCCTCAGGGCTTTGGCCCCTGCCCTCCCCTCTGCCTACATGACCTCTGCCCAAATTTCCCTGGCTTGCCCCCATTTCTAAGACTTGCATCCACATTTCAGTGAGCCCTTCCTAGGCCACTCTGGAAAAATTTCAGCATCCTCCCAACACTTCCTACCTTCCTTGCCAGCTTTAGTTTTTTTGCATTCACAGGTAGCATTATTTACCATACTATGCTTGACCCTTGAAGAACTTGGGGTTTCAGGGTGCCAATCCTCCTCACAGTCAAAATCCACATGTGACTTATGGTTGGCCTTCTAATACACACGGTCTCTCTGTATCCCCACTTGGGAATCCGCAGATTTAGTCTACTGGGACTCCTGTGCGTCTGTACTATTAAAAAAATCTGCATGTAAGGGGACCCATGCAGTTTGAAACTGTGTTGCTGGAGGACCAACTGTATATATTTTATTTACCTCATATTTTTGGTCTTCCTTGCTGAAATAGATCATGTGTTTTGTTTGTTTGCTTGCTTGTTTTTGGTCAAGCTGCGTGGCTTGCGGAAACTTAGTTTCCTGACCAGGGATCAAACCCATGCGCCCTGCAGTAGAAGCATGGAGTCCTAACCACTGGACTGCCAGGGAATCCCCTGAAACACATGATGTTTAAGGCAGAGGTTTCAAATCATCGCGGTTGTCTGTTTTTCTCCCGGTGCTCAGATCAGTCCCGTACCTGATATATAGTTGGCACTCAATAAATAATCATTGAATAAATGAAAGAAAATCCAGATGTTTAGGGAGCTGCTTAGGATTCATATCTTCTAGGAAACCTTGATTGATGCATATCTAACCTAACCTCTTTGTATGCATTCAACCTACTGTGATGCTCAGTTGCTTAGTCATGTCTGACTCTTTGCAGCCCCGTGGACTATTGCTTACCAGGCTCCTCTGTGGGGATTTTCCAGGCAGGAATACTGGAGCGAGTTGCAATTTCCTCCTCCAGGGGAATCTTCCTGACCCAGGGATCCAACACGTGGCACCTTTATAAGCTTGGTTTTCATTTCATTTAAGCCAGTGATTCTCAACCAGGGTTAATTGTGCCCAGTCAGGGGTCTTTTTGGCAATATCTAGAGACAGCCTGTCACAAGGGTGGAGGAGTGTTCTGGCATCTCTAATTGGTAGGAGCAAGAGATCTTGCTAAACCTCCTCCAGTGCCCAGGACGACTCCCCACAGTGAAGAATTGCCCGGACAATATGTCATATATGCCAAGGTTGAGAAACCCTGATATAACCTAACCATGTTAGGAGTTATCTAGTCAGTACTTAGTAAGAGGTCAGTTCCTTGAGGGCTGTTACAGCTTAAATCGTGTCTTCTAAAGAAAAGACATGTTAAAGTCCTAAACACTAGTATCTTACAATATGCTCTTCTCTGGAAATGTGGAACGCCAGTGATTGCTGGAAGCCTCCAAAGCTGGACGAAGCCAGGAAGGATTCTCCTTGGGAGCCCTTAGGGAAGGCACAGCCCTGCCAACACCTTGATTTTGGAGTTCTAGCCTCCACCCAAATTTCTGTTGTTTTATTATTATTACTGTTGTTTTTTTTTTGGCTGTATTGACTCTTCCTTGTGGCATAGGCTTCTCTAGCTGTGGCATGAAAGTTTAGATGCTCTGGGCCTGTGGGATCCTAGTTCCCTGACCAGGGATCAAACTCGAGTCCCTTGCATTGGAAGGCAGATTCTTAACCACTGGGCCACTGGGGAAGTCCCTTGTTGTTTTGAGACATCCAGTTTTTGGTATTGTGTTAAGGCAGCCCTAGGAAACTACGACAAGGGCAGACCCAGTGCTAAACCCAAACCTGATCTGAGTGGGACAATCAAATTAGTTTCTTGGAAAAATGAGAGACTTCCAGGATGGAGTTGACATCCTACTGAGGAAGGAGAGACAAGATATTCAGTCTCTTGCATACTTATGGGTCACCTGACCAAGGGCACATGTATAAAAGCGTTCAAATCCACCAGCCACCAAAGCCTTTCTCGGGAAAATTACCCCAGCACAAACTTTTTTTTTTTTTGGCTAATATTAACTTTGGTTCTCTGTCAGACCCGTGGGTGTAAAAACAAGATCCCATAAATCCCACTGAGCTTGTAGTAGCTGCCACGTTGCTGTTCCGTTGCTCAGTTGTGTCTGACTCTTTGCGACCCCGTGGACTGTAGCCTGACAGGCTCCTCTCTGTCCATGGGATTCTCCAGGCAAGTATACTGGAAAGAAAGTGAAAGTGAAAGTTGCTCAGTCATGTCCGAGTCTTTGCGACCCCATGAACTATATAGTTCATGGAATTCTCCAGGCCAGAAAACTGGAGTAGGTAGCCTTTCCCTTCTCCAGGGGATCTTCCCAACCCAGGGATCGAACCCAGGTCTCAGATTCTTTACCAGCTGAGCTACTAGGGAAGCCCAAGAATTTTGGAGTGGGTAGTCTATCCCTTCTCCAGTGGATCTTCCTAACCCAGACATCAAACGGGGTCTCCTGTATTGCAGGTGGATTCTTTACCAGCTGAGCTATGAGGGAAGCCCTAAGGATACTGGAGTGGGTTGCTATTTCCTTCTCCAGAAGATCTTCTGGACCCAGGGATCAAATCCACTTCTTCTGCACTGGAGGCAGATTCTTCACCACTGAGCCACCAGAGAAGCCCAGCTGCCACATTATGCCCTGATGAAACTTCTGGCGGCTAAAGTTATGGCTCTTTACCCATGGGTGGGAGGGACTTTCTGAAGGGCACTGGCCCACCGTGGAGACACTTGTCATAAGGCGTTTTCTGAAGGCTTGTTGGTGCTAATGAAGGGTGAAGCTTTCTATATGATTATTTATTTTTAAAAAATGGGAATAATTTTTAAATAAACAAAGGTCTGGATTTAAGAGCTACTTACTGTCCCAGGACCAAGATGAATGGTGAATGGTAAGTTTTCATGAAGATCTTCTGTAGCCCGATTAGCCATGCTGGGATTCCAGAGAGATAATGTCTTTTCACATAGAAAACATCCTATTGATTTCCTGTTAGTATTATCCCGAAAATGTGCAGTGTAGCTATGGAGCAGAGACAATCTTCCATCAGTTGCTTTATGGGAAGAGAATGGTTATTGTATCTCTTCCCATAAAATATAATCTCTTTTTCTCTTCCAAAATCTACTCGTCCCTCTGGGAATTACCAGTTGTAATCTGTGGAAGTGAATTGATTTTTCTTTTCTTTTCTTCTGCATGTGCCAGTATTTTTATATTTGGCTTTTCTACATTTTCTCATTGTTCTCTGGAGTCTGGCTTTTTCAGATTGTTATTTGAGCTTGTCTAAAAATTCTTTCTGAAAAATCAGTCCCATTGAAACACATACAGGGTGGGGGTGCTAGCAACTGTGTGACTTGCTCAGAAGGGAGACGCCCCCCCTCCATCCTCCACTGGGGGCTGCTGTTTGCCTCGTTGGGATTCAGGGACCCTGAGAGGTTGTCTAGTGTATTCCAACAGGATGAAAATGCAAAACCCCAAGTCATCTAAGGAAGCAAGTGCTCTTTCAGCATCGAATCTGGGCATCTCTTCAGGATCAGTTAAGATGCGAGGGCAAAGTCCTTCATATTTAATTTATTATTATTATTTTTTTTTACTTTCTCGGCTGTGCTGGGTCTTAGGTGCAGCATGCAAGATCTTTTAGTTGCAGCATGTGGGATCTAGTTCCCTGAGCAGGGATCAAACCTGGGCCCCCTGCGTTTTGAATGAGAGTCTTAGCCACTAGACCACCAGGGAAGTCCCCAGCCCTTCAAATTTAAATATCATGCTCTGAGCAGCACATCCTAACCTGGTGAATTTGGCCCAGAAGCCCCCAGTAGTGCAGTCTTGTCCAGACTTTACAGATGGAGGTCTGCAAATGCTGGTTCCAGCGGCGAAGCCTGTACTTGGGTTCTTTCTTCACCTCTTTTTAAATGTAGCTGCTGCTACTGCTGCTAAGTCGCTTCAGTCGTGTCCAACTCTGTGTGACCCCATAGAGGGCAGCCCACCAGGCTCCCCCGTCCCTGGGATTCTCCAGGCAAGAACACTGAAGTGAGTTGCCATTTCCTTCTCCAATGCATGAAAGTGAAAAGTGAAAGGGAAGTCGCTCAGTCGTGTCCGACCCTTAGCGACCCCATGGACTGCAGCCTACCAGGCTCCTCCGTCCATGGGATTTTCCAGGCAAGAGTACTGGAGTGAGGTGCCATTGCCTTCTGCGTTTTAAAATGTAGACCCTCCCTCAACTCAGATTGTAAAAAATCTGCCTGCATTTTAGGAGACCTGGGTTCGATCCCTGGGTTGGGAAGATCCCCTGGCGAAGGGAATGGCAATGCACTCCAGTGTTCTTGCCTGGACAGTCCCATGGACAGAGCAGCCTAGTGGGCTACAGTCCATGGGGTTGCAAGGAGTCGGACATGATTGAGCTACTAACACTTTCGCTTTTTCACTCCCTTAGCTCTCCTATCTGAAATCCACCCTTGAGATGTGAGCCCTCCACAAGCCCCTGGCCACAGACGGAACTCCCATGGTATGCATGGACTGGACTGCACCTTCCGAGCCGGCGAGTAATTACAGTTGCTGTTTATTCCTTGCTTATTGCATGTGCACTATTTTATAGCTCTGCAGTGGGCTGTGTCTTCAGGCTTTTCTCTTTTCTAACTCTCTCCACTTTTGCACTATGCCTGGAGCCAACCAATTTATTTTTCCCTATTGCCAGATGAATTTTTTTAAAAGCCTAAAAATATGTATTCATCTATGTATGATATAAATATAAATCTCATTGTTATGGGCTGAAAGGTGTCCCTTCCAAATTTGTTTGGTGAAGTTTTAACTCCTGGTACCTAAGAATATGACTGCATTTAAACTGGGTCTTCAAAGAAGTAATCTAAAAAGAGGTCACTTGGGTGGGCCCTAATCCAATATGATTTGTGTCCCTAAGATGAGGAGATTAGGACACACACAGAGGGAAGACCATGTGAAGACACAGAGAGAAGATGGCTGTCTGTTAGCCAGGGGGAGAGGCTTCAGAAGAAAGCAACCTGCTTACATCCTGATCTTGAACTTCTAGCTTCTAGAAATGTGATTTAGAGATTTTCTTGGTGGTCCAGTGGTTAATTAAGACCACCTTCCAATGCAGGGGGTGCAGATTCGATACCTGGTCAGAAAGCTAAGACCCTACATGCCTCATGGCCCAAAACCCCAAACCATAAAACAGAAGCAATACTGTAACAAATTCAATGACGTCTTTAAAAATGGTCCACATAGGACTTCCCTGGTTGTACAGTGGATAAGAATCCACCTGCCAATATAGGGGACATGGGTTTGATCCCTGGTCAGGAAAGATCCTTCAAGCCTCGGAGCAACTAAGCCCCTGCTTGACAACTGCTGAAGCCCATGTGCCTAGAGCCTGTGCTCCACAGTAAGAGAAAGCACTGCAATGACAAGCCCATGCACCGCAATGAAGAGTAACCCCAGCTTGCCGCAACCAGGGAAAGTCCATGTGCAGCAATGAAGACCCAGTACAATCAAAGATAAAATAACCACAGTCCACATAAAGAGAAAATCTTAAAAAAAAATGTCTGTATTACAGGCCCCCTAGTCTGTGACTCTTTGTCATGGCAGCCCTGGCAAAGTGATATAATCAGTCACAAGACAAAGGTCAAATTTCTTAACTTAATGTTCAAGACCCGCTGTGTCCTTGTCCCACCCCACTTTCCAGTCTCTCTTCTACCTGTCCCGTCTCGGTCCTCCTGTTCCCCATCGGCTCCTAGGCTCCTGCCATCCCAGACTCCCTCCCACCCCTCCCCCTTCGCCTAAGCACATTGTCTTCCCAGGCAGTGCTCACCTCCCTCTCTAGCTGTACAGACCCACACCAGGGCCAAGCCAAGTCCAGCCCTTCCCCAAGGCTTCAGTGACACTCTATTAACTAGGAAAGAGGCGTGGAGGTTTACTGTGGATCATGCAGTGGTTTTCAAACTGTGCCCCCAGGACCCTCTCTAGGGGGCTTTGGTGTGTAATGGGGGATGACAACAAAGCCATAGAGGTCAGGCTCCCCTTAGCATCCACTAACCAGAGCTTTGGACTTTGTCCTGTGTGATTTGCTTGTCCTCCCATACATTATTCAAAAACTATTCTGTGGGGGTGAAAATGATGCCTGAGATCTCTGCTGAAAACCCTACCCAGGATGGAATGACAACAAAATGTCCAAAAAAGTCGTAGGAAGCTAATGGTCCTGCTCAGGAAACACTTAAGCAAACAAAGCCCGTAACGCTTTTTATCTAGATTTCCTAGAACTGTACTCATTGTGTGAGGTAAACTCAATTATCAAAACTCATTGACTCTGAAAATGTAGCTTCCATATACACTTCTGCCCGTTGCAATTCATCAGACAGGCAGCTGTGACACCGTTAATGCAATCATCGCTTGCTGTGTTATTAATCTGTTTTCTAAGTATGAGAGGAGGGCAGTTTGGATTCTCTGATACAGATGTGGACACTGGCCAGGTCACCTCTGGCCAGGGGTTTGCAGCACGATGACTTCATGAAGAAATCAATTTCTGTTCCCCTTGGCTGACCTTAGGGCCTTCTTTTCAGGCTTGCTTGTCTCCATTGTAATATAAAAATTAAATTTCAGTCTTTATGATTTATGCAGAGCTATTTGTTTCAGAAGTTTAATGGCACATCTTGCATGTTAGTGAGGTCCCAATGAGGCAGGGAGGGGGTGGGCTGTAATTATTTCTCTCTAAGCATTAAGCTAAGGCCCTTCTCCAAAGTTTAGACCAAATTTCCTTGGAGGTGCTTTTTTTTTCTTTCTTAAAATTTTTTTATTGAAGTATAGTTGATTTATAACTTGTTAATTTCTACTCAGCAAAGTGATTATATATATATGTATATATGTGCATTCTTTTTCATATTCTTTTCCACTCTGGTGTATCACAGGATATTGAATATAATTCCCTGTGCTATACAGTAGGATGGGCCTCCCTGGTGGCTCAGTGGTAAAGAATCCACTTGCAATCCCGGAGACTCAGGTCTGAGGGTTCAATCCCTGGGTCAAGAAGATTCCCTGGAAAAGGAAATGGCAACTCACTCACTCCAGTTTGCCTGGGAAATCCCACAGACAGAGGAGTTTGGCAGGCTACTGTCCATGGGGTCATAAGAGTCAGACACGACTTAGCGACTGAATCATCTCCACTTACAGTAGCGCCTTGTTGGGAGCTTGGGATAAGCAGATGCAAACTAGTATATATAGGATGCTTAAACAACAGGGTCCTTGGGCCCTTTTGCTCCGGAGACCTGGCCAGATTTCCCACCTGTAGGACTTAGTGCTTTCTTAAAGTAGCCTTTCAGTATAAAGCGTCAAGCTGTGAATTTGCAGTGGATTTATTGAATGACCATGAAATGAGTCATGAAAGAGTGGTTAGATACTTCCCAGAGAAATATACAAGTTTTCCCTCATTCTCTGCTCCCCTGAAACCCCACCCCACCAATAAACACACGGCTTTTGAGTCTCAAATCCCTGGACTTCTTCAGAGAAATGGACAATTCCTTTGGAATCAAGGTGAGGTTATTTACTCTGATGCAGATGGATGTTTGTTGATATGTGAACCCCTTCTTTTCTCTGAAGGTATAATTCCTTTTCTCATAAAATTTCATAACTGGGTTCATAAGTCAGTATCATCTACTCAGATTACTCTGTTTCATCAGTGATTCCTAGGCCATAGATTTCCTATGTTTCTGATCAGTTACCATGGATATGCTTTGGTTATCACAGTTCTTAGTAACCAGGAGCTGCACTTTTGTGGACTTCAGTCCATCCTCAGAGCCAACCTGTGCAGAGCTCTTAGGATCAACCTTGTTTGTTTGTTTTTAATTCTTTTTTCATGAGAGTGGAAGAATTATAGATACAGGGAAACAGTGGGGAGGAGGAGGGAAACTAATCCGCCATATGCTTGTTTATTATCAAACATTTGCCTCTCATCTTCCCTCGGAGCAAACATTTCGAATGTGGTTTAAGCTTCGGAGGCACTTCCCTCTGAGGTGGCTGAGTTTGGGAGACCATTTCCATCTCTGCCTTCCTCTCTTGATCATGCTCATCACAGCACAGCCTAATTATTTGTTTACCTGTCTGTCTTCTCCCTTCCCCCAATCTGGCTGTGATGTTCCTGAATGTGTATGTGTGTTACTCACTCAGTCGTGTCTGACTCTTTGTGACCCCGTGACTGTAGCCCTCCAGGCTACTCTGTCCTTGGAATTCTCCAGGCAAGAATAGTGGAATGGGTAGCCATTTCCTTCTCCAGGGAATCTTTCCAACTCAGGAATTGAACCCAGGTCTTCTGCATTGCAGGCAGAGTCTTTACTGTCTGAGCCACCAAGGAAGCCCATTGCTAATATGCCCAAAGGAGTATGGGGTACAAGGTTCTCAGTATGAATGAATGAATGGATGAATGAATGAATGGCTATTTTCTTGTATTCCTTATCTCTCATTCAGCTGACAAGTGCAGTTAGAAATCTAAGATCCCTTGCTTGAGACAGGGCTCCTCTGGTTGTAACACAAAAACACTCAAAGAATGGTGGTGGGAGAGGAAGGGGAGGGCTAGGCGCAGGCAAGGAGTCCAGGAAACGCTGGGTATGCAGACTCAGAAATTCCAGCAGCTAGAGGGCTGTTCTGATTCAGGGCTGCCCTGGTGATCAAACTGCTCACAGGAGCAGTCTGTACGTTTTACCCTGGCTACTGCCATTAACACAAGTCAGCTTCTCAAAGCCTCTCTGCTCCCCTCGCCTGCTTCTTACTCTTTACTCAACATGTTTTCTGTCCTCTAGAGGTTAAGCTTGTCCAGGTTTTCTTCTTCCTCATGACTTCAGGTGCGCAAGACCCGCTGTGGCCTCTTTGACTTCTTTCTACATTGCTATGTTTAAACTTCAACTTTGCATACTGACTGCCTTCTTCTCTCAGCCCTATAGTTTCTTTTTTTTTTTAATATTAAAATGTAGTTGATTCACAATGCTGTGTTAATTTCTGCTGTAAAGGAAAGTGATTCACTTATATATACATATATATATACATGTATAATATATATGTATATTATAATATGTATAATATAATATATATACATATATAATCTATATTCTTTTTCACATTCTCTTCCATTATGGTTTATCACAGCGTATTGCACATAGTTCCCTGTGCTATGCAGTAGGACCTTGTTGTCTATCCATTCTATATATACTAGTCTGCATCTGCTAATCCCAAACTCCTCATCCATCTCTCCCCCACCTGCCTCCTCCTTGGCAACAAGTCTGTTCTCTATGTCTGTGAATTTGTTCCTGTTTTGTAGATAAGTTCATTTGTGTCAAGATTCCACATGTAAACCATATCATGCAGCATTTGTCTTTCTCTTTCTGACTTACTTCACTTGGTATGATGATCTCTAGTTCCATCCATGTTGCTGCAAATGGTATTATTTTGTTCTGTTTTATTACTGAGTAGTATTCCATCGTCCGTATGTACCACACCATCTTTATCGATTCATCTGTTGGTGGACCAGTCGTTTTTTTTTTTGACCAGTCTTATAATTTCTTCTTCAAATGTTCAGAGCAACAATCCGGCCCAGTTCATCTTTCTCTGCATTGTACGGCCAACGGATTGGAGGTCCCCAGATCAGAATACTCATGGTCCAATCAGACGTAGCTGGAGGTCAATGCAATGTGCTAGAAAACATGGCTGCCCATGGCAGCTGTCACCAAGGGGTGTAGGCGCGGTCTCTGTAACACCCTGTACTGTGGAGTAGCCATGTGTGCAGGGGCTGGACCTCAGTTGGACCAGGAAAGGGCTGCTGAAGTCAACTGAGGTAATTTCACTTCTCTGACCCTTGCCAGGTCTTGGTCAAAGGACCCCAGGTTGGGCCAGCTCATAACATTCCTCTGTGCAAGGTTTGGTCCGGGGATGTGGGTTTATCAGTCAGACTGATATTTCACAGGGGAGATAAGCAGAGCACTGCTGGGCTGGAAAGGTCCTTGTTCTTAGGGGAGAGCCATGGAGGAAGGAGGTTTCTCTTCTTTGGGACATTGTGTTGCACAGTGGGGAGGTCCAGAGCTTATGCAGCCATCCTTGCTTCTGGCTGGAGGATGATATCACCACCCAAGTGAACAAACCCAGGGCAGGCCAGGGAAACATCCAGAGACCATGGCCCATGTAGGTCCTGAAGCCCACCCTCTCTCTTGACTGCTAGTCATGTGATCCAATACATTTCCTTATTGTGTAAGCCAGTTTGGGCTGTGTGTTTGTAATTTGCAGCTGCTTTACAGAGATGGAGGGGTAAGAGGGGAGAGGCCTTGGGCATGGAAAGCAGTGGGTTGCCGATGTTTCAGACGGTCAGTTCTGAATGTCAGCACGAGGAAGGCTGGTTTTACAGGTGGCCACCTAGGTCATCACACAGTGCTCTGAGCTTGGCTTGATGCTCCATGTTGCCATCCTGAGATTCCTAAAAATTTTTAAACAAGGGTTTGCATTTTTATCTTGCACAGATTTTATAGCTTGCCCCGGCAGGTGATATGATGTATGGTAAAGGACTTCTAAATCATAAACCACTATACATGGGACTTCCCTAGTGGTCCAGTGTGGTTAAGACCCTGCGCTTCCACTGCAGGAGGCATGGATTCAACCCCTGGCTAGGGAACTAAGATCCCACATGCCACATGGTGGACAAAATGATGTAATTTTGAAAAAAATTAAACTGTAAAGCACTATTCAAAGCATTAATTGTTATTTAAAAGCCTCTCATCTCCTCAGGGATAAAAGAGACTGTGTGGACCCCCTCTGTCTGGGGTTTTCCTGCCGGGAAATCTTCCATTCCCACAGTCCGACCATCTGACCTGACCCAGGGAACCTGCACAGATGGGAACCTGTAGGTGAGTTCAGACCTTCTGAGAGACAGGTGGAGAATCCACTGCTCACAGAAGTATACTATCTGTCTCTAGAAGTTTAGGGAAGTATGTGGCCAAAGTTAAACTTTTTGTTTAATTGTTAAATAAGCAAGCAAAGCAAACACATGCACGTGCGCACAAATACACACACACACACACACACACACACAGATTACCTTGTTTTTTATTTAATTTTTATTGTATATTGGACTATTGTGTTAATTTCAGGTGTACAGCAAAGTGATTCAGTTATACATATACACATATTTTTCTTTTTCAGATACTTTCCCAGTGTATATTATTACAGAATTATTACAGAGCAGAGTTCCCTGTGCTGTACAGTTGGCGTTTAGTTGCTAAGTCGTGTCCAACTCTTTTGCAGACCCCTGGATTGTAGCCCTCCAGGCTCTTCTGTCCATGGGGTTTCCCAGGCAAGAATACTGGAGTGGATTGTCATTTCCTTTTCTGGGCTATCTTCCCATTCCAGGGATCGAACTTGCGTCTCCTGCATTGGTAGGCTAGTTCTTTACCACTAAGCCACTAGGGAAGCCCGTGCCATACAGTAGGTCCTTGCTTTTTGAAACATTTTATTTATTTTTGGCTGTACTGGGTCTTCATTGCTGCTTGTGGGCTTTCTCAAGTTGCAGAGAGTGGGGGCTCCTCTCTAACTGCCGTGCCCAGGGGCTTCTCATTGTGGTGGCTTCTCTTGTTGCAAAGCACGAGCTCTAGAGCTTGGGCTCAGTAGCTGCAGTGCCCCAGTGCAGTTGTCCCATGTCATGTGGGACCAGGGATGGAGTCTGTGTGCCCTGCATTGGCAGCTGGATTCTTAACCACTGGACCGCCAGGGAAGTCCCAGTAGGTCCTTGTTGATTATCAGTCTTGTGTGTGTGTTCAATCCTCAAACTCCTAATATATCCCACTTCACATGGATTACTTCATTCGCCTGAATTAAATCCACTACCCTGTTTGCAGTCTTCCTCTGCTCTTCAGGGACCTGTCTTCAACCCGTGGGCCAAACTGTCCTACCTTTATCCCGCACATGTGTGTGCGTGTGTGTGTCTCAGGTGGAAAGAACGACTGTCTGGTTCAGCCTGTCCTTTCATCTTGCTAATGTTGTTACTGAGTGAGTGTTACTTTGGAGGTAATTAATGTGTCCCTTTTTGGTGCAAAAATATACCTTGTCCTGGGTCACATGACAAATGTAACCATAAAAAGTTTAAAATGCTATTATTTAAAATTTATTTTCTCATAAAAAAGGTTCCTGAAATGATCATAATTTGAATAACTTACTATATAGTTATAATACATTATACCCTGGCCTGGGGCCAGGTCTGGAAATCCTGGAGCCTCGCGAGATCGCTGTCAGAGTGAGAACTCTGCAGCCCAGAAGCCGTCGTCTCTGTTAGCAAGTCTGTTCCAGTTTGCATTAACCTGAAACTCCAGCTGCACAATGTCCATTTTATATTCTTGCCTCTTTGCTCCTAAAACAGCATATTTTGGGGATGTTACTGTGGAGATATAGAGGTTCTTAAAAAGTGGGCTTATCTCTTAGCTAAAGGAAATGCGTGATGTGGCTGGAATCCTCTGTCTAGCATCCCCTTTGTGCTTCACCAGTGATTCCAAATCTTTGCTTTGGGGACCCTCTTCCCCCAAGCTTGTCTGACCTCAGAATCACCTGGAGTGCTTGGGAGTGGGAAGTCTTGGTCATCATTTAGTGATGAACAGGGGTCCGAGAAACCTTCAGTGTTCCTAGCACAGGGTGAGGGTGGCAGCCATCACCTGACAAGGCTGCATCCTTGCTAATGACCACAGGAAAGCCTGGGGGTCCTTGCTGTGTACCAGCTAACAGATGCAGCTCACCTGGTGCCAGGCACTGTATGTTGTTCACGAATCTTTGCAACTGTCCTGTGGGAAAGTGTATTTGTTTCCTGTAACTGCTGGAACTGGTTACCACAAATTTAGTGACCCACTCCCCCCAAGCAACACAAAGGCGGCGCTACTGGTAAAGATCCTGCTTGCCAGTGCAGGGGAGGCAGATTTGATCCCTGGGTCAGGAAGATCCCCTGGAGGAGGGCATAGCAACCCACTCCAATATTCTTGCCTGGAGAATCCCATGGACAGAGGAGCCTGGAGGGCCATGGTCCGTAAGGTCTCAAAGAGTTGGACACGACTGAAGCGACTTAGCACACAAACAACACAAATTTATTTATCTTACAATTCTGGAGGAAATGGGTCATCTGGAGTTAAAACCAAGGTGTGGAAAGACTTGTTTCCTTCTGTTCCTTCCAAGGCTCTAGGGGAGAATCTGGTTCCTCACCTTTTCCGGCTTCTAGAGACGCCCGTAGTCCTTGGTCTGTAATCCCTTCCTCCCATAGCACCTTCAAATCTCTGTCTAACCTTTGCTTCATCCTCACATCCTCTTGCCTTGTTCTGATCTTCCTATCTCTCATTTTTTTTTTTAAATTAATTCTTGCCACACTGCACGACATGTGGGGGTCTTAGTTCCCTGAAGAACAGTCGAATCTGTGCTTCCTGCAGTAAAACCATGGGATCTCAACCACTGGACCACCATGAAAGTCCCCCTATCTCCCTCTTATAAACACTCTTGTGATTAATTGGGCCCACCCTATGCCCGTAATCTAGGAGAATCTCTAACCCAGGATATTTAATTTAATCACACCTGCAAAGACCCTTTGGCTACATAAAAGCACACAGTCTCAGGTTCTGGGGATAATGATATATACTTCTTTGGGGGTCATTATTCTGTCTACCATGGAAAGTACCATTATTCGTCCCACTTTACAAATAAGGAAATTAAGGATCAGAATGACTTATCCAAGGTCACACAGCTGGTGTGGAACATCTGGGACTTGGACCCCATCTGTCAATGTTTGGTGTATCTGACTCCCTGGCTTACACGTTTGGGTCAACATATACCCTTTCTGCCATGACTCACAGTCCACTAGTGGTGAGTGGGTCCCTGTAGCCCCCAAACTCACAAGGGGTCCTGGGCAGTGCCTATGCTGAGTCAAATTTACCCACGTGGTGGATTCAAAATCATGGGCTGTTGGCTTCCATGCTGAGCTGCATGGCAAAGCCAAGCTGAGAAATTGTCATATTGAGTGAAGTATGGTTTTGGAGGGCTCAAGCAAAACCTTGTGCACAGCAGGACCCAGAGACCCCACAGTGACTGAGCTAGACCTGCCTTTGAGTGTTTGAGTGTCTCCTGTGGAGGCACAGGTCAACAGTGGCCTGCTGCAGGGCCAGGGGCTCTGGCTGCAACAGACCTGGGACACGCAGCATGTGGCATAAACCCTCTTGGAGGAGGTTGCCATTAGTGCCACCATAGAACCACTGAGCAGAAGACCCACAAACTGCAGAATAATTATACCAAAGAAATTCTTGCACTGTTAAGAAAGTTCTAGGACCCACAACAGATTTCCCAACCTGGGGATCTGGCAAAGGGACTGAGAACTCCCAGGGTATTTGACTTTGGAGGCCAGTGGGATTTGATTACAGAACTTACACAGGACTAGGGAAACAGACTCCTGGAGGGCACAAACAAACTTTGTGTGCACCGGGAGCCAGGAGAAAGGAGCAGTGTCCCTATAAGAGACTGAGCCAGACTTGCCTGTGAGTGTCCAGGAGTCTCTGGCAGAGGCATGGGTCGACACTAGCCTGCTGTGGGGTCAGGAGCACTGAATACAACGGGGCATGCACAAGTCCTTTTGAAGGAGGTTGCCATTACCGCCATTACCCCTACCATAGTTTGGCCTCAGGCTAGACAACAGGGAGGGAACACAGCCCCGCCCATCAACAGGAAATTGGATTAAAAATTTACTGAGCATGGCCCCGCCCATAAGAACAAGACCCAGATTCCCCTGTCAGTCTCTCCCATCAGGAAGCTTCCACACTCCTCTTATCCTCATCCATCAGAGGGCAGACAGAATGAAAACCAGAATCACAGAAAACTAACCAAACTGATCACAGGGATCACAGCCTTGTCTAACTCAATGAAACTATGAGCCATGCTCTGTAGGGCCACCCAAGACGGACAGGTCATGGCAGAGAGTTCTGACAAAACATGGTCCGCTGGAGAAGGAAATGGCAAACCACTTCAGTTTTCTTGCTTTGAGAACTCCATGAACAGTCTGAAGAAGCAAAAAGATATGACACTGAAAGATGGACTCCCCAGGTCAGTAGGTGCCCAATATGCTAATGGAGAAGAGTGGAGAAATAACTCTAGAAAGAGTGAGGAAGAATGGATACATGTATATGTATGGCTGAGCCCCTTTGCAGTCCACCTGAAACTAACACAACACTGTTAATCATCTATATCCCAACACAAAGTAAGGAGTTAAAAAAAGAAAATGCTCTCCATCCTCCAAACCAGGAGCTTTCCACATCTGAGCTGCCTTTAGCCTCACCCACATCCCCATTCTTCTTTGCTCTGTGTGTCTGATGGGTTTCTGTCTCACTCCTGGTCATGGACCAGCAGCATCTGCCTACCAGGGCACTTGTTAGAGATGCAGAATCTCTGGCCCTACCCAGACCTGCTGAACCTGAAACTGCACTTGAACCAGATGTCAGGTGATGCATTTGCACCTTAAGGTGTGAGAAGCAGGGTCTGGAGGACTGAGCTCCATCTGGGCGGTTCGCCTTCTCTCCCGCCCCCTCTGCATGTGTCTGGGGCTCTGGCTCCAGCAGTTTGGGAGAAAGCATCGGGGAAATGTCTATGTTGCTCTTTCTGTCTTGGCTCCTGTGAGTTGGCACAAGAAGAGTCATTGTCTGGCAGGACTTGGTGAGCCCTGCAGCTGGTGGGGGCAGTGAGTCTGTGGCTGGCATGGCCAGGGGCCCCGCCAGTTCCTCCTGCTCCCGCCTCTCTCCTGGGCAGTGGCTGGCCAGCTGGCCAGTGCAGCGCTGGGCACCTGGTCCCTCCTCTGTGCACCAGCCTGGGGAGAGGTGAGGGCTGTGAAATGGCTTTGACCTTGGTGTTTGCTCTGGTTCTGCTTGCTCTGAGAGTGCTTCAACGTGTTGGCCTGGTACGTTCTGAGTGCTGTGGAGTTTTGGCAGAGTGGCCGATAAGTATTTTTAGTTCCTTCCTTCTTAATGTTTGCCAGAAAACCACAGTCATTACTCACAAGCAGGGCAAGCTTCCTCCCTCCCGGTCTCTAGGAGAGTTGGATTTGCCCTCAGATGCCCACTTAGGGCCCCTGCCTTGTCTCTGGAAACAGTATAACACTTACACCTACAACAAAGCACAGTGTGGGATTTTTAAACAGCATAAGTTCTAAAGCTTTCAAAAATCAAATTAGTTTTTGAATTGTGGATGGGACTGTATACTCTAGAGCTGCAGGATCCTTGCATGTCATTGGGTTCCCCCTGACCCCGATATGACAGTGGGCTCACAGGTCCCAAGGGTGGAAGGGACAGGCCTAAGAGGGACGATGCAGGAGGCATCTTGGGTTTGCCTGCCTGGGCCCCTGGGGTTTGGAGAAGTTGGTCTTTGGTGGGGAGTGACTGCTGAGAAAGTCCACCTGGCCACCTCCCTCCACCCCCTTGCTTTCCGGGTGGTACAGTGATAAAGAACCTGCCTACCAATGCAGGAGGTGCAAGAGACACAGGTTTGATCCCTGGGTTGGGAAGATCTCCTAGAGAAGGGAAAGGTTACCCACTCCAGTATTCTTGCCTGGAGAATTCCGTGGACAGAGGAGTCTGGCAGGTTACAGTCATGAGGTTGTGAAAAGTCAGACACGAGTGAGCACACACACTTCATGTAAAGGGTAAAATTGGCCATCTTAACAATTTTATGAGGATAGTTCACATTGTTGTGCAACCATCCCCACTGTCCTTCTCCAGAACTTTACCATCTTCCCAAACTCAACCCTGTTCCCTTAAACACTAACTCCCCATCCCTACCCCCACCCGTCTTTGGTAAACACCATCCTTTTACTGTCTCTATGGATTTGACTCCTCTAGGGGCCAGCAGGGCAAAGGCTAACAGAGTTTTGCCAAGAGAACACACTGGTCATAGCAAACACCCTTTTCCAGCAACACAAGAGACAACTCTACACATGGACATCCCTAGTTGGTCAATACCGAAATCAGATTGATTATATTCTTCGCAGCCAAAGAGAGAGAAGCTCTATACAGTTAGTAAAAACAAGACTGGGAGCTGACTGTGGCTCAGATTATCAGCTCCTTATTGCAAAATTCAGGCTTAAATTGAAGAAAGTAGGGAAGATCTAAATCAAATCCCTTATGATTATACAATGGAGGTAATGATTAGATTCAAGGAATTAGATCTGGTGAACAGAGTGCCTGAAGAACTATGAACGGAGATTTGTAACATTGTATAGGAAGTGGTGACCAAAACCACTCCAAAGAAAAAGAAATGCAAGAAGGCAAAGTATGAGGAGGCCTTACAAATAACTGAGAAAAGAAGAGAAGCAAAAGGCAAAGGAGAAAGGGAAAGATATTTCCATCTGAAAGCAGAGTTCCAGAGATTAGCAAGGAGAGAAAAGAAAGCTTTCTTAAGTGCACAATGTAAAGGAGCAGAGGAAAACTATAGCATGGGAAAGACTAGAGACCTCTTCAAGAGAACTGGAGATACCAAGGGAACAATCATGAAGGATGAGCACAATAAAAGACAAAAATGGTATGGACTTAACAAAAGCAGAAGAGATTAGGAAGAAGTGGCAAGAATACACAGAACTATACAAAAAAAAGTCTTAATCACCCTGTTAACCACAATGGTGTGGTCACTTACCTAGAGCCAGACATCCTGGAGTGTGAAGTCAAGTGGGCCTGAAGAAGCATTACTATAAACAAAGCTAGTGGAGGTGATGGAATTCCAGCTGAGCTACTTAAAATCCTAATGATGCTGTTAAATTGGTGCACTCACTATGTCAGCAAATTTGGAAAACTCAGTAATGGCCATAGGACTGGAAAAGATAGTTTTCATTCCAGTGTCAAAGAAAGACAATGCCAGAGTGTTCAAACTACCACACAATTATGCTCTTTTCACATGCTAACAAGGTAATGCTCAAAATCCTTCAAGTTAGGATTCAACAGTATGTGAACCGAGAACTTCCAGATGTACAAGCTGGATTTAGAAAAGGCAGAGGAACCAGAGATCAAATTGCCAACATCTGTTGGATCATAGACAGCAAGAGAGTTCCAGAAAAACATCTACATCTGCTTCATTGACTACACTAAAACCTTTGACTGTGTGGCTCACAACAAACTGTGGAAAATTCTTCAAGAGATGGAGAATTGTTCAAAATTCTTCAGGAAAATTCTTCTACTAGATCACCTTACCAGTCTCCTGAGAAAGCTGTATGTAGGTCAAGAAGGAAAAGTTAGAAATGAACATGGAACAATGGACTGGTTCTGTTGGATTTGGGAAAAGAGTATGTCAAGGCTTTATGTTGTCATACCGCTTATTTAACTTATATGCAGAGTATTATCATGTGAAATGCTGGGCTGTATGAAGCACAAGCTAGAGTCTAGATTGCTGGGAGAAAATCAACAACCTCAGATATGAAGATGATACCACTCACATGGCAGAAAGTGAAGAGGAGCTAAAGAGCCTCTTGATGAGGGTGAAAGAAGAGGGTGAAAAAGCTGGTTTGAAACTCAACATTTAAAAAACTAAGATCATGGCATCTGTCCCTTCACTTCATGGCAAATAGATGGGGAAAAAGTGACAGATTTAATTTTCTTGGGCTCCAGAATCACTGCAGATGAAGACTGCAGTCATGAAATTCAAAGAAGCTTTCTCTTTGGAAGAAAAGCTATGACAACCTTGTGTGAAAGTGTTAGTCTCACTCAGTCATGTCTGACTCTTTGTGACCCCATGGACTGGAACTCTCCAGGCTTCTCTGTCCATGGAATTCTCTAGGCAAGAATACTGGAGTGGGTTGCCATGACAAACTTAGTGTATTAAAAAGCAGAGACATCACTTTGCAGACAAAGGTCTTTATAGCCAAAGCTATGGTTTTTCTAGTAGTCATGTATGAATGTGAGAGTTGGACCATAAAAAAAGCTGAGCACCAAAGAATTGATGGTTTCAAACAGTTGTGCTGGAAAAGACTCTTGAGAATCCCCTGGAGTTTACATTTAAAGCAAGGAGATTGAACCAGTCAATCCTAAAGAAAATCAGCCTTTGATATTCATTGAAAGGAGTGATGCTGAAGCTCCAATACTTGGGCCACTTGATATGTAGAGCTGTCTCATTGGAAAGATCCTGATGCTGGGAAAGACTGAGGGCAGGAGGAGAAGGGGAGACAGAAGATGAAATGGTTGGATGGTATCACCGACTCAATGGACATGAGTTTGAGCAAACTCCGGGAGATGGTAAAGGACAGGGAATCATGGCGTGCTGCAGTCCATAGGGTGGCAAATGAGTCAGATAAGATTAGTGATTGAACAATAACAACAACAGGGACCTCATATGAATGGAATCCTGCAATATTTATCCTTTTGTGACTGGCATATTTCACTGGGAATAAGGTTTTTGAGGTTTATTCATGTTGCAACATCCTAAGCTTAAAAAAAAAAAATCACTCATGGAAAAAGAAAATTAAGAAAGAAAAGAAGGAACTTCCCTGGTAGTCTAGTGGTTAAGTCTCTGGGTTTCTGCTGCATGGGTGTGAGTTTGATCCCTCTTTGGGGAACTACAATCCCACATGCCATGTGGCTTGTCCAAATAATAGAAATTAAAAAAAAAAATCATTCACCTAATTGATAAAAGTAGTGCTAAATTGAAGCACAACTACATTTCTGTTTGTTTGTTTGTTTTAGGCAAGCAGTTTCTGATTAGTCCTAGCCTGTATCTGCTAAGGGCAGCATGTGCTTTCAAAAAAGCAATGGCAAACTAGGAGCTTGCCAAATACAGACCACCCTTGATCTGCCTTGTAGGAATGGTCTGGGGAAAGCTGGCTTGACACTGTCAGCCCAGGAAAGTGAAGTCTGCAAGATTAGGGCTTGCACATCCTCCCACAAATGCCAGGATGCCAATTACCTCTGCCAAGGGGAAAGTGCCTGCTTCGTCAGCATCTTCAGTTCTGGTTCCCTGTGTGGATCTTACATTTAATGGCAGTACCTTCCAGACCACAAGGGATGAGACTCCCTCCGAAAAACCTCACCATTGGTGGAAGGATAATGGCCCTAAGGATCTAGTTCAGTAAACACAGGGTTCTTTTGTGATGTTCTTTCCAAATGAAGCGCACACTTTGGGATTAATTAAACTCTTTTCTAGCTGCCTGCCAGTGTAACCTTTCCTTTATGCTTCTTAGGGGGGCACACGATGTAAAAAGTCAAATCTATTATGTTCATGACTTGGAGGGAAAGATCTGGGACAAAATTGCCTTACATACTGTGTTTTATTTATTTATTTTTAAAATTTCCGAATATTGGATCAAATGTAGAGTTTTCTGAGCTGTATGTTAGCTAAAAAACAGATTCAACCCAGATGAGTGATTAGAAATTAAAGACATAAAGACCACTGAGGACAGAGTGAACCCCCGATTTCTCAGCACACTTCGGAACATTAGAGACGTATTTGAAAGTTAGGTGCTGACTGTTTAAACCACAGCCCCCATTCTTCTTCCAATCTTGCTGCGATTTTGAGTGCATGACATTTAATTAATTTTACAGTTAATTCTTTCCAGCGTTCCTTTTTTGACAGCATCACACGAAGATCTCTCAGCTGGTTAGGAAAAATCTGTATCAGTCATTACTCTTGCTGGAGCCTAGACAGGGTCATCTGGCCACAGCAGGAGACTGTAAGGAGGAGCAGCAGGCGTGGCGCTGAGACAAGATTTCAGTGTGAGGACGGTTTCCTGGAAGAAGCTCTGGTCCAGAAGCTCCACCTTGGTGTCTCATGAGTACCTGTTAAAACTCCCCTTTCCCTGGCCTCAAGCTCCAGGAGCATAAAAAAAAAATGCTTGCATTTTCAAGAATTTTAAGAAATTTTGTATCAATGTAACACACACACATACACCCACACACTCACCTGGAGGTACACACACACAGAGTAACAAATTAAAAAGTAGAGAAGAGATAACTGTTGTAAAGCTTCATTCTTATTCAGCCCTCTCTCCAAAGCGACTTTGTTCCTTCCTTTAATTCTTCTGGAGCTTTCTCTGCTGTTTTATGATTATACTTCTATTGTTTGATTTTTTTCCAATTTTGGGCACTATCTTTTGACTCCCAAGGAGAAAGATAAGGATTCAGTTCACCTACCCCATCCTTTCCTTCTTGTCTCTCTCTCTCTTTTATTTTTATAACTGCTTTATTGAGCTAGAATTCACATACCATAAAACTCTCTCTATTAAAGTGTATCATTCAGTGGGGTTTTGTATGTTCACAAAGTCGTGCAATCGTTTCTAAGCCCAGGGTGCACCTGGGGCATTTTGTCTCCTACAGGGAAGCCCCCCACCCTCCTCATCTACCCTCCTCCCAACTTTTAGCAACTATTAATTTCTCCATATCCGCAGCAGGACTTCTTTTTTTTCTATGTGCTCTTTTGAAGTTAAAAAATTTTTTTTAATTATGAAAATATGATAACACATTTATAGGAGACTTGGAAAGTACAGAACAAGGTTACATATACTTCCACTATATGTTACATTTATTTTTTTAAGTAGATAAATTAAGATTTTTAGTTGGAGTTTCAATATCAAACTCTCAAAAATTAGTAGAATGAATATACAGAGATGTAGAAGGATATAGTAGATTTGAAAAGCACTATGAACCAATTCAACATAATTAAGATTTATACAATTTTCACACAACAGTAGGATGCAAATTCTATTCAAGTTCTCACAGACTATAAATTAGGAGACACCGCAACATATCCAGAGATATAAAGCAAAGTGCAAAAATTTCATAATCCAAAGGTATTGAAATCATGCAGAGTCTGTTCTCTTATCATTGCCCACCAGCACTTCTTACCTGTCTTTCTTTCTCACAATCATTCTAGTGGATGTGAAGTAGTTTCTGACTGTGGTTTTGATTTGGCTGTCCCTACATTACTTTGCCAACAAAGGTCCGTCTAGTCAAGGCTATGGTTTTTCCAGTGTTCATGTATGGATGTGAGAGTTGGACTGTGAAGAAAGCTGAGTGCCAAAAAGAAGTGATGCTTTTGAACTGTGGTGTTGGAGAAGACTCTTGAGAGTCACTTGGACTGCAAGGAGATCCAACCAGTCCATTCTAAAGGAGATCAGTCCTGGATGTTCTTTGGAAGGAATGATGCTGAAGCTGAAACTCCAGTACTTTGGCCACCTCATGCGAAGAGTTGACTCATTGGAAAAGACTCTGATGCTGGGAGGGATTGGGGGCAGGAGGAGAAGGGGACGACAGAGGATGAGATGGCTGGATGGCATTACCAACTCGATGGATGTGAGTTTGAGTGAACTCCGGGAGTTGGTAATGGACAGGGAGGCCTGGCGTGCTGCAATTCATGGGGTCTCAAAGAGTTAGACACGACTGAGTGACTTAACTGAACTGAACTGAACACGCCAGTACTCTTGCCTCGAAAATGCCATGGACGGAGGAGCCTGGTAGGCTGCAGTCCACCGGGTGGCTAAGAGTCAGACATGACTGAGCAACTTCACTTTCATTTTTCACTTTCATGCATTGGAGAAGGAAATGGCAACCCACTCCAGTGTTCTTGTCTGGAAATCCCAGGGACAGGGGAGCCTGCTGGGCTGCCGTCTATGGGGTTGCACAGAGTCGGACAAGATTGAAGCGACTTAGCAGCAGCAGCAGCAGCAACTACTAATGAATTTGAGGAACTTTTCACAAACTGAATGGTCATTTATAGATCTTCTTTGCAGAAATGTCTTTTCACATCCTTTGTCTTTTTAAATTGGATTTCTTGTTTATTGTTGATGTGTAAGAATTCTTTGTATATTCTGGTTACTAGATCCTCATTGGCTATATGATTCACAACTGTTTTCTCCCTTTCTCTGGCTTGTCCTTTCTTGATGGTGTCCTTCGAATTACAAAAATTTTAAATTTTGACGAAATCTAATTAATCTGTTTTTTCTTTGGTCACTTATATTTTGGTATTATATCTAAGAAACCATTGCCTAATCCAAGGCTATGAAGGTTTTTTTCTAAGACTTGTATAGTCTTGGCTCTTACATTTAGGTCTCTGATAGGGACTATGTTGCTATGGATAAGTTTGGGGAGTTGCCATTTTAACAATATTAAGTCTTCCAGTCCATGAACATGGATTTCATTTATTTGTCTTCTTTAATTTTATTTTCAGTAATTTTTCCCCGTTTTTAGTCTTTGATGTTGTTTTAAATATAATTGTTTGCTTAATTTCATTTTCAGATTGTTCATAGCTAGCATGTAGAAATACAATTGATTTTTGTATATTGATTTTGTATCCTGCAGCCTTGCTGGACTTGTTTATTAGTTCTAATAGTTTGTGTGTGTGTGTATGTGTGTGTATTTCTTAGGATTTCCTTTTTATCATCTGTGATTAGATAGTTTTACTTCTTCTCTTCCAATATAGATTTTTTTTTTCACCTAATTGCCCTGGGTAGAACTTTCAGTACAATGTTCAATAGAAGTGCTAAGAGTGGCTATCCTTGTTTCAGTTGTAGGGGGAAAATGTTTCATCTTTCACCATTAAGTATGGTGTTAACTGTGGACTCTATAGGTGTCCTTTACCAAGTTGAGGAAATTTCCTTCTAGGCCTAGTTAGTCAAGTGCTTTTAATGTGAAAGAGTGTTGTGTGTGTGTGTGAAAGTCTCTCAGTCGTGTCCGACTCTTTGCCACCCCGTGGACATATAGCCCATGGGATTCTCTGCGCCAGAATACTGGAAAGGTGTTGGATTTTGTTAAATGCTTTTTTTGTGTGTCTATGAGAGGATTGGGTACTTTTGGTCCTTTATTCTATTAACACAGTGTATTACGTTGATTTATTCTATATGTGAAACCAACATTGCATTCCTGGAATAAATCCGGTTTGGTCATATAATCCTTGTTTTAAAAAACTCCTAAGTTTTTTTATTAGTAGTGATTTGGCTGTGGTGGGTCTTAGTTGTGGCATGTGGGACCTAGTTCCCTGAGTGGGGACTGAACCCAGCTCCCTGCACTGAAAGTGCCAAGTCTTAGCCAGTCTTAGCCACTGGACTGCCAGGAAAATTGCTGGATTCGATTTGCTGGCATTTTTTTGTGGATTTTTGCATTTTTGTTGTTGTTGTTGTTCAGTTGCTTAGTCTTGTTAGACTCTTTCGACCCCATGGACTGCAGCACACCAGCCTCCTCTGTCCTCCGCTGTCTCTTGGAGATTGCTCAAATTCATGTTCATCGAGTCGGTGATGCCATCCAATCATCTTGTCCTCTGTCTTCCCCTTTTCCTCCTGTCCTCAGTCTTTCTCAATATCAGGGTTTTTTCCAATGAGTTGGCTCTTTACATCAGGTTGCCAAAATTTTGGAGCTTCAGCTTCAGCATCAGTCCTTCCAATGAATATTCAGAGTTGATTTCCTTTAGGATTGATGATTTTGATCTCCTTGCAGTCCCAAGAACTCTCAAGAGTCTTGTCCAGCACCACAATTTGAAAACATCAATTCAAAACATCCATACATGAATGCTGGAAAAACCATTGCTTTGATTACAGAGACTTTAGTCTGCAAAGTGATGTCTCTGTTTTTTAATACACTGTCTAGGTTTGTCATAACTTTTCTTCCAAGAAACAAGCATCTTTGAATTTCATGGCTGCAGTCACCAACTGCAGTGATTTGGAGCCCAAGAGAAGAAAATCTGTCACTGCTTCTAGTTTTTCTCCTTCTATTTGCCATGACATGATGGGACTAGATGCCATCATTTTAGTTTTTGGAATGTTGACTTTTAAGCCAGCTTTTCCACCCTCCTCTTTCACTCTCACTAAGAGGCCCTTTAATTCCTCTTTGCTTTCTGCCATTAGAGTGGTATCTTCTACATATCTGAGGTTGTTGACATTTTTCCTGGCAATCTTGATTCCAGCTTGTGATTCATACAACCTGGCATTTCACATGATGTGCTCTGCATGTAAGCTAAATAAGCAGGGTGACAATATACAGCCTTGACATATTCCTTTCCCAGTTTTGAACAGGTCAGTTGTTTCATGTCTGGTTTCAACTGTTGCTTCTTAAAGTGCATCCAGGTTTCTCAGGAGACAGGTAAGGTGATCTGGTGGTCAGAGAACACTGGTCTCATAGAATGAGTTGGGATGTGTTGTTACCTGCTTTATTTTTATGGATGAGTTTGTGAGGGATTGGTATCAATTCTTCTTTGAACATTTGGCAGGATTCATCAGTGAAGAAACTAAACCTAGGCTTTTGTGTGTGTGTTCAGGGGCAGGGGGGCAAGTTTTTAATTACTAATTCAGTCTTTTTACTTATTATCAGTCTGTTGATATTTCCTATTTCTTCTTGATTCCTTTGTTGAGTTTTCTTTCTTCTCCTAAAGTTTGGAATTTATATTATTATTTAAAGTTCTTCTATCAGTCTCTTTTTCTAATTAATTTTTTTTTTAATTAAAAAAATTTAAATTATTTTTGGTTGCTCTGGGACTTCATTGCTGTGCACAAGGTTTCTCTAGTTGGGGCAAGTAGGGGCTACTCTTCAATGTGGTCCTCAGACTTCTCACTGTGGTGGCTTCTCTTTGGAGCCTCTAGGGCATGTGGGGTCAGGAGTGGCAGCTCTAGAGTGCAGACTTAGAAGTTGTGGCACATGGGCTTAGTTGCTCCATGGCATGAGGGATCTTCCTGGACCAGGGATCAAACCTGTGTCCCTTGCATTGATAGCCAGATTCTTATCCACCAGGGAAGTCTACTTTTTCTAATTTTAAATAATGGAATTGTCTCTTGTTTCTTTGTGCATCAGCTCTCCACAATTTCATTTCAACATCTCTTTTGTCAGATAAGGATTTTTACTTCCTGCCTTCCATCCCCTTTTCCTTGTTAATATATTTTAGCTACACTTTCAGAACATCAAAGTTGGTGATGTTTGTATTCTGTCCTGAGGACACAAAAAACTTTTGTGTGCTGTCTGCAGTTTGAATGAAAAATTAAAGAACAATGAATGGAGACTTCCCTGGTGGTTCAGTGGTTAAGAATCTGCCTGCCAATGCAGGGAACACAGGTTCAATCCCTTGTCCAGGAAGATTCCACATGCCTTGGGGCAACTCAGCCGGTGCACCACAACTTCTGAAGCCTGTAGGTCCTTGAGCCCACCCTCCACAACGAGAGAAGTCACTGCAATGAGAAGAATACGCAGCGTGACTAGAGAGTAGCCCCGACTTGGGGCAACGAGATAAAAGCCTGAGCACAGCAACAAAGACCAACAAAACAAAACAAAAAAACCAATGAATGCCTTTACACTCCAATAATGTATTTAGGAGGGTTGATGCATGTCCTAAGAGTGAACCCTGTGCCATTTTTCTGAATACAAAAATATTATTATTATTATATTCCATGGGTTGCTTAAAATGATGACATTTTATTTGCTTCATTTTTCAACCTTAATTTCTTATGTACTTTTTATTGTTTTTTCTGGAAGGCCTGATCACCATTCCCCCCCCCCCCACCTCCACTTTTTTTTTTCAGCATGGCTTGTCTTCATCCTATTCTCAAATATTTTTCAAGCTCTATTACACCATCTAGTCTCACCAGAGACCATTCTCCTGGAGCTCTCTGCTTTCCTGCTCCAAACTGGACAGTTGCTTGCTTGATTCCCAGCTGCTTTTTTTTTAAATCCCCTGCTTCATTTTTTTATTGAGATATAATTAATATATAACATTGTATGCAAAGTGTTGTGTTATACAAAGTATTAAGGTGTACAATCCTAATCAGGAAATCAGTCCTGAATATTCATTGGAAGGACTGAGGCTAAAGCTGAAACTCCAATACTTTGGCCACCTGATGTGAAGAACTGACTCATTAGAAAAGACCCTGATGCTGGGAAAGATTGAAAGCAGGAGGAGAAGGGGATGACAGAGGATGAGATGGTTGGATGGCATCAATGGACAAAGTTTGAGCAAGCTCTGGAAGATGGTGAAGGACAGGGAAGCCTGGCATGCTGCAGTCTATGGGATCACAAAGAGTTGGACACGACTGAGAGACTGACACTGTTTTCACTGTTTCCCCATCTATTTCCCATGAAGTGATGGGACCAGATGCCATGATCTTTGTTTTCTGAATGTTGAGCTTTAAGCCAACTTTTTCACTCTCCTCTTTCACTTTCATCAAGAGGCTTTTGAGTTCCTCTTCACTTTCTGCCGTAAGGGTGGTGTCATCTGCATATCTGAGGTTAACTGATATTTCTCCCAGAAATCTTGATTCCAGCTTGTGCTTCTTCCAGCCCAGCGTTTCTCATGATGTACTCTGCATACAAGTTAAATAAGCAGGGTGACAATATACAGCCTTGACGTACTCCTTTTCCTATTTGGAACCAGTCTGTTGTTCCATGTCCAGTTCTAACTGTTGCTTCCTGACCTGCATATAGGTTTCTCAAGAGGCAGGTCAGGTGGTCTGGTATTCCCATCTCTTTCAGAATTTTCCACAGTTTATTGTGATCCACACAGTCAAAGGCTTTGGCATAGTCAAGAAAGCAGAAATAGATGTTTTTCTGGAACTTTCTTGCTTTTTCCATGATCCAGCGGATGGTGGCAATTTGATCTCTGGTTCCTCTGCCTTTCCTAAAATTAGTTTGAACATCTGGAAGTTCACGGTTTATGTATTGCTGAAGCCTGGCTTGGAGAATTTTGAGCATTACTTTACTAGCGTGTGAGATGAGTGCAATTGTGCGGTAGTTTGAGCATTCTTTGGCATTGCCTTTCTTTGGGATTGGAATGAAAACTGACCTTTTCCAGTCCTATGGCCACTGCTGAGTTTTCCAAATTTGCTGGCATATTGAGTGCAGCACTTTCACAGCATCATCTTTCAGGATTTGAAATAGCTCAACTGGAATTCCATCACCTCCACTAGCTTTGTTCATAGTGATGCTTTCTAAGGCCCACTTGACTTCACATTCCAGGATGTCTGGCTCTAGGTGAGTGATCATACCATTGTGATTATCTTGGTCATGAAGATCTTTTTTGTACAGTTCTTCTGTGTATTCTTGCCATCTCTTCTTAATATCTTCTGCTTCTGTTAGGTCCATACCATTTCTGTCCTTTATCGAGCCCATCTTTGCATGAAATGTTCCCTTGGTATCTCTAATTTTCTTTAAGAGATCTCTAGTCTTTCCTATTATGTTGTTTTATTTTTTGGGGCTCCAAAATCACTGCAGATGGTGACTGCAGCCATGAAATTAAAAGACGCTTACTCCTTGGAAGAAAAGTTATGAGCAACCTAGATAGCATATTGAAAAGCAGAGACATTACTTTGCCAACAAAGGTCCGTCTAGTCAAGGCTATGGTTTTTCCTGTGGTCATGTATGGATGTGAGAGTTGGACTGTGAAGAAAGCTGAGTGCGGAAGAATTGCTGCTTTTGAACTGTGGTGTTGGAGAAGACTCCTCAGAGTCCCTTGGACTGCAAGGAGATCCAACCAGTCCATTCTAAAGAGATCAGCCCTGGGTGTTCTTTGGAAGGAATGATGCTAAAGCTGAAACTCAGATACTTTGGCCACCTCATGCGAAGAGTTGACTCATTGGAAAGGACTCTGATACTGGAAGGGATTGGGGGCAGGAGTAAAAGGGGACGACAGAGGATGAGATGGCTGGATGGCATCACTGACTCGATGGATGTGAGTTTGAGTGAACTCCGGGGGTTGGTGATGGACAGGGAAGCCTGGCGTGATGCGATTCATGGGGTCGCAAAGAGTCAGACACCAGTGAGCGACTGAACTGAACTGAACTGAGCGAGTGAACTGAATTGAAGGTGTACAAAATGTTGATTTGATACAATTGTATACATATATACATAATTTTGTATACATATAATTTCCAAAACATTGATTACAGAAAAGAAAATCTGTAATGATTAAGTGGTAACTCCCCATTTCCCCAACCCCTGGAACTCACCACTCTGCTTTCTATGATTTTGATAACTCCATGTACCTCGTGAAGATGGAATCACACAGAGTTTGTCTTTTTGTGACTGACTTATTTTACTTGGCAAGATGTCTTCAAGGTTCATCCATACTGTACCATATGTCAGAGTTTCCTCCCATTTATGCTGAATTCCATTGTATACTTGGAGCTTACCTTGTGGCTCAGATAGTAAAGAATCAGCTTGCAATGCGGGAGACTTTGGATCATTCCCTGCGTTGGGAAGATCCCCTGGAGAAGGATATGACTATCCACTCCAGTATATTCTTGCCTGGAGAATTCCAAGGACAGAGGAGCCTGGTGGGCTACAGTCTATGAGGTCAAATAAGGGTCGGACACGACTGAGTGAATAACACAGTCCATTGTATGTATACAACACACTAAAAAAAATCTTTTGTTTTCACTTTGGGGCTGCAAAGAACTTTGGCATGCAAGGATTTGTTTCAGTTCCTGCTTTTTTTTTTTTAATTGAAGTGTAATTGATTTACAAAGTGTTAGTTTCAGGTATAGAGCAAAGTGATTCAGTTGTACATGTACATATATCTACTCTGTTTTTGTTTTGTATTTTTTAATCAGTCTCTGCTTTAAATTCCTGTGAGTATATGACCAGGTCATTTCTCCCCTCCGTTGCTATTCTCTTGGCATTCACTCTCTTCTTGTTTGGGTCACCTCAGCCACTCTGAACACTGGCTCTTTCCTACTCCCCAGTGTCTTTCTGAATCATTTCTTCTCTCTTTCCTTTCTGTCATCATAGAATTTTGCCTTACCTCAGTTTTCCCATCTCGAAAAGGAAAAGTCTAGATCTTTCTGTAATATAGCTTCAGCAGAATTAGAAGAAGGCAATGAGCTCACATTGGAGATCTGCCTGAAAACGCCCAGGAGAAAGAGATGTGACACACAATCAAGGAATTGATTTCATTGTTAATTTCTTGTGACTTTTCCCTGGTTTTGACTAATTATCCATCCTGCAGGCTAGATTAATTTTTGAATTTAATATCGTTGTACAGCGTTCAATCAGAAAAAGGGATAATCAAGGTTAAATTGTTATACAATTAAGTCATAGGTTTCCTTTCCTCCTAAAACAGAACTGTTAAGGATTTACTTCTTTACCATTACAATCAATCCAAATATTGATGTCTATCAGCAAGTTTTTGAGGAAGATAATTTATTGCATAATCCCTGCTGAGCACTTAGTAAACATAAGACAGTCTATTTTAATGGACAGAATTAGGTGCTTCTCTGGAAATTCTTTGACTAAATTCAACACATTTTTTTCAAAAGGAAAAGCAAACTGTATGTGCAACTCTTCTTTGTAAGAAGAAGGAAAATCATTTTATTATGAGCAGTAAATTAAAGAATCAAGTTTTTACACCTGTGAGCTGTAGGGGCACGCTGAGTGGGTTGCTCAGATCCTGACCGATCTCATGGTATTCTACTTTGTATTATGGAACAAATGGCAGTGATTCAAATTTTTTAATTTGCATGAAAAATTCAGGCCAGAAATACATTAGGGTAAATTGAAAGATGTCAAAATCATATAAAAATTAAGATGTTTGGCCTCACATGTAATTTTTAAGATTTTTAAGAAGTATCTTTGCCTTTATTAACACAAACCTTTGGGCAAATATTAGATCAGATGTGCAAGTAATTCCAAGAAAAATTGCCAGCTCATAAAATGTTTTACTTGTCTGTTATTCCCTTGTGTGATAAATAAGGAGGAAAACCTTATCTTTGACCTCCTTTCTGGCCAGAATAATTAATAGTTGAAGCAAGGGGGCTTAGTAGCTATTTGTGAAGCAGAGTCAAACGAATACCATCCCAAACATAATGCATATCACTTAGAACTTGAAATTGACACTTCATAGGTTTCCCTTCCTTAATTTATAGTGCAATAAAAGCGGTCATAAATGTAGGTGCACTCCACCCTTATAAAGAGTTACCATTTTTACGATTTTGACAAGTTCACACTCTTGGTTTTACCCTTATGCTGTCCTGGGCTCCAGTATTTAATATTTAACCATCTGTATTCTATAAATAATAGATGTGCCTGTCTTCACAACTGAAGATCAGCAGCAGATTTTATTGTTGACAAGAGTGATAATGTTCTCTCACCTTCTTAACTTTTTATGTTACTGTTAATTTTCCCTTTGTGGCTAAGACTGGAGGGAGGGGTGTGGGTCATTCCAGAGAGAAATGGGCTGTAATAACCCAATTGGAACCGAGCATTAGGAGAAGCTTGGATAACTCCAGGCCATTTCAGCAGTTTGAGGTCACAGACTCATGCATGCGCTGGAGCTGAGAAGCACCTTAGTCATTATCCACTGACTTCCTGTTACCATGAGCTGACCCCAAATCTTCATCTAGCAAATATGGGGCTCATGCCTACTAAGAGCAAAGATGACCCTGCGGGAGACTTGTTGGTGGAGAGGTTTGGCTAAGCTCATATGGCTGGTGTTGGCAGAATGGACAAAGTCTGTTCAGTTCAGTAACGGGAGGACTTCCTTGGTGGTCCAGTGGTTAAGCATCCACCTGCCAATGCAGGGGACATGGGTTCAGTCCCTGGTCTGGGAAGATTCCACATGCTGCGAAGCAATTAGGCCCACGTGCCACAATGCTGGGCCAGTGCTGGAGCCTGTGCCCCGCGACAAGAGGAGCCCCAGCAGCGAGAGGCCCCCACTCCACAGCTAGAGAGTAGCTGTGGCTTATCACAACTAGAGAAGGCCTGCATGCAGTGACAAAGACTCGGCACTCTCAAAAATACATTAGTTAATTTAAAAAAACATATGGTTGGAAACCACTAAGAAATAGTCTTGGGGAAACCATTGAGAAACAGAGTCTTGGCTCTCCCCAAAGTGTAAATCATGTGATTTCCCCTTGCTGAAAACCCTATAAATAGACTTCTACTACATTTGCAATAAAATCCAAACCTCTCATCTGGGCCAACAAGTCCCCTTGAGTTCTGGCTCCTTTCTTCCTGGTTTGGTGGTCATATTTGCTCCTTACACTGAGCTGATTACATTCCTAGGGTCATTGTACAGGCCATTTTCTGTCCCTAACATGCATTTCTTCAGATATTCCCATGAAAGTGAAGTGTTAGTCACTCAGTCATGTCTGACTCTTTGTGAACCCATGGACTGTGGCCCACCAGTCTTCTCTGTCCAAGGGATTCTCCAGGCAAGAATACTGTAGTGGGTAGCCATGCCTTTTTCCAGGGGATTTTCCCAACCCAGGGCTCGAACTTGAGTCTCCTGTGTTGCAGGTGGATTCTTTACCATCTGAGCCACCAGGGAAGCCAGATATTCCCATAGTTCCAGCTAAAACAGCATCCCATGTGCCCAGCAAGGAAATCCTTATCCGCTTTCTCTGCTTTGTTGACTTCAGAACCATGGTATGTCCAGATGAAACATTATTTCTGGGCGTGCCTGTGAGGGTGTTTCTGAGTGAGATTGGCAGTTCAATCGGTGGACTCAGCAAAGGAGATGGCCCTCTCCTATGCAGGAGGGTATCACCTCATCCATGGAGGCCTGAATAGAACAAAAAGGAGAGGGAGGAGGATTCACCCCATTTTGCTCTCTGCCTGCCTGCTTCATCTGGGATCTCTTATATCATCTTTTCCAGCCCTCAGATTGGAAGTTAAACCATTGGGTCCCTGGTTCTCAGCCTTCCGTCTCCATTTGAATTATATCACCCATCAGTTTAGTTTTCTTGGGGAGAAGGCAATGGCACCCCACTCCAGTACTCTTGCCTGGAGAATCCCAGGGATGGGGGAGCCTGGTGGGCTGTCGTCTATGGGGTCGCACAGAATTGGACACAACTGAAGCGACTTAGCAGCAGCAGCAGTTTTCTTGGGTCTCTACCTTGCAGCTGGTGGATGGTGGGACTTCTCAGTCTCCATAACCATGTGAGCCAATTCCTATAATGAATCACTCTCTCAGTCTCCCTATCTCCCTATATAAATCTAAATCTATATCTGCAGTAAGCCCCCTACATTCAAACAAGTTCCATTACCAGAGCATATTCAGAAGTCCAATTTGTTCATAAGCCCATCAGAGTTAACCTAGGTACCTAACTAACACAACTGGCCACTTTTATGCTTGCTTCTTGACTTCCCGGGCTTGAAATAAAGATTCCCCTACTGCTGTACTCTGTATAGTACTATACAGTAAAGAACACAAAAGTACAACCAATTATGAGGGATGCATGCACGTGACAATGCCTGCCAAACATACGAACTAACTGATGTGATCAGACTAGCGAACAAACATTCTTATCTTTGAAAGTTCACAGCTTGAAGGTTCATATGTAGGGGACTTACTGTATATCTATATGTGTGTGCTCAGTCACTCAGTCGTGTCTGACTCTTTGAGACCCCGTGGACTGTATGTAGCCTGCCAAGCTTCTCTGTCCATGGAATTTTCCAGGCAAGAATATTGGAGTGGGTAGCCATTTCCTACTCCAGGGGATCTTCCTGACCCAGGGATAGAACCCACGTCTCTTGCATTAGTAGGCAGATTCTTTATCACTAGCACCACCTTGGAAGCCTGTATCAGTATCTACATCTCTCCTAATAGTTCTGTTTCTCTGGAGAACCCTCACCAACACTGTTACCCTTAGGTCTTCCTTGGAGGGCAGCTTAGAGTTCCTTCTTTAAGCCTAATGCTGCTGCTGCTGCTAAGTCGCTTCAGTCGTGTCCGACTCTATGTGACCCCATAGACGGTAGCCCACCGGGATCCCCCATCCCTGGGATCCTCCAGGCAAGAATACTGGAGTGGGTTGCCATTTCCTTCTCCAATAATGACCAGCAAAATCCTTAGAGCTTCTGGAAGGTTAGTGAATGAGAAAAGGTAGTTGAATGAATGGAATTGAATGTTGGGACTTTGTATAAGGCACTTCTCATAAATCTTGAGCATATCATTTGCTCTAGTTTGAGCTCCCCTTTACCCTAAAGTTAATATGGATGAAGCCTGCATTTCCTCCTTGTTTTCTGGCCCCATGATGAAGGCGGTCAAGTTCTATTACTTCAACACAATGGATTAAATAAGCTTGGTAAATACAAACAGGAAATAATGCAGAAAAAACAAACACAATGTGGGTTGAAAGTCTCCATCGAAGTCTCCAGGGCTTGCTTTCTTAATTCCTACAACCTCAAACAAGGGTATTGCAATTTAAAGTGGGAACAAAAGGACTTCCCTGGTGGCCCAGTCGTTAAGAATCTGACCTGTGGGCTTCCCTGGTAGCTCAGTGATAAAGAATTCGCCTATCAGAGCAGTGGACATGGGTTCCATCCCTAATCTGGGCAGATCCCAAGAGGCTTGCAGCAGCTAAGCCCACGTACCACAACTATTGAGCCTGTGCCCTAGAGCCTGGGAGCCACAATACTGAGTCCACATGCCTTACAGCCTGTGCTCCATGACAAGAGAAGACACTGCAATGAGAAGCCTGTGCACCGCAGCTAGAAAAGAGCCTGTACAGCAACAAAGACCCAGCACAGTCAAAAATAAATAAAAAATTTTAAATAGAGAATCTGTCTTGTAATGCAGGAGATGCAATGGTTGGGGAACTAAGATCCCTTGTGCTTTGGGAGTCTTCCCAATCTAGAGCCCGTGTGCCGCAATGAAAACCTGATGCAGCCAAATAAGTAAATATTTTTAAAAAAATAATGGAAAAAAACTATGGAAATGACTAGCTAGATAAGCAGAGGGCTGCTGCCGAACTGTAAGTGATTAACAGCAAATAGCAATTGTTATCCCTTCTATTTTAGTGTATTTTGCATTTTCAAGAGAATACTTTTAACAGGTGTTCTGACATTCATAATAACTTGTGCTGTGTCCCTGTAGGATTATGCACATTTTCAGATGAGTTGGGCAGAGCTCACAGAAGGATGACTTGCCCCATGCTGGAGGGCCGGTGACTTGGCAGGGGCAGCTGGTAGAATGCAGGCCTGCCCATCGGTCCAGCTCCGATGCTCCCAAATTGCAAAGTAACAGTGGGAACCACAGTGAAGGAAGCAGAGGAGTTTCTGCTGATACCATGAGACCAGCGGCCAGATCGATAAGAGTTGGGATGCAGACGCCTTCAGATTCATTTCCTCTCCATTTCCTTTGCCATCTTTTGTGATGGTTTGGAGAATTAGGCTTGAGAGCAACTTCAGCTTGTCCATCATCTTCATGGCACGTGGATGCCCTGGTCTTGTTAACTAATCCTCTGCTGGACTTCTCTGGTGGCCCAGTGGTTAAGAATCTGCCTGCCAATGCAGGGGACACGGGTACGATCCCTGATCTGGGAAGATCCCACATGCTTCAGGGCAACTAAGCCCATGTGCCATTGAGCCCCTGAACCCTAGAGCCCACACTCCACAACAAGAGAAGCCACCACAGTGAGAGGCTTGCCCACTGCAATGAAGAGTAGCCCACGCTTGCTGCAACTAGAGAAAGCCCACACATAGCAATGAAGACCTAGGGCAGGCCAAAAATAAATATTTAGAAAAATAAATAATCCTCTGCAGCATTTTGTTATGTCTCTGGGGAGGCTGGAGCATCACCTGTAAGGAGGTACTAGGGGTCATGCACACACGGGGCGGTTCCTCGGGAAATGCTGCACCCCAGGGCCCTGTCTTGCCCACCCCACATCCTGGCTCCGGCATGGAGTGCCCACAAAGCCTGCTGTTGAGGGGAATGCTGAGGGTGGGGAGAGAGTTGCATCAGTTAAGCGTTGTCCTGTTAGGATCTGGCTGGCTCATGGACATTGCCCTGAAGTGTAGACAAAACTTCTTTTCTATTTATGTTCTTCCCCCACCCTATGTCTAGGAGCAGACTTGGTTTATTCCCTGATGAAGGACAGCTCTGCCAGGCATTCCCTTCCCACTCCCAGAGCCTCTCGTTCTTTCTATTTTTTTGAAATATTTATTTTTATTTGCTTATTTGGCTGTGCCGGGTCTTAGTGGTGGCGGGATCTTTAGTTCCAGCATGGGAACTCTTAGTTATGGCATGTGGGATCTAGTTCCCTGACCAGGGATTGAACCTGGGCCCCCTGCACTGGGAGCATGGGGTCTTAGCCACTGGACCACCAGGAAAGTCCCGAGCCCATCATTCTAACTTGGGACTATTTACATCCAGAGAAAGTGGTCTCTGAGAAATGGTATCGAAAATGAGGGAATTTTCTCCCCGCCCTCGACACAGAGTCCCTGTGTGCATGCACGCTGTGTGCTAAGTTGCTTCAGTTGTGTCTGACTCTGTGATCCCATGGACTGTAGCCCGCCAGGCTCCTCTGTCCGTGAGATTCTCCAGGCAAGAATACTGGAGTGGGTTGCCATTTCCTTCTCTAGGGGATCTTCCCCATCCAGGGATCGAACCTGTGTCTCTTGCATCTCTTGCATTGACAGGTGGGTTCTTTACTACTAGTGCTATCTGAGACTTCCCGTGTATGCATGGGGGCAGGCAGCTTCTCTTCCTGATGCAGAATTTGCAGCTCTGGACGGTAGCTAACAGTCTGGTGACCTGTCTCCTCGGACCCATAAGAAAATCTGATATGACAAATCAATGCTGACTCAGCATCTACTGCTCATATGAAATTCCAGGCAGAGCTGTTTTCCTGCAAGTCCCAGGAACGTATCAATGAATGAGAGACAGTCAGATTAGATGGATGCCCCCAGACTGGGGGGCTGTAAGAAGGGATAGATAACTCCAAGTGGTTCTGAACCCGTATTTGGGAAGCTTGGCTATGTCTCATTAAGCCTACCTCTAGACTACTGTAAAGACTCCAACTTTTAGAACAGAAAAGAAAAAGGACTGAGTTTTCATGCATTTCAAGCTGTAAGGCAGGCTAGCTTAGAAGGGTTTCCCCTATACCCTATTTAGAAAGAGTGATACACGAAAAAGACGCCACGCCAAAAGAACAGTTGGTTTTATCTCAATCGCACAAACATTGAAAAAGGGAGCCTCATGTTTGACTAGTGTTTAAAAAAACAACAACACTTGGCATTTTTTACCACTGTTTTCCTCTGTAGAGAAACTTTGTGACTGGCACAAGATGAAAAAGCTTTCCATGTTGCCATTCTTACCATTAGAAATTGTGGAAATCATCTGGTTGTGTTATGCTTTGCCAAGCACCTGGACATGTGTGAGTGTTGTTGGTTGGGCGCCCACGACAAAAGGCTTGGATGTGGTCCCTGGGGCTTACATGGGTGCATCTTTTTTGGATGGTTTTTATTTTTGGAAACATAGTTGATTTGCAGTGTTGTATTAATTTCTGCTGTACAGAAAAGTGATTCAGTTATACATATATGTACAGTCTTTTTCTATTTAATCATAAATAGACATAATTTCACTAGGCTGTTAGCTACCATCCAGAGCTGCAAATGCTGCATCAGGAAGAGAAGCTGCCTGCCCCCGTGCATACACGGGAAGTCTCAGATGGCACTAGTAGTAAAGAACCCACCTGTCAATGCAAGAGATGCAAGAGACACAGGTTCGATCCCTGTCAGTTTTTTTTAATGTGGACCATTTTAATAGTCTTTATTGAATTTGTTACAATATTGCTTTGGGGCTTCCCAGGTGGCACAGTGGTAAAGAATCCGCCTGCCAATGCAGGAGACACAAGAGATGAGGTTTCAATCCTGAGCCCCTGGAGTAGGATATGGCAACCCTGGAATTTTCTTGCCTGGAAAATTCTATGGACAGAGGAGCTTGGTGGGCGAGAGTCCATGAGGTAGCAAAGAGTTGGACACAATTGATCAGCTGAGCACAAGCACAGTATTGCTTCTGTTTGATGTTTTGTTATTTTGGCAATGAGGGATGTGGGATCCTAGCTCCCCAACCAGAGATTAAACTTGCACCCCCTGCATTGTAAGATGAAGTCTTAACTTAAGGAAAAGTCGCTTCCCCCTCCAACTTCTGGCTTCCTGGACCTCCAGGGAAGTCCCTATATGGTCTTTTTAAAAAAATACTCTTTTCCATTATGTTTATCATAGGATATTGAATATAGTTCTTTGTGCTGTCCAATAAATCCCCATGTATGAACCTTCAAGTCGTGAACTTTCAAAGATGCGCGCATGTTTGCCAGCCCCTCTAAGCCAGCTGTTGTACTGTGCTACTGTGCTTTTCAAGTACTCTACTGTCAGATTAAAAATGTTTATTTTTTGCATTTGTTTTTTATATGTGTTATTTATGTGAAAAGTATTAGAAACCTATTATAGTACAGATAGCATCACCAACTCAATGAACACGAGTTTGAGCAAACTCTGGGAGACAGTGAAGGCCAGAGGAGCCTGGAATGCTGCATTCCATGGGGTCGCAAAGAGTCAGACACGACTTAGTGATTGAACAACAGCAAGATTACAGTATAGTACTATATAGCTGATTTTGCTAGTTGGGGACTGAGGCTAACTTTGTTGGACTTACAAACAAATTGGATTTATGCACGTGCTCTTGGAATGGAACTCATTCACGTGTAGGGGACTTACTGTACAGTATGTGTGCTTCCTAAATAAAGAAACCTCCAGACAGGGCACTTAGACGGTAAAGGCAGAAAGAAAAGTTGCTTCCCCCTCCACCTTCCAACTTAGTGTTTCCTCCTCCCAGAGGTAAGGACTAAAGGGCGTGGCCGCTGGTCATCCAGGGCAGTGCTTCTCAAACTTTAGCTTTGGTCCAGGTGTCCAGAATCACTTGGATGATTTGTTAAGACACAGAGCTTGGGGCTCTGTCCTCCAGGAGGTGCTGATCCAGTAGGTGGACTGGGTCCCGGGTATCTGCCTTTCTCATAGATCTCTGGAAAATGATGATGCAGCTAATCTAGGGACTCCACTTTGAGAACCACCAATCCAGAGCCACGTCTCATAAGAAAAGGGCGTGGACACCCCTACTTCGGACGCATCCGATTCCTCTGAAGGTGGACGGGTATTTATAGAACTGTCCGTGCTTAACAAAGAAAACCTGAAATCCACCTTTCATTCTCTCATGGCACCTAAGTCACACTGACATTGACTCATCAAGAAACAATGGGGCTGTGTTCTGGCTGGGTTCCATTTCACTAAGAAAAGGCACTGGCTACAAAAATATTCACATTTTATTCCTAACTATTGCTGATGATTAACATTTTATTCTTAAATGATTAACGTTGACAAGAGGTTTATTCTTTTTATAAAATTTAATTTAATTATTTATATATTTAAATTTATTGGTTTTTTTGGCCGCGCTGGGTCTTCATCACTGTGGGTGGGCTTTCTTCTGTTGGGGCAAGCAGGGTCTGCTCTCCAGCTGCAGTTCATGGGCCTCCCATTGCAGTGGCTTCTCTTGTGGAGCTGGCTCTAGGGCCTGCGGGCTTCAGTAGCTGTGGGACATGGGCTTAGTTGCCCTGCAGCTTGTGGGATCTTCCTGAACCAGGGATGGAATCCATGTTCCCTATACTGGCAGGTACGTGCTTAACCTCTGGACCACCAGGGAAATCCAAGAGGTTGGTTTATTTTTGATTTACCAATGGCAGAATAAGTGGAAAGTAAACTCTTGATTATGAACTTTGTGACCTGAAGTTCATATCTCCTGAGTGAAGCTGGAGGAAGGATGCTAGGAAGTAGTGAGCTTGCCAGGGGCAATAACTGGTCCAGAGAACAGTGCAGCCATTTGGTGATGAGCTTAATCCTCTCCACAAACACACATCCCCTTCTTGGAATCATCCTTTTTTCAAAAGTGTAGTTGGTTTACAATACTGTGTTAGTTTCAGGTGTGTAGCAAAGTGAATAATACATTTTTAGATTCTTTCCTATTATGTTATTACAAGTTATTGAATTTAGTTCCCAGTGCTCTACAGTAGGACCTTGCTGTTTATTTGATATCTTATGTATAATAGTGTGTATCTCTTAATCCCAAACTCTTAATTTATCCCTCCCCCGTTTCCCCTTTGGGAACTGTTGTAAAACTGTGTGAGTCTGTTTCTGGTTTGTAAATAAATTCATTCATATCACTTTTTTAGGTCTCCTCTTGCTTGACTCTTACCTTTCTATTGAACTCCAAGTGTGGTCTGCCAACAGATCCTGACAGTTCTGCCTTCAACATCGATCCAGAGCCTGACTCCTTCTCACCAGCCCCATTGCTCTCACTCCAGAGCCCCCGACCTTCACCTCCTACCAGATGAGCTGTTACTTCGTAACTGGTCTCCCTGCTTTTCCCGCTGCCCCTCCTCCTGGCCCCCAAGTGTCTGTTCTCCACACTGAGTCCAGATTGACAGTTCCTGGGTCAGATCCGGGTGCCCGCATCCCCTCTGATGGCTTCCCTCTGCACCCAGAACAAGAGCCACAGTCCTCCCCCAGCTAGCAGAGCCGCAGCCCATCAGATCTGCTCACTGGCTCCTTTGAACTCTGAGTGCATCTCTCACTGAGCCCTGTGCTCACTCTGTTAGGGTGGTTTAGCTTCCCTGCGCCTCCTCCAATCCTCAAGGGAAGCACTGGCCTCAGGGCCTTTGCAGTGGCCCCCTCCCCTGCCGGGTTTGCTTTTCCCTTCCAGAGACCCACCAGGATCTTTCTCACCTGCTTCCATCTTTGGCCAAATATCACCTGAGGGCTACCCTTCCTGACAGATCTTTAGGAAACTGCAATTCCATCCTTCACTTTTGTTCCCCTCATCTCCCTTTCCAGCCTTATTCTTCCCCCATAGCGCTTGCCACTATCTGATATGTGTACTTAACTTTTGAACTGTACCGTCTAGTTCCCATTATAAGAATGTTGAAATCCACAAGGGTGGTTTTGCTATAGGTGCTGCCCTAGAGTCGGTACTAGCGAATATTTGCTGAATGAACTCTGATGTCAAGGGTAAGAGGAGGTGTGCTAAAGAATGAGAGGAGGAGGGAAGGGAAGGTCTGCAAAGGCAGGAATTGGGGCGGTGCATGCTGAGCAATCGAAATGTATTCAACTTGTTGGTCTGAAACAGCAAGAAGCTGCACAGAACCCAAAAAGCACATGCCAAAGATACCATCCTCTGAGAGCGCCTGTGCATGCAATTTCTCTTTTCCCTTCCCCTCCTCCTGGTGGGTAGCTGGCTCTACCTCCCATGGCTTCCAACAAGCTCTGGGGCCGGCAGATTCCAGGGGGAGCTGCAAGACTCTACTTTGACCCTGAAAGCCTAAACCCATGAGAAAACAGAAGAATGTTCACAAGAGAGATGAAAGGGTGGCCCAAAGTGGCTTGGAAGAGAAAAGAGGGTCCTCTGGTGGGGGGTTCTGAGGTGCTTCCTCCATGCTTTGGCAGGATTTGGGACCCAGGCATGACTAGGGGAGTGGGAGGGACCAGGGGTGACTGAGATTGTGTTCCCCACCCTTTAGCTGTCACCTGCCTTTCCCTTGCCTTCTGGGCCACCTGGGTCAGTCTTCACTTCCTTCCTTCATGCCCCTTCTTTCAGCTGATCTGTTTAACTCACTGTAGTTTGACTTCTGCCCTTTTGCCTCCACAGAAATCATGCTCATCAAAACCTCTGGTAAATTTTGAGTTCGATTTACACCCATCTTCTAACTTAATGTTTGTTTTATTGTGGTAAAATATATTCATACGTAGCATAAAATGTACCATTAAAATTTTTACTGAAGTATATAGTTTATTTACAATGCTGTGTTAGTTTTTGGTGTACAACAAAGTGATTCAGTCATATACATATATATATATATAAATATTCTTTTTCAGATTCTTTTCCCTTATGGTTTATTACAGGATATTGACTATAGTTCCCTGTGCTATACAGTAGGACCTTGTAGTTTATCCATTTTATATATAGTAGTGTGCATCTACTGGTCCCAAACTCCTAATCTATCCCTTCTCCCTCCCCTTAACTTTCCCCTTTGGTAGCCATAAGTTTGTTTTCTATGTCTGTGAATCTGTTTTGTAAATAAGTTCATTTGTATCTATTTATTTTTATTTTTTAAACCTCATGATTCCACTTATTTCTTTTTAAAAATTAATTAATTTAATTACTTTAAAATTTTTTGGTTGAGCTCGGCCTTCCTTGCCGTGTGCAACCTTTGTCTAGCTTCGGAGAGCAGGGGCTACTCTTCGTTGTGGTGTGCGGGCTTCTCATTGTGGTGCCTTCTCTTGCTGGGGAGCACAGGCTCTAGGCGCGAGGATTTCAGGAGTTGCAGCAACTAGCTCAGTAGTTGTGGCTCCCTGGCCCTAGAGTGTGTCGGCTTCGGTAGCTGTGCTGCATGGGTTCGTTGCTCTATGGTATGTGGAATCTTTCTGGACCAGGGATTGAACCCATCCCCTGCAATGGCAGGAAGATTCTTGTGCACTGTACCACCAGGGACGTCCTGTACCATGTTTTAGATTCCACATATAAGTGGTATCACATGGTATTTGTCTTTCTTTTCCTCACTTACTTCGCTTAGTATGATAATCTCTAGGTCCATTCATGTTGCAGCAAATGGCATTATTTCATTCTTTTATATGGTTGGGTAGTATTCCATTGTGTGTGTGTGTGTATATATATATATATATATATATATATATATACACACACACATACCACATCTTCTTTATCCATTCACCTGTCAATGGACTTTCAGGTTGCTTCCTTTTGGTGGGGTGGCAGCCACTATGGAAAGCAGTATGGAGGTTCCTTAAAAAACTAAAAATACTGTTACTGTATGATCCAGCAATCTCACTCCTGGGCATATATCCAGAGAAGACTCTAATTCAAAAACACATGCACTCCAGTGTTCATGGCAGTACTGTTTATAGTTCACCGTTTTAAGTGTATAGCTCAGTGAAATTAAGTACGATTGCCGTGCAACCATCCCCACCATCCATCCACAGAAACTCTTGTTTTCCCCAGTGAAAAGTCTGCACCCATTAGACACTCAGTCCCCATGTTCCCCTCCCCCCAACCCCGGCAAACACTGTTCTATTCTCTGTCTATGCATTTGATTACCCTAGGGACCTCATATAAGTAGAATTCTAGAATATTTGTCCTTTTGTGATTGTCTTGCTTGTGACTTACCTTAATGTCCTCAAGATTCATCCATTAAGTGTTGTCAGAATGTCATTCCTTTTTACAGTTGGATAGTATGCAACTGTATAAATACCACATTTTGTTTATCCATTCATCCACTGATGGACACTTAGGTTGCTTTTACTTTCTGTCTCTCGCGAATTAGTTCAGTAGCTCAGTTGTGTCAGACCCTTTGTGACTCCATGGACTGCAGGATGCCAGGCTTCCCTGCCCATCACCAGCTCCTGGAGCTTGCTTAAACTCATGTCCATCGAGTCTGTGGTGCCATCCAACCATCTCATCCTCTGTCATCCCCTCCTCCTCCTGCCTTCAATCTTACATGTACACTATAAACATGGATGTAAAAATATCTGTTTATACATCCTCCTTCATCCCTGTACACCCTGTACATCCTTGCTTTCAAGTCTCTGGGGTACATGCCCAAGAGCGGAATTGCTGAATCACATGATCATGTAGGGTTTGGTGCTTGATTTTTTGAGGAAACTCCATACTATTTTCCAGAGCAGCTGTGCCATTTTGTATTCCCAGCAGCAACGTACAAGGTTCCAATTCCTCCACATTCTTGCCAATGCTTGTTGTTCAGTTTTTCTTTTCTCTGAATAGGCAATATATTGGATGTGAAGTGGTTTTAGCTTGACTTTTCTGTGGCATTTTTTTCTAAGGAGACTTCCTTCTCAAAACCATCTACCCCCTTTTCCTCCACATTTTCTGTGTTTTCTACTTTTCTGGTTGCTTTTCCCCCTTCAGTTTCCAATCACCTCATTAATGCTAACATTGTCCAGGGCTACATTCAGGGTTTCTCATCCTATATACTCATATATTCCCAATAATTCATAACCTCCATATACTCATAACCTCTATATACTCATTGTATATTCATTGTAACTTCTTTGACATCCTGACTTCACCTCCTGCTTGAAAGGTGTGGACTGTTGAATCCGTATGTCTAATCCAGATTTTCCAGAGCTCTGGACTTGTCTGTCCAACCATCTACTAAAAACAAGAGTTAAAAAGCATTTGAAAAAGCTGATATTTGTGTCAGGCACAGGAGTCTGTGGTTTATAAGCACTTTGTCCTTTAAAATCTGTCTTTAATCCTTTGACACTCTCACCAACCTGTTATTAACTCTGTATTGCTATTTGGGAAACGGAGGCTTAGAGAGGCACGTGGTTTTCATCCTGGCCTCCAGGTGACCATTCCTGGCTATTCCATACTCCTTAGAGAAAATATTTCTCACCTTGAGATGCAGTCATGTATTTTCTTCTGTCTCTATCACTGGACTAGAATATGTGAGGACAGGGACAAAACTTCTTATTTAAACTTTTTATTTACTTCTGGGGCTTCCCTGGTGGCTCAGTGGTAAAGAATCTGCCTGCCAATGCAGGAGACATGAGTTCAATCCCTGGTCCGGGAAGACTGCACATGTGTTGAAGCAACTAGACTCACACGCCACAGCTAACTGAGCCTGTGCTCTAGAGCTCGGGAGCCACAACTACTGAGTCCATGAGCCACAAGTCCTGAAGCCCTGGCACTCTAGAGCCCATGCCCCATAACAATAGCAGCCACCACAACGAGAAGCCCACAGCCTGCAGCTAGAAAGTAACCTCTCTAGCTGTAGCTCGCCACAACTAGAGAAAAGCCCACACAGCAATGAAAACCCAGCACAGCCATAAAAAAATAAAATTATTAAAAAAAAAATTTATTCTGGATTCCCAGGTTCATAGTGCTTGGTATCAGAGTATGTGCCCAGCTAGCGCTTCCTCGGTATATGAATGAATGAGTGGACGACTTGTATCTCATACCATCATTATTCATGATGACTGGACACTGATGTCCTTGTTATGTATACATGTCACATATGCTTGTACGAAAGGAATTAATATGACTCAATTTTTGTTGTATTAGAGCTAAACTTTCATAATTAAATGTTACTTGTAGATAGAATCTCACAGGATGTGAAAATCGGATGCACTTTTCTCCTGGATAAGGAAAGAAACAGTAGAGAAATAATTCACAGATGCTAAAGAGAGAGGGAGCGTAAATGTTTAAGTTCACTATTAAATCACTCATTGATATTTAAGAATTATCTAATTATATGGATTAATAGTAAGAATTATTTAATCATTTCCAATCATTGTTGTTCAGTAATTGGTTTTTCTTCAGAAGATAACTATCATTTGAATGACGATAGTGAATTCATTTTAAAAAAAAGAATTGCTGCTTTAAAAAACAATGTTTTTTTTTTTTTTAAACAATGTGTTTTTATTGGTAGCTTTACTGGAAATGTACTTCCACTGCCTTCCTGAGTTTTACTTAATTGTTGCTGTTGTTCCGTCACTAAGTCGTGTCTGACTCTGCGACCCCGGGGACTGCAGCACACAAGGTCCCTCTGTCCTTCACTATTTCCTGGAGTTCGCTCAAATTCATGTCCATCGAGGCAGTGATGCTATTTAACCACCTCATCTTCTGCTGCCCCCTTCTCCTTTTGCCTTCAATCTTTACCAGCATCAGGGCCTTTTCCAATGAGTCAGCCCTTTGCATCATACAATAATTTATTTTCAAAAAAAGAAAAACAATGTGTTTTAAAAATAGGTAATGTGTATATGTTGGGGAAAAAAACAGATAGTGTGGAAGGGTTTACGATGAGATGTCTCCTCCTCACTCATGTCTCTGGATCCCAGGCCTTTATCTCAGAGGTAAGCCCCTGTCAGAAGCTTCCTGGGTATCACTGAGTTGCCATTTGCTCCTCCAGGAGATTTTCTCGACCCAGGGATGAATCGTCTCTCTTTTGTGTCTCCTGCATTGGCAGGTGGATTCTTTACCACTGGGCCATCATGGAAGCCCATGCTTGGCATTCACAAGCATTTATAAATGTCAACCTCCTCCCCCAACCACACATCTTTCTTTTTTAAACAAAGGGAATCACCTTGTTCTGCACCTGGATTGTTCTCTCTTTAATACATCTTGACAATTGTTCCGTATCCATGCATGGAGAGCATCCTCATACGTCTTCACCATCTTAACCAGCATTGCTTAAACTTTTCTTACCCAAGTATCTAGGGTGGCAGAAATACCTAGGTGGTGGCAAGACGTGAGTTATCTGATATCTTCAGTTTTATTTGCCTTTCGTGCCAATTTGCCATTCTGCTTTCTAGTGCATCTGTGCTTATTTTAACATAAGGATCATCTTTTAAAACAGGTGCTCTAGGAAGATGGGTTTGTGTGTCAGGATATGTATAGATGTCTGGAGGCATGTGCACCCAGTTTAACATGGAAACAGGACCTCACCGGACCATCACAGGGAGGCTATAAGGCAGGCAGGACAGAAATTATTAAGCCCTTTCTGAGGATGAGGGCCAGCAATGGCAAGTGACCTGCCCCAGATCATCTTGTCTCTGAGAGCACAGACTGGAGGACACCAGCACCTGAGAACATGACCCACCACCTCTTAAAACAGATAAAAGAAGATAGAAAACCAGGATCTTGAAAGACCAAGTGCAGCTGGGTTTACATTGAAGGGATATTTATATAATATGGTTTGCTGAGTGAGTGATGAAAGACTCGGGAGATGCAGCCATAGTTAACATGGCAGGAAATGGGACCAGTGCTCTTTTTATTTTTACATTTTGGCTGCATGTGTGGTATGGAGAATCTTCATTTCCTGAGCTCAAATCGCAACTTCCATTGGATGTTAGAAAAAGCAAGAGAATTCCAGAAAAACATCTACTTCTGCTTCATTGACTACACCAAAGCCTTTGACTCTGTGGATCACAACAAACTGTGGAAAATTCTTCAAGAGATGGAAATACCAGACCACCTTACCTGGCTCCAGAGAAATCTGTATGCAGGTCAAGAAGCAACACTTAGAATCGGACTTGGAACAACAGACTGGTTCCAAATTGGGAAAGGAGTACGTCAAGGCTGTATATTGTCACCCTGCTTATTTAACTTATATGCAGAGTACATAATGCAAAATGCCGGGCTGGATGAAGCACAAGCTGGAATCAGGGTTGCAGGGAGAAATATCAATAACCTCAGATATGCAGATAACACCACCCTTATAGCAGAAAGCGAAGAGGAACTAAAGAGCCTCTTGATAAAAGTGAAAGAGGAGAGTGAAAAAGCTGGCTTAAAACTCAACATTCAGAAAACAAAGATCATGACATCTGGTCCCATCACTTCATGGCAAATAGATGCGGGAACAATGGAAACAGTGAGAGACTTTATTTTTTTGGGCTCCAAAATCACTGCAGATGGTGACTACAGCCATGAAATTCAAAGAAGCTTGCTCCTTGGAAGAAAAGCTATGACCAACCTAGACAGCATATTAAAAAGCAGAGACATTACTGACAAAGGTCCGTCTAGTTAAAGCTATGGTTTTTCCAGTAGTCATGTATGGATGTAAGAATTGGACCATAAAGAAAGCTGAGCACTGAAGAATTGATGCTTTTGAATTGTGGTATTGGAGAAGACTCTTGAGAGTCCCTTGGACTGCAAGGAGATCCAACCAGTCAATCCTAAGGAAATCAGTCCTGAATATTCATTGGAAGGACTGATGCTTAAGCTGAAGCTCCAATAATTTGGTTACATGATGTGAAGAGCTAACTCATTTGAAAAGACCCTGATGCTGGGAAAGATTGAAGGCAGGAGAAGGGGACGACAGAGGATGTGATGGTTGGATGGCATCACCGACTCAATGGGCATGAGTTTGAGCAAGATGGTGAAGGACAGGGAAGCCTGGCATGCTGCAGTCCATGGGGTCACAAAGAGTTGGACATGACTGAACGACTGGACTGAACTGAGTTCCCGGAGCGGGGATCGAACCTGCACCCTCTCCACCAGAAGCTCAGAGTCCTAACCACGAAACTACCATGGAAATCTCACCAATGCTCTTTTTTTTAAATTGGAGGATAATTGCTTTACAATATTGTGCTGGCTTCTGCCATATGACAACATGAATCAACCATTGTGTTATGTGTTAGTGGCTCAGTCATGTCTGACTCTTTGGGACCCCATGGACTGTAGCCTGCCAGGCTCCTCTGTCCCTAGGATTCTCCAGGCAAGAATACTGGAGTGGGTAGCCATTTCTTTTTCCAGGGGATCTTCAGTATACATATGTCCTCTACATCTTGAACCTCCCCCAACTCCCCACCCCATCCCACTACTGGGAGGTTGTCACAGAGCACCTCACCAGTGCTCTTTTAAGAAGCACCAAAGTTTGAATGTTAGTGTGACCACAGTCCCTGTAAGTTACGGGTTGAACTATATTCCCCCCAGGTTTGTTTCTTGAAACCCTAACCTCAGGTACTTCAGAATGTGACTCTATAAATTTGGAGATGGGGCCCTGAAAGTAGGTGATGATATTCAAGTGTGGTTATTAGGGTGCGCCCTGACCCAGTATAACTGGTGTCCTCATAAGGGGAGGAAATCTGGACATGCAGAGAGACACCATGAATGCTTAGGTGCAGAGGAAAGACCCTTCAAAGACACAGAGAGAAGATGGCCATCTACAAACCCAGAGGAAAGGTCTTCGGAGAAACCGAACCTGCTGAGAGACCTTGATTTGATCTTGGAGGTCTTGCCTCCAGAACAGTGAGAAAATACAGTCCTGTTGTTCATGCCACCCTAGTCATAGTCCTTTGTTATTGTGGCTCAAGTTGATGAATACAGCATCCATTCAAGGGCTATCTTTAATTCTTCTCCCTGTGAATTGCCTGCCCTACAGTTGGTTCCTTTGGATAGGGCTGGGCTGAATGTTCACTCATTCATTCAGTATTTACTGCACGGTGTCCTGTGTATGGTCCAATCTAGGTGCTGGGCACATAGCACTAACCGTGGCAAAGTCCTTGTTATCCTGAACCCATCATCTGATACCCCACGTCCAAAACGAGCTGTTCTCCACTGTCCTCCTTGGGAGAAACACTGCAAACATTTACCAGGGGGAAAGGGGGAAAGTGAAAATGTTAGTCGCTCATTCCTGTCCAACACTTTGTGACCTCATGGAAGGTAGCCCACCAGGCTCCTCTGTGAGTGGGATTTCCCAGGCAAGAATACTGGAGTGGGTTGCCATTTCCTCTTTCAGGGGCTTTTCCCAACCTGGGAATCAAATCCAGGTCTCCCGCATTGCAGGCATGTTCTTTACCAGCTGAGCCACCAGGGAAGCCCCCCCGTTATCCTGAACCTACCATCTGATACCCCACATCCAAAGTGACCCATTCTTCACTGTCTTCCCTGAGTGAGACACTGCAAACATTTACCAGGAAAAAAAGGGAAAGAAAGTAAATTAAATGATCCAAATCAGCAGTTCTAAATCAGCAGTTCCAAATGTTCATTAGTGTGTTTTTTCTTTTATATGTAAGCTTTGCTTATGGGTTGCCTTGCTGACATGGACATGCAAGAAAAAGTAATGGAGGTGGATTATAATTATGCTTCTCCTCATTATGGAAGTGGTTCAAAGTGCCCAGCACAGCCAATTTGGAGCCCGGCGGCTCTGACAGTGCTCAGAGCTATTGAATTCTTTGCCTGTGTTTGTGTGTTTCCAGCGAGCGACCACCCAGGCTCAGCGAAGAGTCTGGATGCTACGGGCGCTGTTGAGGTTCGGTTCCTCCTCTTGGCAGGAAAGATGAGGGGTGAGACGGAATGACCGGCATGTGGATCGGCTTCTCTCTCCCTCAGTAGCCCTGCCTGCTTCCCCTCTTCTTTGTGCTGCTGGGTGCCAGAAAGAGCTAGAGAATCTGGCTATGGTTCATCTGCCTCCCCAACTTTGCCCTCAAAATGTGCTCTCTGGACTTTTTCAGGTGAGTCTGAGTGGCTCATGGCAGGTGCCTGGCATTAATGTGCCTTTCACGCTTTGTAATTCCCTCCAGAACTTTCACAGTCATCACAGACATGGGCAGGTTATTCTTCCCAGAGCAAGGCATCTATCATGATGGTACCCGGCCTCCAATGCAGGAATCACTCCCATTGCCAGTGGGAAGAGGGAGCCAACAGGTATTTTTAAAGAGGCTCTATCCACTGGAGAATCAAAAAGAAAATATCCCCTTTGTGCATTTAGTCACACACATCAAAGGAAGCAACAGTTTCAATCTTCATTTGCATCGTACAGGCATTAGATGTGGTCCAGTTACACTGAGCTTCGCTTGAAAAGGCAGGAGTGCCAGTAGTTTTCAAGCCTTGACGGAGACAGAGAGAAAATGCAGCCAGGCAAATAATATATCACCCTGCCAAGGCATTTTCCATTTTTAAAAGGACAGAACAATTTTACATTATTTCTGGAGCCTCTTTGCAGCAAATATCCCTTGACATTTGTTTCAGCACCCTGGCCAGCCGGCCTAAAAGCACCGGCTGGTCCCAGCCTACTGCCCCTGTGTGCTGGGGACCACATTCTGCCTTTGGATCTTAAGGCACCAGACGTAAGAAGGACAAGTGGGCACTTTTTTTTTTTTTTTTTTTTTTTTGTGAGCGCAGGCAGACGGGAGGCTGGCTCTGCAGAAGGGGCCAATTAAGACACCACCCTAGTGGAAAGAACACGGCGTTTCAGGTCACTTGAAGATGCCCAGTGGAAAATCAACACTCAGGGCTTCTAGCCACAGGGGTGAAAATACAAGGAGGGTTTGGGATTTTTCAGTGAACTCCCTAGAAGGCCCAAGGGGATTCAGAGATAAAAACAATGAAGTGTGCCTGTGTTCCCAAGATGGTGCGGCCTCTTGGGAAAGCAGAAAACGGCCACTAGTTCTGGAATAATTAGCACAAATGACTTCTAGTTAGGGTGACAAATGAACACATTTTCCTAGATATGGAGAATCAAGATCAGGCTATTTGGTTAAAATGTCCCAGACTGTCCTTTCTCAGGTGGTCTCATGTCAACACCTGGACAAGCGTGAGGTCTTCCTTTAGAGGGCAAACCCTGGTTTTATTGTTTCTAATCCCTAGCCCTGGCTGGCCTGAGCAACCTCAGGATGCAAAATGATTAATTCCAACCTGCCCTAGAAAAACGTTAGTCAGCTGGCAAAAGGAAATAGCCTAACAGGAAGGCAAAAAAGAGCAAATTGACTTTATCTGGGAGTGATTATGCTTGACAAGATGAAAAAGAAAGAAATCTTTTGTCACTGAAGAAAATTGTACTTTAAGAAATCTTCGCATAAGTCTTAAGGTTCTGCTTTGTGTGCGTGCTAACTCGCTTGATGTATCCAATTCTTTGTGACTCCATGGACTGTAGCCTGCAAGGCTCCTCTATCCATGGGATTCTCTAGGCAAGAATACTGGAGAGGGTTGCCATGCCCTCCTCCAGGGGATCTTCCAGATCCAGGGATCGAAACCATATCTCTTATATCCCCTGAGTTGGTAAGCTGGTTCTTTGCCACTAGTGCCATCTGGGAAGCCCAGGGCTCTGCTTTACCCAGTTCGAATTAAGATGGAAATAATCGTGACCCCCTCCCCCTCCAAATAAAGAGCAGGGAAACAAAACTGAATTTCCCCACATTGACTACAGCAGAGTTTTGGAAATCAGATCAGGAGTTCCAGATCTACTCCAGAGCAGCACTTTCATTAACTAGCAAATAGTCTCTTTCAAGAGACCTATTTTTGAGTTGCTATTTACTACTAAGATTTTCATTTTCCCTTAAGTATTGTCACACACACAGTCTGATTCTTCGTGGGTGGGACTGTGAGGTACTTGGATCTCTCCTCCAATGAAAATGAAGAGCCAATTTTCCTTCTGAAAGGGGAAAAGATCAGGACTGTTAAAATTATTCTTCTGATTTCACATTTATCTCGTACTCACAGCATCCGTCTGCTAAGAATTTGAAAGAATGAGTCGTAGGCAGGAAAACAAACTGTTTTGACTCAATCTAGGATTTCAATTTTGCTGCTTTTTTCCCTTCACTAATTAAAAATAAAACAAACCTTCTTTTAAAGAAATTCTGAACTCTTTTTATATTTTCAGCATTTTTCTCTGCAATTTTCACAAGGCTAACTCCCTTACCTCTTTTGAGTCTTGGTCCAAATGTCAATTTCTTTGTGCTTTAAAGGTTTTTTTTTCACTGTGGATCATTTTTAAAGTCTTTACTGAGCTTGTTACAATATTGCTTCTGTTTACGTTTTTTTTTTTTTTTTTTTTTTTTTGTCACCTGGCATGTGGGATCTTAGCTCCCCACACAGGGATTAAACTCCCTTGTGCTGAAAGGCAAAGTCTTAACCACTGGACCACCAGGGAAGTCCTCAAATATCAATTTCTTAATGATCCACATTGATCAAAAAACTGTTTCCAAACATGGGTACTCCTGATCCCCTTCAAACTGCTCCACTTTCTATTTTTTCCATACCATTGACAACCTTCTCCCATATTACAGAATTTCTTTGTTATGTTTATTGTCCCCTGCTAGAAGAAAAGTACCAAGAGACCAGAAATCTGGGTTTTGTTCAGTGATGTACTCTAATTTTGCAGAATGGTGTGTGTCCTTTAGTAGATGTTCAATACATGCCAAATGATGCAGCCACTATGGAGAACAGTATGGAGGTTCCTCAGAAACTAAAGACAGAGTTGCCACATGATTCAGCAACCCCACTCCCAGGCATATATCTGGACAAAATCATAATTCAAAGAGATACATGCACCCCTATGTTCAGAGCAGTACTATTTACAATAGCCAAGACATGGAAACCACCTAAATGTCTGTTGATAGATGAATCGATAAAGAAGATGTGGTGTATATGTACAATAGAATACTAATCCATTCATAAAGAAGAATGAAATAATGTCATTTTCAGCGACATGGACGGACCTAAAGGGGACCACGCTAAGGGAAATAAGTCAGAAAGAGAAAGATCAACATCATATTGTGTTATTTATATGTAGAATCTAAAATATGACACAAATGAACTTATCTACAAAACAGAAACATACCTACTGATATAGAGAATAGACGTGCATTGCCAAGGGGCTCGTGTGGTGAAGGAAGAATGGGATGAGAGTTTGGGATCAGCAGATGCAAACTATTATATATAGAATAGATGAACGGCAAGGTCCTACTGTGTAACACAGGGAACTGTATTCAACATTCAGTGATAAACCGTAATGGGAAAGAATATGAAAAAGAATATATATATATTATAAGTGAATCACTTTGCTGTACAGCAGAAATTAACACAACATTGTAAATCAACTACACTTCAATAATATAAATTTTAAAAATGCCGAACAACCATGTCAGGAAAAATTTGCCTGTGATTTGGAAATGAGCAGGAGCATTCTTTCAGCCAAGGGTTGGGCATTGCCCAGTGGACCCTCTGGGGAAGAGTCGATTCTTCAGGAGTGAGCATCTTTCTCCTGGCTTTCTATGGACTCAGCACAAGTAGAAAACTGGGAGTATTGCAAATGATTCTTGCCCGTGGATGTAAGTGATTCTTGTTCTGTAGAAAAGATAACCCCAAATATGACACTTTTCCTTCTGGTTGCACTAAGTGTTCGTTGCTTTGCCCAGGCTTTCTCTAGTGGCGGCGAGTGCAGACTACTCTCTGGTTGCGGTGCTTCTCATTGCAGTGGTTTCTCTTGTTGCAGAACACAGGCTCTAGGTGCTTGGGCTTCAGTAGTTGTGGCACACAGGCTTACTCACTGCCTAGCATGTGGGGTCTTCCTGGACCAGGGATCAAAGCTGTGTCCCCTGCATTGGCAGGCATATTCTTATCCACTGGGCCCCCAGGGAAGTCCCACATGACACTATTGCCCTATAGGATATGAACGAATTTTGCATCTTTTAGCAAGCATTCTTCCTTGTCGTATATACTTATATCTCTGTTCTTCAGATTCTCTTTTGGACTGGTTTCAACACCTTACTTGTTCCCTCACTAATTAAAGAAAATTTTCGATACATATGCACTATATTTTTATGAGAGTCATGATTCTAAAAAGTTTTTGAAAATTATGATTGAGTAAAGAGTGAATTACCCTTTCCTCTCCCCCAGGAAGCCTTATCAGGTCCCATAGTTGTAGAAACCACTGAATACTGGCTACTTCCCAATTTCTATCTGTAGCCACACCTCTCTGTGCCTCACATGCATATACCTACTTGCCTTCTTGATATCTCCACTTGAGTATCTGATAGACATTTCAGAATGAATAAGTCCTAAATGGAAGTCTTATCTTTAACTTGCTCTGCCCCTGACTTTAAATGACAACACCATTTACTCAGTTGTTCAGGCAAAATTCTTAAGAGTCAAATCTTGGCCCAGAGCATTTCTTTCTTATATACTTCACATCTAATTCATCAGCAAAACTTGGGCAATGGCCTACCTTCAATACATATTCCAAATCCACGTATCTCCAAGACTTCCACTTTGATCGAAGACCTGAGGCTGATTCTTTTTTAGTTCTTTTTGGAATGTAGGCATGCCCACTGGTTTCCATATTGTCTATGGTTGCTTATTTAAAAAAAAAAAAGTTATTTATTTTTGGCTGTGCTGGGTCTTTGCTGTTGAGCAGACTTTTCTCTAGTTGAGGGATCAGGGCTATTATCTAGTTGAGGGAGCAGGGACTGCTCTCTAGTTGCAGCTCCTTATTGTGGTGGCTTCTCTTATTGCAGAGCATGGGCTTTAGAGTGTTTGGGCTTCAGTAATTATGGCATTTGGGCTCATTAGTTTCAGCTCCCGGGCTCTTGAACACAGGCTCAATAATTGTGGCAGACCGGTTTTGTTGCTCTTAGGCGTGTGGGATCTTCCCAGACCAGGGATTGAACCTGTGTCTCGAATCTATCCACTGAGACACCAGGGAAACCCTGTCCACTGTTCCTTTTGCCTGTTCTATGTCAGTTGTGACAGAGTTGAGTAGTTGTGACAGAGACCACAGGGTATGCAAAGCTTAAATATTTACTATCTGGTCCTTTGCTAAAACAGTTTGCCACCCCTTGGTATGCTGGACTGATTGATGGCTCCAAAGATATGAGGTCATAATCCTTGGAACTTGTCACTGTCACCTCATTTGGAAAAAGGATCTTTGTCGATGTGACCACGCTAAGGACCTTGAGATGAGGGAGATTATCCAGGATTGTCTGGGTGGTCTCTAAATGCTGTCACAAGTGTCCTTATAAGAGAGACACAGAGGGGTATTTGAAACACATACCCGGGAACGGGCAATGTGAAGAGGGGACAGAGAGAGATCTGAAGGTCTGCCTCAGAGATAGGCATGGTGACCACAAGCCAAGGATGCCGACAGCCACTGGAAGCTGGAAGAGGCCAGCAACGGATATTCCCTGGAGCCTCCGGAGAGAGTACAGCCCTTCCGGCACCTTGATTTGGGCTCAATGAAACTGTTTTCTGACTTTAAGCCTCCAGAACAGTAAGAGAGTAAACTTAGCTTGTTTTAAGCCGCTAAGGTAATTAGTTACAGCAGCCGCAGGAAAGGGAAAGTGCCCTAAACCACTGTCAAGTCTTGGTGATTGCAAGAGTCACCCAGCCAGTCTCTCTGCTACCTCACTTGCTCCCTTGCAGTCTGTTTTCCACATCATGGCAGACAGATCCTTTTATGACACCACTGAGATTACACTCCCAGCTCAGTGTCCTCCACCAGCTTTCTAGAACCTCCAGAATAAAACCCAGAGATTTCACCATGGAACTCAGTCCTGTGTGATAAAGTTTTAGTTTCCTCTTTGGATTCCTGTCCCAGAGCTCTTTGCGAATGGTGTATCCCAGTTCCTACTTCACACCGAATGCGCCCCTGCCCCAGGGCTTTTGCACTTGCTGTTTCCTCTGTCCAGAATGTTCCTCCGCCTGCTGTAACTGCCTGGCTCCCTCCAGCTTCTTTCAGGTCTGAGACCTTGCTTACCTAAGGCAGCACCCTTCTTCTTCCTCCCTCTCACACTACTTTATTTTTCTTCTAGCATTTTTCTTCTCTAACCTGTGATGATACATATGCTTGTTTATCGTGTCTCTCCCACTTCCACATCAGCTCCATGAGGCCAGGATTTTTGTCTGTTTTGTTCACTGTTGTGTCCCCAGCACCTTGAACCAGGGTCTGGCACATCAGAGGCACCCAATAAATACTGCTTGGCTGAATGTACCTGATGAACAATTTAAACAATATAAAACTAAGAGTGAGCTTTCTTTTTTTTTTTTGGTCTCATCCTGAAAGTTAACTACAGGCAATAGACTTCTTGCTATTCTTCCAGAAACTTTTTTTCTGTATATACAAGAATATCTATATGACAATGAACATTGTATCTGTACACACACAAGAATCCTATGTACTATGCCCTGTGCCTTCCTTCTTATCAGTGACATATTTAAGCTGAAGAACCTTCCATAGCAGGACATATGGATTTACCCTGACCTTTGGGCTTCCCCCGTGGCTCAGCTGGTAAAGAATCCACATGCAGAGCGGGAGACCTGAGTTTGATCTCTGCATTGGGAAGATCCCCTGGAGAAGGGAATGGCTACCACTCCAATATTACGGCCTGGAGATTTCTATGGACTACAGTCCATGGGGTCGCAAAGAGTTGGACGTGACTGAGTGACTTTCACTTTCACTTTAAATGGCTGTGTAATATGCCACAGCTTAAGACACAAAGAAAATTACTGGGCTGGCCAAAAAATTCATTCAAGTTTTTCTATAACATGTTACATTACTTACTTCATTTGAGAAGTGGAAAAGATGACAACGAAATGCCTCTGAGTCTACACTTTTTTTTCGTCAAATTTTCTTTGGTAGATAGCATTGGTGTAATTCTTCTCCAGCCCTGGCTTCTTAGCGACCATCAAAGACAATAGTGCTGATGGAACAGCAGCTTTTTCCTTCAGGTGTTTTGACAGATCATTTTGCTTTCGACAACTAAACAAAGTTTCCCTGGGAGATGGAGAGTCAACATAAATGATGTTGGAAAGTGTTGAGGCAAATAAGTGAGGAAACAGACAAAACAGAGCCCTCCACATGGTCTCACCAGGCTTCAGTGGTGGCTGGGCAGGGGGGACCTTGAGAAACCTTACCATCCCCATTAGCCTCCTGGAAGTACCCCGAATAAACAAGACAATGCATGTGAAAACCGGGCCTTGCTGTGCAGACACTAAAGTCCCCTCTCTCCAGTCATACTGCTGCCCCAAGTCCTTGTTTGGTAGGGATTTTGGGGGGCTCCACAGATGTCTTGCTGGGTTCCAGGAAGCAGAGGTGGCATCCTGGTCTTGTAAATCTATTGACTTTGGAAGTCATTACATGCCCATCTGAACCAGCCAAGCCCCATCTCTTTAATCTTTTTCATTTTTAGAAAAAAAAAAAAAAGCATTTCTTTGGTCCTGAGTTTGGATTGAATAAAAGAAACTATATGGTTGTCATACCAGAAGGCTCAAGAGGGAGAGGAAAGGCTCTAGTTTAAAAGGGAAAGTCTAGAAAAAGCTGGGTTGACTTTTTAAGTAGGGTATGGAGGTGAGATACATTCAGTCAAAGGCACTGAGCTGTAACTCCAAGGAGGGTCTCTAGACAGCAGGTGCACTCAGGTATGTTTTATGCAATAGCTGGGTGATAGGGAGAGATTTTATGATTATAGCTATTATTTAAACAACATCTCTTTTTTAATTGAAGGATAGTTGATTTACAATGTTGTGTCAATTTCTGATGCACAGGAAAGTGATTCAGTTATATTCAATACATATACAGACATTCTTTTTTAAAATATTATTTTCCACTGTGGTTTGTTGTTTAGTTGCTCAGTTGTGTTGCTTCTTTGCAACCCCGTTTACTGCAGCATGCCAGGCTTCCCTGTCCATTGTGGTTTATCATAGGATATTGAGTATAGTACCCTGTGCTATACCATCGGACCTTGTTGTCTATCCACCCTATATATAATATTTTGCATCTGCTAATTGCAAGCTTCCACACCATCTCTCCCCCACCCTACTGTCTGTCCCCCTTGGCAACTGCAAGTCTGTTCTCTAGGTCTGTGAGTCTGTTTCTGTTCTGCAGATAAATCCATTTGTGTCACATTTTAGACTCAACATATAAATAATATCATATGATATTTGTCTTTCTCTTTCTGACTTATTTCACTTAGTATGATCATCTCCAGGTCCATCCTTGTTGCTGCAAATGGCATTACTTCATTCTTTTATATGACTGAGTAGTATTCCATTAAACAACATCTCTTGAAACCCCTATTGTGATGGATAAGGTTCTTGGTTTTGATACTAAAAGGAAAATAAAACCAACCGAAGTGGTGTGGTTGGTCCTTAGACCTACTGTCCATTCTTACTACACTTAGGGAATATTGAACAAGGGAAACCACATATTCATTTCAAAATTTCAACAGATTCCTGGTCCACAAATCAGAACTTTTATGTTCAAATCACATTTCAAATGACCTGAAATTCAGGCCTACTAGGCCCAGATAGCTCCTTATATTGCAGTTATCTGACAAATCTTTACTCTTGTATGCTAATGTTAGATATTCTGGGATAGCAATAGCTGACAGATTTCCTGAACAGATGTGGAGAGGCCGCAAGATGAGGGTTTGCAGGGTAGGAAAACACGGAATATTAGTGAAAGGTTACTTTTAAGAAGCTCACAAGGGGATTTCCCTGGCACTCCAGTGGTTAAGAGTCTGCCCTTCTACTGTAGGGAGTGTCATTTTGATCCCTGGTTAGGGAATCCTATGTGCTGTTCAGTGTGGTAGAAAAAAAAAAAGCCTACAAGTTTTTATTATGTTTTATCTTGAAAAGGCAGTGGGACAAGGGATATCTCTGTAGTATTTCCTAAAATTGCATGCAAATCTACAATTACCTCCAAATTAAAAGAATTAATTAAAGGAAAGGCAAGGGGAGAAAGTTTTTGAAATTAGGACTTTAAAATGTTATTGCTTTTCACAATGCAGCCCCTTCAAATCTAAGGAAGGCATAGACAGAATAATTATTTCTTCCTCATCCTGTGTTGGTGAGTTGCCCTTTAGGAGTCATTAAGCTCTCAGATGGGTTCAGTTCAGCCCTAGCTTTCCTCTTCCAACCCAGTAACATGGAGCTTCACTAACGAGTTGAAGGAAGCAAGTCCAAGCATTTCTACTATTTTATTTTTTTAACTTTTTATTTTGTATTGAAGTATAGTTGTTGTTCAGTTGCTCCATCGTGTCTAACTCTTTGAGACCCCATGGACTGCAGCAAACCAGGCTTCCCTGTCCTTCACTATTTCCCTGAGTTTGCTCAAACTCATGTCCATTGAGTCGGTGATGCCATCCAACTATCTCATCCTTTGCCACCTGCTTCTCCTGCCTTCAATCTTCCCCAGTATCAGGGTCTTTTCCAATGAGTCTGTTCTTGGCATCAGGTGGCCAAATTATTGGAGCTTCAGCTTCAGCATTCGTCCTTCCGATGAATATTCAGGACTGACTTCCTTTAGGATTGACCTCCGTGCTGTCCAAGGGACTCTCAAGAGTTTTCTCCAGCACCACAGTTTGAAAGAATCAATTCTCTGGCATTCAGCCTTCGTTACGGTCCAAGTCTTACATCCATACAAGACTACTGGAAAAACAGTAGCTTTGACTATATGGTCCTTTGTCAGCAAAGTGATATCTCTGCCTTTTGATACGCTGTCTAGTTTTGTCATAGCTTTTCTTCCAAGGAGCAAGTGGCTTCCAGTTTCATGGCTGCAGTCACTGTCCACAATGATTGCAGCATAGCTGATTAACAATGTTGTGATAGTTTCAGGTGGACAGCAAAGGGACTCAGCCATACACATACTATATCCATTCTCCCTTAAACTCCCCTCCCGTACAGGCTGCCACATAACACTGAGCGGAATTGCTCCAAGCACTTTTATTATCATCAGCAGTAATAACAAACAGTCACTTTTAAGTACTTCAGCATGCTGACCAGGAAAGGACACTCTTTTACAAGTATTTTTGAGGTAGAAAAGTAACTTCTTAATATTCCCATTATTCATGTATGTCCATCTGGTCCTGGACAGTAACATCCTTTCTGGGAAGAACATTAAGGCCAAAATGGGCAAGGATTCAGACGGTGGGGTGTCCAGCGTGTCTTCTGACTCCTCTCCTTCCTAACTGGGTTCTTAAAAAAATTTTTTTTAAAGTATTTTTAAAAATTTTTGGTTGCACTGGGTCTTCGCTGCTGCTCATGGGCTTTCTCTAGTTGGGGCAGTCAGGGTTACTCTCTAGTTGCTGGTGTGCAGGTTTCTCATTGTGGTGGTTTCTCTTGTGGAGCCTGGGCTCTAGGCACGCAGGCTCAGAAGTTGTTACGTGGGCTCAGCTGTTGCAGCTCTTGGGCTCTAGAGCACAGGCTCAGTACTTGTGGCACATGGGCTTCATTGCCTTGGTGGGATCTTCCTGGACCAGGGATCGAACCCATATCTTCCACATTGGCATGTGGAGTCTTAACCACTGGATTACCAGGAAGCCCTTCTAACTGACCTTTTTTTTTTTTTTTTTTTTTAGCAACACAGGCCACTTTCCCTACTGAAAATACCCATCTCTTGGTTACCCTCCTAGGCAAAGACAAACACCAGCTGTTATGGACTGAATGTTTGTGTTCCCCTCCCCGCCCCCCCCCCCAAATCCATGTGCTGAAATTCTACCTTCCACATGACGGTATTAAGAAATGGGGCCTTTGGGGGTGATTAGGATTAGATGAGACCATGGTAGGGGGGTGCCATGATGGGGTTAGCGCCCTTTAAGAGTCATGAGAGAGTTCACTTCCTCTTTCTGCCATGTGAGGAGCTCCCTGACTTCCAACTTCCAGCCTTCAGAACTGCGGGAAGTAAATTTCTGTTGCTATAAGCCACCCAGTCTTTGAAGCTTTGTTATAGCAATTGGAATGGTCTAGAAGACCAGCCAACCAGTCCTCCTCCCCACAAAACATCTCATTCTCCAGTGCAGAGGCTTTCAAACTCGTTGGTCTCAGGATATCTTTCCATTCTTAAAAATAATTGAGGACTCTGAAGAACTTTTTTTTTTTTTTTTGGTAAATATTCATTTACTTGGTTGCATCAGATCTTAGTTTCAGCACATGGGATCTTCTTTGGGTCATTCGGGATCTTTTGTTGTGGCATGCAGGGTCCATAGTTGTGGCTCATTGACTTAGTTACCCGGTGGCATGTGGGATCCTAGTTGCCCCCACCAGGAATTGAACCTACATCCTGTGCATTGCAAAGTGTATTCTTAACCACCGTACTACCAGGGAAGTCCTGAGCTTTTGTTTTGTGATTTACCTGTAGTGTATGTGCTGTATAGACATACAAAATATTTTATTAGTTCATTAAAAATAGAAACCCATTACACATTCAGTTTTCAGTCACTCAGTCGTATCCGACTCTTTTCCACATCTCAGACTGCAGCACGCAAGGACTCCCTGTCCATCACCAACTCCTGGAGCTTGCTCAAACTCATTGAGTTCCATCGAGTCGGTGATGCCATCCAACCATCTTATCCTTTGTCATCTCCTTCTCCTCCTGCCTTCAGTCTTACCCAGCATCAGGGTCTTTTCAAATGAGTCAGTTCTTTGTATCAGGTGGCCAAAGTATTGGAGTTTCAGCTTCAGCATCAGTCCTTCCGTGAATATTCAGGACTGATTTCCTTTAGGATTGACTGGTTTGATCTCCTTGCTATTCAAGGAACTCTCAAGAGTCTTCTCCAACATCGCAGTTCAAAAGCATCAATTCTTCAGTGCTCAGCTTTCTTTATGGTCCAGCTCTTACATCCGTACATGACTACTGGAAAAGCCACAGTTTTGACTAGACGGACCTTTGTCAGAAAGGATTGTCTCTGCTTTTTAATATGCTGTCTAGGTTTGTCATAGCTTTTCTTCCAAGGAGCAAGCATCTTTGAACTTCATGACTGCAGTCACCATTACACATTAACATCCATCATATTTTTTATAACTACATTTTCCTAAACAAAAAATTAGTGATCAGAGTGGTATTGTTTTATAGTTTTATAGACTGGACTTGAGGTCCAGGTGATAGTATCTTCTCTTGTTTCCCCATTGCACTTGACCTGCTGTTTTTCACATATGTTAACCCCGCTAGGCTTTACCCCTTGGAGGGAGGCCACCTTATTCAACTTCACATCCTCAGCATCTAACAGTGTCTAGTCTCTAGTGAACATTTGAAAGAATTATTTTAAATTTAAATATATATATATTGATTTATAGTTTTTAAATAAAAAAATTTTTTTTAGGCCACACCATGAAGCAAGTGAGATCTAGTTCCCCGACCAGGGATGGAACTGGCACCCCCTGCATTGAAAGCATGGAGTCTTAACCACTGGACTGCCAAAGAAGTCTAGATTTAAACATATATCTTAATTATAAAAGCAGACACATTACTTTGCCAACAAAGGTTCATCTAGTCAAGGCTATGGTTTTTCCTGTGGTCATGTATGGATTTGAGAGTTGGACTGTGAAGAAGGCTGAGCACTGAAGAATTGATGCTTTTCAACTGTGGTGTTGGAGAAGACTCTTGAGAGTCCCTTGGACTGCAAGGAGATCCAACCAGTCCATTCTGAAGGAGATCAGCCCTGGGATTTCTTTGGAAGGAATGATGCTAAAACTGAAACTCCAGTACTTTGGCCACCTCATGCAAAGAGTTGACTCATTGGAAAAGACTCTGATGCTGGGAGGGATTGGGGGCAAGAGGAGAAGGGGACGACAGAGGATGAGATGGCTGGATGGCATCACCGACTCGATGGACGTGGGTGTGGGTGAACTCCGGGAGTTGGTGATGGACAGGGAGGCCTGGTGTGCTGCGATTCATGGGGTCGCAAAGAGTCGGACATGACTGAGCGACTCATCTGATCTGATCTGATAGTTATATTACAGAAAATAGAGACAATAAGAAAAACCACTCACAATCTCCCAAATGTCATTTTTTGGGTGTTTATCAAGCCTTTTTTCAAAATGCAGTTTTTTCTACCTAGAATTATATCACATGTAACAGAATGCCATTTTTCGGAAAACTATCCCTGCCCCTCCCCCCCGCAACTAGCAATGAGTAAATATTCCTTTCTGTTTCTAATGTCTGTGACTACCATGATGTTCTCTTGTATAGATACAACATGATTTACTTATTAAACATCCAACATTTGCACATTTTCCTTGTTGTAATAAATACGGTGATCCTGTGAAGAATACCTTCACACATATAGTTTTTTTTGGCATTTAGTGTTATTTCCTTAGAATAGATTCCCAGAAGTAAGATTACTGGGTCAAAAGATGCAGACGTTTTTTATGGCTTTTAATACATACCGTAAAATTGCTTTTCAAAAGGGTTACATTAATTTTCAACGCCACCGGCACTTTTAAGAATATGCTTCACCACACAAATCGTCAACACAGGTGCTATTAAGAATGCTAATCGATAAAATGTTATGCCCTCGTTGTTAAAATTTTGCATTTTTTGACCCTCATAAAATGAAAGTTTGTTGAAGAATTAGTCTCTAAAGCAAAACTTTTTTGGGGGGAACATTTTTATTTCCGGGAAACAAGAAATTTTCACTTGAGAAAACAAGAAAAAGAACACATGTCGTTACAACTGGAGCAAAATTCACTCTGACAGTCAACTTGGTGCCAAAATACTCAAATGAGGACCCTGCGCTGCTCCTGCTAGTTGTCACCTACGGGTAGAAAAGGACAAAATAAAATGTAGAGGATTGAAAGGTTCTCACTGCAAACTGTACAAGAGCCACACAGAGTGGTTGGAGCTCTGCTTTTCATTCAACTTTTCTTCCTTTTTTTTTTTTTTTTTAAACTTGGAGCTTTCAGCCCTCTCCTTTGTTTCCGGTACTACCTGCCCACGTGCACAATTCCTGAATTTTTCTGCGACGGGGCATTTTCATCTTTGCCATTTCCTCTGGCTTTAGGCTTCTCTGTGCAGTGTGTGTTGGTTTTCTAGGTGGATGGATTTGCAGAGAAGCTGCAGCGGTGTGTCTGTCCCTCCCTTCTCCCTCCCAGGATGGCCCGTAAACCGCTTCTGGGTTCTCTCTCCGCGACTGAAACCTCGCTGGTCTCCTCGTCTTGCACCAGGCGTGAGTGCGGTGGACGCTGGAATATTCGCTCGGGAAAGCCACGAATGTGAGCCCAGGATGGAAGCAAACTTGGCTCGCCTCGCCCTCCGAGCAGGCTCGCCGAGGATCAACGTTTCTCTAAGATTTTGCTCGGCAGCCTCATCCTGGGACAGGCATCTATGAGTCATCGGCTCTGCGGGTCACATGGCCAACGTGACCAAAATAAAGTTTAAGTATTTTAAGCCGCTAGAAAAGGGGACAACGGAGCGCACCGGGGGCGGGCGACGGCGGTCACAGGCTGGCCGGGCACCCGCGCGAGGGGCCGCGGCGGCGCGGGCCGAGGGGGCGGGTCGTCGGGGGGGAGGGGAAGGGGCGGGGCCTGGCGGAGACGCGCCCCACCCCCCACGGCCCGCAGCGACGCCCGGACTCCCGGGCCGGCGGGCCGGCCGGCTCCCGAGCGCTGCGACCGGCGGAAGCCAGCCCCGAGCCCCCACGGCTCCCGCTGCCCCCCGGAAGCGGGAGGCTGAGGGATCCCGGAGATCCCGCTGCATTCTCCACTGCCACCGGTACCCCACGCGCCGGCAGCGGCTTCCCCGGGAACGTCCTTCAGCCCCGGGAGCACGCGGGAAAAGCCCCAGCGCACCAATGAGCGAGCGCCTTCCTCATGACGGTCACGCTCGGGGGCGGGGCTTCCCTTCGCCGGTCCCGAGTTCCGGGAACCCCCTTTGATTGGTCTGGACGGCCTGGGAAACACTGTATTAAGGCCCAATCAAAATGGCACGTCTCGGCCTCGAGGAAATATTCCGTGTCGGCCCCTTTCTGATTGGGCAGTTGTTTCGGGCTCTGGCCACTGGAAAGCTTTGTTTAGGTCTGGAAGGCGGGCTTTCCTGGGAGTGGGTGGGGAGGGGGCGTTGAGTCTTGACCAATCCTTTCATTCCGTTGGGTGGTGACCAGCCAATGGGCCGGATGGATAGGACGCTCCTCCCGGAGAGTAGTGAGACCCCTGGTGCGGGGCGATTGGTGGTGGGAGCGATGAATGGCAGCCGCACGGCCCAACGGGTGCAGTGCGTGGGCCGCGGGGCGGGGCCAGGGCGGGTGCGCGGCGGCGGCGGGGTGGCTGGGCCGGCGGCGGCGGCGGTACGAGGCGCGCGCTCGGGGTCCCGGTCGCGAGGAGGAGGAGGATGTGGCGCGCGGAGGGGAAATGGCTGCCGAAAACAAGCCGGAAGGTAAGAGCTGGAGCGTGAGGGGCTGGGGGCGGCGCGGCGGGCAGCGGGACCCGGCCCCGCCGGACATCCCGGGCATCGGCGGCGCCGGGCGGGAGCGCGGGGGCGCGGCGGCGGCGGCGGGCGGGCGCCCCGGGCCGGGGAGGGGGCGGCGGATGGGGGGGCGGTGCGCGGCCAGGTCCTGAGGTGACTCGCGGGGCGGCGGAGCGCGGCGCCGCACACCCCCACCCGGGGGCGGGCTGGGGCCGGAGGGGCGGGGGGCCGGCGGGCGGGGGCCGGGCCCAGCGAGGAGGAGGAGCCGCGGAGGGAGGGCCGGCGCCTCCCCCACCCGGACCGGGCATCCCCGCCGCTCCCGGGCCCGGCGCGGCCCCCGCCCCCCGCGCCGGTGGGGGCCGCGGGGCGGAAAGTTTATCCTCCTCAGGCCCCCTCCGGCCTCGCGCCCCGCTGCCCCGGGCCGGTTCCTGTCGGGGCACGGCCGGCGCTCAGCCTCGCCGCCTCTGGCTCTCGGCGGCGGGGCCCGGCGGACTCTGTCCAGCCTCACCCTGGAGCCCCGTGGGCGCCTCCCAGAGCCGGCGGGGTCCCCGCGCTTCTCCCCACCAGGGGGACCCTCTCCTGCTGAGCGTCCCCGGACAGAAGGGCCTCGTGTGACCCCTCCCCCTTTCCTTCCGGGGAGGGGGCCTGCGCAGCACCCCCGCCCCTAGCAGTCGCTCCCATCCCACTCTTGCCCTTGCGCCCCTCGCAGCCAGGAGGGTGGGGTCTCCGATGGTACGGCGAGTGAGGCTCTTCATACTCCCTTGCCCTTTACCTTCTGTGACCCTGATCCTCCTCTGGCAGAGGGGTCCGCCTCATCCTCTCATCTTCTGTGGAATCTTTGGGGCCTCTGCACACCATCTGTTGACCCTTTTGCCAGGACAAGGGGACTCGGGCTCCCCTTGTTCTTCTGCCTCTCCCAGTGGGTCATAGGGGCCTGGGCAGCTCAGAAGTCATTTCTAAATAGGAAAGCAGACACTTCTTACAGAGGAGGCATCCTCTCCGCACACTTTCCTGGGTTGGGGTGAGCTCATTTCCTGAATACCCTTTGAGTTGCCCTCTCTCTCTCTTTTGGGAAGAACTGGACATTCCAGGGCTCCTTTCCCCCTTTCTCTGTCTCCCCTGTCGTGTCCCTCTCCTTGGAGTTCCTCCTCTGGGTGAGGGTTGTTGCCCCATCAGATGTAGGGCAGGGCTTCCATTGTGCCTGGTACTCGAGTGAGAAGGGGTCCCAGCAGCGAGCCTGTGTCTGAGGGAAACGGGTCTGCTCTTGCTTCCAGTTTACTCTTGCTCTTAGGTGGGGGAAGCATTCATCTATTGACACTGCCCCACCCCCCCACCTCCCCCAGGAAGAGGTTCCTGTGCCCTTGGCTTTGGGTGTTCATAATTACTGTCTTCGGTGCACTGAGAACCAGACTTCGTACATCTTTCATTCAAGAGACTTTGAACCTTCCCTGGAAATAAACTTCCCATTTCTTTTTTAAGAGAACTCATATCCTCCTTATGGCTTCTGTTTCCCAGTCAGCCATATTTAGTGAGCCTGTTACCTTGACTTTTTCTAATTTTCTTAAATTGTATTCATGTTGGCTGGGTAAGAAGAAGCCATATGCCTTTCCATCCAGAAAAGGGAGTGGAGACACCTATGTCGCCCACATGCCATTCAGGAAGAGGTTGCTAGTGTGCTCATTGTTGTACTAGAACCTTCCTTGCGTCCTGGTGTTGTCTCTTGTGGGATCCAAACATTTCTTTCGAGCTTAAAGGTTTCAGGGAAGGGGAAATTGAGAGGCTTTCTATTTTTTTGTGGCTTTGGTTCTCTTTTGGCAAAAGAAAAAGGATACTATGCATTTGTTTATATCTACACACATACAGGCAAATATTTATAGGTGGAATTACATCCATTACATTTATACAGAAGTTGAAAGGGTTAGATGACTATCTCTACATCTTGGGTGTATATGGAGACTTTAATGTGTAAGGACATAGATATGCATCACGGTTGTTGGGAACTCTTCAGCTTAGAGGAATCCAAAGACTCATTGATAAATGGCCACTTCTTGCCGCTCTTTCCTCTGTCATTTGTACTGGACAGAATAAGCAGAATGACATCCTGAATGTTCACCAGGTCCCTGAATAGGCAAAGTGTAGAGGGCTCGCCCCTACCCGCCGTGACTTAGGCATTCTGAATTTAAGTGATCATCCCTGCTTGATCCTTCACAGGGTGAAAAGTTCTCATCTCTACTTCTTTACTGCGGTGTAGGAGAGAGAGATTTCCTGTGTTTTGGGGCAAAGGATAGGAGCGGGGGAGAAGAATATGTGTTTCTGTGACAGAACTAGGAATGAATAGCCGTAAATATGTCACTGTTTTATTTTGGCCATTTAAATAATTGAGAGAGGTTGTGCATGCTAGGAAAAGGTACCTTTGGGAGGGCCTGTGACACTTTGTGAGAGGGTGGGAGGGATGATCCTCCAGGTTTTCTGTGAGCCGCACAGTTTGTGTATTTGGCTGGTTCCCCTTGGCTCAGGGTCCCTCCCTTCTGTAGCTCCAGTGGTTGCTTCTGCCTCGTTCATCAGCTGAGTCTTACTTTGGGACAGGCTGAGTATGGAACCTCATCACCGCCATCCCCCTGCCCCAGCTCTGTCAGGATTCTGCACTGGGGGTCCTTGAAGAGCTCTTCTAGTGAGGAGCCCTTCCACCTGGGTTACTGAATCTGGAGGCAGATACCTGGAGGATGGCTCAGCATCAGTCCTTGACTTCACAACCTTGCCCCTCAGTCTGTATTGAGCTCTCCAGTGGGCATCATACTCAACGTCTGAAAGTTGTGCTTTTGACCTCAATTTCCTTTTTTTTTTTTTATTAATTTGGTTTTTAAAAGTTTTTGTGCTATTTCTATTCTGCCTGCCTCTATATTCAGTTGATGGAATTGTGTATTTTTAGGATATAGTATTAAGGACCGTGGGAAAACAGGAGTTGACTACCTGCTGTCTGTGTTGGCGTGTTCCCAGCAGATTCCTCTCCCTTCCAGTGCTGGATCTTCTCCTGCCCTGCCCAGTAACACCGCCTGCCTTTTGGAATTTTCCCTGCCCTCTGGGGTGCTCCATCTGTGGGCAGTAGGAGGAAATTGCTAAAGTTAGAGGAACACGATCGAGGTTAGTGTGCGAAGTTAGGTTCCTTTCTGTGAGTTTAATGCGCTGGTGCTTTCTGTGTGACCTGTCCTCACAGATTATCAGAGCTCAGTTTCTCTGTCTTCCCCTTCCAGTGCACCGCCAGGCTAGACGGGTTCTGTCCTCTTATGGACTTCTCTTATGTCTTTCTGTTAGAGCATCCCTCGCCCCTCCCCTGCACCCCTTACGCCTCTGCCCAGCTTTCTGGACAAAGGTGGGTGACCCATGGGACATCTCTTCCCTTGTCTTTTGGACAATCTGACTTATCCTGCATCTGGGAAATGTTGAGTTTCTCCATCTCCATGTTCAATGGCTTCAGAAGGTTGACATGTGCGCAGCAACCTCTACTCAAGGTCAGAGTGGGTCAGGTTTTTCTTTTCAAACGGGTAGGGTTGCTCTTGCCTCCTCTCTGAGACATCTTTATACATCCTGCTCATCCACATTTTCTGTTTCTTTAGTTTTTAGGCTTTCCTCTTAAAATAACCTGTTTGTTAGAGGCATGAGGCATTATTTAGTTCTGTTTATGCTGGGTGTGGCCCCTGTACCTGGGGGATTGTATTTCTTCCGGCCTGCTTCTCAGTGCCCATCTTCTGGCTGGATGTTGCCTCCATTCCTCCTTCCTCTGGGCCAGTCTCCTTTTCCTTTCTCCTGAGTTTTGGGGAAGCACGTCTTTGTGTGCAGATGTACGTCTTTCCAATTTCCTCATGGAAAAAACAACAGAAGGTGACTCTCATGCGTCCTCTTCCTTTCACTTCCTGTTTGTGCCTGTTGCCTCCTTTGTGGGACCTTTGCATTTGGCCTTTTGGACAGAAGTTGTCTTTACATCCATGTTCCCATCATTGAGTGTGTTCATCCTAGAGACGTTCACTGAGCTTGTATTTCATGCAGGAGTGTGTGTCTGTGTGTGTGTCTGTCTCTGTGTGTGTGTTTGTGTGTGTCTGTGTTGGGGGGGGTGAGGGTTTATGTGACTATTTGAGACCATAGGGGTTTCCTTTACCTTTTAGTGAGCGTGACATTTCAGTTTGTCTTACACTTGTCTATTTATATATTCGTGCAGGGAATTCTCTTGTGAACTTTAATTTTTTGGATTGTAATCTTACAAAGACATACTCGAGCAGTGTACTATCCCATTGAGCTCTTCCCCACCCCTGCAGGAGTGGGGGTGGTGGAGAGGGTGGAGGGCAGACTGGGAGAAGCACTTAACAGCTTTCCTTCAGACAGTGTGTGGGGTGTATGTGTGTGGGTGTGGGTGTGTGTGTAGAAAAAAGTAGTCAATCTTCGTTCTGTCTCGGTGTAACTTTCAGGTCATTTAGATATATGTTGATGCTTGTGTAGCATTTGAAGAGCAGCATAGTAAGTATTGTAGAGAATATGAGATCATATATGTCCTTTATAGAAAACAGTGATAGAAGAAGAGAGGTAATATTCTCTTAAGGTTAACATTTCATATCATCAGATAGTAAGGAGTGTATGAACTGCTGTCACACTTTCACTACCAGAAAGTGTTGTATCTACATTTTGTGCCTAATTCTAGTGACTGTTCTTAGGCCTGGTATCTGGTATACTTACTACAGTTTTTATTTATTATGTGATTTAATTCTTTACGCTTTTTAAAGGTACTGTTATTTGTACCTTTCCTTTATTTTGGTCAATAGCTTCAGTGTTTTGGGGTGTAGGTTTGGTGTATATAGTGGTGACAGTAATAATAAAGAATTAACCTGAAAGGTACTTCTTCTTTCCCTCCTGTGTTAAATCAGATTTCCCCTCTACAGTGTCTGTAGAAACCAATTCTGCTAGTATTTCATTCTTAGGAAGAGCTTTTGTGTAAGACTCTTGTAGTATGGGGTCCTTTATCCATGTGAAGATGTGACTGAATATTTTTTGTGGTGGCAGGTGATGTGTGTTTCTTTTGAATTTCCATTATCACAGACCATTTTCTAAAATGTTCTGTATCTTCTAGAATCACTTAACATGACCTTTTTTTTTTTTCTTTTGATGTTCTGGATGACTTAAATCCTACCTCCCTTTTTTTCCCATAAGGTTTCTTTATTGCCCTTCTCATCATTATTTTTAAAAAAATATTTGTAGATCTGCTGTATTTAAGTCTTTCTGTCATTAAAGAGGGATGCCCACAATTCTTTTTGTCCTGTAGTGAGAGGCAGTGCTACTTCTTGGTAGGGAGATAGACTGGGATTTAAGCCACAAGGTAAGGGGTGATGGTTGTATCTGTGACTGGACAGCATCCTTGGTGAAACACTGTGTCCTTCCAGTGCCTGGGCCTCCCCATGTGGGATTTTGGAAATTTTTCTTTTTGCTACATTTAGCCAACTTCCTTCAGTTTCTTTGGCTTGATAATGATACATTTCTTTGGGTAGAGCCAGCAAGTCTAGACTTCATCTGGGGCCTTCATCCAGGAGGTGGTGTGGGATCTTGAAATGTCACTCTGCCTTTTACGGTACTGTTTCTGTGGTCTTTGGTGTCTCTCAGGGTGAGGGTAAGGAGTGTCCTGGCTCCACTTCTCTGTCCATAGAACTTGAGTTAGAGTGCATGGTCACTCATGCCCTGTTCTGCATTACAGCATGTGATGGCTCTGTCTTGTCTTTTTGTTATTTTCAGAATATCTAATCAAGTTCAGGATTTAGTTGATCAGATGTCATCAGATCTCTATTTTGTGCCATCCATGGATGTCGTGGCCATCAGTCCTGTGATTAACATGTATTGCTGTTCTGTCATTAGAAAGGGAAACTTGTAGACATGTGGATGGTCTTCCATCCCATAATATTTGTCATGTGTTTGTAAGGAAAGTGTTTCTCTGTATATATTGACATTAGACAGCAATCCTCGATTTTTTTATGTGATGGGACAAAGTAAAGGGTGTTTTTTCCCTCTCCCCTATCAGTATGCTGGCTGTGTATTTCTAAGGTTCTGTTGCATCTTTCTGCTTTGAACGGCATTGCTTGTAGAAGGTCATGGGCCTCCTTGTGTAAAGATTGGTAATGCTTCCTGAGCATTTTTTAGTTCATTACCTTGGACTAAAAAAGAAATATTATGTACCCCGCTGCAAAGAGAGGCCAAGTGTCAGCCACATTACTCCCCCCCCTTTTATTTTTTTTATTAAAGAGGGTTCATTTAGTTTCAGCCAATTGACATCTTGTAAGATGTATTTTTGAAATGGTTCTTGTGTGTTTACCCCAGTGTTCTGCTCACTCTTGATGGAATTGCATGTTCTGTCATACATGAGTCCCTTGCTTATTTGGAAAAGTGCAGTCACATTTTATTTACTCCTAAGATTTAGCAAGGCCCTTCGACAGGTAACCAACACATGCCTTTCTGAGACTGTTAGCAGAGGGTGGCTGCGAGGAGGAAGATATGCTGGGTTGGGGCTGATTCCCTGCTCAGTTCTCTGCCGTGTGGTTTTGTAGTTACAAGTGCACATAGTGATGTGCCTTGAAATAAAATGTTCAAGGCTGAGTTCAGAACAGTTTCAAACATGCTGTCACCTGGACGCTAATTAAGTGGCATTAATCTCACCCCCGATCTCACTTCTTGATATCATCCAAATACCCCCTTTCCCTTTCTCTCCCACTGAAATCTAAAACCAGCAGTCATAACGAATCCCTGAAAAGGAAGCCACAAAGGCTAGCTCTGACCCCCTTCCCTCTGGCTCAGCTGCTGGCTTTGGGCACCTTGTCAGTTGCTTCTTTTTGCATAGACAGGCTCTGTTGGGGTGAGCAGGTGATGTGGAGCGTTCAGTCATTTAACAGACCAGGCCTGTCTCTCCAGTCTTTCCTTATCAGTTACCACAAGGTAAGATCATGTATTGAGTCACTTAAAAACACTTGCTAAGTGGATGATCCTTCTTCCTTTATTTCTGCCTAGCCGTTAGAATGAATACTGGAGTTAGTCTTCTCATGGGACTAGTGAATCGCTGGTCCCTGCTTTTGTGTCTAACATCTGTGAGAAAAGGGGGCGCTGACTCCCCAAAACTGGAGTCTGACCCTTCAGGACTCGGACCTTCTCTCTGGAGCCTGCATGTTACTGCGGTGGTGATTTATACGTCCAGCTAAATCTAGTATCTGTACCAAGTGGTAAACCAGTTATTTAAGTTTACATTTAGCAGTATGTGTCTGTGTTACATTAGAATGGTATGCAGCTACAGCCAAAGACACTCCTGCAACTAGAAAACAAAAAATGAAAAGAAAGAAAGTCCTTTTCTCTAGTTTTGAAAGCCAGGTTCTGTGTGTTTTTTTTTTTTGCCTTCATCAGGGTTGATTTAGATGGTCAGAAAGCATTTCTGAGGGTACAGCAGTACAATCAAGAATTAGTCTTTTTAAGACTTAAGATTTGGCTTTTAATGCTTATCTGAAAAGTTCTTCTTGAGGATGTATGTGCCCCACTGGTTTTCTGGGGCACATGGATATCAAACCATTTGGAAGCAATAAAAAGAAATTGTTATAAAGTGGGAAATTATCAAAGAGAAAAAATGTGATAGTGAAGAAATTATCCATTGTATTTAAAAAAAAATAATCTTAAAATGATGACTGTAAGTATAAATTCAGGTATCCTAAAGAAAAAATGGATTGTTGGTATGATTGCCGTGTTGAAATCTGCAAATATACTTATTGTATGAGAAAAACTCCCTGAAATGGGGATGCTTAGAAGATAAAGTTGATTGGATTGGTGATTTTAAATTGTTAAGTGTTTTTTCTCTTTTAAAAAGTAATTGAAATAAAATAACCCCTTAGTGAAGAGAATGTAAACTTTAATGGAAGTTCAGGAGAATTAAACATTTAAAAAGTGAAGATTGAAGATAAAGATTTTTTATTGTGAATCCACAAGGGGGTAGTGATGCTCTATCAAAGATATTTGTGGTAAAAATGTGAGATGATCTCTTTTAACACTTTGGATTTACAGATAAAACCGGTAGGCTTGCATTCTAACTTAATAAGATTTTCTTTTCAAAATGTTTATTGGCAAAATTGTTTACTGCTTAAATTTTAAAAAAGTCCATTTTGGGTGAGTGGCTATTTTAAGCCACATGAATGGTAAAGAAGAGAGAATGTCCTTCTAGTTCTGTGCTCTGGAGAGGTTACTGAGGCTCTGAGGGTTACTTATTTTCTAAGAATGTAATAATCTTAAATTTCCTAGGAAACATTAGGACTCTAGGAATCACTTACTTAAGTGTCCTGAATAAAAGGATCTTAGTAAATTATGTTTAAACTTTATAGAGGTTTGTATTGCTAGTTGTATTTTAAATTCTGTCAGGAGATGAAAAATGTAGACAGTCTGCACACTAGCTGTTCTTAATAGTTCTAAGTAAATCCAATTTTTATAATCTCTTTTTTATTAGTTTATATTCCATCATTAGATAAAAGCATTCCTCTCCCCCTGTCCCCCGACATAAAAATTCCAGTATCTTGCCTGAGATCACTGAGTCCCTCCCTGTTATATTCAGAATTGCTCAAAATTAGGCATGGTTTGACAATGCCAGGTAGTTTTTAGTGAAGAACTAATCTATACGGTGTGCTCTTTTTTGAATGTGATGGTGCACGGTGGGAGGAAGATATAAGATGGGAATGAGACTATGTTCTTATTTAGAGACATAGCTAACCATATTTTTTTTTTTTTAAAATAGTGCTTTTAACAATAATATGAAATATTTCCATGGTTTAGAAGTGATGATTGTTTGTAGCATATACACCATGTATTTTTCATGTTTGGTCAAGGGAAAAGCTTGTTCGTTTGGCTTTCTCTCTCTTTCTCCCTGTCCCTTCCCCCCGCCTCCCCGCCTCCCCGCCTCCCGGCCTCCCCTCTTCTTTCCCTTTCCTTATCTTGGGCAAGGGCTTTTTCTCTCTTGTATGTGTTTCAGTCATCAGTCCTGTCTGACTCTTTGTGACCCCATGGGCTGTAGCCCACTAGGCTTCTCTGTCCATGGAATTTTCCAGGCAAGAATACTGGAGCTGGTTGTCATTTCCTTCTTCAGGGGATCTTTCTGACCCAGGGACTGAACCCGCGTCTTTTGCATTGGCAGGCGAATTCTTTACCACTGAGCCACCTGGGAAGTCCTTTTCTATCTTGTACCCTTTAGTAAATGACTAGTGATTTAACATCCCCAAAGACGCACTGTTTCTTTGTAGACTACCCGAAGCTCTGCTGGAAGCTGAACTATGACGTCAGCGTTTTCATTCATGAATTCGGTTCTTCCAAGTCTCTTGTTCTGTGCTCCTGAGCTGACTTCTGGCACATACACAAATCAGTTCACCATCAGTCAGCCGATAAGTCAGCGATAAAAGGTAAAACAAAAGATGCTGGAGTTGTTTTGATGGAGCCATGGTTGCTCATGCTGATTTGCATCAGTGTAGTTTGGACAAGGTTTCTGGCGAAACAGATTGAAACCTAAAAACAGTCAGTTTAATTATCTCATGATTCTGTGGATTGAGTTGTGTTGTGAACATATTGACACTACATTTTTGTTCTCCCATGAAGTTCAGGGTGCTGTGCTGTAGCTCCTTTGTTATGAAGTAGCATTCCTGTTGTAATTTGACTGAATTGGAGGATTGTGCTTTATTTCAGAGAGGCCTGCAGATTAAATTACGTTCTACACAGATTACTTTTGGAATGCATTTGGGTTTTTTTTTTTGGGGGGGGTGGTGTTCCATTGCTCTGGAAATATTTTAAATAACTGTTTGATGCCTAGAGTTTCACTGTGTTGTGACCATAGTTATGTAACTGGCATGGCCATCCTTGTGTTGGAGTTGGGTTTCCTTTTCCTCGATCCCTCACTCCTGTAGCTGTCGACGCCAGCTTCTCCTCCAGGGAGGTCGCTGCTTGTAATTTAGTGCTGCCTGAGAGCAGTTCTTGAAGAAATCTTGTTTGGAGTTGGCCTCTGCAGGGCCAGGCTGGGGGCTGAGCCTCTAGTGGCTGGCATCTTTCAGGCCTCCTGTAGTTGATGAATGGTGAGCTTGAAAAAAGTTCATTTTCTCTGGTTTCTTGGGGGTTTGTTGACTTTCCAGTTATTTAATTGCCAAGAAACATGTAGAAGTAAAGTGTGTTATATTTAGAAATCATTTTAGCTCAGTTACAATTTATGGTTAGAGATGATTCGAACTGCAACCATTTTGATTGATATCCAGTGTTACTCCTGAGATGACTTCTTAAACCTCCTGACAACTCAGAGATACTGTCTTCTCCCAGCCCTAAATGAAACTAGAGCTTTGTGTTCTTTTCGGATGACCCGAGTTTTCTGATGGGGAACAGAGATTTGTGGTCTGTTGTCTTGCGTTCTCCTTTAAGTAGATGCTCCGAGAAAAAAAACTTGAGAGCAAGTAGACATGAATAAGCATTTGAAGCTGACTCAAAGACGTTTATTATTTTCTCTAAGAACTAAATCGTTTTAAAATTATTTAAATACAATTTCCAGGAAGGAATCTGATTGTAAATACTATTGAAGAAAGGAATATTTAATGGTATAGGGTTTCTGTAAACACTGCCTCATTTTCAAAACCATGCTTTCCTGTGGACTGCTGTAGGATTTATGAAAAGTTATGGGTTTGGAGCTCAGATTTCAAAATGTTGGGCAGTCTAGCTGTGGTGTCAGCATTATCATTTTTGTCTTACCCTGAACCAAACAGTGCTAGATGAGTCCTCTGGCCACGGAGGCTTAGGTTTCCTGCGTGGCTTTGAGAACAAGTCCACAGTGGTTCCCAGCTCATCCCTTCTCTTTCTGTAGCCAGAAACACTGGGGAACGGGAGCAGGGACTCCGGCCGGAGGTGTGTGTTTTCTGCTGTCCTGGCTGCCTCTTCTTCAGGCCAGGTGTGAGGAGCCTGTCTCCCTGGCCTCTGCCGCCTTCTCCTCCTCACCCCCTCCTACTTCATTGCTCTCCATTTTGGCTCAGCATCTCCTCTTGGTTTTCTGAGGCTTCAGCTCTCGCATAATGAGTTAGTCGGTCCTAATTTTAAGGGGAGTCACGTGTTGAGTAGAGGGTAGTCCTGGTGACGACCTCTAAAGTTCCTTCCCATTCTGACTTGCAATGATAAGAAAATGAAGCTGGATGTGTGGGATTTCGCTTCATGTCTTGCTATGCTGGTACGCAGCTGTCTTTTCCTGTGTAACTCTATCTTTTCTTTTTGAGGTACTTGCTCCAGGTCAAGAATTAATGTGTTGGCTCAGGCCGTCAGTGTAGGAGGAATTTGAACCGTAGTCGCCCAGGCGCCTTCTTTCTGGTGTACCAAGAGGGCTTAACTCTTTAGGTCTAACATGCTGTGAGTTAAAAATTGTAAAAAGATTGTTCAAGTTGTTAAAAGATGCACAGCACAAAAATGTTCATTCTGCTTAGTTATTCCCTGTGACACATTTCAGGTCTTTATTCTGATATGGATGAGAGTTTATAGTTTTGGAAAAATAGACTTAAATAATACATGAGTACAGATGCAAAAGTGTCTGCTAACCTCAGACATTTTCTGTGTAAGGTAGTATTATTTATATTCATTTAGCTTTATTTCCCGGAGTTGATTAATATAACTGTTACGAAGATGTATTGATTGCTAGACTCTTCCTACTAAGAAACTCAGGTAGACTGGGGAGTTGCGGCGGGGCCACTGTAATTGATCATATTGCATCTTCACTTGGGCACATTCCCTGGGCTGCTCAAGGCCTGGCATCAGGGTTGGGACATTTCTTTCCTGTTTAAAGATACTGAGGGGCAAGTGAAAGTTCCCGGTGTTCTTGGCAACACACTGCCTTATCCTTTCTGTCTCTACCATGTTGAAATGTGCTGGCTGAACCATTTGCTTTGATGAAGCTTCTCATGGAGGTCTCTTCCTCATTTACTTGTATTGATATAGGCTGTTGTGCTTACAAAGAAAGCCATAACCAGTGGAAGGTAGGGAGTGGGTACTCAACATTTTTGAAGTACTTGTTTTTCATCCTAGGGGTCCTCCAGAAATTGATCATGGATTACTTGACCAAATTCAAGGCCCAGAGATTTATTCCAGGCACTCTGGGAGGTGAGGCCCATCAGTCTTTCTCTACTGAATCTGATTATTCTCCAAATGACCCATTGCTGCCTGGCTGTCTTCTGATGCAAATCTGGTGATAGTGGCAACCTTTCTAACCGAGCTGAGTCTCCTTGACAGCTGTTATCTGTCCTCTCCAGGTATTTTTAGTCTCCGGCCTCTGTGGCCACGTCTAGAGGATCCGAGGATGAATTTAGCTGCTCTGGGGCTGCTCCAAGTGGTTGCGGGTGTTCTCTGCTCCCTCCTCTCCAGCCTCCCGCAGCACCACCTCTCTGGAGGCTCAGTGCCCTTGTCGCTCGATGACCGAGCAGAGACAGAAATCATTTGTTTAATAAGAATGAAAAAGTCAGGATTTTTCAGGATGCTTTTCAAGATAAACAGTGGGGAGCAGGGATGGTGCACAGCAGTAGCATGAGTGGACTTCATGCCACTGAATTGTACATTCAAAAAGGGCTAAAGTGGTTAGTTTTACATTATGTATGTTTTTTTATGATTAAAACCACCCTCCAAATGGATATAAAACCCAGTGATAAAAGTATCTATAAGCAGCTGAGAGTAACTATGTGGCAGTATTTTCATTATTCTAAGTTGGCAGGTGGTGCCTTAAATGGAGGTTCAGAATCCACCTCATGCCACGTGTGTGTGTAGACACACACACACACACACACACACACACACACACACGCACACCCCCCCCCCCCACAGTGAACGCACAGTGGTCATCAGCTCTGTGGTTCATTTGTTCAGAAGAGGGTGGGCGCTGGACGCTGGTGTCACAGGGGAAGCAGTTGGAGCAGTTTCCCGCAGGGATCATGGGCGCTCGTCCTAGGTGCAGTGAAGGCTGCTTTTGTGTAAGGAGAGTGGAGCCACCTCAGCCTCGCGGGAAGGAGACCAAAGGGAGCCGTGAGTCTGCAGTGGACTCGAGCCTGGGGCTGAGCCTGGCCCTGCCGGCTCCCCTCTGTGCTGGTCCTTCTGCCTCTCCTCGCTGACATGATGCCTCGCTCATACCTTCCATGCCGTGTGGCTTCCCGGGGCTCTCTGTCCTCTGACTCCAGTCTCTGTGGCGTGTGTTTAAAGGGCTCAGGACGGAGGGTCGGACTGACTTCTCTGAGTTGGTGGTTTTGTTTTCAGAGGCTGGGGATTCTCCCTGGTCTGGTCCACGCTGAAGGAGGGTGGGCTTGGATCTGCTGGTCGTCTGATCACTTTGAGGGGCTCACGGCCAAGGACTGTGGGAGGAGGGGACCATAGCATGGGGTCCTGATGCCTTAACCTCTCTCTGTCAAACCGTGTAAAAGGAAGAATACTGACCCCAAAATGGATTTCCTGCATTCACTTGCTATAGTGAGTAAACTTTTAAAAAAAATTCCTTTCTAAAAATCATTTATTTATCTGGCTGGGTCGGATCTTAGTTGCAGCATACAGGATCTTCCTTCTGTCCTGTGGAATCTTTTATTTTTGCTGTGATGCACGGCTTAGTTACCTTGTGGCATGTGGGATCCTAATTCCTCAACCAGGGATTGAACCTGTGTCCCCTGCATTGCAAGGTGGATTCTTTTTCTTTTTTTAATTGGGGTGGAAAATTGCTTCACAATTTTGTGTTGGTTTCTGCTGTACAGCAACACGAATCAGTCGTAATTATATACATATATGCGTATAGATATATGCCGTTTCCCTCCTGAGCCTCCCTTCCGCTCTCCATCCCACTCTTCTAGGTCATCACAGAGCACCAGGCTGGGCTCCCTGCAGCTTCCCACTAACTATTTTACATATGATAGTGTATATATGCAAGGCAGATTCTTAACCGCCAGATACCAGGGAGTAAACTTTTTACTGAGAAAATGTTCACTGTGGCTCCAGCCACGAGGCCCAGCATCCTCAGCCTGCCTGGGCGTGTGTATGGGTAAATCAGGGGTGACGATGCAGGCAATGCACGCGGGAGCCTCGTGGTCCGGCAGCCTCTGCCCTGTGGTTCTCAGGGAGAACTAGCAGTTGGCGGGGGGTGTGTGCCTGTGTCTTTTGAGGTGTCCCCCAGTTCACATACTTGGGTGGGCTTCCTTGCCTTTCCCCTTGTCGTGGACCACGAAATCTGGGAGGCTGGAGATGTTGCCTCTGAAGAGGGCGGAGGTCTGGAGGAGGAAACAGGGAGCAGCCTATGTCTTAAGGACGTATGGCCACTGAATGCACACTTGTTTGCTTTTCCTTCTCATCCTTCCTGCATCTACTCTCAGATTTTTCTTGATTTCTCATGGGAGAAGAGGAAAGAAAAGGAGAGCAAACAGGTGGAAGGCTGAGAGAGCAGGTTTGGAGGTCTGTGTAAGAGGCTAGTAGCCAGCACACCATTGAGGTCCGTGAGCTGCTCAGTGACTGATGCTTCATAGTGATGACCTTGAGTGTATTCACAAAAGCAACACCACGTATGCTCTGCTTAACAAACGAGGCAAGTATATAATGTTTAAAAGAAACATTGTCATCAGGTGGTTTTAGTAGTCAAAGGGATTTGACACTTTTTTCACTATAACAGTTTTGGGTGGGAGGTGGGAAGAAGGTTCAAGAGGAAGATGACATCAACCTATGGCTGATTCATGTTGATGTATGGCAGAAACCATCACAATATTGTAAAGTAATTATCCTCCAATTAAAAATAAATAACTTTTAAAAATGTACAAGGATAGCTTTACTGATGTATAATTCTTTTACCATAAAATTCACCCTTTTAAAACATACCATTAAGTGGTTTTTGGCGTGTTTAAACACAGCTGTGTAACTGTCATCACTGTCTGATTCCAGAACATCTTCATCACTCCTGAAAGAAACCTCTGCCCGTTAGCAGCCGCTCTGCTTTCCTCCCTCCCCTCTGCTCCAGGCAATTAATAGTCCACTCTCTCTTCCTGGACTTGGCTGTTCTGGACATTTCATACAAATGGAATCCTACACTACGTGGCCTTTGGTGACTGTCTTCTTTCCCTTAGCATAATGTTTTCATCCACATTATCAGTTCAGTTCAGTTCAGTCGCTCAGCCGTGTCTGATTCTTTGCGACCCCATAAATCGCAGCACGCCAGGCCTCCCTGTCCATCACCAACTCCCGGAGTTCACTCAAACTCATGTCCGTCGAGTTGGTGATGCCATCCAGCCATCTCATCCTCTGTCGTTCCCTTCTCCTCCTGCCCCCAGTCCCTCCCAGCATCAGGGTCTTTTCCAGTGAGTCAGCTCTTCGCATGAGGTGGCCACAGTATTGGAGTTTCAGCTTTAGCATCAGTCCTTCCAATGAACACCCAGGACTGATCTCCTTTAGGATGGACTGGTTGGATCTCCTTGCAGTCCAAGGGACTCTCAAGAGTCTTCTCCAACACCACAGTTCAAAAGCATCAATTCTTCCATGCTCAGCTTTCTTCACAGTCCAACTCTCACATCCGTACATGACCACTGGAAAAACCATAGCCTTGACTAGACGGACCTTTGTTGTCAAAGTGATGTCTCTGCTTTTCAATATGCTATCTAGGTTGCTTATAACTTTCCTTCCAAGGAGTAAGCGTCTTTTAATTTCATGGCTGCAATCACCATCTGCAGTGATTTTGGAGCCCCCAAAAATAAAGTCTGATACTGTTTCCACTGTTCCCCCCTCTATTTCCCATGAAGTGATGGGACCAGATGTCATGATCTTAGTTTTCTCAATGTTGAGCTTTAAGCCAACTTTTTCACTCTCCTCTTTCACTTTCATCAAGAGGCTTTTGAGTTCCTCTTCACTTTCTGCCATAAGGGTGGTGTCATCTGCATATCTGAGGTTATTGATATTTCTCCTGGCAATCTTGATTCCAGCTTGTGCTTCTTCCAGCCCAGCATTATAGTTTATATCAAAACTTCATTCCTTTTATGGTGGCATAGTACTCTATTGTATAGACACATTGCATTTTATTTATCTGTTAACCAGTTGATGGACACTTATTTCCCCTTTTTAGCTCCTATGAATAATGCTGCTGTGAACGTTTGTGTACATGCTTTTGTGTGGACAGTGTTTTCGGTTCTCTTGTACAGCTAGGAGTAGAATCGCTAGGTCATATGGTAACTCTGTGTTTAACTTTTGGAGGACCTGCCAAACTGTTTGCCAAAATGGCTACATCATATTACATTCCTGCTAACAATGTTTGAAAGTTCCAGTTTCTCCACATCCTTGTTGGCACTTGCTGTTGTCTGTCTTTTTGATTGTAGCCATTCTTATGGACACAGCTGAGCGGCTGAACAGCAGCAGCATCTTGGGGATGTGAAGTGGTGTCCTGTAGTTTTCGTTTGCATTTCCTGAAGGCCACTGATGGGGAGCATCTTTGTGCTCATTGGCCATTTGCATGTCTGCTTTGAAGGATGTCTGTTCAAGGCCGAGGCCCATTTTTGAATGGAGTTAGTTTTTTGCTTTTGAGTTGTAGGCATTTTTTGATATATTTTGGATAACAGTCCCTTATCAGATGTAGGATTTGCAAATATTTTCTCTCATTCTGTGGATTCATTTTCTTGTGGATTTCCTTTGAAGCACAAGAGTTCTCAATTTTGAGTTCCATTTACCTGCTTTTTGTTGCTTTTGCTTTCATAATTAAACTATTGCTTAGTCCAAGGTTATGAAAATTAACACCCGTGTTTTCTTGTCAGAGTTGAACAATTTTAGCTTTCACATTTAGGTCTCTGGTTCACTTTCAGTTAATTTTTGTATGTTGTGAGATAGATAGGCTTCCAGCTTCATCGTTTTGTGTGAGGATATCCAGTTGTCCTGGAACATTTTTTGAAAAGACCATTCTTTTCTCAATGAAGTATTTAGCACCCTTGTAAGAAACCAGCTGCCCATAAGGGTGTGGGCTTCATTTTGGAGTTTCATTTCTAATCCAGTGACCTATGTCTGTCCTTATGCCAGTACCACGCTGTCTTGATTACTGTAGCTTTGTAGTTAAGTTTTGATATCAGAAAATGTCCCTGAACTGTTCTTTTTAAAGATTGTTTTGACTGTTCTGGGTGCCTTGAATTGTCATGTGAATATTAGGATCAGCTTGTCAATTTCTACGAAAAAGGCAGTTTTTATATTGATAAGGCTTATATATTGAATGTAGGGATCAATTTGGGCAGTTTAAATCCATTTTATGGATCCACCGTTTGAGAACTAGTATTGGCTAACTTGGGATTCCCAGATGGCACACTGGTAAAGAATCCACCTGCTGGTGCAGGAGATGCAGGTTCGATCCCTGGGTTGGGAAGGTCCCTTGGAGTAGGAAGTGGCATCCCACTCCAGTATTCTTGCCTGGAAAATCCGATGAACAGAGGAGCCTGGCAGGCTACAGTCCATGGGGTCACAAAGAGTCAAACATGGCTGAGCTACTGAGCACACACATGTGCACTGGCTAACTCAAGCAGCCAAGCATCTAGCCCTAAAAAAAATGTTTTAATTCATTTACTACAGTAGGCTTTGTTGTTGAAAAACTCTAATTCCCTGTTAGGCTAGAATTGGACTGTTCGGATTCCAAGAGAGCAAATAGTTATTCATGTAGCCTGTGTGTGTAGGCTTTTTGTGCTGTGTGTTTTTACGATGTGAAAGTTTGCTGATGCCTTGCATGTTTAGAAAAGATGTGATAGTCTGGTTAGCATTCATTCTGATTAATAGAGAATTAGCAGGTTCCATGTATGAACATTTAATTTCAAAGTGTTGGAATATGTTACAATAATATTGTGACCTTAAAATTTATATTATTATTATTGGAGGTGTCAGAAAATATTTTAGGATCTTGTAGTCCTGTGGGGGCTGTGTGACTCTCAGTTACTGTTAAAGTCATGGCAGTTTATTTACTCAACAAGTAATAATAAAGTGCCAGCCCAGAGAAGGGCAGACATGGTCCCTGTCCTCATGCAGCTGATGGGGAGACCAGTGTTAATTAAGGTGTGTGTTTAGTTGCTCAGTCGTATCTGACTCTCTTACGACCCCATGGACTGTAGCCCGCCAGGCTCCTCAGTCCATAGGATTCTCCAGGCAAGAATACTGGAGTGGGTTGCCATTTCTTTCTCTAGGGGATCTCCCCAACCTAGAGATCGAACCTGCATCTCCTGCATTGGCAGGTGGATTCTTTACCACTGAGACAGTTAACGAAGGTGTCATGTGTAATTATGTAAGGCTGATACACTGCAGGCGTCTTCCTAGTGCTGTGTCTGGTCCATACTATGCTGGTGAGCATAGGGCATCAGAAAGGGATCTGTTCATGTGGGAGCTTCGGAGATCCTTCCTGAGCTGCACCTGAAGGAAACCAGGCATTAAGTGAGAGAAGAATGGGGGAAGCTTTAGGTAATCAGAGGGCTGGCTAGTGAGATATGTGGGGATATCCTGGGTATATCTGGCTGCTTGTAGCTTTTGAGGGGTCCCTGAAGACAGAGGATGAGATGGCTAGATGGCATCACTGACTCGATGGACGTGAGTCTCAGTGAACTCCGGGAGTTGGTGATGGACAGGGAGGCCTGGCGTGCTGCGATTCATGGGGTCGCAAAGAGTCGGACACGACTGAGCGACTGATGTGATCTGAAGACTTGACTCTGGTCTTTAACCCTTAGGTGCCTTGTGATTTTGTTTTGAGCAAGTAACTTAGCCTTTCTGAGCTTTTTTACTCACTGTTTTTTAATCTTATCAGGCAGTGTGTAGCCATCTTTATTTAGAGATACTTTCTGAAAACATACAGAAATCTAGGCTTTTGGTTGATTGTTTTTATACAATTCAAAAATACTTGTTTTTTTCATGACCTTCTTTGGTTGTTTACTTAGGAGTGTAATACTGGTAAATCAAATATTTTTCTGAACATTTTCCCTAGTCTTGGAAATTAGGATTCACTTCTGTTCATAATATTCCAGAAGCTTCCGGTATGCAGGGGAGCAGATGCAGATGCAAGGAATGCTGTCATCAGGCTCTGGGAGGACCCAGGAGGACTTCTGGAAAGTGGTAGAATTCGGCCGCATCCTTGACAGGCAAACATGGTGGTTTGAGGAGAGTTTCCTAGTGGAGGAGATGAGGCAGAGGCTCACAGCCAGGAGTCCTGGGGCTGGGATTCCTGGTGCGTGTGGGTAGATGAGCCTGGAGAAGTAGGTGGGGGGCGGGTGTAGAGGCTGGGAAGGCACACTGAGGAGTCTGGCCTCTGTTCTCTCTGCTTTGGGCGCAGCTTCTAGAGTTACTTCTTTAGCATAGGAGTGGGGTTGATTGGCGAATCCCTTTTCCTTGAAGGTGCTAATAAGGGCCACCTGCTTACTGCTCCAGCTTCCTTTCTGTTTTCCAGCTGTGGTCAGTTCTTTTAGATTCTGGTTGTCCCAGGGCACCACGCTTTCTCTTGGTTTTACGTCTTGCACGTTGTCATCGCCTTGGCTTAGAAGGTGCGCTTTCCTCTAAAACATATACACACGTACTCACGCATTTGCTCTGTCCACTGCCTCCGCTTGTCCTCTGGGTCCCTCCTTAAATCACACTTGTTGAGAAGCCCTCTGGGCCTTGCCTTTCTTTTCAGGTTGGATTGTACACCCTTCCTGGTGCACTTGTAGCACTTCATGGTGTTCCTGCTCACGGCACATTATGGTTGTGTTGATGCTGCTGGCTTACTGCTCTTTCTCCTTCAGTTAGAGCTACATCTTCAGTGGCCAGAGGCTTGAGCACCTGGCACCTGTAAATGTTGTTCGAATGAATGACTGTGCAAAGAGGAAGGACTGGAGTTGGCAGGAAACAGCTCCTGACGAGAATGTCTGTAGCAGTCAATTGGAAAAAGAAGCTGGTGTGATTGAGTTGTATGTGGATGTACGAGAGAAACACACTTTTGTGACTGACTGACCATGGGCTCTGAGGGATGAGAAGAGGTGAAGGTGACTTCTAGCTTTTGCACCTCAACTGGTGTCAGGTGAGGCCATTAACTGAGTGAGGGGTGACGAGGGATATTGTTTGGGGTGAAAGTGAAAGTTGCTGTCACGTCCAACTCTTCACGACTCTATGGACTGTATAGTTAGTCCTTGGGATTGTGCAGGCCAGAATACTGGAGTGGGTGGCCTTTCCTTTCTCCAGGGGATCTTCCCAACCCAGGGATTGAATCCAGGTCTCCTGCATTGCAAGTGGATTCTTTACCAGCTGAGCCACAAGGGAAGCCCATGTTTTGGGGTACAGTTCAGTTCAGTTGCTCAGTCGTGTCTGACTCTTTGTGACCCCATGAATTGCATCACGCCAGGCCTCCCTGTCTATCACCAATTCCTGGAGTTCACCCAAACTCATGTCCATCGAGTCAGTGAGGCCATCCGGCCATCTCATCCTCTGTTGTCCCCTTCTCCTCCTGCCCCCAATCCCTCCCAGCATCAGGGTCTTTTCCAATGAGTCAACTCTTCGCATGAGGTGGCCAAAGTACTGGAGTTTCAGCTTTAGCATCAGTCCTTCCAAAGAACACCCAGGACTGATCTCCTTCAGAATGGACTGGTTGGATGTCCTTGCAGTCCAAGGGACTCTGAAGAGTCTTCTCCACAGCACCACAGTTCAAAAGCATCGATTCTTTGGCGCTCAGCTTTCTTCACAGTCCAACTCTCACATCTATACATGACCACAGGAAAAACCATAGCCGTGACTAGATGGACCTTTGTTGTCAAAGTAATGTCTCTGCTTTTCAATATGCTATCTAGGTTGGTCATAACTTTTCTTCCAAGGAGTAAGCGTCTTTTGGGGTGACTGGATGCAAACATGTCATTTCTATTTCAGGTGTAATTGGGGTTGTTGTAGCATGTCTGTGCACAGTATGACCTTTGGGAGTGCAGATCAGAGATTAGGGAGTCATTCCTGTCACCCTGTTTTCCTTCTTCATTGAACTTTCAGACGGCAAAGGAGCCTGGTGATGGCGTCCGTAGAGGTCAGCCTTCCTGGCACAGGACAGGGTGGAAAAGGGTGGTAAATAGACTTGGAGGGGCCTCTGGTGGAGAAAGTAAGTTTCATGAATGTGGAGACCTCATTTGTCTTTTCTTGTGGCTCCATCTCTGCCCAGTGCCTGTTGGTGGAAGGAATGAATCAGTTCAGATGAATTAGTAGAAGTCATAGTAGTGGGTGAAATTGTCATGAGAGAAAAGAGGGGATTTGTGGGCAGAAATGTGGTGAATGCCTACATTTAAGTGTCAGACGGGGGGAGAGGACCAGGAAGAATGGCCAGAGAGGTGGGAGAATGAGAACACAAAATCAGACATGCTTCAGTACACAGGGTTGTAAGGAGTTATCCATTATAATGCCAAGAGTTTGAGTAGAATAAAGACTAAGAAAAAAGTACTGATTTTGTTGGTTTGATAGTGAGTTGAGAGGATGAGAAAAAGGTAGCAAAAGAGAGTAGATAATTCTTTCAAGAGTTTTGGTGGTAAATGGAGAGTGTTGATCAAATGATAGTGAAATGACTAAGTTGAGAAAAACTCAACTTAGTGAAACAACTTAGTTAAATAGTGAAGTTGAGAAAAGAAATTACTAGGCCCTGATGGGTGTATTAGTTATCTTTGCTGCTGTAACAAATTACTACAAACTTAGCGGTTTATAGAAAGGACACACTTGTTATCTGGCCCTGTGGGTCAGGAGTTCAGGGAGGGCTTTGCTTGATCTTCTGCTTCAGGACCTCACAGCCTGAAGTCAAGCTGTCAGCCAGGGCTGGGGTCACATTTGAAGGCCCAGCTGGGGATGGACACTCTTCTGAGTCCCATAGTTCTCATGGGCCTCCCCAACATGGCAGCTGCTTCATCAGAGCCAGCAGAGGAGCGTCTGCCAGCCGGATGGAGGCACTGTACACGCTGCCTCATCATGGAGGTGTTGTCTCAGTGACACATTCTGTTGTGAGAAGCAAGTCTGTCAGTCCAGTGCACACTCAAGGTGGGGAGCTTACACAGGAGTGTGTGCTCACTAAGGGGGTGGGGTCACAGGTAGTCCCCCATGGCGTTACAAGGGGAGGGTGATGGCATGAGAGAGCAAAGGACGGTTCTTTAGAAAGAGGGCTGTGGGGCACAGAGGCAGGATGGGGGTTTTGAAGGTGAAGTTCCAGGTATGTCACGCTGATGACCCTTTTCAGGAAGCTGCCTGCCTTCTCTCTTCATCCCCTCTCGAGGGGCATAGGTGCTCTGGAAGTGCGCTCTCCTGTGAGATGAATTCACAGAGGAATACAACAGGATTATCATGGCCATTGATAACCCCTCTGCCTTGGCTAAGATTGAATTATTTATCTGCAAATTCTTGGCCAGTGGAGGTATCTGCTCTGCTTGCTGTAGGATGTTGTTGAGGATCAAATGAGGTCATTCATATGGAAGTATCTTTTGGAATGTAAGATTTGCAGACAGAAGGCATTAACTGTACTACTTTCCCCCCGTGTTTAGTAGAACACACAGACTGTACCACACATGTAGCTTGTTAACTTGGGTTCATTATGTTGTACCTAAGTGATGGAACTGGGCTTTATTTTAATGCTGTGATTATTTTTAGGACTTTTGGAGTAGACTGTTTGCTTTTATGATAAATGACCCCAAACTGTGGTGCCTTTCAAGTCCTTGTGTGTAGTTTTTCAAAAATCTGCCCTTGCTGTCTCTTGTCACTCTTGCTTCCACTTGTCTGTCCATCTCTTGCTGTCCTTTGCCTTCTGACTTGTTGCTTCTGACCTCCTCTGGGCTTGGCAACCTGATGATCAAGCTCAGTAGAACTGAGTGGTTTAACAGTAATTCAGCTTGGGTTTGGGCTTGGGTGTCCTTCTCACAGAGAAGCGTGTGAGCTTTCAGGCGTGGACCAATCTCTTTTGGCCTTCGAGTGTGTCTTGTATCCTTTCTAGTTCTGGTTGCGTTTGAATTAGGTGAGTCCCCACGCCACTGGGTTCCATTTAGGAGGCATGTCACTTACTGCTCTGTTAGGCAAAATGGTGTCCTCCTCTCCTTTGGTTTTGGTGAGATTTTAGTTAGGGGGCTACAGCAAGTGATAGGTGATCTGTGATTTGTGGACTGAAAATGTTAGAGAATCAGGAAAAGCTTCTTATCAGGTTGGCATCAGGCTTGTGTGTAGCTGGTCTTTCCTTTAGGGTGTCAAACTCCCTGTATGGATTCCTGGGTATTCTTCCATGTTCATCGTATGCTGGAGCTTTTCTGTCACGGCAGCTTGTGAACTTTTTCTGCCCTAGCTTTTGCGTTGAGTCCCTGCATTATTAGGGGGAGAGCCTGTGTTGTGTGGAGAGAGCCCAGGAGTCCTGCAGGGAGACCTCCTCCGGGTTCTGCCAAGGGCCCACCTGTGGCCCTCGACCAGTGTCTGTGCCTGGGCCTTGGTGTCTGGAATAGACATAATGTCTGCGCTGCTGCCTGTTGGGCCAAAGTAAGATTTTATATGTGAAAGTGCTTGTTAAATGTTGTTGTTTAATTGTTGTGTCCAACTCTTTGTGACTCCATGGATTGTAGCCCACCTGTCCATGGGAATTTCCCAGGCAAGAATACTGGGGTGGGTTGTCATTTCCTTATCCAGGATATCTTCCTGACCCAGGGATGGAACCTGCATCTCCTGCATTGGTAGGTGAATTCTTTACCACTGAGCCACCTGGGAAACCTTTGTTAAATGCACATAATACCAAATAAAATAAAATGCCTAGCCTATTGGGTTGATAGCTCTCTCTCTTTGAGGAGTTAAAAAAGTTATCAGTATTAGTAATGATAAGTGCTGCTAAAAAAGTGTAATTTTAAATTTCATGTAGCTTTTTTTTCTGAATGTGTCCTGCTGGAATCTATTTATACAAATGAGGATGTTTAATAAATGCTCTTTGATTATTTTCAGAGTATTGAGTATACTGGCTTCCTAGCCAAATTAAATTTATAAAAATTCTAATGATATTGTGATTCATAGCTAGGAAGAATTTTTTTTTTTCATTCTTAAATCACTTTACGCTTTACATGAATCTCTGGTAATAGTGAATCAATTAATGTGATTTCTTAGGTCATAAATCAGGCTTGATAGATTGTAGTATTAGTTCCTGTGTAAGCATCTCAGACCTACAACCGTTTTGTGGTCTGTTTTAGCAACTTGTTTGCTTTTGAACTCAATTCTAGGTGTTGAACTCAATTTGAGAGCCTAAAATGGTTTGTGCCCCACTTACCTTAGAGGTTACTGCCTCACTTTCTTGTTGCACCGGCCCTAGTAGTGGGAACAGCCACCACTCCTTTTAACTTGAGTACACACTTTAATTTTGTCTTTATCCCATAGGAGTGTTGGGAAGATTATTATAGTCACACTTACAGTATATTTTAAACTTCTTGAAAAGAGGGTAATATGTGAGCATGAAATATTTTTGTAGTATGCCTTGTAATTTTTCCCCCTGCTGACCCTTTGTGGTTTGTGTTTAGGGTGCATGGTGTTTTTCTAGTCGCTGAGGTCATCAGCTGGGAGGGTTTTCTGGAGGCCCCCCGAGGCTGGTCTCTGACAGGCCCTGTGTTGCCCTCTGTTAAACAGGCCTGTGCTATCACCACAAATGGTAGCCTTGATTCTGTTGGTGTCCGTGAACATGGCAGGGTATTTTCAGCCCTTCATTCTTCTTAGTGGGTCAGAAGGAACTTTTGTCTTGTTGCTTGATTGTTCACGGACCAGAGGATGGGTGGCTACCCGGGGTGGCCTTAGAAGAGGGAGACAGAGATTCTTGAAAAGACTAATGGTCATTATTCAGTGAACCCTGCCATCACCAGGGCAAGAGATGGGACCACTCTTTTTCCTTTCCATGAACTTCTGGGAAAGTTGTTCATCCATGAATTCAACAAATATTTGAGCTTGTATTATGTGCCAGACATTAAGTACTGGAAAAGCCAGACATCCTTCAAGGATGCCCTAGGTATAGTCTTATTTTGAATATGATAGAAAAATATTTATCAGTATAGAAAGACTACTAGATTGGGTTTAGATGCTGGATGGCTTTAGGGATTAAAGGTGGAGGTTATAGGTTCAGAATGCATTTTTGAGAGGACTGACTCTTCTGTAATTAAAAAAAATAATTACAAATGGCATTGTGGCAGAGTCTGTGAGCTGATCACAAAACCGGTCTCTTCTTCCCGGGCAGGTAGCCAGACCGCATCTCCCAGCCTCCCTGATGGTTAGGCGTGGCTTAGTGGCCGTATTCTAGCCAATGGCATGAGAGCCAAGAAGGGAGCCACTTCCAGGCCTGGCCCCAGGGCCCTCCCTCTGCAGGATTTCCGTGCCCTTTCCTGTCTGCTGGCTGCTGCAGAAGAGCCCAGTGAACTAGGAAGGCTTGTGCCTAGGATGGAAGGAGATCTGGGGCCAGAGCCACGGCTGGGGGGAGAGCTGCCTTCTGACTTACTGTTGTGGACTCTACATGAGCAAGAAGTAAATATTTATGGTATTTGAGCCATGATAAAGTTCGTTCTAAGAGTTAGCCTGCCTAACAATGCTAGGCAACACTGGTGAGTCTAGTAAAGGTGCTGAGAATTTTGGACTCTGCCTTCATTTTGATTATTTATATGTCACGTCATATGTAATGATCAGTGAATTTCAAGAATCAGTTTAAAACTCCATGGCAAAAATCTTCTTGACGTGTCACTTTTAATTGATACAACTGGTTTATTGCATTCAGTGTGGCCTTTCTGTGGGTCCTCAGTCGGCTTTAAAGGGACTCTGTGGAGTCTTAAACATTGCCAGTGCTTATGTCAAAGAGCTGTAAATGCAGTTTTCATCATGCTGCTTCTCTGTCCAAAAGCCACTTATCATTTCTTGTTATACAGCATTTTCTTTCGTTTATTCCATCATCCAGAATTCTATATAGTGTGTGTGTGTGTGTGTGTGTGTGTGTATATGTAAATATATAAAATAAGTGTAGCTATGTGTAACACACTGACCTAGGTTCTCTAAAGAGAGACAAAAATGATAAAGCATATTCTGCGCCCCCGAAAAGTTTGTGCTCAAAACACAGATAGTTACTGGTTTTCCACAGTTATCAACTCACTTCAGCCTTTAATAAATCATGTATTATTTCATTACTTTTTTTTCTTTTTACCATTGTCTCCAATTAAATGTACTTATTGAAAGCAGGGAGTGTATTTTCAGGAGCTCCTCTGTCCCCTCTCGGGCACTTCTGGCAGACTATGGAACCTGAACTCAATTGAGTGACCATCCCTGTAGTTTCCATTGCTTCTGTTGCTTGGCTTTCCTGGTACAGTTTTGCATTATAGTTTGTGTCCACAGACGAGAGTTGTTTCGTAGGCCATTAGGAATTCATGGAATTGTGCCATCTGAAGTGTTGGGACTGGAAGGATCTTTATTAGATTAATTCCTGATCTTTCCGATCGTCTAGTTCCTGATAGCCCAGGTGTGACCATGAGTCATGGGGCCTTCCTAGAGGCACAGTCTCGGGCACACTCAGACCCGTGAGTCAGAAGCTGAGAGATCCTCAGATGACCCACATGTGCATTGCAGTGGAGATGCCCTGCTCAAGGTCACCCTCCCACTTCTCTCTGGAGAAAACTCACACAGCTGTTGATCTCAGTGGTTCCGATCCCTGGATACATCTTGGGATCACTTGGAAACCTTTAAAAAATACTGCTGCCTGGGTTCCATCCCTGTGCATTACATGGTCAGAATTGCAGCCTGGGCACCAGAACTTTAAAAATCTTTCTCGATGACTGAAGTGCAGCCACACTAAGAGCCGCTCAGCCTAGTGAGTGCTCAAGTCAAGGTTTCTTGATGCTCTAATCGGGTAGTTCCCTCGACCCACATGTGGATATGCTTTCAGAGCAGAGCTTTCCCTACCTGGTTCCTCGTCGGGGTGCATCCCCTACCCGGCTCCTTGTTGTTCCCACCCGGTTCCTCGTTGTGGAGTGTCCCCTACCCGGTTTCTCGTCGTGGAGTGTCCCCACCTGGTTCCTCGTCGTGGCGCGTCCCCTACCTGGTTCCTCGTCGTGGTGCGTCCCCTTGTCGTGGCGCGTCCCCTACCTGGTTCCTCATCATGGCGCGTCCCCTACCCGGTTCCTGGTCGTGGCGCGTCCCCTACCTGGTTCCTCATCGTGGCGCGTCCCCTGCCCGGTTCCTCGTCATGGCGCATCACCCTGTTTTCCTTCACAGCTCTTAACCCACTCTCCACCTACCTCTCCCACTGGCGGATACTCCATGAGACAGACCTTCATTCCTCTTGTTCCCTGCTGGGTCCCAGCTCTCAGGATGGTGTCTGGTGCATGTGAAGTGCTCTCTTAATAGGTGTGGGGCGCCTGGAAGGAGATAAAGAGGGGTGCATCTGGAGAGAAGCGCAGCCTGTTCAGGCGGCACCAGTCTGGCCGCTCACCTATGTCAGAGGTCAGGGTGGGAGAGGCTCCCGAGGAACAGGGGGCGGGGTGTGTGCGTGACTGAGTCAGACTTCACAGCCAGCCAGCGAGGGCAGCATGAGGGCAGCACGGAGACTGGACCCAGAGCTGGCTTGTTTCCCCACTCTCCTTTGTCCTGTGCACTGAGAGCTTGACTGTCTTCCCCAGGCCTGTCTGTGAGGGGTGGTGGTCCTGGGCTCAGAACTACAGACCCACAGACCTTCCTCCCTCCCTTCCGGAGCCAGGTCTAGAAATAGACCTCGGGTCCCTTGACAGGACCTAGCTCAGATCTGGCCCTTGGGTGCTTACTGCAAGGCAGCCATTGCTTATGTGAGTTAGCTTGTTTTGCCTTGTTTGCTTTGAGATCATTGTGTTTCTGAGGTTAGGATGACATTCAGTTTCACTCTCAGGTTTAGTAAGTTTCTTTCCTGGTCAAATTAACTATTAAGACTTCGTTTGTTATGGTAGCATGTTGGGAAATCATGGTTGGTTGCTCTTGATATTTCTGTTCCGCATGTTGTTTGTTGTTTTTTTGTGTTCATTTCTTTCAGTTTGTTATTCAGTATATTTTGCCACACATTTTGCCTGTCATCAGACTCTGAAGTCAGGTGGAAAGGTGTTCTTATGAAGCCATTCATTCATGTGTTCCTCTGTCCATTAGTGGTTTTGAAAACTTGTGTGAGACGTCATGATTGGTGGCAAACCTGAGCTGTCTGTTTTTTTTCTTGGTAATAGAAAGCCAGAAAATGTTGTCTTGAATGTAAAACATTCTTTTTAACATTATAAAATTTCCAGCTTCCATTTGGAAACCACATTAAGATGAGATGTTGTGTTACTGTGATGAGAAGGCTGCTGCTGGTGACGCCCACGGATGTTGCCGGAAGCCTAGAATTCCACACTGGGGGGTCGGGGGAGAGACTAATTTTGAATTTTCCAAAGGAATGTGAATTCTGAAGTTAGTCCATGGTTCATAGGGACAGCAATCCTCAGGCCTAGATTGGTGATCGGTAGTTATCACTACTGATTAAATCAGGCAGAAGGAAGACAGTAAAAGTCCTGGAACAGTTTTTCAGAAAGAAGAAATAAATAATTGGGAACTGATGGTTGTCCTGGTAGCTAGGGGTTACAGGGTGGAGAAAGACTTGCTCTGTGGTGAAGCACTTGCTCACCGTCGATGGAGAGGAAAATTGGAAATTCACAGAAGTAAGTTTAGTCAGATTTCAACCCTTACTGTTGCACAAAAAATCCAGGCAGTTATGAACTTATTCTCAGAAAATGCTTGCATTTTTGTGGATTATACTTGTGAGCCATAGTAACAATGGCGTTTTATATTTGAGTGGTACTTTTGAATCTAAAGCACAACCATATGCATTACCCCATCCAATTCTTGCAGCTACCCTCAGCTGGGGGATAGAGTTATCTTCTGTACTTTTTTTTTTGATGAAGTAACACAGGTTAAATTACTTTCCTAGGGACAGCTAGTAAGTGAGAGAACTGAGCTTTTTATATTTTAAACATAAAATGTTGAGGGTGATTGTTGAACTAGCTTTGGTTTTCTAGGTATATAAATCTGTGGTTTATAGTGCTGGAGGAATAGTCTAGAAATTTATTTAATACTGCAACTGAACAGACAAGGACCCCAAATCATTGGCTGGCGAGACTCAAAGAAATCCCCCACCCCTTTTTTTAAGTTACCATGGGGTAGGTTTTTATATGAAAGCTTGTAATTTTATCTACCTGCGGCATCCTGAGGGCAGAGACCTGGTCCTCTAGCTTCTTCCTGACTCATCCCCTGCCGTGCTGCTGGTGGGCACGCATAGATCCATCCTTTTGAATGGGTTGGGTTTGGGCCTTACTGTTGGGAAGTGGTAATAATGTCGTTGAATGTTGACTGAGCTGCAGAATGAAATGGCATTGGTTCTATTTCCTAACAAGTTACTTATAGCACATGTTTGCTCCCTCTTAAAAGATTACGCAGGTAATACAGGTTCACCAGTATGTGTCTTTTTCCATGTACATGTTTTATATTTTGAAATACTCTTAAGCTGACAGAAAAATCACAGATATAGTGTGCAAAGGACACTTTTTCCCTCTTGAACTATGTGAGAGTAAGCTGCTGATACGTGCTGTCAGCATCAGATCTTTTATTATGTGTTTCCTACAAGCAAGAACATTCTCTTCCATCACCACAATACAGGAATCTAAATCAGGAGTGAACACCCAGGCGTCTGTACCGTCGAATCCTCTGAGCTCTTCCAGTGGTGCTGGTTGACCCAGTGCTGACCTGGTAGGGAGAGGCCCAGTGGGACCCTAGGTTGCACTTTATTGTCTCTCCAGCCTCCTTTAATCCAGAACGGTTCTCAGTCCTTTTTTGACTTTCATGACCTTGCCACTCTTAGTTTCCAGGCCAGTCATTCTGTGGAATGCTCCTCAATTTGGATTTGTCCGATATTTCCTCATGATTAGATTCAGGTTTTGCATCTTTGGCAGGAATATCACAGAAGAGCCAGTGTTTATCTTTTTCAAAGATTAGTTTTACATTTTATTTTCTGTTTCCTTAGAGCGTTTCCCAAAGTGTATTCTGCGGAACTAGCACCTACTGTGTTCTCAACACCGTGCCACCTCTAGAAGGTAGGATTCGAAAGCTTTTGACTTACAGGAAGGGGTGGGCTTGGCAGTGACAGTGGCTCCATCGCTGTAGTGCAGGAAGGCCTGGGATCAGCAGTGAGAAGACCTGGGTTCTGCCTTAAACTTGCTGTGTGATCTTCGATGAGTTACTTAATCCTTCTGAGGGTAGCAAAACAAAACTCCCCTCGTAAAGTTTCTGTGAAGATTAAAAAAAGAAGAGAGTTTAATCACATGGGAAACTCAGAGCTTTCTGCAAATGTTAGCTATCCTAAAATACCACAACTTGGGAATTCTAGTGTCAAATTCCATAGAATTGGAGCCTGTGGTATCGTGGAAAAGCCAGAGGTCATGTCTCAATCCCATGTGAGCCACTTACTAGCTGTAGATCTTGGGCAAATTAATCTGAACCTCAGATTCTTCATCTGTAAAATGGGGATAATTATGCCCAGGTGGGTTATTGCGAGGATTCAAGGAGAGAGTCTAATGTAAAATCCTTTCTGGATGCCTGATATAGAGTCTCACAAATGTCTGCTCCCTCATAAACAGCAGAAGATAAATGTACTTGATTACGTGTGGCTCAAATGAAAATTGAATGGAATGAAGCAGGAGAGGATGCCCCAAACCCAAATTGATGGTAGTTGGTCTCAAGGCTACTGGGCCTCCCCCACTTTATCTGCCCCCGCCTACATGTTTTTAGGTCGAAAATGTAAATTCAGATAGAGGAGTTTATTAAACCTGAGTCTGAGCTGACCTGAACCCGGGTCAGAGGTTTGGTAGTGTGATTGTCAGGGAGAGGGTGTCTGGGCCACCTGAAAACAGAAAGGGTAAAATCAGATGATCACACCCACTCTAAGAAGAGGAAAGGGGTTGTGAAATAGCAAAACGAGTTACTTATTTCTGTTAAAAAAATTTTTTTTTTAGCCTTTTAAATATCCTTTGGATAATGACAACTGAGTTTTAATTCATTTTGGAGAATTTCTCTGGAAGGAATAAGAGGAGATCATACCCATGCTTGGCACATAGTTGGTGCTTAATTAATATTTACTTTGGATGAATAGTGATTTGCAGGTCTTAGGTCAGTAATGGCAGTGTTTGCTGCTGTGAGCTCTGTGCTGAGTTGAATTTAACAATACGCGCTTATGTTTTCCTGAATCAGTTCCTATCCTACTAATTAAATCTAAGCACATAATAATTAGAGCTAAACAGAAAATTGTAGAGCTTCCATTTAATTTTACCACTCCAAGTTGTTGATCAAATATATTTCCAGTAAGATTTCGCAATTTGATACACCATTAGACCAACTTATTTTGAACAGTTTGTTCTAGAGGTTGAGAGGTTAATCATCAACTTGATTGAATAACAGTTTATAATTATTCATAAAACCAAAAATGGATGCATTATTTCCAGGTTAGAGTTAATACAGTTATGACTTACCTTGCAGCCGTCAACAGTGTGTTCCAAAGAAAAGGTCAAATACATTTCTTTGGATTTAAATGAAGGATTTGATGATGTGAAATCTCAAATTTAGAAATAAACCATGAAAATAAGTTTTGGCTAATTAACTAAGTGAATGAGTTTTCTTGTACATTTTAGAAAGTTCCAGTTGAGTTATACTATGCCTCTAAAATTATTATATGGAAAATATTTGAAGGTTGACTGGAAAGAATGGTTCATTCTCTAGAATTATAGCTGTCAGCCAAACAAATCATCTGTCAATTTCAGGAGCTTCACTAGTTATTTTTATTGTGAAGTAGGTTAGAAAATGATTTTGTAAAGTCATATATCATACACGCAGATTTTGCAAGATAATGATAATGAAATGTTCTACTGTATTTGGTTGACACTTCCATTTTGCAGTGTCAGAGTTTTACTCTTTGGGTTTAAATACTGAGATGCAGTTGAAACCCCCGTATAGCTTATTTTCAGTGTTAACTCAAGATCTGTTAGAATCCTTGAACTGAGACAAGAATTTAATATCTGGTACATGTTTTGTCTAATTATTATATCAATTATAGTTACTCCAGAAACATTAAAAAGCAACATTTAATTAAAAAACACAATATAGCCATGTGAGCAGTTCTTGTCTGATGTGAAAGCAGAGTTACTTTTTATCCCACTTTAACTAGAAAAACTGAAAACACGAGTTTTAATGTTTTGGCTATTGGAGTTGCTGATATTCTTTTCCCAGTATTAAAATTGCCATCTTCATAATGCACTGTGGGAAAATATAGCCATTGTTATGTTTCTTAAAGACATCTAATTTATATTTAGCGTGAACCTGAAATTCTGGAAATAGCACAGTTTAAAAACTGATTAAGGGAAACCCATTGGCCTGTCATACTTCTCTTCCTTTTGAACCCATGGCTGCACAGCTCCATAAAGTGCTAAATTTAGAACCTCGGCTGAGACAGTGCTTACCCAGCCACTCTCCTTTTCCTCTTTAAAAGCCTGTGGGCCCATTCACCACTGCCTGATTTTGTATCAGAGTAGAAGATGGAAGCCTTTTCTCTAGCAGTTAGGTGTGCTGTTGAAAAGAGTGCTTCCTCTGTCTCTGTTTACACACACACACACACACACACACACACACACACACACTCACTCACTCACTCACTCACTCACTCACATGCTTTCTGTGCCCCAGGACAGTGGGATTCTTCAAGGAGACTTAAAAGGACAGATAATTAACATCAGGTTATGATCACAAACATAGAACTAGAAGCTTGGGTTTAATGTTCTGTTCATTGTCAGAATTACACTTGAACAGGTTTTTCAGAGCTATGGCTAGTCATATACAATTCAAAGTAAGCCTATAGTAGCATAGTACCGTTTTCATAAAAGGTACCCTGTAATTGGTAAATATCAGAATTGAGTATAGATGTTAGAATATCACCTCTATTTTCAGGATTGTACACATCATGGGAGATTTTTAAAAAGCAGAGTAAAACCACTTTAGGAGAAGAGAGAAGGGAGGTGAAGGCTCATGTGATTTGGAATTCTGTGCTTTCAAGTTTTATGGCCCATGGCACCTCCCTTGGGAGGATGAAGTGCAGGGAGCATACATAAGCACATAAAATTGCGAAGGTTTTATAGTGCGTAATTCATACAGAACTTTCTATGAACTTTTAGTTAAACACTTTCTCTTTTAGTTTCATAGCAAGATTTTTTTAAAAAGTTTAATTTTATTCTGCTGTTAAATTAAAATTTTGGATTCTTCAAAGCAGTCAGTTTTTAAATTTTTCAATTTTTTTATACTGCTTTTAGAAATAGAGGATATGCATTATAATTCAATTGGTTGTGTAGTTCATGGACCAAAAAAGATTTAGTACGCTAAAACTCTTAAGTTCCTTCCTATAAAATATCTCCATATGATGCAGTAAATTTTTTTAGACTTTATGACTATGCCCAATATTTTCCTGTTAAGATCTTTTCCTTGAGAAGAAATGTGTTAATCAGATGAAAAATGTTTGGAGAAGATTTTATTAGGACTGTAAAATTATTTTTTATTCTTTTATGTTTTTCACATGTTCAAAAAGTAGTCTGTGCTAAACAAAATTGTAGTAAATGATTGGAAAAATGTATTACTTACTGTATTTCACTTTCAGCATTCTTAACTGATAAACCTCTGTGCCTATATAAGGTTGTTTAACTCTAAGGCATTTAAAGTTACTGAATGTGACAGTAAATTCTGTAGGGATCTGTGCCTGGAGGAGAATTAGAGATGATCTCATTTTCCTTGATTTGGGAAAAAGGAAAATATTAAGTAACTTACCCAAGGTCACACAATTAGAAAGCAGCAGAACTGGGCCAGAATCTTGGGCTCCTGACTGGGAGCCCTTTTTCACCTAATATCAGAGTGAGTTATGTCAACCATGACTTGCGGGGGCTAAGTCAGTCTTCAGTATTTTAATGTGTTGCTCCTTAGTACCCAGTTATGCCTTGTACCCTGTAGATATTGGAGCTTCCATTTGGCATTAAAAAACAATTGGAGTGGGTAATTTGAAACTTTGACCTAAATGTGTCAAACCTGGCAAGAAGTTTGCAGCCAGGCAAAGGGACTTTCTTACAGGAATAAAACAAGAAATGATACTCAGAGAAATAAGTGAATAAAATAACACATAAAGGAAAGGTAGTCAGACATACCATCTAGTCTGAGAGTCTTGAACTTGTCCCTCATTAATTTAGAAGAGTTACATTTTGATGAAATGCATCAAGTGTATAGATATGCATATATATCTCAAATTAATTAAAATATGCTTTTAGACTTAGGCTAGAAAGTCCAGCCTCTGTATTACTGAGGTAGCTACCTGCAGGTTGAAATTCCTTAGATTTATCAGATTTGTGCTTTTCTTTGGAAAGGAGAAGTCCCATTTGTATTTTAGAGGATGAAGTAGTAGTATTAGTTTATCAAGAGAGTAAGTAGTTATATTTTAATTCCTCTTTCCTAAAAAATGTAACAACCTTTTCCACCTGGTTAACAGAAGATTTCTAGGTTTTGTGAGGTTAACTCATTTTGGGATTTTGATGTACTTCATGGAAACCTCGTGAAAGAACCTTTAAAAGCAGTGCTTAGGTTCTGGGCAGCTGCTGGGCTATTCCCTGTTCACTTGCTCGCCATGGAGCCAAGAGCTCCATCTTACTGTAGAGCTTCTTGACCACAGTCTTGCTGCCATCTACCTGAAAAGTGTGTCAGTGAGTTCTGTTAACTAAGAGGGATGATGCTCTTGGTCTCCCAGTGACTAAACTGAGCTGCTGTTTCTGACCATGCCAGTGTACTTAAAAGGAGCTTTTCTCTATTATCTTCTCTGAATTTACTGTTTTCTTCTTTATAGATGATCATGGGAACAGCAATAGTAGTCATGTAAAAATCTTTTTACCGAAAAAGCTGCTTGAATGTCTGCCGAAATGTTCAAGTTTACCCAAAGAGAGGCACCGATGGAACACTAATGAGGTAGATAAATTTCTATTTCTAGGGGTATTCATTTTTTTAAGGGCAAACTTGCTAGGTCATCTTGTGCAGTACTACTATATGTTAGCTTAAAATTCAAAATACTGAACTAGGAAATTGTGAATGAGAAGAATACTGAATCTGGATTTGACAAAGACCAACATGTTGTTTTGAACAATCTCTGATCTGCCTGGCCTGCATTGAAAAATCTCAAATGTGCACGCTGACTTACTAAGATAGCATGAGTTTCTGTCTTTGTGTTTTCCTGCATTATGGTGTCTTGCATTTGGTGGTTGACTCTTATCTGCATCTCAGTTAAAGCTTAGTTCTTATCATAAATAGAGGAACAGCCCCAGTGTTCATAGACCATGCAGTGTCTTGACAATGTGAAGTTTCCGTAGAATTGAGAAGGGCAGGCTTCTTTTTAACAAAATGGCTCTGGTCCTCTCTAGAAGAAAGTTTGCATGGAGAATTAACTGGTTTACCTTAATGAAAGGCATTTGTATGAAGAATGAAGGCTGTGTAGTAGGTTGTTTATTTGATATCCAGTTAGAAGGTTGATGAAGTAGAGTGAGTCAGAGTTTTATCTTCTTGGATGATGTTTTTTTTTTTTTGTAAATCCTAATCTGGAAGTCTTAATATTAAGGGTGGATTGCTTTGTCATCTTTTTTTTTGAAATCTGTTTCAATTCAGGATGATACCCATTTCACGTGGTGATGAGACTTGGGTCTGTGTCCATCAGGCTGGGAATTCTGTTTCTTTAGTTCACATGGCTGGGGTCATTGGTTTTGCGAAGTCCGTCTAAATCAGTTCGTATTGCTGGTTCAGCATTTACTTCCAAGTTATAAATACAAAACCCTACCCTATATCGGTCATTAAAATACAAGAAGAGAATACTGCTGCCTACTTACCTTTATTTTTTAAAAATTGTTCTGCTCAAATTCTTGACCTAAAATGCTTTTGTTTTGTTACAAGAGGTTACATGAGAGTCTCTTCACTTATCCTAGTTTATATATTTAAATACTCACTAGAACCTCATAGTTTTGTCTCAACTGATTTTAAACTTCTTTAAAGGTATGTATGTATTGATTATTTGCATAAACTATATTTCCCCCCTTAGACAAGATACCTTTGACAAACAGCTGGTTTAGAGTCCTGTTGTTTTAATCAGTCATCTATTAATTGTTTCAGACATTTTAGACGTGAAAACAAAGTAAATGTGCTGAAAATTAATCATAGATCGTTACTCTGTCAGCAAAATAATAAATTTGGGAGCCGTTCACTAAGTCCAAACTAGGTCATGAAATATTAAAAAACTCAGTATGTTCCTTAGTAATCCCTGAAACAGAGGATTTGATGCTATGTTATTATACATCAGTTTCGGTTTACTTATACATGTAACAAAGCAATTTTTTCAATATTACATTTTTATGTAATTGGCAATTTATTTTACCTTTGACTTGAAATTTCAGTTGAAACCAGTAATTGCTTAGTGAATTAAAATTAGTGATCTTAAGAGTTATAAAGCTGGAGGTAACAGTGTCAGAAATTTAGTTGGTAGATTATTTAGATCAGTGGTTTCAAAACATTTTTGGAACTTTTGAATGCAGCCTTCAACTTTCACATATTTGTTTACCTCTCAATTATTGATTTGTTCCACCTTACAATTATTTTAGATATATTATAAAATATCCAATAAGGAATTTTTAGAGAGGACCAGATTAAAAGGCAGATAAGAAGTTGTTCTGCATTTTCTTCTAGAACCTCAGCTCACGTAGCTCCTCGGAGACTGTGGTTTAGGTCCCAGTGTGACTGAAGTGTGTTTCCCTCTGACCCGTGCAGTGTGAGACTGGGATCTGAGAGCTGTGGGCTGTTTGCAGGAGTGGTCACTGCTGCTGAAAACATGGGGTTGGGGACATGGTGGGGTGGGCCTCGGCTGGTGGGGGCCAGGGCACCGCCCTCCTCCCCTGTGATCCGAGGCGCCTTCAGTGATCTATCAGCTCAACCCTGACGAAAAATCCTATGAGAGAACTGAATTCAAAGGTTGGCCCGTATTTCTGGATAGAGGACTTTGGCTTTGTTACCTGTTGAGTTTTGGCTTCAGGAAAAATAGAGGTGTCTTTGAGTGACAGCAGTTGTTAATTCTGTAGGGTGTTATGTGGTGATCGTTACCTGCCTTTTTACTTTTTTTACTGGCTGGGGTAATAGAAACAAAACAATTCGTTTGTCCTTCAGCCTTCTGTCCTTTATGTCACCACTGAGACCTGGGGGACAGATTCCCGGGAAAGGTGGGTTCATGGTCAGGCAGCCTTAAGGACCGGTGGAATCTCTCCAGGGGCTCAGGGCATGGAGTCCCTCTGCGGTTGGAGGGGATGACCGTGTCTCAGTGGAGGACGCGTGAGGGAGTCGGCTGGTATTTAGGAGCTGTGTTGGACACACATGACACTCCTGTCGCTTCCACTTGGCAGGACCAGGCTCTCGCGTAGGGAGGGGCACGTTGCATGAGCGCAGTTGTGAGCACAGCCGTCGCGTGTTTTCCATCTCACTCTCTGAGCAGCATCTGCTTGCTAAGGAGACTGGCGGCCGGGGTTGCTTGGATTAGAAGTCAGCTGTCGTCTTTCTCTGTCACCCGTGTTGTTCTCTCTTTGCTGGGTGTGCACAATTGAATTCCTGGGTAGAATCTGACTCCTCTGTACTTTGGAGAAGCGCCCTTCCTCACACCTGTGTGGTCACACTTGTGGTTGGTTACTGGAGAAAATCCACCTTGTGACCGGTGTGTGTACATCTCTTGAGAGAAGGGGGGCAAGATTGTGCCTGTTCACACGCAGCATGTTTCCTTTTACAGATGAGGGACTGTTGGTAAAAAGGGTGAAATAACTTGGTCAAGATAGCACACTTGACAGGGCCTGGCTCTGTCTGAGCTTCATTTCTTCTACGTTGTTGATTGATTCACAGGAACTTTCATTCTGTGGTGTGTCTTTCAGGCTTTTAATCAAAGATCCATAACCCTTAACCACATTAGGGTACTTGGCAGATCCACTGTGTAATTTAGTTTTTGGTTAAAAAGAGTTAATGTAAAATTTGTATTGTGGGTTCACATTGCAAATTTTGGTAAAGCTGAAAGTCACTGAAAAGGAAGACTGTTAGCAATAAAAGAGATTGTAGGGCCTGCTTCAGCACTTCTAACCTTTTCTAACTCATTGGGATAGGTGAACTCTCCTGCCCTTCTTGAATATTGTTTGCAATTGCAAAATAAATGTTGTATCTAAAAACAAATCAATTTTAGCTTATGCTTTCTCAGCCATAAACACTCTTTTCCCAGGAGATGATAATGATGATGATAATTACGGCAGCTACCATTTATTGAACGTCTCCTGCATGCTAGGCACTGTTGAGTTCTTTCTGTGAATCTTCACGTTTATTCCTTGACCTAGTCCTGTGAGGTGGGTTTTGTGATTATTCTTACATGGTATGTGAGGAGACTTGAACCGCAGAGTTGTTAAATAAAGCACCTGAAAGTGGTGGCCTTGGGAGTCCAAGCCCATCCCTTGATCTCGGAGCACATACTTTCTGCAGTTCTGTTCCAAGAACAGTTTCAGATACGACTTCCCCAAGGTCTTGCCCTCCTTGGTGACTTCTGATCATTTTGTTTTATTCATTTGCTTCATTTTTCATTTTCTAGTATTATACCTAAACTTAATGTATTTTTGTCTGAGAATTTTTTTGAAAAAGTAGTAGATTGTGTTAGAGAAGGAGTTTCAACTCTTAGTAATGAATATTAATGTGTGGGCTCTAGGTAAGGAAGAAAGTACATTAAAAACAGAAATTCTGTACCTGTGCGTAACTGGCAGGTTGATAGGCTTGATTTTTTTATCCTGGACAGGAAAAAATGTCTTCAACACAGAGCACATTTGTTAGAGAACCAACTCTTATTTCATGATCACTTTGGTATTCACATAATTAGGTGAACTATTACGAGATTTTTTGCATTTTAAGTTAATATTGATATTTTTAAAGCCCAGAGCCAGAAATAATTATGCTAATGCAACTTTCTGATTGCTCAAACGACTACTTCATAATTACACATATTAGTACTCCATATATGTTGTCCAGACTGAAATTTCTTTTGTTTAGTCATTAATTAGCTCTTGCTGGATCTGGGTTTCCAGTGGCGTTCTTCCAAAGTGAAGTTAATGCAGCACCATGAACCTTTTATAATGAAAATGTTCTCCTTCAGTATGTTCAGATCATTTTTGTGTGCTGCTATTTTTGAACTATTAATGCTCTTTCTATTGTTTGTTTTTCCTTTAACACAAAGTTTCTCCAGAGTAAGCAAACAAAAAAGAATTCCAGTTTGTATTGATCTTAAAGGAAGTGCTGCAAAGGTTTGTGGTGGTAGCTTCAGAGATTTTCATATTAAATGCATTTTTTTTTAATGGTAAAAATGTCTGTGTAGGGAGCAGTACACATACAGGCTGATACAGTCATACCAGAGAAGCTGAAGAAGAAAAAACCCTCGGGTATAATGCCTTTTATAGGGAGAGAATTAGCATTTTAAATCCTGAATACTGCTCCCCCCAACTTTTTATATTCAGGTAAGAAAAATGGACTTTATGACTATGAAAATTATTAAATTATATTTCATTTCAATTATTTTAACAAGAACCCACCTTTACGATTTGCTAAAATCGTTTTTTTGGAAAGGTATAAATTGTTGAGTATTTTTGTATTTAAAATTTTTGTTTGTATAACTTATAAAGTTGTAGATTTAGGGCTACAGTTTTTGCAGTTATTGGCCTTACTCATGTACTTGTTCAGTCACTAAGTCTTTGTGACCCCATGGACTGTAGCACACCAGGCTTCCCTGTCCTTCACTATCTCCTAGAATTTGCTCAAATTCATGTCCAGTGAGTCGGTGATGCTATCTAACCGTCTCATCCTCTGCCACCCCCTTCTCTTGCCCTCAATCTTTCCCAGCATCAGGTTCTTTTCCAGTGAATTGGCTCTTCACATCAGATAGTAGTATACGTACATATTATCTTTTTGAAACATAGACACACATTTTTTGGAGACCATTTAAGACTCTTTATATTTCCCACATTTAAGCTAAACTGAAAAGCATTTTTGATTATAAAGGTGAGTGAGAGATTTTGGCAGTGTTAAGGGTTTGACTGGTCCCAGATCATTCTTTGGAGAAGGCAGTGGCAACCCACTCCAGTACTCTTGCCTGGGAAGTCCCATGGATGGAGGAGCCTGGTAGGCTGCAGTCCATGGGGTCGCAAAGAGTTGGATGTGACTGAGCGACTTCCCTTTCACTTTTCACTTTGATGCATTGGAGAAGGAAATGGCAACCCACTCCAGTGTTCTTGCCTGGAGAATCCCAGGGACGGGGGAGCCTCGTGGGCTGCCGTCTATGGGGTCGCACGGAGTTGGACATGACTGAAGCGACTTAGCAGCAGCAGATCATTCTTTGAGGCCAAGCAGGGCTTTTGTGGTTGACAGAGGAGTCTCGTGGGCTACAGTCCATAGGGTTGCAAAGAGTTGCATGCAACCGAGCATGCGCGTGCACACACACACACGCATACACACACACACACGCACACGGAGGAAAATGCATGTATGACCTGCAGTACATACAGAGAGCCAGATTTTCAGAGTGACAACCTTTGTCTTTTGAGTACAGTGTGTGGTACCAAATTTTCAATGTGATCATTTTTTAGCAGTTGAGTTAAGCATAATTCCTCTGTTTAACTTAGTGGTATGAAGTGAATGGATGGATACTGCCATCCATGTGAGCACAGGCCTATTCATCAGGCAGTCTGTGTTGGTCACTCTGGTGTTGCAGTAGCAGAGGGGAGCGAGCACACTGAAATGCTGGGGGCGGGACATCCCCCCACATCCATGACGGCAGGCAGGTGAAGAGAGCAGTACCGGTGGGTTTGGCCTCAGGGAGCAGTAAAAGAAGAACATCTTACCTGCAGAGAGTCCAGTAATGTTTATAAAATCTAAGGTGGTAAAGCAGTTTTTCTTTAAAAGAAGAAAATTTCTGTAGACCCAGTGGTGTTTGACCTAAACTATTTTTATTATATTTTTTCAGAATGTAGCACTTAAAAGAATATTTGGCCCATACTCTGTGTTCAATAAATATTTGTTAAATGAATGAAATGTGGAAAAACACAAAAAACTCAGCATAGTTTTTTTTAATTCTTAGAGTTCTTCTGTGAATATAAAACTCAAATAGTATATACATTACATAAAAAGAGACCACAAAACTAATAAAATTTATATTAACAGCATTAGTTAAATGCAGTGGATGATGTTTTTGCCAAATCTATATTGTTTCTTGCCATGTGAATATAGTCCTGATTGTTCTCAGGCAGGTTCTTTTTTTTTTTTTTTTAATTGATTTTTATTTAAAAATTTTTACTTTGTGTTGGGATATAGCCAATTAACAGTGTTGTGGTAGTTTTAGTTGAACAGCAAAGGGACTCCACCATACACACACATGTGTCCATTCTTTCCCAACCCCTGTCCCATCCAGGCTCAGGCAGGTTCATTAGAATTTGGTACATGGCACTACTTTGTGCCCTGCAGTTATCCTGTCCCTCCCGCACCGAACTATTCATAAACTGTTTTTTTGCTCAGCAAGCATTTCTCTAAGCCGGTCATTAGGCCTTGGCACAAATATATCATTTAGTCTTAGGTTCACTTCTGGTTTTTCTCATTAGTCTAAGAACAACTTAAATGACACTACTGGGTACCCCTGCAATTGTAATTACAAATCACAGACTTGAACAATGAGTTTGTGTGCTAGAATATAATTGCTGTAGGTTTTACTTTTTCAGATTATGAGTTAATGTTTGAGATGAAAACTTCCTTACTGAATGCAAGGATCACCGATGTCTGGGGAAAGGATACAGAACTGGCCAGCTGGAAACAGGTTATAGTCTTGGCTCTGCCACCATTCAGCTGAGTGTTAGGTAAGACGCCTTCTAGGCCTCTTTTGTGTCTTTGGTGGTGGTGCGAGGTTGTGCTTTGAGAGCTTTAAAGATTTGTCTGAAGCCCAGTTCTCCAGTTGTGGAGGCTCGAGCACTGTTGCCAGCTTGGGAGTTTGCTTATTGTTTTAATTCTTAATCATCTTTTCATTTATTTTTATGTTTAAAGTGTACCATTCAGTGGTCTGTAGTGTGTACACACATGGTATCAGTTCAGTTCAGTTCAGTCACGTCCAACTCTTTGCGACCCCATGAATCGCAGCACACCAGGCCTCCCTGTCCATCACCAACTCCCGGAGTTCACTCAGACTCACGTCCATCGAGTCAGTGACGCCATCCAGCCATCTCATCCTCTGTCTCCCCTTCTCCTCCTGCCCCCAATCCCTCCCAGCATCAGGGTCTTTTCCAGTGAGTCAACTCTTCACATGAGGTAGCCAAAGTACTGGAGTTTCAGCTTTAGCATCAGTCCTTCCAAAGAACACCCAGGGCTGATCTCCTTCAGAATGGACTGGTTGGATGTCCTTGCAGTCCAAGGGACTCTCAAGAGTCTTCTCCACAGCACCACAGTTCAAAAGTATCGATTCTTCGGTGCTCAGCTTTCTTCACAGTCCAACTCTCACATCCATACATGACCACAGGAAAAACCATAGCCTTGACTAGATGGACCTTTGTTGGCAAAGTAATGTCTCTGCTTTTGAATATGCTATCTAGGTTGGTCATAACTTTCCTTCCAAGGAGTAAGTGTCTTTTAATTTCATGGCTGCAATCACCATCTGCAGTGATTTTGGAGCCCCAAAAAATAAAGTCTGACACTGTTTCCACTGTTTCCCCATCTATTTCCCATCAAGTGATGGAACCAGATGCCATGATCTTCATTTTCTGAATGTTGAGCTTTAAGCCAACTTTTTCACTCTCCACTTTCACTTTCATCAAGAGGCTTTTGAGTTCCTCTTCACTTTCTGCCATAAGGGTGGTGTCATCTGCATATCTGAGGTTATTGATATTTCTCCTGGCAATCTTGATTCCAGCTTGTGTTTCTTCCAATCCAGCGTTTCTCATGATGTACTCTGCATAGAAGTTAAATAAGCAGGGTGACAATATACAGCCTTGTCCTTTCCTATTTGGAAACCAGTCTGTTGTTCCATGTCCAGTTCTAACTGTTGCTTCCTGACCAGCATACAGATTTCTCAAGAGGCAGGTCTGGTGGTCTGGTATTCCCATCTCTTTGAGAATTTTCCACAGTTTATTGTGATCCACAGAGTCAAAGGCTTTGGCATAGTCAATAAAGCAGAAATAGATGTTTTTCTGGAACTCTCTTGCTTTTTCCATGATCCAGCGGATGCTGGCAATTTGATCTCTGGTTCCTCTGCCTTTTCTAAAACCAGCTTGAACATCTGGAAGTTCACGGTTCACGTATTGCTGAAGCCTGGCTTGGAGAATTTTGAGCATTACTTTACTAGCATGTGAGATGAGTGCAATTGTGTGGTAGTTTGAGCATTCTTTGGCATTGCCTTTCTTTGGGATTGGAATGAAAACTGACCTTTTCCAGTCCTGTGGCCACACATGGTATACCTCCATCTAATTCCACATTTTCATCACCCAGCAGGTTGGGGGTTGGGGGTTTTCTGTCCCTCTGGCCTTGGTGGAGCTGGCCCCCTTCTGGGCAGGCGGCCTCTGTTCATACTCCAGTTTTTGTTACGTTTTCTTTTGGAAAAGGAAGCATGAAGGATCGTCTCTACCCCATTCCCTGTCCATCTCTGTTTGGCCTGGAGAGCTGAAAGCAGCAGAACCCTAAAGCTGACAGCATCTACTTACTTACCTCTCTACCTGTCTCCCACCTTCCAGTCCTTTTAATATTACCTATCAAATGTTCCTAATGATAAGTTCTGTTATCTCGATTATGAAATTCTGTTGGAAATTTGAAAAGACGTTCCTAAAAAATAACCTGTTTTCTGGTTTTAAGGCTTTTGTTTATTTTTATTTTTGACTGGGCTGAGTGTTCATTGCTGCACAGGTGTTTCTCTAGTTGCAGCAAGCGGGGCTCCTCTCTAGTATTGGCATGCGGGCTGCTCGTGGTGGTAGCTTCTCTTGTTGCACAGGCTCTAGGTGTGTGGGCATCAGTAGTCGCAGCTCCCGTGCTCTAGAGCCACGGGCTCAGTAGTTGTGATGCCCAGGCTTAATTGCTCTGTGGCATGTGGGTCTTCCCACGTCAGGGATCAAACCCATGTCTCCTGCATTAGCAGGTGGGTTCTTTACCACTGAGCCACCAGAGAAGCCCCGAATTTTAATGCTTTTGAAAGCCTGGGGGGAAAAAAAAGACGCAGAAAGAAACTCCTTTCTAGATGGATGAGAAAGCACAGATGGGCTGGAGTGAGTGTGATGAAAGATAACTATGTGTCTGGGAGTGGGCATGCTGTGTGGGTTTCCTGAAGCTTTCTCAGTGGCTTTGTGTGTTCTCTGGTCTGGTGAAGGGTGCAGAGCTGAAGTAAATGTAACGGTTAAAGACCGTGCCGTTTCCATGCAGTTCCCATTTACGGAGAAGTGGGGAAAGTGGGAGGAGCTCCAGCCCTGGGAATTGAACAAAGTGGAGCAGGTGTGTGTGCCTCCGTGGGGCAGCCGAAGTACCACCAGGGTGCAGTTCTAAGGCAGCTTCATTCAGCACTGAATTCATTTTACTGGGATTCCAACAGAGTTTCTGGGGATTAAAAGGTTTCCCATGTCCAGGAAACCAGAAAGCTGAGAAGTAGCTTGACCTAGGCTGGGAAGCCGCCTGAGCCTGAGTCAGTGGGAGCAGGTCTGAGGGGCGGGACTCCAGGTGTGTGTATGTCTGCTAAGTCACTTCAGTCGTGTCCAACTCTTTGCAACCCCATGGACTGTAGCCTGCCAGGCTCCTCTGTCCATGGGATTCTCCAGGCAAGAATACTGGAAGGGGTTGCCATGCTCTCCTCCAGGGGATCTTCCCAGGATCCATCCCACATCTCTTATGTCTCCTGCATTGGCAAGTGAGTTCTTTACCAACTTTAGTGCCACCTGGGAGGCCACACCTAGAATTTCTATTTACTTTTTATTATGATTTAGGTTTTAGAGCTGTTTAAGGTTCACAGCAAAATTGAGTGGAAGGTGCGGAGAGTTCCCATAGGTGCCCTGCCCCCTCCCATCCACAGCCTCTCCCGCTGTCAGCATCCCCTACTGGTGGTTCTTATTGTTTAGTCCCCCAGTCGTGTCCGACTCTTTTTGACCCCATGGACTGCAGCACTCCAGGCTTCCCTGTCCCTCACCATCTCCCCAAATTTCCCCAAGTTCATGTCCATTACATTGGTGATGCCATTCAGCCATCTCATCCTGTGACGCCTTCTTCTCATTCTGCCCTCTGTCTTCCCCAGCATCAGGGACTTTTCCAGGGTGTCGGCTGTTCACATCAGGTGACCAGAATACTGGAGTTTCAGCTTTAGCATTAGTCCTACTAGAAGGGTGCCTTTTTATAAGCAGTGAACCTGTGTTGACACGTCAGTATCACCCAGAGTCCATAGTTCATATGTGGTTCACTGTTGGTGTTGCATTTTCTGTGGGTTTGGACAAGCGCTTGTGACATGCATCCATCATTGTGGTTTCATACAGGTTAGTTTTGCCACCCTAACAGCCATCTGTGCCCCGCCTTTTTACCTCCCTGCCCCTGGCAACTGCTCCTCTCTTTGTTATCTCCACAGTTTTGCCTTTTCCAGAATGTCATGTAGTAGTTGGAGTCATAAAACATGTAGCTTTTTCAGATTGGCTTCTTTCACTTGGTAATAGGCATTTAAGATTCCTCTGTGTCTTTTTATGGCTTGGTAACTTATTTCTTTTTAGTGCTAAGTAATACTCCATTATCCAGATGCACTGCCGATCATTTACCCATTCACCTGCTGAAGGACATTTTGGCTACTTCCAGTTTTTGGCAGTTTTGAATAAAGCTGATGTAAACATTCACGTGCAGGATTTTGCATAGACGTAAGTTTTCAACTCCTTTGGGCAAATACCAAGGAGTGCAGTTGCTGGATCGTGTGGTAAGACTATGTTTAGTTTCATAAGAAGCTGCCAAACTGTCTTCCAGCATGGCTGCACTGTTTTGTGTCCCTACCAGCAGTCAAAGAAAGTTGTTTTTGCTCTGAATCCTGACCACCATTTGGTGTTGTCTGTGCTCTGGATTTTGACCATTCTCATAGATGCACAGTGGTAGCTCACTGTCGTCTTAGTCTGTGTCTCCTTGGTAGCATGTTATGTGGAGTATCCTTTCATATACAGTCTTGCCATCTGTATGTCTCCTGTGATGAGGTGTCTGCTAGGGTCTGATTGTTGAGTTTTAACAGTGTTTATTTTAACCTTAGCTAACAGTCCTTTATCAGAGGTGTTTCTTCCAAGGATTTTTTCCCAGTTTCTTTTTATCATTCTCTTGATATTGTCCTTCATAGGACAGAGCTTTTTAGTTAAGTCTGGCTTATCAATTATTTCTTCCATGGATAATGCTTTGGCATTGTAATGCTATACTCAAGATCTTCTGGTTCTTGTGTTATCTAATAGGAGTTTTATAGTTTTGCATTTTATGCTGAGGTCTGTGATTCATTATGAGTTGGGTTTCTGTGAAGTATGTAACGCCTGTATCTGAGTCCTTTTTTTGGTACCTGGTGGCCCAGTTCCAGCACTATCTGAAAGTGTTGAAAAGACTCTACTCCACTGTATTGCCTTTGCTCCTTTGTCAAAGATCAGTTGATTATGTTTATGTGGGTCTGTGTCTGGGCTTTCAATTCAGTTCTGTTTCATTGAACATTTGTCCATTCTTTGGACAGTACCACACTGTTTTTTTCTTTTCCCCTGAATAATAATATTTGTTTATGGCTGTGCTGGATCTTCATCGCTTTGAGCGGGCTTTCTCTAGTTGTGACAGGAAGGGGCTACTCTTGGTTGCAGTGCGAGGGCTTCTCACTGAGGTGGCTTCTCCTGTTGTGGCGCATGGGCTCTAGGCCGCGCAGGCTCCGGTACTGGCAGCACTTGGGCTCAGTAGTTGCAGCTCCCTGGCTCTAGAGCACAGGCTCAGTAGTTGTGGCACACGGGCTTAGTTGTTCCGCAGCATATGGGATCCTCCTGGACCAGGGATTGAACCTGTGTCTCCTGCATTGGCAGGTGGATTCTTTATCACTGAGCCACCAGGGAAGCCCAACACACTTTCTTGATTATGTAGCTTTGTAGTAAGTTTTGAGGTCAGATAGTGTCGGTCCTCTGATTTTGTTCTCATTCAGTATTGAGTTGGTTGCTCTAGGTCTCTTGTCTCTCCTTGTAAACTTTATAATTATTCTGTTGCTGGGATTTTGGTTAGGATTGTGTTGAACTTAGAGATCAAGTTGAGAAGAACTGACATCTTGATACTAGTGAGTCTTCCCATCTGTGAACGTGGACTGCTTTTCCATTTATTTAGTTTTTTATTTAATTCATCAGAGTTTTGGAATTTTCTTCCTACAGCTGTTGTAAATATTTTGTTAGATTTATACTTAATTCCATTTTTTGGGGGAGAAAGTGAAAAGTGAAGTCGCTCAATCGTTTCTGACTCTTTGCGACCCCGTGGACTGCAGCCTACCAGGCTCCTCAGTCCGTGGAATTTTCCAGGCAAGAGTACTGGAGTGGGTTGCCATTTGGGGGGGAGGGGTATGCTAATGTAAATAATACTGTGTTTTAAATTTCAAATTTCGCTTGTTCATTTCTAATGTATAGGAAAGTGATAGACCTTGTATATCAATCTTGCATAATCGCTCATTAAATACAGGAGTTTTTCAAGAAGCCAAGTCCACAAAGAGAGACCTCCGTTCTGTGTGTAGTTCTTGCTGAAATAGTTTTTTTTTTTAAAGACGTCAGGGAGTATCCCTCTGGTGGGGGGGAAGTTGACATAGAAGGTCAAGTCAGAGTGTCGTGAGGTCACACCCTTTTAGTGCTCTGTGTAGGAGACTGGGGCTGTCAGAGCAGCTGCCAGGAGGGATGCTTTCCCATTGGACCCAGGGTTCTTATTTAGGAAAGGCTGCTTTTCCAGAAGGAGGAGGAGGGGAAACACTGAAATACACGTGCCTTTTAAAAAGTTTAGAACGAATTGAAAGAAAGGGAAAAATGCCATCTGCTTCCCATTTCTGAGAAAGGATACACTAAAACTAGAAATTAAACACGATCTGTACAATTGAGGTCAGAGTGTAGTCATTTCCCATTTTCCCTGACATGTCTTTAAACTGTGTGGTGACAGGCTCCCCTTTCCCGGCATTAGAGGACAGTTGTTAATGTGCATGTTAAAATTTTATTTTATTTTTGTGCTGTTGAGCAAAATTTAGACTTCCTAACACTCGTTTTATTTAAGAATCATTTTTGTTAAATGCTTTAATTATTATCAATCAAAACTTTATATATTTAAGCATTTTCCAGTAATTTTTAACAATCCATTCCTCAAGCAATTCAGAGAACCTGCTGTGTGGTGATTATATATTTTTTATTTCATAAATGAGGATAGTGAGACATAAGTGTTCTGAAATTAGCATTTATTGTCATCTAATGTAGTGTATAATTTACTTCTTTTTATTGTGTATTGTCTGACTGCCCCTACTAGGCTGTCAGGTCCTGGTCGACAGCAATCTTCACCCATTCTGTTCACGGATGGATCTTGGGAGTGTAGAGTTATCTTAGGGCACGATATCAGGTGTTCAGTGACTGTTTCTTGAATGAATGAGTACATGAAAAGCCCATCAGCAGACACTGTTTAGGTCTCTACTCAAGTGTGCTGCTAACATGTTGTCCCTGAGTTGGACAACCCACTTAGTGATGGTCATTGGTGTTGCCAAACAGATCTACTGGAGCTGCCCCTGAAGGCTGTTCCCTGAGTCATGGGAGGCGGTACTGAAGCACCCAGTATCAGATAAACCGCTCCTTGTGCAGTGGGAGTGGGAGTGAGGCTGGAAGCAGGACTGTGCTCCATGGAGGAGGTCTTCCCGTGGAGCCAGGAAGCCTGGGGGAGGGTGGACTCCTCCCCTCACCCTCCACACCACATAGTTCAGCAGGGGAAGCAAGAAGGCCAGGTCACCCCAAAGCCTGCCATCAGAAAGAAACTGTAGACTCTCTGGTGTGTGTCTCTGTAGACATATTCCTTACTGATGTGGCCATATATTTTATTGTTTGTTAACTCACAGGGGGTTTACTGTACAGGTGGTTTTGTGGTCTGGCTTTTCTCCTGACATGTGTGCATCTTAGGCCTTTTGGACAGTGATTCACAGCATCACGTTTGTTGACTGTGTCTTAGTATTCCATTGTGTTTCATACGTTCATTCATGAGTTCAGCAAGGTTTCTGAGGGCCAGTATGTGCCAGGACTGGTTGAGGATGCTGAGGTTCCCAGACAGACAAGTTTCCTGTTGTCATGGAGCTTATAGTTTAGAAGGGAAGATGATACCTGAGCACTAAGTATGTAAAAATTTCAGAGAGTTGTTGGGGGAAAATAGAACAGAATACTCAGCTGTGAGCACTTGAAGTGGGTTGGTTATGAAGGCCTTCCTTAGAGCATTTGAGCTATCTGAATGATGAAGGACAACTGCTTGAGGATATGGGGGAATATTTTAGGCAGAAGGAATAGCAAGTGCAAGTGCCCTGAGGCAGGAATGCATTTTGTTTGAGAAACAAAATAGACAACAACGTGGCTGGAACAGAGTAGACCTGGGAAAATTGGGATAGGCAGGAGCTAGATCTTGAGGTCCTTTGTCTGCACCAACACTTGGGATTTTTCAAGTAACCGGAAGTCCCTGGTGGGTGGACTTTCAGGAAGTGATAGGTGTAATATGGCTTTTTTATTTGCAGAGCCATCCTGTGGCTGCTCTGTGACTGACAGGGAGACCAGTCCGAGGCTGTTGCAGTGATTGGCAGTCTTGGTGAGAGACAATGGAAGCAGTGAAGAGGAGAAAAGTGGGGTGACTTTTGGAGGTGGAGGTGTCAGGACTCTTGGGATTGGATGTGGGGGTGGGGCAGGCGTCACAAAGGATTCCTCCTTTGCAGCCTCAGCTGCTGCATTGCTATCGGTGCTCATAATTGAGACTAAGGAGGCTGAAGGCAGGGTGTCAGGAGTTCTCTTTGGCTGTATCGATTTGGGATGTTTCTCAGACACTGCAGTGACTGTGCCGAGTAGGCCACTGTCTAGAAGGCTGAGCGAGGTCTTGTGTGGAGACATAAATTGGAGAGCTGTTAGACGCGGTGAGATCACTCGGGGGCGAGAGATGGATGGAGAAGGGGTGAGATAAGCCCTGGGTGGAGCAGGAGGAGCCAGCCAGGAGGAGTGTGGAGAGCCAGGGAGCAGTGGTGAACTGGGTAAGGTGGGCCTCGAGGAGGACTGCGTCAGTTTTCGGTTTGCTGCTGTAACAAATCACCACAAACGTAGTGGCTTAAAACAGCACAGATTTATCATCTTCGAGTTCTGCGGGTTACACGTCTGACAGGGGTCCCCCTGGGCCGAAACCAAGGTGTGGGCAGGCTGCATTCCTTTCTGGGGGCTCCAGGGGAGACTTCCTGGCCTGTTCCACCTGCAGAGGCTGCTCACATGCCTTGGCTTGTGGCCCCCATCTCCCATATGGAGCCAACACTGGAGACTCTGTGACCCTACTTGTGTCATCACATCTCTTTCCCCATCTCCAGCCTCTCTCGCCTTCCTCTTCCAGTTGTAAGGACTCTTGTGGTTCCATGGAGTCCACCCCGACAGTCCAGAGTCCCTTCCCTATTTTAAGGTCAGCTGATGGGCAGCTTAATTTTTCTGTATTTACAGGAGCTGGTGATTTGAATGTGGCTCTTTTGGGGAGGCGTGACACTGTTCTTTCTACCTCAGAGGACGTAGTCAGGAGGTGACTGAGAAGTCCAGTCGGGTGGGGAATGGAGCTGTGACCCCTGGATTTGGGCACCGAAAGCTCCAAGTCACCCTGGTGAATGATGCCAGTGGAATGTGGGTTGCAAGCAAATGCGGCAAGGACTTGGGGATGGCAGGTGTTAAGGATCCGACCGGGAATTTTGCTGCGAAGGAGAGAATGTTGTGGCATGAATTCAAGAGTAGATGTGCAGAATGGGAACCCTGATGTAGCGCTGAGGTGTGGAGACGCCTCTCTCAGGAAGGCGTTGAGTGTGGGTCACCTGAACGAAGAACCCAGAGTCAGACCAGGAAGTGGTTTGCAGAGATGGAGGTATCTGAAGAAAGAAATAATGCAGTTATTTTGAAATAAGCAGCAGAACTCTCTGATGACTGTTGCCTGCCCTGCGTCAGTGGACAGAACCCTTGTCAGTGGCTGTGGCACGGCCCTTTGCCCACCATGTCAGATGCTCTGTCACCCCACGAGTGGTCGCCCCTGTTTCTGAAGTCAGTGTGGCAGGTCCGCCCTTCCTCCCTTGGGGACCAGCTGTGGTCAGGCCACGACGCAGTGCCTCGGGGGGAGAGTGTGTCCTGCATGCAGGGAAGCCGCAGTCCTTTTCTGTCCTTCCTTTACTTCATTAGGTTTTAATGATATTCATACTCAACAGTGTTTATCGAACACTAGGCTCTGGGGAAAATGGGGGTGAATAAGACAGATCCCTGCCCTATGGAGCTTGCCTTCTGGAGGTCCCGTCTCAAAGCTGACCTCTTCCCGGAGGCAAGGCACTGAGCTTGTGTGGTCCACACTCACCTGCACATCTCGGTCTCTGACTGCTGCGGACCCTCAGTTTACCTTGGAACTGTGGCCGCCTGCTGCTCCTTACCCACAGCTGCCCATTGTATCGCAGCACTTATGAGCTAATCCCTGGTTACCATGGGTGCCTTTGCTCAGAGAGCCTCTCCCTCCCTCTTCCAGCTTAAATTCTAGCGTTCATAGTACATCATCACTTTCCCTTTTTTTAATTAGTCGATTAATTTTTGTGTGTGTGTGTGGCTGTGCTAGGTCTTCATTGCTGTGGTCCAGCTTTGTGTAGTTGTGGCATGGGGGCTTCTCGTTGCAGTGACTCCTCTTGTTGCGGAGCACGGGCTCTAGGGTGCACGGGCTTCAATAGTTGAGGCTAGTGGGCTCAGTAGTTGTGACTCACTGGCTTAGTTGCTCCAAGGCATGTGGAATCTTCCCAGACCAGGGATTGAACCTGCGTCCCCACATTGGTAAATGGATTCTTCACCACTAGACCACCAGGGAAGCCCCATCATCATGCTCTTAACAGATACCTGCCACTTTCCTGCCCATCTCCTCTGTCATACCCAGCTGAACAGATCTCCATCCTGAGTGGACCCTGTCCCCTGGCTTCTCTATGCCTTCCCCCAGCAGTGCAGTGTTGCTGGAGAAAAATAAGGTGAAGGATCGGGCTTCTCTCTCAGTGTAAATTCTTGATCCCCAGCTTCAAGTGGGTGGTGTCCCCTGCCTACAGTGTTCTAGGATCCTCCTCCAGCTCCTTGTATTCACACTCTTCACTACCGCATCATACTGTCTTCTTTCTTCATGCTAAACCACCCCTTCACCATCACCACCCCATTGCCTCTCAGCCTCTGGATCTACTCACGTTTAGCAAATACAAGGCAGTGGTGGGCCAGAGCACCCCAAACAGACCAGGGCTATGTCTTCCTTCCTCCTGTCGGAGGCTAGTCTGTTCCCATGAGCTCTGGACTGGTCCTCTCTTGTCTCAGGGACTTCAGTCCAGTGGTGGTTTCGCCTTCTCCTGCATCATTGGTCCCTCCATTTCTACCAGATCATTCAGATTTATGTGCTGAGGTCTTCTGGGTGTGCTCCATCTGCAGCAGAAAATAAATAGCCTCCCTTTCCATCAGTTTGTTTTTCAGTTGCTCAGTCATGTCTGAGTCTTTGCGACCTCATGGACAGCAGCACGCCAGGCTTCCCTGTCCTTCACCGTCTCCTGGAGCTTGCTCAAACTCATGTCCATTGAGTCAGTGATGCCATCCAACCATCTCATCCTCTATTGTCCCCTTCTCCTCCTGCCTTCAGTCTTTCCCAGCATCAAGGTCTTTTCCAGTGAGTCGGCTCTTTGCATCAGGTGGCCAAGGGATTGGAGCTTTAGCCTCTGCATCAGTCCCTCCAATGAATATTTAAGGTTGATTTCCTTTAGGATTGATGGATTTGATCTCATTGCAGTCCAGTGGACTCCCAAGAGTCTTCTCCAACACCATAGTTTGAAGGTATCAGTTCAGTGCTCAGCCTTCTTTATGGTCTAACTCTCAAATCCATACATGACTACTGGAAAAACCATCAATAGCCCCATTTAAAAGCTTCAACATCAAAGCTTCTCAAGAAAGTAATCCACGTATTTTCTCTATTTTATTGGTTTCCAGTTATTCTTCACCTGTTTTTGTCCAGCCTTTTTCTCTCCCCCTCGCCCCAACTGTCCATGTTTTCCAGCCTCAGACAAATTGCCAAACCCAGTGGACATGGTTGTCTTCTTGTGCAACCTCTTAACAGCTTTCAACATAGTTGCCCCCCAAGATGCTTCTCTGTGATGACACCCTGTTCTATGTGTTCCTCTGGCCACCTCCTCTCAGCCCCGAGGTCAGGTCTTCATTCTCAGCCAGCCTTTCAGGGCTGACGTTCCTTAGGCTTCTTCCCTCAACGTCTCTTTTCACACGGCACTCTCTTTCTGAGTGGTGTTGTCTCCTGACATAGCTCAAATGCTGTCTGTATGTTGTCGGATTAAGCCCTGGCTTTTCCTCAAACGTTGACTCTGATGCCTTACTTGCACCTCAAACATCGTCATCCGAAACGGAACTCTGGATCATTCCCCTGATCTCCGGCCTCGACAGTGCTCCTTGTCCTTCATTTCTGTCTCATCTCAAGAGCAAGTGTAGCCCCAAACCGTGTAGGGCAGCTCTTCTCCTGCCCCTCCCCAACCCCCGCCATCTCAGGGTTGCTCAGGCCCTTTTGCATTTAAATGAGAAAGCGTGGATACCTTTTCATAGGCAGTCTTAAAGCAAACCAGTTGTACTGAAATAGTTACAAAAGTCTTAATGAAACAAAAGTTTTTGACACAGTGCTATGTGTGTGTCTTAAATAACAGATCGAGTAGTGGGTCTGTATTTGAAGTAATGATACACACAAATGATACTTCACATAATAACATGTGTAATTGGGATAAAAAAAGTCTTGAGGTTGAAGTAACAGGTTCAGCCTGTATTGCTGAGTTGTCCTGTACTCACAGTTAAACAAAATACTGTACTGCAGTTGGAGGTTACTGATGTAAGGGTGTAGTTCTTTTCTCATCCAAGTTCATGGACTCCCCACCTTCTCTGTTTGATCTGCCCATTTCCCATTGTCACTGCCTGCCTGGGCCTCTGCCCTCCTCCAGAGGCAGTTGCCACAGCCAGCCCTTGGATCTTGGCTGTTAGGAGGCAAGGTTAGACTGTGACTGTGTTCACACAAGGACTGGAGCTCAGGAAGCTGCTGCCTGAGGAGGAGACCGAGTTAGTACAGATCAGCTCCATGCATTCTCTGAACCAGCGGCTCACACATGGGCTGGTGCTGACCCTTCACAGGGTGTTGAGAAATAAGTGACAGTGCTTCTGGCGTGTCACAGTGAGTGTGTGGGGGGTGTGTTCTGTGATCCTGTGCAAAATGGTAAAAGTTCCCTCCCTGAGAAGCTTGGAGAGCCCAATGCCTGCTCCCTCCCCCAGTCTTGTCTTTGTGTCTGTGATTCTTTCCCCTGGCTGCCTCTTAGTGTCACTTGGGCAGCTTTCTGAACATACCAGGGCCTGGGCCCCACCTCTGAGCAATTGCACTGAGGCCTCTGGGGGTGGGGCCTAGGCTTGGGGTTTTAAAAGCTCCCTGGGAGATTTTAAAGTGCAGCCAGGTTGGGAATCACTGCCTTAAATCTTCTGTTGACTGCTTTCAGAAGATGTCTTCACTGTAATTAAACAAATTGTGGTTAAAAGTAAGCAAAAGGAAATCTGAAGGGAGCATTTGTAATAGACAAGTGGGCTTTATTAAATGTACAATTACGTTATTAGACCACAGATCACTGGAACTGACACCTTGGAATTTGGATTAAAACTCTGAAGCCGTGGATAGCATTCAGAGTCTGGTGGGGGCAGAGGTGGTCTGTTTCTGTTTTATTTTTTTCCCTGTAGCTTTCTTTATTCTTTTTTCCTTTCTGACTGTTTCAGCCTCATGTGATGAAACACCCATTTGTTAACAGATCACTTTTTCTTTCCTTCTTATAGATCATCTCCACCAGGTAGATACTGTCTTTTCTCTTCATACCTTAAGGTTCTTTGATGTCAGTTGCATTCCCCGCCCAGTCCCAAGACACTGTGACAGTGAGCATTTCTGATACAGTGGCCATCCACTTTGTAAAACACTGTACTTTACAAGATGATCAGTTTCTGAGAAGCTTTAGTTGTTAGAAAACCTTATATTGTTGCCTTAGTCAGGGAAAGATTTGCGAAAAGGACCAAGAGGTTAGCTCAGACCTCATGGAGGGAGCTAGCTGTCTGGGTAGGTACTAGTTACTGATGGTCTCTCATAACTTTTCCTTGACGATAGTCTTACTGGTCTGAGGGCAGTTATGAGCATCCTCATTGCACATTCCCGTATTTCTTTTACTGTTTCTGTCTGACACTGACATAATCTCACTCTCACTATGACAACACATTCTGTTTGATTTTTAAAATATTTTACAAATACATAGTGAAGATTGATCTTACTTTGCTTTCTAACTTTTACCAGAATAGTCATTTTCCTCCATGCCCGCTCATTTATTTTCTTACTGTTTAATTTTTTTTTTGCATTATTCATCTGTACCACTGAATTATCTGCTTGTGATTTTCTGTAAATTGATGCCAAGTCTTAATGGTTTAGCCTGTATCTTTTCACTCTTTTATGAGATTGCATTAGAATTACAATTTAATCTTTAATCAGGTTGACTTCTTTAATTTTTGAAATGTGGGCTGGAACTATTCTGTGTATGTGAGTAAATGTTACATGCATGTTATGTATGTGTGTGTGTCCTGTGTATGTGGATAAGGATGAGGTGTGATTGTAAGAGCCCTTGGTACACGTGTACCCAACTTCGTGAGTCATAGATACTAAAATGGTAAGAGCTGACTTGCTGGGTCTGGCAGCCTCTCCTTCTCTTGGTCAGGGTACTGCCAGCACTAAGCGTTTTGTTTAGGGAAACGGAAGTAGTTGGTGTCCCATAAGTGTTCAGTCAGGGAAGCAGAACTGCTGTGAGTGTTACGGAATAAGGGATTTATTTATTACAGAAGTAGTCTGTATAATCCTTGGAAAAGTTGAAAAACATAGGGCACAGAGGAGGAATTAGAAGGTGAGAGAAGGGTGGTGAACCACCTGCTGAAACACCGGGGTGGGTGGCCCCGGCAGTGGGGTAGAGGAGCCCTCTGGGGCTGGGCTCTCCTTTCATAGGTCTCTTCCCAGCTGCAGGTGTTGGGGAAATGAAGCTGGTCTCCAAGGAGGAAACAGGGGAAACAGGTAGACAGACTGAAACAGTCTGGCACCTCAGTTCCTGTCACCACCTGTAACCACACAGGCCTTCAGAGAGTGGAGTTTGTTCTATTCTTGCTTTGAAATCTTGGGCACACTCAGGGAACGGGATCCTGGGAAATTCCAGCTGATCCACAGCGATGGAGATAAACACTGGCACAGTGAGGGTTGCATAGCTCTTTGACTATCTGGAAAGTACTCTTGATGATATGTGAACTGTGTCTCAATAAAGCTGTTATTTAAACAGTACTGCCACAGGTGGAAAACTCTAAAGAAAAGCCAGGAAATAATTGGTGCAAGGGTCAGAATAGTGGTTACCTTTGGGAGAGAGGAGAGGTTGTGAAAAGGAGTTTTGGATGTTAAAAAAAATTTCCCCCTTGTTATGGGTGGGAGTGAGGGGTTCTTACCAGTGTTTTCTTCGGTATCATATACCCTGTAAATACATATTCTGCAAAACACACGGAAGACATGAATTCACAATCCAGTGTGGTAGGCAGTGAAATCGGTGCCCTTTGTAAGGTAGGGGGGCACAGTATGCTGTAGTCTACATTTTCTAGTTTTTTAATGATTGGAAGATGTTAACATGGCTGATGTAAATGCTCCTTCTGGAGATCTGTAAGCTTCAGTAGTCACTGCTTCCTGTCAGTTTGTATCCATGTCACTCTGAACTGGAGGGCAGTCCCTGTGTTTTGGTTTCTAACAAGGTCTTCAGGTCACCTGACAGGTCTGTGAGTGAGTTTTGAAAATAGGTTAATGGGGTATTTCTGTCACTTTTCACTGTATACATTTGATTTTAACATTTGAACTAAGATTTCTTTGTGCTTAAAAGTACATTTTACAGATATAGTAAAACTTTCATATCAAATCCTTTTTGATAATCTGAGAAATCAAAACATTCTCATCATCTCACTTACTGGAAGATGCCTTTATCTACTCTCCATTTACATGGAGCCACTTTTCATTTGAATGTTTGTTATGGCTCTTTTATTCTCTTTGTAATGAGGAAGCAATTGCCCAAATAAAGATATGCAGCTTTCCTGCCTGGGGCTGTAGTTGTACCACAGTTAGGAAATGGATGTAAAGGTTTTTGCAAAAGTTCAAAAACAAAGTATCTTATACTATTTGCATGCAAAGACTAGAAAAATGTTTGCTGTAGTTATATAGACTTTGAGCTTCTTCTCTTGGTGTAGAACTGCTACTGCTAAGTCACGTCAGTCGTGTCCGACTCTGTGCGACCCCACAGACGGGCGCTCACCAGGGTCCCCCATCCCTGGGATTCTCCTGGCAAGAACACTGGAGTGGGTTGCCATTTCCTTCTCCAATGCATGAAAGTGAAAAGTGAAAGTGAAGTCGCTCAGTCGTGTCTGACTCTTAGCGACCCCATAGGTTTTTTTTTTTTTAAATGAGATAATTTAACTCCTTAACTAACAGGAGCCCTTGAACAGGTGATTTCTACGTGAGTTGAATTTTTATAACACAAGAGCTTGTTAGAATTACTTAAAGTCCTTCTCAACTATTTGTCTTTCCCATTCTATTGTTTTCCTCTATTTCTTTGCATTGATCACTGAGGAAGGCTTTCTTATCTCTCCTTGCTATTCTTTGGAACTCTGCATTCAAATGGGTATGTCTTTCCTTTTCTCCTTTGCCTTTCACTTCCCTTTTTTTAACAGCTATTTTTAAGGCCTCCTCAGACAACCATTTTGCCTTTTTGCATTTCTTTTTCTTGGGGATGGTCTTGATCCCTGCCTCCTGTACAATGTTATGCACAAAGATGGGCACAATAAAGGACAGAAACAGTAGGGACCTAACGGAAGCAGAAGATATTAAGAAGAGGTGGCAGGAATACACAGAACTATACAAAAAAGATTTTCACAACCCAGATAATCACAATGGTTTGATCACTCACCTAGACCCAGACATCCTGGAATGCGAAGTGGGCCTTAAGAAGCATCATTATGAACAAAGCTAGTGGAGGTGACGGAATTCCAGTTGAGCTATTTCAAATCGTGAAAGATGATGCTGTGAAAGTGCTGCACTCAATATGCCAGCAAATTTGGAAAACCCAGCTGTGGCCACAGGACTGGAAAAGGTCAGTTTTCACTCCAATCCCAAAGAAAGGCAATGCTAAAGAATGCTCAAACTACTGCACAATTGTACTCATCTCACATGCTAGGAAAGAATTGCTCAAAATTTTCCAAGCCAGGCTTCAACAGTACGCGAACCGTGAACTTCCAGATGTTCAAGCTGGACTTAGAAAAGGCAGGGGAACCAGAGATCAAATTGTCAACGTCCATTGGATCATCGAAAAAGCAAGAGAGTTCCAGAAAAACATCTACTTCTGCTTTATTGACTATGCCAAAGCCTTTGACTGTGTGGATCACAACAAACTGTGGAAAATTCTGAAAGAGATGGGAATACCAGACCACCTGACCTGCCTCTTGAGAAATCTGTATGCAGGTTAGGAAGCAACAGTTAGAACCAGACATGGAACAACAGACTGGTTCCAAATCGGGAAAGGAGTACGTGAAAGCTGTTACCCTGCTTATTTAACTTATATGTAGAATACATCATGAGAAATGCTGGACTGGATGAAGCACAAGCTGAAATCAAGATTGCCAGGAGAAATATCAGTAACCTCAGATATACAGATGATACCACCCTTATGGCAGAAAGCAAAGAAGAACTAAAGAGCTTCTTGATGAAAGTGAAAGAGGAGAGTGAAAAAGTTGGCTTAAAGCTCAACATTCAGAAAATGAAGATCATGGCATCTGGTCCCATCACTTCATGGGAAATAGATGGGGAAGCAGTGGAAACAGTGACAGACTTTATTTTTGGGGGCTCCAAAATCATTGCAGATGGTGACTACAGCCATGAAATTCAAAGACACTTGCTCTTTGGAAGAAAAGTTATGACCAACCTAGACAGCTAATATGGAGAAGGCAGTGGCACCCCACTCCAGTACTCTTGCCTGGAAAATCCCATGGACGGAGGAGCCTAGTAGGCTGCAGTCCATGGGGTCGCTAAGAGTTGGACATGACTGAGCGACTTCACTTTGACTTTTCACTTTCATGCATTGGAGAGGGAAATGGCAACCCACTCCAGTATTCTTGCCTAGAGAATCCCAGGGATGGGGGAGCCTGGTGGGCTGCTGTCTATGGGGTCGCACAGAGTCGGACACGACTGAAGCGACTTAGCAGTAGCAGCAGCAGACAGCTAATAAAGAGCAGAGACATTATTCTGCCAACAAAGGTCCATCTAGTCAAAACTATGATTTTTCTAGTAGGCATGTATGGATGTGAGAGTTGGACCATAAAGAAAGCTGAGCACCAAAGAACTGATGCTTTTGAGAAGATTCTTGAGGGTCCCTTGGACTGCAAGGAGATCAACCAGTCCATCCTAAAGGAAAGCAGTCCTGAATGTTCATTAGAAGGAGTGATGCTGAAGCTGAAACTCCAATACTTTGGCCACCTGATGCGAAGAACTGACTCAGTGGAAAAGACCCTGATGCTGGGAAAGATTGAAGGCGGAAGGAGAAGGGGACAAGAGAGGATGAGATGGTTGGATGGCATTACCGACTCAGTGGACATGAGTTTGAGTAAACTCCAGGAGTTGGTGATGGACAAGGAGGCCTGGCATGCTGCAGTCCATGGGGTCGCAAAGAGTCGGACATGACTGAGCGACTGGACTGAACTGAACTGAAACTATTTGTAAGACTTCAGAGACATATTTGTTACCTAATGACCTGACAGTTTGAGTCAAATGTCACTTTTTATAGTTTTCCATTAAGAAATATATTTTTGATAAATTTTATAAACCAGTTAATTAAGCATCATGTCTGTTAGTCTTTTTGTTTAGTAATCATTTTGAGTGCCTACTGTGTGCCCATGCCCTGAGGTAAGCCTGGGCCATTCAGAAGTAAATAGAAGGTAAACACACCCACTCTACGAGAATCCCAAGGACAGAGGAGCCTAGTGGTCCATAGGGTCACAGAGTTGAGCATGACTGAGTGAGCACAAAAGGTGGTCCCAGTCATATAGTGAAGACTCACATATGGTGTAATTGCAGTGTGGTATGATAGGTATGTAACGGAATTGTGACGTGTGTATAAGATAAATTTGAGACATGTAAGTGGTGGATGTTTTATAAAGTATGACACTAAGTCTGTATTTTGAAGATGATTATGAGTTTGCTGGACAAAAAGAATCAGCTAGAAAACTTTCCAGGCTGAAGGAACCCCATGAGTAAGGGAGTGGAAAAAGGCAGCAGTTTGACTTCTTTGAGTAGGTAGGTGTGGCTGGCTTAGGGTTTAAGGAAGAGTTAGATGAATTACACTACCCTGGTGGCTCAGATGGTAAAGCATCTGTCTACAATGTGGGAGACCCGGGTTTGATCCTTGGGTTGGAAAGATCCCCTGGAGAAGGAAATGGCAATCCACTCCAGTACTGTTGCCTGGAAAATCCCATGGACGGAGGAGCCTGGTAGGCTACAGTCCATGGGGTCGCAAAGAGTTGGACACAACTGAGCAACTTCACTTTCACTTTAGATGAATTAAGGTTAGTGAAGTAGGCAATAGCCAGCTCACAGAAAGCTCTGTTTGGCACTCTGGGTTTACATTTTTACCTTGTAAGTAATCAGAATCACTTGAAAGGTTTTAATCAGAAAAGTAGGATGATCAGATTTTCATTTTCCACAGTCATTTTGTAGATAGATAGTTTAGAGAATGGTTTGGAGGGAAGTTGGGAATTGGGGAGGAATCCATCCCAGAGCTAATTAAGGCTTGTTTTAATGCAGTGGCAGTAGGGAAGGATCTGACCAGAGAGCTAGAATCAGTAGGGTTCATCATGACCTCAAAGATGTGATGGAGAAAGAGAATTACTGAGAATCTGGTTTGAATGATAATGGTATGTAGATAAGGAAAGGCAGAAAGAAAAATAGGTTTGAGGAGGTATTGAAATTATATTTGTATAGTTGAGCTTAGAGAGTGCCTGCAGAACATTTAGGAAGAGATCTTAGAAGGTGATTGAACATCTGGGAACTCAAGAGAGAGCTGGAAGAAGCTGACAGAACAGGTGAAATCTCCCAAGGAGAGCAGGGAGAATGAGAGGCAAGAGGTCCTAGAAATGAGCTGTTTCTCTCATCTTCTCTGGAGCATGAGACTGAATAAGGGAAGTGGAAAGGAAATTCAGCTTGTAAAAGAGACTCAGAAGGGCTTGTTGAAGAGGAATAGAACTTGGGGGGTTATAGAAACCAGAGGAAGTCAGAATAGCAAGGAGAATGCCAGATTGCAAAATTATATGCATGCTAAGAAAGTATTTTTTGATGTATAAGAGATTAAGATACTCTTTAGAGGAAGAAATAGAGGGTTGTTTATTTAAATCAACTTGGGACAGTTGGCTTACCAGTTAAAAAATAAGTGTGTCTCATGTTGTTCAGTCACTATGTCTGAACTTTATGTTGGATACTTTATATCAAAATAAGTGAAAAGTAAATGTAAAAAGTGGAAACGATAATACACTAGAAGAAAATATGAGTCTATTTACACAGTGTTCAGTGTTCTTATCATGACATCAGAAATAGAAAAGAGAAGACTGATAAATTGTACTGCATATAAATTCACCATTTCTATGTGCTAAAGATGCTGAAGCTGAATCTCCCATACTTTGGCTACCTGATATGAAGAGCCAGCTCATTGGAAAAGACCCTGATGCTGGGAAACATTGAGGGCAGAAGGAGAAGGAAGCGACAGAGGATGAGATGGTTGGAGGGCATCACCAACTCAATGAATATGAGTTTGAGCAAACTCTAGGAGATAGGAAAGGACAAGGAATCCTGGCGTGCTGTAGTCCATGGGGTGGCAAAAGAGTTGGACACAACTGAGTGACTAAACAACAAAGATATGATGAAATTAAAATGTAAATGGGAAACTAGGAGAAATATTTGTCACGTATTTGACAGGTTTAATATCCTTGATATATAAAAGATCTATCAATAAAATGAGTGGAGATTTCTGGTTAAGCAGTGATGAGTATTGGTTAAGCAGTTACTTATTGAAGATGTATTTCTCTTCCTTCCAAAATTCTGGTGAAATGACAGAAAAGAATCACAAAATATAAACCCACAACAATAGAAAATATGGGAGTGGGGAAATTTTTTGTTAATGGTAGACTAAGCAGTTGCTCCCTCTTTCCTGCAGTTAGGAAAGCTGAACGCAATTTAAAACAAAATTTGTTTGAAGGTGATAGAGGTAACAAGAACAGTGAAGATTTGTGGGACTGAGATCCAGGGAGTAAGGAAGCTCATAGATGTGAGACGAGATTTGCATCTACTTCTGCCCTGAAAGAGTCTTCCAATTCAAGATGGGGCTAGCAAATGAGAAGTTGGGAAGCAGAAGAGATTGTAATAGACTCATGGAGCTGAAGGGTGGGGGGCAAAAACTAGAATTTGGTATAAGTCAGGGAGGAAGGGGCCCTGGAAAACTCTTTATGCTTTGAGTCCCAAAGGCCTATGTCCTGGAATAGTGATTTTCCGGAAGTACTGATGTTGAACTTCAAATCTTCTGAGTCCTTGATTGGATCAAGGTGATCTTGACAGAACCAAATGCGATTTTTTTCTAGAAGAAGATAACATCACTTGGAGCCTCAAATGATTTCTACATTTATTTACAATGTCTGAAACTTACCCACCAAATGAGAATTTAGGACAGTTTGACTGAAAATCAAGACTATTTAAATGGATTCTCAGGGACTCAGTTAATGGAGTAATTATACACCATCAGTTCAGTTCAGTCACTCAGTCGTGTCTGACTGTTTGTGACCCCATGAATCGCAGCACGCCAGGCCTCCCTGTCCATCACCAATTCTCGGAGTTCACCCAAACTCATGTCCATCGAGTCGGTGATGCCATCCATCCGTCTCATCCTCTGTCGTCCCCTTCTCCTCCTACCACCAATCCCAGCATCAAAGTCTTTTCCAGTGAGTCAAGTCTTCACAGAGGTGGCCAAAGTATTGGAGTTTCAGCTTTAGCATCATTCCTTCCAAAGAACACCCAGGGCTGATCTCCTTTAGAATGGACTGGTTGGATCTCCTTGCAGTCCAAGGGACTCTCAAGAGTCTTCTCCAACACCACAGTTCAGAAACATCAATTCTTCGGCGCTCAGCTTTCTTCACAGTCCAACTTTCACATCAGTACATGACCACTGGAAAAACCATAGCCTTGACTAGATGGACCTTTGTAGGCAAAGTAATGTCTCTGCTTTTGAATATGCTATCTCGGTTGGTCATAACTTTCCTTCCAAGGAGTAAACGTCTTTTAATTTCATGGCTGCAGTCACCATCTGCAGTGATTTTGGAGCCCAGAAAAATAAATTCTGACACTGTTTCCACTGTTCCCCATCTATTTCCCATGAAGTGGTGGGACCAGATGCCATGATCTTCATTTTCTGAGTGTTGAGCTCTAAGCCAACTTTTCCACTCTCCTCCTTTCGCTTTCATCAAAAGGCTTTTGAGTTCCTCTTCACTTTCTGCCATAAGGATGGTGTCATCTGCATATCTGAGGTTATTGATATTTCTCCTGGCAATCTTGATTCCAGCTTGTGCTTCTTCCAGCCCAGCGTTTCTCATGATGTACTCTGCATAGAAGTTCAATAAGCAGGGTGACAATATACAGCTTTGACGTACCCCTTTTCCTATTTAGAACCAGTTTGTTGTTCCATGTCCAGTTCTAACTGTTGCTTCCTGACCAGCATACAGATTTCTCAAGGGGCAGGTCAGGTGGTCTGGTATTGCCATCTCTTTCAGAATTTTCCACAGTTTATTGTGATCCACAGAGTCAAAGGCTTTGGCATAGTCAATAAAGCAGAAATAGATGTTTTTCTGGAACTCTCTTGCTTTTTCCATGATCCAGCGGATGTTGGCAATTTGATTTCTGGTTCCTCTGCCTTTTCTAAAACCAGCTTGAACATCTGGAAGTTCATGGTTCACATATTGCTGAAGCCTGGCCTGGAGAATTTTGAGCATTACTTTACTAGCATGTGAGATGAGCACAATTGTGTGGTAGTTTGAGCATTCTTTGGCATTGCCTTTCTTTGGGATTGGAATGAAAACTGACCTTTTCCAGTCCTGTGGCCACTGCTGAGTTTTCCAAATTCGCTGGGATATCGAGTGCAGCACTTTCACAGCAACATCTTTTAGGATTTGAAATAGCTCAACTGGAATTCCATCACCTCCACTAGCTTTGTTGGTAGTTATGCTTTCTAAGGCCCACTTGACTTCACATTCCAGGATGTCTGGCTCTAGGTGAGTGATAGATCATACCATCGTGATTATCTGGGTCATGAAGATCTTTTTTGTACAGTTCTTCTGTGTATTCTTGCCACCTCTTCTTAATATCTTCTGCTTCTGTCAGGTCCATACCATATCTGTCCTTTATCGAGCCCATCTTTGCATGAAATGTTCCCTTGGTATCTCTAATTTTCTTGAAGAGATCTCTAGTCTTTCCCATTCTGTTGTTTTCCTCTATTTTTTTGCATTGTTTGCTGAGGAAGGCTTTCTCTGTTAGCGTTTACCTTGCTTCATTCCATATTCCAAGGCCAAATTTGCCTATCACCCCAGGTGTTTCTTGACTTCCTACTTTTGCATTCCAGTCCCCTATAATGAAAAGGACATCTTTTTTGAGTGTTAGTTCTAAAAGGTCTTGTAGGTCTTCATAGAACTGTTCAACTTCAGCTTCTTCAGCGTTACTGGTTGGGGCATAGACTTGGATTACTGTGATATTGAATGGTTTGCCTTGGAAATGAACAGAGATCATTCTGTCGTTTTTGAGATTGCATCCAGGTACTGCATTTCGGACTCTTTTGTTGACCATGATGGCTACTCCATTTCTTCTAAGGGATTCCTGCCCGCAGTAGTAGATATAATGGTCATCTGAGTTAAATTCACCCATTCCAGTTCCATTTTAGTTCGCTGATTCCTAGAATGTTGACGTTCACTCTTGCCATCTCCTGTTTGACCACTTCCAGTTTGCCTTGATTCATGGACCTGACATTCCAGGTTCCTATGCAGTATTGCTCTTTACAGCATCGGACCTTGCTTCTATCACCCTCACATCCACAGCTGGGTATTGTTTTTGCTTTGGCTCCATCCCTTCATTCTTTCTGGAGTTATTTCTCCACTGATCTCCAGTAGCATATTGGGCACCTAGCGACCTGATGAGTTCCTCTTTCAGTATCCTATCATTTTGCATTTTCATACTGTTCATGGGGTTCTCAAGGCAAGAATACTGAAGTGGTTTGCCATTCCCTTCTCCAGTGGACCACATTCTCTCAGGCCTCTTCACCATGGCCTGCCCATATTGTGTTGCTGCACGGGCATGGCTTAGTTTCATTGAGTTAGACAAGGCTGTGGTCCATGTGATTAGATGGACTAGTTTTCTGTGATTGTGGTTTGTGTGTCTGCTCTCTGATGCCTCTCACAACACCTGCTGTCTCACTTGGGTTTCTCTTATTTTGGACGTGGGGTATCTCTTCATGGCTGCTCCAGCAAAGCGCAGCCGCTGCTCCTTACCTTGGATGAGGGATATCTCCTCACAGCCGCCCCTTCTGACCTTGAACGTGGAGTAGCTCCTCTCGGCCCTCCTACACCCATCACATAGTATATATTTAAAGAAATCAAAGACAAGATTAAGAATCAGGGAATTGGAACTTAAATGTAAATTCTAGGTTACCAGGGGATGTGGGAGGGAGGAAGGGATAAATTGGGAGATTGGGATTGACCTATACACATTACTCTGTATGAAATAGATAATTAATAAGAGACTCCTATATAGCACAGGAAACTTCTACTTAATACTCTGTAATGGCCTGTATGGGAAAAGAATCTAAAAAAAGAGTGGATATATTGATTCACTTTGTTCTACACCAGAAACTAACATAACATTATAAATCAACTATACTCCAATAAAAATTTAAAAAAATGTAAGTTCTAGAATTGAAGGACTATAACTAAATTAATTGAGATTAAGATCTTGATAGATGGGTTTAACAGTAGATAAGTAGTATAATAAATTGAAAGTAAATATTTAGAATGATAAAATATATAGAGAAAAATGGATTGGAAATAGGTAAAAGATTCTAAGAGACATAAGGATTCAGTGAGAATATTTAACAAGTGTGTAATTGAAATCCCAGTAGGAAGGAAAGGAGGAATAGTGTAGAATCTGTATTTGGAGAGATAATGACTGAAAATTCTCTGCAACATACAAACCTCAAATCACAGATTTAAGAAATACTGTAGACCCCCCACACTGGATAAAGTCAAATAAAATCTCACTAAAATTTAAGATTGCTGAAAACCAAAAATAATGAGAAAATCTGAAAAAATACTTAGAGAAGAATTATATGTTACATTCAAAAGGGCAGTAAGACTGACAGCTGATTTTTCAACACAAGCAGTAGAAGTCAAAAGGCAATGGATCTGTATTTTTGAAATGTAAACAAGAATGTAAACTGCCAGACTGAAATTTTATACCCAGCAAAACATCCTCCAAAAGGGAAGGCAAAAATATCTTTTTGGACCAACAAAATGGAGAGAATTAATGCACACCAGATGTGCACTAAAGGGGAGTAATAATAAAGATTCTTCTTTGGGCAGAAGGGAAATTGATCCTGCATGGCAGCTTTAAGATGTAGGAAAAAGTGGAGACCAAAGAGAGGGTAAATGCAAATGAATGTTGATGTATAAAACAGCAATGATAATTTAATGTCTTGTGTGGTTTAAAATATATATATGTGGTTTGAAACTATAGTAGTAGCATATAAGTTGTGGGGATGTAAATAGAGTTAGTATCCTGTTGTCTTTGCATTGTCCAGGAGGTGGTAAAATTATTTAGTGCAGACTTTGATAAGTCAAAGATGCATGCTGTAATTGCTAGGATATTCATTAAAAGAACAGTAAAAGAATATATATCTACTAAACTAATAGAAGGGAATAAAGAGGAGAAGGAGGGGTAGTTAGTAGTACTAACTTGATTAATCCTAAAGAAGACAGGTAGACAGAAGAGGAACAGAGTATATGAGGATAATAGGAAGCAAACAGTGAGATGATAGATTTATACCCATGATATCAATAATTATATTAAATAAAGTGAACTAAAAATTTGAGTTAAAAACAAAGATTGAGAAATTAAAATTTTAAAACGTGGATTTCACAACTTTGTACTGCTTCTAAGGATGTATACAAGTGGTAAGTAAAATGGAAAAGGACATATCACTCCAACACTAGCCAGTAGAAGACTGGTGTACCTATATTAGTAAAATAGAAGTTAGGGCAGGAAAAGCATTATTGGAGATAGAGACATTTCAAAATGATGACATACTCAATTCAGTAGTTCTACATCTGTATGTGCCTAAAAACATGTGTCAAAATACACAAGGGAAAAATTGGCAAAACTAACAAAGGATAGACAAATCTACAATCATAGTGGGGGTTTTTAGTACAGTTTACTAGCTAATGGAGTAAACAGAGAATCACTGAGGATGTTGTTGTTCAGTCACTCAGCTGTGTTTGTCTTTTTGCAACCTCATAGACTGCAGCACGCCAGGCTTCTCTGTCCTTCACCATCTCCCAAAGCTTGCTCAAACTCATGTCCATTGAGTCGGTGATGCCTTTCAACCATCTCACCCTCTGTCATCCCCTTCTCTTCCTGCCTTTACTTTCCCAGCATCAGGATCTTTTCCAAGGAGTCAGTTCTTTGCATTGCCAAAGTATTGGAGTTTCAGCTTCAGCATCAGTCTGTCTAATGAATATTCAGGATTGATTTTCTTTAGGATTGACTGGTTTGAGGATATAGAAAATCTCAATAACACACTTAACAAGCTTGACCTAATTGAGATCACAGTGGGTTTGCCAGTAGACTAGATATAGAAGGAGAGAACTAGGAGATTGAAAACAACAAATATTGAAAATGAAACATGAAATATGAAGGACTCTGCACCCATAACTGTTAGATCATACATGCTTTTATATACACATGGAATATTTATCAAAATTGCTTATCTATAGCAAGTGTTGACAGATTTCAAAAGATTTAAATCAGTATCAGACTTATTACAAAGCTAGGTCTACTATTTGAAAAATCAGTCAGACATCACTGAGTTAATAGTGTAAAACAGAAAAGACTGTGATACTGTCAATTGAGGTAAAAATTGCCGTTGGTAAAATTCAGCATCCATTCAAAGTGAAATCCCATAACACAGTATGAGGAAAAAGTAGCTTCTTTAATTTGATAGAGGTTACTTAAAAGAATCCTTTAGCAAAAATCATGTTTAATGGTAAAGTGTTGAAAGTTTTCCTTCTGAGACTGGGAGTAGAAAGAAGTTATCTTTACCATTACTGTTAATGACTTTCTTTAGAGACTCGACCTGGTTCAATACAACAAGAAAAGTATAAGGTACAAGAATCAGCAAGGAAAGAATAAAACTGTGGTTTTGTAGATGGCATGTGTATGTAGGAAGAAACCTCATAACTTATTGTAATTAATAAGCAAGGCTGCAAGATTCAGAGTAACTCTGGACACAATTGCAATTTTGTATATCAACAACAAAAAGTGAAGTAGAAATATCATTTGTTGTGGCATGCACAGTCTGATTTTACAGAATAAGTCTAAAAAAATGTAAGGCATCTGTACAGGGAAAGATAAACACTGAGAGAAGTTAAAGGTCTAAATAAATAGATGGGTATACCATCTTAATGGATTAGGAGAATCAATGCTGTAAGATGTTGATTCTTCTGAAATTCAAAAGTTCCTTCATGTAGTATCAATAAAAATGTCTGCAGTTGTTTCCTTGATGCACTTGACAAACTGATATTAACATGTGCTTGCAAATGTAGACAGCAAAGGATGCCTGGAAGAGTTTTGAAGAATGGCAATCTGAGCAGACTTACTCTACAGGATAGCAGGACTTAGTTTAACCCTATGGTAATTAAAATAATATAACTTTAGTGAAAGGCTAGACAAGTTGACCAGTCAAGCAAAATAGTCCAGACACAGTTGCATTCGTATTTGGACACTTGATTTACCACGTAGGAGGCTCTGCAGAATAACAGAGAAAGGACAGTCTTCTCAGTAACTGTATTCAGTTAAATATTCATGTGGGGAAAGAAAAGAAATGTGACTCTTTCACTGCATACAAATTAATTCCAAATCTGTATCCATGGAATTCTCCAGGCCAGAATACTGAAGTGGGTAGCCTTTCCCTTCTCTAGGGGATCTTCCCAACCCAGGGATCAAACCCAGGTCTCCTGCATTGCAGGTGGATTCTTTGCCAGCTGAGCCACAAGGGAAGTCCAAGAACACTGGAGTGGGTAGCCTCTCTTCTCCAGCGGATCTTCCTGACCCAGGAATTGAACCAGGGTCTCCTGCATTGCAGATGGATTCTTTACTAACTGAGCTGTCAGGGAAACCTGATAAATCTGTATCAAGCCTGATAAATTTGACCCTGATAAATCTGGGTCAAATCAGGAGGGGAAAAAAAAAAAAGAAAAAATTTACTATGAACATTTTAAATCAGATTTTTTTTGATGAGTTGTATAAGCTGCTTATATATTTTGGATATTAATCTCTTATCAGTCATATCATTTGCAGAATTTTTTCCCATTCAGGTTTTTTCATTTTGCCTATATAAAAAAAATTTTTTTTAAATGACCATTTTTCACTGTATGAGGGAATGGAAGTAATGCAGGATTGGGTTCATAAAAAGTCAAGAGAACTGTAAAGAATGTAAGAATAGCACACATAGAGGGGAGCTGCATCCTCTAGGATGAGGCAGAGCCCTCGAGGAAGAGTCCCCGTGGTGCCCAGGGCTGAGACCCATGCCTGGTCTCCAGGGTAGGCTGTGGCGTCCTGCAGGGCAGAGACGTCTCTGTTCTGTCACGCTGGTGGAACTTGATGCAAGCTGGTGGTGGTTTAGTCGCTACGTCATGTCTGACTCTTGTGACTCCACTGATTGTAGTCTGGCAGGCTGCTCTGTCCACGGGGTTCTTCAGGCAAGAATACTGAAGTGGGTTACCATTGCCTCCTCCAGGGGATCTTCCTGACCCAGAGATAGAACCTGCGTCTTCTACATTGCAGGTAGATTCTTTACAACTGAGCCTAGAAATAGAATTATGGAGCCCACCCCATCCCTCACATTCATTCAGCATTTATTTAATAAATGCTGTTAAACATTCTGTCTCTAGCAGATATTGTGTTTGTTACCAGATGCGTAAGAGAAGACCAAATAGATATTGGACTCACCTTTGCGGAGTCTGTAGTCTATGAATGCCTTTTTTCAGGCACTGTCCAGTCGCTAGGGACATAGAGAGTGGTGAGTATCTGTCCTGTGGAGTTGGGGGTGTGTCACTTTCCCAGTGTGGAGGTGTTCACAGCCTCAATCTGGGAGCTTTCTGAATCCGGTACTGTTGGGATTTTTGGGAAGTTCTCTCTTGATCAATTATTAATTCCATTTCCAACCTCTCTCTGAAGAATTGGGAGTGGGGGCAGAAAATTCCAAGCTGCCACTCGTGCCTTGGTCTTTTTGGTTACTAGCCCCATTCGTAGCCATCTTGGAGCCCATCTCCCCGCCCACCCCCCGCCCCCACCCCCACCTAGAGTAGCCCTAGTAGCTCCTTAGTGCTTTTATCACTTAGAGTTTGCCAGGGTTTCAGGAACCCTGGGTCAGGGACGAAGTCAAAGACCAGATATTGGAACCAAAGATGTTCTAATTATCACTTAAGAAATTACGGAGTTTTAGGAGCTCTCTGCCAGGACTTGGGGCCATAGACCCAGGTTATTTTCTGTTATCTCACACTGAAGGACCCAAATGAGATTAGTGGTAGATGAAGATTTATTGTAGGGAATGTCTGCATATGGTAGGGATATTAGTATTGATATCCTCAACTCAAGTTACAATTACATTTGCTTTGAAAGGATTGAATTATTCAATTATGTGTTGAATTCTTTGAGTTAGCTTAGTTTCATGACATTAGTTTTGTCCATTATATGTTTCTCAGTTGTATTAATATAATTTACAGATCTACTTATCCTTCTAGGTATTATTACCAATTGAGAGGTAAATGTTTTTAGTAATTTAAAAATCAAGTTGGAATTATGTATTGATTAATATATTGAGGTTCTTTTCCAGCCTGTCTTGCTTTAAGAGTTATTCTGCCTCAAAGTGGGGCGTGTGTGTGTGTGTGTGTGTGTGTGTGTGTGTGTGTTTGTGTTACACTCCTCCCCCGCCCCTTCCCCCAAGGAATCATGGATACCTCTTCTCTGGTTTTCTCCCCATGCCAAAAATCTGTTGTGGTCCCCTTGCATGCCAGTGCATGTGTGTGGATGTGGCTGTACATAACTGAAAAGTATAGTTCTTCAGTTGCTATGTGATTTCCTACTCTCTGCAATCCCATGGACTGGAGTACCCCAGGCTCCCCTGTCCATCACTGTCTCCTGGAGTTTGCTCAAACTCATGTCCAGTGAGTCACTGATGCTATCTAACCATCTCATTCTCTGCTGCCCTCTTCTCCTTTTGCCTTCAATCTTTCCTAGCATCAGGGTCTTTTCCAATGAGTTGGCTCTTCGCATCAGGCGGCCAGAGTATAGGAGCTTAACTTATCTATAAAAATTGTAAACCAGTCCTTTATTGCTTATCTCAGTATTTTGCACACTTCTCTAGTTATTGTCTTAGGAAAGGAGGTCTGCCAACATAGTTGCTCACCAGAGAGTGTAAACATTTGCCATATTCCGTCTAGAAAGGTGCCATTACACTCTCTATAGCTGAATAGGAAAATGTTCAGTTCCCTAAACTGACTGACACAGGTATTACAGTTTTTCGATCTTAGTCTAATGGCTGAAAAAATTGTTTCTTTTTAATTTGCTTTTCTTCATGTTGTCTTGTGTAACATTTTGTATTACTTTTTTGATTGTTCATTTTTTTGTTCTTTTTTCTAGTACATTCTTTACCCTTTCTGATGTCTGTGTTTTTCTTTAAAAAAAAAAAAGGTCTAATTTTTTCCTGCCTAGCATGCTGTATTTCAGTCTTAATTTTCTTCATTACATCCTCATGTCAGTCCTGTGGGTCATGCACTCAAACTTTGAGTCTCTTTGGCCTTGAAAGCACACCCAGGAAAGGCTTCTTTACCTCAGTTCCTAAGTGTTCTCCCTGGATTTTCTTCTTTGTGTTGAATTTTTCCCTTAGATGTTTAATGCAGAGACATTTTGGGTAATATGGACAGAGTGAGGTAAAGCTTTTTTCCCTCCATATATTAATAGATGCTTATTATTGAGTCATTGATCCTTTCCTACTGATTTGAAATGTTGCCTTTACCTTGTGCTAAATTTCCACAGATACTAATGTGTGGCTTTGTATCTAAATGCTTTCTGTTCGTTGATCTGTTTATCATAGGCCTGCATCAGTGCCATGTTGTTCTTTGATTTTTCCTTTTTTTTTTAGTTCTTGTCAATCTGACAATTCATGAAGAGAAAATTGTTGCCCGTAGTCCATCCATCCTTAAAGTTATCTTTCAAAAATGGGGTGTGACTTTATAGTAGAGGTTCCTTTGTTTCTCTAAATGACCTGTTACTAGTTTCTGTAAGTTGGGGTCACGTTCTTTTCCTTTTCCTTTTGGTAGCAGAAGTTGTGGGTTGATGAAGAAAACCAATTTAAAGCAACTTTTTTTCCTGAATGTTACCATAAATTGTTTACTCACTCACTTATTAATGGAAATTTAGGTCTCTTACAGGGATTTCCCCCTTGTAAAGCAAGTTTTTTTGCCACCGAAAATAGAATTGAAATGCTCTCTAACCCTCATTTCTGTAGCCATCGCTTCCCGGCTCTTCTCACATCTTAGAACACGTCAAATATAAAAGTATTTATAAGGCATACAGGGTTAATAGATGAGTACTCTTGGGATCAGAGACCACTGACCTGGGGTCTGTGGGGTCCAGGCCCCCTTGCAGAGCATGAGGGGACCAACATCTGTGATATGTGTGTGTGAGGCATGCGTCTTCAGGGACATGTCTAGAAAGTGCTGATCTAGGTTAAAGTGTCCAGCTCTAAATATTTTTCATTGTAAATCATTATGGCTTGATACGAATTTAACATTTTGAAAGCCAGACTTCTTTTTAAAAAATTTTGATTGTAGTAGGATGTACATAACATAAAATTTCCCATCTTAGCCATTTTAAAGTATACAGTTCTTCGGCATTGAGTAAATTCACACAGTTGTGTAACTACCTCCCCGTTGCCATCTCCCTCCAGCCCCAGTAAGCATCTTTCTGTTTCCTGTCTCTGAATTTGACAACGCTAATTATCTCAGATCAGGGGAGTCTACAACATTTGTCTTTCTGTGACTGACTTATTTCTCTTAGCATAATATCCTCATGGTTCAGCCACACGTCATTTCCTTCCTTTTTAAAGGATGAATAATATTTCATTATGTACATACAACACTGTGTATCCATTCATTCATCGATAGACACCTGGGTTGCCTCCACCTTTGGGTGTTGTGAGTAATGTTGCCTTGAATAAGGGTGTACAAGTCTGAGAGCCAGACTTCTTGTGAGAGTTGGTTTTTCTTTTTTTTCACTTGTATTCAGGTACTCCAATCTGAATTTAATTCCCATTATTCTGCTGAAACCTCTTTCAGAGAGAGATCACTTGTGACCTCAGAATTGGTAAAGATGAGGGGCATTTTTCAGTATTTTATTTGGTTTCTCAGACGTATTCACACAAGTTGACTGTGCCTTCCCCTTGGCCTCCGGGATGATGTGTGGCCTTGGATTTTCTCCTAGTGTTGGATGTTCCACTGTCTTCTGCCTGATGTCTGAAGGTAGGCTTTTCTCAGGGCTTGACTCGACCTTCTTCGTGTGTGACTGGTAAATGTGGATATTTCTCAGAAATCAACTGAAGTTCTCACCTCTAAGATACTCATTTTCACTCTCAGTGACCCTGCTGCTCCCTCAGCCTGCTGGGAGGGCTCCTGATTTTTTTTTTAACTTGCGCTACAAAAAACTGTATCTATTTTTATTATTTTTTTCCCATTTACAGTTATTACAAAACATTGGCTATATTCTCTTGTGTTGTATTAATACATCCTTGAGCCTGCCTTATATGCAATAAGTCTGTACCTGTTTGTATTTTTGTGATAGTTTTTTTAGCAAGTTCAGACTCACCTGCTGCTTTTTGTTTCTGTTGTCTTACTGGACTTTAGAAAACCAGAGTTTTGCTAAGGGACTTGCCTGATGGTCTAGTGGTTAAGAATCCTCCTGCCAGTGCAGGGGCCACAGGTTCAATCCCTGGTCCGGGAAGCATCCACATGCCACAGGGCAGCTAAGCCCATGCACCGCAACTATTGAAGCCCACCCGCCTCAAGCCCGTGAGCTGCAACGAAGAGTAGTCCCGGCTTGCTGCAACTAGAGAAGCCCTGTGCCCGGCAGTGAAGACCCAGCACAGCCAAAAATAAGAACAGATAATAAATACTTAAAAAAATGTTTTGCCAGAACTGAACTTTGGTGCCCACATTCTGTCCTGTTTACTTTCTAGGTCTCTCCAAGGGTAATGCTTTTCCTTCTCTCTGTTCCAAGGTCTCTCTCTCTCTCAGTGAGCCTTCTTCCTCTCCTGCTGCCTCCACATTCACCTCCAGGGGTGTGCTAGCATCCTGAGCTCAGCTCCCTCTGCCGAGGGCCCCACCAGAGCTGCCCACCCACTCTATGGCAGAGTCTGACAGGCTGGTCCTGTGTAGTGTGTCTGAAATGAGCTCATGGTGTTCCTCTCTGTCTTTCCTGTCTCAAAAAAGGACACCTCCCACGTGTCCAAGGCAGACCTGGGGGCCAGTTTTAAGATAAACGTTTGCATTAAAAGTAGTTTTAGCTTTCTAGGAAAGTTGCAAAAATATCATAGACAGTTCACGTGTCCCCCACTCCCACTGATCCTAATAACGTGAAAGTGGTACGTTCACCCTGACCAGTAACCAGTACTGCTAGAGGACTGTAAACTCCACACGTTCTTCAGCTTTCCTTAGTTTTCCCCTAGTGTCCTTTTCTGCTCCAGGACCCCATCCAGGAGGCCACATGACATTTAGTTGTCCTTTCCCCTCAGGCTCCTCTGGACTGTGACAATTGCGCAGACTTTGGTTGTTTCTGTTGACCTTGACAGATCAGGCATTTGTACAATGTCCTTCAGTTTGGGTTGGTCTGCTGTTTGGTCTGTGATTAGGCTGGGATTACGTGTTTTGGGAAGGAAGACTATGGAGATGCAGAGCCCTTCTCATCTCATCAGATCAGGGGTGCCTGCTATCAACAAGACTTCTCACTGTGATACTCTTAACCTTCACCACCTGGTGGAGGCAGTGCTTATCAGGTATCTCCAATCTAGAGTTACTTTTTTTCCTCTCAGAGGTCATTTTTGACACCTCCTTCATCTTTTACGTATTGAATCTAAGCCTACCAGTTCTATTTCCACATAAATTTCCATTCTGTCTAAATCACTCCTTACAGCCACCTCTCCAGGCCAGTTGACAATTACTTGTGCCCAAACGGTTTCTAGAGAGCTCCTGGACCCCTGTCCCTGCCTGAAGTCTTGCCTGCTCCCACCCAGATGCCGGAGTGGTTTTTTAAAAATGCCAGTTGGATTATGGTACCCCATTTCTCAGTTGTTTGAATACTTTTCCATTGTCCTTAAGATCTAGCTTCTCAGCCTCGTGCATAGGCCTGTGAAATCTTGTGTGTCACCCACCCAGCCTCCCTCCTGGCCCCTCTCCCCTTCTCTCTTCCAACCATTGGTTTCTTCCCCCGAATTCCTTGTCTACTCTCAGGTCCTTCCTCCCATATTGCCTGTGACATGTCATTTTTTCTTCTTCTTAGGATATGGTCCACCTCCACCTTGTCATCCTTCTGATCTCAGCTAAACATTATTTCCCCCAGGAAAATTGCCTCTTTCCCCCTCGCCCTCCACAGCAGAATCCATGAGGTACCCTTGCTGTGCATTTCCATAGCATTCTGCACTTCTTAACTCTGCTCATGGTGCTTGAAATGACTTGTTCCATGTCTGAATCCTTGCCTCAGCGTCAAGATAGACAAAACTGGAACCTCTTCTCTGCTCTTCATTGCATATCCCGGGACGGAGTGACCGAGCCTTCCCTATAGTTAGGCTCTCCGTATATATTTGTTGAATGAATTTGTCTTTTAATTAGTGAGCAGAATTGCAGAATGGAAAATAATTGCTCCTCCTTCTATTGTATCCAAGTAAGTCCTTGCTTTTATTTCTGTGATTCCCTTGAGTGAAGTGTCCTGAGTGCCCTGTGTAAGATGCTGTGGTCGGTATGTAATGAATCTAGAAGGATGCAGTCCCCTCTGCTGCCCCGCACGACCTTCCTGTCCTTTCATTGTCTCACTCCCCAAACATGACTGGGAACCTTAGTGTGCAGAGCCCCACGTGGAGCACCTTCCTGTCAGGACCAGAGCCGTGGAGCAGGACAGGCTGGACAGATGTAATTTCAGTTCCAGCTCTGCCATTTTTAAGATTTACGTCTTGAATGTTAACCTTTGCTCATCTGAATAAATGGAGAGAGCAGTAGCCCTCTTGTAAACCTTGTAAAGAATCAGATCAGAGAAAGAATGGAAGATAATCAGCACCATCATCATAGTAAGTACACAGCTGGCATTACTGCTTTTTAAGACTTAAGCACCATGCTGCTCAGTTTGTATTACTTATTTTCTGTAATATTCACAGCAGCCCTATAAGGTAGGGATGTCATTATCTTCATGTTTTAAGTGAAGAAAGTGTGACTTTGTTAAAAATTAGTTTATTCAGGGTCACAGAGTAGTAAGCAGTAGAGCTATTATTGAAACCTGGAATTGGTTCTGATTGGAAAAGGATTCTCTGTATCTTGTATAGGTACCCTGTCTTTCAGTATAGCTTTATTCTTGGGGTTTTAGAGACTTTTAAAGCATCTATTGGCATTTAAAAACTTAAGGGCCACCTTAAGCTGTTATCAACTGGAATTTGTTTCTATACCCTTCGGCAGGTCTGACATCGGTGCTTGGTGCCTGCAGGAGGCGGGTGTATGTGGAGACTGGAGGATGGGGTTGAACCCACCTAGGCAATTTTTCTTAAAGTGAGGACTGTGGACTGTTGTAGTCAGCTTCATCTGGGGGTTTTACTAAAAATGCAGATTGTTTAGCTCCTCTTTTGATGTACTAAATTGTAATCTCTTAAGGGAGAGACTTGGGAACTATTCTTTGCAAATGACTTGGTTTAAATAGGGGCTTCTTATTTGTCTGAAACTTGAGAATCAGTGACAAGAGGAAGTGGGAAATGTTGGAGTCCTAACTCCTGTCGTGTACTCTTAGTCCCGAGTGTCATGTAGGAAGCCAGTAGAGCAATTAAAATAAGCGCTGGTGTGCAGGTTACTAACCTGATACAGGTCATACAGACGTAAAGTCAAAGTAGGTGAATGTTTCCCTTTTGTTTTATTTTTTATAAATTTTTATTTGGGGGAATTTGGCCTATATCATATTGTTTTTTCTCTAGTGGGGATAGTACCTGAGAGGAATGGGTCTTGACTGTAGTAGAGTTAGCATCATATGAATGTGAAATCTGAGGGGGAAGTTTAAGAGTATTTGGCAAGTTTGCATATCATTTGTAAAGCTAGGAGTATATCTAAAGCTGGTTTTTCAAGTCTTTTAGAGAAACTGTCATATTGTGCCCTGATTTTCCATTTAGAAACTATGGTAATTTCAGATTTGTGGCTAATATGAAAGCTGGTAATCAATAGGACATGTTTTAAATATATAGTATTTATTTTAAACAAGGAGGTTACTTTCATTATTTCACCCAAGAGGAGCAGAACCAGGTGGTTCCAGAATTGGTTAGTTCAGTGGTTCCTGCTGGCTCCCCATGACTCTTGGCTGTCCCTGCATGATGGCTGCAGCTGGGCTTTGTGGGGGTTAAAGTGCGCAGGAAGAGGGCACAGCCCTGCCTTTTGCCCACCCCCCATTCTTAAAAAGTTTTTTTTTTTTTAAACTAAAAATACTTGATTCATCCAGAAGAAGGCAGAAAGGAAGAACAAAGAAACAAAGAACACAGGAAATAAGTAGAAAACAAATCACAGGATGGTTAACTAAAACCCAACCACATTTATTATATTAACCGTATATGGACTAAATTATATTATACTAACTGCATATGGACTAAATATCCTGATTAGAAGGTGGACACTGATACTCAATTTAAGGAAGCAGGACCCTTGAATTCTCCTTGAACTTTGCTCTGGGATGCAGCTAAGCTGCTTGTAAACAGTTTGATCCTTTGAGGTCTTGCTTTGTTCGGTCAGTGTGCAACAGTGCTCAACCTCAGGCAGATTTCCCCGACTCCTGAGGCCTTCTCCACAGCGTTTGAGTACTCCTCAGTGCCTGGTGATTTTAGAGTTTTTCAGTCCCTGCCCCAGTTCTTAAATAGTTTTTTTGAGATGTAATTGGCATATACTGAGTTGCACCTACCTTTGAGACGTGTGCTCTGCTCGTGCACACCCCATGGCCATCCCCCCTCCGCCAGAAGGAGCGGTCTGATCACTCTTAAAAGTTCCTCGTGCTCACGGCACGTGAGCCCCTTCCTCCTCCTCGCTTTCTCCTTTCATGAAATCTTTGAAGCTGTTAGGGAGAAAATTATATTGTTGAGGATAAAGTTCCAGGTAGACAGGTATTTAAAGTTTTCGCTTTTGTTTTCTTTTCGAGGATTGTAGCGGAAATAATACGATGATTGCAGGTGTAGGTTGCTGTATCACTTATAGAAAGTTTTAAGAAACAGGCGTATATTTTAGAACAGACTGAGAAGCTTGGCAGAGAAATATATTTTCAGACAGGTTGAAAAAAAACGGCAGAGAGGGTGGCCGTAGTGGGAAGGGGGTGGGGGAGGGAACACCTCCTGCTGGCGGTGCCCCCCCCACCGGGTGCACTTGGAGGAACCACATTCCTGGAGACCAAGTGCTTTTCTTGTCTTGGTTTTTCAAACAACCAGTATTTCTAATATGCTGAAAAAAAACTAACAAATTCTAAGATGAAAGGGTAATAGAAATATAATCCCCACTTAACTGAAGGATATACTTAGCTCAAGTGCATTTTATTCTAGTGAATTGTCTGTTTTATTGAGTGACATTTTGGTGATTTATTTATTTATGTTTATAGATTCAAGTTTTTTTTTTTTTTTTAATGTCCCATCACTGTAATAAACTTTTGGCTGGACATTCTCATTTTGCTCTCAGAGTACACTTGCTGAGATTAGTTTCTGTTGCAGAAAGCATTATATTGTTGCGTTAATAGCCATTTTGTAAAGAATTAGTAAAATATATAGAACTCTGTTTTAATGGGTTTCTTCAACTGTCTCCTAGCTTCTCTGACTCTCTGAATTTTCTTGGCTCTTTATTTTTTATTTCTGTCTGGTTCTTTTTTTTTTTTTTTTTTTTTTTTTTTATTAATTTTATTTTATTTTTAAACTTTACATAACTGTATCTGTCTGGTTCTTATGTGTATTTTGAAAGTATACGCCTGAGGTGAAAATGGCAGCGTTTCTGTCATGATGTAACCTTATTAGAAACGACGTTCTTTGTCTCTTTAGTTGAGGAATGAGCCAATTCTTTGTGTTTATAAATGCTGGCTGGTCCTTGGCAAATAAAAATAAACAGACAAATCCCCAAAACACTGAAACAGCAACAACAAAAAACAACTGCCCAAAACTCAGAGTACAGATTGAGCATGTTGGAAAATGTGTTCTTTAAAAAGTTGTCCAGACAGTGAGAACTTAATATGGGTGAGAATTTCTTTGGAAAAGTCTTCTTTGCTAGAACTCCAGTGACTTGTTGGTCTTGTGACAGTGAAACCTTGTGTGTTTCTTATCGTAATAATGTAAGTCACCTGTGTGGGCGTACAGTTTTGTTTCCAATTTCAGATTGAGGGTAGGGTGTGTGCTAGTTGTGCTCCTAAAATTTGGGTAGTATAGGACTTTTGAACATTGCCTGTTTAATTACTGCTCGTCATTTGGAAGAGGACTCTCTTTCTCTGCCCCTTGCTGTGAAAGTGCTAGTTCTACCACTGATGGATAATTATTTGGGGTCAAAGACCGCCCTTCCCCCACCCCTCAATTTTCGCTTTTATTGGTATCTACGAATCCAGTCCATTTGTAGTCCTTGAAGGACTCTCTTTGGGGCCCAGGAAGGGGGCTAGGAGAGTGTTTTGCTTCTCAAATTTCAGCTTAAGCCAGTCTTTTGGGAAAAAATAAAAAGCTACTCACGTCCCATGGCCTCTAGAATCTGGAGCAGAACTGTTGCGTCAACAGACCTCCGGTTAAGTAGGCAGGCGTCAGATTGTGTCTCTGGGAAAAAGGAAGTGTGTCCCAGATACCAGCCTCCGGGGCAGCTCCTGGTTGTTGCAGCGGAATCTGTGCTTCCCAGATGTTCTGGCCCCAGTGGTCTCTGTTCAGTCTCTCGGTCATGTCTGACTTTTTGCCACCCCAATGGACTGCAGCACCCCAGGCTTCAGGAATTTGCTCAAATTCGTGTCCTTTGAGTCGGTGATGTCATCCAACCTTCTCATCCTCCGTCGCCCCCTTCTCCTCTTATCCTCAGTCTTTCCCAGCATCAGGGTCTTTTCCAGTGAGTCGGCTCTTGGCATCAGGTGGCCAGATTATTGGAGCTTCAGCTTCAGTATCAGTCCTTCCAATGACTATTTAAGGTTGATTTCCTTGAGAATTGATTGGTTTGCTGTCCTTGCAGTCCAAGGGACTCTCAAGAGTCTTCTCCAGCACCACAGTTTGGAAACATCAATTCTTTGGTGCTCAACCTTCTTTATGGTCCAACTCTCACAACCGTACATGACTACTGGAAAAATCATGGCTTTGACTGTATGGAGCTTTGTCGGCAAAGTAATGTTTCTGCTTGGTCATAGCTTTTCTTCCAAGGAGCAAGGGTCTTTGAATTTCATGGCTGCAGTCACCATCCACAGTGGTTTTGGAGCCCAAGAAAATAAAGTCTATCATTGTTTCCATTGTTTCCCCATCTATGTACCATGAATTGATGGGACTGGATGCCATCCATGGTCTTTGTTTTTTAAATGTTGAGTTTTAAGCCAGCTTTTTTACTCTCCTTTTCACCTTCATCAAGAGGGTCTTTAGTTCCTCTTTGCTTCTGCCATTAGGGTGGTGGTGTTATCTGCATATCTGAGATTATTGTTATTTCTCCCAGTAGTCTTGCCCTCTTTTTACTTATTAAATTACATTCTAGGGGATCCTCCTGACCTAGGGGTCCAACCCTGGTCTCCTGCATTGCAGGCAGATTCTTTACTGCCTGAGTCACCAGGGAAGCCCTAATTAGGTGCTAGGGTCCTTGAATATTAGAGGCGTTGGTAAACTTCTTCCTGATAGCCCTCCCTTTCCCAAATAGCAAACACATGTGAAAAACATCGGCTAAAATCCTTCATGGATTTTCTTTAAGTCACCTACAATGTTAACCCTGGCACAAATTTATTCAAATTGTCAGAACTCGTAAGTGCTTGGGTGGAGAGGGTTCTTGTTTGTGTTTTTACTTAGGTTATATTCAGTTTCGTGGATTTATTTGTGGAAACGTGATTGGTTGTAGTGCTTACAGGACCTCAGAGAGCAATTCCTTACCACTTGGAGAATCAAACCACGTTGGCCTAGACTGGTGTCTGCAGCTTGCAGTGAGGGTTAAGCTGGTAGAAAGTTTGGGTAACACGTTTTTCCTGAGTCCGTGAATTTTAGAAATGATTTAGAAGACTTTTGAAAAGCATCTATAAGTGCTGTCTCCTCTTGTTGTCAAGAAGTTTTTAAATAAATGCTTGTGTTTTGGTAATGAAGGGGTACATATATTGGATCTGAATGTACGTTTTCTCATTTTTAATGGGAAATATTTTGATAAAACAAAACTTGGCTAATGGTAGACTTGCTGACTTCTTGCCTTTTCTTATAAACATGCTTAAAGTGGTCTGAATAACAGTGCTACTAAAACAACATCTGCATTGTTTTGATGGGGTATTGATTCCTTCTGTAGTGTTCAAAATTGCTTGCATGCCTCCCAGCAACAAATTCATATATGACAGACTTTACTGGAGAGGAGCATCCCAGATAAGTGAAAGGCTAGTTCACTTTCCAGTAGCTCTGAAACTTTAAAATAAAAGTCGTGTTTTTAGAGATGCGGCCTTGAGGCGCTAACACACTTGTATTTAGTGCATGAAGCTCTGCCAGTTATTTCTTAACAAAACCTAATCAGGGGGAACAAAAATCCTTATAGAGTTTATTTATTGATAGCTCTAAGCCACCAGAAAGAATATCCTGTTCCTCTTAATAAAATCCTATAGGGCAGTTGTCTTTATTTTAATAGGAAAGTATTCGGGAAATTTGATTTTATCAAGGTAAACTCAAATGTTAGATATTGTAAGATTGAAGCTAACCTTGGAGGCTGGAAGAGGGAATGGTACTTAAAGTTGTTGCTAGTGATGCTCCCTTTTCCCCTTTTAGATAGAGAGGCATTATTTCTATTGCCTGTTACAACTCACTGTACAGCAAGAAGTGAAGAAATTTGATTGTATCCTTAAATCAGGAAATGTAGCCTGCTCAAGTTTAGTTGCAGAGAGAAGACTGAAGATCATTAGTAAATAAAATAGTAGCCATTTTATTTACTAGTGAAAGGAATATGGAAATTATTTACTGTAACTCCTAATTGTTATGCTTGCTATTGCCGCAAAGTTAAGTGTGTTTGTCATGATTTCTGTGGTGGCTACATGATGCAAAACAAAACCTTGGCTCTTTCTGTCCTTTTAAGGTTTGTTAATGTCCTGTTTTGTTTGTTAATGAGGGAAATGAGTAAATAATAACGGAAAATTGAGGCCTCAACTGTCATACACTTTTTTCCATTGTTAAGATATTCGTTATGTCAAGCTTCTATTAATTCTGTGTAAATCCAGTAGAGATAGCAAGTTATTTTGCTTAAAATGTCTTTTCCCCCCTGTGCAGTGAGAGTTGAATGTGAGAACAGATCTTAATAGATATAGTTACACAGTTTATTTTATCATGTATCACTTTATTGCTGTCTTCTAGAACATTGTTATACTAAATGTTCCAATAATGGAAATTTTATGCAGCTACTTCAAATGAAACAAATTTGCAAAAACTCAATTTTGGAATTCATTCCTTGAGGAGAGGGAAAAAAAAAACTCACCATGCTGTGACCAAATTAGATTTCTGATATGTTGGCAACTTAACAAACAGTGTCATTTCCCGAAAACAGGGCATGGGGTCCAGTGGAAATGTCAGTACTTCAGTCACTTGTAATGGGGGATATTTGTGGTTTAATATGATTGAATGGTTAAATTTTTATTTAAAAATGGTAATTAAAATTTGGTTTTGTACCTAATTAAAAATGGCTCGACATGGACTCAGCAGTGACTGTGTTCAGTTACAGGGGGCATCTTCTTTTCAAGAACTTGAGTTTGATTCTGGGAGGTGCGAGTTTTACTTACTGGAGCTCCTTTGTTTTGCAGAGATCATGATGCAGCCGTCCTTTTGGATTTCTTTTTAATAATGTGTGACCCTTCACCTTTGATCCCCTGACCTGCATTACCTTGGTAACCATTTCATTTTTTAATTTAATTTCATTTTTTGATTTTGGTGTACAAGCTGTAACATTTCATCTCTCAGAGTGTAACACGCTGATTTCCTCAAATAGAGATACCCCTTTGAGCGATAAACTTGCAAAATGCTGTCTTCGTTTTCTGTATTAAAATTCATTTCAGTTTTAAAAATAAAGTGTAATCTGTGTTTTCATCCTTTTAAATTTTAAGTTTAATGAGTGCATTTCCCCACACAGTATATTTCCTCTTCTATTCATGTTTTGCAGTAGCCAGATGAACTTGGTGTTCACATGTAACTTGCACACACCTCAGACACCCACATCTCCTCCCCACACCATTCCCAATCCCTACCCCCGTGCCCCCCCCCCTCCCCCGCCTCATGGTCACCACACACACCTCCCCACCATCACCACGGTCACTACACATCCCTTCCTTTGCAGATTCACTCTCCTTCTTTCAGAAATGGTGGCAACTTGAACTTAACTGGTCTCCGCTGCCACGTTCTACCACCTCACATGACATTTTATATTCTCAAGTGTTGGTAGAAGACAAAGTTTAGCCCTTGAATTCCACGTATGGGCTGGAAGATAAGAAAGTTGTCTCACTCCCAAAATTCACCTTTCCCCCTTCTTCAGTATTTTATCCTTTATTTGAGATGTAAGTTAAGAATGAATGACATTTCTAATGTGATCAGATGTGTCCTTTGCTGAAACCTGGTTAGTCGGCTCTGATGGTCCATACACCAGACTGACTGCTTTATGCCGCATGCTATTTCATGACTGCTTTTCAGACAATGCATTTGCAACTGTATTCCACTTTTCAGAAAACTCTTATTCAAAAGCAAAAGAAAAACCCTGAAATTTAAAAATAAAAGTCAAACTTAAGTTAATTCTTTGAACTGGCAAGATATTCCTGAGAAATCATGTCCTTTAAAAAAAAGAAAAGAAATCATGTGACATCTCGTAGCATGGCCTGCTGAAGCACAGATTATTTTCTAAGTGTCTCATTATTTTATTCTCTAACATTTAATGCTGAGGCTTTAATTGCACACAGCTGAAGCTGCTAAATGAGCACTGAAATGGATTTAAGTCCTCTCTGAGCTTTGTTGATACCTATAAAAGTTTATGTCATTCATTAGAACCACAAATTAAAATTAGTTGTAGTGAGCTGCTCATTGGAGATCGGAATGCTCATGAACACTTCTTCAGGCCTCCTTGCTCGTCTTTGTCTGTTATACTTAATGTACCTGGGAAACTGCCCTTGGCTTGTCGGGTGTCTTTTCACAGAATTGCAGAATGTCAGATCTGTAAAGTATGAGTAGGTAAAACATCCCATGATTACAGAGCCAGAAAGGGCATGAATGTTCCAGGAGTGGGAGCAGCTTACTTATCCAACCTTGCATTTTAAGGTGATTTTTTTTTTAAATGATAATGCTTTCAGGGTTGTGTGGGAATGTTTTCCAGGTTGCATCCTTTTATTTGTTCCTCTCTAGCATGAGAAGAAGTATAATGTGTGGCTCAGAGTTTACTGAACAGACATGGCAGGGCTAGAGGGGCTGTGAGCGGTGGTCTGATCCACTCTCCTTGCTAAAGCAGTCCTATGCCTGCCCGACTCCCGAGGGGGAGCTGGCTGCTGGAGCCCAGAGAGTCCCAGCTCCCTGTTGACAGAATCAGGGCCTCTTGACATCTCTCCGAAGGCTGCCAGGTCCTCTGGAGACAGTCAGACACTTTAAGTCCAGTAGGAGCTGAGGAGACAGTTAATAGGCACCCAGGAGAAATGTCTTTATTGTGATAATTTTTATTTTGCAATTTAGTCAGAGAGAGCTGGTATACATACGGTCACATTTGTTACCTATTGTCAGTGAGCAGCGCTTACTTGGTTAGTATTTAGGAATTCTAGTGAGTTGTAGGTCACCTGGATGTCATTTTTGTGAGCATGAGTCGGTGAGAAAACCCTAGGCTGAGAGTCAGAAGACCTGCTTTGGACCGGCAGGGTCTCTGGATGTGCCAGGGGTCTCTTGTGAGGTAGCGACGCACAAGACTCAAAAACTCAAATAGAAAGACTTCAAAAGGCTTTCATGTTGTGGTTGAAATCAGTGAAATCATTTGTTCCACTTAATGTACAGGGGTTTGTAGAACATTTCATTGATTTGACTTCAGTTTTATCCTGTGTGAAACATGGGGACTGTATGTCTCCTACTAGCTTTTTAGGGTTGTTGGCAGGATAAATGAAAATGCATGACGGACACCCTGGGAGCCCAGAAGAAAGGTGTCTTTGAAATGGAACCTCATGCGAGGGCTGTGCTCTTGGCAGCCGCAGTCTTTATGCTGCGAAGACGTGGTAGTGAGAGCTCTGGTGATCAGTCGGGAGCTCAGCTGCCTTGCGTGGAATCCTGCCTCCCGCCTTGGCCCTTCGCAGGTGGCGTGGCGGAGACCATCATCTAACCTTTCTGTGCCTCAGTTTCCTCCTCTTTAAAATAGGGTTGATGGGGCTTCCCTGGTGGCCTAGCAGTAAAGAATCTGCTTGTAATGCAGTAGACATGAGTTCGATCCCTGGGTTGGGAAGATCCCCATGGAAAATTTGCCTTGCATAAAACTGGTCCCTGGTGCCAAAAAGGTTGGGGACCACTGGTTTATGGGAATAACCAGTGCAAGTTCAGATGCTTCAAGTTAAACCTGGGCTCTTAACCAGTTAACAAGACAAGTTTAGATAATTAAGAGCCTGTTGGCCCTTTAATGATAGTTTCTTTGGTTTTGGCTAATTTAGGCTAAATTAGGAGACACACGAAAGACCCGTGGGCGAGACCCCCCATCTTTTGCTTAGTCAGCACTTGCTCATTCTCTCTAGGCTTCAGTCAGCTGTCTAGTGAGCTGAAGAGTCAGAAAGCGTTGAGAGGTTTTTGCTTTGCGGTGAGAGGCTTCAGTGCTCCATCCTCAGTAGAATAAGGAAGAAGGAAGTCCCTGCTGTGTGTCAGGTTTCCCCAAGTGTTTCCTTGTTGCATGTATCTATGAGCTCCATGGTGTTTGTTAACTCCGTCTGGCCCCTGAGAACACCAATGCACAGGCAGGTTAAATGAGCTCCTTTGGGGTCGCCCCTAGTGGGTTGCAAAACTGGGTCTTGAGTCCAGGACTTCAGTCCAGGTACTGCCCTTCCAGGACCTGCTGCCTTGTGTTTGCTGGCAAACCTGGCGGCTCCCCTGGCAGGAAATTCTGCCCTCCTCTGCACACATTCCTGTCCCTCAGCTACCAGCACCCCTGCCTTGGTCAGGCCTTCAGTGCCCCGGGCAGGAAGGCCCTGCCTTCACATGGCGCCTGGAGGGGCTCTGGGCAGTGGCCTCCTTGCTCTTGCTCTTTACCACACATCCAGCTTTAAATCGTGGAGCCCTGACCCCATCCCAGTCTTGAGGCTGCCAGTTCAGAGAAACCGTTGATCAGCAGCGTGGAGAGACACGGGATGTTTATGGTATTTACAGCAAGGCATACCTGGAACTGATGTGTGCACATGTGGATCTTCCTGTTGTTGAGTTGCAGTGTAAACTGCAGTGGCCTTTATGGGTAGTTTGGTGGTTTACCCACCAGCCGCCTTCCTGTGGGAGGAGAGAGTCCATCTGACCTCAGTAGGAGGTAGTCTTCTGAGAGCGGGCATCTTATCATCACAGAAACCAGGTTGGAGATTGCTTGTGGGGCAAAATGAAGCAGTGGGTGGTCTCTCCTTTGCCTTTTCACTCTCTTTTCTCTTCCTGTCTTGTGTGCATTTATTCTTCAGTCCCTCCTTCCCTCTCCTCCCCAACCCTTCTCTTTCTTATCCTCCCTCTGTTTCACTTTTTCTCCATCATGTACCAGATACTTCTGAATGTATCTGTCATCAGGCTTTAAACACTTGAAATCCTGCAAGGGGCCTGGTGTTTCTCGTAGTTGATTCGATGTGTCCTGGGACTTGTCTTTCAGAGGTGAAGGTGCTCCCTGAGTCACTCCAGAAGTTGTCAGATTTTGTTTGTGATCATCAACCTTGAGTTGGGTGGTATATCTCGGGTAGGTAATTTGGCATGGCTGTCTGAGAAATGCCATCGCTAACTAGGACCAAGTGCGGGGCAGTGATGGACCTGACCCCTCTAGAGGCACCTGCATCCAGCTTTCAGTGTGTTTGCTGCTGGAAGGTCTGAGGCCAGGTGTCAGGCCCCCCGTTTGGTGCTGAGGAGCTGCTCCTGGGGAGGACAGGCCCTCCCCAGAGGCCTTTAGCCCACTCAGTTGTGCTGCCCGGGGTGTGTGGATGTCCTATGGCCATGCCTGTGGCCTGTGTGCCTTGGGAGGTGACAGGAAGTGCCCAACCCTGGTGGGTAGGATGGTGGAGAAGGGGCTGAGCAGACCACCTAGGGGCAGTTCTGATGGCATTTAACCCCTCAGGAGGCAGTGAGGAGGATAAGAAACATGGTCCAACGTGGAAGATACTTTTGCCATTCTTCAGTGAACATCTGCCCTCGTCAGCAGGGGGGTGACCACTGGCTGAGGCGGCGGTGGGGTTGCTGCGCAGTCAGAGCACGTGGAATGCAGCTCCTGTCTGTTCTCATTGGCGGTTGTCCTCTCCCGGGAAACGGGGGCCCTGGTTGCCATGGGACCAGGTGACACGCCTCAGAATCACAGGCTTTAGACCACGGGACAGATGTGGGTGCCCGCACAGCACGTGGATGGTCAGCCTGTGATGCCCCAGTCTTCCCCTCTCTCCTTACAGATCCTTTGGAGTGTTTTTTCCCCTCTCAGCCCCTTGTTTCTCCCCCCTGGGAGAAGCCAGAGGACTTTTCTCCTCCTTCTGTAGTGGTGGGAGAAGGACTGACAGCGAGGGGGGCAAGTTGGTGGCAGCATTTGACTCTGGGTTTCTCTTACCTGCCCTGGCATGTATTCCACCGTCTGACACGAGTGCTGGCATGTAAGAGACACCCAGCCAACGTTCACTCTCCTTTCAGCTCTCATTAGCACAGGTAATTAAGAACAGGAGCTGATAGACAGCACATATCTGTGCAGAGATATATCTGTAATTAAAGTTTTAATTAAAGAAACACCAGACCAGGCAGATGGTTCTGATGCCCGCATCCTGTAAACCAAACAACCACGGCTTTTCGATCTTGCAAACAAGCAGAGCAGAGTAGCGACAGCGCTCCCAGAAGTAGACCAGAAGGCAGAGGTCGTCTTATTAACTAGCCACAGTTGAATCTTGGTAGCACTCTCGGCTACACCAAACCCAGAGATAATCATCACAGTTTGAAATGGAAATTCAGTACATCAAAGTTATATCCCAACCAAAGCCTTTAAGCCTCCAGTCAAGGGCATTACCAGAGCCCAGCTGGTATATCACAAGGCATGTGGTTTTGTGCTAGATCACAAAAGCTGACAAAGTGTTATTTGGGATCATCAGCTAAATACAGTATTAAATTAGAGAGCTACCATCCTGACTGTTCAGGGTTGGCTCCCTGTGTAGCAGGGCAGGACAGAGCTGGGACGGATGCTGCCTGCCTCCTGTGTGTCCTCTGTTCCGGGTCATGGCGACCTCAGTGGCCAGCCAGCTGCAGAATGAAAAAAATGAAACCATTCCTGGGTTAACAGGAAAAGATGAATTTCAGGTCTTGTCACTTCTGAGAAAAACCCACCCCCAGGCTGTGTCCCTGTTATCAGGAGGCAGGAGCCACCTAGGAGGTGGGCAGGCAGTTCACTCTGACCTCTGGGGTTCTTCCCCTACTGACCCCCCTAGTTTCTTACCCTTCCTCATAATCACTTACGTATCCAGGCACATGGTTTTCTGACATTCGTTGCAGGGAGGCACTTCTACACCTGAATTCTCTGCTAATGGACATAGATGTGTTTTTTACCACTGACATCTCACTCACTCGTTCCCACTTGGTAGAACCAACACTAAAGGTGTTCATTTCTTATTTCATGGAGAAGCATTTTAAAGGGTCAGGAGAGTAGTTGTCTACTCTGGCGGGTGACCATGTTGTCCTGTGTCTTTAAAGGAAGTAGGATTCTCACTGGAAGAAGAGCCATGTTATACCAGAACATGTATGAGTGTTAATATCTTCCCATTAAAGGCCCGTCCCCAGGATGTTGGGACTTGTACTTTAGCTCATGTTAGTACTGTTTATCAGTCAGAACTCAGTCATCTTAGGAGAGCTGCCGTATCCATGGTACTGTGGTGGTTGTGAGTGTTGGGGATGTGTGATGGGTAGATGGAAGTTTTTTTTTTTTAACCACCGTTTTGCTCAGGAAAGACTTTAATTTGATGAGATGTTCTTTTTTTTTTTTTTTAGAAGTCAGTTAAGTGTCAGCTGCTTTGACTAAATAATCTTTTGTGCTTGTGCCCAGGAAGTGTTGTTAGACCTGTACAGAGCTGTGCTGCTAGGTATTAAGTTGGTGTTTTACTTGCGGAATTGGAATCCGACTCTGGGGTCCGTTTCTTCTTTAACTTGGTTAGAGACTGAAACGCGTGAGCCCTGAGTATACAGCACAGTTCGTGATTATAAGAGACTTTCTGTGAGTGACACTGCTGCCCCTCAGAGCCTGGCTTTGAGGGCTCACGTCCAGGTTTCTCCCTGGAGGAAGACACCAGCAGTCCACCTGGAATAGTCAGGGTTTTTTTCTCTTGCTGTGGTGGGTTTTTAAGAGAGTTTTGCTGTCCCCGATACCTGTATGACGTTGGGGGCTAGGGGAGTGTTCTCCACTCCTCGTGAGAGACTTAAATTCAAAACATTTATTCATTCGTCCCATAAATATTCACCCAGTGCCTAGTAGCAGGCACTGTCCTAGGTACAGGCGTGAAGCAGTAAACAAAGCGAGGCCTGCTTTCAAAGAGCCTATTTTCTGGTTGGCCAGGAGGAGTTACAAACAAACAAACAAAAAGATGACAGTGAGTGACTACACACCCCACACTGACGACCCCATCAGCGCTAAGAACACTGAGGAGACAGGCGCTGTTACTGTCCCTGTTTCACAGAGAGGGAAACTGAGGCACAGAGAGGTTAAAAATAACTCACCCAGGGTCACAGTACCAGTGCTGTTGGCATTCCAGCCCAGGTTGTCTGCCTCCAGGTTTCATGAACACTGTGCCATCTTGTTTGCCTGTTAAAAAATGGCCTAATCTGTTTATTTCTACCTGAAAAAAAGAAATAAATACTGTATGATAATAAGTGTGACCAAGAACAGTGAATGTTCTGGATGTTGACGTGGGTGTGTGTGCACACGGGCGCTGCCTTGGCTGGTGTGGCAGGAGCAGGTGTCTCTCCTACGGCGATTTGAAGGAAGTGGCACTGTGATTCATGTAGATATCCGGGCGGAGGGTACTCCAAGCAGTGGGAACAACAAAAGCAAAGGTCCCGGGGTAGTTGTGGGCTCAGCAATAGCAAAGGAGAAGCAAAGAGGCCTCTGTGGTCGCACTGGGTAAGGACAGTGGAGGGGGGCAGATGAGGTGGTTGGGCCTTGTAGGGCATGGGTAGTTCTTTGGTTTTACTGAATCAGAAGAGGAGCCAGCCAAGAATTTTTGAGCAGGAAAATGACATGATTAAAACGATCACTTTGGGAGCTTCCATGGTAATCCACTGGCTAAGACTCTGAGTTTCCACTGTAGGGCGCATGGGTTCGGTCTGCTCGTCAGGGAACTAAGATTCCAAATGCTGCATGGCTTGGCCAAAACTATATATATATATATATATATAAAAGGGGATCACTTTCCATGCAGTGCAGAGAGTAGTTTAGGGCAAAGGTTGGCCTACCTTGGCCCCAGGGCCAAATCCAGCCGCTGCCTGTTTCTGGGCAGCTAGCAAACCGAGGATGTTCTTTACATTGCTAGAGGGTTGGGAAGGAAGTAAGATGACTAAGAATATTCTGTGGCACATGAAACTTATATGGAATTCAGGTTTCAGTGTCCGTTCAAGCTCCAGTTTTATTGGCACAGAGCCACGCTCACTTGTCTGTGTAGTGTGTGAGGCTGCTTTCAAGCCGCGACAGCCAAGTTGAGTAGTTGCAACAGAGACCATCTGGCCCGCAGAGCCTGAGATATTTACTCTCTGGCTCTTTAAGAAAAAATTTGTTGATCCCTGGTTTAGGGGGGCCAGGGATGGAAGCAGGGAGACTCGTGAAGAGACTGTTGCAGAGGCCTCTGGTGGCTCGTCTGGACCAGGGCAGTGAGAAGCGGTCAGATGCTGGATGCATTTCAGGGGAAGAGCTGAGTGGTTGTCTGCAAACATGAGGAGTTGGGGATGATGCCAATGTTTTTGCACCAAGCAACTGGAAATGCAGTTCCCATTCACTGAGATGGGGAAGACTGTGGGAGCAGCAGATGAGGGAGATGGGCGAGGAGACAGCCCTGTGCTGTGTTAAGGTCATGATGCCATGTGGATAGGTGCAGTAGGCAGGCAGTTTAGAGGAGGGGTCTCGACTTGAGCCAGGCTCCTCACTGTTGTCAGTGGATCGAAGGGTTGTAAAACTCTGGAATAAATGGAATCTGGTAGGGGGTGTGTATGGATGGAGCACAGGGGTACTCAGTGATGAGAGGAAGGGGAGAAGGGAGTGAAGGAGGTGAGAAGGAACTCCACGGAGGGAAACCAGGAAAGTAGAGTGTCCTGGAGGAGCGTGTGTCAAAGCAGAGAACAAAGTCATCTGTGTCAAACCTTCTAAAGTCACGTGAGATGCAGGCTGAGAGCTGACCCTGGGCCTGGCAGCGTGGATCACTGGTGACTTTGATAAGAGCCAGATGAATGAAATGGCAAGGGTGTCACTGACTCCAGCTGGTTCAAGCACAAACGGCAGGAGAGGAAGCAGAGCAGGTGCTTTGGAAGCTGTGTTTTCTGCTGCCCCAGTGTGGGCTGGGAGGATGCCGAGAGCTGGATTTGACCTAGGTTTGGAAGTCTGCCTGGGGAGTGCTGGTGGGGGAGGGGCAAGGGAGCCGAGCGCCCGTGTGATGGTGGGTAGTGGCCTCTGGACCAAGCAGAGGGCAAAAGTGAAGCGTGAGTGAGAGGAGGGGCAGCAGGAGGCCCTGGATCACTGCATTCAAGGAATTGTTGTTTAGTTGCTCAATCATGTCTAACTCTATGCAACCCTATGGATTGTAGCCCACCAGGCTTTTCTGTCCATGGGATTATCCAGGCAAGCATACTGGAGTGGGTTGCCATTTCCTACTCCAGGGGATCTTCCTGGGCCAGGGATCAAACCCACCTCTCTTGCATTGGCAGGCGGGTTTTTTTTTACCACTGAGCCACAAGGGAAGCCCATGTATTCAAGGAAGTAGGGCCATGGAATTGTTGGAGTAGGGGTAGTCAGAGTGGGATGCTTGAACTTGATGTTGTGAAGGGGTGCAGTTGTGGTTACCATCAAGGTCTAGAGCAGTGCCATCCAGTAGAAATATAGTGTGACCGATGTGTAATTTGTAATGATCTAGGAGCCATATTTTAAAACAGTATAAGGAAGTGAAGTTAATGTTAATAATATTTTTATGTAGCCCCATGTATCTAGAGTATTATGTGAATTGAGGGCAGGAGGAGAAGGGGATGATGGAGGATGAGATGGTTGGATGGCATCACTGACTCAATGGACATGGGTTTGGGTAGACTCTGGCAGTTGGTGATGGACAGGGAGGCCTGGCGTGCTGCGGTTCATGGGGTTGCAAAGAGTCGGACATGACTGAGTGACTGAACTGAACTGAACTGATGGTCAATATAAAAATTGTTGAGGTGTTTTGTCTTTATTTTGTACTTAGTTCAGTCTCAGCACACCTCAAAAGCCACATGTGACTTGTAGCTACCATACTGGATAGCCTAGGTCTCGGAAATGACCATGGAAGTGCAGTCCAAGGGTGTCAGAGGGAGTGGGTCAGGAACAGGGAGGCCAAAGCTTGTGACCAATTGTGTTTGTGGATTTGAAACCACTTATGGCCCTGATGAGATGAGCAGGGTTGGAGAGGGAGGCTGGGACCCTTGTTAGGGTTGCTGCACCAGTGGCCTCTGCTCTTCGCCTTCTGCCCACTGTGGAGTGTTTCCTGCCCAATCCTGTCATTTCTCAAAGCATCTGTGATGTTTTGGGTGCTTGCTCTTGCTTCTAGGCAGATCAGAGTGGTAATTCCTTGGAATTGGGAATTCACGGCAAGATTTTTGAGTCACAATAATAGCAGAACACAGGGCCATAGTTTTTCCAGGATCTCCCTAGTAGGGCAACTTTTCACATGAGTTTTTACTTTTATCCTTTAGAGTCTTTGTTTTGTCACATCTTTAGATTCCTAGATTTTGGCATAATCCTCAAATTCTATGGGCTTCCCTGGTAGCCCAGCTGGTAAAGAATCCACCTGCAGTGCGGGAGATCCTGAGTAGGGAAGATCCTCTGGAGAAGGGATAGGCTACCCACTCTAGTATTCTTAGGCTTCCCTGGTGGCTCAGCTGGTAAAGAATCCTCCTGCAATGCAGGAGACCTACTTGGGTACAATTCCTGGGTTGGGAAGATCCCCTGGAGAAGGGAATGGCTACCCACTCCAGTATTCTGGCCTGGAGAATTCCATGGACTGTATAGTCCACGGGGTTGCAAAGAGTCGGATACGACTAAGTAGCTTTCACCTTTCAAATTCTATTAGTTACACTTAACAGTCCTAAATGTGTTTGAATCCCTGAAGAAGCTCACGTTTAGTAGCTTTTTGAGACAGTCTCGTGATACAGAACCTGCCTGCCCTCTGATGCTTTTAAAAGGCAGGCATGGCCTAGCCATTTATTATGCAAAGAATTTAAATACACACCACACACACACACACCATTTATTATGCAAAGAATTTAAATACACACACACACACAGACACACACAGGCATACCTCGGAGATATTGCGGGTTTGATTCCAGACCGCTGCAATAAATTAAATAATGCAATAAAGCAAATCACATGGATTTTTTTGGTTTCCCAGTCCATTTAGAAGTTATGTTTACACTACACTATAGTCCGTTAAGTGTAGAATACTAGCATTATGTCTAAAAATAATGTATTAGTTCAGTTCAGTTCAGTTCAGTCGCTCAGTCGTGTCCGACTCCTTGCAACCCCATGAATCGCAGCACGCCAGGCCTCCCTGTCCATCACCAACTCCTGGAGTTCACTCAAACTCATGGCCATCGAGTCGGTGATGCCATCCAGCCATCTCATCTTCTGTCGTCCCCTTCTCCTCCTGCCCCCAGTCCCTCCCAGCATCAGAGTCTTGTGAATGTATGTACTTTAATTAAAAACATACTCTTTCCCAAAAAATGTTAACTGTCATTGAGCCTTCTAGCTAGTCATAATCTTTTTGCAAGAGTAACATCAAAGATCTCTGATCAGAGATCATCATAACAAATAGAATAATAATGAAAAAGTGAAATATTTTAAAAATTACCAAAACATGACACACAGACGTGAAGTATGCAAATCCTGTTGGAAAAATGGTGCCAATAGACTTGCTTGATCCAGGGCTGCCACCAGCCCTCAGTTTGTAAAAAACCAGATTATCGTGACGTGCAGTAAAATGAGGTGTGCCCATGGTGGGGGGTGTGTGTGTGTGTAGGTGTCAGCTTTGATCTGCAGTGTGTATTTAAAATTAATAAACATTTATGGGTGGTCAGAAGGCTATTTTTTTTAACCCTTTGTGGGCAGTGCATGTGTGCATGCGTGTTCACTTCCCAGGTGGCTCAGTGGTAAAGAATCCGCCTTCTAATGCAGGAGCCACAGGAGATGTGGGTTTGATCCCTGGGTTGGGAAGATCCCCTGGAGGAGGAGCTGGTAACCTACTCCAGTATTCTTGCCTGAGAAATCCCATGAACAGAGGAGCCTAGTAGGCTACAGTCCATGGGGTTGCAAAGAGTCGGACAAGACAGAAGCGACTGAGCACGCATGCACAAACATCGATGGTAGGTCAGAAAGCTGTTCTTCCTTTTTAACATATTGTAACCCAGGGAAAGTGAACTGTTTTGAAAGGGTGAACAGAGCACGTCAGCTACACACATGTTCTTACTCCTTCCCATACCAGTAATGAACCCCAGGGAAAAAGGTGAATGGATACCCTGATTCTGTCCCTTGTTGTTGTTTTCTGTATTAAGCCCAAATCCTCAAAAGTTCTGCTGCTGCTGCTGCTGCTGCTGCTAAGTTGCTTCAGTCGTGTCCGACTCTGTGCCACCCCATAGACGGCAGCCCACCAGGCTCCCCCGTCCCTGGGATTCTCCAGGCAAGAACACTGGAGTGGGTTGCCATTTCCTTCTCCAATGCATGAAAGTGAAAAGTGAAAGGGAAGTCGCTCAGTCGTGTCTGACCCTCAGCGACCCCATGGACTTCAGCCTTCCAGGCTCCTCCGTGCATGGGATTTTCCAGGCAAGAGTACTGGAGTAGGGTGCCATTGCCTTTGGAGCCCACCTTGAGCCTTGTGGCTCAGCTGGTTAAAAATCTGCCTGCAATGCAGGAGACCTGGGTTCGATCCCTGGGTTGGGAAGATACCCTGGAGAAGGGAAAGGCTACCCATTCCAGTATTCTGGCTTGGAGAATTCCATGGACTCTACATCTACAAGTCCATGGGATCGCAGAGTTGGACATGACTGAGTGACTTTCACCTAGAGCCTCGTGTCTGAAACTTTATCCTTGGATGACTTCGTGTTGAAGGAGTCATTGGTGGTTGATTTCTTGTGAGATGATGTCGTGAGAAAGCAGGGTCTACCCCAGTAGTCTCTGTCCCAACTTCAGGAACCCCTTGAGCATCACAGAGAATCCACCTTGTCCCTCACTGTGCACCTTTATATAAAAATCATGGCCTTCTCGCCCACTGCGTTCATACAAAAGAAAAGACTCAATAGACACAATTTAGTAATAATGAAAGCTTACTCATTGCATAAGTTTTCTTAAACTGTCTTTATTCTAATTAAAATATTTTCCATCTGATAGGGAAATGAATACCAAGAGCTGGAAATTAAGCAAGAAATTAAAATAACATTAATGGCTTAATTACAGTTTGTCTTGAGGTTTTTCCTGCTCAGTAAGTGGTGTTTTGCTTAGAAAGTCACTCCTTTACACACTGGAATGTATCCCAGCAAAGGAAGAAGTATTTTATGATGGAATTTGTAAATTATAACACAGTTATGTAAGAGAACCACAGGACTAGCTTTTTAAAAGCATCATTAGTGTAATTACTTAATTTGGTACACACACAATTCTAGATTCTTTGAAAGTAAAGGTCAGTGTGTCTAGGAGACCATGAAGATGAGCTTTTGGACTTTTGTTCATTTTTAAAATTTATACCGGTCACCTTTAATGCTCTTCCTGTAATTCTTGCCTCAGAAAATCCAAAATGTAACATTTGAATTTGTAATTTATTCCTTCAGAAATGTACGCTTTAACCAGTGAAGCCAGTGGAACCTTAACCAGGGCAGATATTTGGCCTGATGTGGGCAAGCACTTGTCCCTCCCTTGTAAAGGGACAAGGAACCCACATGCAGGCCGGCTCTCTGGATGGTTCTGTGCATTGTCATCTGGGTTTGCCTTTACCAATGAAGTATCCGTTTACGAGACACTCCCATCTCTGGTTGTAGATGTAGGTGGTGGTGGTGATTTAGTTGCTCAGTAGTGTCTGACTCTCTGTGACCCCATGGAGTATATAGCCTGCCAGGCTCCTCGGTCCATGGAATTCTCCAGGCAAGATACTGGAGTGGGTTGCCATTTCCTCCCCCAGGGGATCTTCCTGACCCAGTGATGGAGCCCACATCTCCTGCATTGATAAGCAGGTTCTTTACCTGGGAAGCCCTGTAGCTGTAGGTTCAGGTAGAAAAATACCAGACCCCACAGCCCTTCATGATCAAGTGCAACGTGCCTCCACCAACAACATCTCACCACCCCATCCTCACCTTCCCCACACACTTGTCCTTTCACACACTCAGTCTCTTTTTCTACCCTTCCTCCCCACTTCGGCTTAATCTGACAGGCACTCCGATAGGCCAGCCCAGTGGTCACTTCTCCACACCCTTTCTGCACAGCCTGTCGATTCACTCCTGGGCATTGCCTTCCACATCCCTCTGAGGGTCCTTGCCACGTTTGAAAAACAAATTAGGCAGCGTCTCCTCCTTCCCCTGGGGCTCAGACAGTAAAGAATCCACCTACAACACGGGAGACCTGGGTTCAATCCCTGGGTTGGGAAGATCCCCTGGAGAAGGGAATGGCTACCTACTCCAATGTTCTTCTCTGGAGAATTCCATGGAAGAGGAGCCTGAGTGATTAACTTTTTTACTTCTCTCCCCAACACTGTGTGTTCCCAACTTGCCCTATTAAGACTCATAAGCACAGTGTTCAGTGTTTGACCCCAGATCACTTAACTTTATGGCTCTTCCCCCCGAAGGTACTTGAGCAAGGGGAGGTAAAGAAGAGGTAGATTTCTGGAGAACAGATTTTCAAGGCTTGCTTTCTGCATCCATGTGCATTTGGGTAGTTTTGAGGACACTGCAGGAACCACCTATGTAGCTTATCACTAGGATCTTTCATAATTTGAAACTGCTAGTTCTTTGCCTCATTCAGTATCCTTTGAAATTAAAAAAGTTTTTCTAACTTGTGAATCTGGCCAAGGAAGTGACGATTGGAAGTGCTGGGAATGCAATTTAAGAAGTTCACCTTTTTAGTCTTGTGCTTCAACTAATAGTCGCTAGCAGGGGAGCCTCTTGAAGCATTGTGTTGTGCTGTATCAATATGTACTTAGACACGTTCATCTGAATTAGAGAGCTGATTGTACATAATGACTCCCCTGGGACGCTCTGTTAGGAAAAAACAAAACAAACCGAAGTAGTTTACTGAATATGCCGAGTCAGTAAAAAATTCTCCTGAAATTAGTGTAAATTGAATCTGAACCTTGATCATCTCTGAAACCTTAAATTTTTAATTTGACCCTTTAAAAACATTTCGTGGCCTCTTAAAGATACAACCTACAACCCAGTTTAAGTTACACTGTCATGATTATGGAAAGAACCAATTTTGAGTTACCACAGGGAAATAAGTCAGGCGTGTGGGAATATCTGTGTATATAGTAAGTAGTGTGTGTTACTTATATGTGTACACATATGTATATGTGTAAGTGTTTAGTATAGACTTCAGTTTGCTTTTACCCAACTCTCTCCTCTCTGCCTCAGGAAATGGGGCACATTTTCTTCAGTTGAAAACAGAAATAGAAGCGACGGTCTTGACCCACTTTACACTTATTTATTTCAGTCTCTCACCACACACTTGTTCATGGGCGCGGCGAGAAGAGGGAGCCACAGAGCCGGAGCCGGGAGGGCTGCCGCTGGAGTGAGAGCTGGCAGAACTCGTAGGGAGAGCGCGGCCATCCTGCCAGCGCCATGTCTGGCTTCAAGACAGTTCTATTAGTGAATTAATTGTACTCAAAACCCGACATTAATTTGATTTGAATGTTACTAAAAATGAAATAGATTAAAGCGACCAGTCTTGCTTCATTCAGAGTTATGAAAGAGATCTCCAGCCTGACCTAGCTCAGGGAGAGGGAGTCTCTGTCCATGTGTCATCTGGTCACAGAGGCCTGTGTTACCACCTGTATACCCACATCCCACTGTCGGTCCCCTTAGGGAGCTGCCTTTTATGTAAGAGCAATGATCTGTTTGTTGGCCCCTGTCTGACTCCCGGGAGATTGGAAGCTCCGTGAGAGCAGGGCAAGGCCTCTGATGTGCACCCAGTGTCCCCAGAGCCCAGGACAGAACCTACAGTGGGTCTGAGTACATGCTGCCCAGTGGGGGAGTGGGCATCTCATCCTTCCGGAACGTTTTCTTTTAATATACCTCTTTTACATGACTTCTCAGAATGACAAAGCAGTGAAGTTTGGGGGGAGGAATAGAAAAACTTCATTGTAATTGAAATGACTGTCGGACTGGTAGAGGGTACATATCAGGCCTCAGAGTCAAGATTATAATAAAACTTTCTACGTGTTACAATGTCCGTGCCTCCTGATGAAGATGTAGAAGACATAGATGTAGGAAATACGTAAGTCATGTCTCTGGGATATTTTACCATCAAGATATCTGATGAGAGGCTGGAAAGAAGCATCACAAAACACAAGTAGGGAGGTTGAAAATAGAAATGAAAATTTTTTCTTGATATTTAATAACTTAATAAAACTTGGCATCAAATAAAAAAGATAAGCCAAAATATTTTGTAAATCAAATGGACATTAACAGAGATGCAGAGGGAACTGGGAGGCATTTGTTTAGGTGATAGTAACAGGGCCCTTCTGTTCCAGATTACCTTCATGAGTGTGACATGTGCTCTGTCTTTATTCTTTGAATGTTGGCATAGACTAGAATACTGATACTGTTCCTGAAGATGTTGTTCTTTGAGGAGGTTGTGTGTTTTTTCTCTTTTTCTTTCTTTTCTTTTTTTTTAAATACAAAGAACAAAAACAAAACCAAGGAGACAGTACCCTGTGATGTGGGCCTTTATCTCAAGGTGAGTTTATTTGTGTCTCCCAAGTTGTGACAAATTATTTAAAGAGCTGAAACTTCTTTTCAGGGGTAGTTGGTCCAGTTTTGTTTATTTCAGTCTAAACTCCGGTTATTTATTGAACACTGAAGAAATCAACTAAAAGCAGGGAAAGCAGGCCCAAATGAACTTGAATTTTGTGTCACATGGAGAAGTAGCCAGCATTTCTAATAGAACTAAATATGTTTCAGTTTCTCTTAAATTAAGTGTAAAAAGCCAAGGCTAGATTTTTTTTTTTTTTAATGTACCACAAAGCAAAAAGACCCCAAAAGTCTGTTTCAGGGCATAAATGCATTTTTCATTAAACTTTTTGCTGAACCCTTTTGATTATGTAATGTTACTGTCCCATGGAAGCATAAGAAGTATGAATTCTGGGGTGAAGAAATAATTACAGAAGGGAGTTAATGAGGCAGAACTCACAGATCTGCATTTACAGTCTTGTGGACAAATAAATCATTGATGGTAGACACAGATGTAAAGAAAAATTCCTGATTGCCTTCAAGAAATGCAAGGTTGAACTTTTTACTAAAATAGAATTTTACAGCCTCTCAGAGGGACGTTGTGAGTATTAAATAAGTGTAATGTGCTCAGAATAGCAACCTAGGGCATAATGAGCGCCGGTAAATGTTCGCTATTTATTCTTACAGGGGTTTTAGTACAAAAGATTAAATCATGTTTTAATCATGCATAATAAACTGTACTATAATTTTATTATGGTAAATGTCCATTTGTAATTCAGTGAAGAGTGGCTTTTTAAAGTAACGAAGTAGCTGAAAGTGTTTTTCTTTGTGCTGCTTTGTATACACATGTTGGAGCTGCTGGGGTGTGTTTTCCAAATGACAACCCCAGTGACAAAAGATGCAGAAGCAAATGTGTATTTCTTAGCGTTATTTTGAAATCCTTTATTTTCATAAATCTGAAGCATCAATTAGCTTTCTGTTTTTTAGCATACTCTGCACATCATCTGTGCACTTCTAAGTTTTATGGAATTAAATTGAAATTTATGGCCACCAAGTACTTAAAGGCCCTGTCAGATTTATCCTTTCATTGATTTGAAGTCTAGCTTTCATTCAACCTTCCTGCAGTTCAGTGTGTGACCTGAGGATTTCCAGAGCGATGACATGAGTTAGTGCCCTCTGGTGGCACGCAGAATGCCAGGCAGAGAGGGCTGACCCATCAGCCTTCAGATGGCTTTTCTCAAGAGGAGCCACCTTATCACTGTTTTTCTCTGAGCTTTTCTTTTCGGTGTGTTTCGAAAAGTTGCACGGTGGTTGGTTTATGCCCACCTGTCACTCTGTACTTTTTACGTGCTGGTCAGTATCCTACTCCATGGAGCTGTGGCCCTGAGTTCACTAGAAACAGTCTTCCAGGGAGCCTTCTTTAGAAGCTTATTAGCTTGTGGGATGATTTCTGGGGGAAAGCATTGTCGAGTGAACTTATTGTAAGAAAGTATACCAGGATTAAGATTTTCCACGGGGCACCAGGACATCCGTTTTTAGACACATCTCTTAACTTGCTTGTTCAAAGAGGGGCCCAGATCTCCTCCTAGAGTGATGGTCTCTGGGTGACTCACTGCACAGCTGATGACACAGTGGACATGAGTTTGAGCAAACTCTGGGAGATGGTGAAGGCCAGGGAATCCTGGTGCCCCGCAGTCCATAGTGTCGCAGATTGGATGAGACTGAGCAACTGAGCAACAGCTAGGGTATTGGTATCAGGTGGATGTCCGTGTCCCATCATCTTCCCTAGAGGGCAGCCCCACCTTTCCCACTTACATCCCTTGGCCAGACTAGGTTATGCTTTGGGCTTTGTGATCAGGCAGGCCAGGAACTGCGTCCCACCTCCACCTCTGAAAAGCTGTGGGATCTCCTGGGGAAATCGTTTTTTTACGAGTTTCTTTCGCTGTGAGGTGGGGCTGCTGCTGTTGATTCTGAGCTGTGTCAAGGTATGGTTGTGAGGTTGAAATGAGTTGATACCTGAAAAAGCCTTGAACTGAATTGCACAGAGTGTATTAAATATGTAAGTTTCCTTTTCTTCCTCAAAAGTAAGTTTCTCTCTCCCTTTTTAAATTTAAAAGGTCACTTTGACAATAGAACTTTTCATTTTGGAATAATTTTATATTCTAGCAAAATTGCAAAAATGGTACCAAGTTGTCATATACTCCTTCCCTAGTTTTTGCTTCAGGCCTCACTTGTATACTGTGGGGTTTCCTGGTGACTTTTCATGTATAATCCCTGGGGACTTTGATCAGATTTGGCTTTACATGCCAACTTAGTGCTTTCCTAAAGCCAAAATGATTGCCTTTAATACCTCAAGTTTCACTGTAGATGGGGTATTTGCTTCCAAACCCACCTTTCTGTTTTTACCTTGGTCCATGTCTGTGGCCATTTGACATTAGAATAACCTTCTTTGATTTTCCAGGATCTTAACACCTAAATAGTTTCTCTGTTTATGCAGTTAATGAGCTATGCAACCAAAGGAAAGACAGCATAGGCAGTTTATGTCATTGTTTCAACTGGGCATTTTTGCCAATCTCAGAGCTGCTGCTCATGCCATCACAATTTAAGTCAAGGTAGAAGCATATGCATTTTCTTTCTTTTGAGGTTCTTTTTTTTAAATTGGAATATAATTGCTTTACAATGTTGTGTTAGTTTCTGCTGTACAATGAAGTGAATCAGCTGTATGTATCAACTACCGACCTCCCACTGCTGATCCCTAAATATTTCTAATATTCAGAAATAGAGAAAGAAACTTGCAGGATTTCCCAGTTAAAAGTTCACTGACTAGTTTTAATATATCAATAATCTATAAGTAGCATTATGATATAAATAAAAAATAGTAGCAACTCAAATTTTACGTGCCTTTAAAGTTTTAAGAAAATGATTCCACAGGCACATTATTTGGTTTCTTAGCAATCCTGAGAGAGGCAGGGAGAGCTTTGTCACCCCCTGATTGAGGTCACATAGCAGGAGTTGGAGTCCAAGTTTAGTAGAGAGGCCCTGCAGACATAGACTGGGCCCTCCACCTATGTCTGCCCAGCACTCCTGCAGGGACGTGGTTGTGGAAATGCTTCTTTCCTCCCATTTGAGTTGGCTAACTTCTAAGTCAGAAAAAGAAAAATATCATATATTACTGCATATATGTGGGATCTAGAAAAATGGTATAGATGATCTTATTTGCAGAGCAGAAATAGAGACACAGACTCCGAGAAGAAAGGCATGGACACCAAGAGAGGAAAGTGGGGGCAGTGGGATGAATGGGAGATTGGGATCGATGTATATACACCACTATGTATAAAATAGATAACTAATGAGGACCTTCTGTATAGCTCAGAGAACTCCACTCAGTGCTCTGTGGTGACCTGAATGGGAAGGAAATCCAAAATAGAGGGGATATATGTATACGTATAGCTGACTCACTTTGTTGTACATCAGAAACTAACACAACATTGTAGAGCAATTATCCTCCAATGAAAATTAATTGAAAAAAATAATTTGGCCAACTTCACCCCAGTGATCACTTTTATACTTTTAATATGGACAGCAATTTTTCAGTACATAATCGACAGCTTATGTATTTTGTTTTAGCTTGGACCCTTCCTGAGTGTTATGAAACATCAGGCTCAATTTAACAGAATCTCCCCATTTCCGCCCCCGGGGGTCCCTGGTGTGTGCGGTGCTGAGCCTCCATAGGCCCCAGTGAATCAGCAACCTCTGCCGAGGGGCGTCCTGTGCTGCAGAGACACCGCAACTCTGCATCTTTTCTGCAGGAGCCGCTGAGATGTTAGAACGAGAAGATGCTGTAGTTTGAAAAAGTGATAAATGGGCCAGGTTCTTGAAAAGCTAGCAGAACGTCTTATTTAAACATTTATTAGGTCTGAACAGAAAACAAAAATGAGTCTCAAAGAAATCTTTTGCAGATAAGTTGAGGTAGATGCTTTACATTCGAATACCTGTTTCTGTGGCATGAAAGTTTAATTTTGTGTCACATTTGTTTGTTTGGTTTGAGTTTTGGCTCCCTCTCCATTTTCTGCAGCTCACTTAACTCTTGTGGAGCCATGAGTTCAGAGGAGCCCATCGGTGGCTGTAGTGACAGCTTTTCTCAGGCTGTTAAGTTCTCACCAACCACTTGGCTGAGTTTGGTGTGTGGTTGTTTTTAAAATCAATGACATAGGGAATTTCCTGCTGGTCCAGTGGCTAAGACTCTGCATTCCTAGTGCAGGGGCCCAGATTCAGTTCCTGGTCAGGGAACTAGATCCCACATGCCACATTGAGAGTTCGCATACTGCATGACACAGCTAAGACCTGGTGCAGCCAAAAAAATAAAATCAATATCATAGATGAACCCATAAAGCCAAAGTCAAGAATTAAGATATATTTTATTTTTTAATTAAAAAAATTTAAGATGCATTTTAATATTTTAAAGTTCTAACAGTCTCATTAAAGAACAATTTTTTTTTTTTTTAATGCTGACAAAGCATCTGAGTATTTGCCTGGTTCTAGCCTGGCAGCTCTGAACTGAAACAGCATCTGGGGTACGTCCTTGGTGGTCTTTCTGATGGCCCCTAGCACCAGCTGGGCAAGGTGCTGCCTTACAGCAATATCAGATGTCACTTAACAAAAAAATCTTTGTTGTCGTTGTTTTGGTTGCCCTCTTCAGGTTTGGTGCCTTTTAGGAAGTTATAAAACAAATGGGACCGTCTGGCTGGACAGAGGTTGGGTCACCGTTGATCTGAGACGGTCCCTATTGATACGAGTGCAAAATGGAAAATGAGCGTTTGTGTTTCCCATGCACATTTGTAGGGGAGATGCACGTTACAACAGGGTTCTGTTCATCAGAGGGCCTCCTATGGGACTGATGCCGGGGAGGTCAGACAAGATGGGGTCCTTGGCTTCCTGTGGCTGGTGAAGTTGGCTGTGAATCACTCAAGAAATGTATTACCACTTCTTTTTTTTTTTGAGTTCTGTGATCTGGGTCACCAGTTTGAGAGAGAGGTGTTCTGTGTTCACATGTAGCTTACTGACACTGATTGGAAAAGCGATTAAGATTTTGGTTAAGCTAATAAGAATAATATGCAAAAACATCAAGCTGACTCCCCACAAATGGTGTAGTTACCCAAATATTAATTCAGATTATACATGGCTTTCAGCCATGGATGGGTACTTCTTTCCCTTTTTCCTTTCTGCTTTCTTTACCTACCAGATAGATTCACATGAAAAATTAAACTAGGCCCCAGTATTTACATGTTGAAAAATAAGATCTATGTTCAGAGGTACCTTGTGGCAAGTACAGTTTAGTGAGTGGAGGAGAGGAGGGGCCAGTGATTTCTTTGCAGGTTGAATGCGTCAACCCACCCATCTGTGCTGGACTGAAATATGCCTTTGGAGTGGAATTTGCATTTTAAGTTCAGTTTTGAGAACCGACCATTCCCTGCGAAAGTGAAGTTGCTAGCAAGTTTGTTTTAAAGATGCTACCACCCTCTATTTCTGTGAACCCAACAAAAATAGCATGGAATAAAATTTAATTATGCTAGACTGAATATTTCATGTGGAATTAAGGGGCAAGACTTGCCTTTAAAAAGCATTAGGTTTGGAAAGAATAAAGGCTTTGTAAGTTCTTTGGAAGATACTATAATTAAAGGTTTGCTCAGATGTATTTTTCCCTTTTTGAAGAGTTTAAAGAAACCCAGCCCTCCCTTCCAAAATTGATTACCTCTCAGACCACAGCCGTGCTCGTCAGGAAATACTGTGAGACTGTTGCTGTGCTGATTTGACGGCTTTTTTCTGTTAAATGTAAAATAGGTTTTTAATCTTCTGATTTAGATGTTTAATAGAAAGCAAACGTGTGACTCGCTTTGGTTTCTGCTGAACCTGTATTTAAGTCCACACAAACAGTTTGAATAAAGTGAAAACATCGCTGGACTAGCTATTTAAAACATTTTAGGATGTAAGAATGCAAAATGGGGTTCCCCTTTAAAAATAGACATGGCTGCTTGCATTTACATAATTACCGCTAACCAGCACAGCATTTTAAATGGTGACAAACTTAAGGGAGAAAAAGTATCTGTTTTTTATAAAGCCTGGTTAGGGGACTTCCCTGGCAGTCCAGTGGTTAAGACTGTGCTTCCAGTACAGAGGGCCCAGGTTTGATCACTGGTTGGGGAACTAAGATTCCACATGCCATGCAGCTCAGGTGAAAAATTGAAGATAAAATAACAATATGTGAGCCAAATGAGAAAAAAAAAAAAGCCTGGTTAAAGGAAGCTGAAAACCCTCTGAGAGCCGCTCCTTGTGTGGAGGGCCTGGGCAGTGCCAGGAAATAGTTCAGTCGAGGGGGCAATGTTGTGGGTGGAGGAGGGTGAGTAGCTCAGGTACCTTCTTTGGACTCTGTTGACTCTCCTTTAGGCTGGAACTTCCTTACCTTTCATCTTGGAGCAGATTGCGAGTATTAGTTCCTGAGGCTGCCTTGCAGTTTTGGAGCAAGTGCAGTGACCTCTGTAAACTGTCAAAAGGTGGCTGGTGCGGGTTGAAGTTCACCGTCGGTGGAAAGAGCCTGGAGATACTTGTGACAGTGAAGATGAGGGCCAACACCCAAGTTCAGCAGTGCTTCAAGTCAGAAGCTCAGAAGTGTCCTTGATTCTGCCCTTTCCCCCAACCCCAGATGTGGACTCTGTCTGGAAGTCCTTCAGTTCCCCTTCCAGGACCTCTTCCATGTTCCACATCTCCATGGTGCCTCCTGAGTCCGCGGCCCTCATTTTCTTTGCCTGGATGTCCGCCACCTGGATGTTCCCAGGTGGCCTCCTGGTCTCCCTGGGCAGGGCCAGGGTCAGTTATTCAGAATATAATTAAGAGGAGGTCACTAGCTTGCTTGAACCCTGAGCTGACTTTCCATCAATTTGGCATGAGGTTGGCCTCTGAGGTCTGGTCCTGCCAGGCTTACACTTCCCAACGTTGGCCCTCCTGGGCCGGCTGATGCTTCCTGCACCCAGAATGCACCAAGCGTGCTTCTCTCTCCTTGGCTGTTTCTACTGCGTGGGTGCCCTTCCCTCCTTCCCCTGCCATGCTGGCTTCTTGATGTCACTCAAATGTCATCTCCCAGAGAGGCCCTCCCTGGACAACCCAGTCTAGCACAGCCCCCCTCATTCTGTCATCCTGCAGGTTTTGTGTGTGTGTGTGTATTTTTAATAGCATAGTTAATGTCCAAAATGTTTTCTCCTCCCCTCCCTACCCCACTAGAATGCAGGCTCTTAGGACAGGGCCCTTGTCTGCTCAGTTGGAAGTGCCTGTAAGTTCACAGATCATCAGTGATAAAGTTGGATGCAAGCGAGGAACCCTGGAAATCGCCACTGTTACTAGGGGACTCTGACCTGGTATAACTGGGCACCTGGAAGGACAGTCCTAAAGTCCTTGTCCCCAGTTGGCTTGAAGTACCATTGAAAAGATACTGCTGTAAATCTTGTCTTTAGACATTGGAAGTTGACATCGTGGGCTTCACAGAGTGGCTATACTTAAACATCAGCTTGTGTCCTGAGAAGGATGTGATGAGTGAGCATGGTCCCCTCCCAACCTCCCCACAAAAAGTTAACGATGCCAGTGTTCTTGGCTCACAGTGAGAGCCCATCAGGGGTGCTTGGCCTCCTCGCTGGCCATGGGACAGGACAGCACTGCCTCCCTGACTCACTCATGAGCAGCTTGAGAGACAGGCTCATTTTTTGTGATTTCTATAGCATCTTCCTCATGAGTGTGAGGGAAGTTTGCAGTGTTCAGTGTTCATTCTGGGATGAGGGGACAAATCTGCTAAGATACTGTATTTGCAGAAATCTGAACTTTGGTGGGTACTTTCTTTTTGGTTCCTGGGGTTTCCTTCTGTTGACATCTCAGAAATTTAGGAGGAAAATGTGGAAAGTCTGCTGATACCTAGAAAGTTGGTGATGGTTCCTGGAAGTAGTTCATTGAACCTTTCACGTTCAGCTTCCTTAGGGAGAAAAGACTCATATTTCCAACTCACCGCGTCTCAAGCATATGATGCCACTTCCCGCTGTCAGTTGAAGCATTTACTTTGGTCTCCAACGTGCTAGTCGGGGACTGGTTGTAGAACCCGGGAGACCCATCTGCCAATTAGGCAGAAGCATCCCCGTGCAGTTTCCCATGAGCGTTGCTGTCTTTATCAGCACATTGTTATGGTGGTTGGGTTGTATGAGTAAAAACAGTAACTTGTCAGTTAGTATATGGCGACATGGGCCTTTCGAATCAAAACCAATGGATAAAGCCCCGGAGCAGGAGGGGTTGAGTTGTTTTTGTGCATCGGCTCATCAGAATTGATTGAAGACAGCCTCTCCCGTCTCTATGTGAAGGAGCCTAATACCACCCAAGTCCAGGTACTGGATGCCTGGTCTCCCTTGCCCGGATGGAGAACAGGTTCAAGCAGGATGCAGGCAGGCAGAGCTGAGGAACGGCCCACCTATGCAGGATCGAGGGATATGAGATGAAGCTGGGTAGGTTGGGCTGGAAGATGGGTTTTGACCAGTTTATGGAGGGTCTCCTTTGTAAGAAGTGGGTGACACAGCAGGCAGTGTTCCCATGATGAGTTGCTGGTGGGCTAGCGTGTGTTTGGGGTCTGTTAGTAGCAGGGAGAAACATTGGGAGTGCCTGTCCATCATTGGTTTCCTAGTTACTGAACACTTAGTAAGGCTGTCTCTACTGGAGCCACTCTTCTCTGATAACAAATGTTGGAAACCATCCACTGCATCATCCCCCTGAACTGTCTCACTCTCCTAATTTGACGCTTTGGTTGATTGCTTTTGAAATTAACTTGCTGGTTTAGTCAACTGAATATGCTAAATGTGGTGCCATACATACTTCCCATTAGTGGTCAGTAATCTCATTAAATATATGAAGGGCCGTGACTTTCCCTTGTGGATTATTAAAAAATAAGTGTTTACGGTACACTTGACAAAGTGCTTGACACACATTTAGTGTCTGTGGACCTTGTTATTTAATTGCTTGAAAATGAAATGGGGCCCCTTAATCCAGCTTAAAAAAGTGGGGTTGGCCCCTGGACAGACACACTGGTTGCATTTCACTGGCTTTGGGTATTAGCAAGGAAAGCCACTCATTTATTTATGATTGTTCATTTTTTCTTTCTTACCCTTAAAAGATCCTAAATGATTTCCAGCTCACAAGCTGCATGGTTGTGCTTTTCTAGTAAGTCCTGTCTTAGATATTTGCAGAAATTCCTGGCTGTCCCATCAGTACATAACTCTCCTCCTCATTGCAGATGTGTTTGGTGGTATCAGAAAAACCCCATAGATTCGAAGTCATTGCCTTAGGGGAGTTGAGATTCCAGTGGTTTAGCTAATAAAATGCAGTTTTGTATTCCTTGTCTTGGTGCTGGGGTTGGCTTATTAAACACTTCCTTAAGTTGGTTGAGAAACTTAAGTATTTGTTAAATTTTAGTGTGTCCTGATGTAGAGAAAACTAATTGTTACCCAGGTGGTGCTAGTGGTAAAGAATCCGCCCGCCAATACAGGAGACAAAAGAGACACAGTTTTGATCCCTGGGTCAGGAAGATTCCCTGGAGTAGGGAATGGCAACCCATTCCAATATTCTTGCCTGGAGAATTCCATGGACAGAGGAGCCTTGCAGGCTGCAGTCCATGGGGTCACAAAGAGTTGGACATGTGAGCACGCGCGTGTACACACACACACACACACACACACACGATTATTATCCATACTTTACAAGATTCATCTGTTGCCCATTCCTCAGGTTGGAGTGATGGAAGGAGAAGATACAAATTCTTTCTGGCAGATAAGTTAAAGCTCATAGACGGTGAGAGAACAGGCTGGTCTTGGGAACAGTTATCCTGGATGGAATTGGCTTGTCAGTTGACCCCTCAGGTGGTACAAGTTTCCAGTGGGTGTTGAGGAAAGACACTGGAATGAGATTTTCTTGAATCTCATCTCAGACAGAATCTCTTGTTTCAGTTGTCCAAGCTTAATGGCCCAGCTAGCCTGATCCCTAGAAGGACATTGTTGTTGTTCAGTCATTAAGTTGTGTCCCACTCTTTGTGACCCCATGGACTGCAGCATGCCAGGCTTCCCTGTCCTTTGCCAGCTCCTGGAGTTTGCTCAAACTCATGTCCACTGAGTCAGTGATGCCATCCAACCATCTCATCCTCTGTTGCCCCCTTCTCCTCCTGCCCTCAATCTTTCCCAGCATTAGGGTCTTTTCCAGTGAGTTGGCTCTTTGCATCAGGTGGCCAAAATATTGGAACTTCAGCTTCAGCATCCGTCCTTCCGGTGGATATTCAGAGTTGATTTCCTTCAGGATTGACTGGTTTGATCTCCTTGCAGTCCAAGGGACTCTCAAGAGTCTTCTCCAGCACTACAGTTCAAAAGCATCAATTCTTTGGTGCTCTACCTTCCTTATGGTCCAACTCTCACAGCCATATGTGACTACTGGAAAAATCATAGCTTTGACTAGATGGACATTATTAACCTTTTATCATGTAGCAGACTGCCTGGTTGATAACAGGTATGGTTGCCATGGAGCCCCTGGTTTGTTTTGTTTGAAGTATTATTTTTCAATGAAGTAGTTCATGCTCCCATGAGGATCCATAGGGAAAATCAGGTAGGTTTCTAGGGTCCATGGGGTTGTCTGTGCCTGGGGTGCTTCTCCAGGGTAGGGGAGGGTTTGCCATCCTTGACAGCTCGGCCGCCATCATGGAAGTGTGGCCAGCCGCTTATCCACCTTGGATGCGCCGTGGATGATGTATCATAATCATGGCCGTGTGGCGGCTGAGAGACAGGCTCCAGCCAGCGTGTGCTGGCTCATAGTGTTTTCCTGATGGATGGAGCCTATTCTGGGAAGCAGCTTATTGTCTCACGTGAACAGGCTTTCTAAAATAAATGACTGCTTTCTTAATATTTTGAATCATTTTCTTCAGCGCATGTTTTGTAGCCGTGGTTTGAAAGCTTGCCAAATATATGCCTTTGCACAGCTCCCTGTAGGGCTGGATATACAACCAGACCAAACAGTGTGATTTAAGGTTGAACATAATTGGGAACTCGGCAATCACTTGCCTTGCATTTGATAGAATGGCAGCGGAGTGCTCTAGAGTTATTCCTGTGTTAAAAATTATATGCGTAACACAGAAGCGCACACACATACATAGTCTCACCACCTCATAATAAAGACATCATGCCTGAGACGATTGGGCAAAAACAGTAGCTTGATAAATAATTACCTGACTTTTGTGATGGAGACAATAATTAACTTCAGACAGATCCTAGTGTTGACACCACAGATCTATCTGAGGACTTTAGTCAAATTATATAAGGATGCAGGACAGAAAAAAATCAGACGGTGGCAGAAATACATTTAAAATACAATCCTTTGTCAAGTTTTTCATCAGTTGATCTGCTCCTTGTTTCTGTGGACTTGAGCAGTTGAGCCATAAACTTGGTAAACTTGATGCTGCCTCCTTGTTCAAGGTATTACATTTCTTTTTTTTTATTTTAATTTTTGGTCACACCGAGCAGCATGTGAGATCTTAGTTCCTTGACCAGGGATTGAATCCATGCCCCCTGCAGTGAAAGTGTGGAGTCTTAACCACTGGTCCACCAGGGAAGTCCCAGTTTTTACATTTCAAACTCTGCTATGTTTTTGTTATCATTGGATTACTGGTTACTTGTCATCGAGACCTTATTATGTGCCTCGTGTGCTGGTGGAAAAAGGCCATTAACAGCCCCACTCCCCAGAGCTCTTTGAAAAATCACATGTGAAATCCAACATTTAATAGAGGGTAATAGAGGGTGGAGATGCACTGAGACCTCTGCTTTATTCCTGGGCTGCGGGTGTTCTCCAGGCTTGTTGCTGGCATTAATACCACACTGGGGAATGAGGTGATGTCTGGAAGGAATGCCTAAACTCCCCAATGATGGCATCCCCCTGCCACATAGCCACACAGCCTCCCCACCTCACTTGTAAGAGGACGTTAATCTAGCAAGAGAAGGAAATAAAGCTCAGAGATAAAAATTTGCCATCACAAATTAAGTGAAATTTCTCCAAGGCTTTTGTTTTTTTTTAATGAAATTTTGAACACTTTCCAATCATTGAAAAGCACCTATCCTTTGTAGTTTCAGACAAAGTAATCTAACTCCAGAATGTAACCTGTATTTGCAGCCAACATGACTGAAAAATCCTGGGGAATATATGTATTTGTGCCACAAGAAGGAATGAGTGGATTCAACAAGGCTGCAGGATACAAAGTCAATTGTATTTTTATATATTAAGGGGAGAAGGAAGAAATTTAATCAGTACCATTTACAGTAGTTTCAAAAACATCAAACACCTTAGAATAAAACTAAGTAAATGAGTGTAAGACTTCTCCACTGAAAACTACAAAACATTGCTGAGAGAAATGAGAGATTTACGTAAATGGTGGGCTCTACTGTGGATTGAGAGATTCAGTTTTGTTAAGATTCATTTTTTTCCTTAAATTGATTTATGAATTCTGTGCCATCCCAGTCAAAATTCAGACAAGCTGATTATAAAGTTTATATGGAAATACAAAGGAGCTAGAAAAATCAAATCAAGTTTGAAAAGAACAAAGTTAGAAGATTGTATTGCCTGATTTTCAAGACTTCCTATAAAGCGCCTGTAATCAAGACAGTGTAGTATTGTAGAGGGATAGACACACAGATCAATGGGACAGAATAGACAGTCCAGAAATAGACCCACACATATGTGGTCAGTTGATTTCGACAAAGGTGCAAAGGCAATTCAATGGAGAAAGGATGGTGTTTTCAACAAATTATAATGGAACAATGAGACATTGTATGCAAAAAACATGAACCTCAACCCTTATCTTGGACCATATATAAAAATGAACTCGAAACGGATTATAGGCCTAAGTTTAGATTCTAAAACTTGAAAGTTTCCAGAAGAAAAAAAAATTTTTTTTGTGACTTTGGAACAAGCAAAGATTTCTTAGCACAATCTGCAAGAGAAAGAAAATGGATTTCAGACTTCATCAAAATTTTAAAATTCTGTTCTTCCAAAGATACTGTTAAGACAGTGGAAAGACAAGCCACAGACTGGGAGGAAACTTTTGCAAAGCATATGTCTAATAAAGGACTTCTATCCAGGACGTGTGAAGAACTCTTAAAACTCAATAAAATGAAAACAACCCAGTTTAAAAATGGGCAAGAGATTTGAATAGACGCCTTAAAATGTTTAAGAAAATCTTAAATCTGTACTTACAGTATGACCCAGCAATCCCACTGCTAGGTATTTACCCAAGAGAATGAGAAGTTATGTCAACAGTGGCTTTATTCGTGATTTCTAGTAGCTGAAAACCCAAATGTCATTCATTCAAGTGGTGAATGAATCACCATCTTCCTTGGAATACTGTCAGCAGTAAAAAGAAACTGATACAACATGGCCAGATCTCACAAGCATTCTTTGTAGTGAGAAGAAGCCAGACTCAACAGGAAATCTTTTATTTCCACATAGTTCTACCTGATATTCTGGAAAAAGTAGAATTATTCAGAAATAAAACAGATCAGTGGTTGCTGGGGGTTGGAGATGGAGGGGTGCTGGCTGAGAAAAGCACATGGGAACTTTGGGGGATGACAGAAATCTACATATTTTGATTATGGTTGTGGTTCTACAACTCTGTCAGAATGTATACACCTATGCACTTTGTGTAGGCACTTCACAAGATCCCCAAATGGGCAATAGAGTAGATGTGTGGAAAGGTGCTCGACATCTCACTCATCAGGGAATACAGATTAAAATCACCATGAGATACCACCTATTAGAATGGCTCAGATGAGAAAGACCGCCAACATCAAATATCGGTGAGATTGTGGACTATTACAAGCATTCAGTGGTACAGCAACCTCTTTGGAGACTTGTTTGGCACTTTTTATGAAACTGAACATCTGCACTGTGATCCAGCAATTCCACTACTTAGAAGAAAATACACGTTCATGAAAGGACTTGCAGAGGAATGTTTATATAAAGCCCCAGGCTGGAAACAGCCCACATATCCATCATCTGAAAATGGGGTAAATAAATTATTATCACAACGGTATACCACTGAGCTATAAGAAGAGTGAACTGCTGATACAACCATTTGGATGGATCTAGAAAACAAAAGAAGTACAAACCAGTCTGTGGTGGTTAAGTGGGCAGGGAGGGGAAGTGACTGGGAAGAGCCGGAAAGCTTCCTGGGTAATGGAGAAGAAAGAACTAAATGCGGACTGGGGCTGTGATCACCTGAGCACAGGTAGTTGTTAAAACTTGTGGAACAGATTAAGATCTGTACATTGTATTGTATGTTAATTATATGTTAGTGAAAGTATTTTACGAGCTCACTCAACATTTTATTGAGTCCTGATTTTTTTTTAGCCATTCTGTTTGGTTATCATGATGTGCCTTTCGCATAACCCACGTGTTTCTATTTGGTACATGTTGTTAATGTTATCCAGTATTCTACTGGAGTTACGAGGGAAGGCTCAACTTCTGATTGATTGATTTCACATGGCTGAAAGCTTCAGACCATCAAGAGGAGAGGTAAGTAACCTGTGGTTTTGACCCTGGGTCCTATAGGATCTGCCTTTATTTACCCGTTTACCATTTATAGAGCCTCAGTGTTGCAAAGAACAAAAAACATGAAGATTTCCCATGTGCCTTAATCATTGGGGAACCCCTTCTAGAAGCAAATTGGGCTGGAATTCCAGCCTTATGGATTGAGCTGGGTGTGGGGGATGGGAATTGGAATAGAAGCTCTTGCCCAGCTCCTTTTAAGCATCAGGGTCCTTGCTTTTGTCTTTCCTTTCGTTCTCCATGAGGCATGTAGTCCGTGGGTGTGGCTTCAGCCATCATCACTCTGGGACAATTCCCGAGTTACCTGCAGTTCACGCTTCTCTTCTGAGCAGAGGCTAGTAAGATATCTCGGTACCTACTCTGAATGCTCTGTCCCCACTACTCACAAATGTGCTATCATTCTCACTCTGTGTAAGGATTCTCTCAAACCTTTCCTGCTGCAGTTCTGTCTTTCCACTTCCCCTCCCATCTTCTCCTTGACCGTAGAAGTCGGGCTCTGCCTCCCCACCCACTCCCTGGAACCTTCTCATTTTAGGATTCACTGAGAACGCTTCGTGACCAAATCCCACAGCCAGTTTCCAGCCCTCATCCTTCCTGGCTTCTCTGCAGCAATTGTTGATGTTAATTATCCTTTTCTGTCTCAAAAGGAAAACCTCCTCTTCCTTGGTCTGGGGCACCGTTCTCTCTGCTGCTCACTGTGCAGACCCTGCCTTTCTCCTGCCTCTCCTTGGAGATTCCAGGGCCTCTGTGTGTGTCCTTGGCCCTATTTTCTCTTGTGAGAGGACTCTGGCTTGAAATAAACTTTTTTTCCAATGGCTTCAATTTCCATGTGTACGCTCACGACACCACATCTGTATCTTCAAGCCCTGCCTTTCCTGAGTTTCAAGTCTGTATTTCATGTTGTGTACTGAACTCTTCACACTCAGCGTCCAAACCAAGCTCCTCACCCCAAGATGTGGTGTCCTCTGGTTCTACTTCTGGTTACGAGACCAGTGGTCCAGGCCTACTGCTCCTTGGTGCCTTGGGTGCCCCCTGGAGTCAGTGGATGAAAACCTGGAGCTTCTGCCGGTCTTTCCATGTCCCTCCCCCATTTCCGTCTTCTCCGTCTCTCCCACCATTGCCCCAGAGTGGGCCCCCATGACCCCTTGACCTGTTCCTGGGTCTCCCTGCTTTGCACCCACTTTCTCTACAACCCACTTCTGCCTTCAGTCACCCCCAGTCTTCAGGGTAAAGCCCCAGTTCCTTAGACTGACCTTGAAGCCCTTGGTCTGCATATTGCCCACCCTGTCTGCACCTGGGTGATGGGAGAACCTGTAAGTTTCAGTTCCAGTTTTCCTCCCGTGTTGTCCTCGTCCCCTGGTGGAATGGATTGTTCCCAGCTTCAGGTTTGGGGCTTGATGTGTTTTTTGTTAGTAATCTGTGAGTGTGTCTGTCTGCACATGTTGAGGATAGCGCCTGAATTTCTCACTCGTGTGTTCTGGGCCCAGACACAGGGTCTCGTACACAGAGACGCTCATGCAGGGTTATGGAACTGCATCGTTGCCTGGTGGGAGCACCCACCTTCCCCTTCAGGAAGGGCTCTATGCTTCCACATTCCCTGCTCCTCCAGGCACCCCAAGGGATGCAGATGGACCTGGTGTTGCAAGTCCCACCCGAGTGTCTGCGCTCTGGCCGCGGGAGCCCCTCACCTGCTCTGGGGCGTGAGCCCTTGGACTCATCCACCATCTCTTCGGACGACCAGGAAGGACCACTCTGGGATATGGATGCCTTCCAGCGTCGATGCTAAGAAGAGGGATTGCCTGTTTATGTCATGTCCAAGTGGTCCTGGCAATCCAACTCTCCCAGGCTTTTCCAGAGGAGGGGTGGGAAGGAGACTGGGGAGAAACCCACGCCCTTCCTGGAGTCTTCCCACAGGAGATGGGAAGTCTGATCTCCTTACAGAGGAATTGTCTTCCACGCCAAGAACAGTCATGTCTGCTCCTTCCTCGCTCCTCGGAGGGCTTTGGGTGGGCTGTGGTCCCTCTTCTGGCCTTGAATGAAGTGGAACTTGGAGCCAGAGAAAGGACTCTATTGTAGCTAGCTTCTACTCCACTGACACGGCAAGGAAGGACAGTCAGGGATGTGGCCCCGCTGCAGCGGGCATTTTTCACTGATGCCTTTAATAATTACTATTTAAGCAACAGAAGGCAGAGTGAGATTGTCTCAAAGGCACACCAGAGCCACAGGAGTTTGGAAGTTGGCTCAGAAATCTGCTTCCCCTCCCCACTTAGTGGCCATTACTTCGATGTATTTTTTATTTCATTTTCCCTCCCCCTGGTTTTTGAGCACGGCAGTCTTCTCCCTAAAGGGAGTGGGGGAGGAAGGTGTTCTGTGAAATATTCTCACACAGTTATTATTTGCCTGGGGCCAGCGCAGGTTTCTTCAGTAAATCAAAATATGCATTTTAGCGAAGTTGAAAACCTCCCTGGCTGAGCCGCTGCAGGTGACAGAGGCGGAGCGGAGGTGACCCACGAGGAGGTGGGGGCTGGCGCTGTCTGTATGCTGGCAGGGTCCCTGGGGCAGGGGGAAGAGGAAATAGAGACGTCAATTTTAGGCCTCAATATTTAAATATTTTTGATTTGTCTGCTCTATTGCTTTGCTGTTTGTTTGCTTTTTACAAATTCGGCCTGTGGTTTCCAGTGTGTCCTTGAGTTGGTGAAACAGTAAGAGTTATGGGCCATCCTGGCCTGAGCAGCAGCAGCAGCAGCAACTATTTGCTGAATCGCCAGACATCTGGGCTCTGGGATGATGAGGGAACAGTCCCTGACCTCTGGGGATGCTTGCTGGGAGGAGTCAAGACAAGCCAACATCCAGCCTCAGCTGCTGCTGCCTCCCCTGCCCCCAGGTTCCAGGGAGGGGTCCAGAAGTTTTGAAGGGTGAGAGAGAGTTACTGCAGCTTGATTCAGGAACTCTCCCTGGGCACGGCATGCTTGCAGGGTGAGCATTAGATGAAGGCCAGGGAAGGAATCCTGGATGTTGTCCAAACTGGCGCTTCATGACCTTTAGTAGCTGGATTGTCTCCCGGGCTCAGGCGACTCTTGACAGGAGGTGAGCTTGCATGGTTCCCTGGGTTAATGGTCCCTTCCCAGTGAGACTCGGGAGAGGGAGCAGCGGGAACTGGGCCACCCCGACGAGGGGAACGGGCAGTCACCCTGGTGACCAGAGCCCTGAGTGCTCAGAGGAGAGCCAGCCAGCCTGCCCTCTGCTCTCGCCCCCAGCCAGGAGCTGGTGTGGTCCTTTCACACTGGCAGAGCGATCCAGAACCCTCCTGTGACCTCCAGGCCTCGGGTGGTCTGGCTCCCAGGCCCCCCAAGGCCTATGTACTTGTGTTCCTTCTGCTTGGAACCCCAGGCAGTTCTCACCTCTTCCCTCAGACATCCCTTTCACACGGCTCCCCTCACCACCCCATCTGAAGAGCACCCCTTACCCTGTCGGCAGGTTTTTCTCCAGGTGTTTCAGCTGCCTGACGGGCATCCTCTCCTTGTATCTTAAATGTGTCTCTGGAGATGAGGTGTGGGAAGAAGGGGCTGTCACTGTTCCACTGCCACTGTGGCCTCTGGCTTCCGAGCCTGGCCTCCGGGGGCACTCCCCACCACTGTGTTGTGCAGATGGGTGGCTGGGACTTCTGTCTTGCACCCACCATGCAGTCTGTCTACCCACAGCTTGTCTGTTTCCTGGCACACAGAATGCTGTTCACTGATCACTGCAGATGCTAAGCTAGAATAGTCAAGAAACAGGTTGAAAGTTTCGTGCACTTTTCTCCAGAAAAGGGTTTTGTGTGTCAGTGCATTGACAACTCGCTCACCTCCTGATTCTCCCCATAAACTCAAGCCTTCTAGGACAGTGGTCCTGTCACCCTTCTCCAGGTTTCATAGTCATGAACCACTGCCTGCATCCATTTTATTTTCTTGGAGTGGAGTTGGGAAGGCACACATAAAATTTTTAAAAAAATGCCTTGATTCAGCTTGGATAAAATAGGATTCATGAGGCAGTGCATGCGGTGGTGGGAGACCAGAGTCCACAGATAGCTGGGGTCTGGCCTGAGGTGCTCCCAGCTTCGTCCTTCCACCACCGCTTAGCGGGACAGGCTTTGCCAGGCTCCAGAATGTGCAATTTTTCACCAGGAGTTGTTATTGGCAGGTGAGTGTGCAGTATTAATTTAGCCAGATTCCAGCATCTTAGAATCACACATGAGTATTGAGAAGTCATTGCTGAAACTGCTTGATCAATTTGAATTTAATTAAAAGGCATCGAATCAAAGAATAACATGGAGAAGTACAATAATAACCACAAACATCTTGGTCATTTTACATCATAATCCTTTTCTATTTTTTCGGTGGAAGCAAGGAGGATTAAGCAGGCCAACTCGCCCCATTCTCTTTTATTCTCCAGGAAAATGAGGATTTCCTTGCCTTAAGAGAAAACTTGTGTTTGTCTGCTTTGGTCATCCTGTGTTGTTATATGTGGACTTTTAATAATTTAGATGAAAGGGCACATAAGTCACCTAATACTCTATTTGGATAGAGTATTTCTGAATTAATGCAAAATTCACGTGAAAGGTCAGTTTTGCCTCTCTGTTCCACCTGCATTTGGAATAAAAAACAAAACACTGTTCTTCCTAAGCAGAATCTAAGTAGAAACGCTGCTGGCCTCTTGGGGCGGGTTGGAATACGCGTCTGAAAATTCACTGCCAGAAAGGATTGCTGCGCCCCAGGGCCTCTCCAGAAGGGGGCGCAGTTCCTGGGGGAACGGTGTCTCCACCTGACCTGGGCCCTAGAGCAGACCTTTGGACCAGTTGCCACAGCTGAGGAATGAGCTTGTACCTGGCAGAGGCACAGTTGTGTGCGAGAGGGAGAGAACTCAGTGGGTAGAGAAGGTTCTAGTCTCAGGATCTGGTGAGGCTGTGGGCTCTCAAGTTTGCAGTGTGGATCTGAGTGCATCCGGTGGGGGTGCCCTCAGGAGGCTGTCCTCTGACAGGCAAGGCCCAGGTGTCCCACCTACCTCTGGTCATGAGTGTGACCAGGTGAGACTGATCTGTGTGCATGGAAAGGACTTGTGAAAACCTCCCCTCAGGGAACTCTCCGGGCTTCCCTGGCAGCTCAGACAGTAAAGAATCCTGCAATGCAGGAGACCTGGGTTCGATCCCCAGGTCGAGAAGATAGGAAGATTCCCCTGGAGAAGGGAATGGCTCCCCACTCCAGTATTCTTGCCTGAAGAATCCCATGGACAGAGGAGCCTGACGGGCTACAGTCCATGGGGTTGCAAAGAGTCGGACACGACTGAGTGACTAAAACAACACACACACACAAAGTGAACTCTCCAGATCTTTTTCAGGCTCAGCTCTCAGGGAGAATGGCGACTTTTAAGTCCCCCCATCCCCACCCTGGTGTGACCCTAACACCAAGGAAGATCTCCCCCATCTTCTTTAGCTGCTCACCCTGAGCACGGCCCAGCTTGCATGGATCTCTCATCGGCCAACTTTGTCCCACTCTCCGATCCCCAAATTGATGTGCCCATGTGGAGGCTGCAGCGCCCCTTTTTGGCTCTTGGCTTTATCTGTACATGGACGATGTTGTGGGGTCTGGACACAGCCCCTCACTGTCCTTGTGGAGCAGATGTGCTAAGGCCGTGGGACCTGTTTTGGGCCCAGGTGGCTGCTGAGCAATCCAAGGAGCACTTTTGTGCATCTCCTTTCTGCTGGGTCACCATCCAAGTTCATGATCCAGAGGGTTCCAGAACCGCCAGGGGCTTTTCCTAGGTGATGTCCTGGGAAAGGAAAGAAGGGCTGTTGTCTTAAAGCACCAAGATAGCAACTTGCTTTCTTCTTTTCCCCAGTTATCTTCCAGCTCCTGTGTGATGGAGTCAACCAGGCTGGCCCCACACCTTGGTGTGTGCCTTCAGAGCCAGGCTGCAGCTTAGCTTTACAGGGTTAACCCTCTCTACTGAGATATTTCTGCAACCTTTGAGGCTTATAAGATGAAGCCAGTGCCAGATTCTTTTTGTTGGTGGGGTGGGGGAGGGGTGAGGTGGAGAGAAATGCTGGTTTTGTTTCTTTTCTTTTTTTCATTATCCAGGCCACAGTTTCTTGTTTGTTTATTGAAGTGTAGTCGGTTTACAGTGTTGTGTCAGTTTCAGATGTACAGCACAGTGGTTCAGTTGTCCATCTAGATTTCTGTTTGTCTACGTTTGTGTATTTCTATCTTTCTGTCTGTATTTCTATTTTTCTGTTTGTCTATCTTTCTATATTTCCATCTCTCTGTATTTTTATCTATATTTCTATCTACCTGTATTTCTACTATATTTCTATCTATTTGTCTCTCTATCCATCTGTCCACTCATCTATCCTTTTTCATATTCTTTCTCCTTTACCGGTTAGCTGGTCTTGTGTCCTGAAGGGAAGATGCTGAGATGACTCAGTGTGAGCTCACTCTGTTGGGAGATAGCTCTCTGTTCCCTGGTGTCCCTGCAGCAGGCCACAGCTGGGGAGGTCACTGCATCCTCATGGTTCACCTTCTTCTTCGGTGTTTACAGAGCACAGTGAATGAGGTCAGGAGCCCTTGCCGAATCTTTAATGGGGATGAATTTAAAAGACTGAGCTGTGCCCTCCTGTCACCTAACAGTTCTCTGTGTGGGACCCTGTGGTTGCTGGATCTGGGGTGCTCTGTGCCTGTCCCCCCAGGATGCCAGCCTTTCTGGTCCCAGCATCTCCTTGGTCTTCTGGCAGCCCAGAACCTTCTGCTGGAAGAGCTGTGTTTGTCATTGCTTGACAGTGAGGAGACTGAAGTGCTGGGTGAGGCGCGGACCTGAAAGGGGGCTGCAAGTCCCCACTGCCCTCCTCCGGGCCATCATCCTGAATCGCTGCACACCTGCTAATGAGACGAGGCGTCACCTTGTGTTCAGAGCAGCCGCATTAATTACATGCTTGCAGCCATCCCCTGTGTCCACCACTCGGGCAGGTTCCTCTGCCTTAAATTAACAACAGACCGAGTTAGAGGGAGTTGGGGAGGGTGTCCCTGGAGGCCAGATGCCCCCTACTTCTCGGATGTAGGTGATGACTTCTGCTCAGGATCAGGAAGTGTGGTCCCAAGAGACCTCTTGTATGAAGGTGGCTCATTTGAGCCACAGGGGCCCTGCCTAGGGTCATTTCCTTTGGCACCTCGTGCCCTTCTGAGGGACTGGGAGGAGGGGGCTGAGCAATCCTCCCACCCGCCAGCAGTTATTGTCCATCCAGAAAGTGAGACAGTAGCAACATATCTGAGACCCAGAGACAGAGCTCACCTGCACTGTTCTTGCGTGTGTCATCTCTAAATACTCCATAAGGTAGGTCACTGGGGGCAGAGCAGGTCTAGGACCCAGAGCCCCCTGCCCCCCGCCCAGGCCCCTCCCTTTACCACGTCCCGCCTCTAGCTGCAAGGACAGCAGAGGGCAGTTACCTTCCCTGAGCTGTTTTCATCATCTGAAAAATGGGAACATGGAGACTGCTTCTTGGGTCTGCTGTGAAACAAACCTACAGCTTCATTGTTTCTCTGCTTCCATGTCTGCTGTCTGCATGCTTCCTGCCCTGTGCCCAGCCTCAAGCCTGTTCCTGGCACATGCTCATATTTGCTAGGCAAATGAAAGTGACGACGATTTGCACATTGGTGGCTAAGGACACCCCACCCTTGTCTTCCTGAATCCCTGCCCCCTTGTTACTCTCCCCCGCCCTCCACCGGAGCTGTCACTGAAGGGCTGTTTGGGTCCCCTCATTGATGGGTGGCCTGGAGGGGTGAGCCCTGTGAGCCTGGCTTGAGAAGCAAAAGAAAGGCTTCACCTCCTCACTTTTTCAGCTCAGTAGCCTGGCTCTTGTCCGGATTAACAGGTTTTGTGGGAGCCTCCCAGGAAGTTGCATACTCTTGAGTTCATTGGCTTGAGTAGTTGTAACCCTGAAGGTCAAGTCCTTTCTGATGGGCTGCTTCAGGATGCTTAGTGGGCCAGCGTGGGTAAGCCGTGGTGGCATTCCCGTTTGTTTCTGAATGAGATATTCCCAAGAAGTCACCAAGTGTGAAAATGTGTGTTATCTTGCTAATGGGACACTAATGAAATATTAAAGTGTATCTCTCTTCCTGTCAGTCTCCTGGGGGCCAGTGATTCTAGTCTCTCTTTATATAAAGAGCCCCAGGGAATTCACATTTCTTAGTACTTTTCAAAATAACCTTGGTATTTCTGCTGCTACAGTAGAGAAGTTCGTAATTTACATTTGGTGACTGGCTGGGTTGAGGTGCTCTCCCTCTGCAGAGTTGGGGTGTGTGTGTGGATTATGATCAGTCCTCCCAGCACCTCCTCCAGGCTGACCCCTTCTCCCAGCTCCCCTAGGTCCCCTCTGCCACCCTCTCAGCAGAGACTTGACCCCAGTTTGTAGGGGATGTGGTATCATAGCCGCTCTGGGCTGAGCCAGGCCACCGCCAATCACCGTGCGTGTGTCAGAACATTACCTGCGCCCCCCACCCTCCCCTGCAATCCTGTTGACTGGGCAGCTGGGGAGGTGTTTCTGTTCCCACTTTGCAGGGAAGGCAGCTTGGGCTCTGTGAGGTTAAGTGTCCTGCCCGAGCTGCCATCCATGTGCTGTGACCTTGGGTGCATCACATTACCTATGCTTCAATTCCCCCTGCCAGAAAGGGCCCAAGTGCCATCCCTCCCTCTACATGTGGACATCCCTGGGGACAGAGGCCATACAGGGGCAGTCGGATTTCTGGGGCCAGTTTCTCCCCTGGTCCCTAGCTCTGAGCCTTCATCTTTGGTCTGGCCCTCCACTGCTTGGCACCACATCCTCTGGCTCAGATGGTTGGGGAGGTTGAGTCCCCTCACCCCCTACCTGTGAGCCCCACACTGCTGGACACCAGCTCCATCAGGTCGCTGAGTGCTCTGCTGGGGAGTCCGTTGGGACCTCCCAGAGCCTCTTGCCTTTGGGGTTCCCCATTCCTCCAGCTTATTGGGGTGACCTCCCAAGCGCTGTGCCATCACAGCCAGGGAGGCATTCTGCCCCTGGTGGCCGGCACCTGCTTGATCCGAGGAGTCCCTGACCCCTACCCAGAAAACCCTGCTTCTCCCTCACCCACGTAGCTTCCCGCAGCCAAGACTCAGGTCAGCTTCTTCCCAGAAGTTTCTACGAACCATTTCCTACGCTCAGTGCTCTGCTGCTCTTCCTGATGGTTTTCAAGTTGCTTTACATGTGGACGTTTCTGTGTGAGGCCCAGAGACTGTGCTGGGCCAGGCTCTGTGCTCCATGCTGGAGACCATGCTGAGGAATGTGCTGAGGTGGTAGTTGGGGGCATGGAGGGGAGAGGACCAGTCTCTGTGCTCCATGCTGGAGACCATGCTGAGGAATGTGACGGGGTGGTGGTGGGGGGCATGGAGGGGAGAGGACCAGGCTCTGTGCTCCATGCTGGAGACCATGCTGAGGAATGTGCCCGGGTGTTGGTGGGGGGCATGGAGGGGAGAGGACCAGGCTCTGTGCTCCATGCTGGAGACCATGCTGGGGGGCGGGGTATGGATGGAGGGGAGAGGACAGGGGAGGCCCCTGGAGGAGGCAGCATGGATCTGGGTTCTGAAGGCAGAAAAGGATGTCTGAGAGTAAAGAGGGGCCCTCCTGCTGGAACAGCATGAATGCAGGCAGGGGACTGGCAAGGATGGGTTAGTCCATTTCGTCTGGAGCACAGGGTTCGTGTCAGCATCTTGAGAGGGGGCAAGGGCCCTGCACTACGGCAAAAATCTGTGCTCACATGGTCTCAAACTGCCTCGGGTGCTGAGCATGATCACAACTGATCATTTCTGAGGGCTTCTGGCTGCTGCCTGCCTGCCTCCCCCTGTTGAATGTAGGTTGTGAAAAGGCAAGGCTTTTTCATTCCGACTTTTTCACTGTTGTATCTCTGGTGTTAGGGGCAGCACCTGATAGATTTAACAGGTACTGAATAAGTTCTCGAGTGAGTGAGCATGCACTTGAGTTAAGGCAGAGCAAATCCACACGCGCACACAGCCACAGAGCGCCTAGCTAGTGGCCACTTATTGTGCCTCTGACCAGTGGTACCACATGTAGGGTTGTCCATCCCTTCTCTGTACCTGGTCCAGGCAGACCCTTGGGGAGGGTGGCATGTGTGCATGGTTGAGATGCAGCCAGCTTAGGATTGGCCGGTGGAAGTTGAGGCTTTCAGTTTAGCAGGTCCGAGGAAACAGGGAGACCTTAGCCAGGGAGGTGCCCAGAGCTGCAGACACTGGGCCAATGTTCTGCTGATTTCTCGTCCCTCCCCAGGAACACATGCTTGTCTCCATCTCACCACCTTTTTATCTTAATTTACGAGCCTGCTGTAGCACCAATGAAGACATACTGTACTGCCTGAAAAAAAAAAAAAAGAAAAGAAAAAAACCCAGCAGAATTCTAATTCCGTACAATTCAGAGGCATGCCTTTGGTTGGAGCTGCTTCAGAAATAAGAAAAGCAGGAGACACAGCTCTGCTTGGGCTTCCTGGACTTGTCAGGGAGTCTCATTCTGGCTGTCTCCTATTGGCCTTGGGTTTAATTAAGCCTTCTCATTTATTTTTCAATTCTTTTTTTTTTTTTTTGGAAAAAAAAAAGCTGCTTTAATGGAAGCTTTTAAAATCCAGGAGCTTTGGGTTTCTCCACTTTGTCAGGCAAAAGTGGATTCATTTAAGTAGTTTTATTAAAAAAAATGCATATATTTATGAAGGTTTCAAAAATTAGATTTTTCACTCCTTTTCCTCCAGGAACCTCAAAACCAAATTTGGAAAATAATTTGTTATTGTGGGGTACATGCATTCACTCAACCAAGAAATACAGCAGTTTTAGAACGTCTCTGAATTTCTGCATTTCATAAAAATTCCTTTGTCTTGTCCTTGTGGGAACTTGGGCTTGAATTCTTCTGCCTGGCCTCCTGGTTTGGAGGTGGCGGTGTGGTGGTGTGGCTTCAGTTTGACAAGCTTCCCAGGAAGGTGAGGAGTGGCCAGGGCTGGCAGGGGTGGGGCAAGAGTAGAGTTGCCTGAAACTTGCTTCTCACATGGGGGAGCCCAGGGCAGCCTGGCAGGAGAGGGAGGGCTGGAGGAGGTGGTCTGCCAGGAGAGGCTTGCTGGAGGGAGGTCCGTGGGGTATGGGGCAGAACCTGGGGGTGGGCAGAGTGGGTGTGCAGTGGTGGGCCTGAGGGCCCAGGTGGGGAAGGAGAGAGGCAGCCGTGATCCTCTGGCTTCCAGCTCCAGTGAGTCTGGGGAGGAGGAGTCAGCGGTGTTCAAGCATCCCTACAATCAGTAGTGTGGTCCCACCATCAGGCCACTCCCAGTCTCCGGTGTGGGACCGATCCACCCACCGCCCAGTCTAGGTGTTTGGAGAGCCCCCAAGTTTCCAGGGCACGCCCTGTGAACGCCCTCCTCTTCCTAGGCCCAGATGCTTCAGAGGTGATCACACTGCTGCCTGGGGAGGGGCTCAGGGCATGGGGTGTCCCTGTGTTCTTCCTCTGTGCTTTCTCCTGCCACCAGGTGGGAATCCCCAGGACAGCAGAGATCCCCAGGTGTCCCCTGGATGGGGCTCCCCCACCCGTCAGCACAGAGCCAGGCCTTTCCCAGGATCACAGAGCAGAAAGCGCATCTGTTTTCCAAGAAAGGACGCTGAGAGAGAGATGGCCAAATTGAGTTAGGAGTGCCAGGAATCCAGACCCACGAGTTCCTGTAAGGCGCCCCACCCCCTCTGAATTACAGCTGCTTTCTGCGTTTCTGCAGAGAAAGACAGCGTTCTCCCGCTCTCCCGTGGCATTTACAACAGCTTGATTTACAGGCCGGCATGTTCCCCGCACACTTCACATCCATTCTCTCTCCTTCTTTAAACTTTTAAGCCTCTGCCTTATGAATGAGGCCACTGATTTTCTAGGTTCCCTGTGCTTCAATATGAGTCTTTTTCTCTCACCTCTGCCAGTTTCTCCAGAAACATGTTCTGAACACCTGCTCTGCACAAGACCCATGACGGGCTCCCCTGGGGGCCAGAGATGGACTCGTCACAGTTCTGAGCTTCAGGGAGTTTGCATTCTGGTGGTGGGAGGGTGGGAAGAAGCCCCAAGTGCAGAGAAGTTCCCTACTTGGCGACCCCACTGACGGCTGCTGTAATGGACATGTGCTCTGTGCTGACGCCGTGTGACGTGCCAGGGCCATGCTGACGGCTAAGCCCCTAGCGGACTCCGAGCCCACCCCTGGGGGGAGGAGGTGTGACAGGGAGGGCAGGATCACAGGCATTCCCAGAGCCCTCAGCAAAGCCCCTGTGGTCTGGTGCGGGTTGGGGCAGTTTCTCTGAGCAAGTGATGTTTGAGACCTGTGGGCTGAATGGGAGGCAACCAGGTGAAGGGGGCTGGGAGGGGACATTGTTCCAGGGAAGAGGATTTGCCCGGTGAAGATGCAACCTCCAGAGAGAGCGTGGTGTGTCTGAGAAGCTGCAGGAAGTACAGAGTGTGGAACGTGGAATGAGGAGGAGGCTGGGCTGGAGCCGTCTCAGGGCCTAGGTGGAGCAGAGGCCAGATGGCAGCCGTGGCCAGTTTCGTTACGTGCCTAGGGAGGCACTGGAGGGCCCAGGAACCGGGAGGCTGATAAGATTTCTTTTGCTCAGAGGAAAGCCCAGGGTGGTAAGACCGTGCATAAGGAAAACTGTTTCGAGACCCTGTTCTTGCTGTCATTAATCCAGGTGACAACTGGGCCAGAGTGAGAGAAAAGGGACAGATTCAAGATGCTGTAAAGGAGAGGAATCAATCGGGCCTGGAGGGTGAGGGTCAGAGAGGAGCCAACTGGGCTGGAGGAGGGTGCATTCCCTGCCCGTGGGACCAGAGGGTGGTGGTGGGGGTCGGCGTACAGAAGTCTGCAGGTGGAGGCCCTCAGAGACACTCACAGGCAGTGGGATCGGGGAGCATCAAGCTTCACAATCCAGGAGGGCCTGGGAAATGCAGATTTGGGAGTCAGCAGCAGCTACAGCTGGGGGAGCAAATAGAAACGCCCAAGGGGTGCAGTGGGGTGAGAGGGAAGGAGAGTGTCAGACACTGCATGTGCCCCCACCCCCACCAAAGGCACAAGGGGAGGACAGAGACAGGACCGCAAAGCAGAGCCCGAGAGGCCTCCTCCAGGGGAATGTCTGCAAGCCTTTTAGCTTCAGGAGACAGGCAGGACCTCAGAGACCCTGGGGCCCTGGGAAAAGACGCAGGCCCCTGACGGGCAGGCGTGGCAGGGAAGGAGGGAAGGTCTGCCTGGGACCTAGGCTTGGGAAGGAGGGGCTATGTCAGACCCAGCACTGGGGCCCTGAATGCCCGAGCCCTGCTTGGCCATCTCTTAACTTTCCTGCTGTAGCAAAGGCCTTTTTCCCAGCTTCTGTTTGTGAAGAATTGTGCACTATGCACTTATTCTTAACCATAGAGCATGTTAGCAGCACTACCGCCCCAGGCCCCCCGCCCCACCCCCTGCGAGAGAAAGCAGGTTTAAGGGGGTGGAACCTTTCCCCTAGTCCTGATCCAGCTGCTTCCAGAGGAGAAGATGAATTTTTTTTTAATCTAAAGGAACTTTACATTTATGCTTGACTGAAGCACAGGCCACATTGTCCTGGGAGCCAATGGGAAGCTGGGGCTTGGGTAATCTATACCAGGCCCTCAGCCCTGCATCCATCATCCCAAGTGACAGAATTTCCATCATTAATCATGGGTGGTAATAGAAAAGTCATTGGAATAGAATGTTGTCACAGGATAACTGTCTCCCAATTGCATATAAATGTCCCGGCTTCACTGTACTGTTTGTGCCCGAGAAATACTGTGGGGGCTTCAAAGTGGTATTTATCTGGGGTCAGGAAGCCACCAGCACCAGCGCATCCTTCTCACGGCCTCTCCTGAGGAAGCCCGGATCCCCTCCCCCACCTGGGGCCTCAGCGCTGGGGACCACTGCACCCCTGGAGTTGGGTAAAGGGAGGGATGTGTTTTGGGCTTCCCAGGTGGCATTAGTGGTAAAGAACCTGCCTGCCAATGTCAGAGACATAAGAGATGCAGGTTCGATCCCTGGGTTGGGAAGATCCCCTGGAGAAGAAAATGGCAACCCACTCCAGTATTCTTGCCAGGTGAATCCCATGGACAGAGGAGCCTGGCGGGCTACAGTCCACAGGGCCGCAAAGAGTTGGACACAACTGAATGACTTAGCACACGTGCACAGGGATGTGTTTTAGGATGACTGATGCCCTGAGGGTTGGAAAATACTCTAGCCCAGTAATCCTGCTGTGGTACCCTGGTCATCATCCTGTGGCTGGAGGGATTTGCACCTCCCCTCTCCATGGCCACAGACCCTTTGATGCAGAGGAGAAAAGGATGTGAACCTGGCCGGGCTGCAAGGCGCAGCATCTCTGGAGGCCACAGAGAAGCCAGGCCAGGGAATCAGACACTTCGAGGCTGCTTCACTGAGAAATCAAGCCCACAGCGTTTTCTGGTTGGCATCTCTCTGTTCCGTGGCCTGAAAACACTCTGTTTTTGGAAAGTGCAGGATCTGCTGACACTCTTTTCTGGAGGTTTGTGTGTTTCTCTCCGGGGTGAGCCGTCCTGCCTCAAGACGGACCAGATGCTGCTGGAGGAGGCATGGGCATAGGAGACAAGGCCTTTTATGCTGGACTTTGAAGGGATTCTCTCTGCTTGAGCTTCCAGCTCTCCTTCCACACAGAGTTCCTGGAGCCTTCCAGGGCCCAGCGGGGAGTGGGCACCACTGGAAGCCGGCAGGTGGGGAGGGGGCATGCCAGGGACCTGAGGCAGGGGACTGCCTAGGGCGGAAGGGCTTACAGGCCTGTTAAGGGCTGACTCTGTGTGACCAATGAGCTATATTAAACCGGAGCCAGGTGTCTGAGCTGATAAGCTGGGACTGGGCTTTGCAGAGTCTACTTGGCGGGAGAAGAGGCAGCTCCCCTTTTCTGTAGGGAATTTCATAAATCAGGGCCTATCAGATGTGGAAGCGATCTGAGGCCAGGGGGGTCCCCGACTTTGAATGTCACAGGCTGGTTAAATTTTAAAAATTTAAATTTGACCAAGTGAGGCCATTTAAAAGCCAGGGGCTAGCTACTGTATCATTTCATAAGTGGAAGAATATTCCAGCACCAACAATCTAAGAGGAACATAATTTCAAGATAAAGCATATTTCTTCAAAAAATAAATTTAGCTTTATGAAGAATTGTTTCATTGCACCTTTCTTTTTTTCTTTTTTTTTTTCTCATCTTAATTTTAAAGGGGTGGCAAAAATCTGTTGTTCCTGGTCCCCAGTCCCCTCATTTCAGATGAGCAGAAGGAGGAAAGGTGTCTGACCAGGGTCCTACAGCCAGCAAGGCTTGTGTACTGTTCCAGCTGTTTCTGGCTTCATACAAGTCACCCCAATCTTAGCAGAATCATTTATCATGGTCACCTGTCCTGGTTGCGGGGGTTGGCGGACTGGGCTGGGGGCTCTCACCTGGGGTCCCAGAGCCACTGAGTCAGACAGTAGCTGGGCCGAGTTGTCTGGGGGGCCCTTTACTCCTTATCTGGAAAGACAGATCTGGGGCAGAGCAGCGGCAGCTCCTTGGGCCTCCTGTGGCGTCTGCAGGCTGGCCAGCGTTTTCATGGGGGCCCCAGACGTGGGGGTCCTGATGGAGAACCCCATGACGTCACACAGCATCACTTTTATGTCTTCAAGGAGGGGGGAGTTTCACCCTCTTCTTGTTGGGAGACACTCCAGTATTCTTGCCTGGAAATTCCCGTAGACAGAGGAGCCTGGCCAGCTATAGCCCGCGGGGTTCCATGTCGCATATGACTGAGCATGTGTGCATGCATGCTTGTTGGGAGAAATGCTGAAGGGTTTGCCCACATGCTCTAAAGCCAGCACGTGGGTCCCCAGCTCCCCTGAGAGCCAGGTTTCAGTCTGGGGTGCTGGGATCTTAGACCTCCCCCCAATACCCCATCCCCTTGTCTGTTCCAGGAATGAGTCTGGTGGAGGGTGGAGCCGGTGGCTCTCAGGTGGCAAGTTCTGCTTGCTGGTCGCTGCTTGCACTTCTCTGAAGTCATAAATTTCTTGGATAAGGTAGATTCCATCAAATAAGTATCAATTAAGCTCTTTTATGATCATAAGCGAGATGATGAATTCCAAAGTCAATCTAGAGAAATAACTGATAAAGAATAAGAGACTCCAGAAATATGGCCTAAACTCCCAGGATTCCAGGCACTCACTCTTTATAAGAAGGAGGCCTGCATTCCTGGTTGAGTGCCTGCTGTGTGTAGGGCACTGGGTGAGTACCATGGGGGTCCAGTGCTGTGGAGGGGTGAAGGGGGTGCGATCCTGAGCTCTGAATATCCATGATCAGACTGGGGGTGTCCTAGAGTGTGGGAGGTGGGGACAGCAGACCCATAGTAAGTCCCTCTGCTTGGGTGGGGTAGTGGGCTGCTAGCTTTTGGTTCTTGGCAGGGAGGGGAGGTTTGTTTCCCATTCAGGGAGGTTTGTTAGGGTTCTTGGGAGAGTGGGGAGGAATAACAAGCCACCCCCACAGTCACGCAGCCAGGCCCTGTGGGGACGCCCACAGCCCAGCACATAGCGTGGGGTTGGCCACCTGGTCAAGCCCCATTGTGTGAAGTGGAGGTGGGTGGGTGGGGTTGGGTAGCCTGGGAAGGGTCTCACATGGTTCTTTCCGTGGGGATGAGTTGGCCATATGGGGTGTGTTTAGGGTCAGCTGGGGCAGGAAGTCTACTTCTGTCGTTGTTTAGTGGCTGGAAACCAGGTGCCCTCCCCAAGTCTGGCCCAGGGTCCTGGCTCCATGGAGACCCCAGCTCCAGTGAAAGCCTCCTAGGGCATCCCTGGCTTCTGCCCCATGGGCTGTCTGCTCACGTGTCTCTCTGCTTGGCTGGCAGGCACCCCAGAGACTTCAGTCCTTCCTCAGGGTGGCAGGCACAGCCCCGGGCAGTCTTGCAGAACTGGTTCCACTGCATACCTGCCCTTCCTCTGCATCCCCTGCAACTCTTGGGAAAACAGCACAGGAGGCTTTTAGTTTCTGCCCTGCCTCCAGCCCCCTGAGACTGCTCTTCCAGAGAGGGGTCTGCTGCCAGTGCCAGATGAAGCACTGGGGCGGTGAGCGGGGTCCCGGGGAAGCTGACAGAGGTGCCAGCTCCACGGATAGAGCACTGGACAGACAGACACACCTACCTTCCTCAGGGACTGCCCAGAGGTCATGTTGTTTCTCTGAAGGACTGAGCCCTGCTGGGTTGGTGCATAAGTGTTTTGTACCATCACCTCTGCCAAAAGGAAGGGAAGAAGCAATACTCCTACGTATGGAATTCATCAAAAACAAGGGCCCCCTCCCAGGTCATCAGGCAGGCTGGCCTGCAGCTTCCCAAATGGAGGGGTGACCAGGGTACATCCCACACAGAAAGGAAATGGCAGCTGATGGGGATTAGAAATAGAGCTGTGAGCACAGGCCAGTAGACCCGGCTGTCACCTCCTTGCTCAGTTCATAGTGCTGACCTACCACATGCCAGGTTCCAGGAATGGGTGTCAGTAGTGAACCCAGGGGGCAAAAATCCCCATTCTTGAGCTTTCCTACTAGTTGGGAATACAGACAGTAGGAACACAAAAGCTGCTGGGAAGGGGGCAGTCAGGGAAAGCCTGGCCAAGCTATGTGGCCTTGAGGAGGGCTGCAGGAGCCCGGAGTTGAGCCTGGGACTTGGGCTCCCTGGAGGCTGCCCGCTCCCACCCTGGCCATCAGGAGCGCGGGGTGGTAACCAGGGGCCTGGCCTCTCCCTCCCTCACCTCCTGGGTGTCGACATTGCTTTTCTGATCTGGGTGCCTGCGAGGAGGAAATATATATTTAGACTCTTCTGTACTTTCCGTGGTAACACTCGCTTTATTCCTGGTGAAGAATGAGGAAAATGGGTCAGCTGTATTTACTAAGAAGCGTGTTCCAGCTCCTTTTCTGAGGCTATTTATAAACTTTAAAAAATGTGAGCTAAGTTTTTGCATCTTCTTGGAAGCTGGAGTGCCTATGAATACCCTTTCTATTACTATACCGGGGAATGTGGCACTTTGGATTTGAAACGAGTCAACTAGGGCAGATAGAAATCTTGCAAATAGTGATTTTGATGAACTCTGGCAGCCTGACTTTGCCTCGTGGTCTGATTTCTCTGGGCGTTTTCTTGTGAGACCTAGTCCAGCTTTCCTGGGTGCGGTGGGGTTACTGAACATGTCCGACCCTGGCCCCACTGGGCCCTGCGGACTGTGGGTCCCCTGGATGGTGGCTCCTGGAGCCTGGGGTCTTAGGGAATTTCAGAATCACTCATCCATCCCTTGAATAACAAGATCAAACCAGTCAATCCTAAAGGCAATCAACCCTGAATATTCATTTGACGGACTGATGGCTGAAGCTGAAGCTCCAGTACTTTGGCCACCTGATGCAAAGAGCTGACTCATTGGAAAAGACCCTGATGCTGGGAAAGATTGAGGGCAGGAGGAAAAGGGATGACAGGATGAGATGGCTGGATGGCATCATCGACTCAATGGACGTGAGTTTGAGTGAACTCTGGGAGATAGTGAAGGACAGGGAAACCTGGCATGCTGCAGTCCATGGGTCATAAAGAGTCGGACACGACTCAGCGACTGAACAACGTCATCCATCCCTCGGTGGACTGGGGCCTGAGGCCACTCCACGGCAGGCCCTGCTGGCCTGGCCCAGGGCTCCCCTCCTCCCAAGTCCTCTGTCTCTCATGCCTCAGCCTGTGTGCCATGGGCTCCTCCACTTGCTCACTCCCACCTAGTGTGTGCAGAAAATATGTAGTGCTCCTCATTCACCCTGAATGGCCGGCCTTGCTTTCGAGAGAGGAGGGCTGAGCTCCTGGATTTTGGGTCCATGCCAAGGGTTTAGTCGAGTGGCTTGCAGCTGCCCCTGAGGGAACGTGCCTCTGCCTGGCTGTTTTGGGTTCCTGTCCAATCTTTCTGAGTGCCTCTCTCCCGTTCCCTCCTGTTGCATGGGGTTTGGGGAGGGATGTGTCCTCCCAACCTGGTGGTGGCTGAGGGAGTGGGTCCCTGAGCTTGGCGGGCAAGTCCTGGGTTGCTGCTTGCAGAGAGGCTGGATGGGTGGGCCCCAGGAGCCACTGCCCACCTTCCTCAGAGGAAGCAGCCCTATAGGTTCCGCCCATCCACTTTGGCATTTCATGGCAACCGCTCCATCCTGGCGGTCAGAGGTCTCAGCCTGTCCTCCTCCTTCCAGCCGAGGCCTGGGGCCTTCAGGTCTCAGGGCACTAAGCAGGCCTTAGGGGTTCTATCCACCAGGGGCAGTGGGTGTGTGGGGGGTAAGATGCAGGTCATGGGTGGCTCCTCCCTTCATCAGCTGAACAGTGGGGGGGCTGGCGCTTACTTCCTCTCTGTGCCCACACCTCCTAGGTGTATCATACGTCAATGATAAAAGTAATAATAATAATAACAGTGACAATAGTCATCACCCACAGAGTCACTTACTCTGCCAAGCCTGCACCCTCTGTGTAGAAGCTGTGTGCATGCTCAGTCATGTTTGACTCTTTGTGACCCCATCGACTGTAGCCTGCCAGGCTCCTCTGTCCATGGGATTTCCCTGGGAAGAATACTGGAGTGGGTTGCCATTTCTTCCTCCAGAGGATCTTCCAGACCCAGGGACTGAACCCTCATCTTGTGTCTCTCCTGCACTGGCAGGCGGATTCTTTACCACTGGCACCACCCGGGAAGCTCAGGAGCTGTTTCCTCTTCAAGTCAAAAGGGCTTGTTAGAGAAGGAAACAGTTGATCCAAGTCAGCTGCTCTGAACAGCGCCCGCCAGCCTGAGTGTGAGCTCCGAGCGGGTCTGTCAGTCACCATGACTCTTCTTATTGGCCCTCTACCTGCCCCAGAGCAGACATGCCTAAACTTTCCTGGGTCTTGGCACCCTGGGTGCCCCAGTGATTTTTTTATCATGGCATTCTTAGGCCCAAAGGATACTTAACAGTTCCGTTTATGAAGCAGTTAGATCAAATGCCTTAAGTATTTGTGTCCTAATAACAGCCACTTGAAAATATCCTACTGATAATTTATTTTATTCTTAAGTTACCAAATCATTTATTAATGGGATATGTGCTCCCATCAGAGGTTGGACAACTTTTCAAATTCCAGAGTCAGATGGGGTGCTGCTACCTCCACCTCCTGTTCCATCCAGATTTTTTCCAGGTCCTTCCTTCCTGTCTCAGCAACCACTGAAAGCCCAGCTTCACAGTGACACGACAGCCTCAAAGGCACGTAGGCTTCCCTCACGGTGAAACTGTCACCTCCCCAAGCCAGTGGTTCCAGTGGAGTCTGGCAGGTCCAACAGATACTTAGCGTTGCTTGTTTCCCTCAATAACTTGAAATACCCTGTCATCTCATGGGTTTACAGGGGCTTTCTGGGGTGCCTGGGTGCACAGTTTTGGAACCACGTTCCTAGGACCTTGGCTTCTCCTTGTCACCCAGGAAGCAGGTCGTGGGCCCTCAGGCTCTCAGACCCCCGGTACCCATTTGGGGGGCGCCGTGGGCAGCAGAGATGACGAGGATCTCTTGCCCACTTGCATCCTCCCTCTCGGCCCCTCCCCGTCTCTGGGGACAGGAAGGGCTGTTCCCTGCCCCTCTTCCCTCTGTGTTTCATTCTCTGCCCCCAGTTGGGGCATCAGTCCAGGGGTGGGGGCATAGAGGGCCATCTTCTCCACGCTCGTGGGAGAACCCAGGATCCAGCTTCAGAAAGCCCTCCCTCCGGACAAGATGCTCTCCAGTCTCGGCCACGCTGCTGACACTAACAAAGATCATGCGTGCCATTCCGAGCTGAGAGTGTTGTTTCAGTGGGTACAGTGTCCTCTCCTCTGCCCGAACTACGGAAATCTCTTGCTTCAACTGGCAGGGAGCTCCCCAAACTACACGGTTTCTGACACAGGGAATCTGAAAAGATTTCTAAAATGCTGTGCCCACGTTGCAAGTGTCAGAGGGAAGCAGGTGTCTACACCTTCCTGTTCAGCAGGTGCCTGTGTCTTAGTAGATTGTAGACCAGGTGGGCTGGGCTGTGTCTTACTTAGCAGGTGCTTTGCCTCCGGGCCTTTGCTTATGTAGTTCCTGCTCTCACAAGCCCCTCCTCTTCACCTTTACTCCCGCCTGCCTTTCCCATCTTGACCTTCGTCTCCTCCTGGGGAAAATGCCCCTGGCTGCCTTGTTTCCAGACAGGCCCATCCCTGCAGTCCAAGCTGCAGCTGCTACACCCTGCCTCCTGCCCCTGCATCAGCTCCAGGATCTCACTGGCTCCTTCTCACTCGGGAACTTTGCTTGTGCTGTATCCCCACCCCACCTCTCTGGCCTCTCTGTCTTCAGCTTCTCCCATGCTGCTCCAGCTCATTTTCCAGGTCTCACTTTAAATGTCGCTTCCCAAAGAGCCCCCTGTCTAAAGAAGTCCCCTCGCCCCTCTGCCCACTCCCCATGACTTGGTCCAGGCAGGGGCAGTGTCTGTGCTGTGCTGTTTTCTCTGCACCAGCCCTGAGGCCGCCCCCCATGGGCACCACGAGTGAGCACTTTCTTAGATCAGGGGATTTTTTTTAATGGAAGGGATTTCCAGGGTCGCCACCTTTTAATTTTGCCAAGTGAGACTTCGAAAAATTCCAGTCACCGTGTATCATCAGCATTTCGTAAAAGAAAAGTTGGAAGGACATACTCTCAGGATAAAGGACAGTTCTTTAGATGGAGTCAATTTGGCTTTGTTTGGCTGTGCCAGCTCTGAGTTGTGGCAGGTGGGACCTAGTTCCCTGACCAGGGATCTATCCCAGGCCCCCTGCTGTGGGAGCATAGAGTTTTAGCCACTGGACCACAAGGGAAGTCCCCAGTTTGGCTTTATTGAGCAAGTGCTGCCTTATCTGCTTCCTCATCTCGAGAAGGATGGAGGGACATCCTCACGACACGACAGTGTCCAACAGTGAGCACTTGGGAGACTCCCCACTTGCCCTCCCAGCACTGTCCTTGTTTCCTTCTTCTTCGTTTGTCCCCTTCACTTGACTGTGAACTTCTGGTGGAGGGGTCATATTTTATTCTTATTTATTTTTATTGGAGTATAGTTGCTTTGGGGCTTTCCAGGTGGTGCTCGTAGTAAAGAACCCACCTGCCAATGCAGGAGACGTAAGAGACACAGGTTCGATCCCTGGGTCGGGAAGATCCCCTGGAGAAGAGCATGGTAACCCACTCCAGTATTCTAGCCTGGAGAATCTCATGGACAGAGGAGCCGGGTGGGCTACAGTTCATGGGGTTGCAAAGAGTCAGACACAACTGAAGCGACTTAGCATGCATGCGTGCATAGTTGCTTTACAAATGCTGTGTTACTTTCTGCTGCACAGCAAAGTGGACCAACTATACTTACACATATATCCCCTCTTTTCTGGATTTCCTTCCCATTTAGGTCACCACAGAGCATTGAGTAGAGTTCTCTCCACAGAGTAGGTTCTCATTAGTTATCTATTTTATATGTAGTAGTGTATATATGTCAGTCCTAATCTCCCCATTCATCCCACCCCATCCCCCTTGGGGACCACATTGTAGACTGAAGTTGGCTTTTCTGTGCATCACATGCCTGTGTTGTCCTCTGGAAGCTTCCAGATCCACCCAGATGACCTTTCCTGAAGCTCTGAGCTGGCCTCGCTTCCCTCTGCTCCCTGGTGACTTGTCCTCATTCCTCCACTCACCTGTCCCCCTAAAGGATGGCCAGTGCCCAGGCAGGGTCCAGGGCTTTCTCTGCTCAGTGCCAGGGCAGGCACACACATTCATATCTGTGCCCAGTGCTGCTTCAGTCCATCAAAGGTGACCGCTCTGCTGATGGTGGCCACAAACAAGTCTGTGGCAGGGAATAACTTCTGCCACAGCTCAGGGTAGGCGACATGGAGCTCTTTCCCTTTCGATAACTGAATTTAGATTCTGTTTCAATCCCTCCTTCCACCAGCTGTGGAAACATAATCTCATTTAATTCTGGGATTTCTCAGCCAATTTAAATCTTCCTGTAACTCACCGCGGGTTTGTGGGTGTGTGAGGAGCAGGTGGAGGGAGGGGTCTGGCTGGCTGGCTGTCACCCGGAATGGGTCACTGCTCTGCCCTTTCATCCCCACACTAGGCCTCTCCAGGGTCAGGTTTTTCTCATATGCTTCTACACCCCTCTGGGGGGCTGAGGGACCCTTGGACTGTCCTCACCCTCCCCCCACCCCCAGCAGCCATCTCTGTTCTCTGGGGTTTATTGTACGTGCTGTCGAGGCCATGTGAGGAACAAGGCTCCACAGGGGAGCCGGGACCTCATGGCCTCGCCCTTCACTAGGGCAGGAGCCGGTGGGCCAAACCCCACATGGCTTTGATTCTTCTGTTCCATGCAACAACCCTTGCCCAGAGTCCAGATGCCCTCAGTCTGATTAGAAGAAAAGCCTACAGGACTTCCTTGGTGATCCAATGGCTAAGAAGCTGCCTTGCAATGCAGGGGACATGATTTGGATCCTTGGAGGGGGAACTAGGATTCCACAGGCCACAGAGCTCAAGTAGGCCCATGTGCTGCAAGTGCTGAGACTGTGAGCTCTGGAGCCTGTGTGCCAGGCCTGGAGAGTCTGTGCACAGCAATGAAAGATCCTGCAAGGTGGAATGAGGATCCTGCATGCACCAACTGAGTTCTGATGCAGCCAGATACATAACTTAAAGCAAAGCCACAAGGAAGGGTGCCAAGAGAAACCCCTATTAACACCTCCTACATGTGAACCTGCTGCAGGTGAAGGTTCCGATCTGGGCCTCTGGGGGGAGACGTCTAGGATGTCTGAGGAGGGAGGGAGTGTGCAGGCTGAGCACCCACAGGGAGCTTGTTCAGAATCGCCCGGGGAAGTGGGCTGGTACCTCCTGGAGCTGTCTAGCGTTCTCGGTTATTTGTTCATTTGTGTATTTGTGTTTGCTTAAAACTTTCAGTTTAAAAGCAATACATGTTTAATGAGGAAAAGCAAGAAAAGACAGAAAAACAAATAGAATCAGAGTCATTTGTCTGAGCACCTGGATTTCTCCCTGCATCTTGGTGGGTGTCTCTAAGAAGGTTTAGTCATAAAAGCGGTGGCAATTACAGCGCCACATGTGGCTCTCGCGTTGAGAGCTTACGATGATCCTTCTGAGAATCACACAGATACTAGTTTATTGAATCCTAACAACCCTGTGGGGTGGACACACTGTTGTCCTCCTTTCACAGATGAGGGCGCCAAGGCAGGGTGCTGGTGTGATTTGCTGAAAGTCAGTCCACTGGGCAGTCAGGCTGTGTACTCACACTGCACACCTGCACACACGGTGCGGTTTTATGGTGGAGATACACAACGATGCAGCCACCAATCAGGGCTCTTGTCCTGATCTCGTTCAGGAGAGGGACCGTATCCTGTTTTCCTCGGTGTCCTCAGGGAACACCAATGTACTGAATGAATTCCGATGCAAGCTTTCCCTCCTCTCGGCATGGGTCAATTACTGTTCCTTCTGTTGATTCCTTTTCTTTCCTTTCCCTGCTCACAGTACCTGCACATCCTGGAGCCCCTCCCACAGTTCCAGCGGCCCCTTCACATTGAAGTTAGTCTTTATCTAAATACAGCATCACTGATGTATGATACATGACACGTATTTAAAACATACACCATAGACTTCCCTGGCAGTCCAGTGGTTAAGACCCTGTGCCCCCACCGCAAGGGGTGCAGGTTCACTCTCTGGTTGGAGAACTAAGATCCCTCATGCCATGTGGCACAGCCAAAAAATTAAAAAACATTAAACAAAAAATCCCCATACACCTTGGTGAGTTCTGACATCACTGGCTCAAGAGAATGAAAAGTCCAGCCCCTAGAAGTGTCCCAGATGCCTATGTAATCCCTCCCTCCAGGCTCTCCCCGCCTCCCTCCCAGCACCATTGTTGTGCTTTCCTTGCCATAGTTAGTTTGGATTTTCTGGAGTTTTATGGTAATGGGATCTTACAGTCTGCAGTCTTTACTCGGGCTGCCTTTCACTCCACTCAGTTACTTGGTGGCTCATCCATCTTGTGTGTAATCAGTTCATTTCTTTCTATCAATGAGCAGTGTTACATGTGTGTGGATGCGAGTTGATTGGTCCATTCACCTATTGATGGAACTCTGTTTCCAGTTTTTGACTATTACAAATAAAGTTGCTGTGGACATTTGCACGCAAGTCTCTGTATGGTCATATGCTTTCTCTTCTCTTGGGTAAACACCTAGGAGTGGAAAGGCCAGATCATATGGAAACTGCCAGAGCGCTTTCCAGAGTGGCCCCACTGTTTTACATGCCAGCAGCAGGTCATGAGAGCCCCTGTTCCCCCACATCCTTGCCACCCCTTTGTATGGTCATTCACTTTGTTTTTGTGTTTCAAAACTGCATGTTACTGACATACAGTTGAATTGCAATGTTGTGTTAGTTTCTGTTGTAAAGTGATAGTTGCTCAGTTGTCTCTGACTCTTTGTGACTCCATGGACCATAGCCTACCAGACTCCTCTGTGCATGGAATTCTCCAGGCAAGAATACTGGAGTGGGTAGCCATTTTCTCCTCGAGGGAATCTTCCCAACCTAGGGAAGAAACCAGGTCTCTGACATCGCAGGCAGATTCTTTACTATCTGAGCCACCAGGGAAGCCCTCGGTATACATATGCATGTTCTTTTTCATATTCTTTTCCATTGCTGCTTATCACAGGATATTGAATCTAGTTCCCTGTGCTCTACAGTAGGACCTTGTTGTTTATCCATCCTACTTGTAATAGTTTGCATCTGCTAGTCCCAAACTCCCACCCTACCCCTCTCTCCTCCTCCTTCCCGCTTTGCAACTCTAAGTCTATTCTCCATGTCTGTGAGTCTATTTCTGCTTTGGATTCAATTTACTGTAATTGTAGCCACTGAAACAGGTCATAGGTGGTGTCTGGTTGTGGTTGTAATTGCATTTCTCTAATAACTGATGATATTCAAGCACTTAATTGCCACCTCTGTATCTTCTTGGTGCAATATCTGTTCAAATCTTTCATCCATTTCAAAAAACATTGGATTATCTGTGTTCTTATTATTGAGTTTCAAGAGTTCTTTATATATAGTCTAGATACAGCCAGTTGGCAGATGCAGGCTTTACAAATAGTTTCTTCCAGTTCGTGACTTCTCTTCATTTTCTTAACAGTATCTTTTGAAGAACAGAAATTTTGATTAAGTCCAGTTTATGGATTATTTTGTATTCATAGCTCATGCTTTTTGTGCCGTATCAAAGCAGTCTTTGCCTACCCAAAGTCACAAGTATTTTCTCTTGAGTTTTCTTCCCCAACTTTTATTGATGTAAACTTAAGTCTATAAGCCATGTCGAGTTCATTTTTGTATATGGTGTGAGATACGGGGTCGGTTCATTCTTTCTTTTTTGGAGTGTGGATGTCCAGTTATTCCAGCGCTATTTGTTGGAAAACCTCCCATTCTCCACTGAGTTGCCCTTCACTACTTTATGGAAAAGCACTCATCTACAGGTATGAGGGCTTCCCAGGTGGCTCAGTGATAAAGAATCCACCTGCCACTGCAGGAGACATGGTTCAATCCCTGGGTCAAGAGGATCCCCTGGAGGAAGGCATGGTAACCCACTTCAGTATTCTTGCCTGGAGAATCCCATGGACAGAGGATCCTGGCTAGCTACAGTCCATAGGGTTGCAAGGAGTTGGACACGACTGAAGTGACTTAGCATATACTCACAGGCATGAGGGTCTGTTTCTGGACCCTGTTCTGTTTCAGGAATCGGTTGTCTATTTTTGCTCCAGTCCCACTGCCCTGACTGCTGTGGCTTTATAATGGGTCTTGAGATCCTTAGACTCAGAGCCATGTTAGCTCTCCAACTTCATTCTCCTCTTTCAGAGCATTTTGGCAGCCCTGGTCCTTTGCGCTTCCATATGGATTTTAGAATTGGCTCCCATTTCTAAAACAAAGCCTGCTGAGATTGTGATTGGGATCCTGGCCCACACTGTATTCTCTGTGGGTTCTCTCCTCTGGAATTGTCACCTGGTCCCCCCTACACAGGGCGGCTCCGGGGTCAAATGAGGGACTGAGTGGGAAGGCATTGCAGTCAGTTGAAGGAGAGGGTGTTAGTATTTATAAAGCGCTTTTGAAGATACTTTGCATTGAGCTTATGTGTCAAGATGTGATTTTTTTTTTTTTTTTTTTTTTTGCTGAGTTGGGATCCCTGCTGAGGAGTGCAGACCTGACAGATTCCACCATGCTTGTGGAAGCTTCCATTGCTCTTGGTCCAGGGTCAGGCCTTGAAATGAGTACACGTGGAGTTTTAATCCACCTGGGTTGCCTGTCCGAGGTTCTACAAGTGTGAATGCCCACTGACCTAGTGGAGCCACAGGTGACCCTGTGAGAGGGCACCAGGCAAGGGTTTCCTTCTAGAACATTCCTTTGAGGGGGAAGGAGGAGGCTTGGTCATTGCAGTCCTGCTCGGCTGGCCACGTGCCTCTGTGTTCCCAGCCTTAAGGTGTGCGTGGAGCTCCTCACCTCCTTCCAGGAGTGGCACGTGGCCAAGGCCTTGCGGCAGGTGCCCTGTTCCCTCCGCTTTCCTGGATCAGCTTTTCAGGGAAGATGTTCTGCAGGGGCCGTGTGATCAGCAAGGAAAGAAAGGCTCCAGGAAAGCTCTGATGGGCCATTTCAGTGGGCTTTTCCAAGGACTGTACACTAGAGGCTGCCCCTGGGGAGAAGGAGCTGTTAAGCTGTCAAAATAGAAAGTAAACCAAATTCCTTCGGCCAATCGAGAGCACTTAACTCAGACCTCAGGCAGTGAAGGCACAGATTACCCCACAATGCGTTTCTTTTGGTTGGGGAGAAAGGCTGTTGGGGAATTTAACAAATGGAGGGAAAGTTTTGCAATACTGGTATCTACCTAGTCAATAATACATGAAATTTGGGATTCATAAAAGGAAATAGTGGTGAAAATCTCCCCAAATAAGTTTTTATTCTAGAATGGGATGACAGACCTGGAGCACTGGGTATCCCATAGGTGTGGTATTCTGAAATACAACCCGGGGCATATATATTGTCAAATAATAAAGTATTATGAAACCAATCAGCTGTGAGCTCCCCACTTGGCAGTTTGGAAGTAAAACCCTTTCTCCTTTACAAGGCCAAGTGACTCTTAATTCCTCCCAGGAGATTTCACGTTAAAATGTGTTCACTGCCAGCTGACAAAAGAGGCGAGTCCAGATTTATTACTCTGGCACCTGCAGCAAAAAAAAAAAAAAAAAAAAAAAATGACGGATGATGAAAATATATTTAATTATCATTCCACGCCACATCTCTGCCTGCTCCAGTCACAGGGCTGCAGCTGTTGGTGCCCACTTTATTTTAAAGTCAATGTGCTTATCTGGAGCGAAGGCTGCTTGCTCTGAGTAAATTGACTTGTGGGAGGAAGGGGTGGCCATCTCCTCCAGACCCAGCTGAACAAATGCAGATTTGTATTCCATGTGCCTGTTTTAATTGTCTTGTCCGCACCCCCCACCCCATATCATATCAGCTCTTGGAAAGAAAACATTTGCAGGAAGTAAACTTTTCTGTGGCCTTTCTCAGCTGAAATGTATGGTTTTCCTTCCTGGACAGTGGAGCTGATGGTGGATGCTCACATTTCTGGGAAAACATCTCAGATGCAGGGTCGGGGGAGTCCTAAAGAGGCCCTGGCTGGACCCAACCCTCTTCTTCACCAGATGGGGACAGAATCCAGAGGACAGGCGTCCGGGTTTGGAGGGTGGAGGTCTGGGACTGGAGGTCTGGCCTCTGGCTCCTGGGTAGCCCCTGTGTTCTTGTGACTTGTGTCTGCGAGTGGTCCAGCTGTTCAGGGGAACAAGCCGGGCTCAGAGGACAGTTCACAGAACTGCCCTCCGGTTTGTCTTCTGTTGGAGCCTTCTGGATGATGGAACCCTGGGCAGGGTAGCAGTGCTCTAGCTTGGGTGGGACGTGTCAGATTTCACGGAGCGCAGGCCAGGGGGACTCTGGCGTGGCTGTCGGGAGCCTGTGCCGTTAGACAATGCTGAAGATGAGGCAATTTTCAACAAAAATAGCCCAGATGATAGGCAGTGCATAATGTGGCAATATTTCGGCTGTATCTCTCCTTATCAGGAGAAGCCACTCGATGTTTTGTATGTGGTGGGATTTAGTACAGAGCGATAGAGTTTCCACTGAAAGTAAAATACAATAACCGGATTAGCCTTCGTGATTCAGGGGGAGATGACGCCAAGTGTTTCTGATGGTGCCCGGTGTTGCCGTGGCCGGAGGCGGATGCCTATGGGTGGGGCAGGAGGGGATGAGGTTTCTGTGAACGTGGGCTGTCAAAGGGAGGGGCTCACTTCCTCTGACCTTCTCTTTGATGAACAAGGATGCAAGGTTGCATCTGCTGAGCCTGCCGGACCTGAGGTTTGGGGGAGGACAGAGAGTTCTGGCTTAGGGATTTGGGCTGCGAGCAGAGTTCTTAGCCACCAAGCTTTCAATATATGGATCAGATCTTGCTTGTAAATTAGAGTCCATCCTCTTTGCCACTATCTTTTCCACCACCATCATCACCATCACCACTCTTATGTACCAGGCCCTTGGCTGAGTCTTTTAAATTTGTCATCTCCTGTAATCCCATGTTCATTTTACAGATGAGAAAACTGAAGTTTAGGTAAGTGACAGAGCCAGGACTTAAGCTAGGCCCTAGAACCCACTCTCTCAATTATACTTTTTCATTTAGGAAATATATGTGTGTGTGTGTGTGTGTATGAAATTTAAATATGTGTGTACCCATACACACACATACATTATATATGTATTTCATTTTCTAGGTTAAAAGAAAGAAAGAAAGAGAAAGCCAGCTCTGCCCTTTTCAAGAAAAAACTTTGAGGACATCACAGTTTTGAGTTTGAAGACATGCTTGGGGGTTTCTGTTCCCATGTGGCTGACACCCCCTCATCTGTGGACTAGGACCCCTAGGAGAAGGCTGACTGGGGGTCCTGTGGAGTCCCGGCCCTAGGACTCCCCAGGAGAGTCGCAGCCAGTAGGGGTGAGCCTCAGCTGGAGGGCAGCCTCTGCTCGGTCCGAGCAGTGCTGGGGCCATTGCTGCTGGAGTAGGATGAGGCGGGGCCCTGGGAGCTGGCCTGGCAGGCCCAGGCACAGGCATTCCACCTTGCTGTCTGCCCAGGTTCCCTAAGTGGTCTCCACCATCCATCACAAGCTGCACAGCCCTGTCCCTGCTGTGTGTTGGTCTTGGTGGTGCAGCTTGTTTTCCTGTGAGAAGTCTGAGCAGGTGGGGTCATGCCGAGTGGCCTGCACCCTGATCTCCCCCCACCTACCCCACCCTGGCCACTTGGCCTCCAGGAGGCCCAACCTTTGTGTTTCTCATGACTCTTTGGTGCCCAGCGGCTGGCCCATTGGGGGCTCTTGACTGCAGTGTAGGCTGAGCAGGATTGTGACTCCGTGTTCCTGACTGAACTGCCTGGACTCATGACAGGTGGCAGCCCCAGAGCAGAGGGGGCACCCTGCACTCTCTGCTGCCTGCTGCCCCACACTCACAGCAGGGCCTCGGGTTTGCACCAACTCCCCACGACCACAGGGCCTGACTGCACTGTGTCTCAGGGGCCAGCTCTTGGCAGATACAAGTCACCTGTCTGCTGGAGGCCAGGAAACTTGGGGGTCCTGCTGACTCACAGGGTTGCCCCCACATTTACAATGGCATCACCAGACCCTGGGGCCAGTGGGACTTGTGGCCGTGGCCGGAGGAGCAGGCGTCTCCCTTATGGTTTGTATCAGAGGCCGAGGAGACAGGCCATGTCAGGACTAACTCATCAGGATAAGCTGATACACAAGAAATTAATACTGATTTTATTTCCAAGTGGGGCTGATGACTCCTTTCCACATTAATTTTTATTAAGCATTTTATGTATTATTCCATAACCACCGAATATGCAGAGACAGTTTAGAACACATTATGAGTTGTGAGTTTTGTAATTATCGTATGGCCTCGGTCCAGGAGGTTGAAAAGAAAATAAACATGATTGTTTTCCAATAGAAGGGAATCACCACGGTGATGTGTGGAGAGGCTGTGGAGCCACCAGCTCTGCCCAAGGTCTGGACTCGGGAGCCAGTGCTGCCCCGGGTGCAGGACAGTGGCATCGCCCGGCCCCTCGTCTCGGGCTGCAGGGCCTCTGCCGCCCGCACCCTTTTCTACTTCATCACTGGACACATCACACAGGTCCTTCTTGCTGCTCAGGTGTCCTCTGAAGGAAGCCTTCCTTCCTGCCCAAACCAAGTACCTTCATCCCAGGGCGAGGTCTGTTTTCCTCATGGCGCTAATTTACTCCTGGAGGGTTTTTGCTCAGCGTTTGTCTCCTCACTGCCATCGAGTGCCATGAGATCAGGGACCTCCATGAGATCTGTCCATCCCAGCATCTCTAGCAACTAGCGCAGTGCGCAGCGCCTGGCAGGCAAGCAGCAGATATTTACCAGATGAATGAATGAATGAAGACTGTCTGCTCCCCAGGACTATGTGCTCCTGGAGGGCAGTGCCAGGCAGTGCCTCCACCTGCATCTGCATGGAGCCTTAAACAGTCCAACCAGTAGGCCATGACGGAGCCCCTGTTGGGCAACCAGTACTGGGCTAGAAGCTGCAGATTGTCTGGCATAGAGGGGATTTCTGAGCTTTTTTGGGAGCCAAGAGTCCAAAACAAGTAACAATCCAGGGACTCTAGGGGGTAGAATCAGGGATGCAATGGTATGATGAGAGTCACTGTAGGGAGGACATGGAAGACCAGTGTCCACTCTGCAGGTGTCATCATTGCCTTTGTCTCCTTCTGAGTCATCAATATCACTTACTTCTTCTCACACCCCACCAGCTTGTAGCATCTTCAGTGTCTCCTGAAAAGTGGATGTGGTTACTCCTCCTGCAGGGGAGCCTACCTGGCAGTAAGTGCAGGGCAGGGAGGGGCTTGGGACCCTCTCCTTCCTCCCTCTGCTGTTGCCTCTCCGAGAACACCCCAGGGGCATCTCACAACTGTAAGGGGCTCCCAGCAGTGACGACTCAGTCAACTTCAGTGTTGTCCAATGGGCGCTGGGCACCGACACGCTCAAAGCTGCAGGACACCATCGGGAGACCCTGCCACCTGGGATATCTGGGTCCCCAGCCCTCCAGCAGCCCTTACTTGATCCTGGTCCCTCTGGGACCAGATGCCAGTGTGTCCACCCAACATGAAGGAGGCTGTGATCTGGCGAGTACAGGGCCTTGATGCCATCATGTGTCTCTGGACCTGGAGGCACCGATTTGTCTTTTTTGTTGGCGGTGACCCCTCCAGAGTTACTGAGCAGTTAGCACTTAGGCTCAGAGATAGCTGGAGCACACCAGAGTGGTCCCAGTGCAGGGTGATGAAGCTGGGGCAGTGATCCACCAGCTTCTGCCCCCATGGGCTCAGGGGCACTTCCGGGCAGCCCTGAAGACCAACTGAGCCTGTCCTGAGAGCAGTGATCACATGCTTGGAGTGGTCTGTAGTTGACCTCCGGACAGGTGGAGGCAGGACAGAAGGACTTGGCTGCCCTGTAGCTTTGCCTGGCCAGGCAGTGCCTGGGGGGGTGGGGTGGGCAGAAGTCAGGTGTAGCCTCTTGGGGCTCTTTCCCAGGACCCCAGAAGGAGAGGTGGGAGGCTTGAGTCATGAGAAATTCAGCCACCAAAGTCTGAAAAGCAGGGGAGTGAGCTGGCCTTACTGGAGCCACAGGACTGGGGTGTGTTGAGGGGCTGTGCTGCTGTCCCTGGGAGAAGCCTTGTCCCCAGGCTTAGTGTGGGGCTTTGTGCCCCAGCAACTCCACGGGCTACACACAGGCCTGTCTCCATGGCCTCATTCTCTTCTCACCATTAAAAAAAAAATCTCATTTTACAAATGGTTTCCTGAACATTACAAGTGCCGTTTGCAGTGCTTACACCCTATTTCATAATTGGCCCATACAATACACCCTGTTCAGAATTTTTAATCAACAATGGCAAGTTGCCCCAGCAATTTAAATAAAAAGTATATAAATGAATTTAGTATTTTAATATTACAATGACATTAGCCTTATATATGTACTGAGCAATTTCATGCAGTATTATAATTCCATAAAATATTCCTCTTCATTTGGCTGGTGGATAAACCCCAGAGTTAAAACTGTGGGCTCTTTGTGTAACAAGCAGAGAAAGGAGAGCTCAGGAGGAGGAGGGTAACCTGCAGGCCAGGCAGACCCCCGGGCCCTGAGAATGGCCCAATGATTCCACTGCGCATGTGCTGGGAGGCGGGAATTCAGGCAGTGGCCTTGGGCAACCGGGACTCTGTGATGCTGCGGCCAGTGCATACCTGGACAGCCTGTGCAGTGTTGGGGTGGGGCACGAAATGGCGCCTCGGGGCAGAATGAGAACATCGGTGCAGGGAGGCCCAGCCCTTCCAGCTTCCAGCAATTTCCAAGGGCCTCATCAGATCGTGCTGGGAGTTGTGCAGACCGTTCTTAGGGTGTTACTCCTCCTCAAGGTCGCAGTGATCTGCCCATGGCTGATACAAGTGATGGTCCTTACATCGTTTGACTGCCAGCAGCATTTAACAAGGCTGATCCCTTCTCCTCTCTGTGGTGGTTCACCTGGCTTCCAGGACACCACGGTTCCTGGTTTCGTCCCACTTGGGTGGGTGGCCACTGCCTCTCTGTCTCCACTTGAGGCCTCAGGGCTTGGCTGTGGTCCCCTTCACTCCACTAACTCCCTTGGGGCTGCTCTACTCTGGAATGTTACTGCTTCCAGGAACATGCCAGAAACAGGTGGTGGACACCACTGACCGCCAATCTCCCAACTCATTTCCCACCCCTGCTTTTGCCTCCCTTCAGTCCCTTCCTGACTAGGCAGCCAGAGTGATTCTTTTCTTTCTTTTAAATTACGTGTAATTGTGGTAATTACAATACGCATACCCTGAAACTGACGATTTTGACCATTTTAAGTGTGCAGGTCAGTGGCATTACTGCCTTCCCACTGTAGGGCAGCCACTGCCAACATCCATCTCCAGAAGCCTTTCCATCTTGCAAAACGGAAACTCTGTCCCATTAAACACTGACCCTCTGTTTCTCCCTCCCCCAGCTCCTGGCCCTGACCATCTACTTTCTTTGTCTACGATTCTGACCTCTCTAAGCACCTCATGTGAGTGTAGTCATATAGTACTTGTCATTCTGTGACGGGCTAATTTCACGGATCATGATGTCTTCAAGGTTCATCCACATTGTAGCTTGTGTCAAAACATCCTTCTTTTTAAGGATGAATAACATTCCGTCGTGTGGTTGGACCACATTTGGTTTGTCCATTCATCTGTCCATGGACACTTGGGTTGTGTTTACCCGTTGCCTTTTATGAACAATGGTCTATGAATGTGGGTGCCCAGATACAGAATGATTGTTTAAAACACAAGTGGGGGACTTCCCTGGGAGTCCAGTGGTTAAGACTCTGCTTCCACTTCAGGGGACTCAGACTTGATCCCTGGTTGGAAAACTAAGATCCCACATGCCACAAGACATGGCCAAAAATTAAATAAACAAATGCATGCACACATGCGTGCTCAGTCACGTCCAATGCTTTGCAACCCTATGGACTGTAGCCCACTAGGTTTCTCTGTCTATGGCATTCTCCAGGCAAGAACACTGGAGTAGGTTGCCATACCCTCCTCCAGGGGATCTTTCCAGCCCAGGGATTGAACCCACATCTCCTGAGTCTCTTGCATTGCAGGCAAATTCTTTACCCACTGAGTTACCATATAAGTCATACTATCATATGAGTCAGCAACCCCACTCCTGCATATATATTTGGAAAACCAAAAATTTTGAGAAGATACATGCACCCCAGTGTTCATAGCAGCACTATTTACAACAGCCAAGATATGGAAGCAACCTAGGTGTTCATCAGCAGATGAATGGATAAAGAAGATGTGATACATATATATAATGAAATACTACTCAGCCATAAAAAAGAATGAAAGTTTGCCATTTGTAACAACATGAATGGACGTGGAGAATATTATGCTAAATGAAATAATTCAGACAAAGAAAGGCAAACATTATATGTTATCACTTGTATGTGGAATATAAAAACAACAAATTAGTGAATATGACCAAAAAAAAAAAAAAAAAAACAACCCAGACTCACAGATACAGAGAACAAACTAGTGGTTACCAGTGGGGAGAGGGAAGGGAGGAGGGGCAAGGTAGAGATAGGTAGGTAGGGGAACGGGAGGTACAAACTGTTGTGTATAAAATAAGCTACAAGGATATGTTGTAGAACATGGAGTATACCCAATAATTTATAATAACTATAAATGGAGTATAGCAACAACAATATGCATGGAGTATAACCTTTAAAAATGTTGAAGTATTATACATCAACTATACTTAAAAAAAAAAAGATTAAAAAGGCGTATCAGTCCATGTGGCCTTCCAAAATAGCACTGATCACTTTGATGCATATTATGAGATTTACTTTATATATTTTGTGGATTATCTGTCTCCTACTTTTAGAGGGCAAGAGTCTTTTCTGTTTTGTTCACTGTTGTTTCCTGAGTACCTACAACAGTGCTTGGTATATAATAGGTACTCAATAAATACTTGTTGAATGAATACATGGTTCTTTTTTTCTGTAACAGCTTTATTATGATATAATTCATAAAATATATGATTCACCCCCTAAAGCACAGGATTCAGGGGGTTTAGTGTATTCCAAGAGCTGTGCTGCCATCCGCACAACCTGCTCTGGACATGTTCATAACCCTCCAGAGAAACCTTTTAGTTGTCACTCCCCAATCTCTCTAGTGCTATGAAAGCTCTAATCTATTTTCTGTCTTTATAGATTATCCTATTCTGGACATTTTATATAAGTGGAATTATATAATAAGTGGTCTTTTGTGTCTGGCTTCTTTCCTTAGCACAGTGTTTCCAGGGTTCATCCATGTCATAACATGTATCATTACTTCATTCCTTTCTATATTTCTGGATAATATGCCAGTGGACAGATACCTTCTGTTTATCTATTCATTAACTGATGGACATTTGGGTTATTTCCACTTTTGGCCATTATGAATAATGCTTCTATGACCATTCATGCACAGTCCCTTTTGTGTAGACATATGTTTTCATTTCTCTTGGGTGTATACCTAGCAGTGGAATTGCTGGGTCATATGGAAATTTTACTTTTAAGCTTTTGAGGAACTGCTGGATTGTTTTCCAACATGGCTGCACTATTTTACATTCTTACCAGTTATATATGAGAATTCTAATTTCTCTACATCTTCACCAATATTATCTTTCTTTTTGATTATAGCCATCCAGCTGGGTATGAGGTGGTATCCGTTGTGGCTTTGATTTGTATTTCCCTGGTGACTAATGATTTTGAGAATCTTCCATTTGTATATTTGTATGTCTTCCATTTGCTTATATTTTTTTAAGAAATGTCAATTCACATCCTTCACCCATTTAAAAATTATCTTTTTTTTTTAAACACATGACTAAACTTTCTTTTTTTTTTAACTTTACAATATTGTATTGGTTTTGCCATATATCAACATGAATCTGCCACGGGTATACACGTGTTCCCCATCCTGAACCCTCCTCCCTCCTCCCTCCCCGTACCATCCCTCTGGGTCGTCCCAGTGCACCAGCCCCAAGCAAAAGCTGTTGTACATATACACAATGGAGTATTACTCAGCCATTAAAAAGAATACATTTGAACCAGTTCTAATGAGGTGGATGAAACTGGAGCCTATTATACAGAGTGAAGTAAGCCAGAAAGAAAATCACCAATACAGTATACTGATGCATATATATGGAATTTAGAAAGATGGTAACAAATACCCTGTATACGAGACAGCAAAAGAGACACTGATGTATAGAACAGTCTTTTGGACTCTGTGGGAGAGGGAGAGGGTGGGGTGATTTGGGAGAATGGCATTGAAACATGTATAATATCATATATGAAACAAGTCTCCAGTCCAGGTTTGATGCATGATAAAAATTATCTTTTTATTATTGTAAGAGTTTCTAAGTATACTCTAGACACGAGTTCCTTATGACTTGAAACGTTTCACCCTATTCTGTGTGTCATCTTTTCATTTTCTTGATGCTGTTCCTTGAAGCATAAAAGTTTTAGATTTTGACGAAGTCTAATTTATTTTTCTTTGATTGCTTGTGCTTTGATGTCACATATAAGAAACCATTGCCAAATACAAACACATGAAAATTTATTCCTATGTTTTTTTTAAGAGTTTTATAGTTTTAGCTCTTACATTCTTTGGCCCATTTTGAGTTATTTTTGTATATGGTATGAAGTAGGGGTCCAGCTTCATTCTTTTGTGGGTTTCCAGTTGTCCCAGCACCATTCATTAAAAGGACGATTCTTTCCCACATTGAACAGTCTTGGTATCCTTGTTGAAAACCAGTTGACCATAAATGCAAGGGTTTGTTTCTGAACTCTCTGTTCTATTCCACTGATCTGTGTCAGTACCACACTGTTTTGATTATTATAGCTTTGTAGTAAATTTTGAAATTGGGAAATGTGAGACCTCCAACTTTGTTCTACTAAAGACTGTTTGGCTATTCTGGGTCATTTGGATTTCCTTATGAATTTTAGAATCAGCTTGTCAATTTCTGCAAAGAAGCCAGTTTCTTCAAAGAGATTGTGTTGAATTTGTAGATCGGTATGGGGGAATATTGCCATCTTAACACTGTTAAGCCTTCTGTTCCATGAGCATGGGATGTCTTTCCATTTTTTAGATCTTAAATTTCTCTTAACAGTGTTTTGTAGTTTCCAGAGTGTAGGTTTTGCACTACTTTTGTTAAATTTATTCCTAAATATTTTACCCTTTTGATGCTAATACAAATGGAATTGTTTTCTTAATTTCATTTTTGGACTTGTTCATTGCAGGTGTCTACAAGTTGATTTTTGTATTTTGATCTTGTATCCTGCAACCTCACTAAATTTATTTATGAGTTCTAGCAGATTTGTTTGTGAGGATTCCTTAGGCTTTTCCATATATGAGATCATCTCATCTGCAAATAGAGGTAGACTTATTTTTTCCTTTTCAGTCTGGATACCTTTATTTTCTTGCCCAATTTCCCTGGCTAGAACCTTAAGTACAATGTTGGATGGAAGGAATAAGTGAATTTTTAATTAATCCTTGGCCTCAGAATTATTCTTGGGCTTCCCCTGTGGCTCAGCTGGTAAAGAATCCGCCTGTGATGCGGGAGACCTGGGTTTGATCCCTGCATTGGGAAGATCACTTGGAGAAGGGAAAGGCTACCCACTCCAGTATTCTGGCCTGGAGAATTCCATGGACTGTGTATCCCATGGGGTCACAAAGAGTTGGACACGACTGAATGACTCACTTTCACTTTCAGAATTATTTGGGACTGATTAATTTTTTTTAAAGAGGATACACGATAATCTCTGAAACCCAAGTCAAGATGTCTCCTCTATGAGTCAGATTTACATTTATAAAGGAAATCTCCATTTGAAAGGAAGTCTGGACTGCAGTTCGATCCCTGGGTCTGTGTTGAGAAGATCCCCTAGATGAGGAAATGGCGACCCATTCCACTATTCTTGCCTGGAGAATTCCATGGACAAAGGAGGCTGGCGGACTACAGTCTGTGGGGTCACAAAGAGTTGGACATGACTGAGTGACTGAGCACACACACACCTTCTCTATACCAGGAATAGAAGGAGGGCAATCTTGTGAGACTCTTATCCATAGGGCAGGTTAAGACATAAACCTGCACAATGATACCCTTCCTTTATCCTGTTATTATTTTTTAATATTTATTTATTTGATGGTGCCAGGACTTAGTTGTGGTGTGTAAAATATTTAGCTGTGGCATGTGAAGAACTCAGCTGTGGCATGTGGAATCTAGTTCCTCGACCAGAGATCTAACCCAGAGGGTGGAGACTTAGCCACTGGGCCACCAGGCAGGTCCCAGTAGAGCAACTATAACTTTTATTTCCATTTGACAGGTAGCCACACTAAGGCTTAGAGAGGTTGAGTAGGTTGTCCGAGGATACATAGCTGGCAGGTGGTAGGCTGTGGGGCCAGCCCAGATCTGCTGCCCTCAGTTTACCTGTAGGAATGCCTTCTCCTCCTGCAGCACCATCTCTATAAATGGTGGGGACTTGGACAAGACCAAGGCCAAGCTGGCTGATGACATCCAGAGAGTTTAATGACAAAATCTGGAAGTCTCACTAGCAGCACTAAGCCCCTCTCTGTAGGGCTGGATGACCGCCCCCCCCCCCCTGCCGCCCCATAGAGACATGTGTAGGCAAGAGAGCAGAAGGAAGACTGAAACACTGCAAGGGCTTCCTCTTTCCTATTTCCTTTCCTTCTCCAGCAACCCTGTCACATAAGAGGGCTGAATCTCATTGTCCCCTTTTTACTGATAGAGAGCTGATGCTCAGAAAGGGAGAATGGCTGGCCTGGCTGCTGGGAAGTGTTGGCCTGGTAGGGAGGGATGGGAGTTTGATGTGGGCTGAATATCTTCCAGGTGCCAGACACTCCGCCAGACACTTTACATACTGTTTGTACTTAATCCTCAGGCAACATCACCATCCCCTTGATACTGCTCAGAAAATTGATGGGTAAAGGGGCCAAGTGAGCGACTCCATAAATGCCTGAGGCCTGAGATGATTAAGGAAATTCATTAAAGGGGAAACAAACATGGAAAAAGAACAACCCCCAGAAGGCCAGCCTTGCCAGGGTCCATCCCTCCCTGAGATGTGTCCCCTCCCTGTGTCACCCCTCCTCCCACCACTGCAGATCAGCTGCTGTCAAGAGAGGCTGGATAATCTTTCAGAGAAAAGCAGAGACCTGTTCACACGAACTCCTGCCTTTTCCGAAAGAAGTCTGACTAATCCAGTCCCTGTGACTAATCCACTCCCCGACTTTATCTTTAGAACTGATGATTAATTGAAATGGGCTAAGTCTGTCCCATTTTGGCCCCCACACCTGGCTGTTCCCTAGGGGCAAGCGGGGTTAAGGGAGGAGGGCAGTATAGGCCTGCTGCCTGGTAGGCATGTGGGTCTTTGAACTGCTGGGATCTCAAAGTTTCCAGCAGACGGGCCTGGGGCCAGATCCAGATCCTGTGTGGGAATTACAACCTCTTCTGCTGACGGCAAGGTGATTCCCTTAGGATGCTCAGGTCAGCACTGGTTGCCATAGTGACAGACATACACAGGCTGGGCCCCTTTTTACAGACCTTGCTGGTGAAGATGTGGGTGAGAATTCTGGGACGATGACTCTGGCCTCTGTGACTTTCCTTTCACATTGTATTCCAAAAGCCAGGATTCTGCTCCAAGATTATGGAACTCCCTGCAGGGTAGGGGAGGGATGGCCTGGGAGTTTGGGGTTAATGTTTTTGTTCAGTTGCTAAGTCCTGTCTGACTCTTTGCAACCCCATGGACTATAGTCTGCCAGGCGCCTTCATCCATGGGATTTCCCAGGCAAGAATACTGGAGTGGGTTGCCATTTCTTTCTCCAGGGGATCGTCCTGATCCAGGGGTCGAACCTGCATCTCCTGCTTGGCAGGTGGATTCTTTGCCACTAAGCCACCTGGGAAGCCCAACTGGGGTTAATAGATGCAAACTATTACATGTAGAATGGATGGACAACAGGGTCCTACTGTACAGCACAAGGAACTATATTCAATATCCTGGGATAAAACATGATGAAAAAAATATAAGAAAGAATACATATGTGTGTATAACTGAATCAATTTACTGTAGAACAGAAATTACAAATACATTGCAAATTAACTATCTTGTTGTTCAGTCATTAAATTGTGTCCGACTCTTTGCAACCCCATTGACTGCAGCACACTAGGCTTCCCTATCCTTTACCATCTCCCAGACTTTGCTCTAACTCATGTCCATTGAGTTGGCGATGCCATCCAACCATCTCATCCTCTGTCACCCCTTTCTCCTTCTGCCCTCAATCTTTCCCAGCATCAGGGTCTTTTCTAATGAGTTGGATCTTCGCATCATGTCTAAAGTATTGGAGCTTCAGCATAAATAAATTTTAAAAATTACCGCTATCCTCCCACCGCCGCCGAAACTCCTTCTAGGTAGGGACAGAGTTTACAAAGCTGAAAAATGCTTGGAGAGGCTGCTGGCCAGGAATCCACCCCTCCAGCCCACCCTTCCAACCCCTCACAGTCTGGAGACCCAGGTTGGAGTATGTAGAACCTGGACGCTGGACTCAGAGCCCCGGGTAACTCACTCTGTGTATCACCTTCAGCAATGATTTTATATTTTTGATCCTCAGTTTTCTCATCTTAGAGCTCACTTTGTCCAAGTTCATTTTTCAAAAGAAGGTACTGAAATTGGGGAATATCGCTGAAGCCACATGACACGTTAGTGACAGGAGGGCAGAGTAGTGAGTTGATAGCTTGCCCATGATATGCTGGGCTCTTCTGGGTCCACCCTCTCCTCCACTCCTCACCACCAGCCTGAGAAGATCTGGTATTACTGCATTTGACAGGAAAGGAGAGACTCGGGTGGGTGGGTTCCTCTGCCGAGGCCACAAGCAAAACCCAGAATTCATGTGTGCCTGACTCCAGGCCCAGTGGGTCCCACAATGGATGCATGAGTCCTTGGCCCGTCCTCTCTGCTGGTGGCTCTCTGCTCGACTACCACCACTGCCTCCTGGGTGCTGAGCAGGGGCCTCCTCTGCCTGGGGCAGGGCCCAGGGTGGGCTGAGGGAGCCTGGAGGGGAGGCAGTGAGGAAGGGGGTGGCCATCTCCTGCTCCCAGACCATCCCGCTCGCTCTCCATTTGCACCCATGCCTCATTGCTAAGAGGAGCGTGGGGCTGTGGAGGCTGTCAGCTCCTGAGACATCTTGGCAGCCTCCTAACTTGATGGATGTTGTATGTTACATGTTTAGATTATAGATGTGGGGTGTTCCCTTGGCATCCAGGGCTGAGAATCTGGGGACTTGCCGTGGTGGAAAAGGACCCAGAGGGCCTTCTGTGCCAGATTGGAGGACATACAGGAGAGACTAGGAGGAGTAGCAGGTGAATGCTCGCACCTGCCTCCAGTCATGTAGGTAACAGGGCTTGTGTGGCCCCTCTGGTACCTGGTTGATGGAGCAGCCCCACCTCAGGTGTGCTGGTCACTGCTTTAGTGGGCAAGCGAGAGCCCTGGTGTCCTGACCTGGGTATGAAATGTGCCAGCCAGAAGGGATGGGCTACTTCATAGCTTATTGGCCAGAACTAGTCCCACCCCAACCTCCACCCCTAACCGGGGTGGGAGCAAGGGGCCATCCTGCCACATGTTGTGAGGGGAGATTGGGTCACAGCAGTGATGACCACCACAGTGGGGCGGAGCATGGGAGGGCTCTGAGAGGTGGGGACATGGTCCGTCACAGGCTGCCCAGCCAGCAAGGTGCCCAGCAGGAGTCCCTGAGGCCTGTGCTGGCCTGCAGCGGGGGTCTGTGTTGTCTCTGCTCAGGGAGAGATGGCAAACAGGGCCCAGCCTTTGTCCTGGAGCAGGACAAAGAGGCTGTAGGATGAACTCCGCTGTGTTTTTCTTTGGAGCATGAGGCTGGGAGCTGCAGACGAGCTTTCTGTAGCCGTTCTGGGGTCAGGAGTCTCCATGGGGCCTGAGGACAAGGGCCCAGAGAAGGAAACGGCACGGTTCCCACTTCTCTGCTGACCAACCACATCCCCGACAGACAGAGGGTGTTAATTGGCCAGTGTGGAGCCTTCTCCACCCAGAGGACACAAATTGACTTTGTGGTTGACTTCTTTCCTGCCCCTTTCTATTTAGGCCTGTGTTTGCTTTATTTTCTTTCATAAAATTGGGGTCATGTTTTCCATAGCTTACTTTTTCATTTAGCAACCTACTGTGAGCACTTCCCCGGTCATTAAGTATTCTTGCAAACCTTGTTTTTAATGTTTGCCTAATAGTCCATCCTGTGGCTGTCCGGTCACTTTCTATGCAGGTCGCTGTTCTAGCTTTGAGGAATTCAGTATAGATTCCCTTTGTGAAGTGAATCTAGCCCAATATGAGAGAGAGGAAGATTCTAGAAACTAAAGAGACCATGAACAGCCCTGGCCAGTGTGAGCTGGGCAGAGATGGGAGGAAGGTGGAGGGGCCAGGGTCTCACCTTGGGGACTTGGCCGAGACCAGAGCCCTCTGTGTTCCTTTCCTCCGTGTCCTTGGTCCCCTACTTTGCGGACCCTCCCCCAGGGCATGCTCCTCTCAGCCCTGGTGGGGGGAGCGGGGCACCCTCACCATCACAGTTGCATGCCTAGAGAAGCAGAGATCACCTAGTGACCTGCCTTCCTGGCTCCGGGCTGACTTCCTTGTGGATCTAAGCTCACACCCCGGGGAGCCGGGCTGCTTGGAATTTCCCATCTCCCCGACCTTGGAATTCACTCTCCTCACCTCCTTGTTACCTTCTTCCACCCAGAGTCAGCTTTGATGGAGGAACTCTCTCCTACAAGATGGAAAAAACCCAAGGGTATGAAAGTCACTGCACTTTATAGCCTTTTAAGGGCCTTTTAAAAACAATGTTCATTCAATTTTTTTCCTTTTTTTTATGAGCTTTTTGGTACACACAGCACATAATCCCACATGAAATGGCTGAATGTTACACTGGCGTGACAACCCAGTGCTGGTGTGAACAGCCCTGGAGTTATGGGTCTGCTTCCGTGGGAGAAGCCGCAGCTCTCCAGTCCTGAGGGGGATCTGGGTTCAAGGGCAAGGCGTGCCCTTGCTGACCCCAAGTCCCGGGGGTGGGAGGCTCAGGCCCTGTTCCTGGGGGGTGACTCTGATGCGGCTTGAACCCAACCTCCAGTCAGCTGCACATGCTGCTTTGTACTCGTCCGTTTTCTCATCGTTCGTGCATGGTTTGCTTGCTTCTGTGAGCCAGGCTGGGAAAGCTGGTCCCACGGCGTGCTTTTTCAGTGTCACCCTGCGTGGCCACAGAGCCCAGACCATGGTGGGGTTTGAGGGCGCACACACACCTGGGAGGTCCCCAGTAGAGTGCTGAGGTGCTCAGGGTGGGTGAGCACACATCTGTGGCTCAAGCCCACATTGGATGGGCGTGGGGAAGCTCCAGTTCTCGGTACCCTCATAACTATGACTCCACGCACCACAGTGCTGTCCCTCTAGTCCTGCAGGTTCCGATATCTCATTATCCAAAGTGGGTCTCCCAGATCACCTCCCAAACCCCCCAAACTGCACACAATTGGTTTGTCAGATCTTGAGGTCTGAGTCTTGCTTTGCAGAATAGGAATAAGCATTCCTGTTTATGGCGTGATTGCTCTGTGCCAAGCTTGTATCTGGTGTGGAGCAGCTCAGGTGATGGGGACTCTTATCAGTGAGACCGTGAGAGATTCAGAGAGGTTAAGTCACTCGACCAAGGCCATACAGGAGACAGGCCCCGAGCTCGGAGCAGACTGGTTCCAAGGCCAAGGATGAACCCCTTGGAAAGCCCAGTAGGACCCCTGGGCAGCTGGGAGTTGGACCAATGCCAGCGAGCATGTGTTTCTGAGTGGATGAAGCTGGCTGAGACTTGGCCACCTCCCAGTACATCCCCCTCCCTCTCCTCACCCAGGGCAGAGTGGTTCCTTGGCAGGGTGGGCAGGGCGGGAAGCAGGGTGGGCAGACCTCTCTCAGCCTGTTGGCTGGACTCTAGCTGCCCCCTCTCAGGACTACCCTGACCTTCCTCTGTTGTGTGCTCCTGTTTCTAGGTCACTGTTTTGACTCCTCTTCACGTCCCGGTCTTTATTCTCCTCTGTTAGAAGGACTTGGTGTTTATTGATTGTTGTCTCCGGACCTTTCATTTTTCTCTGCAGCTCCTGCAGTCTGAAAATGAGTCTTCCAGCCTCATTAGCCACTGTATTCTGAAGAGCATCCGACCTTTCCCTAATCAGCCCCAACTAGTCATGGCCGGTGGCTCAGAGTGAGCTAGGGCGGGGAGCAGGGGCTGTAGTGTGGGGGGCTGCCTGGAGGGATGGGTGACACCAGGCTCCAGGCGCCACGCCTGCTGCCTGTCCCACCACCTCTTCAGTCACCTCCGCTCCTCTTCTGCCCAGGGTCAAAGGGACCACAGGCACTTGTCCCCTATCACGTCCAGGGGCTGCGGAGGTTCAGAGTCAGCTGTGGGATTGGGGAGGGGCTGCTGCTGGTTGAGAGCCCTACGCCCAGGCCCACAGATGGCACAGGGGTCAGTTAGATCTGGGGGAAGGGACCCTGCCTTATGTCTCTATGCCTGGGTTGGGGGAGGGTAATAGCACCGGTGCTGATGCTGCTGTGGCTGATGGCACTCGGAGTTACATCACTCTCGTTGCGGTGGAGGAGTGGGACCACACCTGCGGCCCTCGCCCCTGGCTTTGCACCTGGCTTGTGGTTCACTGAACCCAGCTGTGTTCTAGCTGGGTCTGGGGCTCCCCATTTAGTGGCCTGTGGAGAGGGGAGTGGTTAGGATGGGGTGGGTTGAGGCTGCCAGGATGTGGGGTCTGACTCCTTCCTGCCCCTTGGCCAGTGGGAGAGGACTCAGAGCTCTCAGGGAGATTTCTTCCACTGGGTCTTTCTGTGCATACAAACAATCCTCCAGGCAGCGCTGGGAGGCACCAGAGGAAGAGAGGTTCAGGACTGCTCCGGGCTGCCCTTAGCTCCTTTGCGGCAGTACTTTCCAGTATTTTCAGATTGAGAAGGTGCTTCAGTAGGGTCTCATTTAGGAGCCAGAGCTCATCTTTTTTTCAACTGGACGTATACGACTTGGGCGTCCACTCTGTTCTGGGCACCCTGCTTGGGGCTCCCTACTCCCAGGGTCCAGAACCACTGGAGTCCTGTCCCTTTCTGGCCTCAGCAGCCCTGTGGGTGCCCCAGCTCCTCATAGGAGTTCGGGAGGCAGACAGCACTCTGCCGCTCACCTCGGCCAGGTGCGTGCTCAGGTGCACACCGCATGCTTAAAGTTCACGGCCCACTCGAGGGTCTGCCGGGCAGAGTGGGCTTCCGGGAGAGCTGCTCAGGGTCCCAGGTGCCCTCCCTCCCTCTGCCCCGCTTGATCCATGATTTGTTAGTGCTCTCTTGGCTGGTCTGCCTCGCTCTCTTGTTTACCATTCGCTGTTAACAACAGTAATTACAGTACAGTTGTGAGATGAAAACATGACTAAATTATGACACTGCTTGTGTAACAATCTCTTAAAACTGACTCAGAAGGCAACAGCTGCACAATTAGGCTATAAATTCTCTTAAATGAACTTGTCGGTGGTGACGGTACCTGTGTGGCAAGGCTGGGAGGGAGATAACTAGGCGTAACAGGCTTGGAGAGGGAGCACCCAGGATGGCCTCGTAAAGAAGGAAACTTTGTTCTTTGCCATAAACCACTTGTTCTCTTATAAAAACAAAGGGCTCAGTGTTGGCCCATTAACTCCCTCTGTCTGTCAGGGATGGGGCGGCAGAGTGTCGTCTGACTAGCTGACACTAGGGATCCACTCCTGCCTTGAGGGGTGGCCTTCTCCGAGCCTCACATGGAGGCAGTGGCAGCGTGAGGCCTGGGTGTGATTTAGTGAGTAGTGGGTGGCTGGCGTGGAGACTGCTGGGTCCAGGTGAGCTTCTGCAGCCTATAGATGGGCAAGGATGCCAATGGTGGAATCCTGCCACTCTGAAACTTGACAACCCATTAAAGACAGTATTCCTGGGGCAGGGCACCATAGATGAGGATCTGGGAGCTATAACACTGTGGGGTTCAAAGGAGGATGAAGAAGGCCTGCTTCCAATTGGTTATCTGGAAGCGAACATCGTATCTGTTGTTGTTGTTTAGTCGCTCAGCTGTGTCCGTTTCTTTGAGACCCCATGGACTGCAGCACGCCAGGGTTCACTTCTGTCCTTCACTCTCTCCCAGAGCTTGCTCAAACTCATGTCCATTGAGTTGGTGATGCCACCGCACCATCTCATCCTCTGTCACCCCCTTCTCCTCCTGCCCGCAGTCTTTCCTAGTATCAGGATCTTTTTCAATGAGTCAGCTCTCTGCATCAGGTGGCCAAAGTACTGAAGCTTAATACAGATCTAAGGAGGATGGAGGCTGGTAGGTGGTAACAGATGTTTGCCTCCCTCCCAACCCACCTGCTGACTTCAGTTGGCATCTGACTCAGTGATGCTGTCATAGGAGGCCCAAATCTCTTTCTCCATATACCTATTGGACATGCATTCACTTCCTGTTGCTGCCCTAACAAATTACCCTGGACTCAGTGGCTTAAAGCAACACAGATTTATTATCTTAGGGCTCCAGAGTCAGAAGCCTGATTTAGGCCTCACCCAGCTGAAATCAACAAGATATGGGTGGGGCAGCTTTAGGGGTACCTGTGTCCCTTGGCTCGTGAACCCTTCCTCCATCTTCCAGGCCAGCAGTGGTGGAATCCTCTCATCATCTCTCTCTGACCCTGTCTCCTGCCTCATTCTTCTTTTCCATTCTCAAGGAGGCATGTGATTACATTGTACCTCAGATAATCTTGCCATGTCAGGGCCAGCTGATTAACAGCCTTAACTGCATCTGCAGTCTGAATTTCCTTTTGCCGTGTAACATGACTTATTCACAGGTTCTGAGCATGGTGAAGTATGGGGTGGTTTTCTCCTGACCAGAGGCCAGCGAGGAGCAGGGTCATGGGCCAGTTTGATCTCTCTGAACTCAGCACGGGCGGGCTTGCACTTGAGCAAGGTAGAGCCGGGCTGGTCTTACCTGAAATCAGAAAGAAGAAAGTGCAGCTGGACCTGTGGCATGGCCCAACTGTGCACAGGACTGTCTACGTTGCACATGTGACTTGCCTGTTCTCAAAACTCCGGGTCAGAGACAGACTGTGAACCTGCATGAACAGAACCAGGAGCAGATTACCAACCCCCCCTCCCCGGCCCCTACATGTCAAGGACTGTGCTGGAAGCTTCCTGAATGAAAATCACAGGTGGGGAGGGGCCGTGGTCACCTTTTCCTCCTGGACCACTTGCCTGGAGAAGGTGCAGATGAGGAAGCTGGCTTTCCAAGACTGAGTTCTGTTTTTTTGTCTGGTCACTAAGTCATGTCCGACTCTTTGTGACCTCATAGACTGCAGCACGCCAGGCTTCCCTGTCCTTCACTTTCTCCTGGAGTTTGCCCAAACTCATGTCCATTGAGTCGGTGATACCATCCAACCATCTCATCCTCTGTTGCCCCCTTCTCCTCCTGCCCTCAGTCTTTCCCAGCATCTGGGTCTTTTCCAAGGAATTGGCTCTTCACCATTAACAATTTTAAAAATAAATGAACCTGCAGCAAACCCCAGATGTGCTGTAGACCCTTGATGGGAGCCCTGACCGTGGGCTTAATAACTCTCCATCTGGGGACTGCAGAGTTTTCCCATGCATTGCCGTGGACCAATGGGCTGCCGTCCCTGTCTCCCGACCCAGCTGGGATAAGAGGCAGCTGGACCCTCGTCTCAGACAGACAGCTCTCGCCATGATTTGCAGGCGTCTCCCTGAACCCCGTCCACATGACAGATTTCTGGAGCGTGTCCTCAGGGACCGCCAGCTCCAGGCCTATTACTGAAGTCCGTCACCCAGAAAATCTGTTGACGGAACTGTTTTCTCTGAACTGCAAGCAAATTGGGAGATTTGAATGTGATGCAATAAGCTTGCAATAAAACAGCCTCCGCGAAGTGCGGGAGGCGCAGCTTCTCCCAGCCCCCGTCCACTACACCGCCACAGCCTCCTGAGCTGTCATCTTTGAGGGTGGCCACGTACAGTATTTATTTTTTTTAATTAAGCTGCGTTGCTGTGTGGCCCACCCTCCACAGATGCCTTATAAAGCCCAGCCTTATAAGTTGCTGAAAGTTTTTTTCTTAATTTTTTTAAGCAGATAGTAAAATCAAGCAGTTATTAGTATTCACGAAAAATGCTCGTGGCAGTCTTCGCACACATAATGAGAAGCCACCTGCAGTTCAAAGCAGTACTTGATAATGCTGTAATTAGATTTGAGATGCAAAAAAGCTCATTAAAATTAAATAACATATTTGTCACTGTTTTAAGAGGTACAGATTGCCTAGAACCATGCTGGTCTCTTGACCTTGAGTATTTTGGCGGAGTCCTTGCTGCCAACAATTGGAAAATAACATCAGCAATTCTGCAGAGAGTCCTGAAAACATGTTCATCCTTGGTTCAGTTTGTTTTGAGAAAAAATGATCTAGATATCCAGGGGAAATCACAGATTTGTACACAGTGTGTTCTGGGAGGAAAGGGGAGCCAGAATCGTCTCCAAACAGGCAATTCACGTAAGACCAGGGGAAGATGAGCCTGTGTAGGCAGGGAGGGTCCCCATAGGACGTGCGGACACCCTGATGGGGTCTGCAGGAAGCCCCATGTCACCACTGCTTCCCCTCTGACCCTGACCTGGACCACTTGCTCAGAGCAGATCCAGGGCTCCTGAGAATCAGACCATCAACAGTGCAACTGCTGGTTATGACATGTCCCAGACTTCCAGAAGGTCGCCGTTTCTCTGGGGAGACAAGGCACAGAAGTCAGGTGCCCAGGAAGCATGAACTGTTCATAAAAATAGCTCATGTTTATGAGTGTGTATGCAAGTGTGTTTTGCATACCAGGTGTGAAGTGTGTGGCCTGCATTCTCCTAGTCCCTTCCCATCATCTGGGGGTGGCCCCTGATGTCCCATCTTCCTTGGGGACATTAGGCACTTGCCTGAGGTCACATAGTGCAGAGCTGAGCCAGGGTATCAATCCAGGTTGGGCTCCTGCAGACCCCTGCACTAGATCATGAAGTAACCAGGGTGCCACAGTAGGACGGAGACTGGGGGTGGCAGAAAGCACACAGGAGCCTACCAGAAATCCCCTCATGGCCACTGTCGGCCTGGTACTGTTCTGGAAACTTCCTGTCTCTGAATTGTTTCATCCCCACAGCAATCTTTTACCCCATTTTACACATGTGGAAACTGAGGTGGGCATGTGGGCTAAGTCGCTTCAGTTGTGTCCGACATTTTGCCACCCTATGGACTGTAGCCCACCAGGCTCCTCTTCATGGGATTCTCCAGGCAAAGAGGTTGGAGTGGGTTGCCATGCCCTCCTCCAGAGGATCTTCCTGACCCAGGGATCAAACTCGTGCCTCTTATGTCTCCTGCATTTGCAGGCAGGTTCTTTACTGCTAACACCACCTGAGGAGTCAGAGGTCACCAGGTCACTGACCACAGAGCTGGGATTAAACTCTGCCACTGGGACTCCCCTCGCAGTCCAGTGGTTAAGATTCTGTGCTTCCACTGCAGAGGGTGCGGGTTTGATCCCCAGTTGGGGAACTAAGATCCCACATGCTGTGCATCACAGTCAAAAAAGGAAAAAAATAAGTATAAGCTGTACCCTTAACCAATATCCTGTCATTTCTTCTCTCTTGAAATCTATAAAGCATTCTACAAAGGAAGGATGTAATTTAGATGCAATCGTGATTATTTTTATTTTTGGAGGAAGAAAATGCCAGTTGCCTTCAAGGGGCAGAGACCAGGGGAGGTTGCCTGGGACAGGGAAGTCTCAGCTGGAGATGAGTGGACTCCTGGATTGTTGGAAGAGACGGCAGGTGTCAACAGAGGCCTGGCTGGGCCTCCAGGGAGGGCTGGGCTCAGCGGTCCTCAGGGCAGGGAGCCCAGCCGGCCCGCAGCCCATGGCCCCTCCCCCGGGGTGGCTGGATTGATTTTCCAGGATGACTCTCTTGGCACTGGGTCCAGATTTAGTTCAGCGGAGAGCTCGTCTTTCAAAGTCCAGCTCAAATGTCACCTCCTCTGCAAAGACTCCCCCAGCCCCCGAAGCAAAATTAATCACCCTCCTTTCTGCTTCTACAGCTCCGGTGGTACCTCCAGAATAGTCTCATCACAGCGGACTCGGATTTATGTGTTTACAAGTCTCTCTCCAGCTCACAGGGACTTCTCGGGTGCAAGTCCCCTGCCACCCTGCCTTCGTGTCCTTGTGCCCCAGGCAGCGCTGTGTATGCAGTGGGTACTAAATAAATGATGAGGGTAGAAATGACAGACTGAGAGGAGATTGAATTTGATTTAAGTCAACAGACACAGGTAGTGCTAGTGGTAAAGACTCCACCTGCCAATGCAGGAGACGTGGGTTTGGGAAGATCCCCTGGAGGAGGAAATGGCAACCCACTCCAGTACTCTTGCCTGAAAAATGCCATGGACGAGGAGCCTGGAGGGCTACAGTCTATGGGGTTGCAAAGAGTTGGACACGACTGACACATTACAGTAGTTATAGTACTTGCCCTGAGTCCTTCACATGGATGAACTTATTAATCTTTGTGCCAACCCTGTGGGATCAGTTCTCTTATCGTCTCCATTTTACAGGTGAAGAAACTGAGGCCCAGCGAGGTTATGCACCTTCTCCATATCACACAGCTAGTAAATGGTGGCTCTGGGATTAGATCCCAAACCGTCTGGGGGGACACATCTGCTTAAAGCAGCCTTGCAGATCACCCCATTCTGATAGCGAGTGGTGACTCTTAACAAGGGAATTTCTGCAATTAATTCTTATTTCATTTACAAAAATACCTGAATTTAGGTAGGTTTGGGCTGTGATGCAGTTAAGGTTCCTTTGTTGTAAGTCAACTCCAGCTAGATTATGGAAAAGTGGATTCTATGTGAGGATCTGGGTAGCATGCAGAGGGGACATGCTGGAAGCAAGGGCTTTGGGAAGGCCAGGCGGAACTCCTAGCAGGAGCCAAAGACAGACTTGCCAGGTGCACTCGCCCTGTTCTGTCCTCATGTCACCACTCCCCCACCCCCATGTGGGTTCCTTGGCTGGGGGGCTCTTCACCACTGTGCCCATGTGGTGACATGGGAAAGACCCAAGCTGTTCAGGGCACTATTAGGACTGTGACCATGGTTGGGTGTTTCTTCATCACCCTTCTGTCCACCCCCTTCCATTCCTACCCTGTGGTCATGGGGCCAGAGATAAGGGGCACGAGGGCCCAAGGCTCACCATCATATTTCCTTGAGATGTAGTTGTGGAGTTGGGGGTGGGCAGGGTGATTCTCCCTGAAAGGAATATTCACTGGCAGTAACCTTTCGTAGGTTTTTAACATTTTCAGGGGATTGATTGAATTGATCCAAGCCCATTCATTCTCAGCCTCCAAAGGACAGGAATACTGCAGGTCCAGCCCAGCTTGGAGGTTTGGAGATGGGAGTAAACCAGGGCTAGATGGATTCTTTCTCACTAAGATGGTGCCAGCCTCTAAAACTGGGGAAGTGGAGTCAGGCTGGGTGTCCCAGGGGCCATGGGCAGACAGAGCAGACCTTTCTCAGAGGTTGCTGCAGGTTGTTGCCTTGGTCTAGAGAGGAGTGGGGCGGGGGAACCCATTTCCCAGAGTGATAGAGGTGGCGACTGAATTGTTCCCTGGGACCCAGTCCAGGGTCTTTCGGGAGGGAATCATCTTGCCCTGTGTCGTCAAACCCATGCCCCCAGACTCTGCTGCTCCTGCACGCTGTCCCACTAACACGCTTCTCCTGGCCTTGCCCAGGCCCGGGCTGTGTCTCCCCGGTGTCTGTTGTACCAGAGCATCAGCACCTGCTGTTCCGATGGCCTTCCTGCCTCTCTCCAAGGCGCCTTTATCTATTCATTACATGGATAGGCAAGGAGCATCTGCTCTGTTTTCAGCACAGAGCAGATGTGCTGGGGCGGACAGGGTCTCTGCTTACAGACAGACAGGTAGCCCAGGTCCCCACTGTCTTCCCCGGGTGAGATGCCCGCCCCTCCTCTAACCTCTCCTCTGATCCCGCTTCACTTCCGGCCAAAGTCAGCTCGGCCTTGCCGGGAGGTGGGCGTGGTGTGAGAGCCCTGAGTTCCGGGCCAAAGAGTCGGGGGCCAGGGCTCCCGGCCTCTCCCTGACTGTATGGTCTCATCCTTCTCCCGCTTTATCCCCTCCGTGTCAGGACCCTCCCATTTGGCTTCACCCCTCATGCCCTTTTTGCCCCACCTTTCTTTTCCTTTATGGTCCTGACTCTGGCCCCTCCCTCCCTCTGGCCTCTTGCCTCCCCTCCCAGCCCCGCCCTCTTATCTGATACCCTCCCAACTCCACATGGAAGAAAAGTTATGACCAACCTAGATAGCATGTTGAAAAGCAGAGACATTACTTTGCCAACAAAGGTCCGTCTAGTCAAGGCTATGGTTTTTCCAGTGGTCATGTATGGATGTGAGAGTTGGACTGTGAAGAAAGCTGAGCGACGAAGAATTGATGCTTCTGAACTGTGGTGTTGGAGAAGACTCCTAAGAGTCCCTTGGACTGCAAGGAGATCCAACCAGTCCATTGTGAAGGAGATCAGCTCTGGGTGTTCTTTGGAGGGAATGATGCTAAAGCTGAAGCTCCAGTACTTTGGCCACCTCATGCAAAGAGTTGACTCATTGGAAAAGACTCTGATGCTGGGAGGGATTGGGGGCAGGAGGAGAAGGGGACGACAGAGGATGAGATGCCTGGATGGCATCACTGACTCGATGGACATGAATCTGAGTGAACTCCGGGAGTTGGTGATGGACAGGGAGGCCTGGCGTGCTGCGATTCATGGGGTCGCAAAGAGTCGGACACGACTGAGCGACTGAACTGAACTGAACTAACTCCACATGGCCCCGCCCCAACAAGTCCTTGGCCCCGCCCCTTTATGGCCCCTCCCTCTGGCCTTTTGCCTCCCCTCCCGGCCCCGCCCTCCTAGCCCCGCCCTCTCTCCTGACCCCCGCCCTCCTAGCTCCACCAACTTAGGCGACCCGCCCGCCCCGACCTCCCCTCTTTCTGGCCCTTCCTTCAATGGCCCCGCCCCACCCTCTGGCCCCACCCTTTCTGCCCCGCCTCCTCCCCGCAGCCCACTGGAGCCGGAGTGATTTATAAGGCAGTCCGGGCGGTGACCTATAAACCCTGTTATTCAGAGGGTGCCGGCTCTTGGATTAAATGCCTCTGAAAGGAGCCTCTGCCTCAGAAGTGTCATGTAGAATGTTTCCGCTGACGGAGAACATGACCTTTAAAACCCCAAGTAAAGGAATCAAAGCTGCCAGAAGGAGAAGAATGGGGCGGGCGGCGCCTGAACTGGGCTGCACCTACCAGCGGGTTTTATGACCACCCCTCCCAACCCGCTCAGGGCTATGGGGATGCGGTTCTCAGCGGGGTGGAGGGGCTGGGGACACTGGTGGCCCCTGCTGGGGACGAGAGGTAGTGACCTGTACCCTGATACCTATTCCTGCAGGTGGTCACCAATCCTGGGCGAAAAGCCAGTGAGCGGGACATGATCCTCACCACATCCAGGTCCCTGATGGCATTAGTGGGGAAAGATGGTCCTTTGGGGGACTGCGGAGGGCTCCGTGTGAAGGCTGGGGGTCCTGCTTCATCCTGTTGTCACCAAACTAAGCCCGAGACTGCCCTGGAAAGGGTGCCCTGTCCTGGGTGCCTGGTGGGGGCCCAGTGTTTTAGGAGCCTGGGTGGGGGTTTTGAGAGTTTTGAGAACTCTTGGTGTCCTGTATGCAGGGACCTGGGGACTGGCATAGAGCCTGGGAGGATTACTGTGCCTCAGTCCCACATAACCTGAGGCCAGGGGTCTTTGTTGTTTGGGTGGCAGTCGTGTAGGCTCCCCCCTCCCCGGCCCATGAAGGAGAGCAGTGTCTGCTCAGTGGTCCACGGGCGCTGGACACTAAGGGGCTACGTGTCCTCTCTATCCTGCACCCATAGGCACTGGTGACGGACTCACTGGTTCTTGTCTGCATTTCCGTAAGCATCCTTTGCAGATGCCATTTAGTCCCTGTGCAGAGCCTGGCAGGAGTCCACATTCTCTTCTCCACGGGGCAGCTTGGTGAGAGTAGGGAGTGTATCTTGCTCGTGGGCTGCCACCAGGAATTCTCTGGAAGGACCATGAGCTGTCTCTGCAAAGATGAGTCAGGCGTGAGCCTGTAGGCCTTTGTGGCTGAAAGCAGGGGACCATCTTCCATCATGTCATCTTCTGGAAGGGTTCAGAGAGGGGAGGCTGGGTCAGCCAGGAAAAGAGCCATTCTGTGTTGGGGAGTTCAAGGCCTTTCTCCAAGGATCTCAGAGCAGCCGGTGGAGGTCTAGTTATGTTCTCATTCAGAGGATGGGCCTTGTCTTGGAAAGGCACCTGTCCTCTTTTACCTGGGTGCATAGTGCCTGGGTGGATGGGAGCAGGGGAGAGAGGCAGGTTTCTCCACCAAGGCACAGAGAGGCAGGGTCCAGCTGGGAGTATGTGATGTGTGATGCTTTGGGAAAAGCAGCGTGATGTGTGTGTGTGTGTGTGTGTGTGTGTGTGTGAATGTGCATATGTGCACATGTGTGCACTTGCCTGTGTGTGCTTCTGTTTGTGTGTTGTGCGCATGTGCGAGTGTGTGCTGTGTGTGCATGTATGCGTGTGTGTGGCTGGGCCAGTCTCACTGGGGGAATGGAACACTGTATTGTTATAAATAAGACTGATTTTTCTATTCCCAGTCGACCAGGAAGGGCAGCTAGCAGACCAAAGGTAATGCATTTCAGCTGCCCGTGGGGGAAGGTAAATGTGGTTTATAAGCCCCTCTGGCTCAGGGGGGGCTGGGCAGTGGTGGCAGCTGAAACCAGCCGTGCTCCAGATGGAGGGAGGGAACAGGTCGGCGACTTCCAGCCCCTATTTCTCTAAAGGAGAAAAGAACGGCGTGCCGCCTGTTAGCTAATCAACAGTGAGGAGAAAGTCCTGACAACAAGTAAAGAAAACTTAGCTGGCAATAAAATAAGGGACTTTTTATGGTGGTTTTTATGGGAACATTTTCACTTTGGGAGTTATTAGAGTTAGTGCCGGTTGTGACAAAAGCCGCATTTGCATACCGCCCGTGATGGAGGCTGGATGGAGCCTGAATGCGGCATTAACTGCATATCAGAGACCCTTTCAGAAGCCAAACAGGATGACATTTATTGCAAGCTCGATGCCGCGTGTCTGGCATTAGTTACTGCTTGTTGTGTCCTGTGGAATGTAGATTTTCAGTCTGGGGATCTTTCTGGGACTGTCGCATCGGCTTCCGGTGTAGAGAGCAAGGAAGGGCTTTGGGAGTGGGGGCGGGGGGGGGAGGGGGCGGCGTTGGGGCGCGGGGCCGCCTCGGACAGAACAGGGGGCATTACGCTTTGCCTCGGTGCCTGTCGGAGGCTGACCTGAGGGATATCGCCACAGTAAGAATCAGGGCCCATGCAGGAGAAACAGGAATTTCTTCGAAGTTCTTTTTTTTTTTTTTAATTGATATCATTCATATACCCCCAAATAATCCATGCATTTAAAGTGTACAATGCAATGACTTTTAGTGTATTCCCAGAACTGTGTCAACATCACCACAATTATAGAAGATTTTTATCACCTCCAAAGACACCCCTTACCATAACCCCCAATCCCCTAATCCCTTAATCCCTTCCAGACCTCAAAGACCACTAATCCAGGTTCTGTCTCTGTGGATTTGCCTACTCCAGACACTACATATCTATGGAATTACACAGTCTTTGACCTTTTGTGTCTGGTTTCTTTCACTTAGCATCATGCTTTCAAGGTTCTCCTACCTGGTAGTTTATATCCGTGCTTTATTCCTTTATGTGGCTGAATAATATTCTACTGTATGGATAGGCCACATTTTATTTTCATTTCATCAGTTGATTTCCTTCATTTAAAATTTTTTATTGAAGTACAGTTGATTTAAAATGTTGTGTTCATTTTTTCTGTACAGCAAGACTCAGTTATGTGTACATGTGTGAATTCTTTTTCACATTCTTTTCCATTATGATTTGCCGCAGGATATTGAATATAGGTCTCTGTGCTATACAGTAGGACCTTATTGTTTGCCTCTGCTAATCCCACACTCCCAATCCTTCCCTCCCCTACCCCCTTCCCCTTGGCACCTGCAAGTTTGTTCTCTATATCTGTGAGTCTGTTTTTATTTCATAGATATGTTGATTTGTATCATATTTTAGGTTCCACATATAAGTGATATTGTATGATATTTGTCTTTCTCTCATTCTGACTTACTTCACTTGGTATGATAATCTCTAGGTCCATCTATGTTGCTAAAAATGGCATTATTTCATTCTTTTCTATGACTGAGTGGTTCCATTGTGTATATAAATATAAATATATATATATATGTGTGTGTGTATATATATATATATGCACACATACATGTCTTGTATTGTTTCCATGTCTTGGCTATTGTGAATAGTTTTGTTTTGCTATGAACATTGTGGTGCATGTATCTCTTTGGATCTTGTTTTTCACTGGATGTATGCCACATACAGGATTGCTGGGTCATATGGCAACTCTATTTTTAGTTTTCTAAGGCACATCCATAGTATTTTCTATAGTGGCTGCACCAATTTACATTTCCAGCAGTGTAAGAGGGTTTCCCTCGCTTTAAAAACCCATTTCCTTTTTTGTTTTAGAAGATGCTGGTGGAAAAATCATGGTTTAGCTCACTGGGACAAAGCTGAGTTTTGCCATTGGAGAGTGGAATTCTGGCTCGGGGAAGAAGCAGAGAATGGGGGGAGGGGCTGGGTGATGGGTCTTGCAATGACGTTTCCTCTTAAGATGATGGAGCTGATTCTTTGCCATCATACCTGGCCAAGGGGCTCACTCAGGGAGTGACCCCATAGTTGATGGGAGGGTTCCCAGGGGGCTTTACTGCTTGTCATTCAGAGAGCTTTCTGTATTGAAGGGGCCCCTCAGCTGCTGTGTTCAAGCATTCCCTGGGGGGTGTCAGCATGGAGAGGGTCCTTGGGTCGGGGGCCTCATGTTCCTGTCCTGGGCCCCTCCTCTCCACAAGCTGTAGCCATGCTGCGCATGTGGGGGGGCATCCTCCTTTTGAAGGTCTGGGCTAAGTCTGCTGAGGGGGTGCTGTATGTGTGCATTTCACGGAGGGTCTGTCTTCTGCTGACGTCAGTGGGTGCTCCGGAGGGGCCGCAGGGGGCTCTACGTGACGCAGATTTATGGGGTGTCTTAGGGCAGCATGTGAAGTCAGAATGTCCCATTTTTTCCTCTCCCAGGAAAATCAGTAGGATCCCTGGGTGACTCAGCTTTTAGTCTTAATTATGCTGCTATGTAAATATTTCTGAGGTCTCTTGGTTTTCTCAGTTAGCATTATATCACTGTTAATAACTAGAGGGCACATTATAAATATGCAAACTAATAATAATGCATTAACTCCAAGAACATCGATAAATGGCCAAACTGCAGCATTCGGCAGCTTGTTCCCTTTGCTGCCGAAACCACTCCCTGCCCTGAGCCACAGATCCCCAGAATTCCCTCGGCTCAACCTGCCCCAGATGGCACCCTCAGGAGCAGCTGTCTGCCCCCTTCCTGAGTCCCTGGAGCCCTTGTAATGAGGCTCTGGCTGACTTCCTCAGACCCCTGGTCTCTCCTGAGGGCAGAGGGCTGTGCCGTGGCCTGGCCTGCCCCCTGCTTCTGTCTATGCGGGGCAAGACCAGAAATCAAGGCTGACAGGATTGACCTTGATCCTTTTCATCCTTGGTGAAGTTGGAAAGGTCACAGCCAGCACGGTGGACACGACCTGAGTTCCTGTCCCAGCTCTGTACCCGTGAATGTCGCCTTGGGAAGTCTTGTCAGCTTATTTGTCTGAGATTTATGAACTTGACAGTTATTTACTCCATCCCTCCTGTGTGCCAGGTGCTGTGCTGGGCAGTGCATGGAGTCCTTGCCGTCTTGGAGCTGACAGTCTGCTGGGGGTGGCAGACTAGCAAGCAGGCAGAATAAAGCATGTGATCAAAGTGCACATCAGAAGCCTGAGGGGAGGGGGTGGTGGGCAGTTCCTGAAGCACTTGTTCAGGGCATATAATCCAGTGCTGGTGGGTCAGGAAAGAGTCCCCTAAGAAGTGCTGAGAATGAACTGGGGAAACCCTGGCAGAAGGAGGTAGATGGATGGAGGGTGGAAGTGGTGGGTGCGGTACAGGGAAGAACACGCTGGGCAGAGGGAATAGAATGTGCGTGGCTTGGAGGGGTGAATGCACGGTGCAGCATGGAGTGAAGGGAGGTGCGAGGTAGTGAGAGGGGCTGTAGAGATCTGCAGGGGTCTGTCTCCAAGGGTTGGGGGACATATAAGAAGTCGGGGAGCTACTGAGAGGGACCCTTGTCTTTCCTTAGAAAGCTCCTGGCTGCATCTTGTTGAGTGGGTCAAACAGGCAAGGCTGGTGGCTGAGATGCACTGGTGCTGGGGCAGTGGGGTTGGGGGGAGGGTCCTTACTTGGCATCTGTGAGCATTTGCAGCATGAGCTAAACCAGCTGCCTCATCCACCACCAAGTGTGCTCTCCCACCAGCCCGTGCCAGGCTAAATCAGGCCGCTTATGAACAGGATACAGGTTGTAGGCCTGAACTTGGAGTTTGGGCAGGAAGGAGGTGGTGTTCAAGGTCTGAGGAGGTACAGAAGGATGCTTGTGACCTGAGTGGAGCTGGGCTGGGGTGGGAGTGCCCTGCAAGCAGAGTTGTTGTGCTGTTTCTTACGCCGTGACCTGATGGGGCTCCATACCCTAAGACTGTACTGAGGCTCAGGGATGTGCTGGATGGAAGTGGTACCCAGGAGATGAGCTTTGGATGCAGACCATGGACAGATGGGCTTATTCGAGCTCTGTGAACATTTTCTGCCTCAGTGTCATCATCTGTAACATGGGGCCCTAACTTTTGGGTTTCTTGGAGGCTAAATACAGCAGGACAGTGTGCCGTCTTGGTCTTTCTGCATTTATCAGATGGAGGTCAAATGGGTGTTTACTGGCCTTAAAAGCTAGTGTAGACCCACACTTCAGGCTTCACCTGTCTTTCTCTGCATGAAATGTATACCAGTTAGATCTATTTCAAACTTTTATCTTGAAATCATTAGGAAATTACAGGGGATTGCCAAGATGTTATGGAGAGTCTTCACCCAGTCCCACCCCCCAGGGACCTCTCTCACCTAACTCTAGTACTGTGTCACAAGCGGGAACCAGGAGTCAACACAGCTTGCATACATATGTCTAGTCACTTCATGTCACATGTGTGGATTATGTAGTCTCCACCACAGTGAAGATCTGGAACCACAAAGTTTTCCCTTCATCCTTCATGGTCAACCTGCTTTTGCCTCCAAATGTTTCTTTTTTAAAATTAATCTTGTTGGAGTGTAGTTGCTTTACAATATTGTGTTAGTTTCTACTGTACAGCAAAATGAATTAGCTATATGTACTCAGTATGTCAGCAAAGTGGAAGGACTCAGCAATGGCCACAGGATTGGAAAAGTCAGTTTTCATTCCAATCCCAAAGAAGGGCAATGCCAAAGAATGTTAAAGCTACTGCACAACTGCACTTATTTAGCATGCTAGTAAGGTTATGCTCAAAATTCTTCAAGCTAGGGTTCAGCAGTACATGAACCGAGAACTTCCAGATGTATAAGTTAAGAAAAGGCAGAGGAACCAGAGGTCAAATTTCCAACCTTCACTGGATCATGGAGAAAGCAAGGGAATTCCAAAAAAAATCTACTTCTGCTTCATTGACTATGCTATGGCCTTGGACTATGTGGATCACAACAAACTGTGGAAAATTAAAGAGATGGAAATACCAAACCACTTTACCTGTCTCCTGAGTAACCTGTACACAGGTCAAGAAGCAACAGTTAGAACCAGACATGTAACAACTGACTGGTTCAAAATTGAGAAAGGAATATGTCAAGGCTGTATATTGTCACCCTGCTTATTTAACTTCTATGCAAAATACATCATATGAAATTCCAGACTGGATTAATCACAAGCTGGAATCAAAATTGCTGGAAGAAATACCAAAAACCTCAGATATGCAGATGATACCACTCTAATGGCAGAAAGCAAAAGGAACTAAAGAGCCTCTTGATGAAGGTGAAAGATGAGAGTGAAAATGCTGGCTTAAAACTCAACATTCAGAAAACTAAGATCATGGCATCCCATCCCATCACTTCATGGCAAGTAAATGGGAAAAAAGTGGAAGCACTGGCAGATTTTATTTTCTTGGGCTCCAAAATCACTGCAGATGGTGACTGCAGCCACGAAATTTTAAAAAATGCTTGCTTCTTGGAAGGAAAGCTATAACAAACTTAAATAGCATATTAAAAAGCAAAGACCTCACTTTGCTGACAAAAAATGGGTATAGTCAAAGCTATGGTTTTTCCAGTAGTCATGTATGGATGTGAGAGTTAGACCATAAAGAAGACTGACCACTGAAGGATTGGTGCTTTTGAGCTGTGGTGCTGGAGAAGACTCTTGAGAGTCCCTTAGACCGCAAGGAGAAGGACTGATGCTGAAGTTGAAGTTGTAATACTTTGGCCATCTGATGCGAAGAGCCGATTCACTGGAGAAGAAGAGCATCTTTCCCTGATGCTGGGAAAGATAGAGAGAAGGAGGAGAAGGGGACGACAGAAGATGAGATGGTTGGATGGCATCACCGACTTGATAGACATGAGCTTGAGCAAGTGCCAGGAGTTGATGATGGACAGCGAAGCCTGGCGTGCTGCAGTCCATGGGGTTGCAAAGAGTCGGAAATGACTGAGTGACTGAACTGAACTGATGGGACACTTTGAAGTATCTGAAGGTATTTTCAGTTGTCACAATTTGGAAAGGAAGAGAGTACTATTGGCATCTGGGGTAGAGGCCAAAGATGCTGCTAATCAGCCTACAGAGGTCAGCCTCCCCACCTTCCTGCTGTTTCTAACCCTAATCAACCACTAGTTGTTCTCTATCTCCATAAGATCATTTTAAATTATGGTTTTATTTTAATTATAATAATATATAGTGATAATCTTCCATAAATTTATGCATGTGAAAATAAATCTGTTACTTTGCCACACACAGCCACCGTTGTCATTTTTTTTAAGTTTATATCATCTACTATTAGATTTTCTCTTTTTAACTGAAGTAGAGTTGATTTACAATGTTGTATTAGTTTCAGATGTACAGAAAAGTGATTCAGATATATATGGGCTTCCCTGGTGGCTCAGAAAGTAAATGATCTGCCTGCAACACAGAAGACCCAGGCTCGATCCCTGGGTTGGGAAGATCCTCTGGAGAAGGGAATGGCTACCCACTCCAGTATTCTTGCCTGGAGAATTACACGGACAGAGGAGCCTGATGGGCTACAGTCCATGTGGTTGCAAGAGTCAGACATGACTGAGCACCTAACACTTTTCATGATGTTGTTGTTCAGTCGCTCAGTCATGTCTGACCCTTTGCAACCCCTATGGACTACAGCACGCCAGGTTTCCCTGTCCACCATCTCCTGGAGCTTGCTCAAACTCATGTCTATTGAGTCGGTGATGCCATCCAAGCGTCTCATCCTCTGTTGTTCCCTTCTTCTCCTGCCTTCAGTCTTTCCTAGCATCAGGGTCTTTTCCAGTGAGTCAGTTCTTTGCATCAGGTGGCCAAAGTGTTGAAGCTTCAGCTTCAGCATCAGTCCTTCCAGTAAATATTCAGGGTTGATTTCCTTTAGGATTGACTGCTTTGATCTCCTTTCAGTCTAAGGGAATCTCAAGAGTCTTCTCCAGCACCACAGTTCAAAAGCATCAGTTCTTTGGTGCTCAGCCTTCTTTATGGTCCAACTCTCATAGCAGTGGAAAAACCATAGCTTTGACTAGACAGACCTTTGTCAGAAAAACAGTGTCTCTGTTTTTTAATATGCTGTCTAGGTTTGTCATAGTTTTTCTTCCAAGGAGCAAGTGGCTTTGAATTTCATGGCTGCAGTCACCATCTGAGTGATCTTGGAGCCCAAGAAAATAAAGTCTGTCACCTTGTATTGTTTTCCCATCTATTTTTCATGAAGTGATGGGACCAGATGCCATGATTTTAGTTTTTCAAATATGGAGTTTTAAGCCACCTTTCACTCTTCTCTTTCATTTTCATCAAGAGGCTCTTTAGTTCCTCTTCACTTTCTGCCATAAGGGTGGTGTCATCTGCATATCTGAGGTTACTGATATTTCTCCCAGCAATCTTGATTCCAGCTTGTGCTTCATCCAGCTCAGCGTTTCTCATGATGTACTCTGCATAAAAGTTAAATAAGCAGAGTGACAATATACAGCCTTGATGTACTCCTTTCTCAATTTGGAACCAGTTTGTTGTTCCATGTCTGGTTTTAACTGTTGCTTCTTGAGCTTCATACAGGTTTCTCAGGAGGCAGGTAAGGTGGTCTGGTATTTCCATCTCTTGAAGAATTTCCCACAGTTTGTTGTGATTCACACAGTCAAAGGCTTTAGCGTAGTCAATGAAGCAGAAGTAGATTTTTTTTTTTGGACCTCTCTTACTTTTTTTGATGATCCAACAGATGTTGACAATTTCATCTCTGGTTCCTTTGCCTTTTCTAAATCCAGCTATACATATGGAAGTTCTTGTTTCACATACTGTTGAACCCTAGCTTGGAAGATTTTGAGCATTACTTTGCTAGCATGTGAGATGAGTGCAGTTGTGTGGTAGTTTGAACATCCTTTGGCATTGCCTTTCTTTGGGATTAGAATGAAAACTGACGTTTTCCAGTCCTGTGGTCACTGCTGAGTTTTCCATTTTCTGGCATATTGAGTGCAGCACTTTCACAGCATCATCTTTTAGGATTTGAAATAGCTCAGCTGGAATTCGATCACCTCCACTAGCTTTGTTTGTTGTGATGCTTCCTAAGGCCCCCTTGACTTCACACTCCAAAATGTCTGGCTCTAGGTGAGGATCACACCATCGTGGTTATCCAGGTCATTAAGATCTTTTTTGTATAGTTCTTCTGTGTATTCTTTCCACCTCTTCTTAATGTCTTCTTTTCTGTTCATTTCAGTTCAGTTGCTCAGTCATGTATGATTCTTTGCAACCCCATGGACTGCAGCACACCAGGCTTCCCTGTCCATCATCAACTCCCGGAGCTTACTCAAACTCATGTCAATCGAGTCGGTGATGCCATCCAACCATCTTATCCTCTGTCCTCTCCTTCTCCTCTCCTTCTCCTCTTTCTGCTTCTGTTAGGTCCAGACTTTTTCTGTCCTTTACTGTGCCCATCTTTGCATGAAATGTTCCTTTGGTATCTCTAATTTTCTTGAAGAGCTCTCCAATCTTTCCCATTCTATTTTTCCCCTCTATTGCTTTGCATTGATCACTGAGGAAGGCTTTCTTTTCTCTCCTTGCTATTCTCTGGAACTTTGTATTCAAATGGGCATATCTTTCCTTTTCTCCTTTGCCTTTCACTTCTCTTCTTTTCTCAGCTATTTGTAAGGACACCTCAGACAACATTTGGTGTTTTTGCATTTCTTTCTCTTGGGAATGGTTTTGATCACTGCCTCCTGTACAAAGTTACAAACCTCTGCCCATAGTTCTTCAGGCACTCTGTCTATCAGATCTAATCCTTTGAATCTATTCATCACTTCCACTGTATAGTCATAAGGGATTTAATTTAGTTCATACCTGAACGGCCTATTGGTTTTCCCTACTTTCTTCAATTTAAGTCTGAATTTTTCAATAAGGGGTTCATGATCTGAGCCACAGTCAGCTTCTGGTCTTCTTTTTGCTGACTGTATAGAGCTCCTCCATCTTCAGCTGCAAAGAATATAATCAATCTGATTTTGGTATTGACCATCTGGTGATGTCCATGTGTAGAAAATTCTCTTGTGTTGTTGGAAGAAGGTGTTTGCTATGACCATTGTGTTCTCTTGGCAAAACTCTAATTAGCCTTTGCCCTGCTTCATTTTGTACTCTTAGGTCAAACTTGCCTGTTACTCCAGGTACCTCTTGACTTCCTACTTTTGCATTCCAATCCTCTGTAATGAAAAGGACATCTTTTTTTGTTTTAGTTCTAGAAGGTCTTGTAAATCTTCATGGAATCGTTCAACTTCAGTTTCTTTGGCATTAGTGGTTGGGGCATAGACTTGGATTACTGTGATATTGAATGGTTTGCCTTGGAAATGAACTGAGATCGTGCTTTCATTTTTGATATTGCATCCAAGTACTGCATTTCGGACTCTTTTGTTGACTATGAGGGCTATTCCATTTCTTCTAAGGGATTCTTGCCCGCAGTAGTAGATATAATGGTCATCTGAATTAAATTCTCCCATTCTGGTCCGTTTTAGTTCACTTTTCATATATATATATATATATATATATATATATATATATATATTTCAGATTCTTTTCCATTACAAGTTATAGCAAGATGTTGAATATAGTTTCTGTACTATATAGTAGGTCCTTATAGTCTATCTATTTTATTTTGGTTATTTATTTATTTATTTGTTCTTACTGCGTAGCTTGTGGGGTCTTAGTTCCCTGACCAGGGATGAACCCGCACTATCAGCAGTGACAGCATGGAATCCTAACCACCAGAGCACCAGGGAATGCCCTTGTCTATCAATTTTATATATAGTACTGTATATTTGCAAATCCCCAAGTCCTAGTTTATCTGTCCCCCCACCTTTCTCTCTTGGTAACCATAAGATTGTTTTCTACATGAGTTTGTTACTGTTTTGTAAGTTCATTTCTATCATTTTCTAAGATTCCACATATAAATAATAGCGTATGATATTTTTCTTTCTCTAACTTTCTTCACTTAGTATATCATTTCTAAGGCCCTCCATATTGCTGCAGATGGCATTATTTCATTCTTTTCTTTGGCTGTAATATTTGTAAGATTGCTACCCATATATATACACACACACCCATATATATGTCCCACATATATATATTGTTGTTGTTGTCCAGTTGTTAAGTCGTGTTTGACTCTTTGTGATCCCATGAGCTGCAGCACACCAGGCTTCCCTGTCCTTCAGTATCTCTCAGAGTTTGCTCAAACTCATGTTCATTGAGTCAGTGATGCCATCCAACCATCTCATCCTCTGTCACCCGCTTCTCCTGCCTTTACTCTTTCCCAGCATCAGCGTCTTTTTCAGTGAGTCGGCCCTTCACATCAGGCGGTCTATGTGTGCATGCATGCTAAGTCACTTAGGTCGTGTCTGGCTCTTTGTGACCCTATATACTGTAGCCTGCCAGGCTCCTCTGTCCGTGGAATTCTTCAGGCAAGAATACTGGAATGGGTTGCCATGCCCTCTTCCAGAGGATCTTCCTGACCCAAAAACTGAACCCACGTCTCTTACATCTCCTGCTTTGGCAGCTGTGTTCTTCACTACTAGCGCCACCTGGGAAGCCCCAGGTGTCTATACAGTCAGCAAAAACAAGACCTGGAGCTGACTGTGACTCAGATCACGAGCTCCTTATTGCCAAATTCAGGCTTAAGTTGAAGAAAGTAGGGAAAACCACTAAGCCATACAGGTATGACCTAAATCAAATCCCTTTTGATTATACAGTGGCATTGATGAATAGATTCAAGGGATTAAATCTGGTAGACAGAGTGCCTGAAGAATTATGGACATATGTTCATAACATTTTACGGAGGTGGTGACCAAAATCATCCTCAAGAAAAAGAAATGCAAGAAGGCAAAGTTGTTGAGGCTTTGCAAATAGCTGAGAAAAGAAGAGAAACGGAAGGCAAAGGAGAAACGGAAGGATATACCCAACTGAATGCAGAGTTTCAGAGAATAGCAAGGAGAGATAAGAAAGCTTTCTCACATGAACCATGCAGAGAAATAGAGGAAATATATATATACATACACCATATACATGGGCTATATCCCACATATTTGTATGTATATACACAGGGATCACACCCACACCTTCTTGTGTCTCCTGCATTGCAGGCAGATTCTTTACCACTGCACCACCTGGGAAGCCCATATATATATATCACATATATATGATACATCTTCTTTATCATTCATCTCTCTATGGACAGTTAGTGTTTTTACATCTCGACTATTGTGAATAGTACTGCTACTGGTGTACATGTATCTTTTTGAATTATAGTTTTCTCCAGATATATGCCTGGTATTGCTAGATCATATGGTAACTGTATTTTTAGTTTTTTGAGGAACCTCCATACTGTTCTCCGTAATGGTTGCACCAATTAACATACCCACCAATAGTGTAGGAGGGTTCCCTTTCCTTCACACCCTCTCCAGCATTTAGTATATATAGATTTTTGGTGATGGCCATTCTGACTGGTGTCATTTTGATTGTAGTTTTGATTTGCATTTCTCTAATAATTAGTGATGTGGAGCATCTTTTCATGTGCCCACCCACAGCTGTCGTTCCGATGTACATCTTCTAGCCTCCTTTTGTGTGTGTGCATATATTGAATGTATTTGCAATCCTACTCTGTATAGAATTTCATATCCTGCTTTTTTCTGCCTGACATCCCATATGCATTCTCCATACATGCTGGGGGAGCAGAGCAGTGAGACGCAAATAGCATCGTGGGATGTAGCATCGGGTGGCAGGGTTGGGGATACTGCAGGGGAATGGAGGCTGGGGCAGAGACCAGGCACTGGAGGGGAGGTGGTGGGTTCCATCCTTCTGGGGCTCTGAGGCCTTCTGCTTTTCAGAGTGGCCTGCCTCTTCGATCACCCCACTGCTCATTCACCATCATCCTCGGACTGTCAAGGAGCAGAGAGCCGAGGCAGAGCAAACCTTGAAAGTAATGAATAGAAGGAGAACAAAAAGTTTCTGAAGAAGGAAAGCATATAATGGGTCCTTGCTGTCTCCTCATCCTCCTCATTTGTTTGAATAATTACACGTAGGTGTCTGGGAGTGGGCGTGTTTATAGCAACGCCTCTTTTGCTGGAGTGCCGAAATTTCTGCTTTGTGGCACTACGCTCATGAGAAGGTAGGTAATCAAATAGCAGAATGTGCAGTTGTATTGTGTCATTCTGCTACAACTTCAGTTAGGATTACAAATAATAGAAAACAGAATTTGAAGTTGTAATTTCCTGAGGAGTTGGTAAGCACACCAGCATGGGGTTGGGTGGGGGGCAGTGTTCTTTCCTCTCCAACCTTACTACAAATTTTCGGTTGTCTCATGAGCTGAACAGTGGGAAAATCACCTCCTGGGTAGATTTCTAACTGAAGAATAGATCCACAGGCAGGCCTTTGATCAAAAGGCATTTAATAACTTTTAAATCTTTGTTGCATTAGAGTCGATTTGGTGCAGGATAACGGTGTCTGTGGCCAGAATGAAAACACCCATGACTGTTCTCCATCATTATCACGTAAATGATGGGAATGGAGTTCCTGGTCCCTGAAAGTGGAGGACAGGGCTGTGTTGGAGAAGCAGCCGGGCTTGTCTGTGTGGGGCTCCTAGGTGCTTTGACGACATTGTTGCTCCACCCGGGTGTGACTTGGCACACCCTCTACCCTGCCCCTCAGCCTCCCAGTGGAGCTGCTGGCTGCTTTTTTGAGAGGAGATCTGTGTGTCTCTGACAGGCTGTGGGCAGGAGGCGGATGGTCTTGCCACCATGCCTAAGGGCAGGCACAGTGCCAGCCCAGCTTAGTACTTGGCGTTGGAGGGAACGAAAAGAGCAGGAGGTGATGCTGTGGGTTCTGGAAGGAGCGTGTGCCTCCTCCCTACCTCCCAGTGAGGAGCATCCTCAAAGAGAAGGTTTGACAAGGCAGCATCTCATGGGGAGCAAAGAACTGTTCCCTTGCTCTGGAGGGAAGGGAACCTGGTTTCTAGAGTGTCCAGGGAGTGTAAGCTTCTGTTAATTGCAGGGAAGCATAGGAAGCAACTTAAAGTCCTGTGTGTACTCTTAGTGACATACCTGGTCATTCATCTTTAATAAAGACAAAAAAGCCTCATTTAAGATATTTACTCGTACCTTTAAGTAAACTTAATATTGATCTGACACTTGACACGTGTCTGAATTTTTACTTTTTCTGCATTTGGAGCGAGGATCCGTGTTTAGGAAGCACTTTCCTGTGCCAGTGTCTGTAGTGAAACTTTATTCATTCTGGTTGATTCCGCTGAGTGCCTGCTGCGTGCCAGGCTGCTTTTCTCAGGCATTAGGGTGGCTAATGAGGCAAGCGTGGTCTCTGCCCTCATCAAGCTTGTATTCTGAGAAAAATGCTGCCTTTCCAGCTACCCAAGGGACTGGCAATTGGCTAGGGAAATCTTGGTTAAGGGAACTTAGCTTTTTGGGCTAGGGTAACAAAATACCATAGAACAGGTGTCTCATCAACAACAGACATTTATTTCTCATAATTCTGAAGGCTGGAGAGTCTTGCTCTCAGGTTCTTTTTATAAGGACACTACCACCTGATGTGAAGAGCCAACTCATTGGAAAAGACCCTGATGCTAGCAAAGATTGAAGGCAGAAGGAGAAGGGTGTGGCAGAGGATGAGACTGTTGGATGGCATCATTGACTCAATGGACATGAATTTGAGCAAACTCCAGGAGATAGTAAAGGACAAGGAAGCCTGATGTGCTGCAGTCCCTGGGGTTGCAAAGAGTTGGATATGACTTAACGTCTGAACAACCACCACCACAACAGATCCCATTCACCCTCATGACCTCGGGACCTCGAGGCCCCATCGCCTAACACGTCACCTTAGGGGTTATGATTTCACTGTGTGAGTTTATAGCTGGGGCTGAGAGTAGAGGGAAGCCCAGTCAGGTGCACTTTATTTCCTGTGTCCAGACACAGCCTGAACTGTGACTGTGGCCACGGTTTGTGGGCATTGGCTGTTCCTGGGGCTGTTTTCGGGAATAAAGGCTCCTCTCTTCTGACTTCTGCTGTGGCTGGCGGGGAGCCTGGCCTGGAGAGGCTGCCACACCCAGGACGTCTGGCCCTGGAAGGAACTTTCAAACCAAATCTGAGTCCAGATGGACTTCCCCTGTCAAGACCAGCTTGCCTGGGAGGCCTGTGATGAAATATGATTCACGAATCCAGCTTGAAGGTGTGGCTGATATATATATATATATATATATATATATATATATATTTTTTTTTTTTTTTAAATGATTTTATTTATTTCTTTTTGGCTGTGCTGGGTCTACCTTGCTGTGAGGGCTTTTCTCTAGTTGCGGCGAGTGGGGGCTCCTCTCTAGTTGTGATGAGTGGGCCCCTCATTGCAGTGGCTTCTTTTGTTGTGGAGCTCGGGCTCTAGGCATGTGGGCTTCAGTACTTTCAGCACATGGGCTCAGTAGTTGCAGCTCCCGGGCTTAGTTGCTCCATGACATGTGGGATCCTCCTGGACCAGGGACCAAAACTGTGTCTCCTGCATTGGCAGGCAGATTCTTTACCACTGAGCCACCAGGGACGCCCTGTGACTGATTTTTTTGTGGGCTCACCATTAGTTGAAATTTGAGCTGGAATGGCATTCTGGAGCTTATTGGCCCCCCTTTTATGGCTCACAGGGGAGCTTGGTCCCCTGCAGCGTGCTCTGGACTGTTCTGATGGGGAGCTAGTTTGTAATATTTACTGTTTTTGGTGCCAGAAGCTGCACTCTCAGGTGAGGATCCAGGAGAGGGAGGAGCAGGAGGGGAACAGAGGAGCTGAGAACTCAATTTTTCATAGAGTAACACAATAATACAGTTGTGTATTCCCATAATATCCCTTCAGTTTCTTGGGGTCTGGAGTTGCATGTATTTTTAAAAACACTTGGACCAATAACTCCGCTTTATGCAGACTGACTGGAGGGTCTCTGGCTTGGAGATTTAATGTAAGATAAACTCTAAACAGGGTGGCCCACAGCAAGATGGCTTGCAGTCTTAGGCAAGCAGGTTTTCTTAAATAAGCTGGGAGGATGATGGAAGCGCTGCTCTGTTGGGCTCTGCCCCAGTGCAATGGCTCTCTGTGAACTGAGCAGTTGGGTGCTGGCTGGGAGCTGGCAGGGGAAGCTGCCCACCAGCCTCCTGTCGGCCCCATGGTCCATGCCAGCGGTGTCCTGCTGGAGCCCCAGAGGGCAGGGAGGCTCCTGAGAAGGAGGCCTTGGGGCAGCTGGGCGCCTTTCACCTGGCGGTGTCCTGCAGGGTCATCCTGGCATCAGGACTGTGGTCCCTTGGCCTTTGGAATGGGGCGCTGCAGGCTCACATTTGGCGCTAGGGCGCTGTGTTCGGCGGACTGTTTTGAAGCAGGACTCGGGGCAAGCTTTGAGCCACATTGAATTGGGATATTTGTCTTGGTCCATCTCCCATGAGTGTAGATCCCTACCTTTTCTGTCTAGAACCCATTTTCTAAGACTTTTTATTTTATATCTAAATAGAGCTGATTAACAATGTTGTGACAGTTTCAGGTGGACAGCCAAGGAACTCAGCCGTACACGGAGATGTATCCATTCTCCCCCAGACTGTACTCCCGTCCAGGCTGCCACATAACATTGAGCAGAGTTCCCTGTGCAATACAGTAGATCCTTGTTGGTTATCCATTTTAAATATAGCAGTGTGTACATGTTCATCCCAAACTCCCTAACTATCCCTTCCCCCCATCCTTGCTCCTTGGCAACCATAATAAAACCTATTCGTTTTTGGAAAAGATTCTCCCACTGAGATTCACAGCCACCTGCCTAAGCTCTGGCAACAGCAATGATGTGTTCCTGGGACCCCTGCCAGCAGGACCCCCAGCTACAGGCTGTCCTCAGGATTGTCCTAATCTTCCAAGATTTCAGTAGTATTAACCAATAAATCATAGTCAAGTGACTCACCTCTTATTCCAGTATTTGGAATCATAGGGCTCTGTTTCTTTGCTTTTTAATACGGTCCCCACTCTCTTCTATTCCCGCCTTTCCCCCTGAACATTCTGTTGCCTCTTTGTCTGCCTGTCCCAGGATTTTGAAACATTCTTCAATCCTTTTCATCTTGTTTCTTTCCTTTCTTCACTGGGATCCCCACAACCAGCCAGAACATTTGAGAGGCCACTTTTCTCTCTGCTCCAGTTCTCTGAATGGTTCTTTGGTCATCGTTTAAAAAAAAAAATTAAAACCCCCATTGTTTCCCAGTCTAGTGTGCTTAACTGGTGAGGCTGTTATGAATTAATCATCTTTGAGGATCCCCCTAAATGTCAGGTTGGAGCTGTTCCAAGCTGCTAAGAGCAGGGCAAGATTACATTTTCTTTGTTGTTTAAATCCAGCTCCAGGATCCACCTGCCACAAGCAGAGGTGGGCCCTGCATCCAGGGTTTTCTCAGGACTCCCCCCAGAGCTGTAGGAGAGTCCAGAAGAGCCCCTCCATGTGAGGCTACTGTGGCTTGCCCAGCTCCGCCCAGGCCAGCAGAGGACTGTGGGGTTGAGCGGTCCCACTCCTTGCCAAGCAGGGTCACCGTGAGCCTGGCTTACACACTTGATCCTCACAGGCCCCCACCCCACTTCTGAGGTCCTGCTACCTCGGCATTGCCGTGTCCGGTCAAATTCAGGTCCCCATACCCTGAGACCCTCCACTTGCACCCTCTCCAGACTGTGAACAAGCTGATGCCCAGGTCCAGGCCCTCCCCAGGAGGGAGCCTCAGCCCTCTCCCATCTCAGGAGTCAGCTCAGAGATCTTGGAATTACAGACACCTCTGTCCAGGGATATTCCTTCAGGGCAGACAAACAACTTCTTCCAGCCCTGAAACTTTTCCCATAGGGGTAAAGAATCAGAAAAAAGAATCATCCACTCATCAAGAATTTGTCAGAATGACTAAAAGGCTTACCATCCTCCTGGGAGGAGGGAAAATCATCTTCCTTTCATTTCTGATGAGTCTACAAGATACAGGTAACTTTTCAACAGATTATCTCACCAAATTAAATTCCCAGTAGATCACCCTGCTACACACAGCTTTTCTTGTGAAGGAAATGCCATCGCTGTATTCTAGGGGGACACTTGAGCAGAGATGAAGCGGGTGTACAGAGTTGCAGAGTCGATGGAGCAGGAAGCCAGTCTTGGGTCTTCTGAAGCCAATTCCAGTGCTTTCTCCACTCACCACAAGCAGTGGAACTTGGGTGGGGGTGGGAGGAGGACCTGCAGAAAATTGTTCTTGTCTCAGGATCTTCTCAAGAGGAACAAGAGAAACCTGGAAAATTCACTTAGAATGTTAAAGACCAAGGGAACGACATGCTTAGCACCACCGCACTTTAACTCTCCTTGGACTTGCCTTTCTGTTTCTTGATATTGTTTGTCATTAGACTGCAGGTGCTCTTGTAGTCTCAGTATGTCCACAGTCATCATTTGTTGGAAGCATGCCTGAGTGAATGAGCGAATGAATGAAGGCCATAGGAATTTGAGGGGTGGGCCTTGAAGGATGGTTGTTCTTTGGATGGACTGAATGGAATGACCAATCACAGTTCAGGCAGGTAGGGGAGGATGGTGGGGAAAAAAGGGAGATAGAGCCTGATTGGAGCATAAAACAGCTTTACTGAGATAGAATTCACCCCTTTAAGATGCATAATTCAATGGTTTTTAGTATATTCACAGAGTTGTTCACCCATCACTACAATCAATTTTAGAATGTTTTCATCACCCCAAGAAGAAACCCCCACAGTCGTAAACACCATCTCCCAAGCCCACCATTTCCCCAAAGCCCCTGGCAATCACCAATCTACTTTCTGTCTTTTTCTATTCTGAGCACTTCACGTCTATGGAATCCTACAATATGTGATGGTTTGTGCCTGTCTTCTTTCACTCAGTGTACGGTTTTCAGGGTTCTCCTGTGCTGTGGGGTCTGCCAGGGCTCGCTTCTTTTCTGCTGACAGTGTGGATGTGGACTGGGCATCTGGAATGTACCCAAGTTAGGCACAGGGACCCCTACCTTGAAGCTCATGGGGCAGGAGCCTGACTGAATCATATGGGTATTATGGGAATCTCAGTGGGCTTCTCAGGTGATCCAGTGGTAAAGAACACTTCTGTCAAGGCTGTACACAAAAGAGATGTGGGTTCGATCCCTGGATCAGGAAGATCTCCTGGAGCTGGAAATGGCAACCCATTCCAGTATTCGTGCCTGGAAAATTCAATGGACAGAGAGGCCTGGCGGGCTACAGTTTGTGGGGTCGAATAAGAGTCAGACACAACTGAGTGCACATGTACACACACGCACAGAGTAGACAGCAGCATCAGATGAAATGGGGGTGTCTGGAGACAGATCAACATGGAAGCTTACCTGGGTTTCTTGGTAGGAAGTGAGGAAAGTCAGAACCAGGAAAAAGAAAGAGAAGCATGAACAGGCAAGATACTGAGGATGACACATCAGTAGGACCTTCTACAATGTTTTTAGGGGACCTGGGATATACAGCGGCATTTTGACCTGAGACACGGGGACCTGGAACACGAAGAGACAAGTTTTCATTTGTGCCTTGGCTGTTGGAGTGATTGATGGCAGGTACAGAGTTCAGTTGGCTAGAGGGTTCTGGAGGGAGGACCTGGGAGACAAGGGCTCTTTCCTTGAGGAAATTGCCTTTGAGAGAGAGAGAGGATCTGCCTGAAAGTCAGACCCTTGGAACAGCTGGCAGTCTGTGATGGGTGCTGAGTTGCCCATGGGGAGGTGAGCACAGACCAGGATAGTCCAGGGGGCTTCCTGTAAGGCAGGAGCCAAACTTCCTCTGAAGGATGGATGAGCCATGAATAGGCAGAGAGGAGGGGAAGGAATATTCTGGATCCTAGCCAGGCAAATAGCAGGTACAGGGGCACTGGATGGGAGAGAGGGAATGTGGGTCCAGCCCTAGGCTGGAACCTGCACCATGCAGAGCTCAGAAAACCAACAGGGCAGGTGGGGTGGTGTCAACACAACAGAGAAACACCAACAGAGGAGATTTTATTATTATTACTATTCTGCAAATGCGGAAACTGAGATTTAGAGGAATTAAGTGTTTATCCTAAGTCATACATCTAAAAATTGCTGAACCTGCGTTCTTAAAAAGCTTTCATTTGGATGTAAAGGAAAGGCAGTGATAATGGCAGGATGTTTTAGACTGGACAGACTTAGTAGATAGAGTCTAGGAAGCTTCTAGATTGGCAACCCACTCCAGTGTTCTTGCCTGGAGAATCCCATGGACAGAGGAGCCTGGCAGACTACAGTCTCTAAGGTCACAAAGAATTGGACACGACCAAGCAACTTAGCACCAGGAAGCTTCTTAAGTTAAGATTTGAGTTCAAGGAACACAAATTGGGGGCTGGGCATTTGGGATTCTAAGCTAAGAAAGACACCCTCCTGACCCGGGGTCTTTTGGATGAGTAGAGAAAGGACAACCTCATATACACAGCCTGCCTGCTTCTCTCCACCTTCATGCTGTGCAGGAGACAATTGTTGAACTGATGCATGAATTCTTAAACAGCAGTTGGCCTGAGGAGCTCCTTCTCTCTTCCACCTGGCATGTGGGCATCTGAGCAAAGACATAGAGCAGAGAAAGTGCAGTGAGATCCCGGGTGAGGGGTTCGGTGTGGGTGGAGGAGGGTGCGTGGTGGGGGCAGCATGGAGAGCAAGCAGGGAGGTGAGTGAGGATGCTACTGGGAGAAGCAGGTGAGGGATGCACCATGTGGACCAGTGATGGCAGAGCAGCATCTGTCTCCTCTGAGGGAGTTTCTTGAACCTTGCTTGCCCCTTGTGTAACCAGTCCCAGCACAGTGGGGCTTCCCAGATCACCCCCTACCTGTTCCACCACCTACCCCAGCATCCTGCTTTGCTCGGTCAGGGCCCTTCCATTCTGTATGGAGGCACTAAATGGGTCTCCAGCAGCTCCAGAGAAAGAGATCCATTTAAACTGCGGGTCCTGGGGAGGAGGCTTGGGTAGAGGAGTCCTCACTGAGTTCCTGCATTTTGCAGCCTTCTGGAACTGAGCAGCTTTTAGAATTTCAAGCCACAATTTGTATTCAAATGAAGGTCATTTGAAAGGTGTAACATAGTAAACAGCCATTATTTCATTTTGATGGTGGCACTAAAATTATAGTGTTGGTTGAATTATTTTAGTGTAGGACCATTTACCGCTCCCTGAAACACTTAGAGGGGTTCTCAGAATGCTGTGATGATCCTAAAATTAGAAGAAAATTAAAAATCACAAAGCTGTGGGGGTGTTGGTGTCATTTGGGGAGAGGACCCCTGGTGTGTGGGGTACTTTCTTCATCCTGTTCAAGTTCATCATGCTTTCTTTGCATACCACAGGTGTGGGGAGCGTCTACCACCTGCATGTGGAGAGGGGGTATCTTAGTACTTTGAACTGTGGGACCTAAAGGAATGTCCCCCCAGATCCGCCTGTACTTCATTCAAGTCCCTAGAACCCTACCACTGGGACTTGTCTCCCTTGGGCTTTCTTCCAGGGAGAAGCACCCTGGGAGGAAGCCCCTGGGAGAGGCAGCTGGCTAGCTCCTCCCACTGTCCCTTACTGATGGTCTGGCAGGAGCATTTGCTGAAGACGCAGGCCACTTGCAGTCAGGCTTAGGGCTTACCCATTGGGGGGCCTATGAATTCAGGGTGGGGTCAAGGGTAGGCACTGCGTTTTCTGATGGGCAGTTACCCTTCTGCAGCCACCAGACGTCTGGAAGCCTTCCTCTCTTCCTGTGGGCCTGGGACTCCTCTGTCTGGACGAGCAGGGATGGATGAGCCTTTGGATAGGCTGAGGAGATGGGTCCCCTTTGAGGACTCTTGCTATCATGGCAGCACCAGGAATCAGGAGCTTGTGGAAAGGCAGACTCAGGAGAGACTTAGGCCCTTCCTCTTTTGTGGTGCAAATCCAGAAATTGAGGCCAGAGGGACGTGACTCCTGTAAGACGGCATAGCAAGTCAGTCAAAGACCCAAGGCTTGGTCAAAACCCTGGGGCTTCCTTTCTGTGACTTGATGTGTGTTTTACATTTCTGTTTCTCATCAGGAACCCTTCGGTCAGTTGTTTGCTGAGTTCAGAATCCTTTGGATTTGGGAAGAGTCATGGGTGTGTGTGCTGGCTCAACTCCAGTGGCTTCAATTGTTGTTGTTGTTCAGTCGTTCAGTCGTGTCCGACTCTTTGCGACCCCATGGACTGCAGTGCGCCAGGCTTCTCTGTCCTTCACCATCTCCCGGAGCCTGCTCAAACTCATGTCCATCGAGTCAGTGATGCCATCCAACCATCTCATCCTCTGTTGCCCCCTTCTCCTCCTGCAATCTTTCCCAGCATCAAGGTCTTTTCCAATAAGCAAACTCATTGATATTTCCACAGAGCAACAAATGAATATTCACACCAAGTGGGGTAAATAAGGGCAGGACTTGTGTCAGTTCAGGTTAAGTCTCACCAGCACATGCTGCCAAACTTAAGAAGAAAACTGGCTTTCTTGAGCTTTTCAGCTTTCACAATTTCCAATAAAGGATGTGTCCATCCAGGTCTAGTAGTGACATGTACTCTTGGAGAAAAAATCGAAAGGTTAAAAAATACATCTTTAGAAGAACATCGCAGTTGCCCCCAATTTTACCAATTTCTAGACTTTGCCTCTGTATTTATACATAGTTGGATTCTACTGTGTACAATTTTGTACCCTACTTTTTCCACTTTGTTTTACAAAATAAACACTTTTCTATGTTTTTGAATTCTCAAGCCCTTTTGAAGTGCATAGTTCTGGGAGCTGGGTGTCTTGACTCTCAGCTTTTCTGCCTACAGCAGCTGCTGCTTCTGTACCGGTCAGACCATTGCCTCACTTCCGTCCCCTCCGTCTCCCCCCGCAGCGGATCCTCCTAGCTCCTGGAATGTTCTCCAGCATCTGGGAGGCCCTATGAGAAAGGGCCTGCCTGAGGCCTCCAGGATCTGTGTTGGGGGAGCCATCTCTGGGGCAGAGCTCAGGGGTTGTTTCCAGAACGTTCCGTCTCTAGGCGGGCCACAGGGAACTGAGAATCACGTCAGCTTGGATAGCGAGGGCAGGTTTTGGAGAGGTGGCTGTGTGTTTGCACATGTGGTTGCTGGAAGAAGGGGCAGAGGGGCGTCTTCGCCAGGCTTCCCACGAGTGGGTGCAACAGCCCTTGAAGCAATTGTTTCCTGCCTGTAGTACCTGGATTTCATACACAAGAGCCCCTTGCTAGTTTGTTGGGGTGTCAAGTGCATCTCCCGGGACCCAGGGCCCCTGCTCAGAGTCGCCACCAGCATTGTCCCGGCACCGGCTCCCTGTCCCTAGGGAGGTGGCAGAGTGGCTGCAGGACATGGGCCTTGAGAGGACCCCCTGGCCACCTCCCCTCCACCTGCAGGGGTCCTTCTGCAGCTCCCTGAAGTGGCCCCAGGTGAGTACGCTCACCTGGGAGGGTCTGAGAAGGGGAGGCAGGCCTGTCTCAGTAGCTCTGCCCGCCCGACCTTGGCTTTGATGGGGAGCAGGTCACTGGAGATGACTGGTCCAGGCCGGCAGACTTCCTAGAGATGGGGATTTCAGCCTACTGAGACTGAAGTCCCTTCTGGGCGGGGGAGCCTCTGAACTGTCCTTATACTTTTCTAGATGGTCATCCTCCAAAACTCTGCATAAGGTTTGGGAAGAGCCACTAGAGCTTATGGGAGGTGCTGGGTGCTTGAGTCCTGTCTGCTGTCTTTATTCTGTGTTACTCTCCCCCGAGGCGGGTCGTCCAATGTGAATTCCAGAAAGAAACCTAGAGTGTGTGTTGGGAAACCCGCAGTCCTGGAAATCTTTCCTATCTCAGTGTCTTTAGAAAATATATAGTTGCTTTCAGAAGGAGCTAGTTTTTAAGCCCTGTGTGACTCCCTCTGCTTGTCCCTCCCAACCCCCACCCCAGTCCTTCCATCACATTCTGGCTCTGCTGGCCACCTTCAGGTACCCTCTTCCTCCCTTACCTCATTTGTTAACTCTTAACTAAGTCTCAGCTTAAATCTCAACCCCCCAAACTTACCAGGTATCCCGACAGAATCTGCCATCATGCCGTGTGCTGTGCCTTCATATACCATCACATCCTGTCTTTATGCGTTCATTTTAGTGTTTTGTTTTATTTCATATTTATTTTCTCTACAAAACTGTATACATAATTTGTGCACCTCTCGAGCCCAGGGCCTGGCATATGGTAGTCAATCAATAACTAGATCTGTTGAATGGATGGATGGGTGATTGGGTGAATGGACAGATAGACCAATGGATGGATGGATGAATGGAAGGATGGGAAGGTGGATGGATGGATAGCTTGATAAGTAGATGGATGGGTGGATAGATGGCAAAATACCAAATACTTCTGGGGTATTCCATAAAAATTAACCTAAGCATCTCACAATGTCTCTAAATCCATCCTACATTAGCCAACTGTATTCTGACTGTTTTGGTCACGCATTATAGAAGAAAACTTGAGCCATTTTGAGAAAAAAAGAACTTCTCTTGTGAGGGTATAGGAATATCTCACAGAGGGAAGTAAGCTTAGGTAGAAACTGGAACAGGAGACTGGAAGGCCATCCAGGTTCTCTCTGCCCTTCATGTCTCTCTGCACATTGCTTTGTTTCGTCTCTCGGCAGACGGGCTTGGTTCTGTTCTCAGTCCCACGCCTGGACACTGATCCCTTAGTCCTGTATTCATACCTTATCAAGCCAGCCACATAAAGAGGCAACTGGCAGGCCCTCAAATTCAGTCCCAGATGCCTGGGGCAGAGAGTTGAGGGTCAGGGGTGGGGCAGGATCACAGGTGTGGACTGTGGGGGCACCTCCTGTAGTGTTGGGGTCACCTCCCAGAGAAAGGGATCAAATTCTGGCTGTGGATCTTATTCCCAGTTCTGGCTGAAGTTCTTAGCTCCCATTTGATGACCGTCTGGCCGGACGCCTGTGAGGTCCCAGGCCTGGAAGCCTGCACTAATTGTGAGGCTCCCAGCTCAGCTGCGAGCCCGGGAAACCTGCCCGTTTGGAGCAAAGGGACAGTGGGGCTGACCTGCAGAGCTGAGATGAGCCCGGCCTGGTGTTGGGAAGAGGACGGCGGCTGTACCTACAGTGCCCCCACCCCTTTATCAAGACTTCATAGTTTTGCCCTGGGGTGCGTCAGACACCCACCATGGAACAGGAAGCAGCCAGAGTCCAGCTTCTTCGGACCAGCCTGGCTGTTCGCCACCCCAATCGAGTTTTGCATCAGGCAATGTGCTGCCATTTCAGAATAGGAATTTTCTCCACGAAAAGAAAGAAACCTCTTTATGCGCTTTTACAATGCAGAATCTAATTTCGGTTTCAATAAGGAAGGCACCATTATATCACCCTCCTTCAGTGCCTCTTGTCATTACGTTGTATTTTTAAAAATACTTTCATCGGGGGCCCGATATACACTTACAATCTCTCTGCATTTATTTTCTTTTAAGAACACATATAATAAAACTCAAAGTTAATAGCATGAAAATAATTTCTACAATAACAGTTGTAGCAAATCTTAGAATTGCCAGGGCGAAGGTGGCTAGACAGAGTGAGGCAATTACGTCTATTATTAGCAGCACCAGGGAGGACTGATGTACAGTGGGCTGCGTGTAAGCAGAAGCCTTCGGACGTGAACCACATTTTAATAGTGAAATTCTCATAGATTATAACTCCCTTCATTAACATTTTCACACATCGCTGGCTAACAAATGAGGAGAGAGGCCTCTGGACTCTCAGATTTATCGTGTGCCGGGTGCTCTCTGCACCTCTGTATGGGCAAGAGCTTCGTCTTTTCACCTCTGACGACCGGCAGATTAACTCTTCCTGAGCTGACCTGCTTCCTTCGGGGATAGGAGAACATTCTGGAAACACAGGTTTTGCACTGGTGAACTGGTAAGGGGTTGCTCCTGGATCCAGCCATCCTGGGATGCATTTCCCTGTTGGCCCCCCAAGGGTGGATGTGAGAGGATGGAGGATCCAAGGGAGCAGATCAGAACAGGCCTGGGCTCTGCTGCCTCACAGCACCCCTCAGGGCAGCCTCCTCCCAAGACCATCCCTGTTCAGGTGCTCCAGTTGCCAGGTGGGGTGGGGGTCCTTTCAGCATCACGGGATGGTTGTTTGATGGAGGTGGTGCTAGTGGTGAAGAATCCATCTGCTAAGCGGGAGACACAAGAGACCTGATTTCGATCCCTGGGTGGGGAAGATCCCCTGGAGGGGGAAAATGACAACCCACCCCAGTATTCTTACCTGGAGAATCCCATGGACAGAGGAGCCTGGTGGGCTACAGTCCATAGGGTCACAAAGAGCTGGACATGACTGAACTCGTATACAAAGGCTACCAAAAGACTAGATTTCCTTTTAGCAAAAGTCAAGCAGCCTTCTGTCCCCCAGCCAAGGAAGGAGACAACCCACATGGGACAGAGGGAGTTTGGGTCAGGGCTTGCTGGGCAGAGCAGATCCTAGACAGAGGGAAATGGGCTCTGATCAGGGTCAGGCTAGACTGACTGCCCATGGGGGCAGTCTTGTCCTGAGAGGGCCCTAGTGTTTTACAAATGACTTAAATACCACAGTGCTTGCCCCAGAGGGATTTATAATCTAATGACTGAGGATGTGGATGAAAGGGTAGCATTCTTGGGTCATTTACTAACAATTGTCTGTGGTTGCATACAAACCGTAATAGTGAGCACTGGATGTGTGGAGAAATGCCATCCAAGGTCACCTCATCAATCAGGGAAGTCTTCCTGGAAGAGTCTGCAAGTCTTCTAGTCTCTAGGAAAGTGGTTCCTGGTGTATTGTCTACACTTGGCGCCAAGTGGGTTACAAAAACACTGAGGATAGGAGTTAATGCTGGGCAAACGTTCCCTCACCCTGCACCTTTGCAGCGATGGGGTGAATTTTTCAGCCCAGCCTCCCTTGGCTGTTTGCTTTCAGGACACAAACCTTTGGTGACTTAGGAGCCAAGATCTTATACATTCTGATGCAGACTTTGCAATTTGTTTGGGCCCCTAGTAGCATAAGGGACCCCTGGGGTCATTTCACCCCAGTGCTCCTTTGGATCTCTAACTTCAGATGAGCATTTTAGCAAACTTCTCAAAGATCATCTGATCCAGGCCTTCTCATCCCTGTCTGCCCATTATCATCGCCTGGGGGGGCTTTTAAAAGCACTGGTGCCAGGGGACCTCAGAGATTTTACTTTAAATGGTCTGAGCTGGGGCTCAGGTGCCCTAAAGAATCTAATGTCCAACCCAGGTGGAGAACCCCTGTGATCACTCAGGCAGGTGAACTGCCCTTCAGGTGCATTAGCTGGAGGAATGTAGGTCTGATCAGAACAACAGTTCAGCTATGGACAAGTGGGGGTGTTTATAGTGCCCCTTGCTCTTCCTTGCTGTCCTTGGACATCTTGCAGATAGCCTTTGCTATTTGATACAATGAAGGATTTGTTTGTTGTTGTTCAGTCACTAAGTCATGTCTGACTCTTTGCGACCCCATAAACTGCATCATTCTAGGCTTCTCTGTCCTTCACTATCTCCTGGAGTTTGCTCAAATTCATGTCTGTTGAGTCAGTGATGTCATCCAACCATCTCATCCTCTGTCACCCCTTTTTCCTCTTGGCCTCAATGGACCAGATCCCATAGGATGAAAAGGGGCTGCCTTGCCCTTGGTCCAGGAATCCAGGTTTCCCTTCCTCTCCATCATGCCTTCCTTCCCTCCTCCATTCCCAGCCTGTGCCATGTGGTACCCATCACAGCCTCGTGGTCCCTTGGTGAGCATCATCTGCAGTGAGAGCTGGCTTCTGTAATCTTTGTTCTCCTCCTGTAACTCTGTGGGGCTCATCTCTGTTTGACTCTGGTGCTGAACCATCAGCAGAGGCTTCTTGGCTTCCCCTCCCTCCTCCTTGGGAACATTATCCTTTAACTAAAATCAATAGACCCAGGACATGCCTGGAATCTAGAAGTTCGTCTTTCCCAAGTTCTCTTTTCCTATCAGAGTTCTCCTAGTGGTCATCACTGGGCCATGCAGGGCTGGGAGAACAGGAGCATGTGCAGGGGTAGGGGCTCAGATGGGCTCCCCTCTGTGGAGGGGTGGCATGGGTATGCTGGGCTGGAGGGTGGGAACAGGACTGGGATGCTCTGAGAGCTGGTTCTGGGCTTCCTTTCCTGTACAGGGCTCCCTCCTGCGTCCTGGCACCCCATCAAGTGTTAAGGAGCTCAGGAGCCAAACCTAATGAAAACCCAGTCTCATTTTGCATAATCAGGCGCTATTGAAATGATCCTTCCAGTGCTGCATGCTGCAAATTAGCAATCTGACTTATATACAATAAAAACCCGAGTATTGTACCAAGCAATACTTCTTAGGTGGTGGAGACACAGATGGAAATTCATTTAATGAACTACAAGTCCCCGAATGGATCCTAAACTTCTTGTAATTACCCTGGAAAAAAACCCCAGTAGAAACCAAAAAAGAAGCTTTTTGTATTCTCTCCCCCCGCCCCCCCCAAACCCTCCCTGCTTCACACCAGCCAGCTTTCTCCATCTCTAAGATTGCCCTGTCGGAAATGAGCATCTTTATGTGAAGAGTTCTTCTGGGCCTGGCCAGCGGGTAGGGCTGGGCCACATGTAGATTAGCCAAGTCCTTCCTTCCGCCCCAGATTCTGACAATAGTGTGATTTGCAAAGACTTTCGTGCTGAACAGAATGTGACTGAAGTGGTACTGTGGAGAGTTTTGCCCAGGACCCCGTTGTCAGCCTGGGCATGATCTGGCTGGCTGCCCAGGCGGTCAGGGAGACCTGGTCTGTGAAGCCCCAGGCAGACAAGAGTCTAGATGGAGATCCTCCTCAGTAGGTGATTCAAGCTTCCTCCTGGTAGTTTTCCTTGAAAGATACTGTTCCCGTGTGGGAGGCCATCAGAAGTGGTCCCCTCGGCCTGGAGCCTCTTTTGAGGCTGGAGAAACAGGGGGACAAGAGGGATGGAGGTGCCTCGGGCACACTAGAGCAGAGCCGAGGACCACTCCTTGGGGGTGCCACCTCCCACCATCAGGGACCCATCCGGGACCATCCTTCTCCCAGGGGACAGGTCCACGGGACGAATGTGGCAGCCACCAAGTTGCCACACTCGATAAGTATCACAACCTGTTCCATATTTATTATGGGCAACAATTTGACTAACAGAGAATTTAGATTAATAACATTCAGGCTGGAGAAGTAATTTCCTTTGAGAAAGCGATTTACATGCACTTTGCCAGAAAGAGCCGTCACTGCTCCCTCGTTGTGTCAGCCCACATAATGAAGTTGAAAATAGCATGGAAGGTTAATAGGTCCGACTTATCTCCTTAGAACTGAAAAGGAAGATTTACAGTGTGGAGGCTGTTTTGCATATTTTGACTGGGAATTGAAGCGTTTTTTTTTTCTCTGCCAAACAATCCATGGTTCAGGATATCTGCTTTGTTATTGCTCTGAAGTGAGGCAGTAAACCTCTTCATTTGGGTGGTGCCTGCATCCTTTACGAAGAGCCATTGCCCTGGCCAAGAGCCTGGTGGGGATGCTGGGCTGCTGCAAGAAGAGTCTACTTTGAAAGGAGAGCCTTTTGACCCTGGAAGGTCACATTGTTGGTTTGCTGATGACTAAAAGAGGTTTAAATATTTCCACAACCTGGATGTATTTTGTTAAGAATTTCAGTTTATTTTGTCGTCATTGTTGACTGCTCCTAGAGCAGGGGGCTGAGACGGGTGGTCTATTACTCAGCAGTTTTCTGCTAGTGATTAAGTTGGGGTGTGTTGTTTAGGAAGAAGGAGAGAATGGATACTGGTAGCACAAATGCTTAGTGCATTTATTTTTAATTTTTCTTGTTTTCTGTTAAGTGCATTTAAACAATAAAATTCTCCATAAGTAGTGCTTAAGCTGTGTTCCACATTTTTTTTTCTCCCAGTGTTAATATTACGAAAAATTTCAAACACAAAGTGGAGAGAATTGTAGCCAATGTCCTTATACCCATCTCTAACATTTTACTCTATTTGCCTGATTACATATCCATTCATGTATCTATTCATCAGTTCATCTTTTGCATGCATTTTATAGTGAACTGCAGATAGCAGTACATGTCACTGCTAAATGTTTCGGAATGCATATTATGAACTGTTTATTTACTTTTAAGGTAAAATTTACATACAGTGACATGCACGATCTGAAGCGTGCCTTTTGATGAGCTTTGACAAATGTGTACACTCACACGACATGTCTGTTAAGATACAGACATTTCTATTAGCCCAAAAGGACCTCCCTTTTTTTCTCTCCAGTCAATACACGCCTCCCACAGGCAGCTACTGTTCCAGTTATTTTTTTAACCAGATTGTTTTTGCCTGTTCTAGAACTTCTATAAGGGAATTCATTATCACATGTACTTTTTTTGGATAAGATTTCCTTCACTCAGCATGTTTTTGAGATTCATCTATGTTTTTGCACGTATCAGTAGTTTTTTTTTCCTTTTTATTGACGAGTAGTAATCTATTGTATGAATGTACCAGAGTCTGTTTATCCATTTGTTAATGGACATCTGGTGTGTTTCCAGGTTTTGGCTATTATGAATAAAACTGCTGTGAATATTTTGTACAAATCTTTTTTTGAGATTTGTGTTTTTATATCACTAGAATAAATGCTCAAGAGAACACTGTTGGGTGCTATTTTTTCTTTTAAAAGAAACTGGCAGACTTTGCCCCTGAAGTGATTGGACTGTTTCACATTTCCACCAACAATGTATGACGGTTCCAGTTGCTCCACATGCCTGCCAACATTTAATGTTGTCAGTCTTTTTAATTTTAGCCATTCTGGTGGGTGTAGAGTGGATCTCATTATAGTTTCAATTTACATTTCCCTGATGACTAACAATATTTTTTGATGTGCTTATTGTCCATTCATATATCTTCCTTTATGAAGTGTCTGTTCCACTTTTTTGTCCATTAAATTTTTGGATTTTCATTTTATTATTGGCTCATAGGAGTTCTTTATTTAGTCTGGATACAGGTCCTTAGTCAGCTGTATGTTTTGCAAGTATTTTTCCATAGGGTGTGGCCTGCTTATTCATTTTTATAATGATGTCTCTTCAGGAGCAGTTTTAAATTTTGCTGAAGTCTAAATTATTACTCTTTTCCTTTTATGGTTATTGCTTTCCATGTCCTCTCTAAGGAATCATTGCTTGTTACCTCATTCTGGAGATATTCTCCTATGTTTTCTTCTGGAAGCTTTATCGCTTGAGCTTTTACTTGTGGGTCTATTATCCATCTTAAATTAATTTCGTGTATGGTGTAAGACAGGAGGCATTTGCTAATCTCCACACTGATGTCGCGTTGTGTCAGCATCGTCTGTTGAAAAGACTTTCTCTTCCCCGTTGGATTGCTCCGGTACCTGAAACTGAAGGCCATATAAGCACGGGCCTCGTTTCTGTTCCCCAGCCTATCCGTCTCGCCTGTATCAGTGTGCTGCCATCTTGACTACTGTAGCCTCATAGCAAATCTTACAAGACAGGCTTCTGACTCTGTTCTTTTTAAAAATGTTATTGGCTATTCTACTTCCTTTTCCTTTTAAATGTTAGAATCAGTTTGTCAATTTATTTAAAAAAAATATCCTGCAGGTGTTTTCAGTGGGATGATGTTAAAGATATAGGTCAATTTGGAGGCAATTGTCATCTTTAAAATACAGAGTCTTCCAATCTATAAATATGGTCTATCCATTTATTTAGGTCTTCTTTAATCTTCCTCCTAATGTTCTGTAGTTTTCAGTGTAGAGGTTTTGCTTGTTGTTTGTTACTTTATTTCCAGACATTTTGTGTTTCTTGGACACTTTGTTGTTGTTTTTCAGTCACTAAGTTGTGTCCATTCTGTGACCGTGGGCTGCAACACACCAGGCTTCCCTTTCCTTCACTATCTCCTGGAGTTTGCTCAGAATCATGTTCATTGAGTCAGTGATGCTATTTAACTATCATCCTTTGCCACCTTCTTCTCTTTTAGCCTTCAGTCTTTCCCAGGATCAGGGTCTTTTCCAATGAGTTGACTCTTCACATCAGGTGGCCAAAGTATTGGGGCTTCAGCTTTAGCATCACTTCTTCCAATGAATATTCAGGGTTTATTTCCTTTAGGATAGACTGGTTTGATCTCCCTGCAGTCCAAGGGACTCTCAAGAAGTTTTCTCTAGCACTACAATTCAAAGGTATCACTTCTTTGGTGCTCAGCCTTCTTTATGGTCTAATTCTTACATCCATACATGACTACAGGAAAAACCGTAGCTTTGATTATACAAACCTTTGTTGGCAAAGTGATGTCTCTGCTTTTTAGTATGCTGTCTAGATTTGTTATAGCTTTACTTCCAAGGAGCACTAGTGTGTCCCAGTTAAGACAACAGATTCATCTATTAACTGTACAAAAAAGATCTTCACAACCAAGATAATCATGATGGTGTGATCACTCACCTAGAGCCAGACATCCTGGAATGTGAAGTCAAGTGGGCCTTAGAAAGCATCACTACGAACAAAGCTAGTGGAGGTGATGGAATTCCAGTTGAACTATTTCAAATCCTGAAAGATGATGCTGTGAAAGTGCTGGACTCAATATACCAGAAAATTTGGAAAACTCAGCAGTGGCCACAGGACTGGAAAAGGTCAGTTTTCATTCCAATCCCAAAGAAAGGCAATGCCAAAGAATGCTCAAACTACCGCACAATTGCATTCATCACACACGCTAGTAAAGTAATGCTCAAAATTCTCCAAGCCAGGCTTCAGCAATACGTGAACCGTGAACTTCCAGATATTCAAGCTGGTTTTAGAAAAGGCAGAGGAACCAGAGATCAAATTGCCAACATCTGCTGTATCATAGAAAAAGCAAAAGAGTTCCAGAAAAACATCTATTTCTGCTTTATTGACTATGCCAAAGCCTTTGACTGTGTGGATCACAATAAACTGTGGAAAATTCTGAAAGAGATGGGAATACCAGACCACCTGACCTGCCTCTTGAGAAACCTATATGCAGGTCAGGAAGCAACAGTTAGAACTGGACATGGAACAACAGACTGGTTCCAAATAGGAAAAGGAGTATGTCAAGGCTGTATATTGTCACCCTGCTTATTGAACTTCTATGCAGAGTACATCATGAGAAACGCTGGGCTGGAAGAAGCACAAGCTGGAATCAAGATTGCCGGGAGAAATATCAATAACCTCAGATATGCAGATGACACCACCCTTATGGCAGAAAGTGAAGAGGAACTAAAAAGCCTCTTGATGAAAGTGAAAGAGGAGAGTGAAAAAGTTGGCTTAAAGCTCAACATTCAGAAAACAAAGATCATGGTATCTGGTCCCATCACTTCATGGGAAATAGATGGGGAAACAGTGGAAACAGTGTCAGGCTATATTTTTTTGGGCTTCAAAATCACTGGAGATGGTGATTGCAGCCATGAAATTAAAAGACGCTTACTCCTTGGAAGGAAAGTTATGACCAACCTAGATAGCATATTCAAAAGCAGAGACATTACTTTGCCTACAAAGGTCCATCTAGTCAAGGCTATGGTTTTTCCAGTAGTCATGTATGGATGTGAGAGTTGGACTGTGAAGAAAGCTGAGCGCCAAAGAATTGATGCTTTTGAACTGTGGTGTTGGAGAAGACTCTTGAGAGTCCCTTAGACTGCAAGGAGATCCAACCAGTCCATTCTGAAGGAGATCAGCCCTGGGGGTTCTTTGGAAGGAATGATGCTAAAGCTGAAACTCCAGTACTTTGGCCACCTCATGTGAAGAGTTGACTCATTGGAAAAGACTCTGATGCTGGGAGGGATTGGGGGCAGGAGGAGGAGGGGATGACAGAGGATGAGATGGCTGGATAGCATCACCGACTCGATGGACATGAGTTTGGGTAGGCTCCGGGAGTTGGTGATGGACAGGGAGGCCTGACTTGCTGTGATTCATGGGGTCACAAAGAGTCGGACATGACTGAGCGACTGAACTGAACTGAACAGGTTTCTTTCTTAATATCTGTCAGTTTTTGCTTCTTGCTTTTAGGCCTTATTATGGGGCACATTCAAATTTATGATGGGGTGTCTCCCTGATTTAATTACCCCATTTATCATCGTGGAACATTTGTATTTATGATAATTCTGTTTATCTTAGCATTTTTATAGCCACTCTAACCTTCTTATAGCTTACATGACTTATGTGTTTTCACATACTACTTTCTTTGTTTCTATAAAGTATTTTTCTTGTAGATAGCATATGGTTGGGTCTTGTTATTTTCATCTGTTCTGACAATCTTTGCTTTTTAATTGGAGTGTTTAGTCTGTTTACATATAATGTAATTATTGATATGGTTGGAAATATGTCTACAGTGTTGATAATGGTTTTGTATTTATCTCACCTGTTTTTTATTTCTCTTTGGGTTAATTAAATATTTTAAAATGAGTTTCATTTTAATTTCTCATTTTAGCTGTGTTCTTTTCATGTTTTAAATTTTTGGGGATGGTTACACTAAGGAATATAATATATATTCTCAACTTTTCACAGTCTACTTATAGTTTGTATTTGTACTACTTCATTGTAAGAATTGTTCATTGTAAGAATCTTGCAAAAGTATAGTTTAATGTATCTCTACTGCTTCATGCTATACTTGTTATATATATGCTATAAAACTGATACAGTGTTTTTCTTTTCTTTCTTATATAAATAGTCATATATATTTTAGGAAAATAAGAAGCAGGAAACAATATCTTTATAATTGCTCACATTTATGAGGCTCTTGGAGAAGGCAATGGCACCCCACTCCAGTACTTTTGCCTAGAAAATCGCATGGACAGAGGAGCCTGGTGGGCTGCAGTCCATGGGGTAGCTAAGAGTCGGACACGACTGAGCGACTTCACTTTCATTTTTCACTTTCATGCATTGGAGAAGGAAATGGCAATCCACTCCAGTGTTCTTGCCTGGAGAATCCCAGGGACGGGGGAGCCTGGTGGGCTGCCGTCTATGGGGTCGCACAGAGTCGGACACGACTGAGGCGCCTTAGCAGCCGCAGCAGCAGCATGAGGCTCTTTGTTCCTTCCTGAAATCACTTCTCTTCATCCTGAAGATTTCATATAAATTTTTTCATAGGAAAAATTTTATGGTGGTAATTTTTTTGTTGTTGTTGGATTTTTTTAAATTTATTTTATTTTTTGACTTTACAATATTGTATTGGTTTTGCCATATATCAACATGAATCCGCCACAGGTATACACGTGTTCCCCATCCTGAACCCTCCTCCCTCCTCCCTCCCCGTAACATCCCTCTGGGTCGTCCCAGTGCACCAGCCCCAAGCATTGAGTATCGTGCATCGAACCTGGACTGGAGACTTGTTTCATATATGATATTATACATGTTTCAATGCCATTCTCCCAAATCATCCCACCCTCTCCTTCTCCCACAGAGTCCAAAAGACTGTTCTATACATCTATGTCTCTTTTGCTGTCTCGCATACAGGGTTATTGTTACCATCTTTCTAAATTCCATATATATGCGTTAGTATACTGTATTGGTGTTTTTCTTTCTGGCTTACTTCACTCTGTATAATAGGCTCCAGTTTCATCCACCTCATTAGAACTGATTCAAATGTATTCCTTTTAATGGCTGAGTAATATTCCATTGTGTATATGTACCACAGCTTTCTTATCCATTCATCTGCTGATGGACATCTAGGTTGCTTCCATGTCCTGGATATTATAAACAGTGCTGCGATGAACATTGGGGTACACATGTCTCTTTCCCTTCTGGTTTCCTCAGTGTGTATGCCCAGCAGTGGGATTGCTGGATCATAAGGCAGTTCTATTTTCAGTTTTTTAAGGAATCTCCACACTGTTCTCCACAGTGGCTGTACTAGTTTGCATTCCCACCAACAGTGTAAGAGGGTTCCCTTTTCTCCACACCCTCTCCAGCATTTATTGCTTGCAGACTTTTGGATTGCAGCCATTCTGACTGGCGTGAGATGGTACCTCACAGTGGTTTTGATTTGCATTTCTCTGATAATGAGTGATGTTGAGCATCTTTTCATGTGTTTGTTAGCCATCTGTATGTCTTCTTTGGAGAAATGTCTATTTAGTTCTTTGGCCCATTTTTTGATTGGGTCATTTATTTTTCTGGAGTTGAGCTGTAGGAGTTGCTTGTATATTTTTGAGATTAGTTGTTTGTCAGTTGCTTCATTTGATATTATTTTCTCCCATTCAGAAGGCTGTCTTTTCACCTTGCTTATAGTTTCCTTTGTTGTGCAAAAGCTTTTAAATTTAATTAGGTCCCATTTGTTTATTTTTGCTTTTATTTCCAATATTCTGGGAGGTGGGTCAATGAATATGTCTTTATTTGTGTTCATTATTGGGAGATGTTTTCATTGTGTACAGAATTCTTGGCTGATGTTTTTTCCTTTCAGCCCATGAAAGGTGATGTTCTCTTCTCTTCTGTCCTCTTGTTCTTAATAAAAAGTTATTCAGCATTTATTGATTTATTTCTTTTATGTAATGTGTTATGTCTGGGTGCCTTCAGGATTTTCTGTTTATCTTTGAATGTTATTCACTTTGACCTTGGTATCCTGAGGTGTTTTTTACTTTGTTTATTTTGTGTGGGGTTTACTGAACTTTTTGAATCTGAAAATCTATGTCTTTCAACACATTTGGGAACATTCAGTCCATTATTTCCTCAAATATTTTTTTCTGCTGCTGCTGCTGCTAAGTGGCTTCAGTCGTGTCCGACTCTGTGCGACCCCATAGACGGCAGCCCACCAGGCTTCCCCGTCCCTGGGATTCTCCAGGCAAGAACACTGGAGTGGGTTGCCATTTCCTTCTCCAATGCATGAAAGTGAAAAGTGAAAGTGAAGTCACTCAGTCGTGTCCGACTCTTAGCGACCCCATGGACTGCAGCCTACCAGGCTCCTCCGTCCATGGGATTTTCCAGGCAAGAGTACTGGAGTGGGGTGCCATCGCCTTCTCTGATTTTTTTCTGACCTATTCTCATTCTTCCCTTCTGGGACTCCAAAGATATGTATATTTGACCTTGAATTTTTTTTTTCCACAAATAACCAAAACTTGTTCGCTTTTAAAAAACATTTTTGTTTTCCCAATAGGTCAGGATTTCTCTATCCCAGCACGATTGACATTTTGGGCTGGATCATTAGTTGTCCGGTGTGGGAAGGGCTTCCTGTGTGTTGTCAGATGTTTAGCAGCATCCCCGACCTCTACCACTAGATGCCAATAGCCTAGCCTTCCAGTTGTGACAACCAAAATGTCTCCAAACATTCCCAAATATCTCTTGTTGTTATTCATTCACCAAGTTGTGTCTGAATCTTTGTGAGCCCATGGACTGTAACGCATCAGACTTCCCTGTCCTTCACTGTCTCCCAGAATTTGCTCAGATTCATGGACATTAAGTTAGTGATGCTATTTAACCATTTCATCCTCTGCCACCCTCTTCTCCTCTTGCTTTCAATCTTTCCCAGCATTAGGGTTTTTTCCCAGATATTTTCCCAAATATCTTGTGGGGGACAAAAATCACCTCCAGTTGAAATTCACTGAGATAAATCAACAGAAATTGTCCACTCTTCAAGTTCACTAACTCTTCCTCTGTTATTGTCAACCCAGTGAATACATTTCAGGCATTTTATTTTTTAGTTGTAGAATTTTCATTTAGTTCCTTTTTGTTGTTTCTTCTCTAATGAGGTGACCTATCTGTACAGTTATTACAAACATATTTTCCTTTACTCACTTGAGTATAGTTATAGTTCCTTTAAAATCTTTGTCTTCTAATTTCAACATTGTTCTAAAATGTAGGTCTTATTATTATTCAGATATGGTGAGACTAACCCATCAGGAGATGATTGTGATTGAAAATATAAATTTTTTTTTTACACTTAGGGATTGAACCTGCTCCCCCTGCAGTGGGGGGTGTGGAGTCATAAACATTAGATTGCCAGGGAAGTCACTGAAAATATAACTTGTTTTTCATAGTTCCCCAATAGGAAGAGGTACAGCGTGTCACACTGGGCCACATGCATAAGCATCAGGGCTGGTCCAGAGGCAGAGGGAGCAAGGAAAAAAAATGTGGACAAGAATCTTTATTATGGTTCTTGAGGGAAGGGCAAAACCAAACAGGGTAAGAAGGGATAGGATTGGCTAGTTTGAATAATTCCTTGGGCTCTGGGGTATAAGGACTGTCCCTCCTCATCTGGTACTGGCCCTGAGGTCTGTATGTGAGAGCCCTGGGAGGGCCAAGAGCCCAGTAAAAGATGAGTGGGGTGTGGGCTTCAGATTGGTTGGTTTGTATATGAAAGGTACACTCCTGGGCAAGTTGTTTGCTGTCTCTGGGAATTAGCCAACCCTAAGGAACAGTCTCTTCCAGTGTCAACAAGGCCCCAAGGTTTCGTGACACCAGAATAAAAAGTCTAGTTTAGGGATTTAACCGGTGGCCCAGTGATTGACACTTCACCTTCAAATGCAGGGGATGCAGGTTTGATCCCTGGTTGGAGAGCTAAGATACCACATGCCTCTTGGCCCCCAAAAAAGTAAAATAAAATGAAAGCAATATTGTAGCAAATTCAATAAAGACTTTAAAGAATGGTCCACACACACACACACACAAAATCTTAAAAAAAAAAAAAGACTAGCTTCATACAGACATTTGTGGCATCTCAGGGTCAGTCTTTACTTTTCCCTTTAGTGGGAGTCAGTTTCCTGCTTGTATATTTGGTAATTTGAGACTGTGGTCTGGATCTTGTGAATGATAATGTGCAAGGACGTGAGATTCTGTTTTGTTATTCTGAATAATAGTGAGTTTTTGTTTTAGCAGACACTCAGTTTTGCCAAATTCAAACCCTAAACTGTTCCATCCGAACTGGGTAGCAGCAGAAATCTCTGTCCAAGTCTGCTGCCTCAGCTGGGTTGCTCAGAGCCTGCTCCAAGCATATGTAATTCCGGGATTAACTGGAGATTTGGGCCAAGTTTACACACAGAATTGAGACTCTAGCTCTTGGCTTTCTTCTTTTGGGGCTTTCCGCCTTCATTTTGTAGATGGTGTGGTCCCCCACACTCTGTCCTCTGATTCTACAACCAGCAAACTACAGATTTCTATCTGAGTATTAATTGCTCCCTGATTCTGACTGGGTTCTGCCTTGGGTGAAAAAAAACTATAAAAAAAAAAAAACAAACACAAAACCAACTCAGAAACTCACCCAGTACTTTGACCTTCTAAGTCTCTGAATCTCTCCAGTTTCTGCCTGCTTTTGGTCTCTCCTAGGTGTCTTCAGATGAAAAGATATATATTTTAAATTTGGAGGGTTGGTCCAATACTAGCTACTCCTCCATTATTGGAAGAGGAATTTTTTGTGTCCCATAAATTTTGACAGATAGTGATTTTACTATGTCCTCTGAACATTGAAAAATCTCCCTTATGATTTTTTCTTTAACAAGGATCAATAGAATGTTTTTTAAGTTCCCAGATATATTGGATGTACAAGCGATCCTTTTGTTAATATTTAAAAAATTTATTATGTCATGGTCTCAGTATGGTTTGTAGGATGTTGACTCTCTGGCGTTTACTGAGTCTTTCTTTATGGCCTGGTGCATGTTTAATTTTTGTGAACGATCTATGTGCACTCAAAAAGGATGTGTGTTCTCTGTTGGGTGAATTCTCCATGTGTTTATTAGTTTAACCTTAATAAACCTCTTTATCTTTGTTTTTTTGCTTTTTGTGTGCTTAAGCCATTGGTTTCCAAGAGGAGTGTGTAAAAGTCTCCAACCAAATCTCTTGATTTATTCATTTCTTTTCACAGTTCTGTCAGTTATTACTCTAATTTTTTCTTTTCTTAGGCCAAATTCTTAGGGCTCGTATCTTTTCACTGTTAGTATATCTTCTTGAGTTATTTCTCCTTTCAGAAGCATCTAGTGTCTGTCCATCTCTCTTCCCGTCCTCTGGCACTCTGTGCATCCTTCCAGTGTGAGGTTTTTACATCTCTCTTTAATTCTGGGAAATTCTTAGTTATTAGTTCTTCATTTGTTTCCCCCACCATTGATGTCTCTGACCGCCTGAGGCTCCCAGGATATGGATGTTGACAGGTCAACTTTTGTTTGTCAAATTTCCTTTTATTTATTTACTTAAAAAAGTACTTCCCATCTCTTTATCCTTTCCTGATGCTTTCTGGGAAAGTTCCCTGATGTCACCTTCTAGCTCACTAAATCATTCTTTGGTTGTTATGGAGTGCTTGATTTTAGGAATAAAATATGAATCTGCACCTCCGGGAGCCTTCATTCCTTCACGTGAGTCTGAGGGATGCCTGGAGCTCTGCACGCTCCTGGCTGTGTCCCCACATTCCCATATGTCACTTGTTCCCTCACCCACTCCTTGCCCCTCGTTGTCAGCCACCACAAGGGGCCTGGAGTCCTAAGACCCCTCCTCCCCAGGGGAACCATTCCTCACTGCTCCACTGGGAATCCACTCCCCTCCTTCTTAACCTTCTCCATCACGTCTATCACCATCTAGTATTTGCTGCATTTTATTTCTTAACATTATTTATTTTCTGTCTCTCCTGACAGAATGTGAGGGCCAGGAAGGCAGCACTTCTTGTCTGTTTCATTCTGTAATATTGTCTGGAATCTGGCATGTAGTGGATACTCAATAAATATTTGCTAAACGAATCAGTGATTGTATTGGGTTGGCCAAAGAGGTTGTTTGTAACATCTGTCCATGGGATTTCCCAGGCAAGAATACTGGAATGGATTGCCATTTCCTCCTCCAGGGTATCTTCTCTACCCAGGGGTCAAACCAAGTCTCCTGTGATTCCTGCATTGCAGGTGGCTTCTTTACCACTGAGCTCCCAGGGAAGCCCCAAAAAGTGAATCAGTGTTGGTATTGGGTTGGCCAGAAAGGTTGTTCGGGTTGTTTGTAACGTCTTACAGAAAAACCTGAATGACTTTTTGGCCAACCCAATGCTGTATTCTTTATTCATTTCACCTATTATTATTATTATTAATTTTTCTAGAGCTACCTTTTATCAGATGGCTTCATTGTGGCAGAAAGAGTGCTAGGGTCTTTATATTCATGGCATTATTTACATATTAATTTATTTGTTAATTTATATCTATTCTTATTGTGGAAAAATATGTGGTGTGTAATATAAAACTCACCATTTTATTTTATTTTTGTTTATTTTATTTATTTATTTTTATTTATTTTAAACTCACCACTTTATGTGGACAGTTCGTTGGCACTGACTACGTTCACGTTGTTGTCCAACCATCACCACCATCCACCTCCAGACCCTTTTCATCTTCCTAAACTGAAACGCTGTCCCCATGAAACAAGCTTTTTTATGTGTTTCACACCCAGTGTTACCAGCTGGTTCTTTACGACCGCCTGTTCTGACTTTCTATTCCTGACATCCCCCCTTGTCTCTTTGAGGATATGTCTTTCTTAGCTTGAATTCTTGTTGTGTTTTGTCTATTAATCCTGCTTCATGGACGGCGGTATCTCCCATCTTTCTCTTGGGAGGGCTACTCTCCCTGGAGGTCTTGTGCTTCCCCTGGGAGCCCCAGCCCCCTTGGATGGCAGTACGGACTGGGGAGAGGTTGTGTCAGACCCCCACTGGGGCTTTTCCTGGTGAGTTTTGGAAAACAAGTGGGTTCAGGGGTGTCCCTCACTGTGGAGACTTGGGTGTTAAACTTGGGCTTGCTCACTCCCTGATGTCAGGTGCCCCCTGCCCGCCCCCCTGGCCAACTTGACCCTTTAAAAATTTTTTTTAATATACCCTTTTATTTGATTAGATAATGTCTTAATTTGCGTGGATAGATAAAGTGGACCTGTAATTGTCATTTCTCATAGCATTTTTTGTGGCTCAGCTGGTTAAGAATCCCCCTGCAATGTGGGAGACCTGGGTTCAATCCCTGGGTTAGGAAGATCCCCTGGAGAAGGGAAAGGCTACCCACTCCAGTATTCTGGCCTGAAGAATCCCATGGACTTTATAGTCCAAGGGGTCGCAAGGAGTTGGACATGACTGAGCGACTTTCGCTTTCATCTATATAACATTCTTTTTTTAATTTTGTATCCAAGAGCAGATGAGGGACAGCTCGAAGCCTCCCTACACCCCTTGGAGCAGGCCAGGGCTCGGGGGCCACTGTCCCATCAGCAGGTGCCTTCCCTTGGCATCTGTTCCCCTGGAGCCCCGAGGTTCGGGTTCTCTGGCTTCTCTGGGCTCTGACCTCGGTGCTTTTGACTCAGTTACTTTCAGACTCAGTTTCTCCACTTTCCCGTATTACTTGTTAACCTCCCCCTCCACCCGCTTCTCCTTTTGCCAGATGGGCCACCAGGGAGTCCCAGTCTCAGCTCAGTGTTGTCACGTGGTTCGGCTTGTTTCAAAAAGAGACTTTGTGGGAAGCCACAGATGTGCTTTTAGAATTCCAGTGTCTTTGGGCAGGAAGGGACCTTGGAGGTGATGGGCCTTGTTGGTCTCAGCTGATCTTATATTTGACTCACTGATGACTCATTTGAGGAACCCAGATCCCATGCTACTGGGAAAACCCTCACACTTTCTTGTAGCTGCACTCTTAAATATTTATAGTTATTTGTTGTTACATTCCTAATTTCTTAAGGACCTGAATGTTGATATTATTGATAATATAAGGACCTGAATAGTGATAATCTGGTGGGAAGTTCTTGATTATCACCAAAACCCCAAGTCTTCATAGCACTTCCCACCACCTCATCACCATTGACCTCTAAGCTTCAGGAGAGCAGATTTTGTCTTGCGTTCACTGCTCTCCCCTCCAGCTCCTTGGACCACACTCTCAATATGTATTTGATGAATAAACCAGTGACATGGTTTAGAACCTTACCTCTGAAGCCCTTCTCTTAGCTCCACCCTGAGCTTGCACACTTTCAAGGCTGGGGGCTTACCACCTGGGATAGTGACCTGCCTGCCATTAAAAAAAAAATTATTTATTCTTTTATTTATTATTAATTTATTTGGCTGTGCTTGGTTCTTAGTTGTGGCATGTGGGATCTAGTTTCTTGACCAGGGAACAAACCTGAGCCCTCTGCATTGACAGACAGCACAGGGTCTTAGCCATTGGATCACCAGGGAAGTCCCCTGCCTGCCATTTCTGATGGTATAATAAATGGTCAGGAAGTTCTGTCTGCTGAGCTTAAATAATTCCCCCCTGAATATACACCAGCCTTGCGTCTGTCCTCTGGAACCACAGGGAATACCTTGAATCTATCTTGTCCAGGACAGCACCTCTGTCTTTGAAGACAGCATCATGGGCGTCCTTGAGTGTCTCTAATGAGCAGATGTCTCCTGCTGCTTCCATCTCCTTCATAGGACTTGCTGTTGTTCTTTTCCTCCATCGTGATCATCCTCCTCTGGGTAAGCTCTTGTTTTCAGTTCTGCTTTGAAATGTCCTGGCCAAAACAAGACCAAACCACACACGTGGCTGCTGATCAGAGCAGAGCAAAGGCATTGCTACCTTCTTTTTCTTGACATTATCCTCGAATTAACCCAGCCAGATGAACGCCTTTCAAGCTGGTGCTCAAACCAAAACTCTTTTCCAAAGGACTCTCTCCCCAGTCCTGGATTCCAGCCAGGAGAGGTACAGACTCTTGACCCTTAAGCAAGGCGTAATATAGAATGGATGCTGGGCTGGGGGTCAGGAGACCCACGTATATTATGGGCTGACGATGATGATCAAATGAAATAGCCTAGTGAAAAATGCTTTGAAAGCCATAAAGACATCCAAGGCCTACCTATTACTGCCATGGAGCTGGTTTATTCTGTCATAAATCCCTTGAGGTCTGCTTGAATTCTGTCTCAGCCTACCAGAATATCAGCATCCTTCTCAATGATGCTATTCATGGGATCTCAGAAGAATACTGTGTACCTATTCAGGCTGTTGATAGAGATGTCCCATGTGATGGGGTGAAGGGCAAAGCCTGTGATGTGTCCTTAGAGGCCTTCCTCCGGGTGACTGGGATCTATTATTCTCTGCTTTGCAAGTTTGGCCATTCAACCAAGGGTGAATCTCCTCGCCAGTACCACCATCTAATTTCCAAGTATAACACGAGGGACTTTGCTGGCTGCCTGGCTGAAATTTAGAGTCATTGAGATGTGCAGAATTCGAGTCCTATCAATAAGGGGATGAGATGGTTGGTCATGACTCACTTTGATGATGCAGATCAGCTTCTCTATAAGTGCTCCTCCCCAGACTTGTAATCCCCAGCATTTCATCACAGAGGACAAAACAAGCAAGTCTCAACAACTCTCTGAAGGCACATGGTGAAGGCACATGGTAAAGGCCATGGTGAATTGCTGCTCATCTAACTCAGGGTCTCAGTCTCGGCACTGCTGACATTTTGGGCTGGATAACTCTTTGCTGGGTTGGGGGGTTGTCCTGTGCCTTGTAGGATGTCTAGCAGCATCCTGGCCTCTGCCTATTACTAGGTACCAGGCGTGTTCACCTCCAGCTGGGACAGTCCAAAATGTCTCATGACATTGTCAAATATCTTTTCGGTGGGGGGGTGAGGGTGGAATTGCCCCTGTTGAGAACCATGGGACTAACTAAAGGAGAAGTGAAGTGAAAGTCACTCAGTCATGTCCGACTCTTTGTGACTCCATGAACTATACAGTCCATGGAATTCTCCAGGTCAGAATATTGGATCGGGTAGCCTTTCCCTTCTCCAGGGGATCTTTCCACCCCAGGGGTCGAACCCAGGTCTCCTGCATTGCAGGCGGGTTCTTTACCAGCTGAGTCACAAGGGAAGCCCAATTAAAGGAGAGAGGGCAGAAATATTTAGAATGATATCAGTGGTACCAACCATCACCATCGTGTTGCCTGAACCTGGCTTCAGAATCACACAGGTTTTCTGTCCTAATTGTGTTTTGCAAAGGTAACTGATTTTTTTAAAATGTGCATTTATTTAGTTCATTTTTGGCGGTGCTGGATCTTCGTTGCTGTGCGGACTTTTCTGTAGCTGGGGTGAGCAGGGGCTATTGTTTATTGCAGTGCATGGGCTGCTTCTTGCCCTGGCTGCTCTTGTTGTGGAGCACGGGCTGTAGGGCACGCGGGCTTCAGCTGTTGCTGCACACGGGCTTAGTTGCCCGGCAGCATATGGGATCTTTCCCGATTAGGGATCAAACCCGTGTCTCCCTCATCATCAGGCAGATTCTTTACTACTGAGCCACCAGGTAAAGGTCAGTACTGAAACAAGTTGGTATGCTTTGATTTTGCTCTGCAGCACTGAGGAATGTGGTCCAGAAGCATGTTTGGTGAGGGGGCAGGGATGGGGGGTGGGGAGCAAGACTGAGATGAACGCCTGGGGCCCAGACAACTGGTTAAGTGGGTGGTCTACGTGAGAGCAGCCGGAGTCGGACTTGGAGGAGATGTTGATGGAGTTCCAGGTCTCATTGGTGCATGACTCCTGTGAAGGAGCTTCGGGACTTTATTACTGTGGTTTGAGGCAACAAAAGCAAATAAAGGGGGCTCTTAAGCTCCTTTGGTTTTAAGTAATCACTCATGCAGGTAGGTTGGTGGTCAGGGGAGGCCACACAGGTGCTTTGTGTGGAAGTTATTGTTTCCATTAGAAAGAGTAATGATTTTCATATACCAGCAAGAACAAACCCATGTTATCCCAGGCTGAGAAGGAGAATAGTGGGAAATCTCCAATTTTCCTCAAGTATCTGGTTTATGCACTGGGAGGCAATAGCAATTGTGTGAGGTGAGTCGAAGCCTGTCGTTGCCTGTCAAACAAGAGATTATTCATCATTATTATCTTTATTTTGAAAACGCACTCCCCAAAGGGTCCAGGCTGTGCTATGCTTCTCGAAGGTGCACTTCCACTTTAAAGTGTAAGCTGTTTTGAGATGATCTGAGCACAGGAATGTGTCCAGTTACAGAAAATAATTTCCCTCACTTTTCTTGAAATAAAAATAGCCCAACATGCTTAGGAAATGGGAATTATGGTGGACACTACATTATTTTCTAGATGGATCACCTTACCCACTAAAGTCCTGTCATCCTGTTAATGGTGAAAAATTGTCTATTTGAAGAGAGAATAATTGCTGAGGAACAGAGAGGCCAATTCTGTGTTTTGTTTTGTTTTTTTTTTTTTTTCAAAAATAGGGGTTTGGCATCAATTTCACTTGGATTTTTCAAATGAGGCAACTGGCACCTCAGCTGGAGAACTTGGTGTTGTTTTTTAGTCGCTCAACTGTGTCTGACTTTTTGTGACCTCATGGACTGCAGCACGCCAGGCTTTCCTGTCCTTCACCATCTCCTGGAATTTGCTCAAACTCACGTCAATTGAGTCAGTGATGCCATCCAATCTCTGTCACCCCCTTTTCCTTCTGCCCTCAATCTTTTCCAGCATCAGGGTCTTTTCTAATGAGTCGGCTCTTCACATCAGGTGGTCGAAGTATTGGAGCTTCAGCTTCAGCATCAGTCCTTCTAATGAATATGCAGGACTGATTTCCTTTAGGATTGACTGGTTTAATAGGGTGCCAGACAAAACTGTGCAGGTCAGTGAGAGTGTGAAAAGCATCTATTTCAAGAATATATGTGGCAGCACCTCAGAAGCCCACTCCTCTCGTCACCCCCTCCTTAAAGGCAACTACTACTCAGATTTCTAACCCTATAATTTAGTTTTGTCTGTTTTCTCAGTTTTTTGAGCTTAAAACATTTTAAACCTACACAGAAGTTGCAAAAGGGATGTAATGAGTACCTGTCCACTCTTCACCTCGAAGGATCAATTGTAGTCATTTTGCCTCATCTGCTTTCTCTCACCCGAGAAATTCTTAGATGCCAGCCTTGGAGCCAGGCTTCTGTGTTGTCAGGTTACCCTCGGATCAGTTTCCCACACAGGAGCCTGACGGAGCTCAGTGCCCATTTGAGGCTCCTGGTGGCATGAAGAGAGTGGGGCCTCTTTGGAGCCTCCAGGAGTCCAGGCTCAGTTATCTGGGAAAAATGACCAGTCAACCCATCAATGAATTAATTCATTAAGCTCTCCCTCCCTCTCTCTTCCTTTCTCTTCTCCTTTCTTCCTTTCAGCAGATACTTTCTGACCACAGTATGTGTTCAGGAGCTAGGGTACAAGGTAGGCGAGAGAGGTCTGATCTTTGCTTTCATAGCTCTTACCTACTGTGTAGGGTGTGAGGGGGAAGCCTGATCAATGTACAGAAGGTGAGAGAAAGTGTCTTACAGGGAGTTCAGGTTAGTTAGGGAGAGGGCCAGCCCAGTCTATCAGGGTCAGGGCAGCTTCCTGCAGGCACGGACCTTGAGACAGAAGGATGAAACTTCTTTGGATTGAGTTGTGTCCCCCAGATTCATATGTTGAACCCCTGACTTGCAGTGTATTTGGAGATCAGGCTTTCGGGAGGCAGTAATTGGTTGTTTGGTTCAATCCCAGGCACAGACGGTAAAGAATCTGCTTTCAAATCTGGGTTTGATCCCTGGGTTGAGAAGATCCTCTGGAGAAGGGAATGACAACCCACTCCAGTATTCTTGCCTGTGAAATCCCATGGACAGAGGAGCCTCGAAGGTTGTAGTCCATGGGATTGCAAAGAGTTGGACATGACTGAGTGACTAATTAGGGTTAGATGAGGTCCTGAGGGTGGGGTCTTCAAGATGGGATTAGTGCCTTTATCTTTTAATTTAAGAAAATATTTGTATTTATTTATTTGGGTGCTCTGGGTCTTAGCTGCGATGAGCAGGATCTTTTAGTTGTGTCGTGTGGGATCTAGGTCCCTGATCAGGGTTCGTACCTGAGTCCCATGTATTGGGAGCACAGAATCTTAGCCATTGGACCATAAGGGAAGTGTAAAAAGAGGAAAAGACCAGAGTACACTCTCTCTACCACTTGAGGACTCGGTGAGAAGGTGGCAGGTCAGGAAGGGGGCTTCACCAGACACCGAACCCTGCCACACTCCGATCTTGAACTTCTCAGGCTTCAGAACTGTGATAAAGTTAATTTATGTTGTTTAAGCCACTCAGTCTAGGATATTTTGTTATGGCAGGCAGAGCAGTCTAAGACTGACAGCATGAGGAGATGTTTCCATCCAGGCTAGTTTGAGCCCTGTGTACTCAGAGTGTTGTAAGCTATTCCAACAAGTGCACTGAGCACTCAACATACACTGCCATTCACAGAATCCATGCAACTGGACACCCGGTCAGGACGAGGGTGCATCCTTGGTGGAGTGGCAGCTGTGAGAACTGGCTCAGTAGGGGATGGAGTAGACCAGACAGGGCGGGGAGGGTGATGGAGGAGGAAAAAGCATTCACAGAGGAGAAGGCTTTCTTGGGAGGCCAAGGAAAGTTAGAGGAATCATGACTGAGGCTGGCTGAAGCATTTGGAGGATGGAGAAGGGAAGATGGCATGTCAGCGTGTGTTCAGGGCTTAGCTAGACTTGGAGAAAAACTGGGAATTGCTTCTTAGACCCCCCACAGTATTTGGGCTTGGAAACTTTCCAGATTTAAATCCAGTCTTGCTGTGGACAATGGGATGTTTTCAGATTCTCCTAACTCTGTTCTTAACACCCTGGATAGTAAGATCTGTAAGCAAAGAGATTTTTAAGAATCGACTTTACTTTCCCTCATTATAGACTAATATGTGCTTGTTACAGAAAATTTAGAATGTATACAAAGTAGAAAGAAAAAAAAGTGGTTGTGTTTTACTGAAGTGTGGCATTAGTTTCTAGAAATTTTAAGTGGAAGATGGCAGGTTTTATTCCTTTTATTGCTTATTTGATGAATTCCGCCCCCCCCCCCCCCAAATAACAAGCCTGTTAGTCCTTTCAGAATTACCCTGAGACCCAGGCATAGAAAATTAGCTTAGTAATTACAAGAAAAATGATACAGCTGAGAAGAAGCTTGCTCATCCCTATGGCAAGCTTAGGAACACAGCTGAAAGTGAAAATGATGACCTTCTACAAAACACTGAGCTGGGTGAGTCCTCTCTGGGCCACGTCTGGCCCTGGGCAGTGATCGTGACTAAGCTCAGATCACCCGCCTTGGAGGACGGTCTGCACCTGACACATCCGAGCTCAGCTCCAGTGTGGAGGGCAGAAGTCTGGCTCCATCTGAGCTGCATGACTTCTCTTTCCTTCCCCTCCACATCCACATTCTATGATTTCTCCTCCAACTTCTTTATGAAATCAAACATTGGAAATGTATAATTTTTAGTTTTTTTTTCCCCCCCTGGTTGGAGGATGTACTTATTTACTTTGGTTTCATTCCGTTTTGCCTAGAGAAGGATTTGCAATGGCTTGTAATAAAATTTACTTTTCAACAAAGCTGCCAGATGAAAGTAAAAACTGAAAAAAAACAGTATTCCTAACATTATTGTAATTGGCTTTTCATTTAGCTACGAGTAGGAGGGAGCAGGAGTAGCTGGGAGCTACGAGGAGTAGCTACGAGTGCCCTGGGAGCAGGAGGGAAAGATGACAGGTGTATGATTATTTATCTGGATGGATATAGACCAGCTCTGAGCAGAGGGCAATTCTGTCATCACTACGTTCTTCCGTGGGTGGTCACACCAGCTCTTACTTGAAGGACGTTAACCAAGAGAAGGGCCGTGCTGGGCCTCACATGGCTTAGAGCACGTGCAGATTTCTTAATGTTGTTCAGTTGCTCAGTTGTGTCCACTTCTTTGCAATCCCGTGGACTGCAGCATGCAGACTTCCCTGTCTTTCACTGTCTTCCAGAATTTGTTCAAATTCATGTCCATTGAGTCGGTGATGCTATCTAACTACATCATCCTCTGCCGCCCTCTTCTCCTCATGTCCTCAGTCTTTCCCAGCATCAGGGTCTTTTCCGATGAGTTGGCTCTTTGCATTAGGTGGCCATAGTATTGGAGCTTCCATCAGTATCAGTCCTTCCAATGAATATAGGGTTGATTTTCTTAAGGATTGACTGGTTTGATCTCCTTGCAGTCCAGGGGACTCTCAAGAGTCTTCTCTAACACCACAATTCAAAAGCATTAATTCTTTGGTGCTCAGCCTTCTTTATGGTTGAACTCTCACATCCATACATGACTACTGGAAAAACCATAGCTTTGTCTGTATGGATCTTTGTCAGCAAAATGAGGTCTCTACTTTTTAATACATTGTCTTGGTTTGTCATAAAGTTCAGTGCTGTAAAGAACAATATTGCGTAGGAACCTGGAATGTTAGGTGTTTCCTGTAACCATCTCTTAATGAGCTGCAGCCTAAGAGAGCAGGACTTGGGAAATGAGGGGTGTGAAAACAGGCACTCCTGCTAGGGACCAATGTGTTGAGTGCTCATGGCGAGAGCCATGCGCTGGATGTGCTGATGGAGCTTCCAGTCCAGTTGGAGAGATGGACATCACTCCTAGGTCCTTCACTTGTTCAAGACGAGGGTATTCCCAATTCCCACTAGAGGAATTAGTTCAAACTCCTTAGGACTCCTTTCATGGTCCTGATGTGTGGGACTCAGTTTATCTTCCTGCTTTTAGCTGTAATCTGCCTCCTTCTTGCCCCATCCTTCACCTGTCGGACAAAATAATCTTGGCAAGTGCTTGGGATTGTGCCACAAGTTGCTGTTCTAGGGTTGGGTGGCAGCGAGCAGCTGACAGGCACCCTTGGGTCTCAGTGATCATCCTGCTGTGGGAAGCCCCTGGCAGGAAATAAGAGGAGCCTTAGTCTCCTGCCTGGCTCACCAGAATTTATTACCAGCCAGAGCTAGAACCAAACTCAGGTTTGGTTGCTAGTCACCCAGAAGTCAATGATCAAGAGATAACAGTTAGTGGAAAAGGAAAGATGCATTAGGTGGGAAGCCAGAAACCTGGGGAGATGCTTTCTGGAACAGTAATCCCCAGATTGCTGGTGTCCTGAATAAAGCATCTTTCTTTTCTCCACCAACCCTTATCTCTTAAACACTGACTTTTTGGTAACTAGCAACCAAACCTGAGTTCAATTCTGGCTCTGGCTGGTGACACTTGAGGCCTCCTGCTGCTTCTGTCCTTCTGCCCTGGGATGCCCAGCCCTGTATCCTTGAAGCCCCCTTGGTGGGCTCCCAGATTCCTGGTGCTGCCCTTACGGCACCCGTGCCTGCAGTGGCTCTGTGCTTGCCCACTGATGCCTTACCAGGTTGTAAACTCCACAGTGAGGGAGGCTGTGGCTCTTTGTACTTGTTTTCCTTCCCCCAGGCCTTTGCACTTAAAAGGCACTTAGTGATTATTAACTGAGTTGACCCCCAAAGCAACTAGAATTTGCAAGACCTGAAAAACAGCATCCCACACAATTAGTGCACAAAGTTCTGAGTGCAGACAGACACTCAGAGTGGACAATAGGGGCAGGGGGCTTCTCATTTAAGAGGAAGAAAGGAGGGCTTTGAAAGGGAAGACGTGGAGCCCCACTTCTGTCTGTGCCTTTCGCTGGCACAGTGACGGAGGGTCAACCTTGTGGTCAGTGCCATCTGGGGCACCCTGGGGGGAGGATGAAGGTGCAAAGGGAGCTAGCCTCTTAAGGAACTTTTAATTCCTCTCTGGGGCCTCAGATTTATTCCAGTGAGATCCTCCTAGAGCCCAGCATGGGGGAACAAGATAAGCGCCAGGTGAGTCATGCAGAGAAACAGCACAGAAATGAGGGGAGGTGAAGGGAGCTCTGAGCTGGAGCTGTCAGCAGAGGTGGGAGGGGGCCTGATGGTGACAGGAGGGTGGTGGTGGGGACAGGCAGACATGGCCCTTGCACAGAACACCTGCTGAATAAAACTTCAGTGGCTTGTTGGTTTCTTGTTTTGGTTTCTTGTTGACATGAACAGGATCTTAGGGAGGATCCGGACAGGCCAGGGATGAACTTGGCTCTGTGTGCGGCAGGAGACCCGCTCTCCTCAGCTGGAAGTTCCCTGGAAAAGCGAGGAGCTGGGCCTGGCCAGGAGGGCATGTTCTAACCTTGCATCAACACCAAATGGGTAGAATCTTTACAAGATGATGGCTTCATCTGGACTGTTTAAATTTCCTAAGGCGTTGGGACCCCTTACTAGTGGCTCTGAAAGGAATTGCATTGCTAATAAATGCAAACTGTAAAATATTCATTTAAGATGATTATTTCATATTACTGAGTAAGTGTAGAGAGAATTAACTTCCTGCTCACTTAGGGTAGAATCCATGACTATCTGAGCTATTTAGTGAATGAAATATTTAACCTAATTTATATGCTTTCAGTGACCTAAAGATAAACATTATGGTTTAGTGCTGAAGACGAGACCAAGGGAAATAAACAGATGCTTCAGGCCTCCTGCCAACTTTCCTGGGAGAGGAGCCCTTGGGAGGCTGGGTACCTGTCTACCCCTCACCAGGGGTTGGCAGGGGCCACTTATCCCCTGGCCCTGGGCAAGGGAGCCGGGGTCACCTCCCCTTCACTGTGAATCTGCCTTTTCTCCAGTGGTGGCCATGCACAGGTGGGGGGGAGCAAGGAAGCTGGCAGGTCACTTTGGGCTGTGTAACCTTGGTCAAGGTCACATCCCTTACTAAGTCTCAACCTCCCCATCTTCAACCTGGCGTGACAATTCTTATTCCTCAGGGAGGTGTGGGGCTTCAACGGCATAACTTGGATCCCATCCCCAGCCCACAGACAGCAGTGCAGGTGGCAGAGGCCCTCGGAGCTCTCAGGGTAGGGACGGGTGATTCTAGCGGAAATAAGAGTTCCAGGAATTTCTGCTGCGTCTCTCCTGGCTGGCTTTGCCTTTTTCCTCTTGCTCCCTTTTCTTTCTGCTTTTCTCTCCCCCAGTTCAGCACTGGTCCTGCTGGTGGAGAGAAGCGGGGCTTGGCCAGGACTGGGGAGGGGATCTTCCCATTTTCCCTGTCGCCTTGGAGCCGCTCAGGAGCCCAGGCAGCTCTGGGGTTGGGCCAGGCCTGCTTCCCCAGGGCCCGGTGGGATAGGAGATGTGGGGGCTGGAGGGGGCTTGCATGGGAGGAAACTGGAAGCTCTGGTGGCTTCTTTGGGGCAGCCTGGTTAGTCTGCAGAAAGAGAGCTTGCACCTTGGCCCAGGTGTAGATGCCCACAGAGGACGGCTTCTGCTGGCCAGTCCTTAATTTGGGGGGAAAGTTCTAGCCCCAAACACCCCAACTGCTGTCCTGTAGCATTCATACACACCCTCCTGGTTTGGCGCCTGCTGTCACGTGTGGGCACGCTAGCTACTAACTTCTATCTTGCCGTGTCACTGCAGAAGGAATCCATCACAGGTTTCGTGGGTTCTTGGTAATGTTGGGCTTGAATTGGCGGTTAGACATTCCAGTGTGGATTGTGTTATTTTGCCGTGAAAGCTCTTCAGGTGCTCCAGCAGCCCTCAAACTCAGCCTCTGGACTTCTTCCTGTTTCTCGCACTGTCTCCAGCCCCTTCCGCATGCTTTCCATTCTGCAGATACCAGGGTCCTTCCTCAATATGACACTCAGGTCTCAGCTCCAGTCTCCTCAAGTGGCAACCCCTGATCACTCTGTTTAAATAAGCCCCTCCCCAATCCCTGTCTCCAGGCTGGTTTGTTTCTTTCAGGGCATTTATTATGGTCTGTAGCTATTTTAGGGCTTCCCAGGTGGCTCAGTGATAAAGAACCCACCTGACAATGGAGGAGACACAGGAGATGCGGGTTCAATCCCTGGGTAACAAGATCCCTTAAAGAAGGAAATGGCAATCCACTCCAATATTCATGCCTGGAGAATCCCATGAACCCAGGAGCCTGGTGGGCTCCAGCTCATGGGGGTCGCAAAGAGTGGGACATGACTGAGCACACACTCATGTAGTTATTTTATTGTTTCATTCCTTTCCTTTTTTGTCCATTCAACCTTGGAATGTAAGCTCCACCCATCCTAAAAATATGTGTTATCCGAGACCTCCTTCCCAACAGTTAACCCTGTTCCCAGTTCCCTGAGGTCCTTGGGGCTAAGGCCTGTTGATGTCTGGGGCCTTTTCCAGCTTCACCCCTCTCTTGTTTCTCACTTCACCATTCCCACTCTTTCTGACTCTGCGCCTTTCTCACTGCTTTGTTCTTACTTGGCAAATCCACAGCCCGGTGTAAATCAGTTCCCTCCTGCTCCTCTCCAGGCTGGCCGGGCAGTCCCAAGACGCTGCCCAGGGGCGTCCGTGGTCCCCCGCCTGCACTCCAAGGCGACACTTACGCACGTGCTCCCTCTCCTCCTTCCTCAGCACATCTCCTGCCCTCTCCTGGCTGAAGACCTTGCTCATCAGACACCAGCAGCGAGAACTTCCTCAGGCTCCTCCTGCCAAACCTGAGCTCCTGCACCTGCGCACCCCGCGGCCTTCACCTCGTCACCGGGAGGCCCTGGCTCGGTCCTCGCTGTTCTCTGCCACCCTCCCAAGCAGCTATTTTCTCTCTTTCCTGGAGCCTCCCATCAGCATACAAACATTCCATGATTCCTCCCATCTTAAAAATATCCCTCTCGATGTGGAAAAATTGGAACCCTTGCACACGGCTGGTGGGGACATAAAGTGGGGCAGCTGCTATGGAAAACAGTATGACTCTTCCTTGAAAAATTAAAATAGAGTTACCATATGATCCTGTAATTCCACTTCTGGGTGCAGACGCGAAAGAGCTGAAAGCAGAGTCTCAAAGAGATATCTGTACAGCCGTGTTCTCAGCAGCATTGTTCACATTAACCAGAAGGTGGGAACAACACAAAGATCCATCAAGGGATGAAGGGATCAATCAAATGTGGTAGGTCCATACAGTGGAATATCATTCAGCCTTAAAAAGGAATGCAGTTCTGACACCTGCCACAACATGAATGAACCTTGTAGACACTGTGCTCAGTGAAATAAACCAGTCCCCGAAAGGATGAGTACTCTATGATTCCTCTTGTATGGATTACTTTCAGTTCAGTTCAGTCGCTCAATCGTGTCCAACTCTGTGACCCCGTGGATTCTAGAGCAGTCAAAATTCACAGAGACTGAAAGTAGAAGAGGGAGTGCCAGGGCCTCAGGAGGAGGGGGGTTGGTGTTTAATGGGGACAGAGTTTCAGTTTTACGAGATGCAGTGTTCTGGAGATGGATGGGGTAATGGTTGCACAACCACGTGAATTTATTAAACAAGACTGAACTCTACACTTTGAATGATTAAGAGGGTAAAGTGTGTGTCAAGTGTATTTTACTATAATTAAGAATTTTAAAAAAGTCATCCACAGAAGCTTGGAAAGTTTAGAAAGTTGTGAAGAAGGAAATTGAAATACATGTTCCCTGTCTTGACCCCACTCCCCTCCAGCTACCACCCCTCTCTCCTCTTTCCTAGTGATGACTGGGGGGAGTCCCTGCCCCAGAGGGCCGGCCAGCTGATCCCTGTTCTCCCAAGGGCCCTCTGACTCCCACCCCGGCTGTCCACCAAAGCCATGTTCTCAAGGCCCTCTGTGACCTCCACATTGCCCTGAGGTCTGTTCTCCATCACTTCCTTCGCATCCACAGCACTGGGCTCTCCCCCCCTTGCTCCCTTCTCCCAGTGCCTGACTGCCCCCTGGACATGCATGGTTTCCACTCACGTCTTGTCACCTCTTGGGGCTTCTTCTCCTTACTTCCCTGGCCATCTCCTCCTCATCTTCCCTGTTGTAAATCTTGTAGTGCTTCAGGCTTGCCCTTGGAGTCCCTATGTTTACCACTCACACCCACTGTTACACTTCTGAATATCACCCCAACCCAGTGTCCATGGCCTGGACTCCAGCCTCACCAGGCCAGTGCTTTTCTGATGTCTCCATTTGCCGACGGTCCAAAACCCAACTCTGACTTCTCCCCAAACCTGTGATTTTCTCTCTTGTCTCAGTTCATGCCAACTTCATCATTCTGGTGTCTTGGGCCAAAAGCCTTGGGGACATTTCTGAATCCTCTCTCGTCTTCACACCCAGCCCATCAAGCCTGTTGGCTCTGCCTTGCAAGGCATCTTCCGTCTCCCGCCTCTGACACACACGCGTGGCCAGCATCTGGCGCTTGGATGGTTGTGGCGGCCTCCCTGTTGTCTTCTGCCCTTGTCTTTCCTCAGACTGTCCTGCCCCGGCAGCCAGAATGGTTGTGCTAAGATGAGGGTCACTGTGCATTTACAGCCCCCAGTGACTCCTGTCTTACCGAGAGTCAGGGGCTTTGTTCTGAATACCCTTCGCTGATGCCTGGGGCCCTGTTTGCCTCACTCCTCCACTCGCCTCCTTCACTTCCGTTCTCGCTCCGTCCCCTCCTGCCCTCTGCTCTAGCCACACCAGCCTGCGTGTTCACTCTTCCTGGTTCAGGGTGGTCACCTTGGCCTGCATGTTCACTCCTCCTGGTTCAGAGAGCCATGCAGTCTCAGCTGTTTGCGTTTGCCCTTCTTTCTTTTCTTCCTTCTAGAAGGAGGCACTCTTCCCTCCTCCTGTGCTGCCAGCTACCGCCATGCATGTCCTAGAGATGTTGAGCATTTTTTCATGTGCTGGGTGGCCCTTTGCACGTCTGCTTTGGAGAAAAGTCTATTCGAGTCCTCTGCTCATCTTTTGAGTTGGGTCGTTTGGTTGTTTTTTGGTTGTTGAGCTGGGGGAGGTTTTACGTGAGCCTGGTTTGCCTGTGAGGCCTAAAGAAGTTGCATTTTACCTGAGGAACGGAAGCCTTCTGAGCAGAGGCATGAGATGATCAGACTTGTGCTCTGGAATGTTCACCCTGGTGGTGGTACAGGATGCACCAGGCCGGGGGGAGACCCAGGCTGACTTGGGTGTTAGGTGATGGATGGGGAAAGCCCTGCTGAAGGCAGGAAGATGACGAAGGGAGGACCACAGCTAGGGCCACGCCCCAGATAGTGTCACCAGGCCTGGTGGCGTGGAGGAGAAAGCCGAGAGGAAGTCTTTCTGGAGCCCTTGTGCTCCTCCCCACGATGAAGGGATCCCGGAGGCATCACAGTGATGCTTGTGGTATACCTTTCCCTCAAGTGAGCCATCAGGACTCAATAGCTTGGCTGCTTCATCTCGGTCATTCACGGTGACCCCACCAGCTAGGCCTGGCTGTCCTCACCTCAGCGTAGGTGAGCAGGTGGGGCTCAGAGGTGTTCTTCTCCTGGAGTCAGACTGGAGCCAGGAGTTGAACCTGGGGGTGCTGACTTGCTGCCTCCCCGGTGTGGATGGGACCCTTCAGCGTCTGTGGGCTCCTGGTGTTCTTGGTGGCAAGGCCAGGGGTGCCGGTGCCATCTCAGCTTCCAGGACCTGGTGGAATTTTCCGTCATGAGCTGCCTGCACCTTCCAGGCCCAGAACACCCCATCACCCCGCCCTTCCTTAAGCCCAGACCACAGATGGCCAGCTGACACCAGCCTCCAAAGTCAAAGACAAGGAGGCCTGGCAGTGCAGCTGCCGCCAGAGGGGAGGCCGTGATCTTGGACTATACAAACCCAGTGCATTTGCTCGTCCTAAAAATACAGCGCTTAAAATAGACCGGTCCACATGGGAGGGGGAGCCCGCCCCTGGTGCAGGCTCTGTGGGACTGCTGTACTGGGGGGCTGGAGCCTGCTGGGGCATTGTGTGCGCTGGGGAAGGTGAGGCCCATGCTCTATTCCAGGGTCTCCTGTTTCTGGCCCCATCCTTGCTCTTAAAACCCCATCAGGAGCTGGGTGTTTGCACAGATGGAAATCAGAACTGAAGCAGAGCCTTGGGCTAGACCTTGGAAAAGCTGCAAACAACAGTTTGTGTTTTGGGTGTGAGGCTATAAATAGCCCAGGAGGCCTGAGGCGGGGTGGAGGTGCAGTCAACTGTGAAGAAGCTGGAGACAGGCTCCTTTTCCCTGGGAATCCCAACGCCCTCTAGAAATGTGATCTCATCCCCACTCCCCCAGTCAGCTTGCCCCATTAAGCACCACAGCGACAGAGCGGGTGGCTGTGGGGACCCACCCTTTGGTAACTAAAGTCCAAACTGACTGCAGGTTGAAATATGCTCCCGTTTGAATGTGGCAGGACACTGTGTGAGCACAGGCCCTGGCCTCCCGGCCTCGAATTATTTCTGGTAACTCAGCATTTGCGTCGGTTCCAAAAAGGAGCCATCTTCTCTTTGGTGCCTCCTCCAGCCTCCCTGTCATCAGTGGGGCAGGGTGGGGTTGGATGAGCCTAATATTCTGTGCGCGATCTGGGACCTGGGGAAGCAGGGCCTCTCGGGGTCCTGTCTGGATTCTTAACCTGTGACTGTGGACAGTCTCCCACTTTTGAGTCCCCAGGGTTGAGTCAGGGAGTTGAGCGGTGTCTGAAAATTGTTTGCATAACTCCATCCCTACATGTCTATTACTGGAGAAAGAGTATGGAGCTTTTCTTCCAGATTTTTAGAGGCTCCCTGACTCACCAGCCACAGATTCAGTGAACTGTAGGTTTTCTGCCAGCCTGATCATCTCTGGCCCTATGATTCCAAATCAAGAAATGCTGAAGGTGACAGGAGCTTGTTCCCTCTCAGAGCAGAGGCGAAGCGTTTGGAAGTCTCCACTCCCAGTGCTGCAGCGGGTTTTGCTGGATGGATGGACCAGCAGCTTGGAATCGTCAAGATTTCGAATCTTCAGAGGCTCATCTCTGGCTCGGTGAGCCGTTGTCATCGCCACAGAGTGACCGTTTCGTTGGACTGAGTGGAGACAGTTAAATGCAGTTTATCCCCTGCCAGTGCCACGCTGTCCCAGCAGCACCTCCACCTGGCTTGTCCTCTGTTCCGAGAGCGTTCGCTGCTCCCCGAGTCCTGATCCCGCCACCCTGCAGGCTCTGATCAGAGGCTTCTGACAGGGCCGCAAGCCAGATATGGTCTGCCTCTCCTTGAGTGCGCATCAAAATTTTTAATTTTTGTTTTTTAAAGTTATTTTTTCATAGAAATAGTTTTTGAAAAACAATTTTGTTTATTTTCCCTGGAGAAAGTGAAAGTGAAAGCCATTCAGTCGTGTCTGACTCTTTGTGACCCAATGGACTATGCAGTTCATGGAATTCTCCAGGCCAGAATATTGGAGGGGGTAGCCTTTCCCTTCTCCAAGGGATCTTCCCAACCCAGGGATCGAACCCAGGTCTCCTGCATTGCAGGTGGATTCTTTACCAACTGAGCCACAAGGGAAGCCTAAGAATACTTGAGTGAGTAGCCTATCCCTTCTCCAGCAGATCTTCCTGACCTAGGAATTGAACTGGGGTCTTCTGCATTGCAGGCAGATTCTTTACCAACTGAGCTATCAGGGAAGCCCTGGAGAAGGGAATGGCAACCCACTCCACTATTCTTGCCTGGAGAATTCCATGGACAGAGAAGCCTGGGGCTACAGTCCATGGGGTGGCAAAGAGTCACACAACTGAGTGACACACACACACACACATTTATTTATTTATTGGTTGTGTTGGGTCTTCGTTGTTGCGCATGGACTTTTTTTACTTATGGCAAGCGGGGGTTCTTCCCTAGTTGTGGTGTGCAGGCTTCTTGTTGTGGTGGCTACTCTTGTTGCAGAGCATAGGCTCTAGGCTTGTGGGCTCGGTAATTGTGATGCATGGGCTTAGTTGCTCTGTAGTATGGGGGACCTTCCTGGACCAGGGATCAAACCTTTGTCTCCTGCATTGGAAGGTGGGTTCTTAACCACTGGATCACCATGGAGGTCCAGAAAAATTTATTTTTGAAGAGTCATCCTGTAAAATTGAGTGTCTTGGGAGCGTGTGGTTCTATGAACTTTAACTCATGTGAGCACTACTGCAGTCAGGGTGCGAAACAGCTCTATCCCCTGCAGGCCCCTGGTGCTGCCCCTTTTGTACCCTGTCCTGCTCCTTCCCCAAGCCCGAGGCCACTGACTGAGCTGCCCTCTGTCCCAGCACCTGGTCCTCATGAAAAGGTCACGTAGAGGCTGCCTCTTCCCAGCCCGATGCATTTGACATTCATCCAAGTCACGTGTCTCCTTGTGGTGACTGGGTATACAAATCCATTACCACAGCACATTTGCACCTTCTCCTGGTGAATTTCACCTTCTTTGTTCATGTCCTGTATCACTAGAGCAGGGGGCAGGGTCAGCGACTCATTCATTTTTACATCCTTCCGAGTGCCGTGCAAATATTAGGAACTTGGTTGTAGAATGGATGAATGAATGAACCCCAGCACATATCATGGAAGTGAAATTCATTTTATAGAACTTTGGTATTTTCTCTGCCTACAAAGTTCTCTAAAAAACATAACCTTCAATTTCCTGAATTTAAAACAATTAACCTTCGCCTACTTTAAGGAAAGATATACCCAATTGAATGCACAGTTCCAAAGAATAGCAAGGAGAGATAAGAAAGCCTTCCTCAGTGATCAGTGAAAAGAAATAGAGGAAAACAATAGAATGGGAAAGACTAGAGATCTCTTCAAGAAAATTAGAGGTACCAAGGGAACATTTTATGCAAAGATAAGCACATTAAAGGACAGAAATGGTATGAACCTAACAGAAGCAGAAGATATTAAGAAGAGGTGGCAAGAATACACAGAAGAACTATACAAAAAGAACTATCTTCCCAACCCAGATAATCATGATGGTGTGATCATTCACCTAGAGCCAAACATCCTGGAATGTGAAGTCAAATGGGCCTTAAGAAGCATCACTACGAACAAAGCTAGTGGAGGTGATGGAATTCCAGTTGAGCTATTTCAAACCCTAAAAGATGATGCTGTGAAAGTGCTGCACTCAATATGCCAGCAAATTTGGAAAACTCAGCAGTGGCCACAGGACTAGAAAAGGTCAGTTTTCATTCCAATCCCTTTCATTCCAATCCAATTCCAAAGAAAGGCAATACCAAAGAATGCTCAAACTACCACACAATTGCACTCATCTCACACGCTAGCAAAGTAATGCTCAAAATTCTCCAAGCCAGGCTTCAACAGTACATAAACCATAAACTTCCAGATGTTCAAGTTGGATTTAGAAAAGGCAGAGGAACCAGAAATCAAATTGCCAACATCCATTGGATCACTGAAAAAGCAAGAGAGTTCCAGAAAAATATCTGCTGCTGCTGTTGCTGCTAAGTCGCTTCAGTTGTATCTGACTCTTTGAGACCCCAGAGACAGCAGCCCACCAGGCTCCCCCATCCCTGGGATTCTCCAGGCAAGAACACTGGGGTGGGTTTTCATTTCTTTCTCCAATGCATGAAAGTGAAAAGTGAAAGTGAAGTCACTCAGTCGTGTCCGACTCCTAGAGACCCCATGGACTGCAGCCCACCAGGCTCCTTCATCCATGGGATTTTCCAGGCAAGAGTACTGGAGTGGGTTTCCATTGCCTTCTCTGAGAAAAATATCTACTTCTGCTTTATTGACTGTGCCAAAGCCTTTGACTTGTGTGTATCACAACAAACTGTGGAAAATTCTTCAAGAGATGGGAATACCAGACCACCTGACCTGTCTCCTGAGAAATCTGTATGCAGGTCAAGAAGCAACAGTTACAACTAGACATGAAACAGCAGACTGGTTCCAAATCAGGAAAGGAGTACGTCAAAGCTGTATATTGTCACCCTGCTTGTTTAACTTATATGCAGAGTACATCATGAGAAATGCTGGATGAAGCACAAGCTGGAATCAAGATTGCCGGGAGGAATATCAATAATCTCAGATATGCAGATGACACTACCCTTATAGCAGAAAGCGAAGAATTAAAGAGCCTCTTGATGAAAATGAAAGAGGAGAGTGAAAAAGTTGGCTTAAAACTCAACATTCAGACAACTGAGATCACGGCCTCTGGTCCCATAACTTCATGGCAAATAAATGGGGAAAGTGGAAATAGTGACAGACTTTTTTTTTTTTTTTGGGCTCCAAAATCACTGCAGATGGTGACTGCAGTCATGATATTAAAAGATGCTTGCTTCTTGGAAGAAAAGTTATGACCAACCTAGACAGCTTATTAAAAAGCAGGGACATTACTTTGCCAACAAAAGTCCATCTAGTCAAAGCTATGGTCTTTTCACTAGTCATGTATGGATGTGAGAGTTAGACTATAAAGAAAACTGAGCGCTGAAGAATTGATGCTTTTGGACTGTGGTGTTGGAGAAGACTCTTGAGAGTCCCTTGGACAGCAAGGAGATCCAACCAGTCCATCCTAAAAGAAATCAGTCCTGAATATTCATTGGAAGGACTGATGCTGAAGCTGAAACTCCAATACTTTGGCCACCTGATTCGAGGAACTGACTCATTGGAAAAGACCCTGATGCTGGGAAAGTTTGAAGGCGGGAGGAGAAGGGGATGACAGAGGATGAGATGGTTGGATGGCATCACCGACTCGATGGACATGAGTTTGAGCAAGATCTGGGAGTTGGTGATGGACAGGGAGGCCTGGCGTGCTGCAGTCCATGGGGTCGCAAAGAGTTGGACACAACTGAGCAACTGCACTGAACTGAGCTTTGTCAGTGGCTCAGCAGTAAAGAATCCACCTGCAGTGCAGGAGACACAGGAGAAATGGGTTCCATCCCTGGGTCTGGAAGATCCCCTGGAAGAGGAAATGCCTACCCACTCCAGTATTCTTGCCTGGAGAAACCCATGGACAGTAGAACCTGGTGGACTGCAGTCCATGGGGTCGCAAAAAAGTTGGATGTGACTAAGCACACTTCCCTGGTAGCTCAGCTGGTAAAGAATCTGCCTGCAATGGATGAGACCCCAGTTTGATTCTTGGGTCAGAAAGATCTCTTGGAGAAAAATAGGCTACCCACTCCAGTATTCTTGGGCTTCCCTGATGGCTCAGATGGAAAAGAATCTGCCTGCAATGTGGGAGACCTGGATTCAATCCCTGGGTTGAGAAGCCCCTGGAGAAGGGAACGGCTACCCACTCCAGTATTCTGACCTGGAGAATTCCATGGACAGAGGAACCTGGTGGGCTACAGTCCATGGGATTGCCAAAAGTTGAACATGACTGAGCAACTTTCACTTTTCAAGCACACAAGTACACATAATCTGTTGGCAGGACATACAGGAGGAAAGAAATCTAAGTAGCGTAATGACAAGGATGTCTTTACACTTACCTGTCCATCTTTCTATCTCTGTTTTGGGAGGCAGGTACCTTTCAGGCTGTGTCATAGGATCTGTAACCATGCTTCCCATCTCTTAAGCCTCATTGTCAAAAAAGTAGTCTTCAGCAACTCAAGTACAAGAGAAGAAGGCCACACTCTTGGAAGCTCCTGAACAGGCCTGCATCTGAGCCATGTCACTCCTCTGAACCTCCCGGGAAGGAGGTTCAGAATGAGATTGGCTCAGCCTGGAAGTTGAGACCCCTGGATGTGGTTGGGCTCTGCTGGTCTCTGCTCTGTGACCTTGCTTAGGTTGCTTCCCCTCTCTGGTCTTTGTTTTCTTTTCTTTATTTTGTACACATGTGTTAAATGATGAAACTGCAACAGATGATTTCTGTGGTCTCTTCAGTCTCTGAAACAGCATGATTTTGGGACTACATGACATGAATGCCACACTCATGCAGATAAATACAAATATAGAGAAGGAGGGTTTTCTAATGAAGGAGCATTGGTTCTTTGTGAAATGTAGGCTTCCTGCTTATTCCTGAATATCCTCACTTAGCAAATGTTTATTAGGTGTAAGTTTGACCTTGAGAGTTTTAGTGTCAGCAGAAGTTGGAAAAACTGATGTCTTTGTGCTGTGCTGTGCTTAATCGTTCAGTCATGTCTGACTCTTCTCGACCCCATGGACTGTAGCCCGCCAGGCTCCTCTGTCCTTGACGAATCTCCAGGCAAGAATACTGGAGTGGGTTGCCATGCCCTCCTCCAGGGGATCTTCCCAACCCAGGGATAGGACCCAGGCCTCTTGCATCGTGGGTGGATTCTTTACTGTCTGAGTCACCAGGGAAGTCTTTAAATTTATTCTTTAAATGAAGAGAGGACAGGAAAAGAGTAGGTCTGTGCTATCATGGCCCTGTCTAGTTTTTAATGGGCCATCTCTTTTCTCCTGCCTTTTTTCCTGGGATGACCCAGTTCAGATTAATATCCTTCAGCTGAGCCTCCTGAGGATGAAATGCCCAGGTACCCCCAACACGTGGGTTAGTGTGGCAGGGGCCTGAGCCCAGCCTCTCTGTTCTTTGAGCATCTTTCACTAACACAGCAGAAGAGTAGAGTGAGGGGCTCCCTGGTGGCTCCTTTTGCTCTGAAGGGGATCTGGTGCAAAGCTGGGTGCTGGGAGGTCCTTTGTGTGAATGTCTGGGCTCGCTCCTATGGGCCTTGGTTTCTGAGAGCCTTGGGGGCCTGCTTTGTTGAGGATTCCTCTGTCCCACCCTTGGTGGTCTCCAGAATCTCTGCGTAGGCCACTGTTTGTCCCCCTGGGCTTCCAGGGGTCAAGGGGCTCATCCAGGTGATAGATACATCTAGTAGGTAGAGCTGGGGATTAGGACTCATCTCTTGATTCCTACATCAGAAAGTCGCTCCATTGAATACATTTTTTTATGATCTCAAATGGGTTTAACTAGAAAGAAGTCATGTTGGAAATAACCCAGCTGAAGGCCACAGAGGGCAAGTGTTAGATCTGCCTGTGTGTAGCCGTGCTTGTGGTATAGGAAGCGAGGATGTTTTCTGTCCCCGGTAGGCTTGCCTAGGGGTGAGGTGGGGGGACAACATTTCGTTGTTATCTTTTTCCCAGAAAGAACAGGTAGGGGTGAGATTCATGTTGGGCTCGCCTTCCTCCATCTGGAGAACTCCATGGTAATTTTATAAGCACTCTTTATCCTTCCAACCCCCTCCCAACTCCCCACCCAAATTCATGCTGCCAATTACACTAGCCTAGCCAGAGGAGGCTTTTGGAGAGGAAGGCTGCTTTTACAGATGGCTTTTCAGTGGCTAACAATATGGTCTCAATAACAAACGCTAGACTCCACCCCCCTTGCAGCCAGGTAGCCATGGTAATCAACAGAGCGTGTTTATCCGAGGAAATGCTTCCTGTCATTGGGGTCGAAGCCATTTTGGGGGTCCTTTCAGGGCTTTCAAGTCCATGCTTTTCCCTCCTAGCCATTAAAGGTTCTAGCCTCTTCCAGCCTCATTGTATCCCGAGAGAAAGCTGGCCTGACTCGGTGCCCTGGCTCTACCATCTCTGCTCAGCATTGAGGAAGCAGCCAGGGACCCAGGAGGGAGAGCCCCAGCATGGAATCAGGGCACTGACACTCCTGGCATCAGGATGTCTGGTCCAGCTCTGGCTTCATGGGCTGCCCTCCTGGCAAGAGGGCTGTGGTGGGCAGAGCGGACGCCTGTACCATGTTGGTGCCTGGAAGCGAGGTGGACTGGCCCAGGAGCACATGGATGCCTCAGAACCACTGATATTTCTTGGGGCTGCTATTCAGAGCAATTCCAAGCCCTCGGACTTTGGCAGGTTCTCAGGCTGTTTGAGGAGCTGACCTGCTCTGGGACAGGGTGGGCTGGGCGAACTCCCTAGCGGTTTGTATAGTCTGAGCTTTTGTTGTCAACTTGAACAGTCCCGTGAAGGCATGTTGGGGACATATGGAAATGGTTCCCTCTGAACAGCAGTCCGCTTGTTGGCTAGAAAGACCTCCCAAAGGAGTAAGATCAGGCTGGGGATGGCATTCTAGGTTGTGTGTGTGAATTCAACAGGGTTCTCATGAATCTGTGAGACACACAGATCAGGGGAGCCTGCGGGGGGTGGGGGTGGGTGGTGGGACAGCGGTCACCCAGCCTTCAGCAAGGAGTGCAGTGGTCGAGGGCGGCCCCTCTTAGCAACACTCTGGGTCCAGCACTGGATGCCCTCACGTCTCTCCAGAGGGGACAGCGTGCCACTGTCAGAAATGCTCTAAGACCATCTGAAGAAAAGAAATCACCTGCAGAAATGAAAAACCATAAGCCAGAGTCTGTTTATTCTGCTACTGTGTAAAAGGAGTTCAAACCAGTCAATCCTAAATGCTCAATCCCTGAATATTCATTGGAAGGACTATTGCTGAAGCTGAAGCTGCAATACTTTGGCCACCTGATGCAAAGAGCCAACTCACTGGAAAAGACTCTAATACTTGGAAAGACTGAGGGCAGGAGGAGAAGGGGACGACAGAGGATGAGATGACTGGATGGCATCACTGACTCAATGGACATGAGTTTAAGCAAACTGTAGGAGATGGTGAAGAACAGAGAACCCTGGTGTGCTGCAGTCCATGGGGTCGCAAAGAGTTGGACACAACTGAGTGACTGAACAACTGTATAAACATGGTCAAAATTTTCATCAAGATAGAAAACAAGGACATACAACTCTTCCACTCTGAAACCAAACTATTTCCTGGGGAAACCTGGTCCATTGTGTGCAGGTACCTGTGGCTGGATCACCCCTACCCAGTTCCACCTGAACCCTCTCCGCCTCACCCCTTTGTTTTGCGACCCAGTCTTGAAGGTCAATGACTCCCTTTCTTCCTCTTTGCCGATTATGGGGTTTGTGGTTTCAGGAATGACTTAGACTCAAGCTCCAGAGTAACAGGCATTGATGGTTCCTCATCCAGGGAGCTCCCTGGGGGGTGACCGAAGCCGACACAGCACGTGTCTGCTTTTCTGGGAGCACCATGGTGACAGGACATGTGGGTGTCAATATCACCCACTGGAAGACGCCCTGTGTTTTCTAACAGGCGGTTCTGTTCGAGCTCTGAAAGAGTTTTTGCTGTCATCAGGAGTGCCAGTTGGAGTCAGTGGGCCAAGAGTATACTCCAAAACATATACAGGCAACAAATAAATATGTGGATAAAGAAGTCATTTTCTACCATCTGATGCCCAAGGCTTAGGGGTTAGGACCCTCTGAGGACGCCTGTGGGATGTCACAGCGCTGGGCTTGGCCTTGAGCTGTGACACAGATAGCATGATGATCAGAGTGCCCTGCACCCGCTCTGTGAGGGCTGGGATGGGTGGGGCTGACCCACGGCTGCAAGGCCCTCCCTTTTTAGGAATCTGAGCTCCAGGCTCCTCTCACAGGCTGTCGCTGAGCTGGGCAGATCTTGTGCTCTGGGCCCTTGGAACCCTCACCTACCCTGGAGGGGCCTCTTGGATTCCAGGCTCAGGCCTGAGCTGTTGCATCCTGCAGAGGCATGGGCCGCTGCAGCCTCCTCAGCCCCTGCTCCTAACCCTTGTTTATGCTCTGTCTCAGTAGCGAGTCCGTGGATCCGCCCTGATGCTGGGGTCGTGTTGGCGGATGCAGACCAGAGAACGGTGTCGGAGACGCTTTGAGAAACCCCCTTCAGGGCAATCAGGCCCTTGCCAGGTGGAATAGCTCGGCATTTACACGGGTAGTTTCCGAACGTGGCCGTGATGAATTGTGCTCAAGCAGGGCCTTGACAGTGAAAAATGGGGCAGTGCGATGGGGCGTGATGGCGGGGGTCCCTGCTGAGCCGGTGCCTCGAGCCACCGGAAGTGGTGGGTGCCTCCCCCGCCCCGGAGGGGAAGCAGACAGATGGGCACGCCTGTCCCTCTCTGTTCCCTGCACACACTTCGTTGTTCTGTTTCTCGCTCTGTGTCTCTGGGCCGTCATGGGGCCATCAAACACATGTTCTCTGGCTTCCTTGCTTCCCCTGTGTCTCTCTCTCTCCCTTTCCACCTTTCTCTTCCCTTCTTTGTCAGATTTATTTATTTATTTTTTTAATTTTATTATAATCACCCCCAGGCCCTATTGAACAGAGAGAGTGGAGGCGGGAGGGAGGGGTGACCAGAGCAGGAGGCAAGTTTGGGGAAGATGGATAAGTTCACTGTTTTGATTAGGTGATGCTTTTGTAGGCGTAGGAGGCTTCCCACGTGGCGCTAGTGTTGTAAAGAATCAGCCTGCCAATGCAGGAAATGCAAGAGATGAGGGTTCAATCCCTGCGTGGTGAAGATCCCGTGAAGGAGAGTGTGGCAATCCATTCCAGTGTTCTTGCCTAGAGAAGCCCATGGACAGAGGAGCCTGGTGGGCTATAGCCTGAGGGGTGGCAAAGAGCCAGAACAGGACTGCGCGAACGAGCACTCTGCACTTGTAGGTGTAGACATGTGTCAGAGCTCATCACTGGCTTACCTTAAGTGTGCGCAGCTCATTGTATGTCAATTCTACTCCAGTTAAGCTGAAAACCTTACCCATTTGGAGTAGGAGAGCAGTGAGGGAATGTTTTTGAACATTTAGCTTTTAGAAAAGTCTGCATTCTGCTTCCCTGTAAGAGAGAGGCTGAGACCCAGCCAGCACAGGGAGGTTTATTTCTGGGGTTTGGGTGCTCTAAGATCATTATTTCTTATTTTTTAATTGAAGTTGAGTTGGTTTACAATGTTGTGTGAGTTTCTCTAAGATGACCATTAACAGCATCCAGTTTGGGGAGCAGTTGAATCTGCATGACAAGCTTGTCTTGTCATGTCTATCACCAGAAATAGCTCTCATGTCTGTCATCAGATACTCAGAGAGGGAACGTGGAATGACCTGTCCAAGGCCACAAAACAAGTCAATTGCAAAATTCCGAATCACACCCAGGTCTCCAAACAGTGACCTCTCCTTCACCACCAGTCGTGGGATGGGACAAAATGCCACTCAGAACAGTAAATCAGCAGAGAGTGTTGGAAATTGCCTGTCATGTGCCCTGGAGATGGGGTTTGAGTTTGCAGAGAATATGGTGTCTGCTCTTCTTGCTCATGGGTGTTGCCCCTTTGCTTCTCTGACGGGTCCCCATTCCCAGTGGGGTGCCATTGTGCCAGGGGAGGGTCTTCTTGGTCATCCTGTTGTCCAGACATTGTCCAGCTGACTGTCGGAAGGCCATAGGATGGCCCTGACACAAGCTTTGGATGCAGTGGCTGGTTATGCAACTGGGGGACATGAGGAGAGAGACCTTCATCTTGGTTTGGCCTCCCTGATGAGTCCAGGAAGACATAAAACAGCCTGTCTTTGAAAAAAGTCAAATTTAGGGACTTCCCTTGGGTCCAGTGGTTAAGACTTCATCTTCCAATGCAAGGGGTGCTGGTTCGACCCCTGCTCAAGGAGCTGAGATCCCACATGCCTTGTGGCCCCAAAACCCAAACATAAAACAGAAGCAATATTGTAACAAATTCAATAAAGACTTTAAAAATGGTCCACATCAAAAAAATCTAGAAATTAAGGTCAAATTTGGTCAGCTCTTGCTTTCCAGGTTTTTGGAATACCCAGGGATAATTGCCATGACAAGTTCTGAAACCCTGGAGACATATGTGGGCCTGAGATGCTGGGTGGCTTGTTTTGCCGTTATTGTTTCTCTGTTGAATTGGATGGCAACTGTTGACCACATATATGAGGTATTTGAAGGAGGGCCAGCTATGTCTCTGGTTTAGTATGTGCTTGGGGGAATATCAGACAAGAGAATAATTCCCTTGGGTGGAGGGATTACAGCAGAACTTTCAATCAAGACTCAGACCCTGCACATGTGGAACTTGCCCCTCTAACTCTAAAGCCGTTGGAATGTTGGGTTATAACAGCAGCACAGACATATCTGAATTCAAAGGTGAGACTGGGAGATTTCCAAGTGTCAGAAATTGAAGATGAAATTCAGAGATGAAGTGGAGTAGCCCTGTGGGGGTTTTCACAGTAAATCCCTTAAGGGCTGGCTTTTCACAGGTGCTGGAGAGGTGGACTAGATCTCCTGTGTGAAACTGGGAACAAGAAGGGGCCGTCCTGTCTGTCAGTAAAATCTAGAAAGATTTTGTCAACTGGCCCAGGGCGTGGTATGCCCCTATCCCAACGTGTAGCTGTAAAAATAGTTTCCTACAAGAAAGAGGGAAAGCAAGCCTACGATGTCTATAGATATGAGACCATATCATGCACTGTCTGTATAGAGCAGAAACCCTGAACTGAGGACCAAAGATAAAAATGGTCCAGAACTAGTACAACCCTAAGGCTTTGTCAGGCATAAATGCCCACTCATTGGAAAAGACGCTGATGCTGGGAAAGACTGGGGGTGGGAGGAGAGGAGGGTGACAGAGGATGAGATGGTTGGATGGCATCACAAGCTCAATGGACATGAGTTTGAGCAAATTTTGGGAGATGGTGAAGGACAGAGAAGCCTGGTGTGCTGCAGTCCTTGGGATCACAAAGAATCAGATAAGACTTAGTGACTGAACAACAAACCTGCAGAGATGCTTCCTCAACATAGAGTGGACATGGGGCTCCTATGGGAAAAAGAACTGGGAGACTCCCAATGTAGATGAGCTCTTAGACCAAAATTACACAGCAAACAAGAAGGCCCATCCCCACAAGAAATAATCAACAGATGCTGTGAAAGGAGGATTCATGTGTTAGGGACTAAAGATAATAGAGCAATCTGAGAAGAATATTAGACCAAATATTGGGTTGGCAAGAGAGTTTGTTCACTTTTAAGTAAAAGATTTTCACTGAGAACTTTATTGAACAAGGTATTCAATAACCAAACAAATTTTTGGCCAATCCAATATATTTATAGTTTGGAGTGATGGAATAAGACACAAAATTCTTAAGACTTGAATAGGAGATAATGGAGCAGTTTTTTTTTAAAGAATTAGTTATTCTAGAAATAAAAATATAATACTTGAAACTTATAAAAGACAAACCAAAAAACCTAAATAGATGGGGTAAACAAAAGAAGAGATATACTGCTAAAAAAAGAGTTGGCAAACCATACAGTAACACAGAAAATGTCATCCAGGCTGTATCAGGGAAGTACAGACAGGGAAGATGAATGAGAAGGTGCAACACGTATCTAATGGGAGTCTCAAAAGGAGAAGACGGAGTGAGGAAGAAGCTAGAGTGGGCCAATGGACAGAATATTTCTAGTTTGTACTGACAGACAGGAAGGCCCCTTCTTACTCTCAGTTTAAGTCAGATCTACTTCTTCTACTTCTATTTGAAAGAAATACAGCTGAGGGAATAAACAAAATCACAAACCCTCTTACTGAAACTGAACATGGGTTGATTTTTTGTTTTTTGAGCAAAATATCTGCATGTGGATGTATCACGATGAAACTGATGAACATTAGTGATGACCTTAAAAACCACCAGTAAAACAGCCACAGTAAGACTTCATTCATTTGGATAAATATAAAATGGGGAAAATGCAGAATAGGAACTGCTTTCTCTATTTTAATAGATCTTGCTAGGAAATTTACAGGGGAAAATGCGATGCTTTTGCTTCTTCTGTTGGTCTGCCCCAGCCTGTAGTGCTAGCCTTTAAAAACAAAAGCGTCGTGTGTGTCTGCTCCTGGTACCTTGTGAAGCATTGCTCACCAGACGTGTTGCTAGTGTGATGTCTGCTCCATGAACACCTTTCGGGGATAAACTTTCAAATATGGGCTGTGGGCCTGAGATCCCCTTGACAGGTGCTGCTGAGAACAAAAATGTGATCTTTCTGGGGTGCTTACCTCCTATTAATAAGAGGGAAAAAAAGCAAACCAAATGAATCTTGGGAAGTAAAGTGCCATATGAATCAGCTTTCCTCACTCCGAAAATAACTTGCTCAGAATTTATAGATCCCCTAAGTTCTGCTGATTTTTTACATTGTTTACTTTCCTCTCCAAAATATCAAATAATTCACAGGTGGTACGTAGGGTGGCTCTACGGATAATTTGAAATGAGAAATGGACAGCAAGAGAAATTTCCTTCCAGGGGGTCAGTGCTAGGGTGACTCCCTAAGACTAATGGTGCTGGATTAATAACCCGGGGCTGCTTCAATATTCATAGCCTGTTCCCTCGGAAGGCTGGGATATTTCCCGCTTTTATGTCCTGCACAAAACTGTAAAGCAAAGATGGTTTCATTGCAGCTCTGTGCGTAATGAGATGCGCAGGAGCCGCTCCTGCCCATTAATCAGCCTTTGGGGGAGGCTTCTGGAAGTCTGACCTATTGCCGCGGCAGCTGATCTGAATGCAATGATTTTCCCCTGTGGGGGAGATGGTGCAGGACAGGAGGGCCAGCCCTGCAGGACTGGGGGCCCCAACCAGGCGCCCACTGTGAGAGAGGGGCCATGGGTGGAGAGCTTTGGCTCTCAAATGAAAGGGCTGCAGGGTGTTGAAGGAACCGTGGGATGTAGCTGGGATGTGGGGTTTGCCATCTGTTTCTGGGTCCGTTGTCAGCCCCTCTGGTCTCAGCCGGGTGGGGGTGGTTGAGGAAGATGCGTGTGGCTACATTTGTCAGGAATTTGGATGAGCCACTGTGCCAGGCTCTGGGCCAGATGCTGGGGACACCCTTATATTAGTGGTCCCCAACCATTTTGGCACCAGGGACCGGGCTTGTGTAAGACACTCTTTCCATGAACGTGGGTGGGGGAATGGTTTTGGGATGATTCAGACGTGTTGGATTTATTGTGCCTTTCTTTCTATTATTATTACATCATTTCCACCTCACATTATCAGGCATTAGATTCTGGAGATCTGGGGACCCTTGCTGTATATAATTAAGACATTGCCTTTGCCTCCAAGATGCTCCAAGGGAGAGGGGCAGGAAAGGCAGAGACCCAAACAGATAATTTCAGTGAACCAGACGGTGTAGTGATAGAGGTTTGATCCATGCACAGATAACCCCTGCTTCCCCACTTTGTGGGTGAATGTGGAAGAGGTGATCTAGATCTGGGAAGGCCTCCTGGAGTAGTGTCTGAGTGAAGCCCAAGGAGCCATTCAGATTTGACCAAGGGCGGGTGAGGAGGGGGACGTGGGCAAAAGCCCGGAAAGGAGACCTGGCCCCACAGCCAGGATGTGGCTGTGAGGGTGTGGGTGGTGGTGGCTTAGAGGCTGAGGTGGAGGGAGATGAGACTCGCAAAGAGCAGGGCAGTAGATTGCTGCTCAGATGGGTAAGCTTCTTGGACTTATTCACACTCTTCTCTGATTTATGTTTAGGCAGATGTGCATGGTACGGCTGATGGGTAATTCAGGTGAATGGGTTTCCGAGGGTGGGAGGCAGGAGGAAAAAGGGAAGGGGCTTGGGGCAGCAGTTCTAGGTTTTCTGTTATCTTGTGGCTCCTCTTGCCAGAATGTGGATATAAGCAAAAACCGTAAAATTAGGTTGAAAGGTATTAGCGGCCTTCATGGTGGGGGTTTTCCAATAACAGGAAGATAGAAGCTGGGTAGGAGGTATTTCTCTAAACTTGGACCCAGAAACCAAGGGCAAGGAGCATCCACAGCTGTCTGTCCCCTTCTCTGGCACGAAATCCCGCAGACACTTCTGTAGGTCTTATCCTGTGAGGGTAGCTTTCCCTGAGAGGTGGCAGAGCCAGGTTGGGCGCGAATCCCTGGTCCTGGGATTCTTTAAAAAAATAATTTATTCTGGCCGTTCGGGGTCTTCCTTGCTGCGTGGCTTTCTCCAGCTGTGGCGAGCGAGGGCTGCTCTACAGTTGCAGCGCACTAGCTCCTCACTGGGTGGCTTCTCTCTGCAGAGCACAGGCTCTAAGATGCCGGGGCTTCAGTAGTTGGTCACGTGGACTCAGTAGCTGCAGCTCCCAGGCTCTAGAGCACAGGCTCACTAGTTGTGGGCCCAGGCACTTTTTCTCTGAGGCATGTGGGATCTTCCAGGATCAGGGATCAAACCCATGTCTCCTGCAATGGCAGGTGGATTCTTTACCACTGAGCCACCAGGGAGCCCCCAGGGTTCTTTTGAGCTGTGGCTGGAGTCATTGCTTCAAGAAGTTTCCATCTCTGATGGATGGAGACGGGGGTGGGAAAGCACCTGGAGGATCAATGCACAGCATTCTCTGTCTCCCTTTTGGGGGTTAAAGTCCAAAAGTAAAAAGCAAAAACCCCACCTTTCCTGGTTCAATTTGGACACAGATGTATGCACGCGCATGCACACACACAGACACACATCACTCACTAGCTGCTGAGATTCATGATAACATCATGAATATCAGCATTAAAAGCTGCTTTGAGGATCGATAACAATACACGTGCTGCATTTAAATATCAGCAATTAAGGTTGAAGCCTGAAAGGATGACTCCTGGGAGGCCTGTTGGACCTGGGGGAGGGGACGAATTGAACCTTAGTTATATATTTTAATGACCCTAGGGATCAATATATGCCAGATTACATTTTCTTATCTGTTCTTTAAATCTTGACCCTCCCTTGGGCCCATATTTCGAGAATGTCCTCCATCAACTTAGTGGTGTTGGGGGTGAATGTGGTGATTCTTTGACTTTTTATTTGTTCCCTTAGTTAAGAAGGCCTGGGTCTGCATTTACTGTCAGCCAGAAATATTCTTTAGCATTTTTCTTCCTGACATCTTTTCTGGGTCCAAGTTTTTGGCAGAAAGAAAGCTGAAGAGGAAAAGTGTGGACTAGTAAGCACCAAAATGGCCATCAGGCATTACCTTCTTTTCTGTAACACAGGATTAGTACCAGTGACGGTCGAGCTGATGGTCAGTGTGGACCTACAGCCCCAAATCACAGCATGAGCCAATGAGAACTGCCAAACACACTCCGTCTGGGGTTTTTCCAGCTTAGAAAGCTGTTTTAGGCACAGATATCCTCTCCAGGGGAGAAGGCAATGGCACCCCACTCCAGTACTCTTGCCTAGAAAATCCCATGGATGGAGGAGCTTGGTAAGCTGCAGTCCATGGGGTCACTAAGAGTTGGACACGACTGAGCTACTTCACTTTCACTTTTCACTTTCATGCATTGGAGAAGGAAATGGCAACCCACTCCAGTGTTCTTGCCTGGAGAATCCCAGGGATGGGGGAGCCTGGTGGGCTGCTGTCTATGGGGTCGCACAGAGTTGGACATGACTAAAGTGACTTAGCAGCAGCAGCAGCAGCATCCTCTCCAGGCAGGTCCCCAGTTGCTCTCTGAAGCTATAATTTAATTGCCCTCAGCTGCTCCTTCTTGCTTCTGCCCATGAATCTAAGTCCTCCCCTCAAAGTTATCCATTCTCTTGATGTTTCGCTGATCATCAGCAAAACCTTTGGCCACCATACTTGGCCCTGGACTCACTACAGAACTTGTTCATCGGCATCCCCGTGGGGCTTAGAGAGGCACTTTGGTCACAGTGCATGTGTGTGTCCCACACACCCCTACCCCCATTTTCAAGGTCTGTCTTACTTGTTTGTGTACCCAGAGTATGATCAGTAAGTATTGGGGCTGTTGAAGGTGAATAAATGTGCACACTTGTTCTTTCTGACCAGGTGCTCAAAGTATTCTGAAGTTAGGATTTTTAATGACTTTAAATAATCCCAAACAGATCAAGGGCTTCCCAGGTGGCACAGTGGTGAAGAATCTGCTTGCCAACGCAGGAGACACAGGAGATGCAAGTTCATTCCTTGCATTGGGAAGATCCCTTGGAGTAGGAAATGGCAACCCATTCCAATATTCTTGCCTGGAACATTCCATGGACAGAAGAGACTTGCAGGCTACAGTCCTTAGGTTGCAAAGAGTTGGACATGACTGAGTGAATAGCATGCATTTCAGTTCAGTTCAGTTCAGTTCAGTTGCTCACTTGTGTCTGACTCTTTGAGGCCCCATGGACTGCAGCACGCCAGGCCTCCCTGTCCATCACCAACTCCTGGAGTTCACTCAAACTCACATCCATCGAGTCAGTGATGCCATCCAGCCATCTTATCCTCTGTCGTCCCCTTCTCCTCCTGCCCCCAATCCCTCCCAGCATCAGAGTCTTTTCCAATGAGTCAACTCTTCGCATGAAGTGGCCAAAGTACTGGAGTTTCAGCTTTAGCATCATTCCTTCCAAAGTACACCCAGGACTGATCTCCCCTAGAATGGACTAGTTGGATCTCCTTGCAGTCCAAGGGATTCTCAAGAGTTTTCTCCAACACCACAGTTCAAAAGCATCAATTCTTTGGCGCTCAGCTTTCTTCACAGTCCAACTCTCACATCCATACATGACTACTGGAAAAACCATAGCCTTGACTAGATGGACCTTTGTTGGCAAAGTAATGTCTCTGCTTTTGAATATGCTATCTAGGTTGGTCATAACTTTCCTTCCAAGGAGTAAGCATCTTTTAATTTCATGGCTGCATTCACCATCTGCAGTGATTTTGGAGCTCCCCAAAAATAAAGTCTGACACTTTTTCAACTGTTTCCCCATCTATTTTCCATGAAGTGATGGGGCCAGATACCATGATCTTTGTTTTCTGAATGTTGAGCTTTAAGCCAACTTTTTCACTCTCCTCTTTCACTTTCATCAAGAGGCTCTTTAGTTCCTCTTCACTTTCTGCCATAAGGGTGGTGTCATCTGCATATCTGAGGTGATTGAGATTTCTTCTGGCAATCTTGATTCCAGCTGTGCTTCTTCCAGCCCAGCATTTCTCATGATGTACTCTGCATAGAAGTTAAATAAGCAGGGTGACAATATACAGCCTTGACATACTCCTTTTCCTATTTGGAACCAGTCTGTCGTTCCATGTCCAGTTCTAACTGTTGCTTCCTGACCTGCATATAGGTTGCTCAAGAGGCAGGTCAGGTGGTCTGGTATTCCCATCTCTTTCAGAATTTTCCACAGTTTATTGTGATCCACACAGTCAAAGGCTTTGGCATAGTCAATAAAGCAGAAATAGATGTTTTTCTGGAACTCTCTTGCTTTTTCCATGATCCAGCGGATGTTGGCAATTTGATCTCTGGTTCCTCTGCCTTTTCTAAAACCAGCTTGAACATCTGGAAGTTCATGGTTCACGTATTGCTGAAGCCTGGCTTGGAGAATTTTGAGCATTACTTTACTAGCGTGTGAGATGAGTGCAATTGTGTGGTAGTTTGAGCATTCTTTGGCATTGCCTTTCTTTGGGATTGGAATGAAAACTGACCTTTTCCAGTCCTGCAGCCACTGTTGAGTTTTCCAAATTTGCTGGCATATTGAGTGCAGCAGTTTCACAGCATCATCTTTCAGGATTTGAAATAGCTCAACTGGAATTCCATCACCTCCATTAGCTTTGTTCATAGTGATGCTTCCTAAGGCCCACTTGACTTCACATTCCAGGATGTCTGGCTCTAGGTGAGTGATCACACCATCATGATTATCTTGGTTGTGAAGATCTTTTTTGTACAGTTCTGTGTATTCTTGCTACCTCTTCTTAATATCTTCTGCTTCTGTTAGGTCCATACCATTTCTGTCCTTTATCGAGCCCATCTTTGCATGAAATGTTCCCTTGGTATCTCTGATTTTCTTGAAGAGATCTCTAGTCTTTCCCATTCTGTTGTTTTCCTCTATTTCTTTGCATTGATCACTGAAGAAGGCTTTCTTATCTCTCCTTGCTATTCTTTGGAACTCTGCATTCAGATGCTTATATCTTTGCTTTTTTCCTTTGCTTTTCACTTCTCTTCTTTTCAGAGCTATTTGTAAGGCCCCCCCAGACACCTATTTTGCTTTTTTGCATTTCTTTCCCATGGGGATGGTCTTGATCCCTGTCTCCTGTACAGTGTCACGAATGTCCGTCCATAGTTCATCAGGCAGTAGGTTACTACTGAAGTAATATTCTGCTGTGTACTCTCCCCTGAGCCCTATGTACTATGATGCTTTGGTGGAAACAGGCACTTTCCAGGTCCAAGCATGGATGTTATGGTGGTTGTTTCCTCTAGTTCTTTTGGTTGATTCATTTCATGGCCTCAGGTAGTTTCTGACACTGCTCTGTATGTATTTGAATACCTGAGAGAGAACCCCTGAGAGCTCTGGAGTTCTCCATTTCTCTGCCTTGCTGACCTCCAACTGGCTTGATGACCTTAAGTACTCCTAGTTCTTTCTCCTCAACCTAGGGAAATCGCTGGGGTCTGCCTGGGTTCCCTTCCTGTGCCATGGCCTGGAAACTTTCACTTGCAAGAAGCTCAGTTTTTTATCCATCTCTCAGAGATCACGTCCCTTCACTGCCTGATGTCCGCTATCTAGAAAACTGATGTTTCCTGTATGTTGGCCAGCTTTTCAGTTGTTCTGAGCAGGAAGTTATATCCAGCCCTTGTTATTACTCCATTTTGGCCAGAAGAAGAAGTCCTACCAAGCACCCCAGTCTATGTAACCAGTTTGTCAGTCATGCTTGCAAATAAAGGTGGTGTTTTGTGGGAAAACTGGCCAGGCGAGCTTGCAGCTCAGGCACACAGAGCTCCTCTTCATGGCAGCCGTCATACTTGACTTTGCACAAGTATTTTGTGTATACTGCCATTTTGTCACACAGAATGTAGAAAAGACATCTAATTGAAGATTGAGATATAATAAAATCAGTAATTTGTACTGCTTCAGTAAGGAGTCCTGGAGTAGAACTGGAGTGTGTTTCTGTACATGCCTGATGATGAAGATATGTGACTTCCACTACAGCCTGTCACTGCCACCTTAATTTGTGCCAAAGCCCTTCAGTTTTTACCCACCATTGCTTTTGCTCCAGGAATGCCAATGTCAACACGGTGAAAAAGGCAAATGACTTCTTAGTGTTTTGCAAAAATAGTTTTGACCTCAAAGTCCTGTGAGAGGGTCTTGGGGATGCCTCAAGGGGCCACAGACTGTACTCTGAGAAGCATTGCCCTATAGACACTCTTGTACGTGTGCACAGAGATATATACAAGATGTTCTTTGTGGTATTGTTTATACTAATACAAATTTTGGAAACAATTAAATGGTCGTCAGTTGTAGAATGGATAAATAAATTGTAGTATATTTATATAGAGAATAGTATGTTGCAGGTAAGATGGATAAACTAAAGTGATATCCATCTGTATGTTTAGAGATCCAAACAGCTAGTGGAAAAAAAACAAGTTGCAGAAAGTAATGTATTGTATGGTACCATTTATAAAAGCCTAAATATAAAAAGTGTATGTTGTTTATGGGTACTTACATATGTAGTAAAATAAAAACAAAATGGAAAATAGTGGCTACCTCTTGGAGGACAGAGAATGAAATGGGCTAGGTAACAGGAGATCTAGTTATGTATGCAGTTCTTATTTTTATTTCTAAAAAATGACCCTGAGGAAATCTAGCAGAATATTAAGACTCATATGTGGTTTGTTGGCAGGTGGTATTTCTTTAATTGAAGTATAGTTCATTTACAGTGCTGTGTTAATTTCTGCCCTACAGAAAAGTGCTTCACTTATGCATATCTATGCACTCTTTTAATATTCTTTCCCCTATGGCTTGTCACAGGGCCTTGAATATAGTTCACTGTGCTCTATGGTAGGCCCTTGCTGTTCATGCATTCTGTGTTGGTTTGCATCTGCTGGTTCCAAACTTAAGATCCATTCCTCCCTGGTTTGCTCACCCCCTTGGCAACCACAAATCTGTTCTCTGTGTCTGTGACTCTGTTTCTGTTTCATAGAAACGTTTATTTGTGTCGTATTTTAGATCCCACATATAAGTGATATCACGTGGTATTTGTCTTTCTATTTCTGACTTAGTATGATCATCTCTAGGTCCATCCATGTTACTGCAGAGATAGCATTATTTCATTCTTCTTTATGGCTGAACAATATTCCACTTTATGTATATACTACATCTTCTTTATTTGTTCATCTGTTGATGGACATTTAGGTTGCTTCCATGTCTTGGCTATTGTGAATAGTGTGCTGCCTTGAACATAGGGACATGTGTATCTTTTCAGATTAGCGTTTTGTCCAGATGTGTGTCCAGGAATGGGATCACTGGATCATATGGCAACTCTGTTTTTAAGTTTTTTGAGGAACTTCCATATTGATTCCACAGTTGCTGAACCAACTTACTTTCCTGGCAGGTGGGTTCGTATGATATTTTTCTCTGTTATTTTTGGAAAGTTTAAAATTCTTCATATTTTCCCTCCTCAATTAGTACACAAAAAGAGAAAATATGTGAGCATATGATAGATTCTCATAGATTCTATGTGAAAACCTCTCAGCAAGGGCTCAGCAAGCTCACCATGTATTATCCTGGTGCCAACAGCTGCCATGTGTGGAGAGACTGTGATCTTCCAGGGAGTTCACCCAGCTTCACACTTAGCTTTTCGATCACCTATGAAGTGGGAATTGTTATCCCAGTTCTGTAGCTGAGACTCCTCGAAATACATAACTTGCCCAAGATCATACAGTGAGTCAGTTGTGAAGCCATGACTGGAACCCACGTCTTTGGGGTTTGAGGTCTGTGCTTTTTCCTCTCTGCAATTGTCTGAGATGATAGGCTCTTCATCTGAAGCTGTTCCTTTCTCCCTTAGCTTTTCTTCCAAACTCATTATTTTTTTGGTTGTTGGTATGTTTCTACTCTCTGAGCCAGTATCCATTACCTTGTGTTTGTTCCTCCAACAGCAGTGATGTAGTGGTATTATTAGATATTATTACTGTTTTGTTGTGTTGCAAGATTCAGCTAGATTCAGCTTGGCTGATGCCTTGCTGTCTGCAAAGGGCTCATTTCAGTGGTTGTAGCTTTCCTGTCCTTGAGGCTAATTGCATCCAGGCTGTGTTTTGGTGAGACCTGGGAAGTTTGGGGCTGGTACTGTCTAGCCTACTGAGGCTTATAAGGTGGAGGGTAGTGGTAAAGAACATGCGTACCAATGCAGGAGACGCAAGAGACACAGGTTCCATTCCTGTGTTGGGAAGATCCCCTGGAGTGGGAAATGGCAAACTGCTCTAGTATTCTTGCCTGGAAAATTCCATGGAAAGAGGAGACTGGTGGGCTACAGTCCATGAGGTTGCAAAGAGCTGGACATGCTTCAGTTGCCGAGCACTTAGTCTGCTATGGGAAGAATTAGTTTTGTAATGGGACTGTTTATAATATTTTAGGTAATAAAGCAAAAGAATCCATTGAGGTTGTTGATCCCACTCACACATTAAGCCCTGTCTAAAGATCTATTTGAATTAATTGAAGGGATGCTGAGAAGAGAGATGATATACATACTCACTTAGTCCTTTCTGCTTACAACTGCCTGATGAAGAAAAACAGAGGCAGAATATTTGAGATTACATCAGTTCATATAGGAAGGTGGCTTGGGGATTTATAGAGTTAAATATAGAAGTTTGAGAGTTTGGTAGGTACTGCAGAACTAGGAGAGGGTCCCTGCCACAGATAGCAGTGAGACTAGCACAGAGAGAATCCCATGTTGAGGCAGAACGTTGCGCTTTTCCTTGTGCCCTTATCTAATTAACAAGTCTTCCATTCCGTGCCTTATCGAGTCTGTGCTTTCTCTGTGGTCTTCAAATCTGTCTTCATGGTATCTGGAAATATGGACAGTGTTTTCTTTATGTTTTAGATAAATTTGAAAACAGTACAACCCGGAAAAGCAATGACTCTTAAACACTGTTGGTAGGAATGTGTGTGTATTGATTTAATCTTTTGACCATAATTTGTAAGCATGATGGTGAAAAGCTCTGGGGTCAGAGCTGGAGTCAGAATACCACTTGCTGGCTGTCAGACCTGGCACAAATCATCTTATATCTTCAAGCCTCAGTTTCCTCAATTATAAAGTGAGGCTACATAGTACCTACTTGATTTGATTGTTAAGAAGAGTAAGAGACAGTCCATGAAAAGTACTTACAACAGTTTGGGCACAGAGTAAACTTACAGTAGATGTGAACAGTTGTTATTGTTATATAGCAAAAGTTAAAAAAAATATATCCTTTGAGTCAACAATTCCACATTTAGGAATTTATCCTGTGGGAAAGTTGTCATAAGTATTTAAAGACATATTTACATGGATAATCACAGTGGCATTGTCACTGTAAATAAAGTAACCTGAATATTCATCAGTGAAGGATTGGTTACCCAATCGTGGTATATCCATGCAAGGGAATCTTGTGCAATCATTAAAGAGGATAAAGAGATTTGTATGTATTGACATGGAAAGAGATCCATGCCATATTATTAAAGAAAAAAATCAGGTTTTTTTTGACATTTCAGTCTGAAAATTTTAAATATACAGTAAAATTGAAAAGGAGAAGACTCTTGAGAGTCCCTTGGACAGCAAAGAGATCAAACCAGTCAATCCTAAAGGAAATCAACCCTGAGTATTCACTGGAAGGACTGATGCTGAAGCTGAAACCCTAATACTTTGGCCACCTGATGTGAAGAGCTGACTCATTGCAAAAGACCCTGATGCTGGGAAAGATTGAAGGCAGGAGGAGAACAGGGTGACAGAGGATGAGATGGTTGGATGGCATCATTGACTCAATGGACATGAGTTTGAGCAAACTCTGGGAGATGGTGAAGGACAGGGAAGCCTGGCATGCTGCAGTCCATGGGGTCGCAAAGAATCAGATACAACTTAATGACTGGACCACAATAACAAAGTTGAAATAATTTTGTGGTGAAACCTGTATGCCCACCAGTTAGCTTCCACAATTAACATTTTATTCTTTATCTCATATTCATCCATCCATCCACTCATCCATTCATCCATCCATTTACCCATCCATCCATTTAGCCACTCATCCATCCATTTATCCACCCATCTATCCATTCATACACCCATCCATCCACTCACCCATCCATTCATCCACCCATCCATCCATCCATCCACCCATGCATCCATCCATCCACCCATGCATCCACCCATCCATCCACACATTCATCCATCCACCCATTCATCGATCCATTCATCCACTCAACATCCATCCATCCATACACTCATCCATCCATCCACTCATCCATCCATCTATCCATCCATCCATCCATCTACTCATCCATCCATTCATCCACTCATCCATCTACTTATCCATCCATTCATCACTCATCTTAATGTTTTGATTCATTTCAGAGAATGTTGCAGACATCAGTACACTTCCCTCTCAAATACTTAAACATGCATATATTTGAGTTCATTATTTGTTTACAGTTCTTTTGAAAAATTAGTTTTATAACCATATAGGTATTATATGAACTCATTTATATAAAAAGCAAAAATGTTTATATATGTGGGTCCACATGGATCATAGCAAAACACTTTGGATGGTCATGTGTTAGGAGCAGAGTTACCAAGCAGTGTACTTTGTAAGTGGATAGAGTTTGAATTGTACCATTTAATACATTCTTGGAGCATGGCATTTTGGTTTCTTCTCCTTCTCTCTCTTCCTCCCCCTCCATCATCATCACCTTCATCGTCATCAAGCATAGTTACAGGAAGCTCTGCTTCTGTTGTAAAGACATAAACACTCAGGCATCCCCTGCATTTCAAGTGGCAAAAGATACAAAAATGGGGGCACTGTTCTGATTGGAGACCCTTGTTTTGTCCTTAATGACGTCCAGTGTCCTTTCTGATATCTTTGAGAACAATGAATTAAAACAAAGGGCACTTTCTAAACATCTGCGTGCTAAGTCGCTTTAGTTGTGTCCAGCTCTTTGTGACCCTATGTCCATGGGATTCTCTGGGCAAGAATACTGGAGTGGATTGCCATGCCCTCCTCCAGGGGATCTTCCCGACCCAGAGATTGAACCTGTGTCTCTTACGTTTCCTGCAGTGGCAGGAGGGTTCTTTGTCACTAGTGCCACCTGGGAAGCCCGTCTACATCGTCATGTAAATGCCTGATTTTATTGAAATACTGAAAAACCAACGGGGCTATGTGAAAATCGTGCAGGTATGTGGGGTGACTTATCTCAAGGGGTGTTTTATTCTGTGAAACTCATGAAGCTAATTGGCATGTGTCAACTTGGCTAATGGGACTCGCTTTAAAGTCTGAAACCAAAGTTCTGAAAGATGGAAAGATGAGGCTCTGAGATTTATTGCAATTAGGTATCCAAGTGTTTAAGCCCACTTGATAATTTTCTCTTCATCTCTGTGGGCTGCAGAGTGTGGGAGGAAAAATGGGTAATCTATAGGGGAGTGGGGGGTGTGAGTACAGACATATATATAATTTACTTTCCTGGAAAGACATATAGTCAAGTCATTTCAATTGCTTTATTTCTGGGGGCGTGTATCCCACAGTTCCTGCCTGGAGTTGGGTGGAGTCCATTAGAAGTGGCAAAAATATTTCTTTTGGAGGAATTCAGGAACTTTTAGAGCTTTGCAGTGCATATTTTTTAATATGTTAAGTGCTATCAGAGGGTTTGGATCCCTCAATCTTCCTAAAATAAATGGATTTTACAGTTACAAAGTGGTGGCTTACTCTTTTTGGGGTTGCAACTCACAATAGCGCCGCCTTTCAAGTGAAATTTTAGACATGGTGAGTTCCAAAATGCTAACTGGGAGTCTTTTGACTTTTAGCATTTTGGAATAGAGTTTCAAGTTTCAGAAGCCTCCAGCATATTTCAATTTAATCTACTGCCGCTGTGTTGTCTCTTGTCTCTAGCATAATGCCAGGGCCACAAAGATGTTTGTGCAATGTAAATAATTTGTGGATTACAAGTCGTCTAAACTCAACATGTGTGCAATAGGCTGCAATAAAATTGCCTGGATGCAGTTTTACATGACAGCCTATGATAGTTGCTTCAGAGTCATTAGAGCCCAGTATGTAAATAAGCTGCATTCTAAAATTGTCTTAAATGTGCTGAGACAATGGATGTGAACGCCTTCCCCAGGTTCATTCATTCCATGGAGAATTTGCAGCTCACAGCTCCAGAAGACCTGGACCTGTGCATTTCAAATAGCATTTGGAACTGTCGGTTTGCCAATCTCCCAGAGCTATTTGTGAATAGGAACTGCAGTTTATCGAGCAGGGTCATGAACACAGCCGGTAGCATGCAGGTGAAAACCATCCTCAGGACTCTCTGCCTCTTCTTCCATTTCTCTCTGTGTTTTCTAAAGACGAGGCCAAGTGGGAGCAGAGACATGAGGGCCCTTATATGGTGCCCCGGTGTTTGGAGGAACAGAGAGATGAGAGGATGCTGAAAAACTACTCCTTAAAAGTGGCCCCTGAGCCAGCACGGGTGCTGGAGTCAGATACGCCTCTTGTTTCACGCACATGGCCCCAGCTGGGCTGGGAGCTGGCGTTTTGACCACAGTCTGGCCTGTCTGCCCTCTTGCCTGCGTGGTAGGTCGGGTTAGACCCATGAAAGCCTGGCTTTCATGTGTATCTATTGTTTAAGAGGGCCGGTGAAGCTCGCTCTTTGAAACACACACAACATAACATAAATCAGAGCTAGAATCTTTTAACATTTACAGTTTTAAATGAAATTCTTGTTGAGAGTCTCTTAAGCTAGATTTATATCTGATTTTGCATTGAACTGTGTCGTTATACGGGGCTGAGAAACTCTTACGAAATTAAGCATAATGCGAAAACATGCTGAAAAGACAGTTCTGTAGAAATGTGAAACATTATTATGTTATAGAATATTGGAGTGAAGAAATATGCAGAAAGGCACAATTACCATGGACATTTTCCTTTTAATGGTCCTTGTACAATCCTTGGCAGAAAGGTTTGCTGACGTCTCCTCGCAGATAAAGGAAAATTGAGACAATATTGATATTCTACATCCAGCTTTATTTTCAGAGAAGACCAGGAGAGCGACCTAGTCTGTTTCATGTTCTAAACACTGAGGCCTGGACTGTCCAGACTGATGCTCACAGGGACCTTGGGAGCATCTGTCGTTTGCCTTTGGGGATTTGGCCAAAGCCTACACTCCATGGATGGACCAAGAGGTTGAGATCACATGTTACCTTCCGGATGAGGAGCTGGAAGCTTCTAGAGGCTACTAGATTGGATGACTCTGAGTTGTTTGTTCCTTTATCTGAAGAGTTTTTAGGATTTGAAAGTGTCTGTCTAGGATGGTTTAGGGGTGGTCTTAGGGATTAAGCTTTATTGCTTGCAGCTGGGGGCAGGGCTGTGTTTCTCATGGTGATTGCTCTCCACTCCACAGGAGACCATGCTTAGCCTCATTTCCCCTGGAATGCCCCTGCCCACTGATCTGGCTTAGGGCAGAAAGGATATCTGTCAGGGGTTTTGTCCTTCCTTCTGCCCACCCATCAAGCCCTAGGCTCCAGTCTCCAAAATGGCTCCAGAGCAAATGCTTCTCTTGCTGCCTCACCTCGCCCCTCACTGGGGCACCTCTGGCTCCTTAATACAGCTGGGCTGTAGGCAGAATCCTTGTTTCCCATCTTGTTCCTGCAGACCTTTTGGCTAAAGTTGTGATTCCAGGAAAGGGAGCGCTGTTTCCTTGCTTCCAGATTCAGTCCCAGGCCTCTGCCTACCCCCAAGAGGTCCAGGGCAGCTGGAGCAGGGCTGGTTGGCAGCGCTGTGCTCACAGGCCTTCTAGAAAACCTCCTCCCCTTCCCACCCCCCTACAGTCTCCCAGCAGGTTCTCTGGCGGACTGAAGCTTTTCCAGCAACCTCCCAGAGCCTGTGCCCTTAAGCCTGGCATTGAGAGGCCACCAGCTGTGGGGGGAGGGGAACAGAGGCTGAGGTGCACCCTGGGTTGGAGCTCGGGCGCCTTTGGCATTGGTGCGGGGAGCATCATCTGAGGAGCCCATGCTGGGTTCTGCTCGGGGTCAGGTGACAGCCAGCTCAGTCTTCAGCCAGCAACCTGGCTGTTGCTCCCATCTCTCACTCTCTTTGCTTCCGCTCTTCTTGGAAGCTCTTAAAGGACCGCAAGGCCTTTATTACTTAGAGTTGCTTGATATTAAGCAATTTGCTGCTGCTGCTGCTGCTGCTAAGTTGCTTCAGTCGTGTCTGACTCTGTGCCACCCCATAGACGGCAGCCCACCAGGCTCCCCCGTCCCTGGAATTCTCCAGGCAAGAACACTGGAGTGGGTTGCCATTTCCTTCTCCAATGCATGAAAGTGAAAAGTGAAAGTGAAGTCACTCAGTCGTGTCCAACTCTTGCGACCCCATGGACTGCAGCCTACCAGGCTCCTCTGTCCATGGGATTTTCCAGGCAAGAGTACTGGAGTGGGGTGCCATAGCCTTCTCCGGTTAAGCAATTTAGGTAATTCTACTTTGGATCTGCAATGTCTGGCTCTTGACCACCAGAGGTCACTGTAATAAGGTAGAAAGCAGGTGTTTAAGAGCATCTTAAGTTGACAGTTGGATCAAAAAGAAAAAAAAGAAAAAAAAAAAAAAAAACCCAGACAGAATCCCTCTAAATTTTCTAACCGGCCCGGGTGTGCTATGGGGTGTGGGCCTGCAGTCCCTGCTCACCTTCTCACTTGTGGAGGGTCCATCCTGCTGCAGAGCCTGGCAGGACGACGGCAGGTGGATGCTTGGGGAACATTTGAGTCCAAGGCCCTGTGCGTGTCCTGTGCAGCCTGACTCTCCTGGTGCTGAAGTGGCCCACACTTAGTGGGAGGGTCTCCCCTCCCTGCCCTGAGCTTCATCCTCACAACCCATTTCCTGCAGCAGTCTTGGGGGTTAGCTTCTCTTAGGAGTGTGTGTGTGTGTGTGTGTGTGTGTGTGTGTGTGTGTACACTCCTCTCTCTATAATGTGGGTTCAGTAATAGTGCTGTCCACCTAGAGCTGTTTGGTTAAAAAAGGATGATGCACATTGTGAGCTTAAAAGCTCAGTGCTTGGCCCATATCTCATGTTTGATGAATGTCAGCCAGAATAATGCTGTCCTTAGGGGGAGGATCAAAGGCAACATTCACACCCCTAGATGGTGGCTTGGACTCTTTCTTGGGGAATCAGGAGGCTCCCTTCCCTGCCCTCTTTGGGCATCTTTCCTGTATGTTGATGCCATTAGTGCAAAGTCAGAAATACTGGCCTTTACTGGCAGCAGTTCTGGAATATTTTTTCTGGGAAGATGTTCTTGTCCTTGGGTGGCTGGTAGGAGAACTTGAAGGCTTTGAGGTGGGAGACAGGTGGGCTGCATTTAGCAAACACTGGGGTCCTCTTGTCTGAGCCTTTGTGAGGCTTCTCATGTGCATGTTTCTCTCCCAGTTTTAAATGCCTGAGTTTCCTGAACACAGTGGAATGAGAGATGCACACAAATCTCTGCGAGGAGCCAGGCTGCCTGGGGAGAGGCGGTTTGGGAGGCAGGTGTTCACATTCCTCCCAGGGAATGTTTGGAGGATAGATGGGTCTCGGGGAGGGTGGATGCCTTTCCCGGGCCCTCTGGGGGGCTGCTGGGGCTGCCAGTGGACGAGGTCAGGAACAGCGATCTATAGGATGCCCTGCTGCCATCCGCCTTCAGCGGGAGTTTCCCCTGGATGCCTCTGCAGGGCTGGCGCATGGACACACACACGCGGAAGATCACCAGGGCTCCGGAGCAGGTGCTCAGCGCCATGACCACGGGGCTGCAGCCGCTGGGCCTGTGAACTCAAGCCCACTGACTGGTCACAGGGCCCTATTCTGAATGGCTGGGAGGTGGGAGAGCAGAGAGAGAGAGAAAGCAGTATTCTTGGGGAACCCCTGGCATCTGCAATGTGCGTTCTGGTTTGATGGGTGGCATGAACTGGGGGGCTTCAGCAGGTCCAAAAGGCTCAGGATGGAAAGGCACAGGCATGATTAGCACATGAGGATGGGCGTCCAGTGCACAGATGTAGCAGATCCGAGAGAGGAGCTGTGCTTCCTGACCTTGAAGACGTGGTATTTAGAGCCTGAATGAGCCCCGGGCAGGAAGTTCCCGCTTGCCTCCTGGTGACCTTCTGAAGCACAGCTCTTCACTTGCTCTGGAGAGGGATCTTATCCCTGCATGGTGTCCCCTCGCATCCTCCTGGTATCTTTCCTCCAGCCTGCTCCTTATCTTCTCTCTGCTGCTCCCTCCTCCTCCCTCTTGCGTTTTTCTTTTCTATTCCTGTCTGCCAGCTGTATCTCTTCTTCCTACCTCATCCTGTCATTTTGACTTAAAACAAAGCCCCAAGCCCACATGTGTAAGGGGTTTCTATACAGATTCTGGAGGTTTTTTTTTTTTTTTTTTTTTTTTGGAAGCAGCCATCGTTATAAAGCCAGTCTCTTGATTGGTGATAACTTCTACACAAAGAGACCTTGTAAAGTAGAACCTCTACCCCCAAACTGTGCACTGAAGAGTCTATCATGCTTGTAACTATGTGCCAGGCTCCAAGCAAATGTTAGATGCGTATCTTTTTAATCCTCCAAAAACCCCAAGGAGCCAGTGCTGATGCTATCCCCATTTTAAAAAAGCACATAACAGAAGTTTGGGTGCATTTAAAAGATAAATTGCCTGAGGTCACCCAGCTGAAAGGTTGCAGAACCCTAAAGTCTGCTTTCTCCCCCTCTGACATGTTGCCTCTTGGAGTGCTGGTCAACCTCTCCTGAAAGTCTTGACTGTTGCTAGCCACACCTGCCTGTCTGCCTTCCTTCTGCTGCACTTGGAAGCATCTTTCCTGCTCATTCTGTCCCCAGCTGAAATAGAAACCAGTTGGTCTCCATCCCGCACAAAATCCCCCTTCAAGTACATCTGACTAGTCATTAAGTTGCCCCCAGGCCAACCTCAAAGTCTTTAAACTTTTAAATATATCTACATTTGAAATATTATTTTTATGCCGTTAGGACCATTACATGCTTATTGTAGATGCCCTTGAGGAAAAAGGGTTTCTGCAAAGGGGGACCCTAGAATGTGACCAACATTTTGGAATCCTGGTTCTTCCAATTCAAGATATGAAATTGGCTTTTCAAGCACTCTGTGCTGATGGAGCCTGAATAAAGTGGAAGGAGTGCATTTCAAGAGTTTTCTCTTTGAAGATGTCCTCCAATGTCTGCTCTTGGATTGTGTGACTGATAAGGGCTTGGAGTTAACACATCTTTACCTGATACTGGCTCTCCCTTTCCATTAGAAAGTGTAAATTCAGAGGCCTTGAATGTACCTGGTTTAGATTTTTTGATACTGAAAGGCAATGTTAAGCAGGGTGTTTGACAGTGATGTGGAATTTAAACCCGAATAAAAGGAAATAGCTTAAATGAACAGCTTAGGTGCTGCTATTCCTGTCCAAACTGCTTTTTCAGGGGCTCAGAACCCACGTGCTCTGAAAGGGCCTGAGATTCCTCTGACTGGGTACCTTGGCGGGAAAGAGACCCCTGCATGAAACCTCTCACTTCTGACCTCTCTTGGCAGAAGTGTGCACAAAGTCCAATTTCAAAACTGCTTCTGCATGATAATAGCAATATTACTTTTAAATTGAAATTTTCATCTTTTCAGCCTGGTGTGTAAGCAAATAATTGAGACCCAATTTACTTTATTTAATAAGCTGGCAGCCAACATGGTTAAGCTCACACTGATAAAAACTTGGAGGCAGGGTATTTGTTTACAGTCTTCCAGATTTTTCTGACTGGCTTGTTTGGGTCTGAGCATGGTCGTCAGGAGCAGCAGGAGGCCAGGACAGCAGAACTTGGGCATTTAGAACTCCCAGACTGTCCTCAGGTGCCTGAGGCATCAGCATACATAGCCAGTGACTACAGGAACTGTTGGAGAAGAAGGCAACAGAGGATGAGATGGTTGGATGGCATCTCTTACTCAATGGACATGAATTTGAGCAAACTCTGGGAGATAGTGGAGGACAGAGGAGCCTGGTGTGCTGCAGTCCATGGGGTCTCGAAAAGTCAGACAGGACTTAGCGACTGAATAGCAACGACAGGAGCTGTCCATGGTTCCTAAAGGCTAGTTAATACAGGAGCTGTCCGTGGTTCCTAAAATCTAGAGCTCACAGGAGTTGTCCATGGTTCCCAAAGGCTGGTGACCACAGGAGCTGTCTAAGGTTCCAGATAAGGGGAATGGGCTGAACTCTCAGTGCTTGTGTGGGCAAGGCTACAGCACCCTTCACAGCAGGAGAGAGGAGCCAGTGATATCCCATTTAGGAAACAGTGTGGAGAGGGGTCCAAAATCACTGCAGATGGTGACTGCAGCCATGAAATTAAAAGACGCTTACTCATTGGAAGGAAAGTTATGACCAACCTAGATAACATATTCAAAAGCAGAGACATTATTTTGCCAACAAAGATTCGTCTAATCAAGGCTATGGTTTTTCCTGTGGTCATGTATGGATGTGAGAGTTGGACTGTGAAGAAGGCTGAGCGCCGAAGAATTGATGCTTTTGAACTGTGGTGTTGGAGAAGACTCTTGAGAGTCCCTTGGACTGCAAGGAGATCCAACCAGTCCATTCTGAAGGAGATCAGCCCTGGGATTTCTTTGGAAGGAATGATGCTAAAGCTGAAACTCCAGTACTTTGGCCACCTCATGCAAAGAGTTGACTCATTGGAAAAGACTCTGATGCTGGGAGGGATTGGGGGCAGGAGGAGAAGGGGACGACAGAGGATGAGATGGCTGGATGGCATCACTGACTCGATGGACGTGAGTCTGGGTGAACTCCGGGAATTGGTGATGGACAGGGAGGCCTGGCATGCTGTGATTCATGGGGTTGCAAAGAGTCGGACATGACTGAGCGACTGAACTGAACTGAACTGTGGAGAGGGGCAGGACTGGGCGTGTTGGGCTCATATAAGACAGCCTTCAAAGACAGCTCTTTTCTTATTAGACATCTCACCTCAGTGAAGATATTTAATTTCTTTGAGCCTTGGTCTCTTCATTTGTAAAAAATGCACACAGTCATGCTTTTCCTTCAGGCTTGGTAAAAGGATGAACTATAAAAACAATGTACAATGGCTGTCATGGGGTGATGCCCACCATGGCCACTGGCCTAGGGTGACATGGAGGTGGCCTCAGTGCTGACCGTGGTATGTATGCATGTCCCCCTGGGGGCATGTTCACTCTCTTCCCTGCTATGAGGTTACAGGTGGGTATACGACCAGCTCTGGCTGAAGCAGCATGAGCAGAGTGATGTGGGTCTCTTATGGCAGAGGCTTTAAAAGCCAGTATGTTGTTTGCTACTTGCCTGGATTCAGTGCCTCCATCAATCAGCCTGGATCCCTGAGCAAAAACAAGCTTTTTGTTTGTTTTAAGCCACTGAAATTTAAGGGTTGATTGTTACTTCCTAGACGTTTGTGAGGATGCATTTTCCCCCTTTGATGAGAGGCTGATGCTCCACAGAGAAGGTTAGCTTTGGGCACAGTCTTGTGTTAGGACACAGCATCTTCTAGATGTAGGAGGAGCAAGGAAGATTCTAGATGGAGGGACGAACACCAAGGCCTGGAGGGGGGTGTCTCAGGCTCCCTCCAGTAGATTTCTGTTTCTTCTTTGTCTACCCCTTCCTCCTCGCTTCCATCTACTTTTTCCTTCTCTCTTCCCTGTTCCATCTCCTCCCTTCCAGCAGCCTCCCTCTGCTTGCTTCTCTCACCAGGTGTCCTGAGGCTTGGGTCTTCCTGAAATTTGTCATCTAACTGGCCTTTGTCCCCAGAGAGATTGTGTTGAAGCTCTTTGCAGCATCATTTTCTCCTGTTTCCTGGGTTTCTTGTTGCTGTCTCATTTCTCAGAGGTGATGAGGATTAGATAGTGAAGCTGATAAGTGCAAATTCTCCACTGGCTGAGTAGGCACAGTGGTGAGGTGTCAACCATACAAGAGATATGTTCAAATGGCATCCACCCAAGTTTAATGCCCACCTAGGAGCACAGCTCTTGTGCCCTGGGTAGATTCTGTAAAAACCCTGGAAGTTCTATTGCCATATGACTTTCTGGTTTTCTCACCCCTTCTCTCCAATTAATTCCATTTAATCAGTTAGTGAATTCCAAGCTAAGTCATCCTGAGAGCAGGAAATGCTCCTGGTCATAATTGTACAGTCTATCTGGGAGCCTGGGAGGCAGAGAATTTCTTTTTTTGTGCAGGGAAAGTGGAGTCTTTCTGGCCTAGTGGGGATAAGACTTTGGCTGGATGGCACTCAGAGCTGTGCTTTATTAAGATAATCTGAATATAATCGCTGCAGGAAGAGAACCTATTAATTATTATGACAAGGAGAAATTTTTGAGTGTGGAAAAAGGGACGAGAGTCACTCCAAGGTAAAATAAACCACTGCAATTGCTAGAGTCCAGGTAATTGCTCAAGTGAGACAAACACTAACTAGGTAGTCACAGTGGGGGTCATTTGAAAAACAAAATGCAATTAAAAGTTTAATATTTGATGGAATTAGTAAATGAAGAGTTTCAGGAATGGGACTTCCCTGGTGATCCAGTGGTTAAGAATCCACCTGCCAATTTAGGAGACACAGGTTCTATCCCTGTTCTGGGAGGATCCCACATGACATGGGGCAACTAAGCCCATTTGCCACAACTACTGAAGCCTACCCTCTAGAGCCTGTGTTCCGCAACAAGAGAAGCCACCACAATGAGAAGCCTGAGCCCTGCAACTAGAGAATAGCCTGTGCTTGCCACAACCAGAGAAAACCCATGTGTAGCAATAAAGACCCAGCACAGCGAAAAAAATATTTAAAAAACAAAGAGTTGCAGGAAAATGGGTCTTCTAGAGAGACGAGTGGATCTACTGATTGCTCTGGAAGGGCCAGGGAGCTGTGGATGTGGTGGGCACTGCTCCTGGCAACCTTTGCCTGGAGAGGCTTTCTCTATGTCACCCATGAGTTGTCATCCTGTTGACCTCTTCCAGAAATCCAGCATTCCTCAGAAGCATCTTGAGCATTCCTAACCAAGCCCTTGCCTTCTTTTCATCTGTCACTGGGCTAGTGGCTTATGCCTGTGCAGATGGCTCAGCACACGTGTGGAGACATGATGCCTGAATGGTCTCTGCATCTTCCGAGGTGGGAACGACCCCTGGAAGCTCAGCTTTGCGACGAGACTTTCCCCAGATGCACTTGAAACTCTTCATAAGACTTTTGAGACTTGGAGATGATCCATCAACCTGTATTGCAAATCTCTTCCAGCTTTAGGAATTAGTTGAAAATTAAAGTTACAGACAGGCCAAATCTCCCGAGTCCCAGACTGACTCAGAAATGTACAGTGTGCAGCTTCATTTTCACAAGTAGCTCCTCAATAATGTACTCGAGGGGAATATAGTTGAAAGTCAAGTGGTTAACTTGACCCCAAATGTCAGCTATTGGCTGGACCATGAGCTCAGTGGGTTTCAGTGTGGGGGTCACTCATTGCCTGTTGATTCTGGGGTTTTGGCCCAAGCTGGAGGTCAGTGGGGTCAATACGAACAATACAGAGGGACACTGCTTGGTCCATCTCTGAAAGCTGAAAACTTTGGTCAGGAAGACTACTCCCCACCTGTGTGGACAGCCCACCCTCTCTCCCACCTTCACTTGGATCCTCAATTTGGGGTAATTGTGATGAATGATGCTACAAGTTCTGATTGATTCCATCCTTTTTTGGTGTCTCCTGTTTACAAAGAAGCAACTAAGAGCCAAGAAGCTGAGATGCTTTTCAAAGTGTTTACTCATCCTCAAAACACTTATTAAGCCCTTAGTGCATGCCAGGCACCATCCTGAATGCTGGGGATGCAGTAGTTGGAACAGTCTAGGTCTCTGCCTTCCTGGAGCTTATACTGTAGTGGGAGGAGGGGGTTGGGACAGTCAATGGGATGATAGCTAGATTTCATGATGTCTCAGAGGGTGACCCATGCCATGAGAGCAAGTAAGGAAGGGGCAGGGAATAGAGAGGATGGGAGTCAGGTTATCAGGCATGCCATCCCCAACGTTTGGGTAAAGCCTGGGAGGGGGGAGTGAGCCATGTGCACATCTGGGGAAGGACGTCCACTCAAGAGCAAACAGCAAGTGCAGTGTCCTGCTGATGGGATTGTGCCCAGCCCCCTTGAAGGATGGCTGGGAGATTGTGCGGTGGAACTGAGTGAACAGGAGAGGGGAACGTGGATGGAAGTGAAGACGGAGAAGTGACAAGTGGTGGGCTGCATGGGGCTCAGACTGCTGCTAGGGGTTGGGGCCACTGTTCTAGGCCAATGCTGGGGTCATTGGCTGGTCGTAGTCATTCTCCTTCCTTTCCTGGATATTGCATTGCCAGTCTGACTGGCTTGCTCTCCAGCCCAAGCCTTTCTGTTTCAAATTCTCAGAACTTTGACCTTCCCCCTTCCCAGTCTCCTCCTCCACATTCTCACTGACTCACTCCCATTGCCATGGATTTGGTGTCAGTGCCTTTTCACCCTTCATGCTCTCAGATTCCAGACACCCCTCTGGGGGCCACCCACAAGCATCTGTGCCCCCTCCTCCTAGTGCCCCGAACTCCTCCCTCCTTCAGTCACCAGAATCCCCTGGAATCCAGTGATCCTTGTCATCCCTCATAGTCTGATGGTCCATCCGACTCAGCTCGGATCCCACCACGGGTCATTTGCTCCCCTGCATCCTGCACCAGGTCCCTTGCCCTCTCCCACGTCATCAGACATGTCACCCTCCTTAGACCCAATTCCCTCCTGCTCTGTGTCTGCACATGCTTCACTGCCCCGAAGACAACTGCAGCATCTCGATGCCCTTTGGATTCAAGACCTTGGACCTCAAGTGCAGTCTTCACCTGGCCTGACACCCTCCCAACTGTTCCTCTTCCACTCCTTCCATCGTCCCTCCCCGCCTCTCCCCCCAGGCCCCGCTCTCTCCTCCCTCTCACTCACTCACTCCCTTTCTCACCAGGAAGCCCGGCTGTCAGAATAGAATGTTCAGCCTCACCCAGCCCCTGGCTTGCTCAGCGGAGTCACAGAGTGGAACAGGGCTGCACAGGCAGAGAGGACACTACTGGGCCAGTGGGAAGATGGGCTATTTGTGCCCTTGGCCGAGGACACATTTTACACGAGAACTTGACCCCAAGTCCCATCTGTTCTGAGCCATATCTTCTGCCATTTTCCTTTCTCTGTGCTATGCTGGCAGTTTCCTCTACGGCCTTACTTTTCCATTTCTTCTTTCTCATCAGTGTCTACATATGCTCCCATTGTAGAAAGTTGCCTGTCTGCTCATTTCCGCCGCCGGCTCTGACTCCATTTCTATTTCCCTCTTTACAGCAGCTTTGAAGGGTGAGTTGTATGTTTTCTCTCCAGGTCACCTCCACCCCATGGTTAGATACTAGGACACATGGCAGCAGCTTCCTCTCTGCTTTCCTGCAGTTTGTTCCCCTGCTTTCCTGTCTTACACTCTCACCACACCTGCCTAAGAGGTGGTAATTTTACTTCTTGGCTACAAAGCCTCCCGGGGTCCCCTTGTCACTCAGAGTAGAGGCCAGAGTCCTTGGTATGACCAACAAGCCCTCATGGGACCTGCCTCCAGGTGTCCCCTGAGCTCACTTTCGACTCTCCCGTCTCTCACTCTGGTCATTGGGCTTCTTGACCACTCTCACCCCAGGGCGTTTGCACTGGCTGCTCTTTCCTGGAGTGCTCTTCTTCTGCACATGTGTGTGGGTCCCTCAACCACATGGACAGGGCGTCTGTCTGTTTTGCTGTGTCTCCAGCACATCCAGTAGGGCCTGGCAAGTGCTTGGTGCTCCACACACACTGGTGGAATGAACGAACGAATGAATGAATGAATGCTGCCTCCAGGAGCACCAAGTCTTCCTGACAAGAGCTGGCTCTTAGCAACATGGCATCCAGCAGTCCCCTCACCCTGATCTGGCCTCAGGCTTCAATATTGCTGCTGTCCCCGGTCCCTCTGTCCTCACCCACCTTGGGGACCCCTTCCCTGCTGGCTGTGTGCTCCTACAGCCTTTTTGGATTGAGTCCCTGGTGGAGGTTGGGCCCTGGGCTTGCCTGGCTCATTGCAAACCATCCACCCTCATCACCTCTGAGTCAGTCACTGCTGGCACATGGTTCCGCCCCGCCCAGGCAGGGGACTTCTGCCTTCTTTACTTCTTTTCCTGCTTTCTCCAAGTGTATCACCATGAGCTGGGGGTTGGGGACCAGAGGCTTCCTGCTATCTCATGGATAGCTTTCCCCCACTCCCACCTTCGAGAGACTCCATCCTCCCCCAGGAGGAATGATGGGAAGAGAGGCCAGCTGCCCCACTTCTCTCAGTTCCTACAACAAACAGCAGGTCTTCTATGGTTTTTCTGAGTTTGAGGATGGTAGGCAACACTGATGGATGATTTGGGGCCTTATTCCTGCCAGAGCATATTATGTACGTGTTCATCTTCTAATTCTTTTTCCTTTCACTTCTGTGGGATTTGTTGGAAGCAACTAGTGAGGCCAAGTAACCACTCATCTTCTCCTGAGGAGGGGCTGGGTGAGCACTGAGGTAACAGCAGGCAGGGTCAGCCCCATTTCTCCCGGGTCTCTGGGATGGCACCCCAAGAAAAGATCCAGCCCCGGGGCAGGCAGTCTGTGCCAAGGGGGAGGGAGCTTGCGGGGGACTCCATCTCACTGCGAGGCTGCTGGTCAGAGTAGACAGCAGCGTGGCCTTCGGGGCCAGGCTGACCTAACCTTGACTTACAGCTCTGCTTTTTACTCCTGTGAGCCCAGGAGAGGCAGCCTCTCTGGTCTGTGTTGTCATCTGCAGCATGGTCTTCCTGGGTTGCTATGAGACTGGATGAGAACAGGTGACTGATGAATAGTAAGTATTAACTGGAAACTCATTTCAAGTAAAGCCCTATGTTGCAAACTAGGGGTTTCCCTTTATGACCATGTTAAACATCCACGTGAGGCCTCTTGAAGCCCTGGGTTGGCTCAGCTCTGCCTCTCAGTGGCTCCAGGGGACTTAGCGCCCAGGGCTCCACTGCCTTTTACGTGAGACGGGGCACAAATGAGAGGGCACACAAGAAGGGATCTAAGGCGCAGCTCCTGTTTGGGAGCTGTGATCTCTTAACCTTCAGCCACGCAGTGAACACCCCTCGTGCCCTTTCTGTTTCAGATGCCGTGAGGTGGGGTGGGGGGGTGCAATCCCCGTGTAGAGAGACGGCTGTGCAGCGGCCGAGTGTCCGTGGCTCCTTCCCCCGGACGGCTCCATCCTTATCTGGGGGCTGTGGCCCCGTCACAGTGGAGGCCCCAGGCCATTCTCTCATCTTTCCCACGCAGGGGTTTACCTTCCCGGACACTCAAGCCCTCAGAGGTGGAGATCATCTCTCTCCACCATGAGCTCAGACTCGGAGGATCTGGAGATCTGAGGATCTGCCACCCCAGTGCAGAACAACCTGGTCCCAGTTTCCTTCCTGGGCACCCTCCTTATGAGGTCATGTCCCACTAGACACAAACTGGGCTGTTTCAGTTCTCACCCAGTTTGCAGATGACCCCCTGTGAGCCCAGTAATTCCTCCAATGCTCAGCAAGGGCAGAAGCACATATGCTCAGTCCTGTGCGACTCTTTAGGGCCCCATGGACTGTGGCCTGCCAGGCTCCTCCATCCATGGGATTCTCCAGGCAAGAATACTGGAGTGGGTGCCATTTCCTATTCCAGGGAATCTTTCTGACTCAGGGATTGAACCCACATCTTTTGTGGTTTCTGCATTGGCAAGCAGATTCTTTACCAACTGTGCCAAGGCTTGAAGACATGGGGTTGGTCCCTGGAGCCCAGAGGACACCAGAGTGACAGCTCAGGGGACTTTAAGTCACACACCTTTAGGATCGTCCCTCCCCTGGAGCCGGCCAGGAAAATGGCACATCACAGACACGCATGGTTTGCTGACCTCTTTTGATGTTACTGTGGCGCTTTTGAATATTTAAATTTACAGTTTCAATAATTTATTTTTAACCACTCAAATAGCTGAACCTGCAATTAGAACATGCTGCCGCCAGGTGGGAAAGGGGACCGTGGTCTGACCTATTTGCTCAAGCTGTGTGTGATTGTCTGAAAGGCATCTGGGAGGAATTTCTTTACCAGCTCTTTTTATTTTAGAAAATGGAAAAAGAACTCTGATAAAAACAAAGACATTGAAAACAATGCCCTAGAAAACCAGACATAGGCACTCGAGGAAGGGGAACGTAGCTGGTGTTTGCTGAGTGCCTTTTAAATCCGGGCCTCTCTTTGGCCCTAACTGTGCAGTGATGGGAGTGACCTGATGCCCCCTGAGGGAGGAGGCCCGAGTTCATGGGTGGACAGGAGGCAGGTCACCAAGGAACACTTGGCAGGTGCTGAGGAGGGGTTGTCAGCAGGAGCATGGCTCTGGAGAGAAGCTTGGCGGGCAGTCCAAGGCCTGGGGTATCTCCAGGGACTGGATGCAGGTGGAAGCGTGTTTATCTGTGGGGACCATGAGGGCTTATCCTGTCCCCTTTCAGAACCCCACCTGAGTTACAGCCCCCAGAGCTGACATCCCAGGCTCTCTCCCTCATCTTTCTGCTCACCTCTTCTTTGGGGCCCACTTACTCCTCCTTTTTATCCTCAAGGTTCCAGACTGGCCCCTTTCTGGGGTGGTGGGATACAAGTGGAGAGATGCTGGACCTCTCACTTGCCCTCCCCCACCTGGCCTGAGGCAGGGGTCCAGGTTCCAGCTCTGGGGCCTTCCTCTGGTCCTGTGCAGCCTGAGGTCCTTCCAGCAGTTTTCTCTCAGTTTGGGGATGGAGCCATGCTGGGTGCCCTGTATCCGGCTCTTGCTTCCTGCACTGCGTGGTCACCGCCGCATGCACGTACTGTCCATCAGGGCAGCTATGGCCCCGGATATCGATCTTTGCAAGAGCTTGTACCCCTGCCAGAGCAGTGGATTGAAAGGCCAACATCACAGGTGTTTAAACATAGATTTAAAGTGGGTTTTATGACACCTCTATGCTTCAGGCTCAGCAGTGTCTCCGGTTGGCCGGATGGCTCTTGCTGCACTCAGGTTGTGCTCTGCTTCCTCCCAGAAAAAGGCTGAGATTTCCGGGGCCTCCTCATGTGCAGCTGCCGCTGGACCAGCCTGGCCCACGAAGCGGGAATCCACGCAGGTCAAGTGCAGACCTGTGGTTTTGTTTCCTTGTGTGTGAGGCAGGGGTCCTGACCACATCCTGATTGACATGCAGACGAGGTTCTGGTGTACCCAGTGTCCTGGCCCAGGGTACACACAGTTTGTCCTTGTTCCTGTGGACAAAGTCCCTTCTCTGATCGTAAATCCTTCCCCTCTGAGCTGGGATGGACCCAGGGACTCCTCAGAGCCGGTGCTAGGAGGAGCTTTTCCTACCTGAGGGCACCTAATCCCGTCCTTTCCTTAAACCACAAGCATATTTTAGCTATCATCCTGGCCTGTGGAAAGGTGACAAATATTTCTGATAAATCAGACAATTCCAATGGCTAAGGTTAGCGTGGGGCTCTCTCGGGCCACTTCTCTGTATGTTCTGTAGGCTGGATTCTTCTAGTCTCGGTGAGAGGAGCTCCTGAGGAGTTCCACATTTGTGTCATCTTGGCCTTTGGCAGGTCCTGGCCCAGCATCACTGCTTGGTCCCTGGGCTCTTCTTTGACCTGCTCCCCACCGCCCCAGACCACTCCAGGTTATCCTTCCATTCTTTCCATCTCAGATCCCCACTCCTGTCCTGTCCCTCGATATTTCTGTCTCCCTAGAAAGGCTTGGGAGGAGAACCCCATAGAACACCAGACTTCTTTACTGACTCAGAAACTCAGTCTGGCTCAGGTTAAGAATGTCGCCTAGTAGATGGTGGGGTGGACGGGGTGGTGACAAGGCTGGGGCAGTTAGAAGGGCTTGAGAAATCTTATGATCTGATGACTGTCCAGGTCCCCTTGTGCCCAGTCTTGTTCAAATGGGCCCTCTTTTCTTCCTTTTTTACTCTCATGGGAACTTCCTCCCAGTCCTTAACACCCGAAGCGATCAGAGTGGAATCATGTGTTGAGGAGGGATTGAAAATAAGATAAAACAAGTGGAATTGATTGTGCTTTCCATTATGCTGGGCACTTTCGCTTAGGGCTTTAAAGATATGATTGGATCCAAATCTCATGGAAACACTAAGAAGCAGGTGCTACAATTACCCCCATTTTAGCTGAGAGTAACCGGAGGCACAGGGAACACAGTGAATCAGCTAAGAAGCTGGAATTGGAGCCTGAGTGGCTATGCCCCAGGCTGGGCAGCAGCTGCAGCCCCAAGACCTGGCTTCAGGACTGCTGGGGTCGTTTCTGTGCCTCGATGTGCATGAGCTGTAGTGCCCGCACGTCTGCAGTGGCTAATTGGTGATTCAGGCACCTTAAGGTCAGTAAATTCCCCTTCTAAGGGGCTGTGTTTGTGCACTTGGGCTGCCACGACAAAATCCCAGAGACTGGAGGGCTTAGACAAGGGAAATGTATTCTCTCAGAGTCCTGGAGAGCAAGTCCAAAGTCAAGGTGTTGGCAGGCTGGTGTCTCCTGAGGCCTCTCCCTGTGGCTTGCACGTGGCTTCCTCCTTGCTGTGTCCTCACGAGGCCTTTCCTCTGCACACGCATCCCCGGTGTCCCTCTCTGTCCAAATTTCATCTTATAAGAACACCAGTCACACTGGATTAGGGCCCAATGGCCTTCTTTTAACTTAATCCTGTCTTTCAAGGCCCTTCTCCAAATACAGCTGCAGACTGGTGTGCTGGGGAGTTAGAACTTCAATGTATGAATTTTGGGGGTACATGACTCAGGCTAGAATAGGGGCCTCTGCTTCATATTACACAGGACCCCTTTCTACCTGTGCATGTGTCCTCAGGCCTCTGGGGATGCTGAGCAAGCTGAGAGTTGCGGGTCATGAATGCAGGGCCACCCACACCCTTGCCCCCGGATTTTATGTCCCAGCCCGAACAGCGTCCGTTTTCTCTCCAGACTGTGGAAAGTTTTGTGACCTCTTGTATAACACAAGAAAAGCCTCTGCATCGAAACTATTCAAGAATCGGGTTCCAATTTCCCAGGAGCAAGTAAAGTGTTGCCAGGAAAGCAGAAATGTTGGAGATTTATGTCGGTTTTTCTGACATAACGAAGATTTCCCTTTGTTTCTTGGAACTGACTGGAGGGCGCTTGCCAAAAGAACGGCCTCCGGAGAAGTAGATCATTTTCTCCTGTTCTTTCTCCTTCTTTTTTTATTCCCTCTCAATTTATTTTCAGGTCAGAGCTTCATGAGGTCGCCGAAGCTGTGAAATCTGACAGACTCACCATCTGAGCAAACAGACTGTCCAAAAACAGGTTTTATTTGGCTCACCGCGTCGATGTGACAGTCTGGGAAAATCCCCAGTCTTTCCGTTTTTGTCTTTGCCTGAAAGAGTTTGGTTCAGTTCAACAAATAATAGTTGAGCGCCTCCTTTGTGTGCCAGGTACGAGGTCAGGTGCCAAGGCTCTTAAGTTGGGTAAAACCCAGTCCTGTCCTGAGTGAGCCAGACACGCAGTTATTCTCAGAGTGTGTCCCTCACGACCCTGGAATATGTATCCACGTGGGTTCACAGGCTGTGGGCCCATGGAAAGTATTTCCTAACTGCTAATAATAAGGTGCTACCCTATGCTCCCTGGGTGCCCCCACTGCTCCAGCTCACATGCATTCTAAGTTCCACTGTCTGTGCTGGTCTAGGTGTTCAATGTTTTCAGTGTTACCCCCATGGAGGGCACATGGATAGGAGGGGTTGGGTTGAGTGTTAAGTGCTTGGAAAGGGCTTTTGGAGGAGGTCAAGACAGACCAGGGAGGAGCAGGGGAGGGCCATTCTAAGTCAAGGATCTAGACTGTGAAATGTACTGAGGCAGGAAATAGCATGGCGGGTTTTTAAAAAAGTAAGTAATTTGGCTGCATAGGTCCCAGCACACGGGATCTTTGTTGTGGTGCTCAAGCTCTCTAGTTATGGTGCGTGGGCTCTAGAGCATGCAGACTCAGTTGCTGCGTGTCATGTGAGATCTTAGTTCCCTGAGCAGGGATCGAACCTGTGTCCCCTCCAGTGGGAGGCAGATTTTTATCCACTGGACCACCAGGGAAGTCTCTCAGGATGGGTTTTATAAAGTGGTGATGGAGCCCTGGGGGAGAGGGGAGAGGAGGAAATGACAGGCTGGATGATGAGGGTGGAGTGGGGCAGCGCCTGGTGCGGCAGTGGTAGCTGAGTTGAGAATAGTGCTGTTAGACGAAGGAGCTGGAAAGAAGGCCAGGATTCAGAGGACACAAGTTGAAATGCCAGGAGCCAGGAGGAAGAGGGGGTGAAGGGTTTGTTTTGATGACTCATGGCCCCGTTCTATTTTCAAAATGTATACATGTTTATATGCTATGTTGTTCCAGGAAGGATGTAGGTTTCTGGTACACAGCTGGTGCTCAATAAATAGCTGTGTAATAAATGGTACATTTAAGGAAAATTGTTGAGACATATAACACAGTCAGTTGAACATATTTGGTTCATAAAAGGAGGAAAGGGAAGAGAAGATGAGGCAAGATTAAAATACGTGACGTGTAACTGTCTATCAGGTGTGACTGCATGTTTGGAGCATGGAGGAATGAATGGTCCTTGAGTGTCAGGCCAGGATGCTGGGAAACAGCTGATGGGGGCACTCCCGGGAAGGACTCTTCATCAAGTGGATGTGAGGCCTGGGGCTCACATCCAGATGGGAACAGGGAGGAAGAGCAGGCTCTGGGAGATGACTGGGCATCTTTGCTCTGAGGGTTGCAGGTGTACAAGCTTCTTGTAGCTGCTGTAACAAAGACCACACACCGGGCAGCTGACAACAGGAATCTATTCTCTCCCAGTTCCAGAGGCTCAAAGTCCACAGTCAAGGTGCTGGCAGGGCCGGCTGAGATTCAGACTGTGGGAGCCTCTTCACCTCTTCCGTGTCAGGTGGGGGCCAGCCATCCTTGGCACTCCTGGCCTGCAGCCACATACTTCGAGTCTCTGCTCTGTGGCTTCTTCCTGTGCATCTGACCTCCTGTGCCAGACGCATTAGTAGGACCCCAGAGTGTACACCAGGCCCCACCCTCTCCACTCAGATCCCATCTTGACTTGGTTACACCTGCAAAGACCCTATTTTCACATAAGGCCACATTCACAGGGACTGGGGTTAGGACTTCAGAGTAATTGCTTTGGGGAGCACAAGCCCATCACTGCAGCTGGTCTGCAAGTGCTGGTGGAAAGAAATGAAAACTGCAGCGCCTTTCAAGACACATTGTTGTGGAGAAACACAGCCTCCCCGGAGGGAAGCATCCTCGCATTGTCATTTTACTAACTTGTTTGGCCATGAGCACCAGTCTGCCCCTCCCACACGCCCCCATGTTAGGAGAACGGTCTGTGGCCATGCACGCTGCAGGGGACACTGGCTTAGCTGCATTGCAGGCTGGAGGCAGGGACAGACAGACCTTCCAACTCTTGAAATGAAAGATTTCTTCTCAAGAATTATTGCTGCGTGACCATGCCCCATCCCCCCACCCCCCGCAGCCTTTTTTTTTTTTTTTTGGTTTTAAAGCTATCTTGGATCTGAAGTATCTTCTCTGGCTCTAAATTTGCATTTAGATTTAGAGTATTAGACATTTTCTTTTTAGAAAACCCAGCAAGTTGTATTTACAAGTTCAGCAACCACACTTTTTTTGGGAGGGCACATATTTGTGGTTGTCCCACCAGCATGGGCTGGGGGCACAAGGTAGACAAATCAGAGACATTTTCTGCCTCTTGCAGTTTATATTCTAGGGAGGGAGGGAGTAAGAAAGCTGTGAAGAGAGTGGCGATTGAGAAGGGCCTGGGAGGGAGAGAGTTCAGTGTGCTCCTGGGCCTGGGGGAGGGGTGAGGTGATGGGGTGGGACGACTGGAACCCTGAGATCACAAAGGGAGGGGGTGGGGCTATCTGGGCCTGATGGGAGCCGTGGGGGGAGTGACTTGAGTGGATTTCTGGGTCTTTCTTAAGATTTTTTTTTTTGATGTGGACCACTTTTAAAGCCTTTATTGAATTTGTTACAATATGCTTCTGTTTTATGCTTTGGTCTTTTGGTGTGTGCGATCTTAGCTCCCTGACAAGGGATTGCACGGCCTGCATTGGAAGCACGGAGTCTTAACCACTGGGCCACCAGGGAAGTCCTGCCTGGGTCTTTCTCGATGACAGCATCCTGAGGGTGGTCAGGGGGCTGGCTGGGTGACTACAGCAGTTGTCCAGGTGAGATAGGAGGGGGCCTGGCCGTAGGGGAGGAGAGAAGTGGAAAGCTCTGAGATTTCCTTTAGAGTTAGAACCAAAGAATTTGTAGGTTTTTGACTCACAGAGCCAGATGATCAGCAGTGCAGTATATGGGGAGGGTGAAGTCCGAGGAGAAAGAGGTATAAGGAAGGAGGCCAAAAAAAAAAAAATCTCTTTGGACACGTTTAATGCGAGATGTTCATCATACGTCCCCATGGAGAGGGCAGGCAGGCAGATGGGTACTGGAGTCAGGGGCCCAGAGAAGTCAGTCTGTGTGTTATCAAGGACTTGGTGCATAAAGCCATAAACCAGGAGAGGACCCCCCGCCTCCTCCACACACACACAAAGGAGAAAGTGCAGCGAGAAGAGCCAGGGGGCCAGGTGGGACCCTGCAGTGCTCAGATGCTGAGACATCCTACAGAGCAGAGGAGATGGTGCTGGAGACCAGGCGGCGCTGCCTGGAGAAGCAGGTCTGGGTGGTTTCGGAGATGCCTGGAGGGGAGGGGGCATGGAGGAGTGGCCATTCCCTGGGAGGCCACAGAGAAGCTAAGATAAGAGAGAAGAAGCACTGGGTTCAGTGTCTAGAGGTTGAGTGTGGCCCTGCAGATGTTTCCTAGTGAACGTGGAGGATTCGAAAGGGGCAGGCGTGGAATGAGCTGGCAGAGGGAGGGCTGGAGGGAGGAGAGGAGGGAAGGGGATTCTGCTTGAGGGATGAGGCAGAGGAAGGAGAGCCTCAGGGGTGAGGCCCTTGGGAAAGCCCGAGCAGTTGAGGTGCAGGGCAGATTTGGAGGATTTGACGTGGCCATGATGCTGACTCCATTGCAGCAAGAGGGCTGGAGGAGGAGGTGGGGGCGTCCTGCTGCTGGGTTCCATGCCAGCTGATTGGAAGGATTCAGAGAAGGGAGAGGGGCTGCTGGGCAGGTGGGTGCCCGAAGTCACAGGATCTGAGTGTAGTAAAGACCAACCAGGGAAATAATTTTTCCCTTCCAACCCAGTGAAGAATTATCCTCTTTTCAAAGAGCAGGTGGGCTCAGGCATGTTTGTCAATGTCCACCGCCTGCCACGTCTGAAAGTGCAGCAGTAGCTGGACTGAGGAAAGGGAAGTAGAGAGGAAGGCAGCATTTGTTTCACACCCACTGGGGCATCTACTCTCACTGGGGGCTGCTCCCCATCCTGAAGGAAGAAGTGAGAGGCGCAGTGCTGAGCCCAGGATCGACCGGCTTTTGGAGGAGGGGTGGATCTGAGCATGGATCTGAGGTTGCCAACCTTAACGTCACACTTCTCAAGTCCTGTCAGCCCCTACTCCCCTTTTGGGCCCCCATTCATGCCAGAGGCTTTCTCTCTCCTGCCTTTTTGCTGGTCCACAATCATCTCCTTCTTCCCAGTGGTTCCCTCTTCTTCTGCCTGGGGTGACAGCCTCGCCAGCCACATCCTCAGCTCCTGAGGCTTCAGCTGGTTGCCTCGCTGGATGCATGGGGCCCTTCTACCCCCAGAGTCTCATATTAGGTGGGCTGTCTGTGAGCTCCCCTGGTCCTATGAAGCGTGAATGGCACATCTGTCTCTGTGTGATAAACAGGGTGTGTCATTTTAAAAAGTCAAGGCGGATTTTTCTGGTCTCCAAACAAACCTTTGACTTAGTTATCTATAGATCCTACTTTCCTGCTTTCGAGATCAATCTTCTTATTCCTGGTACCCATTAACCTCTAACAATGAAATAATTTACCTGCTCCCCACGATCTGAAGGATTCAGTATAACTTGTATCAGATGGCACATGTAGGGACTTGAAGCTGAAGTCTTGGTTAAAGGAAGAGCAGATGGGTTATAGGGCCATTTGTCTGCTTGAATAAATGGTTTCCTCCTTTCTTGAATCCAGCCACACTGGACATGTGACAGTCAGCTTCCCAAATGGCTGTTAGCCCTGCAATATCTCAGGTGAGCATCTGGGCTAGAGAGACCCGAATAATAGGTGAAATCAAGAGAAAGAAGGTTCTGCTTCCTTGCTGGACTAAATCTTCATCGTGGAGGTAGCACAGGCCCATAGTTTAGAGGACCACATCAGCATCATTTCCCTATGTATATACTCACTCCGGCGTTTCCGACTCTTTGCGGCCTCACAGACTGCACCCAGCCAGGCTCCTCTGTCCATGGAATTCTCCAGGCAAGACTACTAGAGTGGCTTGCCATTTCCTTCTCTGGGATCTTCCCGACCCAGGGATTGAACCTACCTCTGTTATATCTCCCGCACTGGCAGGCGGGTTCTTTACCACTAGCACCACCTGGGAAGCATATCCTTTCTCTGCTGCTGCTGCTAAGTTGCTTCAGTTGTGTCCGACTCTGTGCAACCCCATAGATGGCAGCCCACCAGGCTCCCCTGTCCCTGGGATTCTCCAGGCAAGCACACTGGAGTGGGTTGCCATTTCCTTCTCCAATGCATGAAAGTGAAAAGTGAAAGTGAAGTCGCTCAGTCATGTCCGACTCTTCGTGACCCCATGGACTGCAGCCAACTAGAGTCCTCCATCCAAGGGATTTTCCAGGCAAGAGTACTGGAGTGGGGTGTCGTCGCCTTCCTTTCTCTACATGATGGTATTTGCTATTCTGATTCCCTGAGCACCACCAGGGGTTTGAATGTTCTCTAGCCTATTTCCAGGCAGTCTTTTGACTTAATGCCATCTCTGTTTCTTCCCCACTTCCTTCCTCCCTCGCTCCCTTCCTCCTTCCTTCTAGCAAACATTTGGATGTCTACTATATGCCTCGCAAAGAACAACATAGACCAGTTCCCTGATTTTGTTGTGTGAATAATTAGCCAGTTTAATGCAAAACCTCTTCAGAGAATATTTAGTTCTCCAGGCCAGGCAACTTTTGATTGTTTGCCCAACAGCAAACCCCTCTCCTTTCTTGCTCATGGGTGTCAGTGGCCAGATTCTTTGGTAGGGGGAACAGGCCCCTCTCAGTCCAAGGGAGTAAATTTGGATCAGTCTCAGCCCCTCATGCCAATGATTGGTTTAGGGGTTGCCTGCGACCCAGTTATTGCCACTGAGATGTGTAGGAGCTCCTGGAGAAATTCCTGCCTCTTAAAGAGCAGTCTGTAAGTTGTGTCTTCTAGGGTTTGGAAGATGTGATGATGGGGAGGGGGTGCTGTTGTGATCTCTGGGCAGCTGCGTGGGTCAAGCCTGAAGTTAGAGGAAGGCTCAGCGGAAAGAGAAGCCCAGGTTCCCAATGATGTCATTGATGCCAACTCTGCCTCCAGGCCTCCTAGGATCTGAGATGCTCACTTGTTTGATGTTTAGGTTGTTGTTGTTCAGTTGCTCAGTTGTGTCTGACTCTTTTCGACCCCATGGACTACAGCATACCAGGCTTCCCTGTCCTTCACCATCTCCCTGAATTTGCTCAAACTCATGTCCATTGAGTTGATGTTGCCATCCAACCATCTCATTCTTGTCATCCCCTTCTCCTCCTGCCCTTAATCTTTCCCAGCATCAGGGTCTTTTCCATTGATTTGGCTCTTCACATCAGGTGGCCAAAGTATTGGAGCTTCAGCTTCAGCATCAGTCCTTCCAGTGAATATTCAGGGTTGATTTCCTTTAAGATTGACTGGTTTGATCTTGCTGTCCAAGGGACTCTCAAGAGTCTTCTCCAGCACCACAATTCAAAAGCATCAATTATTTGGCACTCAGCCTTCCTTATGGTCCAACTCTCACATCTGTACATGACTACTAGAAAAAGCATTGCTTTGACTATATGGACCTTTGTTGGCAAAGTAATGTCTCTGCTTTTTAATATGCTGTCTAGGTTTGTCATAGCTTTTCTTCCAAGGAGAAGTAGGTTGGATTTCTAGAATTTTTTTTTTTTTGCAACTAAAAGTATCCACTTGTCACCATGGCCCACATTCTAATCCTCATTGTTGCTCCTTGTGTTGTGCCTGATTTTTGACACAAGCATTTTCTCTTCTAACTTGGAAAGTGCTTAGGGTCCTCTTTGCTTCTCTTTTCTGTAAGTTTCCCACCCAGCACTGCACCTGGCCAGCCTCAGGTCTTGCATGCAGTAGGATATCAATACGTGTTTATTGAGTTTGAGTTTTTAGGACAGGAGTTTAAATTTAGTGACTACCCAGGGCTTCTGAGAAATTACTGAAAGCCAATCTGTGGCCCGAAGGGAGGACAGCTTCTACTGCTGGGCTGGGCTGACACCGTGGGGATGAACAAGTCCCTGCAAAGTGCCAGGGAAAATCCATCATGTCTCCTGAGCTCTAGCTTTTATTGAAAAATCCATTTATAAATAATCTGGACAAATAAAATAAAAGGCAGTTTATTGGGATTTGGAAGAATTCATGGCTACACAACCTCAGCCCAGTCTTGCTCCTTAGGTTCCAGTTAGCTGTGGGCTTTGCTCTCCATCAAGGGACCCCTCCTGGCTGTCCCAGGGGCTTCCCTGAGACTGAGGCTCTTTCTTATGTTCCAGCATGCTAGGCATGAACATCTTCTTTTTACACACTGGCATTTAAGGAGTTTTAGGCGAGTGGAATTATTGCCATGTTTTCATGTAGATAACGAACAGAGGGGAGCAGAAGGTGGCCTTCTGTGTTGGCCTCTTCATTTTCTTGCTGGAGAACCCCTGAGTCAGTAGGAGGGATAGCTAGAGCTGGACACAGGTCTGGCCTCTGCAGGGCTATAAAGGAGGAAGGGCGGAGTGTGGACACTCACTCCCCTCTAGGTCCCTCTTCCACCTCCTTGACCCTGCGAGGCCCTTGGTGGCTTATGGGTGTCTTCCTGATTCACGTCACATTTTTATGGTTGGGCCTTAACCCAAATGCAACTGGGAAAGTCTGACTTCGTTTGCCACAAAGGAGCGGCTGCCATTTATTGAGCCCCAGCTTTGTGCCATGCTCTGTGCCAGGGTGTTTCTGGCTTCCCTTCCCCCAGACCTCACGGAGACCCTCAGAAGACAAACAGGAGATGATGAGAATTTGGGGGCCTTGCCTGGGGTCACACAGCTTGGAAGTGCTGGAACTGGGTTTAGAAGCTGCAATTTCTCTCTTGGAGCATCACCTCCTTTCATTGAGATGACAGTGATCATATTTTCCAGACCAAAAATTGGATGAAGACTGCCTGGCGCAGAGTCAGGAGGCATAAATAGTTGTTGAAGGAATAAACAAAGGAATGGGAGCTCGGTTCAGTCAACAGGATAGATGTGCAGCAGTGGACATTTCTGGGCCATCCGTCTCAGGCCTCCAGGTTTCTCCTCCTCTGGAAGGTGGGCTGGGAGGGGGAGCATCGCAGGATCTGAACAGCCACATTCTCAGTCACTGTGGGCCTTGACTGAAACTCGGTAAGTGGGCCAGGCAGTGGGGTGGCCGTGGGCATGCACACGGCTGCTGACTGGGTGAACTTGCCAAGACACCCAGGTCTGAATTGAAACTCAAGACTTTACTCCAGGCCCAGCTTGGGAAAATATTACATGGTACAAAATAAAATTAAACAGTATTAACCACAGGCCCAAATTGCACCTATATTTTAAAAAGCATCGTGCAGTTGAGACTTATAAAGCCTGACGCCAGCGTGAGGCTGTCTTGGTTAATGAGAACCTCTGCGGCTCCCTGCTCGTTTCCTCGGCCCCTCCTTTCCCCAGCCTTGCTCCTCATCTTCTGAGGCTCTCAGGCCTCAGGGTCCAAGGGTGGTTGCTTGGGACAATGTGCCTTGTGTTCTCTGGAGGAAGGAGGGCTCCCCTGAGAGGCGGGCCGGGAAGTACCCGGAAGTGCCAGTTCCCTGGGCATGAGAGCTTCAGCAGCTGCAGGCACCTCTCCTTTCTTCTGCCAAAAGAAAGACAGCAAAACCTGGGCAGCTCAGACTTGCCTGGCGGTCCAGTGCTTAAGACTCCCTGCTTCTTACCCAGGGGGTGAGGGTTTGATCCCTGGTCAGGTAACTAAGATCCCACATGTTGAGCGGCTTGGTCAAAAAAAAAAAAAAAGAAAAATTCCCAGGGCAGTTCATATGAGGGGGGCCACCTAAGGAAGGCGCTCAGGCCCCCCTGGTGTTATAGCCAAGAAAGAGCCAGAAAGGAGAGGTGTTATGTTACACTGAACTTTCTTGATTTGAAGGAGCCTGGATATTAAACAGCCACTTCTGGCTTCATCTTAGCTTTGTCATTAATTCATTTTAGGTCCTGAAATAAATTGTCTTTCATTCTGTAACTTGTTTTTCCTCACTTAAAAAATGGGCTTAAAGCAGTGCCATGGTGGTCACTATTGTTGCCCCATTGCTGTAGCATGAGGTCCCGGGGTCATTCATTTCCCTTCCCAGATTCTAAAGCTCCTTGGGCTTTGCAAGACACATATACACTATATATAAAATTGTTGTTGTTGTTCTTTAGTTGCTAAGTCATGTCTGACTCTGCGACCCCATGAACTGCAGCATGCCAGGCTTTTCTGTCCATCACTATCTGCCCGAGTTTGCTCAAACTCATGTCCATTGAGTCAGTGATACCATCCAACCATCTCATCCTCTGTCACCCACTTCTCTTCTTGCCCTCAGTCTTTCCCAGTATCAGAGTCAGCCTTTTTAAAAGAAGTTTTTATTTAGAGTATAGTTGATTCACAGTGTTTTATTAGTTTCAGTGAGTTCGGCTCTTCCATTAGGGGGCCCAAGTATTGGAACTTCAGCTTCAGCATCAATCCTTCTGATGAATATTCAGGGTTGATTTCTTTTAGGATTGACTGGTTTGATCTTCTTGCAGTCCAAGGGACTCCCAAGAGTTTTCTCCAGCACCGAAGTTGTAAAGCATCAGTTCTTTGGTGCTCAGCTTCTTTATGGTCCAACTCTAACATCCATACATGACTACTGGAAAAACCATAGCTGTGACTATAAGGATCTTTGTTGGCAAAATGATGTCTCTGCTTTTTAAAACACTGTCTAGGTTTGACCTAGCTATTCTTCCAAGGAGCATTTTTTAAATATAAATAATAGGTAACTAATAAGGACCTACCATATAGCATGGGGAACTCTACTTAATACTCTGTAATGAATCGTATGAGTTATTCAGTTTTGTCCAACTTTTTGCAACCCCGAGGACTGTAGCCCACCAGGCTCCTCTGTTCATTGAATCTTCCAGGCAAGAATACTAGAGTGGGTTGTGGTTTCCTTCTCCAGGGAATCTTCTTGACCCAGGGATTGAACCCATATCTCCTGCATCTCCTCCATTGGCAGGTGGATTCTTTACCATTAGCGCTACCTGGGAGAACCTGTATGGAAATAGAATTTTAAAAAAAGTGTGGATATATGTATAGGTGGGCTTCCTAAGTGGCCCTAGTGGTAAAGAATTTGCCTGCCAACACAGGAGATATAAGAGACATAAAAGACTCGGGTTTAATCCCTGAGTGGGGAAGATCCCCTTGGAGGAGGGCATGGCAACCCATTCCAGTACTCTAGCCTGGAAAATCCCATGGACAGAGGAGCCTGGTGACCTATAGTCCATAGGGTTGCAAAGAGTCAGACACGACTGAAGCTACTTAGCACACATGTACACATATGCATGTGTACAACTGATTCACTTTGCTGTTCACCTGAAACTAACACAACATTGTGAATCAACTATACTCTAATAAAAATTAAAGAAACAAAGCAAAACCAAACCAAACATGTCTTTTGAGAACTCGGCTTTCTCTCTAATATGCAGGTTGACCCTAGTGGTGACAGTAAAGGGAGTGGTCAGCTGAGACCCAGGCCTCGACCTGGACCAACCTTCCTGTCGGCTCTGATGCATTCTCTGTCGGCAGCAGGGAGTCGACAGAGTCCTCCCTAGTTGCCCCACCTCCCCCATACATCCCTTCATCTCATCACACTGTCAGTAGTCGCCACTTTTTCCTAAGCATAGAAATAATTTGTGTGTGCGTTTTGATTCTGGAAAGGTCACTCAGGGAACCTAAAGACTTAGTGAAGAGCTTGCTTCTGTGCACGGCACTGGGACACAGATGTGCTTTTTCTGGCTCTGAACACTCAGGTGAGGCATGGTCAGAAGGGAGGCCCGATTTTGTGTGTGTTTCTGGGCAAGAGGAAGTTTAAAGAAGGACAGCCTGAGTGTCAGGCTGCAGCCCCTGGCAGACGAAACTAGCTATTGGTGGGGCTCCCAGGGGCCCCCTCAGGGGTTACCTGTGCTGATTGAGCAGGAGAGGGGATGGAGAGTCGGGCCCCAGCCCTAGCTTGCTTCAGAGAGAGGGTGGAATGGCACCCTCCCTTCCCCTCCTCCAACAAGGTCATAAAGGACAAATGAGCAAGTGATTGCAGAGGTGGATTGGGTAGGATCTGGGCATGTTTCTCCCGACCTTGATGGGGCCATCCGTGTTCCTTCTGTTTGTAATCCTGGGGCTAGAACAACTGACAAATGGCCTGATAGGAAACAAAAGCAAACGATAGACTCACTTGAAAGATGCAGTGAATAGAATTTAATTGAAATTTTTTTTTTTGGTGCAGACATTGATCTGACCCTGTAAGACATATCCAGTAAATCATTAGGAGAATTAGTATACATTAAAATGTAGTTTATTATCATGGAACTTTTATTGTGCTTGTACTTGTGTTTTTAATTATTATTTTAATGGCTTTCTGTATTTCAAATCATGATAAATCTATTTTATTTTTTTAAAACAAATGGACTATAGTTTTACAAGGTGATATGTGGGGCAGAGCTGTTGATGACTACTGCTCCTCCATTAATGAGAACGAACAGATTACAAAGACCGAAAATGGACCGATTTACACACTTTTAAAAAAGCCAACTAATATCTAACTATTAAACACAAATGCTATAGATTAGCCCCACCATCTTATCTATTCTCTGGACTCCTATTGGATCATGCGGAGATTGACTTTTTAAACCAAATAACTGAAGGAAGCTCTCAAAGTGGAAATGCCTGGGACCAATTAAAACAAAGAATTTGGCCGTGATGTGGTGAAAGTACTCCATGCCTCCCTGTCTAGGGGATCATTATTGAAATGAGCTGAGAGGATGGAGGTGACTGTCCACCCTGACTTTGAGGGATAAAGTAGTAGCTAGAGGCTCTGTTGGTGGGATCTAATAGGATTGGGGTTGGGGGCTGTTTCTCCAGTGGTAAAGATGGACTGAGGGGCTTCCCTGGCGGCGCAGTGGTAAAGAATCTGCCTGCCATTGCAGGAGACGCAGGGAATATGAGTTTGATCTCTGAATCAGGAAGATCCCCTGGAGGAGAAAATGACTCCAGTATTCTTGCCTAAAAAAATTCCTGGACAGAGGAGCCTGGTGGGCTACAGTCCACGGGGTTGCAAAGAGTTGGATGTGATGGAGTGACTGAGCATGCGTACGCACCAGGGTGGACTGTGTTGGCCTATCTGGGCCTTTCTGAGGTCAAGGACAAATCCTTGTTACATGCTTGCTGGGGCTTTGTGCACAGTCTTGGTCTCACAGAGATCAGTTCCCTGACCACTCTTTCAACACTGAACTCACCTGAGCTGCACTACATGGCACATGGTATTAGTGTCATGATCAGATGTCCAAAATTTCCCAGTGCAAACCCCTTATTTCCAGTATTTGGTTCCATTAGCCACATGGGGACTCACACCAGCTTCCTCCCTGGCTGCATGCTGGTTGGCTATTTCTGACTTTGCAAGGTTGTCAGGCAACATGTCTTGGCAACCAGAGGCAGGAGATGAGAGGTGTGTGGGCTCTGGAGACACAAGGTCATGGTCTGAACCTGCCACCAGAATTTGTTAGCCAGATGGCTTTGAATGGGCTTATTTGTTGGTCTGTTCATTCAATAAATATTTATGGGTTGAGCACTGTTCTAGAGGCTGTGATCAAATGAACAAAATATCTGCATTCCAGAGCGGGTGGTGCTAACAAACAGAGAGGGACAAAAAAGAAAAATAGTATAGCAGCAAGTATAGTATATTGCAGGATGTTAGGAATATATACCATGGAGAAAAAGTCTTGGGTGTGAGGGGGACAGAGAGGGTGTAGGGTGTGCTGCTCTTCTACACAGGGATCAGGGAAGGCCTTACTGATAAAAGGACATTTGCTCTGAGACCCAAATCAAGGGAGGCTGTGAGCCAGGTGTGAGCCTTCCAGAGAAGAGGCTCTTCTGGACACAGGGGACTTGCAAATTCAAAGGAATGTGCTGATCTGTTTGGGTACCAGCGAGGAGCAGTGTGGCTGCAGCAGAGTGCAGAGAATAGATCGTGCAGGGCTGGTGGGCTTTGGCTTTGAATGAGGTGGGAGCTATCTCTAGGATGTCCCTTGCTGGTGTGCAGGGAGCAAGGGTGTGAAGAGTGAGACCAGGTAGGCATCTCTCACATCCTCCAGGTAGGAAATTCTAGCAGCTTGAACCAAGGGGGCAGCCAGGAAGGTGGGAGAAATGTTGGATTTGGGGCATATTTTGAAGGTAAAGGGAACAGGATTTGCTCATGAGTTTTTGAGAAGCAGAGGAGACCAGGATAGCCCTTAGATATCTAGCCTGAGCCACAGGAAGCGTGAAGCCCTCATCTGCTGAGATGGGGAAGCTACAGGACAAGGGTTTTTGTGTGTGTCTTCACAATGAGATGTGTGACGTTTAGAGGCCTAGCAGGTATTCAGGTGGAGTTATTTAACAGGAAGTTCAGGGTAGAAGTTCAGGCTGAAAATACATTTTGCAGTAGTCAGTGTAGAGGTGATGTTTCGAGCTTCAAATCTTGAAGAACTGACAAGGAGTGGCTGGGGATGGAGAGGAGTGATGGATGAAGGTCCAGGGATCAAGCTTTGAGAACCATCCAAGGTAAGAAGGTAGAAAGGAGAATGAGGATAAACAAGCAAACAAAGAGAAGAACGAACAGCCAGAGAAGCAGAAGACCAAGAGAGAATGGGGAGTCTTAGAGGTCAACGACGGAGAAGGCAATGGCACTCCACTCCAGTACTCTTGCCTGGAAAATCCCGTGGACGGAGGAGCCTGGTGGGCTGCAGTCCATGGGGTCGCTAAGACACGGACACGACCCAGTGACTTCACTTTCACGCATTGGAGAAGGAAATGGCAGCCCTCTCCACTGTTCTTGCCTTGAGAATCCCAGGAACGGGGGAGCCTGGTGGGCTGCCATCTATGGGGTCGCACAGAGTCGGACACGACTGAAGCGAGTTAGCAGCAGCAGCAGCAGAGGTCAATGAAAGATAGTGTTTCAACAAAAAGGGGGGAAGTGATATCAAAAGATGCTGATAGAGCAAGTGAAATGGAGACTAAGAATTGACCACTGGCTCTGGGAATGTGAATGCCATTGGTGATTGATAAGAGCTGTCTTGATGGGCTAAAAACCTGATTGTTGTTGTTCAGCTACTATCTCGTATCTGACTCTTTTCAACTCCATGGACTACAGCACACCAGGCTGTAGTCTTCCCTGTCCTTCATTATCTCCTGGAGTTTGCTCAAACTTATGTCTATTGAGTTGGTGATGCCATCCAACCATCTCATCCTCTATCGCCCCCTGACCCTGCCCTCAATCTTTCCTAGCATCAGGGTCTTTCCAGTGAGTAATCTCTTAGCATCAGGTGGCCAAAATACTGGAACTTCAGCTTCAGCATCAGTCCTTCCAATGAATATTCAGGATTGATTTCCTGTAGGATGAACTGGTTTGACCTCTTTGCAGTCCAAGGGACTATCAGGAGTCTTCTCCAGCACCACAATTCTTCGGTGCTCAGCTTTCTTTATGGTCCAACTGTCACATCTGTATGTGACTACTGGAAAAACCATATATTTGGCTATATGGACCTTTGTCAGCAAAGTGATGTCTCTGCTTTTTAATATGCTGTCTAGGTTTGTCATAGCTTTTCTTGCAAGGAGCAAGCATCTTTTAGTTTCATGGCTGCAGTCACAGTCCACAGTGGTTTTGGAGCCCAAGAAAATAAAATCTGTCACTGTTTCCACAAAAATCTGATAGGAGCAGGTTTAGGATTAGAGGGACAGCCTAAGTGTCCATCAACAGATGAATGGATCCACGATGTGGTGTATATGTACAGTGGAACACTGCTCAGCCAAAAAAAATGAAATTCTGTCATTTTCAGCAAAATGGATGGACTTGGAGAGTATTATGCTACGTGAAATAAGTCGGAGAAAGACAGATACTGTATGATATCACTTGTATGTGGAATCCAAAAAGACAACAAACTAGTGAATAAAATAAAAAGAAGCAGATTCACAGATATAGAGAATAAACTAGTGGTTAAAAAAAGAAAGGATGAGAAGGGAGAAATTGGAGGTAGTAAATATGGATGCTCTTTAAAGGAAATTTGCTCTGAAGGGGAGCATAAAGGTGGAATGATAAGGTTACTTAACTTTTAAAATTCTCAGTTTCCTGATCTGTGAAAAAGGACAATGACAATACCTACATCACAGAGTTATTATCAAGGAGTAAATGAGGTGTTTTGGGGAGCTCAGTTTAAAGCCATGGTTTTTCCAGTAGTCATGTATGGATGTCAGAGTTGGACCATAAAGAAGACTTAATGCTGAAGAATTGATGCTTTTGAACTGTGGTGCTGGAAAAGACTCCCAAGAGTCCCTTGGACTGCAAGGAGATCAAACCAGTCCATCCTAAAAGAAATTAACCCTGAATATTCATTGAAAGGACTGATGCTGAAGCTGAAGCTCCAATACTTTGGCCGCTTAATGCCGACTCACTGGCAAAGACCCTGATGCTGGGAAAGATTGAGGGCAGGGTCAGGGGGTGACAGAGGATAAGATGGTTGGATGGCATCACCGACTCAGTGGACATGAGTTTGACCAAACTCCTGGAGATAGTGAAGGACAGGGAGACCTAGCATACTACAGTCCGTGGGGTCGCAGAGTCGGACACGGCTGAGCAACTGAACAAGGGACTTATGAGTGTGTTTTCAGTACTGTCACTGGCCCTTTCTGGTTAAGGTATGGGCAGAACCCGATATGTCTGCATCCCAGAATGTATAAGGTGATCTCGGAGTCACTCAATATCATAGGAAGATCAGAAAGTCAGCAACGCCATATTCCTGCTAAGCGCTTGGCACATCTCCATGACTCTACAGATGAAACATGTAGCTACCCTCATTCCTACATTCAGTTTTATTGCCTGCTTTGCAAAATGGCACATTTTCAAGATGAAAGCCATTTTGACTTTGAGTTAGAGGCTTTGAAGTCTAGGTTTTTCTTTTCTGATTACAAAAGCACATACTAATTGTGAAAAAATAAATTGGAAAGATGAAGAAAATGTACAACTACCTCACACCCAAATCCAACTGCTGTGAACATTTTAGTAAATTCTCTTCCAATATTTTTATGAAGTCTTTGAAAGCAGATTTGAGATTGTTATACTGTTTCTATGTTTAAAACATACTTGAAATTGTATACTGTTGCTGCTAAGTCACTTCAGTTGTGTCTGTGTGACCCCATAGACGGCAGCCCACCAGGGTCCCCCGTCCCTGGGATTCTCCAGGCAAGAACACTGGAGTGGGTTGCCATTTCCTTCTCCAATGCATGAAAGTGAAAAGTGAAAGTGAAGTCGCTCAGTGGTGTCCAACTCTTAGAGACCCCATGGACTGCAGCCTACCAGGTTCTTCCGTCCATGGGATTTTCCAGGCAAGAGTACTGGAGTGGGGTGCCATTGCCTTCTCCACAGCTTCATTTCTTGGTTTTTCTCCTCAGCATTGTATTAAGTCACTAAGTCATGTCTGACCCTCTTGAGACCCATTGACTATAGCCCACTGGGCTCCGCTGTCCATGGAGTTTCCCAGTCAAGAATACTAAAGTAGGTTGCCATTTTCTTCTCCAGGGGATCTCATGAATGTTTTTGATGACTATGTAGTATAGAATCTTAGTTTGCCACCTAAACTTATATCAAAGTAAAATGATAATAATAGTTAACCCTCGTATAGCAATTACTGTGTTCCAGGCTCTGTTTCAGGTGGTTTACATAAATTAACTCATTTAATCCTCATTACCATCTTCTGACACAGGTACACTTATTTCCCCCAGTTAACAGAAAAGCCTTTAATGTTAAGTTAAAGCCCTTCTTTGAATGTGAGGATCAAAGGATGAGAGAATTGATGAGTTGCCTGGGTTTGCCATGAAGCCACCTTCCTCTTGAAACCCATGTTGTATTGGGAGCAGAGGTTGAAGATGTGCTTTGTGCTTCAACTTTTCAGGAAAAAGTCACCCACATTTTGGTAACTGTGATGTAAACACATCAAAATTGCTCCCTCATATCTCCCTTCACAATCTGTTAGTGGCTGAAGTTTTCTGTTTATTTGTCTCTTGTGATTTTCATCCCATGTTTTCTCGTGCCACTGCCTCTTAGTTGAAACTTTAGTTAGAATTCCTGGGACAGAAGTCTTCAGTATTCAGGGATGGAAAGAAACAGCTGTGCCTGGAAATGTGATTTTCCAATACTTTGCCCTTCACATCTGGAAAGACATTTCACATCATGACCAGAAAACACATATGTATATTCATCTGTGATCAAATACCTGAACAGATGTTTCAAGAAACAGTACTATCCACGATACACTGTATTTTCCATTCCACTCCACCTATCCCATCCCAACCCAGCCTATTACATTAAAAAATACCATTTTCCACCCTAGATTGGTTTTAAGATTCACTAATAGGCAACTGTGTTACAACATGCAGTAAGAAATTGCTACCCTTGAACACAAGTTGGTTCAGTACCAAGGACAGCTACCCCTTGCTCCTTCCTTTGAGGTCACATTATGGTTTCTTATTTTAATTCCTCCAGCCTGCATTGCCCTGTCTCTTCCTGGGCTTCCCATGACCAACTTTGGATCTTAGTGGTCTTAGGGTCTTGTGTCACTCTCTAATTTAGGTGCCTAGTCTTCTGAGATCATAAATTTCATGAAGAGAAGGCTAGGTCTTCTCCATGGCTTACATCCCCCATAATGCTTGACCTAGATTCTCAAGAAATTAATGGAGCCCAGCCAGTGAGGATAAGAATATTTCTTTGAGGCTGCTCTCCTTGGAGTGCTGCTAGATACTGATCCCCTGGGGTTGACTTGGTAGATAGTCATCACATTGGACAGGGAGAGACTCCTTTTATTGGAATCTCTCTCTCTCTTTTTTTACATGACCAGAAGAAAAGGAACAATTTTGTTCTCCTACTATTGATGTTGCCCTATAAGGACTCTTTGAAAAGCAAAGTCGCCTTTTACAAAATATGAAAGTTTTGACATTACGTGCATCATCACATCCCAAGGTTCTCAGGAAGGTATATTTGATTGACTGCAGCCACTGCTGCTCTTTAGATGAACACAACATGGTGCTTTTGGGTTCCTTATCTTTCATATTACTGCCTGACATTATCAAGAAGCAAGAAAGAGGAAGATCTCTTTTTTTCCCCTTTTAATAGGATCAGAACTTCTGAGGATAGGGCCCACTTGGTCAATGTAAAGACTGACTTAGATTTTTCAGTGGTCAGTTTTTGGATGCATCTATTTCTGTAGTTTTAATTAAGGCCTCATATAACTTAGGCTTATGTCTTTGGGAACAGGGCATCTGCATGATTGATCAATAATATCTGAGGATTGGAGCCTGGTCCTATTCAGCTTTCTCAATGGAATTCCTGCTGAAGCAGCACAGCAGTGGGCCTTTTGAGTTGTGGGTCAGCTAGGAAGGCTATGTTCATGCATATGTTAAGGCCTTCTGAGACCAAATTCTACTGTGCTTCAAAGCAGGGTAGAACAATTAGCTCTAGAAAATTCATGAATTCTCCTCCTGTTTACTCTTCAATTCTTAAAGCTCAAAGCTGGGGTGCTTGCTTGCCATGTGGGACTCATGATCACAGGTGTTGCAAATGGAGGTGGTGACTAAGCTCAACTTCTCCTGTGAAGGCGGCTTATGAAATCCAAACACCTTTCATCTATTAATGGCCACCAGTGGCTTATAATCAAGTCACACTCTGTTAGCTACACAATTAACTTGTTTGTTTGAAGTGTGAATTAAGGATTTGAGGCATTTGCTAATGAATCTTCCTCCCTACTTTAGCAGGAATCCCTGTATTTTCTGAATTTAGACAGTTCTGGAACTTAAGGAGAGGTATTTGTCGACTCTATTTTCTTCCTTCTTGAAATCAGCTTGTTTTGCTTTTTGCACAGATGGAAAGAAGTTGGCTCCCCAGTCTTCCTTCCCCACTGGACTCTTCCTTAATTTCGTTCTCAGTTTCATAACTTGTGGGGAGTGTCTTCTCCTTGCTGCTGTCCTAATGGCTCTCTCAGCTTGAGTGCCGCACCCCTTCTGTGGAAGCAGAGGCGAGCTCCGGAGTCCCCCCCTTTGCCTGCTGCCTTTGATTCTGTCTTTGTCTGTGGCTGTCCTCTGAACGAGTTTCCTTTGTAGATAATGGGATTCCATTATGGGGTGTTAGGCTGTTCTGGAACTGTCGGCTGTGAAGGAAGATAGCAGGTTTTGATCAATGGTTTCTGCTTGTATCTTGGATGTGTTAATTTTAAGATTGCTTGCTTCTGTTTTTATTAGTTTTATTGGGTCTGGGGATGGGGAGGGGTGAGGGTAAGTGTTGGAGTTTGTTCTGCAAGGAAATTTAGTTCCCCAGAGTTAGGTGACTGTGCTTTGCTTGGATGCAGGAAAGGACGGGTGCCAAGCAAGATGCTCACCTCTACTCTGTCTCTATAGGTACCAGAGCCATCATCTGCTACCTTCAAAGCCTTTTTCTAATCTCTTTGAGTGATTTAAAACCCATTTCCAAAAGGCTCTATTGGTTAATATGTTAGATTAGAGGTAGAAGCTTTGGGCATTGTGGGTGGGGTTATCTATTGGTAGGAAGAGAACACACAAACCCTGATATAAATCCCTGATTTATTTAACCAGGGATTCAGGATTTATCTCAAAGGGAGGTATATACACAAAGACCAAATGGATACAGGATATTTTTACATAGCTTGTCCCTTGTCCCTGGTTCTTAATGGGAGTTGGCAGTGTGTGGCTGTCAGCGACATTCTCTGTGCAGATAGAATCCTGCCAGGGTTGAAAAAGAAGCCAAATTCTTGCAACACTACTTCTGTTTTATATTCAGGCTTATATTGCTGTTCTGGAAGGACTTATAACAACAATCTGTGCTCTTTTAGGCTCTTCTGATTCTTGAACTGAATCTTTCAGAGCAGCAAGTTTACATCTTCATCCAGGGGTAGAGGTGAAGACTGGGTGTTGTTAAAGCAGAATCAGGATTCATTTGTCCCTGGATGCTATCTTCCCCATTTGCTTTTTGGTATTTGAGAAAGCCTGGATCTGCCTAGGCTTCATGGAAGTCTCTCTCTGAGGCCACAATGACACCCTCAAAGTTTTAACCCTTTTGCCTTAGGCTGGCTTTGTCTTTTGTCCAAAGATTGCTGACGTCTTAAAGACTAAAACAAAAATCTAAGAAACCATGATAAGGCTTTTGCTGCTGTTCATGATGGGAATGATTGGGCTTCCCTTGTGTCTCAGCTGGTAAAGAATCTGCCTGCAATGCGGGAGGCCTGGGTTTGATCCCTGGATCCCTTGGGGAAGGGAAAGGCTACCCATTCTAGTATTCTGGCCTAGAGAATTCCACGGACTGTTTAGTCCATGGGGTCACAAAGAGTCAGACATGACTGAGCGACTTTCACATGATGGGGTGACTGGGACCAGATTTGTCCTCTTAACATAAATAATGATAAAACTGGACAAAATACATGAGATAAATATTTTCAGATATTATACAATACTCAGGATAGGACCGTGATTCCCAGGAGAAGATTGTGAGTCTGACAGTCACTCTGTATTTCTGTTTCAAGACATTTCAAGACCGGCTTCAGGGAGGCAGCCCACATAGAATACAGTCATCTTGCTGAGTTGAGGAGACAGATATCAGAGTTTGGGGATCTTGAGATGGCCAAAATTCAGAAGGTAGACTCTCGGGAGGAGAGAGCCTTGCAGAGAAAAGGTGTTCCAGATATCTGCATATCTTTCCAGGGTCCCCTGGAAAGTTCTATTGATTTCTAAACTGTTGAAGTGTAAGGATAAAATCTGAAAATCTGGGTTAAAAGCATCTAGAGGCTATGAGGTAAAAAATTCCCAGAGCTCATACAGGACTTGGAAGTGTTCAAATTCTGACCAGTCAGATTGGAGAGTCTCCTTGAATAAAGGAGACATTTAGTACAGAAGGAAAAATAAAAGTCCGGCTAAAACATTTTAGAGTAAGAGGTACTGCAGACCTACCTTTACTAAGATTATAAATAAGTCTGGAGAGGATCCGGTTGATCCACAAGTAAATCAAATGCCTGCCAGAACAAAGTCTAATTGTCTGTATTTAAAGATGCAATGCCTGACAGCTTTCCAGATTTGATGAAAACTATAAACTCAATGGTACAAGAAGCTCAACACACACCAAGCAAGTTAAATACAAAGAAAACCAAAGCAAAGAGCACCATAAACAGCTTCAAATAAGGCATAAAGAGAAAGTCCTAAAATCAGCCTGAGTGAGAAGGTGGTGGTGGGACCAAGAATTTCTGCAGATTTCTCATCAGAAACCATGCAAGCCAGAAAATGATAGAATGATATCTCATGTACTGGGAGGGGAAAATCCTGTTAGCCTAGAATATTACATTCAGTGGAGTTATCCTTAAAAAATGAAAGTGAAGTGAAGATGTTTTCCAATAGACAGACAGACTCCTCCATGCACTTCGGAGAACTCCTTGCCTGGAGACCCTTACTATAAGAACTGTTAAAGGAAGTTTGGGTGAAGAAGAATGACACCAGATGAAAATTTGGAGCTATAAAAAAAGAGTGAGGACTTAGTGCTGAAATGGCAAATGCATATATATGTAAATACCAGAGAATTTTATTCATTTTAATTTCTTTAAAAGATAATGAATTGCTTAAATCACTGCATTGGGGTTCTAGAACACAGAGAGATGATATAAAATATATGACAACAAACAATACCATGAATGAAAGAAGGGACAACCTGGAAGCATCCTGTTTAAGTCCTTACGAGACACCCAAATGTGATAATATTACTTGAAGGTAGATTCTGTTAAGTTAAGGATACATAGGTAAATCCTAGAGTGACCACAAATAAAACAGGAACAAACCTAATAAGTCAGTGGTGGAGATAAATGGAATAATAAAAAAAAAATCAGTTAATCCAAGAGAAGGCAAGAAAAGCAGGAAAAGGGAACAAAGAACAAAGGAATTAACAGAAAAAAATATCATGCTGGTAAATGTAAACTCAACCTCATCAACAATGACACTGAACACAAACCGTCTAAACATTTCAAATAAAAACCAGAGAATTTGGAGTAGAAATATTTCTTAAATTGGGCAGAAGAAGAAAAAATGATAAAGTAGACTTTAACCAAATTTAAAAACTTCTTCTCTTCAAAACAGACCTTTAAGAAAATGAAAAAGTAAGCTGGAGACTGGAAGAAAACATTTATAATGCATAAACCTGATGGACTCAAATCCAAAATACAAAAAGAACTTTTAAAATTCAACAATAGAAAGAAAGACAACCCAATTAAAAATTGGGCAAACATTAAAACAGACTTTAGAAAAGAAAATATATAAATAGTCAACAAATGCATGAATAAATTTACATATTATTAGTCACTAGAGAAAAGCAAAGTGAAGCTGCAGTGAGATGACTGCATGTCTATGACAACGGCTAAAATTGGAGAGACAGTTCCAAGTATCGGCAAAGATGAGGAGCGACTTTAATTCATATACATGATAGAAATATAAAATAGCACAGCTTCTACTGAATGCACTTTGGTAGTTTCATATAAAATTAAACACTTATTTATTGTATGACCAAGACATTTCATGCCTAGTTTTTTACCAAAGAGAAATGAAAACATATGTCTGCCCCCAAACTTGTAAATAAACGTTAATAATAGTTTATTTATGACGGCCCCAAACTAAGAACAACATAAATGTTCATCAGCATTTGAATGGCTAAACAAATTATGATATATCCATACAATGGAATAACACTCTACAATAAAAAAAAATGGATTACTTACTGATACACACAACAATATGGATTAATCTCAAAAACATTATCTTCAATGAAAGAAACCAGAAACAAAGAGAGTATTTACTGTATGGTTTCATTTATATAAAATTGGAGAGCTGGCAAAACTAATCTACAGTGACAGAAAGCAGATCAATGCTTGCTTGAGGCTGGAGGTATGAGGGAGATTAACGGAAAAGGAGTACGGGAGAACTTTCCTTGGTGCTGAAAATGTTTTATATCTTGAATGTGATGATAGATAATGTAATGTATTTGTTAGCATTCATTGAACTATGCATTTAAAATGAGTTGCATTTTACAGTATGTGAATTATACCTCAATGGAGCTGATTTTTGAAAGTTTTAACCCTGTGTGCCCAGAATCTGCATATATTACCCCATGTTATGCCCATGTGCTTAATCATTTCAGTCATGTCTGACTCTGTGAGTCTCTATGCACTGTAGCCTTCCAGGCTCCTCTGTGCATGGGATTCTCCAGGCATGAATACTTGAGTGGATTGCCATACTCTGTTCCAGGGGCTCTTCCCAACTCAGGGATCAAACCCGCGTCTCTTACATCTCCTGCATTGGCAGGCGGGTTCTTTATCCCACGTTTCAGGTGAGGACATGTCAAATGACCTACCCCCCCAGATCACACAGCCAAAGGGAGACAGGAGTGCCTTTATTCTATTCTGCAAGAAATGCTTTTTATCTCTCTATACAGGCAGATTTGATCTTCTTACAAATTAAAGTAGAGACACACATTGTTCCAGTGCCTTGCAAACTACTATGTGGTTGGCGTCTAGCAAACTTGCTATAGAGTGATCACTAGGGCAATGTACGTATTTTCCCTCAAAGCATCTGTTTTTTTCCTTCAGGTGATTTTTTAAACCCCCCCTATACTTTTTAGAGTGTCTTCTAAGATGGCAGAACAGTGAGGTTGTAAATATTTTATCTTCAGGGTTGTGGACAATTCTTACACCAGTCAGGGTGCAATCAGGACACAGAAACCATGTTGGTTATTTGAACAGAGAAAATTTAATGTAGAGAATTGTTAACCGGTAAAAGGTGATTGCTCAGAGGGATACAAGAAAATTCTAAGGGTTCTGGAAGTCTCTAGTACTTCTTAGAGCAGCAACTACCTGTAGGCTGAGAAAGAGTAGACAGTAAATAAACTAAGGACTGGAAGAGTGCCCTCCCTCCACTGCATAGGCTGTAGTTCGAAGCTCTTCAGAGCACAGGGCCACCACAGGGAGCATGCTGGCTGCCAAAGGCCATGGGCTGCAGGTGGCCTACAGAAGTGGCTCACTGTTGCCTGAGGGCATCAGGTAGACCGGAGCTGCAGCCTGCCGCTAGAGGGGAGCCGTGCCATGGGGACATGGCTGGCACTCATCTGCATGGCCACTGGGCTCCTGCTCTGAATAATAATGATGATCATAATAAGAGTGACACAGGACAGACACCAGAGGGATGTTTCGCCACCATCATCTTGCAGGGACGCTTCATCGCTCTATTAAAGAAGCCTAACATTCTGCCAAACCGGCAAGGGAGAAATGTTTATAGGGCCCACCTTCAGTGTCACAGTGCAGGACAAGTAAGGGTGCAATTGGAGCTGAGAGAGAATAAATTGACAACCAGCACAATGTTGAAATAGCAGTTGGGGTAATCTTGGTTCAGTCAAATCAGCAAATGTCATTACCCTAGAAGCAATGAGTATTCTGGTTAACATACCTTTCTTCTAAAATCTGTTGATCTAAATGTATTTCTTTCTGGATAATTTATATTGTTCATGGTCCTACAAGCTATTCAGTTCCAATGCCAGGAACATCAGAGTTCCAAAGATGGAGCCCCAAAGATGCCTGTCTTCTAGGTCCAGGCATGTATTGTGGGTGAAGAGATCAGCCAGGTGGGGAGTCCAGGTGGCTGTTCCTCAATTCCAAGCAGTGGGTAGACTCTAGGGATGTGGGCTTAGAGGGATGTGAGTTCCCTTAGGTTTCAAGGGAACTGCAAATCCCCATCTCCCAATCTTTAATGTTGGCAAATAAACTGAATGGGGACAAATGCCACGTTCACCAAGCAAGCACATCTGGGGTTGATTCAGCCCCTGGGCTTGTTTGCTTTGGAAGCGCCCTCACTGCCTCCCTCTCATTCATTTTCTCCAACCAATTGGCTTTCAAGCCACCCCACTTTTTCACTTTTGAAACAATGCAACTTAGTTCCACCTTGCCCGTCCCCACTGTCATAGTTCAGATCTCACCGTCTCCTTCCTGGGCTCTAATCATAGTCTCTGGCTAGTAGCCCCTTCTTTGCTCTGGCACCATCAGACTGATGTTTCTAAAGCACAGTTGATAGGGTGGGGAGGGAGGTGGGCAGGGAGGTGGGAGGAGGGTTCAGGATGTGGGGGACGCATGTATACCTGTGGTCAATTCATATTGATGTATGGCAGAAACAATCAAAATATTGTAATTATTCTCCAATTAAAATAAATAAGTTAATTTAAAAATATATGTAAAAAATAAAGCACAGCTCTTTTGGGCCTTCCCTGGCGGTCCAGTGGTTAAGACTTGGTGCTTCCAATCTTGGGGACACAGGTTTGATCCTTAGTTGGGGGACTAAGATGCCACATGTGCAGCATGGTCAAAAAATATTGAGGCATAATTGTTTTTGTGTCTCCTTTCCACTTGAAAGCTTTCCATGGCTCCCCTGGCTCTTGTGGATAAAGCTCCATTTGCCAAGCATCTTCATTCCTCCGCAGTCTCTCTACCCCTTTCAGTTCTGGGTCCTATTGTTCCCCGTGCCCTGCAGACTCTACGACTTCACGTTACTCAAAGTCTCCCAAGCACATTTGCTTTCCCCACTTTCCTGTTTCTGCACCGGCCGCTTCCTTTCCCTGATGCCCTTACCATTTGTCAGCCAGGCAACCTCCTACTCGTTCTTCAAGACCCAGTCTGAACATTGGCTCGTTGGAGAAAGCCTCCCTTCTCTTCCCAGTATGAACGCATTATTCATGCTGCTAATTTAGCATTCATCGTTTGTTTTGCAGTTGACAATAGCTCTGGATCCAACAGCCCTGTCTGTCTTCCCGGTTGTATTTCCTAGGACCATCACTCATATGTCTTTGTATCATTAGGGCCTCGGGTAGTGTCTGGCATATAGTAGGTGCTCAATAATTCATCAAATGATGGAACCAATGAGTGGATAATGAAATGAAGGAGAGACTGGAGGAACTGCTTCCTCCCTGAATCTTTCTCTGACTTTTTATGATAGCTCATTGTTTCTGCTCTGATTGGCACTTTGATGGTCATGAGAATGCTTTCCCACATCTAAATAACAGACAGCCAACTGAGCCAGGCTTTATTTCACAAGTCTGGGCTGTTAGGAATTTATCCTGAATTGCTACTTACCATTTCATAGAAAGTCCTCCAGACACCCTTGGGTCCCTGAGATCTTAATTGCCAGCACCCTCATAAATTGTCAGAGTAGAAATATGCTACCCTTTATATAAATAAAAGTGTAAACCATTATTCTATATGCTTTTGTTTATCACAGGAGCTGGTCATTTCGAAAGCATGATTTGTGGTGTTAGTTTTGACCTTTGAGTGGGGACTGAGAACATTTCATAGAGAGTGTTGGCCTGGCCATCTGAGTTTTTGGGATGTGCTTCCTAGTGGCTCAGATAGTAAAGAATCTTCCTGCAGTGTGGGAGACCTGGGTTTGATACCTGGTTCGGGAAGATCCCATGGAGAAGGAAATGGCTATCCACTCCAGTATTCTTGCTTGGATAATTCCATGAACTCTATAGTTCATGGGGGCTATAGTCCATGGGGTCGCAAAGAGTTGGACATGACTGAGTGACTAGCACTTTCACTTTCAAAGATAGAGACAGGATGTATACAGAGGGGGTATGGCGCTCTTGAACCCCGTGTTGGAATATTTATCATGGAGGAGTAGACCCACAAGCTTCATGCATGGGGTGCCCTGTAGGCAGCAGGTGGGGCATGCCACTGGGAGCGGGGTATGGAATGGCTATTTATTTATTTAAATTAAGGCCAATTATTATTATTAATATTTTTGGTAAAGTGCAGTGAGTAGTAGGTTCTGGGAAAGTTCCCTGCCACTGCAAACATGTTGGTTAGAAGTCATTAATATGACATTCACACATCCCTAATAAAGTACATAACAGAGATCTGGAACCATTGAAATACCCAGAGGACATTAAGTATGAATCTTAAAACCAAGAGTATTGGAAGCAAGATATTTTTACTTCTCGTTTGGGAGTAATATAATTGCATTTTGTGGCTCTAGCAGATGCTGGGGCCAGCTGCTGGGAGAGTCCTGGTTTTTTTTTTCCCCCCTCAGCTTCAGTCCTTACAGATAAAACCCTTGTGCAAAACTCTCATAAAAAACAAACTTTAAAAAATTATCCCTTGGTTGAAAGATCTGTATTTTTTTTTTTGTGCGTGTGTGCAAAATATCTGAGATTGTGTAGACCACAGATATTTCCTTTACTTGGAGTCAGGAGAATAAAAAAACAAAACATATCTCTGTATAGCTGGTTGTGGCTTTTGTTCGTTTGTTTGTTGAATTTGTCCCAATAAGCACTAAAAACCCCTAAAGACTGACTTTGCTCTTTCCTTGACACTGGACACCCAGATAGAGAATGGACTGCCCCAGGGAGAGCTGATGGAAGGCCTGGGAGGGCCCGGTCCTTTTTCTGAGGGCAGCTTCAGAAAGGAGAGTCAGTTGCTCTGGGCTGGGCAGTGGTAAGGGGTGTCCTCAGGGAGTGACTTCTGGAGAAGGAATGGTTGTGACATTGTGCTCAGGCTGAGAAATGGAGGTGAATCCAGCTCCTCTGAGAATCCCATATCCTCTTCCAAACAGACACAGCCTCTCAGAGGCCGGACACGGCTCCTCACCTCCGAGGGGGAGCAGGGGGCCAGTGAGCCCTGCTTCAAAGGCAGTGGTTTGCTGCAGCTGCCTCTTTATTCACACCTGGGCTCCACCTCAGCCCTGTGGAGGCAGGGGGCTTGGCTCCAGGAGGCATGCTGAGATTTGCAGGCTCCTGTGACGTCTGTATCTGGAGCTGCCCTGCTCAACATGGCAGTCACAGGTAGCTGTCTAGATCTTGCAATGCAGTTGCTCCCAACTGAGATGGACCAGAAATGGGAAATACACTCTGGGGTTTGGAAACTTAGTTTGAAAATGCTGTAAAATAGCTCATGACTGCTTTAAAAAAAATAGAACTAGTGAAATCATAATGTTTTAGATATATTGGATTAAAGTATAAAATATATTGAAAAATATATTATTATTATTCAAATTTTTATTTATTTTTGACTGCACTGGGTCTTTGTTGCTGTGTGGCTTTCTCTAAGTTGCAGCGAGCAGAGGCTACTTTTTAGTTGTGGTGCATGGGCTTCTCACTGTGGTGGCTTTTCTTGGTGTGGAGCACGGGCTCTAGGGCATGCAGGCTTCAGTATTTGTGCCCCATGGGCTTAGTTGCGCCGAGGCATGTGAAATCTTCCTGGACCAGGGATCGAACCTGTGTCCCCTGCATTGGCTGGCAGATTCTTAACCATAGAACCACCCAGGGAAGTCTGAAAAAAATATTGTTAAAATTAATTGCTCTTGTTTCTTTATATTGTTTAAAAAATGTGGCTTCTATAATTAAAAAGTCACACCCATGGCTTGCCTTTGTGGCTCATGTTCTGTTTCTGCTGGACAGGGCTGCCCTGGTGCTGATGGTTTGGCTGAGTGCTGCCTTTTCGGATGTGGAGAGCTTTACATAACATTTCTGTTGAGCCTCTTTATGTAGGGCATCGAGCCTTGATGGCAGGTGCACCTTTATTTTTCCGCCCCCAACCCCCCAGCTTGTAGCAAAGTTGGCTCAGACATGGGCTCTTTCTGCCTGCATCCTTTAGAAGAGAACTTGGTATTCTTTCATCAGTCTCTATCTGCCAACAGTCACCTTCAGATACAAGAACCGCTCAGGGCTCTGGTGATGGAGGGATTGAGACTCAGACCCTCCTCAGACACTGAAAAACAAGAAAGGGAGAACCACCAGGCCTGTAAACTAGCCCCAGAAAGCACAGGGCACTTGGGGTCCAAGAGTGGTGCAGCCACTGCTGAGAAGGTTCTAGAAGCTAGAGTTCATTCTAGAGTGACACAGCAGGGAAGACTCCCTGGAAGAGGTGACCTATGAACAAGGTCAGGAAGTTTATGTGGGAAGAATCAGCGCACAGGAGCTGAGGTGGGAAGGGTCAAGGGGAGCCAGGTTGGCACATTGTGTTTCCATCTCTCAGTCCCAGGGCAGCCTCCGATGACCCTGAGCCTCGCTGGCCCAAGCTGGCTCACCACCAAGATGGGCTTTGCAGTCCTCCGCCAGACCATCACCTGGGGGCAGACAGGACCAGCCCCACCTGGCAATTGGACGGTGAGCGGTCAGCATGACTTTGGATGACAGAGATGCATAGTGACATGGCGTGTGATCAGGCAACAATGGCAGCAGTCCTGCCCACTCTGTCCTTCTCAGTGGGGCTTGGTCAGTGAAATCCCTGGTGGCTCAGACAATAAAGAATCCGCCTGCAATGCCGGAGACCAGGGTTCAATCCCTGGGTTGAGAAGATCCTCTGTAGAAGGAATGGGCAACCCACTCCAGTATTCTTGCCTAGAGAATTCCATGGACAGGGGAGCCTGATGGGCTACAGTCCATGGGGTCACAAAGAGTCGGACACGACTGAGCGACTTTCACTTCACTTGGGGAGGGACCACCTTCCTCCCTGGTCTGCAGGGATGGAACCCAATGCCAAGCAGATACAGGGGCCTGTGGGATTCCCGGAGCCCCCCTCCACCGACACACACAGACATTGTATCTTGGCAACAGTTTTTCTGTTTGAACATCCAAAGGACAAACTAAACATTTAAAATCTGCAAGCTGGACAGTCTTTGCTTTGGATCCTGCAGTGAATTCCTTCATCCTGACAGTTGAGTCGTTCTTCTCCGCACTGATGCATTGTTTAGGATCCAGGAAGAGAGAAATCCCAAGGGAGCCAGGGAGGAGCTGGGGGAGACTTGCAGGCGTGCAGGGTGGCCCTATGAGTGCAGGGTCCGACCTTGTAGGAAGGGAGGGCTGGCATTTTCTTCATGTCAGGCTGCACTGAGCTGGACATCGCACTTTCTTCTTTGTTTTTATTGTGGTGAAATACACATAAAATTTCCCATTAGTGGCATTCAGTATATTCTCGATATTGCATATAAACTTCACCACTGTCTCCTTCCAGACAATCCCATCTCCTCAAAAGGAGACGCACCCCCCATTAGTAGTCACTCCCCATGGCCCCTCTTTGTCCAGCCCCTGGCAACCACTAACCTATCTTCTATCACTGTGGATTTGCCTATTCTGGACATTTCACGTCAATTAACTCATACAACACGCAGTCTTATGTGTCTGGTTTCCTTCACCAGCATGTTTTCAGGGTCCATCCATGTTGTAGCATGTGTCAGGACTTTACTCCTTTTTGTGGCTGAATAACCTCTTGTGTGGAGAGAACACATTCTGTTTATCTGTCTGTCTGTTGATGGACACTAGGGATTTTGATCAATGCTGCTGGGAACATTTGTGTATGTGATTTTGTTCGAGTCCCAGCTTTCACTTCTCTGGGGCATGTTCTCTTCTGGTTTTAGGACTCAGTGAATTTCCTGGGCAACGCTTGTGTTTGAGAGGCCACAAATGAGAGGGAAAGAGCACCCTGTACTGGGGTGGGGAGTCCCGAGTCCCAGTTTGGTTCAGTCACAAACATGTGATCTTGGCCAAGTCCCTCCCTATCTCTGGGCCTCTGTTTCCTGCTCTATGCAAATTAGATGGCCCGGATCTGTGTTTCCATCTGTCCTTCTTGGAGCCCTAGGTTGGTAGAGCCTCAGAGAAAGAGTGGGGAGGGCCAGAAAGTTGGGCTGAAGTTGCTGTTTTTCAAAACCTCTTCCCCTCTTCAGCTAGAGTGTCTCTTTCTCTTTGTCTGTTTTGTCTGTATTGTAAGGCATTTAAAGCAAATGGTTCCTGGATATAGGAAACTTCTGTCACCAAAATAGATGATCCCATGAATCATACACAGGTTTTGGGGTGAAAAGGAGCCTGATCCTGCTGGAAGGATAGAATCCTGCTCACGGATGTTCAGTCTCACTGCTCCTGGTCCTCTGAAGGGAGATGGGGCAGTGAGGTGACTCTGGCTCATCAGAGACCAGGAAACTGTTAGTCTGAGCTGGGGGAAGCATGACTGTCCAAGGGCAGGGTTTCCTTTCCTCCCTCTGAACACATTGTAGCTGTTCTTTTAAGAAATCCTGATCAGTGGTGGAGAGTGTGTGTTCTGGAGCAGTTCCACATGGATTCAGGTTCTAATTCTGCAGAGCGTAGCCATGTGACCTTGGGCAAGTCACTGAACTGCCTAGCGCCTCAGGTTCCCCACCTGTAAAATGGGCACAGTTCCCACTGCATCGTTTGTTTTGAAGATTAAGTGAGACTGTCCTGTGTGAAGTCCTGGAGCACTCGCTGGCCTTGGACATCACTCTGCCAGCATCAGCTGTTATGATGACACAGATGGTGAAATCCCCCTTCCCTCTGAAATCATTCCCCTTCATTACCCAGATGACTCTTGAGTAGTGATGGGTCTCACTTTGCTTAACACTCTTTAACATCTACTATTCTGTGTGGTTCTTTGGGATATGCCTAGCCATCTCCCCAACAAAATTCTAAGCTTTGCGGAGGCAGAGTCTGGCCTATGGTCTGCCCATCTGAGGATGAGACAGACCAAGACCAGAAAAAGGGAAATGCCTGGGCAGCCTGGGTTGGGGAGTAGACAGGTGACCCAGACACTCCCAGTCCAGCTGGGAGTCAGGCAGTAGCAGAGCGATGCTCCCTTGTAATCCAGTCCAGCTTCAGGCTTAGCCAAGGTGAAAGTGAAGTTGCTCAGTCGTGTCTGACTCTTTGCGACCCCATGGACTGTAGCCTACCAGGCTCCTCCATCCACGGGATTTTCCAGGCAAGAGTACTGGAGTGGGTTGCCATTTCCTTCTCCAGGAGATCTTCCTGACCCAGGGATCGAACCTGGGTCCCCCACATTGTAGGCAGATGCTTTACTGTCTGAGCCGAGGTGAGCACCACAGAATAGGGAGCCTGGGGCGAGGCATTCAGTTTCCTTTGCTTGGAGGGGCTGCTCTTAAGGGGGACGGGTGCTCCACCAGGCAGATTTATGTGTGTGTGGGGGTCCCTGTTAACTTGAGAGTGGAGGAGGGTGTAGCTGGCGCTTGAAGACAGTCCATGAATTGGTGTGGTTCCCTGGGGCCTCTGCTTATTTGCACGGCAGCTTGGCAGGCCTGAGATGAGCCACTGGGTCTGGTTACAGAGTTGACAGGACAGTTGGCCCTGTGATGACATGAAAGCCCCACTATTACATTGACTTGTCTTTGTCCTCAGCTGTGAACTCTTTAAGGGCAGACTTCATGTGGTCTTTTTCACTGGCTGGTCATACTAGGTGCACAATAAACATTTGTAGTCAACAGTGAATGCAATAAGCAGTCCAGGGGATTTCTCTCCTCGCACAACAGTAGCAGTAGTGCGGAACCCTGACAGGTTGGGGCAAGCATTGCCTGTTCACGAAGGCCTTCTTTGGGGCTCTGTGTCTTTGGAACACTGGGATGAATTTAGAGGTGGCTGGGGTGCTCTGTGCCCCCATCCTTCTGGGCTATTAGGGGTCACTTAGCTCTCAGCTCTTAGCCTGGGCAAGAGCCTGGGTCCCAGGGGTTCCAGTTGGCGTAGATCATTCCCCCCATATCAAAACTACTGAAGTTCAGGAAGATGAGCACCTAAAAAGTGGCCCAGTTTATCCACTTCCTGACTCCAGCCACTGTTAGTTCCCAGTGCTTTGTGCAACAAGGTGGGTTCCAGTAGAAAAGGGGAAGGATTGATGCCAACTAACTCTGAAGAGTCACTGTGATGTTAGCATTCATGGTGGGTATTGGGGGTGGAGGACAGTAGAGGGTGGGGATTGACTGGACCATTGGGTACTTGCTACCTCATCAGGGGTCTCTGTAGAGCCGGCTTGTATCACATAGACCTTCTAATCATAATCGTGGCAGCAATGATTGTTGGGCATTGCTATATGCCAGGCAGGGTATTAAGAATTTTCGCTCCTTGTAACTACCCACGAGGTGGTTTGATCTCAGTTTCCTAGGAAACCGAGGTCTGGACAGGTCAGGTAACATGCTCAAGGCCAGACAGTGAGTAAGTGGCAGAGCCAGCGCCCAAGCTGGGTCTGTTTGCTTCCAGAGTGTATGCTCTTCACCGTCAGACTCTATCACCTTCCCAGGTGACCAGAGTTAATTAACTCACCAGTAAAGGTCTGTCTCAGAGCTGCTGGGTTTTGCTGCTTTTAAGCACTTGCTTCAACTTTCTTAGGCTTCCCAGGTGGCACAGTGGTAAAGAATCTGCCTGCAAATACAGGAGACACAGGAGACGAGGGTTCGATCCCTGGGTCGGGAAGATCCCCTGAAGGAGGTGATGACAACCTAGTCCAGTATTCTTGCCTGGAGAATCCTATGGACAGAGGAGCCTGGCAGGCTACAATCCGTGGGATCCCAAAGAGTCAACCTGACTGAGCACTGAACACTCAACTATCTTAAGTAATAAACGTATAGAAACACTCAACATACTTAGGACACACACACAAACACCCTTACTTATATATACACGTTTTTCACCAAGAAATCTACATTTTTAGAAAAAGTAAATCATAGCATTATAGACAATAGGATTATTCCTGGAAAAAAAGTCATTAGGTTAGAATTTCAGTATTTTGAAATTTGGTGATTTTTTATAATATTTTTTAAATTGGAGGATAATTTTACAATATTGTGTTAGTTTGTGCTATCCAAAAATGTGAATCAGTCATGTGTATACATATATCCCTCCCTTATATAGGCACTTTTATTTCTACAGTGCCTACTCTTCATGCCTCCCTCCTATGTACCCACTCACTCATCCATTCATCCATCCAACAAACATTTTTCAGGACATTGTTACGTCCTGGGGATGTATCAGTGGTGACGTAGTCCCTGCCCTTGAGGAGTACATGGACCAGTGGGGGATGCTATCCAAGTAAACAAGCCATTAGGATGCAGAGTGATCAATCCTTCGTGCTGGAGGAAGGTGCCAGGTGCCATGGGAACACTGAGGATGGGCAGCCAGCCCTGTCATGATGAGTTAGGAGGGCCAGCCTGGGGAGGCGATATCTGTCTGTGATAAGGCCTTAGGGAAGACGTCGTCCAAGGAAAGGAAAGAGAATGATCTGGTTGATCAGCTTCTTTAACTGAAATCAACAATAGAAGTCTTTTTTAAAATTTTTAAATGGAGGATTGTTGTTATTCAGTCCCTAAGTCATGTCCGACTCTCTGTGACCCCATGGACTGCAGTATGCCAAGCTTCCCAGTCCTCCATCTCCTGGAGTTTGCTCAAAGTCATGTCCATTGAGTCGGTGATGCTATCTAACCATCTTATCCTCTGTCACCCCCTTCTCCTTTTGCTTTCAATCTTTCCTAGCCTCAGGGGCTTTTCCAATGAGTTGGTGCTTCATATCAGGTGGCCATTAATTAATTGCTTTACAATGTTGTATTGGTTTCTGCCGTACAGCAACATGAATCAGCCATAAGTATGCATATGTCCCCTCCTTCTTGACTCTCCCTCCCACCCTCCACTCCATCCCAGCCCTCAAGGTTGTCACAGAGCACTGCCAGAGGGGGAAAAAAAGAAATGTGTACAAGGCAACTCTGTTTTTGCCATAGGTTTCTGTTTCCCAGCTTCTTGGGGAAAGGACTGATGTAGCTGGGGCTCTGGTTAGCAGTCATGGCTAGCTTGTGGCTGTGGCCGGTTTCCACCATGATGAGAGATCCTGACCCCCATCTGGGCCTGTGACTGTGGCCCGGGTGGTGTTTTCTACATTGACTTGCCCTGTTTCCCTGGCTTTGGTGGTGTCTCTTCTTCTCCTTCAAGGCTAAGTTTAGCGTCTCTGTGGCATTGGTGTCCACACCCTGACATCCAAGCCTGGAGGAGGCTGACTGTTGCTCCATCCCCAGGAGTGCTTCCAGAACCCCAGTGGCACAGGAAATTGAGAAGGGAGGCCAGCTCCCTGCATTTTTCTGGTTGTCGAGGGCGGCAGCTCCGTGCTGTATCATCACCAAGATCAAGGGAACGGCATACTAGTCCAGCCTTAATTTAACTTACAGTTCCTGCCAATTTCACATCAGCAGGTCCTTTTGGAGCTGGAAGTAATGGGCCATATCATGCCTTGGAGCCTGAGCGATGACTTATGTGGATGTCACCCACTGGCTTTTTATGGAAATGATTAATAAATCAGTAATTCTATCTGCAGTGATGTTGTTGTGTTTATAAATATTTAATTTACCTTCAGGTGCCCACATTTTCTCCATCTTTGCCTTAAACTCTGCTGACATGGCTCGTCATTCTGAAGTGCTCTTCGGTAGATTATCAGAAGTAGGAAAGGTTAACCCCCCACCCCCCGCCCTCTCTTTCTCTCTCTCTTTCTGTCTCACCGTCTCTGTCTCTGTACTATGGCTTTCTCTTTCCTTTTTTAATCTTTGTGTGATTTGGCTCGGCGCTCGGGGCTCATGCTGAGAGAAGGCAGCGCTCCTTGTGACAATGATGAAAGGTTACTCCAGTTTCAAAGGGAGACCGACTAAACTTTCCAGTTCTGACCTTGCATGAGTGGAGACCTGTTGTTGGCGTGTGTTTTCTCCCGCTTCAAATTAATGACATTTAGAAGCTGGAACAGTGTCTGATGTTTTCCTTCCACAGAGAGGTATCTTTGTCCTTGCCACCAACTCATCTTTTGAAACCTGGTGCTTTGATTATTACGGTATGGCAGGTTGAATGGAAAGATCTTTTAAAAAAATCAAAATAGAAACGCAGTCCAAGTTGAGTATTTCTCCACTGGAGATGAGGTTCCAACCTCACAAAAGAGGATGGCAGCTGGGAAAACAGCAGTAAATAAATAAATAAAATAAAATAAAATAAAATCATCCTTCTTACCTCTCAGGATCCGAAGTGAGCTAATTGTTGTTATTATCTTTTTATTCTTCTGTTTCAGGAAATTGCAGCTTATTTAATAACATTTGAGAAACACGAAGAATGGCTAACCACCTCCCCTAAGACAAGGTAATGTCCCAGATTTCATGGGTTTTTGAATATGTGCAGTAAACTTATTGATTTTCATTGATTACTGTGTTTGGTCAGTTCGTTCACGAGCAAGTTCAGAATGCCGTGTTGTGCCTGATAGCTTGTGACGCTGGGGCCTCATTCGTTGGCTCAAGACTGTGATAGTGAACGCGGTGGGATGGATTAAAGCCGCTGCAGCTGCCGTCATGCAAGTTGGAGATTTTAACCCGCTGGCTTAAAGCTGGGTCCTTCAGCTGGGTGCTTGCAAAGGCTTGGCAGGCAGGACTGTCAGGGGAAGTTTATTTGGGGAAAGTGCTACCGATGTTCTCTATAAATGTACTTTCAAAAAGAGAAACTACCTTAACTGTTCACTTTCATCTCAACATGTTTCACAAACTGCAAGTCCAGTTTTTCTGGATGGTGTTAAGATCGCCCCAATCAGAAAGGCATGGCTGTTTGCAATTTATTATTTAGTCCACGTCGGTGAACCTGCCAACTGCCATGGACACCAAACTCGTCTCACCACCTGGGAACAGAGGGAATTGGCAAGGATTCAGCTGACTTGTGTTCTGTCAGTGAGAGTGATATTGTTTTGTGAAGAATGGGGATGTTGGGATTTAGGGTTGATTTTAAAGGCAGCCTCTTCTCCTTCCCAGCTCTCAGTTTTTCATTTTTGGTACGTTCCATCCTAGAGCTTTGGAAAAACACAGCCACTCTCTTCCAATTGCCACAGGTTTTCTATTAGTGGTGATGGGCCCAGATGTTTAACAGCTTGAGTGGTATTAGCCAGAGCACAGCTTACAGGATAACCAGGCTGTGGGTTTGAACCTGAGAGGTGGAAAGCCCAGAAGCGCCAAATTCCCTGTTTGTTAACTGGGAGACCAGGGAAAGGGGTGGGGGTGTGCCCTCTGCCCACTTGGCCATCCACTTGACCTGTTTGTCCTTTCTGAGCCACAGAAGAAAGATATTTACTCAGTTTAGAAGGTTCTTTAAAATATTTCTTTATGACATTTAGGTTAGTTGGGCTTCCCAGGTGGCCTACTGGTAAAGAACCTGCCTGCCAATGCAGAAGGTGTAAGAGATGCGGGTTTGATCCTTGGGTCAGGAAGATCTCCTGGAGGAGGGCATGGCAACTCACTCCAGTATTCTTGTCTGGGGAATCCCATGGACAGAGGAGCCTGGGAGGCTACAGTCCACAGGATCACAAAGAGTCAGAGATGACTGAAGTGACTTAGCACACACACATCCATTAGATGAGGACCAAAATTTCCATTTTGAAAGAGTGTATCAGAGGATATTGAGGAAAGGCAGGTGAGTTCCTGAGATTTGCATCCCCAGGTGGGGCAGAGGTTGACTCTGATCTTTTTGCCTTTCATCCTGAACCCCTCTATAGGATCTCTTCAACTTCTCAGCCTTCTGGGGCCATGGTTTCCTTTGCTATAAAGTCAAATGGTTTGTATCAGTCAGCTTTTGATGTGATAATGCCTTGTAAGAAACAATCTCCAAACTAAGTAACTTATAACAATAAATGTTTATTTCCTGCTCATGGGTCTGTGGGTTGGCTTTAGTTTTGAGTTATGTTCAGGACCACTCGATGTGTCTTCTTTTTGTAGGACCTAGGCCTAGAAGCCTCCCCCACCCCCTGCTGCCCACCCTCACTTCCCTGTCTGGGGCATCTGGTTCTCATGGAGAATGGCAGGGGCTTAAAAGCCAAGACAGTCCATGTAGGCACAGTGAAGCCCCCTGGATGTGGCATCATATGTCACATGGGCGCATGTGTGCTAAGTCACTTGAGCCATGTTTGACTCTTTGTGGACCCAGTGGACTGTAGCCCGCCAGGCTTCTCTATCCATGGGATTCTCCAGGCAAGAATACTGGAGTGGGTTGCTGTGCCCTCCTCCAAGGGATCTTCCCAACCCAGGGATCAAACCCACGTCTCTTACGTCTCCTGCACTGGCAGGTAGATTCTTTACCACTAGTGCCACCTGGTAAGCCCATCATATGTCACACCTGCTTGCAAATCCATTAGCCAAAGCAATTCCTGTGGCCAAGCCCAGAAAGAATGAAGCCAAGAAGGACATTCTTTGCTAGAGGGTGGTCAGAGTGGGGGCAGGGAGAGCGAATGTGATGCCCATTGACCGTCTGTGAGCACAGCTGTGTCCTGTACTGTGGAGAGCCTGGCCCACTCATCTCTCCGTTCTTTGGAGTCACCTTACAGGGCAGTGATTTCCAAACCTAATCAGGGATCAGAATCAGCTGGGGGGCTTGCTCCAGTAACATGTTGGACCCCACCCCCAGTTTCTGATTCAGGATGTCTGGGGGGGGCCTGATCCTCTGTATATCTAACAAGCCCCAGGTGATGGGGTGCAGGCCGGGGACCCCACTTTGAGAACCACTGCTCTAGTTTCTCTGGGCAGGAGGAAGTCTGTCTGATTTCCACCTTGGCACCATTTCCTGACTCCCCACTGTGGTCCTCATCTCAAGCAGCCTCCAGGCTCTCCACACACCCTTCATTCCTCAGCCAAACACCTCTTGAATCTAAGTGGAAGGAAAGAGCTTCTCTTTAGCCAGAGAGCGAGGTTCTCTGTCACGCGTCCTGGGCTAGACATCTGATTTTAGATGTGCAGGCGCGAGTCCTGCTTCAGTCGCTCCCTGACAGCACGACAGGGCGGGGATCCTGCCTCGTGTTTCAGCCTGAATTCGGGTTTCCGTTGAGAAGTGAACGTCACTCATAGTCGTGCCTGACTCACTTGACTTTGGGAGAGTATAAATAGAGCCAAGAGCCTTCCTGTCTCGAGGCACAAGGGGGGCGCCTGGCGGCAGAGAAGGGATGAAGGTTTTGATATTGACATATCCAAGTCCGAGCCTTGGCCCCATCACTCAGTACCTTTGTGACTTTAACAGAGTTGTTTCATCCCCTTTCAAAGCTCCATTTTTTCTTCTTCATGCATGAGACGGAGGCCAACGTTGATTGTGTTTTCATTGGGTCACGACGAGCATTGAATGAGATAGTATTTGTGATCTTGCTTTGCATGCTATGAGGGTCTGTGCCCAAGCAGGTCTGTTTGCAACGGGCTGTCCCCAAGCTTCCTGTTGGCTTTGATTTGGGGATGTACTTGCCACCATCTCTCTGGGCTTTGGAAGGATGAGTTTCTTCTCTGAAAGCAGAGGGTAAAGATAGAATGATTCCTATTAGTATTATAACATCCAGTCCGTGTTTACACTTGAAAGCTTCTTGTCCCAGGAGGCGGAAAAGTTGCTGTGGTTGTTCAAGGACCTTCCTAAATTAGTTGTTGGGTTGAGTTTGGATCTCCCCACCCCCCTCCCTTCTCTTGTATTGAAATTAATTGGTGCAGTTAACTGCTGAGTTCATGCAAACCGGCCTCCTGGTATTAAGGAATTAATGACACCAATACTCTGCTGAATGAGGAGGCAATACAACTTCTGTTTGCCGCTACCGCCGCCACTGCTAATTTCATTTCAGAAAATTAATAAAAATGAATTGCACCACTGACATTTATAGAGTTTCCTAATAAAATGATACATTGTTTGTGTGGAGGAATCCCTATTAAATTAATTGTCGTAATCAGTTCACATATAGATGTTGGTATAGGAGCTGCAGAGGGACCCACTCGTCGTCTCCCTGGCTGGCTGATGGCTGGGGGTTATAAATAGAGCCCTTGCTCGATCCTGCCCTAATTACAGTGGCGGTCCCGGGAGCCCCGCTCACCTGTTTAGTAATGAGGTGTGCTGCAGGAGGCTCCCAGGGCTGGGGGCCCCTGGGCCGGCTTTGTCACCACAATAGGGCTGCATGCAGATTGTTGAAGCAGCCCCGTGTTGTGTTATCAGCAACTGGGTCCTTCTGAAAGTGGTAGCTTGAAAAATCACCCTTTAGGACGTCTTTATTTGGCACTTCCTGTGTGCTCAGCACTATAATAATACCACTGGGAGACCCCAGGAGTCTCCACACTCCCCACCATGCCAGATGAATTTAGAATCTTAGGATCGAGAGATTCCGCCCCTCCATCTAGCACGTTCTTCCAGCTCCTCCTTCTGGCCTTGATTCGGTATCATTCTCTCCATGAGGTCTTCCATGAACACATGCTTTAAAAATCACACCCTTCCCATCCAGCAGAAATTTCTTTCCTCTCTTCCTGTGTTCTGTTTCTCTAGAGCGCCCTTCACTACCTGAGACATGGTGTGGTTTCCCTGTTTATTTAATTCACTTATTCACCATCTGACCTCCTTTCCCTCCAAAAGTACCACAAGGAGAAGGATTTTCAGTCTGGCTTGTTCAAGGGGTCTCTCCAGTGCCTGCAGAGCTGCTGGACACATAGTGGGTGCTCTGTGAATATTTGTGAAATGAATGAGAGTGAGTCTGAAGGTTGTGTAGGGAGAGATCTGGTTTTACTTCACTTTATTTTTGTCTTGTATAGATTTCCTAGTGCTGTGCTCTGGGGCACTTCCGTGATGGGCTTTCAAGTCTCTTCAGCAGCTCTGTCAGACATGAGAGGCAGAGAGGGTGTATTATCTGTCTAAGATGGCACAGCCAAATGTGAGAGCTAGAATTTGAACCCAGGATTATCTTACAGCAAAGCCTACAATCTTAGCTTTGAGGCTACACTTCCGCTGCTGTGGGATGTGAAGGTGGCCCCGCAAATGGTCCCACTACTTTTTTCTACCTCCCATCTCCATTGATTCTGAACCACCTGGGAGACCCAGCCTCCCTTTGCTGGTGAGCTTGGCTCTGGGTTCCTGTGCTGACCTCTGGAGTTGATCTAGCCTCCAAGTTGCAGGCAGTGTGGAGGAGCACATGCTCCCCCACAGGGCAGAGAGCAGAGCCCAGCATAGCCCAGGCAGGCAGGCTGCAAAATTTAGCAAGCCCAATAATTTATTTCTCCTCCCCTGGGAAACATGCAACCTTTCTTGGAAGCCAGGGACACATGAAGCTCAAAATGGAATTGAAAACACTTTCTTCCCAGGGATCTTGTCTGTATTTGTTTGGAGGCTGGAAAATGCTATTAATTAACTAATTAATTAATTAGATTTATGTAGATAGCACCTTAACACTGAAACACTAAAGGTCTAATAATAGAATTTTTCTATAATGAACACTGAATGCTTCTTGGTCAATAAGCAATAAAACAGCTAAGTAGAAGGAGGGGTCCGGAGGGAAAGGAGAAGAAAAGTGAGACCTGAGTTTCAAGAAGACAAGGGACTCAGCGGGAGACCCACCCTCGCCTCTGGGCTCTCAGGACCCCACAGGTCCATTGCATATTCCACCCTGGGTCTTTCCTATGCTGATAGTGAGACCAAGTCTTGCGTCTTCTGCTCTTTCCTCCAAAGTTCTCCCTCCCAGGACTCTTAAGAACTACAGGGTTTGACTATTAACCCTCTGTGGACCTTCCCCAAGCCTGAACTCTCTCCTGGACACCTGGCTGTCATAGTATCATCTCAAACTCATCATCTTCCTTCTTCCTCCTGCCCTCGCTCCGGCTCTGTTTCTGCTCTCTGGTTTCCTTTGCTCTCAGAAGAGCCACCTCATCTTAAAGGCTCCAGGGTTTACCACTTGTCCTCCTCCATGGCTTTGTCTTCCTCCCCTGGATGGAATTAGTCACTGGTTCTGCCAGTGTTTCAGACTATAATTCACATACTTACTTTCCTCTGTCTCTGTGGCCTGGCCCTGGCCATCTGCATCACTCTTGGGTAACTGAACAGCTCCAACCACATCCCTCTCCAGGCTGGACTTCCTCCCCCTGGTTTCCCTAAGACACTCCTTTCGTTGCATCATTGTTCTTGAAAACCTATGGGTGGAGTCCAGTGCTGTATTCAGGGTCCTAGCACATTTCCTCCACCTCCCTTTCTCATTCATTTTCTCTGACTCCCCACCACAAAGCACCCACTGCAGTTAGGACGCTGCTACTGCTCTCCAGACACACCTCTGTGTCCCCTGCTTTGGCTTTTACTCGGCCACTGATCTCCCCTCCAATACCCCATGTCCAGCCCAATCTGCCCATCTTTTGGCTTTGAGGTCTTCCTGGAGCCCCCCAGGCACACCAGCTCTAGGGGAGTCTCTTTGCTGTCAGCTTCTGTAGCCCAGGTTCTTTGTCATCAATTTTTGACAATTGAGTGATTACAAGTGTGGAAGCCTTGCCTCCACGCAGGGGGACAGCGTGCTCCCCATGGGAAGGGCCGTGCCACCTCTGTTGTCTCTGAAGGGCTTGTGCACAGAAGAGCAGGAGCTTTGATGGGGGGTGTGCATGGTGCAGTGCAGGCTTGTGGGTGAGCAGGCTGGCACCTGTGCGGACCAGCAGAGAGGGGCTGGGCTGTGGGACCAGGTGTGGGCAGAGTGCTCCACCCAGAAATCCAGTCTCATTGAGTCCCAGATGAGTCCCTGGGCAGGTGGGCTGCTTTGGCCAGGACCTCTCTAAGTGGCACAGGAGAGTGACCTGTTTGGCCACCTCTAGGGCATCTGCTCCTTGGGGCAGTTCTAGGACTTTCCTGAGGAAGCCCCTATTCCTAGGAAGTGACTAGAATGGAGCTGCACAGATCACATGGAGATCCCATCTGAGGGATTAAAACATTCCCAGAACTAAAAAGAAGTGGAGTTCAGATACAGACAGCAACGTGGATGAACTCTGAGGACATTCTGATAGGTAAAATAAACCAGCCACAAGAGAGTGAATACTGCCTGGTCCCTCTTATAGGTGATGCTGAGAGCTGTGAGATTCATGGAGGCAGTGAGTAGAATGGTTGTTGCCAGCAGCTGTGTTGGGGGACAAGAAGTTAGTGTTGGGACGGAATTCAGTCTGGAAGGAGGAAAAAGTTCTCTGCGTGGATGGTGGTGCAGGCCGCACGACAGTGTGAATTTATCAGTACTTAATGCCACTGAACTGTGCACTTATAAAAGGAAAATTTTATGTTATATATATTTTACAACAATTAAAAGAAAAAGATTCCCTGAGCTCTCTCTGTAGCTGTGTCCAGCCAGCCAGAGTGGGGAGTTGATGATTGGTCGTGTGTGTGTGTGTGTGTGTGTGTGTGTGTGTGTGTAGCAGGTACTATGGAGGAACAGAGTTTGGGAGGTCTGCTCTATACATAGATCATTTCTGGGACTCTGTCCTACAAAAGAAGAAATAAACCAAGTCGGCCACGGTTTCAATGTGGTGACCTTTGCATTCTGCTGAACTGGGGAACCTGCTATCAAATTAGCATAACGATGTGTCATGTTACATCCATTCCAGCATTTCCTAACGCACTGAGCAAATTCCTGACAAAGTCCAAAGTCTTATCATTAATCAAAGAACAAAAGTAGCAGTGGGTGGCGGCTGCTGGCTCAGGACTCTTGAGGATCCTCAGCGCCCCTGGCCTCCTGGAGGGCATGTGCCTTGGGGGCCCCAGTAGTTGGGATAAGTTTCTGAATGAGGTAGGGAAGAAGCTGTGACCTGGATCCTGATGAAATGTCTGGTGTCTCGACGGTATCAAAGTGGGACTGCCCCAGATTTTGGTGCGTTTCCCAGAATCACAGGATGCAGAGCATCAAAGCCAGAGGAGATGGGGAGGCCACTGATCCCCCTCAGTGCCCAGGAAGGGGGCCGAGGCAGGCGTCCTGGCTGCCCAGAACCCTGGTCCCTGGTGCCCTTGGGAGCAGACCAGGGCTTCCTTCCGGTTTCTTGCTGCAAAGCCTTAAGTGGCTGCCCTTTTTGCGAGTGGGCATGGGGTGTTTGTCACACTCCAGGGTTCGTGTGTCCTCTTGTGTCCTGCCAACTTTCACCTTCCTTCTTGCTTCCTGGAGCCAGGAGTGCAAGTCCAGGATCTGCATCCTGGGAGGGAGCAGAGCGGGGGAGTGGGAGTTTGTGTCTCGTGTCTCACTGGGTTAGACAGCTGCCAGCTTCTGATTCCAGCCTCTGCTTTCTTTTACTCTTTTTATTTTTAATCTCAAATACACGGGCATATGAAGCTTCCCTGGTGGCTCAGTGGTAAAGAATCCACCTGCAAGGCAGGAGACCTGGGTTCAGTCTCTGGGTTGGGAAGATACCCTGGCGGAGGGCATGGCAACCCACTCTGGTATTCTTGCCTGGAGAATCCCATGGACAGAGGAGCATAGTGGGCTACAGTGCATGGGGTCGCAGAGTCAGACACAACTGAAGCGACTTAGCACACACGCATGTAGTTTAATCAATCAAATGATCCGAAAAGCCTTGTAAGAAGTAGCCGCCCTCTGCTCTACAGCTCAATCCCACTTCCCAGGAACGCCCACTTCTTTTCGTTCTGATATTTACCTCCTGACTTTTCAATGTTTGTTCTGCTCTTTCTTGATTTGTCAGTTTCAGATGTTATCTTCTGACTTCCCTGGTTGCTGAAGGAGAGTTTGTCCTCTCACGAGGCTTCTCGTCAGTGGGCTCATCAGTGGGGGCAGCCAGCTTCCGGTGGGGGGATTCTAGAGTCTGCATCTCTAGATGCTGGCGTCTGGAGAGGTCTTTCAGGTTCTCCAGGAAAGGATCTCTCTGCAGGTGCCTGGTGGTTTGGGCTTGGCTGCTAGGGGTCTGGGAACCAGGCAGGAAGGGCGCTTGCAATTTTACCACCAAGTCATGAATTCTCCTGGTTTACATCCGTGTTGCCTGCCTCTCCTCTGCTGTCTCAAGTCTGGGGTCTTTCGGGGTCCCTTTGTGCAAGAAGAAATGTGTCTCCAGTGGGGGCAGAGGCCAGGTGAGGTACATGGGGCCCTGGGAGGGTCTATCTGTTCCCTGCACAGACCTTCCCCTTTCTCCTTCCCTTCCCGAGTCTCTGCTTCTCCAGTACTCGATGCTTCCAGTGCACGGGTCTTTCTGGGGCTCTGAAGGCAAACTGACTTGTTTTTCCTGGTGGCCCCTAGACAGTAGGTGGGGTTTGCTGCTTCTACTCCACGGTGTTGGCTATCCACACCCCATCTGTCCTTGTGGGTTTACACCGTGGTCATCCCTCTGCTGTCACTGGATCAGAGGTGCAATGCTGTCTTCATGTCAAGAAACCCTGTCTTCCTGGCTGACCACCGCTCAGCCCTTCTGATGGAGAACTGTGTGTGCATGCTAAGTTGCTTCAGTCATGTCTGATTCTTTGTGACCCTATGGACTGTAGCCTGCCAGGCTCCTCTGTCCATGGGATTCCCCAGGCAAGAATACTGGAGTGGATTGCCATTCCCTCCTCCAGGGGATCTTCCCGACCCAGGGATCAACCTGGGGTCTCTTATGTCTTTTGCATTGGCAGGCAGGTCTTCACCACTAGCGCCACCTCTGTTTTTTCTCTGTCCTCTTCTTAGGCTCACTCTGTTTTTCTTGCTGTCTCACTGTCTTGCTTTTTCTCTTTCTCTTGTTTTAGTCTGTAAAAAGAAATGCCTCACAATGTAGTTTTCAGATTTCTAAATGCACAGCCACTCAGGACCCAGAAAACCCTGTCCCTGGGATGTGTAGACTTCTTGGGTGCAGGGAGGTGGCCCCAAAGCCAGTCGCTTCAACAACAGTATGCTCACTTCAATGCAGCAACCCTGGCTCAGAGCCATACCTGGTGTTGGTGCAAGGTGCATGGCCTCTCCTGTGTGGAATTTTGTGAGTCCTGGGGGGCTTCTGGGGCCGTCCAGTATGCCATGCATGTCACCTGATAATGAACCTTGATGCCTTTTGTGTCTACCTGGCTATGAAGGTGTCTTCCACGATTGGCCTAGTCTCCAGGCAGGGTGCTTCTCATATGGGCTGCAGGGCTTCACAGGTGGCCCTAGTGGTAAAGAACCACCTGCCAATGTGGGAGACGTAAGAGACATGGGTTCAATCCCCGGGTCTCAAGATCTACTGGAGAAGGGCATGGCAGCCAACTCCAGTATTTTTGCCTGGAGAATCCCATGGACAGAAGAGCCTGGCTGGCTATGGTCCAAAGGGTCTCAAAGAGTTGAACATGACTAAAGCAACTTAGCACTCATGCCCATGATGCAAATTGGGGTGCGACACCCTGCCGGAGACTGCTCACCCCAGGGACACCTGCTGGCATCTCTAAGCAGAGCAACCTGGCAGTAAAGACTATTTCTGAGAATGAAGTAGCACAAACGCATAGGTGTTTACCTACCCTGCCAGAGAGTCCATCCACTGGAATCTCACTTTCTTTCTGGGGCCTACCAGTTTATTATCATCTTCACTTCCTTCTCCCGAATCTGGAAAATTAGGATTGTCTCGTGTTTCTGTTACTGATATGGATTGGTGTCTGATATTTGCCCTGGGTCAGTTCTGATCTAATAAATCAATGTTGGCTGTGGGGAGAGGGAGTGCCTGGTGGGGTCGGGAGGCTGGAAGTCATATTCTCAGAACAGATCACTTCTGCACTCCATCATTTTCTGTGTGATGAGTAATTCTCAAATCAGCTGGAGATTCTCCCACTTTTCTCACTCTGGCTAAGAGGTAGTACTATCTTTGCTATTCTTAGATTGTCTAGTCTTTTATTGTGGAGTGTAAAAAATTCAAAATAAGCCAAAAACAAAGGAAGCATATCTTTCTTAGTTCTCCAACTCTACTGTGTATCCTACTTCCCACATGAGTGTTTGTATGGTGTGTGTTTATACACATACACACATGTACACATGCACAATACAGACATGTGCACAGACACACATGTACACAGAAGCACACACATACACACACATGCACAGTCGTGCATGGAGATACACAACATAACACACATGTAAGGACGTGTATACGTATGTACACACAACACTCATATACACATTCAGAAATACACAGTACACACATGCACACTTATACATATATACCTAAGTACACAACATATACAAATACACAACATCCCACACATGCATACACAATACATACTTGGCCACTTGAGTTGTGTTTTTCTTTTGTGTCTTCCAGTTTTATTGAGATATAATCAACACACAGCACTGTATGTGTTTAAGGCATATGGCATAAGATTTGATTTACATAGTTCATGAAGTGATTGCCACAGTAACTTTAGTGAACATCCTTCATCTCAAGTAGATACAAAATTAAAGAAACAGAAAAAAAGTTTCCTTGTGACGATAACTCAGGATTTACTCTCTTAACAACTTTTGTATATAACATAGAGCAGTGCTAATTATGGAGAAGGCAATGGCACCCCACTCCAGTACTCTTGCCTGGAAAATCCCATGGACGGAGGAGCCTGGTAGGCTGCAGGGGTTGCGAAGGGTCAGACACCACTGAGCATCTTCACTTCCACTTTTCACTTTCATGCATTGGAGAAGGAAATGGCAACCCACTCCAGTGTTCTTGCCTGGAGAATCCCAGGGACGGGGGAGCCTAGTGGGCTGCAGTCTGTGGGGTCTCACAGAGTCAGACACGACTGAAGGGACTTAGCAGCAGCAGCAGCAGCAGTGCTAATTCTATTTATCATATACTTTACATGTCTAGCACTTATTGTATTTAATAACTGGATGTTTGTACTTTTTGACCACCTTCATCTAATTCCCCCCTGTGCCCACCTCCCCACCTCTGGTAACCACGAGTCGAATCTCATTTTTCGTGAGTTCGTTTGTTTGCTTTTGAAGTAAAATCAGCCTGCAGCACTGTGTTAGTGGCTCCTGCTCCCGCAGCACTGAGTCAGTTCCTGTCTCATAGCCTTGTGATCCCGTATTTCTATACGTTTTGCACTGATCACCACAGTGTCTAGTATGTCACCATACAGAGATATTAAATAATTATTGACTATATTCTCCACACTGTCCATTTCATGGACGTCTTGTGGGAGAAAAAGATTTCTGGGAAAAATTTTCATCTTTTTATTCAATGATTTAATAAGATGGACCATGGGAACATTTTGGGTGGAGGAAAATTTCTCCTAGGAGAGAGGAATTCTTCTCTCCTGGCAATCCTGACCTTATCCGGGATGGATGGAACTTAGGGTTGACTGAGCTGTTTAATTTGAGGTGACTCCGGGGGGCAGAGGGGAGCCTGAGGCTGGGATAGTTGCTTGCTGGGCAAGGGCTTCTGGCTGTGCTGAGGGCAGGGGACTGGGCAAGGTGCTTCCCGACTGGCTGCTTTGTGAGTCCCATCACTGCCCTAACCAGGTCTGTGGGAATTTGGGATCATGTTTTTTATTTTTTTTTTTAATTTTTTATTTTTTTGAGAAATCTTCAGGAACAGGAACTTTCTGACTGTGGTGGAACTGGATTTATACATAGAAGGGCAGATGGCACTTAGGCTGAGGTGTCAGGGAGACCAGAGCCCTGCCAGGCATTTGGGAAAGCTGGAGAAGAAGACAGTGAAATTAGGAAATCACAAAATGTGTCCAGCAATGGAGAAGCAAGAGCAGAGGAGACAGGTCACCCTACCCTGGTGCTCGGCCTACACAGGGATATGTGCTATTTCCACGTGTGTTCACACACCCCCACCCCCACACACCCACATACACACATGCGATCTCCTACCTCTGTGTCACAGGCTCGCAATAATTAATTCTGTCCACCCACTCCGGGAGATGCTGCCCCTGGATCTGGGGGTTGATGGTGCTCTCTTTGCAGGTCCATCGTCTTCTCCCGTGGGGTTGCATGTGAACCTTTTACTCCTGAATCCAGCTGTCACCTCTCATGCTCTTGGTCTGCTCTGTTCATCTGTTTCTTCAGTGGACACTTTCTGGTTGCTCATGGTGTGCCAGGTGCCATGCTGGGCTTTGGGGATGGAGTCGCAAATGAGACGGATGGTTTACACCCATGGCGATGCTGCAAGGGTGCAGTGAGAGGCTGCCTCTCCAGCAGGCAGGGTGGGGGGACAGTCAGACTGCCTTCCTGAGGGGCTGAGCTTTGGATGGAGACTTGAAGGATGGGTATGAGTGTGTGTGTGTATGTGTGTGTGTGTGCGTATGTGTGTGTGCGTGTATGTGTGTGTGCTGGGTGGGATGATGGGGGCAGAAGGCAAGCATGTTTTTCCTGGCTGTGCTGGAGGAGTCTGTACAGATCTGAGGTGGGAAGGTGCCAGGAGAGTGTGGGAGTAGACAGAAGGTCCTTGCAGCCTAGGTAGTGAAGCTGGGGAGAAGCAGGTGGGGGTGAGGTTAGGGAGAGGCATGGAGACCAAGCTCAGGGTTCAGGGACAGTGCTGGACAGTGAGGACCCCCATGGGGCAGTTAAATGAGCAGTTGTGATGATAGCCTTGTCCTGGGCACCCTGGAGGTAGAGAAAGAACTGGAAGGAGAGAAACAGGAGGGTGCCTGCACTGGCGTCTGTGGATGCGCATTTTAATGATGAAAAGACCGAGTCTCCATCTAGTGGAAAGTATCAGTGTCCTGTTACCACAGGGACAGACCTTCTGAGTTTGGAGAGTCAGAAGAGCTCTCAGTGAGCCAGGCTACATGGTGAGCTGGGTGTTCAGTGACTCAAAGCTGTGGTTCTCCCTAATTTCAACTGCTCAGCGTTTAGCCGACGTCACCTCCCACCTGTCCCTCTGTCCCTTGTACTCTGTTCCCCTCTCCACCCATCCTCTTCACACTGGGGTCCTGTCTGAGGCTGCAGGGGAGGACAGGACCTCCAGGGCGAGGGGATCTGTGGCTTGGATGGCTTCACATCACAGTCTATCCACACATGTGTGAAAAAAATATTGATGATGGTGATGGTGACAGGCGGATGCACAAGAGAACCACTCTTTTACAATAATCGCCAAACTTTGAGGTTTTTTTTTGGCTGTGGTACAGCATTCTAAGGTGAGAATTCTTCCTCTTGGAGAAAAATTCCACCCGTAGCCCCCTATTATCCCATTGGGGTATGTCTGGAATTACTCATAGTCATGCCATTTCTCTGGTGTTTAATTTCTTTACCCAGTGCCAGAGGGTCTGCCGGGGTATGGCAGAGTTTCGCAGTTTATTAATTTTGCATTAAATAATTAATAGTAAAGTTAATTGATGAATTATTCAATTTTTCAGGTAAAATGGGACGATAAATATTCATAACTTATTTTATTAAGGGAATTTCCATTTCCTATGTCATTAAATCTAGATTAACAAAGGCTGACTTTAAATGAAGATCGAAAACAATTGTGCTTTGGAATTAATTTATGAAGTTAAGGTCATTGCTTTGTGAGTTTACCTCCTGCCAGAGAGTTAGGGCCTCATCTTTACAGAGAAGTATCTGAATTCTCAGGAGTAACATGGCCATCAGTTTAGGAGAATTCCACGAGTCTGCTGGGGTTTTCTTCTGCATTCCCAGTTCACGACGTTGGGCACTGGGGCACTGAGATGGGTGTAGTGAGGCAGGTGAGTGGAGAGGGCAGGTCTGGGGTCCTTTCCCGGGAGTGTCTGGCTGTGGCTTTGAGCTGTTTGTTGTTTGTTCAAGAGCTACAACAGGATTTAAGAGGAGCCCAAACCAAAGCTGACGAGGGTACACAGCCTGGTGAAAGAATGCTAAATGCTCATGTTTCAGAGTCAATTTCAGCATAACTTTGGGTTTTCTCCTGGAGTTTTAGGAGGTGCTTGTTTTCCTAATGGTAAATGCTCACAGCCAAGGGTTAACTACAGCTTCAATTTTTATTTGCATTTTCTAGCTATCCAGTTTCTTTTATGTTATGTTAATTTGTCAAACTGCTTCGAGCACAGACCACGCACTGGTACTGAAGGTTTCTGAGTACCTCATAGGCTGTTGATAACTCGCAAAGCCCCTTCAAATCTGGGCCCTTAATCCTCATATGTGCTAGTGCTCAGTCGCTTCAGTCTTGTCCGACTCTTTGCGACCCTCATGGACTGCAGCCCGCCAGGCTCCTCTGTCCATGGCATTTTCCCTGCAAGAATACTGGAGTGGGTTGCCATGCCTTCCTCCAGGGGATCTTCAACAGCCCTGCAAAATGGGCAAATCTTGGGGAGAGAGAGAGAGAGAGAGAGCAAGAGAGAGCCAGAGGGAAAGAGTCATGTATTAAATGAAGCCCTTCTTTCTCCCACCCAGCCGTCCAGCCACTTCCCTAAACTCAAGGAAACTGAGTCTTAGCGATTATGTGACCCACCCAAGGTCACTCAGCTAATCAGCCCCATGGAAGCTGGACCAGAGCCCAGGTCTTTCTGACTCACAGTTGAGGTTTTTTCCCCCAACTTCAGTATCTTTAGTGCTTGAAAATAATTTTTAACCACCCGGAATAGCGGGGCGCGTGGGAGTATCTATAACCCATGGGACAGTTCTCTCTGCACCGTCGAGTGTCCATCATAATTTTCCAGCGAGACTCTGCTCTGAGGAAGTCAATCCTATGGTACGCCTTCCTTTCAGAGGGGAGCATTTGATGCTGCATCTCATGAACCTACTCCCCAAATTATCCCTAATTGGCTTGGAAAGCGGCTTCCAACAGGCAGCTGGCTTAGTATCTTGACTTTCTGGCTGTGACTCAGGGAGGTGCCTGGGTTCGATCTGGTTTGTGATAGTGGTCTTGTTAACTGAGGGCGAGATGATATCGCGAAGGTGCAGACTGAAGTGCTGTCTCAGGGGAGGTGGCGTGGAAACTGCCAGGGGCAGCCTGTCTCATCAGGGATGCTGACTGGCAGGTGGGGCCAGGAGAGGGGGCATTGACATGCAATTCCGGGGTGCCTAGCATCATTCAGCCAGTCTCTCTTGAGTGCCTGCTGCATGCATGGGTTGTACTGGGCACCGTGCAGTTACAAAGGCGGTGGAAAACATGGCCCCTAATCCAATCGGAGAGACAAGTCACGCGTGTCTGAGATAACTAGTGTGATTCCCAGAGAGTGCACGGGAGCACCTGGTGTGTGTGTGTGTATGTGTGTGTACTCATGCATTTGCTCTCCCCACACAGAGCTGTAGGAAGAATGCAAAATGGGGCCAAGATCAATTGGATTCTATTGATTTCATTGGGAAAAACAGCACAGCAACATTTGTAAGGGTGAATTTCAATCAGAAAACCCTGAGTTTGGGTGGGGGAATGGTGCGCCCCGATGGCAGACAGAAGACTCAACACTTGGAGGTTTCCTGCTCTGGAATCATGGAGGGAGCGGTTAATTGATGGTCTTGGTATAAATGATTGTAAGGCTCTAGAGGGCCCCCAGGTGCCCCATGATGGGTCCATCCTAGAAGGGAGAGAGGTTCCTGGACATCTTCATTTGTGCCCAGTGTGTGTGGAGCCTGGACCAGCCTGGGTGGGGAGGCACAGCTGCTCTTGATGCCAAAGAGCTGTCCTCAACACAGACATACCACATTTGATGGCATGCCTAGGTGGGCACAGGGAGGTTGAGGTTGGAGGACCTTCCCAAGTGGGGAGTCAGACCCCGTCTGTCTGAGTGGAAAGCCTATTTGTTCTTCTGACTCATAAGGCTTGTGGGACCATGAGCAGAACCATTTACAGGGTCACCCTTATGGGTCTTGGAGATTGTGCTGATTTTTCCCATACTTGAGAACAGTGGTTCTCAACAGGGCGTGACTCTGGCACGCCCCTCCCCCTCTCTGCCCAGGACATTTGACAATGTCTGGGGACATTTCTGGTGGGAGGGAGGAAGCTTGCTACTGGCAGCCAGCAGGTAGAGGTCACTGATGCTGGTAAACATCCTGCGATGCTCAGGACAGCTCCTCCCATGAATCATCCAGCCCCAGGTGTCAGCAGTGCTGAGTTTGAGACTCCTGGGGTCAGTTTAGAGACTGCATGCTGAAGTGCGTGGTGGTCATGAGCCAAATTGGATCTGAATCCCAGTTCTGCCACTTATTAGCAGCCTGTTCCGTCATCTGTATAATGGGAATTATAATAGGGAAACTCCTGTGGTGGCTGAAGTGTGTGGAGCGCTTGTTGTTGTGCTAAGTCATGTCCAACTCTTTGTGACCCCATGGATTGCAGCACTCCAGACTTCCCTGTCCTTCACTATCTCCTGTAGTTTGCTCAAACTCATGTCCACTGAGTCGGTAATGCTATCCAACCATCTCATCCTCTGTCGTCCCCTTCTCCTCCTGCCTTCAACCTTTCCCAAGCCTCAGGGTCTTTTCCAATGAGTCACTTCTTCACATTAGGTGGCGAAAGTACTGGAGCTTCAGCTTCAGCATCAGTCCTTCCAATGAATAGTCAGGGTTAGTTTTCTTTAAGATTGACTGATTTGATCTCCCTGAAGTCCAGGGGACTCTCAAGAGTCTTTTCCAGCAACACAGTTCGAAAGCGTCAATTCTTTGGTGCTCAGCCTTCTTTATGGTCCATCCATACACGACTACTTGAAAAACCATGGCATGACCAGGCCTTTGTCTGCAAAGTGATGTCTCTGCTTTTTAATATCTTGTCTAGGTTTGTCATAGCTTTCTTTCAAAGGAGCAAGCATCTTTTAATTTCATGGCTGCAGTCACCATCCACAGTGATTTTGGAGCCCAAGAAAATAAAATCTGTCAATGTTTTTTCACTTTTCCCACTTCTGTTTGCCGTGAAGTGATGGCATGTTATTGGTGTTTTTATTATGACTCTCTCACCAGGAACCCAGATGGCCGTGGACTCTGCACACACACAGCCAATTGTTCCCTGCTTCTATTTATGTGGTTGTGCAGGGTGATGGCCCGAAGTCTCATGTCCTTCTCAGCTTTAAAAATGATCCTTGGATAAACACATTTCAGAGAGGAGGGGGAGAGAGAACTATGGGGGTTCATGTCACAACACTCAGCAGAGAAGAGCATTTAAATGGATGGTTATCATGAGAGTCAGAAGTTGCATGGGCCAAGCTCAGAGCCCAGACTCATGTCTGCGTGCTGAAAGAGTTTACTCATCACTGTGTTAATCATCTATTGCTGTATCACAATTTACCTAGAAACTTAGTGTCTTAAAGTAACAAATATTTATCATTTCACCATTTCTGTGGGTTGGGAACTCAGGACAGCTCTGCCTCAGAGTGTCTCACGGGGCCACAGCCAAGGTGTCTTCCAGGGCTGCAGACCCATCTGGAGACTCGAGTGAGGTGGGACCCACTTCCAAGCTCATGTGTGTGGTTCTGGACGATTTGGTTCCTCCTGCCTGATGGCCAGAGATCACCTGGGCTCCTTGCCACATGGCCTCTCCAACATGGCAGCTTCAGCATAACCATTTAGGGAGAGAGCGTGGGGGTCTCTTTGGGACCTGACCTCACAAGTCAGATTTTTTATTGCTTCTGCTGGAATCTGTTTCTAAGAAGTGAGCTACGGGGTCCAAGTCACACAGAGGGGAGGGAATCATATAAGGGCATGGATTCCAGGGGGCGGGGGTCACTGAGGGTTGACTTGGCTGCGGCATCGCACAATCACCCATGACATAGGACTGATGAGAAGGGCCAGGGGCATCTGGAGAGCTAGTCATGGCATTCACACTCACCTTCTGTGTGACCTTGACAAAGCACTTTTCCTCTCTGGGACTCAGTTACCTTCTCCTTAATATGGCTGAGTTGGATTCTGGGATGGCAAGTGTGGGTGACCCATCAGTGCTCAGGGCAGGCATCCTGTCACAGATCACGCCACCACTTTCCCAAAGCCTTAGAAGCCTTCCTAAACAGCGCTTGTTTCAGACGGCCACTCCTAGCTGTGTTGACTCCATTTGCCATCTCTGAGTGACCTCTAAAGGGACAGTCTATGGCTATGGCAGCTCAGACCAACAAGATGTTACAGCAGAAAAGGGCGGGTGGACCATCCTCCTGTTGGCCTGAGAGAGAAAGCTGCCAGCTTAGTGCTTGTGGATCCCAGCTGGCTCTGCTTTCACTCTGCTAGCCCAGCCCTTCCTCCTACCACACACCCAGACTCCAGAGGGACTGGTTTGGAGAGGACACTGGCTGAGGAGCTGTGGGGTCTGAAGCCCAGCATGGGGTTGGCCTGATCTGGCCTTGGCATTGGTGGGTGGGCCAAGGAATCTGTCTGGTTCCTCGTGGGAGCAGATTTGGGTCTGTGGAAAGGGAACCCAGGTCATTTTGGAAATGAGCTTGAGGCAGCCTTCATTCTTGCATTCAATTTATCAGACTTTCGAGTGATTTATTCTGTTACTTCCCCGGGTTGTGTTCCTGGGCTCAAGGTGTTGGCTTAATTTGCTTCTGAGATCTTGATACTACCCGCTCATTGCTCCTAGGAGCTGCTGGGGGCATTCTGTTAACAAGGAGCAGAGTGCATTTTCTGGACCAAGTAACCATTTATCCCAATGCATTAGAATTTTCTGCCCCCCTCCCCCCGTTTCTGCTTTTCTTAAAGTTTCTTTTCCTGAAGGGCTGGAATATTCAAAGGCAGTTTAATAGACATCGATTTGCAATGATTTTTAGCCACTGTGCTTCAGGAGAGTTGAGAAGCCAATAATTAATCCTTTCAACAGCTCGTCCCTTTTGTTTTAAAATGATCTAATAGCTGAATTGCTCGAGCAGGCTGGGCCAGCGTGACCCAGTTCGGCTCCTTGCCTTCTGCTGCTTCATTCAAATTCGTCCGCTATGAATTATTCAGCCCTTTTGCAGGGGTGAGTGGGTCTCCTCGTTGTAATATCTAATTAGCAACCCAGGAGGCCAACGTCATTCTGCAGACAGCTGCTGCTCACCTCGGGCAGATGAATGGGCATTCTTAGAACAAGGGTCAGGCTCTGCCTTTTCAAGGAGGATGGTTTGTCCTCTGACCCCAGAGCAACTACACTGATCCTTGGGCTTGTCCAGGCTCCCCTGTGCTTGGTCCTCTGCCCATGCCTGTAGAAAGTGACCTCAGATTCCTCCTAGTTGAGGGACTCTTGGGTGACTCCCATCCCTACCGCAGTGATGTTGTGTTGCCTCCATAACTGACCACCACACACATAATGGCTTAAACTATACACCTCTGTTATTGTACAGTCTGTAGGTCAGATGTGCAATACAGCTCTCACCGGGCTAAAATCAAGGTGTCAGCAGGGCTGGGTCCCCCTGGAGGCTCTGGGGTGAAAGCATTTCCTTGCCTTTTCTGGGCTTTCCTTGTGGCTCAGATGGTAAAGAATCTGCCTGCAGTGCCGGAGACCTGGGTTTGATCCTTGGGTTGGGAAGATTGCCTGGAAAGGGAAATGGCAACCCACTCCAGTATTTGCCATGGGAAATCCCATGGACAGAGGAGACTGTGGGGTCCATGGGGTCACAAAGAGTCGGACATGACTAAGCAACTAACACACTGCCTTTTCCAGTTGCTGGAAGCATCACAGTCCTTGGCTCATGGCCCCTTCCTCCCTCTTAACAGAGAGTGAAGCCTCTACACCACTACAGTGTAGCATCTTTCTGACTCTCTCTCTGCCTTTGGTCTCCTCTCCTCCTCTCTCTCTTCCACTTTATTTGGCTCTGCTGGGTCTTAGTTGTGGCATGCAGGATCTTCAATCTTTGTTGCGACACAGGAGATCTTTCATTGCTGCAGATGGGATCTTTAGTTGTGGTATGTGGGATCCAGTTTCTTAACCAGGGATCAAACCTGGGCCCCCTGTGTAGGGAGGGTAGAGTCTCAGCCATTCAACCACCAGGGAAGTCCCTCCTCTTCTACTTATAAAGATGCTTATGATTACATTGAGCCCAACCAGATAGTCCAGGATGTTCTCCTTGCATTAAGGTCAGCTGACTAGTAGCCTCAATTCCATCCACCACCTTAATTCCCCTTTACTGCATGACCGAACGCAGTTGTGGGTTCCAGACATTAGGATGTAAATATCTTTGGGGGGCATTATGCTGCATTCAACACCTACCATTGCCCTGGTTTCACTGTTGCTGAGTTTATGGAACTTTCTATTGGGAAGAGAAGCTCTGAGAACTTCCCTGAGCAGCAGCCTCATAATTTTAAGTGTGGGTGTTACAGACAGATAGACAGACAGGACGTGGGTCCGTCTTAGTTCTGCCACCTCTGAGCTCAGAGACAGCAGATGGCCAGCAGGCAAGTTGCTCCATCTCTCTGAGCCACAGCATTTTTTCTCCTGTAAGACAGGCTTATAAATGCCCATCTCCCAGAGCTGTGTCAAAGAGTCAGTGAGATGCCGTGCAGCCGAGCCATCCAGAGGCGGTAGTGCTTCCTGGGATCTATTGCACTAGCCAAAGATCTGTTTGGGTTTTTCCATAACATCTTATGGAAAAATCTGAATGAATGCTTTGGCCAACCCAATACATCATCATATGTCTGTTTTCAGTCTGAGCGTGGGGGCACCTCTCTGTTGGGAGGAGGGGTTAGCAGGTCTCATTAGCTTGTTCCCTGAACCCTGTGCAGGGGGTGGCACCATGCAGGGGTCCTGGGAGCATCTGTCTGATTCTGGGGCCGGTGTGTTTCCTGCAGGACTGCTGGCCCCCTCTGCATCACCCCCGCAACTGTTGTCTCCCACGTCTGGCTTCATTCAAACCCATTCTCTTACCCTTAGGGACAGGACCGTATGCCCTGAGAAGCACGGACTGACCTTGTCCTCTGTCTGTCTCCAGATGGTTGTAGATAATCTTCCTGACATTCCTCTTGGGGTGGGTTCTCTCGGCTTCTCCAGGGGTCGGGGGGTGGGGGCTGTACCAGCTCGTGTTTTCCTCATGAGATTGGTGGAGATGGAGATGCTCATCCCCAGTTCGGGCAAAAGATAAAGATGTGACCACCTGCTCAGGGTTACTGGCTGATGAGGGGCAGAGCTGATCCCCAAGCCTGGCCCCTCGAATCAAGGTCGAGTGTCCCTTTGGGTTCCAGCTGTTCTCGGAAGCCCGGCAGATACTGGCTCCTCTTAAGTAGCTCTGGGGCCCCTCCCTCTCCCCTGTGTATTTCTGTCCCCCTTTCTGGAAGCACGTCCCGGGGGTCAGCAGCCCCCTGGTCACTCTGTCTCTCTCTTTTGTTACGTGCTAGATTACCAGTTTATTAGACAAAGGTGGCCAGCTGGAAGAGATGCAGAGGGCAGGGTACGGGAAGACAGAATGGAGAATCCGTGCTCTGAGCACACCAGTCTCTCCGAATCTCCACGTGTCCTCCCCCCACCCCTGTTCACTCTTGTCCTTGACACGGGAAGGGTATGGCAGTGATCACATGGAGCTGGCCTGTGGCCCCAGTGAGTCTCAGGGGGACCCCATCTCCAGGGTCCTTGTCCCTTTGCTGTCCTCAAAGGATCAGGCTATGGCGCTGAATCACAGGGACCACTGGCTTATTTCTGCTATCTTCCAGGACTTACTACCTTGCTTGTGGTGGTGGCACTCTGGGTTTGGATCTCTTACACTTTTGTGGCTGCCCTAGTGAAGGTACTGGTTCGTTTCCCCCGTATGTCTCCCTTTCCCTCGTCTGTGGAAGCCTTCCTGGGGAGCCTGCCTTCAGTACACCAGCCAAGTCCCTCCAGGTCCTTCCATGGGGTTCCCTGTTCACCCTGGAAAGTGTAGCATCAGCAAGAGAAGCAGCAACCTTCTGAAATGCAACGTGTGCAGATAAATAATTCAGGGAAACTCAGCCTCACTTTATTAAGGCCAGAACCATCCTTCTCTGTCAGAAGCCACGGACTGGGTGAGATCAACAGGAAGCCCCGGGACCCGATGGCTCCTGGGGCCACAGGACTGTGGCTGTGGGGGACTGAGCACCCGAGTTGGGTTCCAGCTGGGATCCCACCTGTTCCCTTGACCTTGTGTGCAGACGTGGCCCCTTTAACCTGACGGGGCTGCCTGGAGAGAGGAGGGTGAACAGCTTCCTCGGGGGGTGGGGGCATCCTGACCCGGCTCCCTGGGTCCAGAGGAGGGTTCGGGCTGGCATGACTGAGGTCTGAGCGTCCAGGAGTAGAGAGAGGAATGAGGGTCTCGGGCAGACCTCCCACCCTGGACAGACCAGAGCCACCACTACTGATTCATGGTATTTCATATCATAATAAAGTTAACGAGTTGCTGGCATTTTAAATGCTTTTCAGATTAATTTATAGTCTAATGTGGTAATGAGGAAGCAGCTTTTGTCCAAGAGGTGAGATATGCAAAAATAACCTTTAAGTTTCTCATAATTAACCTTTAATGATATTCTCTCAGGTTAGCGATATATTTTATGCCTCAAAAATGTAACAGACAGAGGAGGTGGGTGCTTCCTGCAGTCAAATGCCTGGCGGAGGTGAAGCTGCTTGGACACAGGGGTTTCTGCTCCTCAGGAGTTTTGGTCAAGAGCTGTCTGGGAGGTGAAATAGTGACATCATCACGGGAGCCCTTGGCCTTGTGACCACGTGGACCCTTCTTTTGATCAGTCATGAGCCGTGGTTTCTGATTCTTCAGCCTTGCTTCTCGCAGCCCCTTGCACTGTGGCCATAACCAAGCCTTGTGCCAAGGCAGGACCTTTCCTCTGCCCTCTTTCCCCTTGACCTTCGCAGTATTTGACCCCATGGACTGATTTACCCTTTGTGAAAGTTGTTTCTGGTTGATTTTATGGAGACAACTGCTATGAATAAGGCTCCTTCCTACCCTCAGAGCTCAAGTATGGGGAGGGGCTGCAGATACACAGATCATGGTGACAGAGGGGACTGGAGAGTGCCACGTTCAAGGGGAGGGAGAGGAGCACAGGGGAGGGAAAAGCCACTTCCCTGAGCTATCAGGGAGGGAGGGCTTTTCTGTTGTGGCCCAGTTGACCTCTCTATTGGCCAGAGGTCTCCAGAGAAGCAGAACCAGTAGAGTGTGTGTGTGTATGTGTGTGTGTGTGTGTGTGTCTGTATGTGTGTCTCTGTGTGTGTCTGTATCTGTGTCTGTGTATGTCTGTGTGTATCTCTGTGTGTGTGTCGGTATGTATATGTGTCTGTATGTATGTCTCTGTGTGTGTCTATATGTGTGTGTCTCTGTGTGTGTCTATATGTGTGTGTGTCTCTGTGTATGTCTCTGTGTGTGTGTGTGTGAATGTATTTACTAGAAGAAGTTTGCTCACATGACTTTAGCAGCCGACACATCCCAAGACCTGCGGTCAGCCAGCTGGAGACCAGGGAAAGCTGATGGACGGGCAGTTCCCGTCCGAAAGTCAACCGGAAGAGCCAGTGTTTCATTCCAGACTGAAGACAGGAAGAAGACTGAAGCCTCAGATCAGGGCAGGCAGGCCAGAGTCTTTCCTTGTTCGTGGGATGGTTAGGGCTTTTGGGCTCTTCAGTCCTTCAACTGATTGGGAGAGGCCCACCCACATTGGGAGCCCCATCTGCTGTATTCAGTCCATGATCCAAATGTTAATGTCATCCCCAAACACCCTCACAGACACACTCAGAATATTGTGCGACCAGATGTCTGGGCACCCCAGTCATGTTGACACAGGAAGCAGCCATCACAACCTCCTGCCTTCAGAGTCCCCTTTCTGGTCCCATTTGCTGGCTCTTCCATGCTTTCCACCCCCGTGTCCTCCTCCACCATCCTAGGGAAGTGGTCTTCAGTGCTCAGCTGCTGACCCCACTGGTTTTAATTAAAAAAAAAATCATGTAGAGAATCATCATCATGATAGATACATGCCTTGCAAATTTTAACTTAAAACCTATAAATTATTGTTGTCATCTAGTCTCTCACTTGTGTTTGACTCTTTGCGACTCCATGGACTATAGCACACCAGGCTCCTCTGTCCATGGGATTTCCCAGGCAAGAATACTGGAGTGGGTTGCCATTCCCTTCTCTAGCGGATGTTCCAAACCCAGGAATGAACTCATGTCTCCTGCACTGCAAGCAGATTCTTTACCACTGAGCCACCTGGGAAGCTCCAAAACCTGTAAATACGTATTGACTTTGCAGTCTTTTAACTTGAGGCCAAGGTTTTTCTTTTTTTGGTTTTCCCTAGTGTGGGCCTGCTGTTTGTGGGTGCATTCCATCTTTTTTTCACAGGTCACCTTGCAATACCTTGTGTACCATTTCCAATTCAGATGTCATGAAAGTGGAGGGGAAAGCTAAGGACATGTGTGAAGCAGTCTGAGTGTATGATCTCCCCCAATATTTTATTGTTGAATCAATCCTCTTCAACGTGGCAACTCACTTTTATTGAGTCTTTCTGAGTATTTGACTTAGCATTCACAGAAGACATCAGCTTCCCTTTTAGGCTCATGTTTCACTATTCTATATGTTATTTATTTACATAATTACAGTGAAAAAATGCAGCCAACACAAACAGGCTTGGAAATAAACATAACTGGCTCTTGGGACACAGTCAAGTGCAATCGACAGATTCGGCAATGCCCTGCGGGAGAGTGGTCACTGCCTTTGGTCAATGAGCTGTTGTTCCACAGAGGGGGTGGGGTTGCTCACTTGGAGCACTCGCCAGTTTCCAGGGTGCAAACAGTCCCACCCAGCTGATTTCCTGTGACCAATGGCTCAGCAATCCAACCAGCTCAAATCCCGCCCCCCAAAATCGTGACAACTGGCTCAACTGAGTGGGCACGGATATACCCCAGGGCACAGAATCATCACCTCCCATCCTGGGCAGGTGATGGGCCACAGGCATTGGGTTTCATAGAGAGAGGGGAGGGAGGTGGTTTATCTGGGTCCTTGATAAAGGAGAGGCTACTTAAAGCTTTTCCTGACCCTACAGATCAGCCCTCCTTCATCTTCACTCAGCGACCAGTGCCTCCTATGCTCCTAACCTAAAGAAGGTCCTCATTTCTCCATGGCTAGCCTGCTTTCTTTTTTCTTGTCCTCCAGGTCCTTCACAGTGCCCTTCTGCTGTTAATATCCCCACTGGGCCACTCTCCTCAGATGACACTCTACTCTTCCTATTACATGTTTCCCTGTCTCCATCTAGGCCCCAGCCCTTAGGGTCCTAGTAGGCCGATTAATTTAATCAGCATTTTCAGCCAAGGCATTGGCTTGAAAAGGTGTCATGGGCTTCCGTGCCTGGACAATAGGCTGACCGGTCCTAGGACATTACTCCACATCCCCACGTGTTTGTGGTTGTCCCTGTGGATGGATGCAACCATCTCTCATGGCTGGGAAAGAACCCTGCCCCCCTTCTTCCTGTTACCTGGGGGGTCAGCTGGACCAGGCTCTCCTTGCTTAGGAGTTGTTGTTTATTGCTAAGTCATTTCTGACACTTTGCAACCCCATGGATTATAGCTCACCAGCCTTTTCTGTCCATGTGATTTCCCAGGCAAGAATACTGGATCTGGTGGCCATTTCCTCCCCTAGGGGATATTCCCAAACCCAGGGATTGAAGCCATGTCTCCTGCATTGGCAGGTGGATTCTTTACCTCTGAGCTACCTGGGAAGCCCTACTCAGGAGTAGATGGGTCTAAATTAGATTTTGAGTTCTTGGCATCCCACTCTGCCTGGTCTTTGATGCTTTTGATCCTAATCAAAAGGTGCTTTTTGGAATCAGAAATGTTAATGACTGTGATTTTACACGTCATTAGAAATTTTTCATTGTGATAAAAATAATGCATGTTCTAGTCTGTTAAATGAATGGCTCTCTGCTCGCTTTTGTAAACATGCACTAAACATCAGACATGGGGGCTATGGTTTGGTGGCACCAGAACCATGAACGTGTCAGGGACTGAGGTGGGAGACCTTGACTGGGAGCTGACATAATGCAGAACTTGCTATTCAGACTCACTGAATACAGACCCATTTGTATCATAAGCCGTGTTTGTTAGGAGATGAGCTGACTTCAGAAGCTGATTTTTATGCCAGAGAGCAGAGTGTGGCATGTGTAATGAAGAGAGTTTATCTTGGTGTGGGATGAGAAATAATTTGCTAAGCCAGTAACTTCTGCATTTCCCAGATCCCGCGTGGCTCCCTTACAGCCCGGGGTCTAGAGCGCTGGAAATCGCCTGACTTCACAGAGCTCTTAAAGAACCCCTGATGACACTTCAAATTCTAGAAATTAAAGGATTAAATGCTTTCTGTTTTCTCTGAAGACTGACTCACTCTTGATCGCTTTCATCAAAATAACTCCTTGGGTGTGATGACTGCCCCCCATAAACCAGTGAAGAGCAGCTGTGGCGCTGCCGAGACCCTCTACTCCGTCTTTAGGTCTAGCCGTCATCTCGGTTCAGACCCAGATGAAAACCGGTGCAGAAGGTGCTGGTGAGATGTCTCACAAACCCAAAGCGCTGAAGTGAGCGACACGCGCCACCAGGGCCCTGAGCCTCCCTGCATCTGCTCTCCTTTGCAAACCAGTGTAATCCTTGGGAAAGCATTGTCAAGAACAGAGGCAGCAACAGTGTTTTTGTTTCTGTCCCGTCTGATGTGAGGCCTAGGGTGTTAGCTGGGATGAGCCCTTGAGCCAAAAATATAGAGGAAAATGCTTGTTACTGGCAAGGAGTACTGTTGTCATTAAGGCACTCTGAGATCCGTCTTCTGGGGGTCCTCCAGGCTAATTGGTGGAGACGGTGGGCCACTGTTGTCTGTAGCACAAAAAAGGGGTCTCAGAAGAGGCCCCTTGACACTAAAGCTGACGTTCCTGAAGTTCTGCCTTTGGAGAACAGGGCACCTGAGGGAACACACAACAGTGATAAAAGATACACATACTGGTCATTGAGAACTTACACGTAGCCTTTCTTGCCTGGGCTTCCAGGAGACAGTTAAACTATAAAAAAAATCCTGTGTGTGGATTTTTCTCCATTCTTTCAAGGAGGGTACCTAGCTGATACCATTCTGATTCTCAGGAGAGAAGTGAATTTCTTACTTTTGTGGACTCATTAGGCTGGCTCCCTTGGGGAATCCTGACATAAAGATACTAAACCATTTTGATACTTTCTCTCATGTAATCCTTACAACCGTTCCTTGAGATGGGTATGATTGCTGTGCTGTACTAATTTGCTTCAACTCTTTATGACCCCATGGACCATAGCCTGCCAGGCTCCTATGTCCATGGAATTCTTCAGGTGAGAATACTTAAGTGGGTTGCCATGCCCTCCTTTAGAGGATCTTCCTGACCCAGGGATTGAACCCACATCTCTTACGTCTCCTGCATTGGCAGGCGGGTTCTTTACCACTAGCACCACCTGGGAAGCCCTAGGTATGATTACTGTCCTCATTTTAAAGATGAAGAAACTGAGGCTTAAAGATAGTGAGTAACTTGCTTGAGATCACAGATAGTCAGTGGGGGACTGAGGACTGGACCCAGATCCCTCTGACTCTTAGTTATCTGTTGCCACGTAAAAAGTTACCAGCCACTTTGAGGCTTAAAAGAGCACGGTTATCCATGTCTGTGGGTCAGCAGTCCAGGCCCAGCTTTGTTGTGTCCTCTGTATCAAGGTGTCTCACAGCTGCAGTTGAGGTGTCAGCCAGGGCTATAGTCTCATATGAAGGCTCAGCTTTGTATTAGAAGGTGCAGGATCCTTCCAATGATTGTGAGCATTGTTTCCAAGCTCACGTTATTGTTGTCAGGATTTGATTCCTCACTGGCTGTTGGACGGAGCCCCTCTGCCCCCAGTACACAGTCCCTCCAACCCGGATGCTTGTTCATCAAAGCGTGTCAGTCAAGAAGGCCGTAAAGAGCCTTCCAGCAAGACAGGAGTTATAGTGTTATGTAAATTATCACAGATAAGTGCTGGCCCTTCACCTTTGCCATATTCTCTTGATTAGAAGTAAAGTATATGCTCTCCTCTCACCTGAGGGCAGGGAATTACATGAGGGTCTGGGTTCCAGGCAGAGAGGGTGACTGGGGACCTCTTGGAGTTTGTCCACCACAGCCTCCGACCCAGTCCAGCCCCACTGCCCCACGCCTATGTGGAGTGGAGATGTCCAGACTCAGTGACAGGTTGGAGACACCCTGGGTGGGCCCAGAGGTTTAATTGGACTGTCTCTTTCAGCCGATACAGTTTCCATTGTTTTCTACATCTCTTATGTTATCAGGGACAGAATTAAAATCTCTGAGATACATTTTTGATTAATGTATGAGATGCAGTATTACACGTTTCATAAAATTATCTTTCCAAGAACATGAACCTGCTTCCAAGAGGAGTGTCAAAGGCATGGACTGTTTTGCATAGGCGCTCCCACTTTGGGCAGCTAAGAAAAGCCCCCGATTCTGCCGGTGGTGTCAGCATCCACATGGCTTCCCGAGGGTCTGATGCCTACAATTAGAAGGGAAAAAAAGGTATTCCAAGGGAAGCTGAGTGAAGCACAGTGACTGGAGACTTAAGTGTGGTGGGAAGCAAAGAGCTCCTGTGCTGTTGAGTCACCCTGGTTTGCTGTCCCAGGACTGAGTTTAAATGGAAAAGAACACAATGAGCTCTGTGTGAGATGAGACCCAGTGGGGAACCAGTGGGGCATCCTGGTAGATACTGTGCACAGACAGACATGAAGACACGATTTCTGACATAGTCAGTGCAATCAGGTGGATTCAGTAAATCTCTAAGGTGGTCAGGAAATAGGTGTTCTTGTTACTGGAATATTCTGGTTACTAGCGAGCAGCCATGTAATTGCCCACAGCAATGGTCAGTGTTGAGAGAATTAGGACTTCTATAGGGTTATGGGTATGGTTCCTTTTTGATAAACATGAGAGCCATGGTCATTGACCATTGATTCCATTTTCCTTGATGATTCAAGGGCACTAATGAATATGTCCTTATCACTGGGTTGCATTTCTGAAGATTTGAAAGTGCACTCTTGGGTTTCTGGAGTGTTGGGTCAACTCCAACCTGAAGGGGCCAATTCAAAGAACAAAACACAATCCTGCTCTCCCTCTCTGCTCCTGGGGAGGGGATTCCCAGCCTGAGATCGGAGGACCCACACATTGGGCCCTGGAAACCCTTCTCTGGGGGAATTCCCTAAACTAGGTTGTTGGTCTCAGGCTCAATGAGTGATCCTTGGTGGAGGGAGGAGAGCCAGGACTGGATGCCCCGGGAGGTCTTTGGGGGTCTCTTCATGTCTCCTAGTCTTGTCGGGGTTTGATGGAGTGAGAGGCTCCCTCCTCTTTGGTCCTTTGATCCCCTCATGGTGTCACCTTCCCTCTGAATGTGTCTGTCTCTGTGTCCCGATTTCCCCTGTTTATTAGAACAGTGGTTGTCTTGGATTAGGGTCTGCTCAGTGACATCATCTTAACATGATCATTTGTAAAGACACAGTTTCCAAATAAGGCCACATTCACATTCAGGACTTCAATACCTTTTGGGGGACACAGCTCTGCCAGCAACAGACGCTGTGTGCCATTTGCTCCCCACTCTGCACACCCACTCTCTGTCCCCTGGGTGGGTCCAGCTCTCCCCTGCCGCCTTCACCCAGACACACATGTGCCCCTTCTGCTTTGGATAAACCCCAGGCACCCAGCCTGGGTGAAGGACCTTGGCCTGGCTGACCCCTAATTAACCTCTTTGGTTGCCCTCAGGGCTCCTTCTCTGGACCCCTGACTCATTTGGAGAACCCTGCTGTCACTCTCGAAGCACCTGGAATGCTTCTTTGTGACCCTCACCTCCCTGGCCTGTCCCCTCTGTGGGAATGTCAGCCCCACAAGGGAAGAGACTGTGTCCATCCCATTCGCTGCTGTGTCCCTTTGGTGGGTGATGGGAACCAAGAACTTGCAGTGGGAGAAGCCTGTGAGGTCGAGGTCATGTCCAAGTCCAGGGGCAGCCAGGGGAGTGGCTGTGGGCTTCTCTGGGAAGGTGTCTCATGCAGTCAGTCCAAGGGGGTGAGCTTGGTTATGAACCATGAGGGCTGGTCCAGCCTCAGCCCTCCCACTGCTTCTCATCAGCAGGGATGTGTTGGTCAGAGACGGGATGGCACTGGGACACAGCCCGCCCACCTCACCCCTATCGCCTGGTCTTCAGCTGGTCTGCCAGGCACCTTGCCATTCTTTGAATTTCTCAGCTGGGTCCCAGCGTGAGGCTGTGGAGCAGAGCATCCAGAGCTCTGTGTCTGGGTGTGCACTTGGCACCGTGCTGCTTTGGTTCTGGGATCCTGTCCGCCTTCCCTCCGTGCTCCTTTTCCTCCTCCTGGAATGAATCCCACCCTCCAGACACCTCTGCTCTGCTGCATTCTTCCCTCTGGCCGTGGAGACAACTGATGGGTCCAGCTCCTGCTCCCTCCTGTTGTTGGAGCAAGTTCCCCACCTGGAACATTCTATTCATCCTGTGGGCTTGGCTCAGATGCCCTCCTCTTTGGTGTCTGCTTCTACATCCTCAGCGCCATTCAGTTGCTCTTTCCTTTTTAGGACACTTCACGTGGTGTGGATATGGCGCCTCAGCAGCTGTAACTCATTCAGTAGACAGTTATTCTCTGTCCATCCCTAAACTTGACTGTAAATTCCTTGAAGTCAGGGATGATGTGTTATTTAACACTTTATGCTGCAGATGGGGATACCCGGTAGATTTGTTGACTGATTTTTCAGGCTTTGCCATCAGTAAATGTTAAGCAGATTCTCTAAAGTTAGCACTGTGGGCTTCATTCTTGAGTCCTGGGGGGAAGCACAGTGCTGACAGGGAGGTGGGACTCAGGAGGTATGGATGGAATGAATAAAGTTGCTAAGATTTAATGTCTGCCTCCCAGGTTTGGTGCAATTTAGCAGTGAACTCTGAGCAAACAAAGACACTCAGGCTCAAAGAAAATGACTTTTTATTAGTGGAAGCTTAGAGAAGTGGAGATCTAGAATGGAAAGAGGAGGAGATTTTGTGTAGGGGTTTTCCCATTGCCCGTAAATCTACTCAAAGTCTGCATCTTAGTCCTCTTACCTGTGAGCCCTCAGGGGGCTCTGAGCCTGGTTTTTCTTATCAGATTGAATATTCAAATTCAGAATGGAAAGTCCCCATCAGTCTTCCACTCTCTACCCCAAGCTGCCCCAGCTCCCCTGTGTAAAGTCCCCAGGAAACAGCTCTCTGTTTCCACACTGCCGTGGGATGGAGGAGTGTGCCTGGTGGGGAGGTTGAGCCAGATGTGGGTGTCACCCTTTGACCACCTGCAGGGACTGTCCCTTCCCCTGGTCACTCTCCTCCAAGTCAGCCTCAGGGCCATGAGGAGATCTGCTGGCTCTGGGGGTGCTGACCATCCAATCATCCATCCATTAGAGGCTGATGGAGCCCCTCCTGTGTCCCAGGCCCAATCCTGGGAAGCAAGCATACAAGAATGGATGGGACCAGTCCCTGTGACAGGAGGGTTCAGATGATGGAGAAGTAGCCAGACAGCTACCATGTTCAAGGTCAGCACGGAGTCCCATGTGGCCTATGATGGCCACTTACTCATCCCAGATGGATGCCTTCCTGGAGTCAGTGACCTTGAAGCCGAGATTCCCAAGGAAGGGTGAGCATTAGCTAGGCCTGTGGGAAGGGGAGGATGACGATTCACATTTCAGGCTGAAACAGTATTGAAAAGTCTAGAGGCAAGAGGGCTAGCCTGCGGTGATTGGAGGGTTAGGGTTCGGTGGGACCAGAGTGTAGGGTTGGAGGGGTCTGGAAGTGGAGGAAATAGTCTCTAGAGGACCTCGTGGGTCAGCTGAGCAAGCTAAGGAATCCTGACTTTGGCCCAATGCGGAGTCAAGTAGCAGAGGCTCCAGGGTCCTTGCTCTCCACCTTCTGAATGAGCCCAGTCATTCTGCAGACACTGGATGAATGCCTCCCTGTCCTTGGAGGCCATTTCAGACTGAGACCTGCATGGATTTCCCCTCCCACTTCTCCTGCCCCCCTCCCCAATTTGATCTGCCACCATTCAGGCAGCTAATGACACAGCATGGTGTTTAATTCTGAACTCTGCAAACCTGAAAGATTAAATAATGTATTCTGTGATCCACCAAGCTCTTTCCTGGATAGAATGATAAGACATCAATTTGAAAAATTTAAATATTGATGAGTTTTAACTTTTGTATTGATTGGGCAGTGACATATTTTGAATAATGATTCACATTAAAAATACAAGAATTCATATTGATCATGAAGTATCTGGCTCTATTAAAATAATCAAGTAATCCTTAGACCTTGGTATCCTTTTAAAAATTATGTTTCTCAGAATAGCTGAAGATCCAACCAACGCCTAACTTGCAACAAATTTTTGAAATTCCTATATCTGCCTGTCTACATGCTTTTCTTCTGTTGTCCCTCAAGATTGCTTTTTTGGGGGGCTTGGAAGTCAGGGGTCTTGGGAGACAGGTGGCTTTCCTTGTATGTGGGAACCTGTTGTATGTGGGGTTATCCCAGCAGTTGGATGCTGTGGGAAGTCCAGGGAAGTTCTTAGACTGTTCCACTTTTCCTGGGCACATGAGGTAAAGGAAAGGCCAGAGAGGATTTGTGGGGCTGTTTTAATTTTCATCGTGTTGAGCCCAAAATTATTCCATTTTTATCTGGGATGGTTCATCTCCAACAGTTGAGCCCAAGGGCTCTGCTACCACCCTTTGAACTCACCTTGGCCTCTCTTGTTGGGACGACTTTGGACGATGGCATCATCAAGTTTCTGGGCTGTCTTTGTCCACAGGGTTACAATTCTGACTTTGCTTTGCTTTGGCTACCCACCTTCCCCAGGGAGTCTCACGGAGGCTCAGGAATCAAGCACAGAAGAGAAAACAGCTGCCCTGTGCTAGTGCTAGACTACGTTCATTCATTCTTCATTCAACATTCATTTATTAAACTTTAACTCGGTACCAGGCAGGCTCCATGCCTGCTCTGATGGGACTTACAACCTAAAAGGGAGACAGACATTATACAGGTAGTTTGTGCAAATAGTTAATGCACAACCCAGTTAATTCTGAGTGTGACAGAGGCTACACAGGAAACCTTCAAGGGGATTAAGTCCAGTCTGTGGTGGTGTGCAGAAAAGAATTAACCTCGCATACCCTGAGAAAGCTGAGTGCCAAAGAATTGATGCTTTTGAACTGTGGTGTTGGAGAAGACTCTTGAGAGTCCCTTGGACTGCAAGGAAATCCAACCAGTCCATTCTGAAGGAGATCAGCCCTGGGATTTCTTTGGAAGGAATGACGCTAAAGCTGAAACTCCGGTACTTTGGCCACCTCATGTGTAGAGTTGACTCATTGGAAAAGACTCTGATGCTGGGAGGGATTGGGGGCAGGAAGAGAAGGGGACGACAGGGGATGAGATAGCTGGATGGCATCACTGACTCAATGGATGAGAGTCTGAGTGAATTCCGGGAATTGGTGATGGACAGGGAGGCCTGGTGTGCTGCAATTCAGGGGGTCGCAAAGAGTCGGACACAACTGAGCGACTGAACTGAACTGAACCCTTAGAAAGGCTTGCTGGCAGTGTTAGACCTTGGCTGGTATCTGGGAACCCAGTTGGTTAACAGGTCTCTATACCTATCTGTGTGCACTCAGTCAAGTCTGATTCTTTGAAACCCCACTGACTGTAGACCACCAGGCTCCTCTGTCCATGGAATTTTCCAGGCAAGAATACTGGAGCAGGTTGCCATTTCCTTCTCCAGGGAATCTTCCCGATTCAGGGATTGAACTCACGTTTCTTGCATCTCCTGCATTGGTCGGTGGGTTCTTTACCACTGTGGCACCTGGGAAGAAGGTCTCTATTCTCATATTAAACTTTCCATGAACAGTAAGAGAGACTCACTCTTCCTGAACTGTTTATAAAAACAGCATAGTATATGCTGTACACCTGCTTTCCTTCTTGGAGCCTGGGACTTTGGTCCATGCCAAGCCGGAGATGCCTATGTGATGATTTCCCAGTAGGAACCCTACGTGCTGGGACTCTCATGGGCTTCCCTGGTGGCCAGCACCTGATGTGTTGTCCCACTGCTGCTGGAGGAATTGTGTGTCCTTTAACCATGCCACAGGTTTTCTCCATTTATTCACCTGCTGATGCACAGGCTTGTTTCTAACTTTTGGCTTCTACAAATACAATTGGTATGAACATTCATGGGCAAGTCTGTGTGGACAAAAACTGTGTTTCTTGCAAGTAAACACCCAGAAGTGGAGCCCTTGGATTGTTATAGTAGGTGTGTATTTATAAGAAATCACTGAAATGGTTGTATTCATTTTATATCCTACCAGACGTGTGAGAGTTCTGGTTGCTCTACATCCTTGCCAACCCTTGGTATAGTAAGTTTACTTAAACAATTTTTTTGAGTATGGTACTACTGCTTTTTAAAAAACCACTTTTAATTGAAGTATAGTTAATTTGTAATATTGTGTTAGTTTCAGGCATACAGTAAAGTAATTCAGTTACATATGTTATTTTCAGATTCTTTTCCATTGTTGTTCACTCGCCCAGTCATGTCCAACTCTTTGTGACCCCATGGAGTGAAGCACCTTTACCATTATAGGTTATTAAAAGATACTGAATATAGTTCCCTGGGCTATACAGTAGGTTCTTGTTGCTTATCTATTTTATATATAGCAGTATATATATGTTAGCCCCAAACTCCTAATTTATCTCTCCCCACCCCCACACTATTATACCCTTTGGTAACCATGTTTGTTTTCTATGTCTATGAGTCTATTTATGTTTTGTAAACAAGTTCATTTACATCATTTTAAGAGTCCACATGTAAGTGGTATCATATGGTATTTGTCTTTGTCTGACTTACTTCACTTAGTTTGATAATCTTTAGGTCCATCCATGTTGCTGCTAGTGACATTATTTTATTCTTTTTAATGTGTGTGTGTGTGTGTATGATTGTGAATAGTGTTTTCTCTGAAGTAAACTTCATATATTCTTTATGAAGTTTATGATGTGAGTACTTGCTGCTATGAGCACTGAGGTGCATGTATCTTTTTGAATTATAGTTTTCTCTGGATATATGCCCAGGAGTGGGATTGTAGGATCATATGGTAACTCTACTTTTAGTATTTTAAGAAACCTTCATACTGTTCTCCATAGTGGCTGCAGCAATTTAAATTCCCACCAGCAGTATAGAGGGTGCTGCTCCACGACCCCTCCAGCATTTATTATTTGTAGACTTCTATGATGGTCATTCTGACTGGTATGTAGCAATACTTCAATGCAGTTTTGATTTGCATTTCTCTAATTGGGCATCATTTCATGTGCCTCTTTGCTATTTATGTCTTTAGAGAAATGTGCTTTTAGATCTTCTGCCCATTTTTTGTGGAGAAGGCAATGGCACCCCACTCCAGTACTCTTGCCGGGAAAACCGCATGGACAGAGGAGCCTGGTAGGCTGCAGTCCATGGGATCGCAAAGAGTCTGACATGACTGAATGACTTGACTTTCACGTTTCACTTTCATGCATTGGAGAAGGAAATGGCAAGCCACTCCAGTGTTCTTGCCTGGAGAATCCCAGGGACAAGGGACCCTGGTGGGCTGCTGTCTATGGGGTCACACAGAATCGGACACAACTGAAGTGACTTAGCAGTAGCAGCAGCAGCCCATTTTTTGATTGGGTTATTTGGTTTTTCAATATTAAGCTTTATTGTGCTGTTTATATATTTTAGAAATGAATGCCTGTCAGTAGCATTGTTTGCAAATACTTTCTCTTAGTCCATAGGTTGGCTTTTTGTTTTGTTTGCGATTTACCTTGCTGTGCAAAAGCTTTTAAGTTTAATTAGGTCCCACTTGTTTATTTTTGTTTTTGTTTCCATTATTCTGGGAGATGGATCCAAAAAAAATATTGCTGTGATTTATGTCAAAGCACGTTCTATGTTTTCCTTTAGGAGTTTTATGGTATCCAGTCTTATATTTAGGTCTTTAATCCATTTTGAGTTTATTTTTGTATATGGTATAAGAGAATGTTCTAATGTCGTTCTTTTACATGTAGCTGTCCAGTTTTCCCAGTACTACTTATTGAAGAGACTGTCTTTTCTCCATTGTATATTCTTGTCTCTTTTGTTATAGACTAACTGACCATAAGTTGTTGCTATTGTTCAGTTGCTAAGTCATGTCCAGCTCTTTGTGACCCCATGGAGTATAGCATGTCAGGCTCTGTTGTCCTTGGGGCTTTCCAAGCAAGAATACGAGAGTGGGTTGTGATTTCCTTCTCCAACAACAACAACAAATGGACTGTAAGTGCTGGGTTTATTTCTGGGCTTTCTATTCTTCTGTGTTTTGACACAATTTTAAATATTTTTGTTCCAGTTTTGTGAAGAATGCCTTTGGTAATTTGATAGGGATTGCATCGAATCTGTCGATTGCCCTGGGTAATATGGTCACTTTAACAATATTGATTCTTCCAATCCAAGAACATGGTATATCTTTCCATTTGTTTTTGTCGTCTTCAGTTTCGTTCAACAGTGGCATAATTTTCAGAGAACAAGTCTTTTGCTTTGTTAGGCAGGTTTATTCCTAGGTATTTTATTCTTTTTGATGCAATGGTAAATGGAATTGTTTCCTTAATTTTTCTTTCTGATATTTTGTTTTTAGTATATAGAAATGCAACAGATTTCCATGTATTAATTTTTTATCCTGAAGCTTTACTGAATTCATTGATGAATTCTAATAGTTTTCTGGTACTATCTTTAAGATTTTCTATGTATAGCTTCATGTCATTTGCAAACTAAGTGACAGTTTTACTTTTTCTTTTCCAATTTGTAATCTTTTATTTCTTTTTCTTCTCTCATTGTTGTGGTTAGGACTTCTAAAACTATGTTGAATAAAAATGGCAAGAGTGTGTATCCCTGTCTTGTTCTTTGTCTTAGAGGAAATATTTTCAGCTTTGAGTATGATATTAACTATGGGTTTGTCATATATGGCCTTTATGATTTTGAGGTATATTCCCTCTGGGCTTCCCTGGTGACTCAGTTGGTAAAGAATCTGCCTGCAATTCAGGAGATCTGGGTTCAGTCCCTGGGTCAGGAAGAGCCTCTGGAGAAGGGAATGGCAACCCTCTCCAGTATTCTTGCTTGGAGGATTCTATGGACAGAGGAGCCTGGTGACTGAGCAACTAACACTTTCACTTCACTTTTTCATATTTTCTCTATGCCTACTTTATGAAAAGTTTTTTTTTTATTAACATACTTTATTTTTTTAATTTTATTTTTAAACTGTGCAATATTGTATTGGTTTTGCCAAGTATCGAAATGAATCCGCCACAGGTATACATGTGTTCCCCATCCTGAAAAAATCTAAATGAATGTTGAATTTTTTCAGAAGTTTTTTCTGCATTTATTAGGATGGTTTTTATTCTCTGATTTGGTTTTTATTCTCTGATTTGTTAATGTGATGTATCGTTTTGATAGATTTGTGGATATTGAAAAATCCTCACATTTCTGGGATAAATTCCCCTTGATCATGGTGCATGTGATCCTTTTAATGTATAGTATGCATTCAGTTTGCTAGTATTTTGTTGAGGATTTTTGCATCTCTATTTTTGCAGTGATGTTCATCAGTGATATTGGCCTGTAATTTTCTTTTTTGTGATATATTTTTCTGGTTTTGAGTGATGGTGGCCTCATAGAATGAATTCAGATTTATTTTTTCATTTGTAGTTTTTTTGGAGTAGTTTCAGAGAGTAGGTATTAACTTTTTTCTAAATTTTTGATAGAATTCACCTGTGAAACCATCTGGCCTTGAACTCCAATAAAAGGAGTTTTAAATTGCTGATTCAAATTCAATACTGGTTAATTGGTCTGTTTGTATTTTTTATGCTTCAGTCTTGGGAGACTGTGCCTTTCTAAGAGCTTGTCCGCTTCTGGGCTGTTCATTTTTATTGGTGTATAGTTGCTCATAGTCGTCTCTTATGGTCCTTTGTAGTTTTGTGGTGCTGGTTGAAACTTCTCTTTCTTTATTTCTGATTTTATTGATTTGGGTGCTCTCCCTTATTTTCTTTATGAGTCTGGCTAAAAGTTTATCAATTTTGTTTACCTTTTCCAAGAGATAGCTTTTAGTTTCATTGTTCTTTTCTGTTGTTTTTTTAGTCTCTATTTCATTTATTTCTGCTCTAACCTTTATGAGTTCTTTTCTTCAACTAACTAGGTTTTGTTTGTTTTTTCTTTAGTTGCTTTTGCATTAGTTTAGGTTGTTTGGGCTTCCCTCATAGCTCATTTGGTAAAGAATCCGCCTGCAATGCAGGACACCCTGGTTCGATTCCTGGGTTGGGAAAATCCCCTGGAGAAGGGAAAGGCTACCCACTCCAGTATTCTGGCCTGGAGAATTCCATGGAACTGTATAGCCCATGGAGTCTCAAACAGTCGGACATGACTTAGTGACTTTCACTTTTGCTTTAGGTTATTTATTTGAGATTTTTCTTGTTTTCTGAGGTAAGTGTGTATTACTATAAATTTCCCATTACAACTGCTTTTGCTGTGTATCATAGATTTTGGATAATAGTGTTTTTGTTTTCATTTGTCTATAGATAGGGATATATTTCATTTTTCTATGAATATATATCTGGTGCCTGGGTCGGGAAGATCCCCTGAAGAAGTGATAGGCTACCCACTCCAGTATTCTTGCCTGGAGAATACCCTTGGACAGAAGAGCTTGACAGGTTACAGTCCATGGGGTCGCAAAGAGTCGGCATGACTGAATGACTAAGCACACAGCATATAGATACTTGCTCTTTGGAAGAGAGGAAAAGTTATGACCAACCTAGACAGCATATTAAAAAGCAGAGACATTCTTTGCCAACAAAGGTCCATCTAGTGAAATGGTTTTTCCAGTGGAAGTTGTGCAAGTTGGACTATAAAGAAAGCTGAGCACTGAAGAATTGATGCTTTCGAACTGTGGTGCTGGAGAAGACTCTTGAGAGTCCCTTGGACTGCAAGGAGATTGAACCAGTCCATCCTAAAGGAAATCAGTGCTGAATATTCATTGGAAGGACTGATGCTGAAGCTGAAACTCCAATACTTTGGCCACTTGATGCGAAGAACTGACCCAGTGGAAAAGACCCTGATGCTGGGAAAGATTGAAGGCAGGAGGAGACAGAGGATGATATCACTGACTCAATGGACACAAGTTTGAGTAAGCTCTAGGAGTTGGTGATGGACAGGGAAGTCTGGCATGCTGCAGTCCATGGGGTCACAAAGAGTCAGACAGGACTGAGTGACTAAACTGAAAATATATATATATATATATCATATAATTGCTGATCTCCTAATTTCAAATGCATTTTAGCAACCCTGCATTTCTGCTCCTCCCTCCTGATTACTATATTTGATTTTTGTATTTTCCATCTAATTGTTTTGTGTATCCCTTAACCTCTTGTTGTGGATACAGATGATTTTACTGCTTTTGTCTTTTAACTTCTCTACTAGCTTTGTGTGTGGATGATTTCCTATTTTTATTGTATGCTTGCCTTTACCAGTGAGCTTTTCCATTTCATAGTTTTCTTGTTTCTAGCTGTAGTCTTTTCTGCCTAGAGAAGTACCTTTAGCATTTGTTGTAAAGCTGGTTTGGTGGTGTTTAATTCTTTACTTTTTACTTGTCTGTAAAGCTTTTGATTTCTCCATTGAATCTGAATAATAGCCTTGCTAGGTAGAGTATTCTTGGTTGTAGGGTTGTTGTTGTTTTTTTTTCCCCTTTAACTACTTTTTATATATTGTGCCATGCTCTTCCAGTCTGCAGGGTTTCTGCGGAAAAATCAGCTGACAGCCTCACGGGAGTTCCCTTGTGTGCTATTTGTTGTTTTTCCCTGTTGCCTTTAATATTCTATCTTTATACTTAATTTTTGTCATTTTGATTACAGTGTGTCTTGGTGTGTCCATCCTTGGGTTAACTCTGTATGGGATTCTGTTTTGGGTCCCTGAACTGTGACTCTGTCTTCGTGAATTTGGGTCACTGTTTCCTTTCCAAGGTTAGGGAAATTTTCAGCTGTTATGTCTTCAAATATTTTCAGGCCTTTTCTTTCTTCTCCTTCTGGGATCCCTGAAGTGTGACTGCTAGCATATTTGATGTTGTCCCAGAGATCTCTTAAACCATCCTCGTTTCTTTTCATTCTTTTTTCTGTTCAGCAGCTGTGATTTCCAGTGCTATCTTCCACCTCACTGATTCTTCTGCCTTATTTAGTCTGTTGTTGATTTCTTCTAGTATATTTTTCATTTCAGTTACTGTACTCTTTAATTCTATTTGGTATATATATATATATATATATATATATATATATATATTTCTAATTCTTTGTTAGAAACTTTTAATTTCTCACCCCATGGATTCATTCTCCTCCCAAATTCTCTGATCATCTTTATGATCGTTACTCTGAATTCTTTGTCAAGTAGATTGCCTGTCTCCATGTCACTTAGTTCTTCTTTAGGGGTTTTATCTTGTTCCTTGGTCTGAAATATATTTCTCTGTTGCTTTATTTTGCTTAAATTGCTATTTGTATCTTAATGTATGTAGTAGTTAGTTATGTTTCTTGACCTTGGAGAAGTGACCTTCTGTAGGAGACATCCTATGCATCCCAGAGGTGCACTCCCTTGGCATCATCCAAAGCCTAGGAGATAGTTGGTCCCAGGATAGTATCTAGCCTTTGTTTGTGAATTCAGTCTGCAAGCTACTGGACCATAGTTTTCTTGTTTCTGGTGGCTGCTTCCTGGTGGGTGAATTTGCTCTAGAGGCTTGTGAAGGATTCCTGGTGAGTGAGATCAGTGTCTGCCCACTGGTAGATGGAGCTGGGTCTTGGCTCTCTGGTGGGCAGGACCATCTCTATTTAAGTATCTAGAGGTGGCTGTGGGCTCAGCAAGTCTTTAGGAAGCCTGTCTGCTGACAAGCAGGGATGTGTCCCCACTCAATTAGTTGTTTGGTCTGAGGCTTCACAACTCTGGAGCCTGCAAACTCTTGGTGGGGCCAGGTCTTGTTGCTAGTGACTCTAGCAAGATATCTTCCAGGAGAGTTCATGCAGATGAATACTCCCTGATACGTCTGTCACCAGTGTCTATGTCCTTAGAGCGAGCCACAGTCACCCCTCACCTCCTTAGGAGACCCTCCAAGATAAGCAGCTAGGTCTGGCCCACGCTCCTATGAAATTTCTGTTTTTGCCCTTGGTCCTCGTATATGTGAGATTTTGTATGCATCCTTAAAGAGTGAAGTCTCTATTTCCTCCAGTCCTGTGGAGCTCCTGCAATCAAGCCCCACTGGCCTTCAAAGCCAAATGCCCTGGGGGCTCCTCTTTCCGATGCCAGACCCCTAGACTGAGGGGTCTGACATGGGGCTCAAAATTCTCACTCCTGTGGGAGAATTTCTGTAATATAATTATTCTCCAATTTGTGGGTTGACCACCTGGAGTGAATGAGATTTGATTATATCATTGGTCCACTCTTCCTACCTGTCTCATTGTGATTCTTTCTTTATGTTTTTAGTTGTAGAAGATATTTTCTGAGAGTTTTGACTTTTTCAAGGATGATTCTTATACAGATTCTTGTGATTTTGGTGTGCTCCTGAGAGGAGATAAGTTTAGGGTCCTTCTACTTCACCATCTTGGTGCCTCTCTGCCTATTTAAGCATTTTTAAAGCTGATCTACTGGATGTATAGTTGTATCCCTAATGAATAATGATGTGGATAATCTTTTATGTGTCTGTTTTCCATCCATATATTTTCTCTGATGAAGTTTAAATACAAGTATTTTGCCTATTTAAAATTGGATAGTGTTCCTGTTATTGAGTTGTAATTATTCTCTGAGGGACTTCCCAAGTGACTCAGTGGTAAAGAATCTACCTGCCATGCAGAAGATGCAGATTCAATCACTGGGTTGGGAAGATCCCCTGGAGACAGAAACAGCAACCCACTCCAGTATTCTTGGCTAGGAAATCCCATTGACAGAGGAGGCTGGCAAACTACAGTCCACGGGGTCGCAAAGAGTCAGACATGACTTAGTAACTAAAACAAACAAATAATTCTTCATATATTTTCATAACAGGATTATTTGAAGATAAAGAGGTTTAAATTTTGATGAGCTCAAGTTTATTGATTCTTTTATAAAAGGTTAATTTGTATGTGTGCCATATTTAAGAAATCTTTGTCAAACTCAAGGTCATTAAGATTTTCTCCTATGTTCTGCAGAAAATTTTCTTCTTATACTTAGGTCTGTCATCTTTTCTACTTAGTTTTTATATGTAGTGTGAGATAAAGATCAAAGTTCTTTTTTTGCCAGCACTATTTGTTCAAATGATTAGCCTTTTATTATTGAATTGCCTTGGCCCCTTTGCTGAAAATCAATTGACCATAAATGTGTGGGTCTTCTTCTAAACTTTTAATCCTGTTGCACTTTTCTATATGTCTATGTTTATGCCAATACCACATTTTACTAGTATACCTTTATAAGATATCTTTAAATCAGCTAGAGTAAATATTCTAATTTTGCTCATTTTCAAGATTAACTTGGCTTTTCTAAGTCATTTTGATTTCCACATATATTTTAGAATAAGCTTATCAATTTCTATGAAAAGCCTGGTAGGATTTTGATTAAGATTGAATTGAATGTATAGATAAAATTAGAGCAACTTGACATCTTAACTATACTTAATTTTCCTTTCCATAAACATGGTATATATCTCTATTTTTGTTTTCTTTAATTTCTTTTAACATTGTGTGATGGTTTTCACTTATTGAGTTTTCACCTCAATAAAATTGTAAATGAATAAGCCCAACCTATACAAAATGTGTACAGGTTTTGTACATATTTTGGCCAGATTTATTCCTAAGTACTTAATATTTTTTGATGCCATTGTAAGTGGGTATTAAGAGCTATTTATTATTGAATCTAGTATATAGAAATACAATTGATTTTTATGTACTGACCTTGAATTCCCCCAAACTTGCTTAACTCACCTACTAGTTCTAGTAACGTTTTAGTTGATGCCATAGGTTTTCTACCTAAACAATTATGCATCAGTGAATAAAGACCATTTTATTTTCTCCTTTCTAATCTTTATGCTTGTTATTTTTTCTCTTGCTTCATTGCTAGGACATCCAAAACAATATAGAAAAGAAATAGTGAAGAAATAGTGAAGAAATAGTGAAGCAGAAATTCTTGCCTCATTGCTGATATTAGCAGGGAAGCATTCAGTCTTTTTCTACTAAGTATGATACTAACTGCAGGGTTTTGTTTTTTTTGTTTTTTTGTTTTTTTTTTAAATAAGTTCCTTTTATCAGGTTAAGGAAATTCTCTTCTACTTCTGGCTTACTGAACATATTTTTGGGAGGAGATTTGCTCTTAATCATGAGTAGTTATAGACTCAAAGAGTAAAAATAGTGCAAAGATTCCCTGTACCCTTTATCTAGCTTCCTCCAATGACAACATATTACACAGCTATAGAAAGTGTGAAACTGAAAGTGTTAGTCACTCAGTCGTGTCTAACTCTTTGCTACCCCATAGACTGTAGCCCTCCAGTCTACTCTGTCCATGGAATTCTCCAGGCAAGAATACCGGAATGGATAGCCATTCCCTTCTCCAGCAGATCTTCCCAACCCAGGAATCGAACCCAAGTTTCCTGTGTTGTAGGCCAGTTTCTTTATATCTGAGCCTATATAACTATAGGATGTTATTAAAACCAGGAAATTGCAGTTGGTGCAATGCTATTAGCTAGACTTCAGACCTTCTTGCATATCTCTTTTGAGTTTTCAATCATCAATAGGTGTTGGATTTTTGCCAAATGCTGTTTTTGTGTGCCTATTGAGATGATCATATGATTTTCCTCTCCTAGTTTGTTAATATGGTGAATTACCTTAATTGATTTTCAAATGTGAAACCATGATTTTACTTCACTATGATGTATTATTATTTTATATATAACTGGATTTTATTTGTTCAAATTTAAAGATCTAGCATATATGTTATGAAGATTATTAGTCACGCTTATCTTTCCTTATAATATCTTTGTTTGGTATTAGTATTGGAGCGATACTAAATCCATAAAATTGGATAGGAAATGTTTCTTGTTTCATATTCTGGAAGAATTTGTGTTCAGTTGGTATTATTTGTTCTTTAAATGTTTGGCTGTATTCACCAGTGGAGGTATCTGAAGTTTTGTTTGTGGCCAAGCTTTTAACTACACATTTAATTTCTTTAATAGGTAAAGATCTATTCAGGTTATCTTTTTTTATACTTTGTGTCTTTTAAGGAATTGTTCATTTCATCTAAGTTATTGGATTTATTGCTATAAATTGTTCATAATATTCCCTTATTACATTTAATGTCTGTAGGACCTGTAGTGATGTACTTGCTTGCATTCCTGGGGTTGGTAATTTGTATCTTCTTTCTTTTTTCCTGATCAGTTTGTCTAGAGGTTTGTCAAATTTATTGATCTTCTCAAATAGCCATTGACTTTTCACTTGTACTGTCCTGTACTGTCAGTGTCTGAAAACTACTGTTTTATATATTACATCCTTTTAAAAAAGTTTCTTAAGAAGGGAGAATAAATCCAGTCCTTGTTACTTCATCATGGCTGACAGTAGAAGTGATCAGTAATATTTAAGACTGTAAAGGATTTCTGAAGTACAAAATCTGGAGAACTGCTGCTCTGGCAGGCGTATTCATTGTTGCCTGAGGTCATACCTCCATCCATCCTGGCAGTGGCAGTTTTCTTGTCCACACTCAGGTATCACTGAACCTGGAGACAGTGTAGGAATCTCCCTTGGTCCCCATTTTCACTCCCAAGCCATTGTCATTTCCTCTTTCCTGAAAACCTTCTTGTTCCCTTAGAGCTTGTACCTTCAAGGTCTTATCATCCAATATCCTTCCTTCTTGCACTTATCACAGATTTCTTGCATGGCTGGCTCTTATTCATTGACGATTTTAGCCCCTAGTTCACTGTCTATTTCCAACATCACACTTTTTATAATTCTTGGTGATTTTTAATAGCCACATAGAGATCCTCTCAAAACCCAGGAGTAATAGTTACAATAAGTAATGCTTTCTGCTGTTACCAGCACACCTCAGAATCTCAGTTGCTTAACCAATAAAAGATTATTTCTTGCTTATGCCAAATATAATACACCTTCCTGACACATACCTGGCAAAACCTCACTCCTAGATAAGTCCAACTTTGTATCTTCTGAAGTCTTGGGTCCAAGCAGCCCAATATGTCTGGATAAAATTACACACCAAGGCTAACTGGTTTTATTTTAAATTTGGAATCCCTTCCCCAGGCCCTCATGCTACCTAGAGATTCCATGCACAATTCTGATCATGCCTATGCGAAACATCTCACAGCGTCTCCTCCTCCTCAGTGTCAGCTCAGACCTTGCTTCTTATTTCACTGAAAGAATAGGACAAATTAGAGCATTTCTGCTTGCTCCCGTCAGCCCAGCCACTTGCCTTCCTGTACTGACATTCTTAGGAGCAGCCTTCTCTCCTGTTCCTATGGACAATTGGTCTGTACCCCTGGCCACAGCCAGCCCCCTCTGCTTGCATGCTGATTCCATTCCTCCTTACCTACTCAAGGACATCGTTCCTGCAAATGTTCCCTCTCTCTCCTTCAGCCTTAGTTTTCTCCTCTCTATTGGATCATTAAAAAAAAATGTATATATTTATTTATTTGGCTGTACCAGGCCCTAGTTTTGACATGAGGACTCTTTAGTTGTGGAATGTAAGATCTAGTCCTTCCCTGATCAGGATTGAACCCAGACCCCCTGCACTGGGAGTGTGGAGTCTCAGCCACTGGACTACCAGGAAAGTCCTGGATCATTCTTATCACCATAAAATAGTCTATAGGCTCTCTTATCTTAAAAAAAAAAAGAAGGAGCGAGAGAAGTCCATCTTTGCAGCTCCTGAAAGCTTCTGAAGCTACCGAAGCTTCTCTTGGCTTCACCCTTGGCAGCAAAACAGCTTGGATGGTTGTCTTGTGTTTTCTGTCCTCCAGTTCTCTCAGTTCAGTCATGCTTTGGTCTACTTCACTCCACTCTCCTTAAGGGCACCAAATCTGATGGTTGAGTTTCTGTCCTCACTTCACTGGCCTCTGACTAGCATTTGACATGACTGGTTCCCCTCTCTCATGAACCCACTCTTTCCTGGCTCTCTCCTGCTCTTTTGCAGACTCTTTTGAGTGTTTCCATATCTTCCCAACCTCTGCAGGCTGGAGTGCACAGTCTCTGCTCCTCTACCCAAATGTTCCAGGCCCTTAGCTTTACACACTATCTCTATGCTGATGACCCCAATTTTATAATTCTGACCCTGACCTTTCCCTGAACTTCTGACTTCGACTTCTCTATTTGCTTGGATGTCAAACAGGCACTTCACATTTAACATGTTCTAAACAAGACTATGCCAAAGCCTTTGACTGTGTGGATCACAATAAACTGTGGAAAATTCTGAAAGAGATGGGAATACCAGAATACCTGACCTGCCTCTTGAGAAATCTGTATGCAGTTCAGGAAGAAACAGTTAGAACTGGACATGGAAAAACATACTGGTTCCAAATAGGAAAAGGAGTATGTCAAGGCTGTATATTGTCACTCTTCTTATACCCTGAAATTAAGGTAATTTAACTTATATGTAGAGTACATCATGATAAACATTGGTCTGAATGAAGCAGAAGCTGGAATCAAGATTGCCAGGAGAAATATCAATAACCTCAGATATGCAGATGACACTACCCTTATGGCAGAAAGTGAAGAAGAAATAAAGAGCCTCTTGATGAAAGTGAAAGAGGAGAGTGAAAAAGTTGGCTTAAAGCTCAACATTCAGAAAACAAAGATCATGGCATCTGGTCCCATCACTTCATGGAAAATAGATGGATAAACAGTGGAAACAGTGGCAGACTTTAATTTTTTGGGCTCCAAAATCACTGCACATGGTGACTGCAGCCATTAAATAGAGACGCTTACTCCTTGGAAGAAAAGTTATGACCAACATAGACAACATATTAAAAAGCAGAGACATTACTTTGCCGTCTAGTCAAGTCTATGGTTTTTCCAGTAGTCATGTATGGATGTGAGAGTTGGACTATAAAGAAAGCTAAGTGCTGAAGAATTAATGCTTTTGAACTGTGGTGTTGGAGAAGACTCTTGAGAGTCCCTTGGACTGCAAGGAGATCCAACCAGTCCATCCTAAAGGATATCAGTCCTGGGTGTTCATTGGAAGCACTGATGTTGAAGCTGAAACTGCAAAACTTTGGCCACCTGATATGAAGAGCTGATTCATTGTAAAAGACCCTGATGCTGGGTAATATTGAGGACAGGAGGAGAAGGGGAGGACAGAGGATGAGATTTGGATGACATCACCGACTCAATGGACATGAGTTTGAGTAAACTCCGGGAGTTGGTGATGGACAGGGAGGTCTGGTGTGCTGCAGTCCATGGGGTCGCAAAGAATCGGACATGGCTGAGTGACTGAACTGAAACAAGACTAGATTTATTATCTCCTAAGGTACATCCCAGGAGACACTCATGGTAAAGAATCTACCTGCCAATGCAGGAGCTGCAGGAGATGTAGGTTCTATCCCTGGGTTGGGAAGAGCCCCTGGAGTAGGAAATGGCAATCTGTTCCACTGTTCTTGCTTGGAAAATTCCATGGACAGAAGAACCTGATGGCCTACAGTCCATGGGGCCACAAGGGTCAGACACGATTGAGTGACTGAGCACAAGATGCTCATCTCATCTTTCCCATCTCAGGAAATGGGAGCTCCAACTTGAGTCCATTTTCTCTCTTCCCTCATCTAATCCATCAGCAGAGCCTACTGGCTCTGCCTTCAAAACTGACCCAGAATCCATTGACATCATCATAATACACACTACTTCCATGTTATCTACATCACCTTGTCTTTCTCGTGCACTGTCATAAGAGCCCTGTTCTAGGGTTTCCTTTTAAAAGGAAATTCAGTCATATTACCCTGTGGCTCAGAAACCCCCAGGGACTTGTGTCCAACTCAAGGACTACCAAGTCCAGGGGACCAGGCTCTTGCCAATGTTGTGAGCTCATCTGCTGCTCACCCACTCTGCTCCAGCCACGTTGTTGAAATATACCATGCATGCTCCTGCCTCAGGGCTTTTGCACACTCTGTTTCCTCTGCTTGGGATTCACTCTGTCCAGATGTCCTTGGATCTTTCACTTGTCTCTGCAAGTATCACCTTCTCACCCAATCCCTTCCTCTCCTACCATCTGGCGTTACATTTGTCACTGTCTGTGTCCCCAGCTGGGACACAAGGGGAAGATGCCCTGACTTCCTTGTTCACTGAGCTCCCTGGAGCCTAGACAAGTGCCCAGGTGTGGTAGAGACTCAGTAAACTTTTAAGAATGAATAAGTTTCAACCCACATCCTAAATTAATAAACGTAAAAATCCCATGCCCTCTTTTACTATTAATTTAAATTTCAGAAATTAAATATGATGATAGAAAAGAAATAAGATCACTTAAAGCTTGAATGTGCATTTTTATCATTAATAACTATTATTAAACATTTATGCTGAATTTTAAAGATTCAAACTGTACTGAAATGCATAATAAAATGTGAAAGATGACCCCTTCCGCTTTTTCTCCCATCTTTATTTCTTGCCATCACATTTTCCACAGTTGTACACCTCTGTTGCAGTCCTGTGTACATTTCTCTCTAAAGATAATACATACGTGCGTGCATGTTAAGTTGCTTCAGTCGTGCCCAACTCTTTGCGACCCCATGGACTGTAGCCTGCCAGGCTCCTCTGTCCTTGGGATTCTCCAGGCAAGAATAGTGGAGTGGGTTGACCTGCCTTCCTCCAGGGGATCTTCCTGACCCAGGGATCAAACTTCCATCTCTTAACGTCTCCTGCATTGGCAGGTGGGTTCTTTACCACTAGCGCCACCTGGGAAGCCCCAACATACACATGTGAACATTTTAAAATATACACACATGGATATTTTAAAAAATGATATCTTGTTTTGTACTATATAGTTCACCCCCTTTTTCACTTAAAAATATACCAAAGATACGTTTTTGTGCTGGTGCCTCTGCATCGTCTGTGACTAGTCTGACATCTGGGGTTCTGTTTTGCTCTCTCCTCACTCCCTCCAGCCTGGATTCTCTGAGTGGAGGTGACATTTCCCACTTCAAAACCCCCATGGGACTGTTTCCCATTACTCTCCCACCACCTTCTTTCTGCCTGTGGTGTTGCTACTTACTTGTCTAATTCGTTGGATTATCATTCCTTGGGGACCCAGGCAGTGTGTATGTTGGTGGCTTTGTGTCTTCTCCAGGTGTGGGATGCTTGTTGGATGGATGGATGGCTGGATGGATAGATACATGAAAGAATGAAAAGACCAGGTTCTGTTCCTTTTTCTCCCCTGAGTGATACCTCAAAATGCTTCCTACCTTGAATTGTGCAGCTTTGCTAGCTGCAACTTGAGCTTTCTTACTTTAGTCCTTCAAATGAAGTTGCTGGCTTGCTCACCTGTGATGTAGCATTGGCATCTTTTTTAAAGTCTTTATTGAATTTGTTACAACTGTTGGCTTCTGTTTTTTGAAAGGTCAGAGGCCTTATATCTCTGAATCTTATATCTCTGGGATCTTATATCTCTGAATTCCCCTGCATTGGAAGATGAAGTCATAACCTCTGGACCACCAGGGAATCCAATTGGCATTTAAAAAAAAGTGAATTATAGTAGCAACAATAACAACAGTCGAAATTACAATTACCATTTCTTGAGTGTTTAAGCTGTAAGGGCACTATGCTTCAAAGCTTTATATACATTGTCTTCTTTAATTTTCCAACCATCTATGTGAATTAGATACGATGATTATTTTCATTTTGTAAAATAGGCTCAGGGAGGTGAAGTAACTTGCTCAAAAATGCACAGCTGGTTAATGACAGAGCTAAGGATCAAAGCTAGGCTGCCAACTTCTCAAGCCCAACCTTGCTCTTCTTTGTTGGGAACCAAGTTTGCAAGGAATTGTTTCTTCCTGTTGGAACTGGTTGCATTTTTAATTGCAGAAAGCACCCAACCTGTGGTTAACAGATTAATATGACAACTTGTCACCCTGAGAAGGTAATTCTTTTATTTGCATGTAAAACTAGTAGTGAAAAGACCCTCTCCAGAATAAGTAAATCTCTCCCAATCTTCCCTCTCAACAACACACAAACAAAAAAACACAAAACCAGACCTTAAATGGATTCAAAGGGTCAATCTCAGCTCCCTGACTACTTGATTTCTTTGGCTGCTTCTTGTTTTAGCAAAGAGAAGATGAACTCATGAATTATACCCAGGAGAATAAACACTGAGGTCCCAAGTGGTTTGTTATGTAAGCAGTAAACACTTTGGACAGAATCATCAACTGTTTGTCAAACCCTTGCTTTTACCAAACTGAGTTTAAAAGGAAAAAAAAAAGCTATCTGCAGAGATTTTGTGAAAGTTCCACTTGGTTAGCATGCTTGCAATGCACACTGTAACAAAGCTTTAATATAATTAAATTTTAAATTCCATGTAGAATCTAGTGGGTAGGCAGATGTACCGGTATGTTAAACTTTATGTCGCTTGAAAATGGTTTTCAAGTACATCAGAGGGAGACCATCCAGCTGTAAAATTATCTGCTTTATGACGCCGCATCACAGCTCTGATCTTTTTCTTTTAATTAAAAATGTACCTTAAAGTTGCACCATCCCCACTCTCTGCTACATCTTCACCTCTTTCCTAAAATTTACTGATAGGAGATGAAGTAGCTTGGCTGTTCTATGAACCTTTGGGAATGTTTATGCACAAAATCACTTTTCAATTAAATATTAATTTTTGTGGCTCTTCAGCTGGGCTTGGGCCCACTCTAGGCCAAAAGGTAGCCCCTCACATATCTGGTGTCATCCAGGCCATGAGGCGTCTGGTGGCTCAAACCTTCCAACCACTTGCAGCTCATTCCATAGATGAAGAAAGTGATAAGGGCTTTGTGAAGGCAGAGGGATGACACCTGCCCAGCTCTTACTGACCTGGACCAGGTGTGCGCAACCTTAGAAGGTGTCCCCTCAGAGTGGCACACACAGTGGGTCCTTTTGCTCATGTTTTCTCCCTTTAGTCTTTTTTTACTGACTTTCCGATATCTGAGTTTTGGGGGTGGGGGATGGTTGTCCCTTTGACCTGATGTTTCAGTCTCTCTTAAAATATAGGTCACTGGCTCCTCATCCATCACTGAGCCCTTGAGATAGCTGAGGTCCCCAGGCCCTTCTGAAAGATCATAAAGACAGGGGATATCAGTGCCCAGGAACTGACCTTTTCAGAGAGGGGAGGACACAGAAGGGCAGGCTGGATGCCAGGGTCCTTCTGTGGCCTGGTTCTGGCTGTAGCTAACTAACAGCTATAAACATGCTCAGTGTTACTTTTCAGATGAGATCCGTCTTCTAACTCACCTATGATAGAGCCTAGCACACAGTGAGTGCTGAGTAAATACTGGCTATTACTGAGATGATGAATATTTTATTGTTCTAATTATAATCACATCCTGCTAGGCCCTATTTAGGATCTTTCTGGAAGCTGCCAACAGGTAGGAAGAAGGAGAACAAGCAATCTGTACATGGTCTGGAGGACCTGTTGGCCACCAGATGCGGGGGACGGGAGCCAAGGGGAGATTGCCTGGCCCTGTGTTTTCAGGACAGGAAACCAGAGATCCTAGCAGAGAAGAGACTCACTCAGTGTATACAGCGAGCTATGGTGGAGCTGTCCCTTGTTCATTCCAGTAGCTTGAAGCTGAGAACCTTATTGCAGCTTCCTCTGAACTGGGGCAGAGCCAAGGCTAAGCTGCTTGGTTACTGTGTTGGGATGATGGTGTCCCCTGCTGTCTTAGAGAACCCTGCCCACTGCCACCATCCTTCCAGGCTGTGGGCAGAATGACTGGCCACAGAGGGTCTCCTCGAACATTAAGGAATTTTCCTGTTTGCAGCAGCCTCTCTGCTTCTTTGCAGTCCTGCTGGTCATCGCGTACCATCCACACCCTGTGCCAGGGAATGCCACTTCCGTCCCTTGCACTGGAGCATGTTGGTGATGATGTCTTTGAAAGCCATGGTCCAGGACCTGCTGTTCTCTGGACTCTCAGTGTGTCTATAGGAGGTTTGCTGTGAGGGGATCGGATGCTGGGAAAAAAGGATTCTGCTTGGAGCTCAGCCTACCCGAACCTGCTCTGGGGGCTCAGGAGAACCCATGCTTCTTCCTTGGGTGCTTGCAGTTGGCTGGCCTGGGAGACAACAAGCTAGTGTCTGATCTAGGGTGGATGCTGCGAGACATTACCTATAACCTGGGACCCACTGTGTTGTGTTTGCTTTGGGAAGCAAGCAGGCTTCCTAGAGGAGGTGGAACCTGAGGTTAGAATGGGGGGGAGCCTGTGAAGGCAGAATGGTGGGTGGGCAGGCCCATTTGCGTGGCCTCCTGGCCTCACGCAGGGCATTGTGAACTAGGAGTGAGGAGGACATGGATGGGCGATAACAGAAGGATGGTTGACGGACAAGTGAAACTGTATGTCAGGACAGGCTCATGTCTTGCTTTGCGTTGGGACCACAGACAGTCCGGATGGGACGTACTGTCTGGGCTGCCTCTGGCTCTTCTCATGGTCACTGTCATGTCAATTGCGAGGCTGTGGCTCCCCTTGTCTGGAAAGGGCAGGGACCCCTCATGGGGAGGTGGATGGCTCTGGAGAGACAGCACAGTGAAGGCTGATGGTGTGAGGTGATGGGCAGAGTGCCCCGGGCCAGCTGGGCCTGTTGTGATCACGGGCAGGTGACATCACCTCCCCGGGCCCCGGGCTCTTTCCCTGACCAGCTGCCTTTCCAGGTGCTTTCAGGCTGCACATGTCCATTCTGATCTGGTGTTTTCATACCTGTCCTGATCTTGGTTTCCCAGTCTGACATCCACTTGGTGGGCTGGGTCTAGACCTCTGCCCCTCAAGGTGACCCTACAGGAAGATGGGCTGCTAATCTGACTCCATGCTGATCCATCCACAGGCTGTAGTGAGGAAACTCAGGCCTGAGCATGTAGAAACCAAGGGGCTTCCATGCAGAAAAGGGTCCTGGGTGCTGGCTCTGTGAGTCTACGGCTCCTGGGTGGGAGGAGGGGTGTCAACAGCAAGGTAAGCTGGGCCCAGACTCAGATATGCTCCAGAGTGGTGATGTCTGAGCCCTCAGACTGCTAGGTGGACAGTCAGATCTGGTGCACAGGTGTTGGTCTTCATTCTAATCGGTTATTATGTATTTTGAGTATCAGTCCTGTCCTCAAGGACTCACCATCAGAAGCTAAAAACCTTCCTGGAGACATCTCTGAACGTTCCAAAGTTAGCATCACTCAGAGCCTCTTTAGATGTGGGTGAAAGCAAAATTAATTACACCCTGTGCACCTGATCAGCTTCTCAGGTTCAGCAGTTAGCTTTCTCCTGTCTGTGGATGGAACCGGCCCTTCTGTTCTGATTGTTCTTCTGGCCGACATGGGAGTTCCTACCTGCACCTTGGAGGGACTGTTCCTGCTACCCCCCTAAGGAGGGAGCCATCAGCTCCATGGCAACAACACACATCGACAGTTGACACTGAATCAAGGAATCAAGATGCCCTGGGTGTTGTTTTATCCAACCTTCTCGTGTTTCTGGAGGAGTTCTCATAGGGCAGTTACCACACACCTAAATGTGGATGACCCTAGTTCCAAGGCAGTACCCCTTTTCCTTGTGATAGAATAAAAACTTAATTTTAAAATTTTATTTATTTTGATTAGAGCATAATTGCTTTACATACAATATTGTGTTGGTTTCTGCCATACATCAACATGAATCAGCCATAGGTATACACATGTCCCTTCCCTCTTGAACCTCCCTCCCATATCCCACCCCGTCGTCCGCTTTTAGGCTGTCACAGAGCACCAGGTTGACCTCCCTGTGTCATACAGCAAATTCCCCCTATCTGTTTTACATATGGTAATGTATATGTTTCCATGCTGCTCTCTTGATTCATCCCATCCTCACCTCTCCTCACCCTATGTGTCCATAAGTCTGCTCTCTATGTCTATGTCTCTACTGCTGCTCTGCAAATAGGTTCATCAGTACTGGTTTTCTAGATCCCATATATATGCATTAATATATGATACTTGTTTTTCTGACTTACTTCACTCTAGGTTCATCTACCTTATTAGGACTGACTCAATGTGTTCTTTTTTATGACTGAGTAATATTCCATTGCGGAGAAGGCAATGGCACCCCACTCCAGTACTCTTGCCTGGAAAATCCCATGGACGGAGGAGCCTGGTAGGCTACAGTCCATGGGGTTGCTGAGAGTCAGACACAACTGAGTGACTTCACTTTCACTTTTCACTTTCATGCATTGGAGAAGGCAATGGCAACCCACTCCAGTGTTCTTGCCTGGAGAATCCCAGGGACGGGGGAGCCTGGTGGGCTGCTGTCTATGGGGTCACAGAGAGTCGGACACGACTGAAGTGACAGCATAGCATAGCAATATTGCATTGTATATATGTACCATAACTTCTTTATCTATTCATCTGTCAATGGACATCTAGGCTGCTTCCATGTCCTAAATATTGTAAACAGTGCTGCTATGAACACTGGGGTACATGTATTCTTTTCAATTATGGTTTTCTCAGGGTATATGCCCAGTAGTGGGATTTCCAGGTCATATGCTAGTTTTATTTCTAGGTTTTTTTTTTTTTTTTTTTTTAGGACTCCCCATGCTGAAAAATGAATTTTTGATTAATTTGAAATGTTGACTTTTAGGGATTTAGGTAAAGTAATCAGATGCAATTTATGTGACTTATTGGACTGATTTAGTCTTATGGACATGTAGAAAGTCATAGGTATATAAAATAAGTTATTTGTAGAAATGTAGCTTTTTTCCTATCCTGTCATTTTTTGAAGGTGTTTTTGTTCATATTCTTCCTGGGTGGAACCAATATGAATGTGGTTGGACACAGGACATTTTGTACCCTCCGTGCTTTGAGAGGCACCACTTTTTGATACTAGGCTGCACTGGAAGTTGTGTTCCATGAGTCTTAGCTCAGCTGCCCTACAAAATACAATAGACTCTGTGGCTTCAACAGCAGGAGTTTATTTTCCCACAGTTCTGGAAACTGGAAGGGTTGGGATCTTTTTTAATTGGAGTATAATTGTTTTACAATGTTGTGTTAGTTTCTGCTGTGCAACAACGTGAACCAGCTATAAGCATACATGTGTGCACTCCCTCTTGGACCTCCCTGCCACCCCGCACCATCCCACCCCTCTAGGTCGCCACTGAGTACTGAGCTGAGCTCCCTGTGCCATACAGCAGCTTCCCACTGGCTTTCTGTTTTACACATGGTAGTGTATATATATGTCAGTGTTACTCTCTCAATTTGTCCCTCCCTCCCCTTCCTACCCTGTGCCCACGAGTCTGTTCTCTACATCTGTGTCTCTGTTCCTGAAGGGTCAAGTCCTGATGAGGGCACTCTTCCTGATTTACGGACAGATATCTTCTCACCATGTCCTTAGTGAGCTTTCTTTGGACCAAAAATCTCTGTCTTCCTTTGCTTGTAGGGCCACAGACATATTGGATTAGGACCCCACTCTTTTGATCTCATTTAACCTTGTTGCTGTTCTTCAGTTGCTAGCTAAGTCGGGTCCGACTCTTTGCAACCCCATGAAGTGAACCATGCCAGGCTTCCCTGTTCTTCACTATCTCCTGGAGTTTGCTCAAACTCATGTCCATTGAACCGATGATCCCTACCAACCATCTCATGCTCAGTCACCCTCTTTTCTTTCTGTTCTCAAACTTTCCTGGCATCAAAGTCTTTTCCAGTGAGTCGGCTCTTTGCATCAAGTGGCCAAAGTGTTTGAGCTTCAGCTTCAGCATCAGTCCTTCTAATGACTGTTCAGGGTTGATTTTCTTTAGAATTGACTGGTTTGATCTCTTTGCAGTCCAAGGGACTCTCAAGAGGTTTCTCTAGCACTATAATTTGAAAGCAACAATTCTTCAGTGCTCAGCATTTAACCTTAATTACCTTCTAAAATCCCTGTCTCCAAATATAGTCACTCTGGGGGTTTGGGCTTCAAGATACAGATTTGGGGGGAGGTGCATAACTCAGCTCCTAGTGCCCTGCCACAAGGTTCAATATATAAAAACACTACGCAGGATTTAAAATTTTAATTCTCCAAGTCAGGCTTCAACAGTACGTGAACCATGAACTTCCAGATATCAAGCTGGATTTAGAAAAGGCAGAAGAACCAGAGATCAAATTGCCAACATCCGCTGGATCATCGAAAAAGCAAGAGAGTTCCAGAAAAACATCTATTTTTGCTTTATTGACTACACCAAAGCCTTTGACTATGTGGATCACAACAAACTGTGGAAAATTCTGAAAGAGATGGGAATACCAGACCAACTGACCTACCTCCTGAGAAATCTGTATGCAGATCAAGAAGCAACAATTAGAACTGGACATGGAACAGCAGACTGGTTCCAAATTGAGAAAGGAGTACGTCAAGGCTGTATATTGTCACCCTGTTTATTTAACTTGTATGCAGAGTACATCATGAGAAATGCTGGGCTGGATGAAGTGCAAGCTGGAATCAAGATTGCCGGGAGAAATACCAATAACCTCAGATATGCAGATGACACCACTCTTATGGCAGAAAGTGAAGAAGAACTGAAGAGCCTCTTGATGAAAGTGAAAAAGGAGAGTGAAAAAGTTGGCTTAAAACTCAATATTCAGAAAACTAAGATCATGGCATCTGGTCCCATCATTTCATGGCAAATAGATGGGGAAACAATGGAAGCAGTGACAGACTTTATTTTGGGGGGCTCCAACATCACTGCAGATGGTGACTGCAGCTATGAAATTAAAAGACACTTGCTCCTTGGAAGAAAAGCTAAGACAAACCTAGACAGCATATTATAAAACAGAGACATTACTTTACCAACAAAGGTCCATCTAGTCAAAGCTATGGTTTTTCCAGTAGTCATGTATGGATGTGAGAGTTGGACTATAAAGAAAGCTAAGTGCCGAAGAATTGATGCTTTTGAACTGTGATGTTGGAGAAGACTCTTGAGAGTCCCTTGGACTGCAAGGAGATCCAACCAGTCCATTCTAAAGGAAATCAACCCTGAATATTAATTGGAAGGACTCATGCTGAAACTCCAATACTTTGGCCACCTGATGCGAAGAACTGACTCATTTGAAAAGACCCTGGTGCTGGGGAAGATTGAAGGCAGGAGGAGAAGGGGATGACAGAGGATGAGATGGTTGGATGGCATCACTGACTCTGTGGACATGAGTGTGAGTAAGTTCTGGGAGTTGGTGATGGACAGGGAAGCCTGGCGTGCTGCAGTCCATGGGGTCGCAAAGAGTCAGACATGACTGAGCGACTGAACTGAACTGAGAGGTATAGTTTTTTGTGATCTTCGTGTTGTAAAGACTTACTCTTCTTTCAAGATCTTTATGAGGCTTGTTTATCGAGGCATCAAAACTTCCACTGCGTGACTTCCCTGGTGGTCCAGTGGTTAGGAGTCTTCCTTCCAGTGCAGGGGACCTGGGTATGATCCCTCATCAGGGAACTAAGCTCCCACATGCCATGGAGCAACTAAGCCTGTGCACTGCAACTAGAGAAATGCTGCAACGAAGACCCAGCACAGCGAAAAAGTAAAATAAAATAAATAAAAATAAAATTCATTAAAAAAAGAACTTGCATTGTGAGGTCACATCACTCAGAGTATAGACTGTGTCAGGTTTCCCTGCCTCCTTTCACCAGTTCCGTTCAGGTGACTGTAAGCATCCCAAACTAGGACTGATTGAGGTCTCAACTCCTGTGTCTTCACCAGATAGTGCTTTGTTATTTATTCAAAGAAGAGCCATTGAGAATGTTCCCTACTACTTGAACAACTGTAAGAATTCAACTCTCAGTTGGTCCTTTGTCTTTTCCAACAAACTCCGCTTATTCATCCCATTTCACAGATTCAGAAAGAGATGAGGCAAGTCCAGTCACTAGCTCACACTTGAATCTGGATAGGCTGTCTTCCTGCCAGAGCTCTGTTCCTTTCTGCTGTCTCACTTGGCTCCAGGGAGGAAAGAGAGATCCAGTGTCACAGCCAAGATCTTCCGGCAGGGAGAGTCTTGGGTCCAGGGCCCTTCTCGCTGTGTCTCCTTAAACTCCATATTATTCCCAAGAGCCTGAGGTGCCTGCTCTATGCTGTGGCCACCTGTCGGGGTCCAGCCTGTCTCCTTTCTGGGCCAGGGCAGGGAGGACCCCCCACCCCCACAACTCCTGGTTTGTGCAGGACTCCACTTTCCTCTTCATCTTACCTTAAATAAGGGTTTTAGTAGACTGCCAGCTTATTCATCTATTGTATTTATGGAAACCACTAAAGTCTTCACAAAAGGGTTTAATTCAATGTGAGGTTCTATCTTTGAAGAAATTTGTTTAATAATGCAGGGAAAATTGGGCTTTTAATACAGGAGGAGCAGAGCTGCCCTGTAACTTAAAGAGCAATTGGAACTAGAGACAAGAAATAGCAGGGAAGCCACTGGGCTGAGAGGGAGGGCGATTCGGGGGTGTGGGGGAGCCAAGGCCAGGTGAAGCACCCCAAGACCACGGCTGTCCTGGGGAAGGCAGGGCACAGGAATGGCGGCTCGGTGTCCAGTGGCCCTGGGTTGGTGGCAGGACCCAGAGCTTGGCTGACAGGACAGAGCAGCGTTTGCCCCCCAGCCTGTGAGCCCCTAAGTTTCGGGACTATCACAGCTGCTGGGGCTGTCTGCATGCTGTCTGCATGCAGTCAGCCTTTTTTTTTTTTTTTAATTTGGGATATAGTTTACTCAATGGACATGAGTTTGAGGAGACTCCAGGAGACAGTGAAGGACAGGGGAGCCTGGCAGACTACAGTCCATAGAGTCCCAAAGAGTCAAACATGACTTAGTGACTGAGCATACATGTATGCCTCAATAGATCAATCTCAATCTCCCATTTCATCCCATCCCCACTTTCCCTCTTGGTGTCTATACGTTTGTTCTCTACATCAGTGTCTATTTCTTTTTTTCTTTTTTGTAAATAAGATCATCTATAGCAATTTTTTCAGATTCCATATACATGCATTAATATATGATATTTGGTTTTCTTGCTGTCAGGCTTTTAATAGTGGTTTCCTGGCTGGGAGGATGAAGCCTCCCACTGAGGAGGGAGGAATATAGGGTGATTGGGGGCTTTTTACAGTGAAGAGGACAGGGCATTGGACTAGGAGCATCCTGGGTTCAGTCCGCTTCTGCTACTTCTGAGCTGTGTGACCTTGGGCTGCTCTGTAAACCTCCCTGAACCTCAGCCTTCTCAGCAGAGAGCATTGCCAGGGACGTGAATCATTGATTTCATTTACCGAGCACTTACTATACACCCAGATCCTGCCCAGTGCTGATCTTTAGTGAGATGCTATTTCTAAAGGCCCTGCCGAGAATATTATCCTGGGGGATGCTTGGTCAGGGCAGGTCCTTCTTCCCCATCCTTAGGGCCGGGCAGGGGGTGATTCTAGAAGCTGCTCATGGGCCTTGGGTCCTGCATGGTGCCCATGCACCAAGGCTGGACAGCCCTCAGCCCTGATCCTCTCAGCAGTGCATCCCACCCCTGGCCTCCCTGATAAGCCAGGATAGATGTTCATCTTCAGAGAGGAGAAAGCACGCACGTACGAATGAAGTGAAGAGATAACATGCAAGAAGGTTATCTTTCAATTAAGAAAGGCAGCGATTCTTCCCATCAGGAGTCTTGCCAGGAATATCATTGCAGTGGTTGAATGAGAATAAAATCTGTTGGTGTGAGCGCTGCAGAGCACCCAACCCCCGCCCCCAGCCCCCCTCCCTCCACCTCCCAGAACTTTCTTCTCCTCCCAATAGGGGAAACCCACTGCATCTCAAAGTCTCCTCGCAGGGAGGGATGTGGGGGATGCTCAAAGCAGCCTGGAGCCGTACCACTGGGGAGGGCAGTTGTCCTACACTGGGGCTGGGTCCTCCCGGGCTGCTGTGGGAAGGGTGGCTGGGGTTGTCAGATCGAGGAGGGAGGAAGGGCTGGCACACTGGGGCCACCCTGTCACACCACACACATGCACACTCATACACGTGTGTGTGCTCCTTCCACCTTTCCTGGGTGTCTAACAAGGACCTTCTTTTGCTCCAAATCTCAATCCTGCTCCTTTCCCTAGTTTTTGGAAAAATTCACTTTTTAGAGCAGTTTTAGGTTCACAGCAGAAGTGAAGGGAAGATACAGATTTCCCATGTACCCCTGCTCCACACACTCACAGTGCCCTCTTTATCAACACCCCCACTCGAGCGGTGAAATTGTTAGTCTCTCAGTCACGTCTGACTCTTTGTAACCCCATGGACTGTTGCCCACCAGGCTCTTCTATCCATGGGGTTCTCCAGGCAAGAATACTGGAGTGGTTGCCATTTCCTTCTCCAGGGGATCTTCCCACCTAGGGGTCGAACCTCAGTCTCATACATTACAGGCAAATTCTTTACCATCTGACCACAGGGAAGCCCTCGAGCAGGGCCTCTTTTATAACTGATGAACCTACACTGACATATAATCACCCAAAGCCCATAGTTTACCTTGGGGTTCACTCTTGGTGTTGGATCTTCTGTGGGCTTGGACAAATGTATAATGACTTGTGTCTATCATTGTAGAAGCATGAAGAGTATATTCACTGCCTTAAATACCCTCTGTGCTCTGCCTATTCATCTCTGTCCCCATCTCCCAATCCCCCAGAAACTGCTCATCTTTTTGCTGTCTTCATAGTTTCCTTTTCCAGAATGCCATATAGTTGGAATTGTATGTATGGAGTCTTGTCAGATTGAATTCTTTCACTTAGTAATATGCATTAAATTTCCTACATGTCTTTTTCATGGCTTAATTGCTCATTTCTTTTTAGCACTGAATAGTATTCTGTTTTTTTGTTGTATCACAGTATATTTATCCAGTCACCTACTGAAGGATATCTTGGCTGCTTCCAAATTTTGGCAATTATGAATAAGGCTGCTATAAACTCCCATGGCCAAGGTTTTTGTGTGGACATAAGTTTTCAGCTCCTTTGAGTAAATACCAAGGACTGCGATTGATTGCTGGATCGTATGGTTATGAGTATGTCTGTGCTCATGTCTGAGCATAGTCACTTCAGTCATGTCTGACTCTTTGCGACCCTATGGACTGTAGCTCGCCAGGCCCCACTGTCCATGGGATTTTTCAGGCAAGAATACTGGAGTGGTTTGCCATTTCTTTCTCCACGGGATCTTCCTAACCCAGGGATCGAACCCTTGTCTCTCACGTCTCCTGCATTAGCAGGCAGATTCTTTACCAGTAACACCACCTGCTCTCTTCCACAGTCGCTGCACCATGTTGCATTCCCACCAGCAGAGAATTTAAGACTTGCTGCTGCCCCACAGCCTCACCAGTGTTGGGTGGTGTGGGGGTCCTGGATCTTGGCTATTCTCCTAGGCATGTGGAGGTGTCTCATTGTTCTGAGTTTGCATTTCCCTGATGACGTGAGACATGGAGCATCTTCTTCATGTGCTTACTCACCATGTGTATCTTCTGTGATGAGGCGTTTTCCCTGATTTTTCAGCTCACCCCACATAGGCCAGCACCTGCACTCACCACCAGGTGTCTTTATCCTGTAGAGGGTGGAGTGGGTCCAGTCCCAGCTCCACCAACTTCTGGGTGTGCACCCAGGGTTCTCCTCTTCCACTGGAGTACAGCCAGCCTGCCCATCCAGTCTGGGTGTCTGCTGTCCCCAGGCTTTAGCTCCTCCCCACCTTGATTGGGGGAATCTCTGAGGTCTCTCAGTATGGCCACCATGTTCCAGCACACATACTCATAACCATACAATCCAGTAATCAATTGCAGTCCTTGGTATTTACCCAGAGGAGTTGAAAACTTATGGGCATGGGAATTTATAGCAGCCTTATTCATAATTGCCAAAATTTGGAAGCAGCCAAAATATCTTTTAGTAGGTGACTGGATAAATATACTGTGATGCAACTGAAAAAACAGAATACTATTCAGTGCTAAAAAGAAATGAGCAATTAAGCCATGATGTTCCAGCACACCATGTTCCACACACAGAGAGTCAGGTCTCTGAGTGTGGTCACCATGTTCCACAACCCCTGCAGAGCACTGACCCACCGTGCGGGCAGGTACCACTCTGTCACCCGTCCTGCGGTCAGGATGTTCAGTCACTTACTTCTCTGCCCGGTTTGACTGAGGGTCCCTGTGGTCAGAGCCCGGCTTGCTTGTCCACAGGCCACAGTGTCAGCAAAGAGAAGGGCACAGATGCGGAGCACAAGCAAGCCTGGTGGGTACAGGGGGCCCATCCACCCCGTGGGCCTGCCTCCAAGGAACAGGGTGGAGGGAAGAAGCCTGGGCTCCTGGGCACTTGGCCCATTGGCCTGGCACCTCCACTGGCCGCCATCACTGCCAGCTGCCCAGAGACTGGGATGTGGCAGAAGTGGGGGCAGGGACTCCTCGGGGGGCTTGTGCAGGGCGGGATGGGATGGGGTTCCTGTCTTGCTGCTCCCCAGCTGAGCCTCAGCGAGGGCGGGGATGGACAGCTACCCCTGCAGGAAACTGGGGGCCCCGGATGCCTCTCTTCTGAGTTTGGAACGGGGCACGTCTCCCTGGAGGAGGGGGGGTGTCTGTGTCTGAGCACGTGGCCTTCATTTCTGAGCAGCACAAGTGTCCCCAGCCGGGAGGGGGTGGGGCTGGAACCTAGAAGGGCCTAACCCTGCAAACAGCTCCTGAGGCAGCCTGGTCAGGGGTGGGGGGCCTGGGGGCCTCCTGCCTAAGGGAATTTGCTCATTTTCTGCCTCTCTATTGGGGTCTAATGTAGCAGGAGATCTGTTTTCACTTCTGTAGCCTTCAGTGGTAGAAATACAAACTTCAGCCCAGGTGACAGGGTTATTGAGGTGCTATGTGGTCTTAAGTCAGTTATTTAACCTCTCTGAGCCAGGGACAATAACACCTATCTCCTAAGTCTGTTCAGGGATCAGATGAGTTAATGTCGGTGAAGGCAGGATGTCAGTAATGTGAGTTGTTTCTTGTTTGGGACTGAACACTGGGCTAGATTTCCCACCTGGTCCCAGATGCACATGGAGACTAGGAGACAATGCTGGATGCAGGGTTCTCTGTGGATGGTCGGGCCTCACTCCGCATGGTGCAAAGACTTAGGTTCTTTGGGGATGAAATATGGGCTTCCCAGATGGCTCAGATGATAAAGAATCCGCCTGTAATGCAGGAGACCTGGGTTCCATCCCTGGATTGCGAAGATCCCCTGGAAAAGGGAAATGGCTACCCACTCCAGTGTTCTTGCCTGGAGAATTCAATGGACAGAGGAGCCTGCAGTCCATTGGGTCGCAAACAGTCAGACACGACTGAGTGACTGACACATTTGTTTGCCTGTGCAGAGGGCAGGGCACGGATCCCAGGGGCTGGGATAGCGCACATTCCTTCTGGATGTTCTAGGGGAAAGGACCTGGGTCCTGGGTGGACATAAAGTGGGAAGTTTGTCTCTCTCCTGCTGTGGTTGCTGCAGATGAGCTCAGAAATCATCATCTCGTTTTGCCCGAGCAAAGAAAGCAGGCATTGTGTGCTGTTCATATATTGATTGACTCATCAAGTGATCTGCCTCAGCTGCCTGCATTTGTTTATAGGGTGAAAATTAATGCCACAGATGTTTACTGTATAATAGGATTTGAAATCTGTTTCGGGGATGGGGGTTGGGAGGGGAGCAACCGTTGAAACCACTGGGCCAAGAATGAGAAAAACACTTTTGCATAAAGGAGGATTTGGTTCACTAAGTAACACATGGTGCTTACTGTCAAATGCTAACAAGAAACATGGGTCTTCTCTGCCTTTTGGCCAGCGTTGGCTTGTACATCCGTCTCCTTGGCTTTCTTCTGCTCTGTGCTGTGATGTGGCACCTTCTCAAGTGTTTTCATTACTGGGAGAGCCTCTTCTGAAAGGGAGCACCCACCCTAATTATTCTTCATTAGCACCAAGGCAGGCCTGGTTCCACCTGCTCCCTTTCCGCTTATCTGTTCACAGCAGGCAGTGGGCAGCCCGAGTGCCTAGCAAGGGTGTCTGGATCTTGGATGGTGGGGAGGGTCCATCCTGATGACTCCCCTCTGGACTCAGGCTGTGTCCCTGCTGTCTGTTGCTTGGAACCAGATCTCTGGGTGTTACTGTCCTCTATGATGTAAGCTCCATTTTCTTGCCAGAGCCTCTAAGGCTTGCAACTTAGAAAGCCACGGAGGCATCACCAATTCCTGACGTGTCCAGATGATCTCAGGGGTCAGGGCAGAGGGATGGTCCCTGTGCTTTTAAGGGGAGTCTCTGCTACTTCCTCCTTGGACTTTTAGGAGGATCTTCCAGTGGGAAGGTCCTGGGACCACTGGTCCAGGTGACCACCTGGAGGTGACCACCCAGAGGCACTGGAGGGAGCTTCCTTCCTGGGAACTTTTCCTTCCATGGGTTCAAGTGCACACCCTTCATTTGTAAATTTCGCTTCCCTTATGTTTTTCTCTTCAACCAGCTCTGATTGGATTCACTGCAGATTAACATTTTCCATTATACGTTCTAATGTGTTTTTTTTAAACCAAATCTCCCTTCACAGATTGCTGTCTTTATAATATAGGAATTATTTCTCAGTCACTTTAAAAGTCCTGCTTCATTAGCTTGGTGACTGTTTGGTAATTTGCAAAGTCACTTTCACAAGTTTTTAATACTGCCCGGTTGAAAATCACAGCCGTAAATGTATTAGATCTTAATAGTGTTATGATTCTGTCTGAAGTGAAAAAAAAATTAGAATCAGTAATTAGCTCTGACCTCAACACAAGCCTGCACTGGGCAGGAGACATGCCGATTATAGAGTCAAAGCGCCCGGCGTTTAAAGAATCTTCCGGTGAGGCTGTGCTTTGTCTCAGCAGCAATGAGACCATGACACCTTTCTCCTTTCCCTCTTTCTCCTTATCATGGCTTAAAGCTCTTTCTTTTGTGGAAAGCATCTCCTGTCTAGACAGGGCCCTCAGGGGAAACACACAGGGCAGGTGTGATTTCTACCCATCTGCAAATGGACACTTTGAAGCCCCCAAATTCAGGTTTCCACTCCAGCTCTATTTTTTTTTTTTTTGGCTGCTCTGATTGGCTTGCAGGATCTTAGTTCCCCTGTCAGGGGTTGAACCCATGCTCCCTGCAGTGAAAATGCAGAGTCCTAATCACTGGGCCACCAGGGAATTTCCCAGTATTATTTTCATTTTAAAGATTTCTTTTATATATTTGTTTATTTTGACATGGACCATTTTAAAAGTCTTTATTGAATTTGTTACAATATTGCTTCTGGGTTTTTTCATTAAAATTTTTTTAAGTTGGAGGATAATTGTTTTACAATGCTATGTTGGTTTCTGCCACACAACAGCGTGAATCAACCAGAAGTACGCATATGTCCCCTCCTTCTTGAACCTCCTTCCTATTCCCACCTCCAGGTTGTTACAGAGCCCTGGGTTCTGTTTTTTTTTTTTTTTTTTTTTATGTTCTGGTTTTTTGGTCATGATGCACATGGGATCTTAACTCCCTGATTAGGGATCGAACCCACACCACCTGCAGTGGAAGGAGTCCTGATCATTGGACTGCCAGAGAAGTCCCCAGGTCTATTTTTTGACAGAAGATGCTGCCCATTGGGAAGATGTGTCTGGAGGTTTTCGTTGGATATTATTGGTTTTGACATGCTAACTTTCCCCCTCTTTCTGTGTTGAGGCTGCCTCTGAGTTGTACAGGGCAAAGGGGAAAGTTGAAAAGGGCAGTGATGTCTCGTCCCTGCTCTGAGGTTTCCAGGCCCCCAGGGGGACGGGGGTGCTCCACGCCTGGGTGACTGTTCCCTCTGCTCAGCTCCCAGCAGCATCTCGGACTCCCCGGAGGCCTCTCAGGCTCCTCCCAGCTGCAGAGCCCGAGACGGGCTCCCTCTTGGGGGAGAGGCTGAGTGGGCTCCAGAGAACCCGGGAGCCTCGCACCGCTTTGTCATGTTCCATTTGCCCTGATTAATTTGGCATCTGAATGAGCCAGAGGGAGGGGTGCTCCCCTCTAGCCTCTTACAGATGTTTCAGGCCAAGGTTTTTCTGGTAAAATCGATTCTGACATTTTGATAAGAACTCATTCGCCGAGTTCTGTATTTTGAATCTTTGACTCTAAGCTGTTCTGAAAACCAGCTGTGAACCTAAATCTTGTTTGTGAAATCTGCATACTGCATCAGCAGCAGACACGGCGAGCACCTCGGGGTCATTACATAGACACTGGGAGCAAGGTGGGTGAATGCGGCGGGATTGAATCGCAGTGGTTCATCAGGCTTCTGCTGGGCAAGGCACCATGAGGGACGCATAATAAATGTCTTGAACCTGCTCCTGTCTCTTGCGGTGTTTGGAATGAAAAAAAGGAGACCTTTCATGGAAATAATTTTGTATTCATGAAAAAAAAACAAAATCTCCACTACTTAGGAAGCTTGGCTGCAGTGTGGAACCCAATATCTACATCGGGAGCTGCGACCTTTGTCACTGGTAGAAGGAAAAAAAGGAAAGACTGGATTGGAAGCCTCTTAGGCTCCTGTTGGAAAGGCACATGCCTCTGTCCAACTCCAGTGTCCCATTCACAAGGTTATTTTAGCAGGAGGGAGAGAAGGAGGGGGTGACAGACCCCCAGCCCATCGTGACTGAGGCTGTGTCCCTCCCTCCAATGAAGCAGACCCTCTGAAGAACTGATATCAACCAGAGGAGAGGAGCCAGGTGTGTGAGAAGAAAGGGCTTGGACCAGGAGAGGAGGGAAGGGGTGGGAGAGTGATTAGAACTCTGCCTTCTCTTCCTCTCAGTGGACCATTCATGTGAGATGTGCAGCAGGCAGGATTGGAGCCCCCTGCTTCCCCCACTGGCCCCCTGCCTGAGGATATGGCAAGTTTTTGGGCCTGGGCTTCCCGACCCTCTTCTTCTTCCCTCAGAGGTAAAACCCATGGTATACCTGGAGAGTCAGTGCAGGGCCCTCAGGTGATACCCATGGTATACCTGGAGAGTCAATGTATGGTCCTCAGATGATACCTGCGGTACACCTGGACAGTGTAGGGCCCTCGGGTGATACCTGCGGTACACCTGGAGAGTCGGTGCAGGGTCCTCAGAGTGAGAGGAAGGCATTCTGGGTCTTGGGAGCGTTTCTTGGATGACCTGCCTATGTTGTTAGAAGGGAGAAGGTAGGTCATATACCTTAAATGGTGGGAGTGGTGACCTGGAACAAGACTGAAGGCTGTCACCATCCTGCCCTGACCTCCCTAGGTGGTCCTGGAGGCAGCAGATCCCTTCTGGAGCACCTGGTGTTGCAGACACACCAGGAGGTGCTGGGCTAGAAATCAGCCAGAGTGCTAGGGATTCTGACCACCTGCCAGGGAGTCCTGGTTTCCTCTGCAGCATCACCGTGCAGAGTTAGGTCAGACTCATGGGAGAGGCTTTGAAAGATTTTTATAGGAGAGATCAGTGAAAAATGCAAGTGATGCATGGGCCCACTCACTAATATAATTTAGGGGTGTCCTTTTCTGGAGGCAGAATGAATAGAACCCATGGAATAACCCCCACCTAAGCCTCCTCTTTGTAGGTGCTGGGGTTTCAGAGTCTGGTGCACTCCAGGTCCAGACCACATGTCTCTGGTGTCCAGTTTTCCCTGCTTGTGCCTTCAAGTGGGTGATCACATTTCTCCATCCACTTCTCTGTTACTTAGCTCCACAGGTACTGGACACCATTTCCAGGTCTAGCTCTGTGCCCAGAAGGAGACATGATGAACAAGAGATTGTCTCTGTATTGAAGGAGATCAGAGTCTAGTGGAGCAAGGAGACACATGGATATCTAGATATAATGTGATGTAGGAAGGACGTTTATGAAAATACACACGTGAGAGCAGACGGAAAGGTCCCGAGCAGGCTTTCGAGGACCAGAGAGGGCATCTGGACAGGGAGGGGACACCTGAACTGAATTCCCTTCCAAATGAGCTCCCTGGGACCTGGACTGATTCTTCAGGTGTACCACAGATGTTGCAGGGTACTGATCTTGTTTGCAAGAAGCTGAAGAAGCCCTACAGCAAATATAAAATAGTGTAAGGTGTTTTGTCACAAGCTGCCTACAGCTTTGTTCAGCCTGGCCAAGCTTTCTCATACCAAGACCTAGACGATTACAGAAGCATGGACACCAGTTGTCACTTCTATCCTTTGGACAGGTCTATGGTCAGTGTGTAATATTATGGCAAGCAGATCATTTACAATTTCAGGTTATCTGAACCAGGTCCCACTGTCAACACCTGAGACAATATTTCCTTTATTGCTGGTCTACTCTTTACAAGACCACCACCATTTACTGCTGCTGCTGCTAAGTCGCTTCATTCGTGTCCGACTCTCTGCGACCCCATAGACGGCAGCCCACCAGACTCCCCCGTCCCTGGGATTCTCCAGGCAAGAACACTGGAGTGGGTTGCCATTTCCTTCTCCAATGCATGAAAGTTAAGTTGCTCAGTCATGTCCGACTCTTAGTGACCCCATGGACTGTAACCTACCAGGCTCCTCCATCCATGGGATTTTCCAGGCAAGAGTACTGGAGTTGGGTGCCATTGCCTTCTCCACACCATTTACTAGGTTTTCTTATCACCAGCAGCTTATGACCAGCAGGAACTATTTTTAAGGCAAAAATTCTCAATCACCTTGTCTCTGAGAAAAGCATGAATTAGAAAGAATTCTTACACAGAAAAAAAAAGCATTTGCTAAAAATGAACACATGTTGATGATAAAAAGCTTTCAGCAGATTAGGGTAGAACTTAGTGTGATGAAAGGTAACAGTAACTGTCAAAAATCCATAGTATGGGAAAATGCAAATTGAAACCACAGTGAGATACACAACACACTCAGTCAACCAGTTAAGATGTAAAAAGACTGAGGACACCAACGTTGACAAATCTGATGATCACGGAAAGTCTCATACGTTATTGGTAGGGAATCAAATGGTATGACCACTTTGGAAAAATACATGGCAGATTCTTTTTAAAATTTTTTAAATTTAGTTTTTAATTGGAGTACAATTTCTGCTGTACAATGAAATGAGTCAGTTATATGTATTCATATATCCCCTCTCTCTTGGATCTCCCTCCCACCCCCACTTTCCACCCTTCTAGGTCATCACAGAGCGCCAAGCTGAGCATCCTGTGCTGTACAGCACCTTCCCGCTAGCTATCTGTTTTACTCATGGTAGTGTATATATGTCAGTCCTGATCTCCCAGTTCGTCCCACCCTCTCCTTCCCCTGCTGTGTCCACAAGTCCATTCTCTACATCTGAGTCTCTTTCCTGCTCTGCAAATAGGCTCATCAGTACCATTTTCTAGATCCCATATATATGTATTATTATATGATATTTGTTTTTCCTTCTGACTTATTTCATTCTGTATAACAGGCTCTAGTTTCATCCACCTCACTAGAACTGACTCAAACCCATTCCTTTTTATGGCTGAGTAATATTCCATTGTATGTATGTACCATATCTTCTTTATCCATTCATCTGTTGATGGACATTTAGGTTTCTTCCATGTCCTAGCTATTGTAAATAGTCCTGCAATGAACACTGGGGTATTGAGCATCTTTTTATGTGTTTGTTGGCCACCTGTATCATAGGAGATATGTCTGTTTAGGACTTCTGTGTGGCAAGTTATTATTAACAAAACTAAATACGTATATACCATATGAATCAGCAATTTATCTCTTGGACATTTACCAAGAGAAATGAAACTACAGGTTCATAAAAACACTTGTACAAGAATGTTCTTGGCAGCTTTATTCATAAAAATGAGAGGCAACTCAGGTATCCACCAGAAGATGAATAGATACAAAGAGATACAGTCATACAGTCATGCCAAATAGAATACTGTTTGGCAATAAAAAGGGAGAATTTACTGATACATGCCACAACATGGGTGAAGCTCAAAACCATCATGCTGGGTGAAAGAAACCAGACACAGAAGATTGCGTATTATATGTGCCATTTACGTGAGCCCTTAGATGAGGCAAAACTCATCTATGACAGCGGTTGCCTCTACTGTGGATGATGGTGTCTGCAATTTACTGGGAAAGGACATGAGAGAACTTTCTTGAATTATAACAGTGTCTTATACCTTAACAGAAGTTTGAGTTTCACAGATACGTGCATTTGTCAAAATACATCCCATGATATATTTGAGATTATTTTCTGTAAGTTTTATTTAAACATCCCCTACAAATCCAATATTGAGCTCTAGTTAATGATATGCCAGCAGAACTGTAGTCGTCTCTGCAATTCACTTTGAAATGCATCAGAAAATAAAATGGATTGATATATGCATAGAAGGATGGATAATTATAAGACCGAGCAAATATATCAAAATGTTCATTGTAGAATCTAGGTGGTGGGAACAAGGGTTTTCTCTGAAAAATTCCAGCTTTTCTGTATGTTTGATAGTTTTCATAATAAAGTGTTGGAAGGAAACTAAGCAATATATCTTTCATGGGTTCATATATATCTGGTAAAACTAGATTAAATTTTTTTGAGGAAATTATAAACAGAAATCAAGATAGTGGTGATCTCTCTGCTTGGGTTTTTGATCCCAAAGAAATGCCCACAGCGACTCTATGTGAAATGTTCTGGTTTCTAAGTTGGGTGGGTTAATGGGTCTTCTTTAAACTCTGTAATTTACATATGCAGAGTACATATCCCACTATGTGTTAAATATTACACAAATATTAAAGAATCTATAAGATTCTGAAGAAAGATTTTAAAGGAAATGACTAGGCCACTCCCTTTTAAATAGACTTCGCATAGTTTGGGTCCAAGAAGGGCTGCTTTTCATCCCCAGTGTGTGCTGGAGTTCAGGGGAGGAAACCAGTAGGGATCCAGCCTGGGGTAAAATGGTGATGCTCTCGTGACTCGGGAAAGTGGATCTTCAAACATTTTTTAAAATTTAATTAAAAAAATTTTTTGCCCATGCCATGTGACATGCAGGATCTTAGTTTCCTGACCAGGCATTGAACCTGCACCCCTTGCAGTGGAAGGGTGGAGTCTTAACCACTGGACCACCAGGGAAGTCCCTGGCTCTTCAAACTTTGACTTTAGTTGCAAAAGTTCAAAGTGATGGCTGTTTTCCATGTACTTATTTTACATGTATGTAGAAAACCACATAAACTATTACATCTGGAATTCAAACTCTGGTAACTCAAACCTCAAATCCAATAATAACTTTCCCTCTTCATGCTCTGCATGAAGAGCTCTGCAAATGACCTCACTTCCTGCTTCTCCAACCAAAATGGAAGCTATGAAACTAGAGTCCTCAACTACAGCCCCAGCTACCAACTTCCCCATTGGTTCCCCTTAGAAATCCGAGAGAGGGGTCTATCTGTTCTTCATCCACCTGAGCTCTGCTCCCTCCATCATCATCTCCCTCCATCATTGGATAAATGTACAATGGCTGCCTGGTGGCTCAGCAGTAAATAATCCACATGCAATGCAGGAGCTGCAGGAGACCTGGGTTTGATCCCTGGGTTGGGAAGATCCCCTGAAGGAGAATATGGCAACCCAGTCCAGTATTCTTGCCTGGAGAATACCATGGACGGAGGAGCCTGGTGCATTATTGCCCATGGGGTCACAAAGAATCAGACACGACTGAAGCGACTAAGCACGAGCAACGCTGGCCTCACCTTGCTGTGCTTACCACACAGTGTTGTTGACTAAAGATTAAATGACAATATCTCTCAAGTGCTTAGAAGGGGGCCTTGCACACCATGCAAATTCAGTAAACATTCAGTTCAGTTCAGTGGCTCAGTTGTGTCTGATCCTTTGCGACCCCATGGACTGCAGCACGCCAGGCTTCCCTGTCCATCACCAACTCCTGGAACCTGCTCAAACTCATGTCCATTGAGTCGGTGATGCCATCCAATCATCTCATCCTCTGTTGTCCCCTTCTCCTCCCACGTTCAATCTTTCCTAGCAATCAGGGTCTTTTCTAATGAGTCAGTTCGTCACATCAGGTGGCCAAAGTATTGGAGTTTCAGCTTCAGCATCAGTCCTTCCAATGAATATTCAGGACTAATTTCCTTTAGGATGGACTGGTTGGATCTCCTTGCAGTCCAAGGGACTCTCAAGAGTCTTCTCCAACACCACAGTTCAAAAGCATCAATTGTTTGGTGCTCAGCTTTCTTTATAGTCCAACTCTCACGTCCATACATGACTACCAGAAAAACCGTAGCTCTGACTAGATGAATCTTTTTTGGCAAAGGTAGGTAGCTGCTTTTTGATATGCTGTCTAGGTTGGTCATAGCTTTTCTTCCAAGGAGCAAGCGTCTTTTAATTTCATGGTGCAGTCACCATCTGCAGTGATTTTGGGGCCCCCCAAAATAAAGTCTGTCACTGTTTCCATTGTTTCCCCATCTATTTGCTGTGAAGTGATGGGACTGGATGCCATGATCTTAGTTTTCTGAATGTAGAGTTTTAAGCCAACTTTTTCACTCTCCTTTTTCACTTTCATCAAGAGGCTCTTTAGTTCTTCTTCACTTTCTGCTGTAAGGCTGGTGTCATCTGCATATCTGAGGTTATTGATATTTCTGCCAGCAATCTTGATTCCAGCTTGTACTTCATCCAGCCTGGCATTTCTCATGATTACTCTGCATGTAAGTTAAATAAGCAGGATGACATTAAACAGCCTTTGCCGAGGTCCAGCCCTGGCTGATCCAGGGAGTTCGAAGCGGGGACGGCGTCGGCGAGGATCAGGATACAATAGCTTCAATTAGATATTAATTAGAGATGTAAAGAGTAATAGAATGAGGATAGCTCAGTAGGAAAATTCAGTGGAGAAAAGAGGCTGAGTAGCTTGGTTTACGCTGGAAACCAATAAAACTTCAAGACAAGAAGTTTGCACCACTTACGTAGGCCGCAGGCGTCCTTCCATTCTCCCGAAGGAGAGGAGACACTGAGGCCTCCCTGGTCGGATCTTAGAAGCCCAGGCATAATTAGTAAGCTTGGTGGGTTCCACACTCCAGATGGAGACTCAGCCAGAGTTTGATAGAGAGAGCGACATGGGGAGACCAATATTTCGAGAAACTGATCCCCATTCTTTATTTTCCAGAGTCTGTTTTTATACACTGAGATGTTATACAAAAGTCATGCGGGGACAGCAGTCCTGACTTTTATTAAAGTCAGGTGCTTCATACAAATGTATACAGAGGTCTTAGGGGTGTTACATCATCTTCTGGCCAGGGGGGCCTGCTGACAATTTATGACCCTCTCCTTGTGACAGTGGTCAGTCAACACTTATTTCTCCAGGGGTGATTATTCTTAAAACAGATGCCACCCAAATAAAGTTACATTCCTATAGGGTGAGGGTGTAGTGGGTTTTAGTTAAGGAAAGAATTTACTTAGCCTAAGGTCCAATGTGATTAATATCAAAGGTTAATACTTATTTCTTCTATATATTCATTAATGTATATAAGGGCAGGGGATGTGGAGACTTAGCAGTAAACATTGGCTCAACAAATGAAAAACCCTTCACCAATACAATTTCTAATCAGCCCACTATACTTATACTAATAGTTTTCTAACTTCTCTAAAGAACCTGTTTTTAGAAGGTTTAAAGCATCTCGTGCCTCTCATGGTTGGGAGGCTGTGAGCAATCACATGTGGCCAGACAAGCCTGTCAGGCAGGCTAGAGAATCTTCAGAGGAGTTTGTAGGTTGAAACACTCCTATCACGCCCAGGAATTATTATTAACTGGAGCTCTAAGTTAACTTCTTCTCTGAAAGAGGTGGTGGGGGACAGTCCCCCGTAAAGTCAGAGGTGTAGGTGAGAGCACAAAGTAGTAAAGTAGGCAGGCTCTGGTTATGGGGGTAGATGCTCGAGGATTTCCAGGGGGACTCCTGAGGCTCGATCCCGCCTTTGCGTATGTCGAGCCTCCTTCTCATGACCTTTGCCATGGGTGGAGGTCCTCCCGCCGGCTCCCCGCAAGCCTTGATGTTCTTCTTTCCCAATTTGGAACCAGTCTGTTGTTCCATGTCTGGTTCTAACTGTTGCTTCTTGACCTGCATACAGGTATCTCAGGAGGCAGGTAGGGTGATCTGGTATTCCCATCTCTTTCAGAATTTTCCACACTTTGTTGTGATCCACCCAGTTAAAGGCTTTAGCGTAGTCAGTGAAGCAGATGTTTTTCTGGAATTCTCTTGCTTTTTCTATGATACAACAGATGTTCACAATTTGATCTCTGGTTCCTCTGTCTTTTCTAAATCCAGCTTGATCATCTGTAAGTTCTCGGTTCATGTACTCTTGAAGCCTAGCTTGGAGAATTTTGAGCATTCCTTTGCTAGTGTGGTAGATGAGTGCGATTGTGTGGTAGTTTGAACATTCTTTGGCATTGCTTTTATTTGGGATTGGAATGAAAACTGACCTTTTCCAGTCCTGTGGCCACTGCTGAATTTTCCAAATTTGCTGGCATATTGAATGCAGCAGTTTAACAGCATAATCTTTTAGGATTTGAAATAACTCAGCTGGGATTCCGTCACTTCCAGCATTATGACTCGACTCTACCTATTATACCTCCTTTATATATCTTTCTGTAAAATGTCTTTGTAATCTGCCTCCACTCTGCCCCTCATCCAAATATCTTGACGTGGCCTCCCACTGGCTGTTGCTACCTTGTCACTTGGCCTCAAAAGTCTCCCACTGACACACTCCCTATCACCAAACCCATCGTTTCTTTGTCCTCATCCTCTGCAGATCTCAGCAGCTACTTCTTCTTCAGGCAGGCTTCTCTGAGGTACCATGCTTTCTGGCTCCCCTTCTGACACTCTGACTGCTTTCTCTCTTACCTTTGCAAATGAACTCCTATCCCTAAGCCTATCCCTTCAATGTCTGTGACCCTCCGGATGTGCCCCAAGGCTGTCCATTTCCTTCCTTGAAAAAAATTTCTCTTGGGAAGTGTCATTAGTTTTACAGCTTTCGTTTTAATGATGACAGTCAAGATTGAGGGCAGGAGGAGAAGAGGGTTACAGAGGATGAGACAGTTGGATGGCATTATTGACTCAATGGACACGAGTCTGAGCAAACTCCAGGAGATGGTGAAGGACAGGGAAGCCTGGTGTGCTGCAGTCCATGGAGTTGCAAAGAGATGGACACGATTTAGCAATTGAACAACAACAACCAGATATCTATTGATAGCCTAAACAGCTCTCCTGGTTTCAGAACTGGAACCCCTGGACAGGGGACACCTGAGCTTAGACATCCCCTTCCCCGTCCACCGTGTGCTCCCCTCTTGAACTCTTTACTGCAGAGCACTCTCCATTTGAGTTCTCCTGCTTCTCAACTGCCACACCTGATCCATCACCTTGTGTCCACTCTCCCTCCTAAACACCTACAACTAGATTCCTTCTTCTGCCCTTATTGCACCTGTCCTAGACCTGGCTTCCATCATCTCCCTTCCAGCTGCTGCAAAGTCTCTTCCTCTGGGCCCCTCTCTTGCCCTCCTCCAATTCATTCTCTCTGCAGAGACCAGCATTGTTTTCCTAATGCCTCCCACCCCCAGCCTTTTTTTTTTTTTTTTTTTTAACTGCATTGTCTGGTTTGTGGGATTTTAGTTCCCTGACCAGGGATGAACCCCAGCCTTTGGTGATGAAAAGTGCTGAGTCCTAACTTCTAGACCACCAGGGAGTGCATGCTAAATTGCTTCAGTTGTGTCCGACTCCTTTTGACCTGATGGACTATAGCCTGCCAGGCTTCTCCGTCCATGGAGTTTTCCAGGCAAGAATACTGGAGTGGGTTGCCATGCCCTCCTCCAGGAGATCTTCCCGACCCAGGGGTTGAACCCGTGTCTCTTGCATGCCCTGCACTGAGAGGTGGGTTCTTTACCACTAGCACCACCTTGTTGTTCAGTCACTAAGTCAGGTCCTACTCTTTGCCACCCCAGGACTGCAGCACGTCAGGCTTCCCTGTCCTTCACTATCTCCTGGAGTTTGCTCAAACTCATGTCCATAGAGTCAGTGATGCCATCCAATCATCTAACCAGCATTCCCATGATGCACCACCGAGGAAGCCCTAATTCACCCTCTAAATCTCCATTTTTATTATGTCATTTCCTACCTAACCCATGAGAGTACCTTTCCACTGCTCATTCATGAGATCCAGCCTCCTGAATTTGATTCACAAGGTGTTGCGTAATCTGGCCCCAGGATGCCCTTCCCCCATCCTCCTTTCCATTTTTCAAGTCTTCTAAGTGCTGTGTGCTCTCTTCTTGTGGGATTTTACATCTTGTTCTCACTTCTTGCGACATGTTTCCTGCACCAGATCTCTTGGATAACTCCCAGCATCCTCTAGTGCTCAGCTGTCACTTCCCCCAGGAAGCCTTCTCTGATCTTTTTCCTCATTCATGCATCATTCACAAGCACTTCCTTTGCTGAGGATGGAGGACCCTAGAAGAGTGGCAAGTTCTTACCTTCACAGAGCTGACCTCTATTGAAGGAAAGACAGTAAGTGAGTAAATAATTAATATGATAGGTTCCAGTAGCGACAATGGCAATGAAGACAGAACGAGGTGATGCAATACAGTTTACATGTGTTTCTGTGTTGGAAACATTGAATACCTGCCCCTGGTGGCCTTTGAACTTCTACCTGATGGAACTTGAAAAACCAGCTGTGCAAAGATCAGAGGAAAGGACAGTCCAGGCAGAAGAAACACCTCAAAAGACCTCAAAGTGGGGAGGGGGTTGGTTCTTGATTGTTTGAGGAATGGAGAGAAAACCAGAGTTTTGGAGTACAGCCAGCCCCAGGGAGAGAAGTAAGATATCTGGTTTCCTGACTGTCAGGGGCAGGATCACATACTTCCCTGAGGGTCACATTAAGGAGTTGATTTTATTTTTAGTATACTGGAGGGTTTTAACCAGGGGGGTAATAAAATCTGATTTAGGTTTTCTAAAATACAGTAGCTTTAATGAGATAATTCATATGTACAGTACAGTTCATCCATTTACAATGTACATCTTAGTGATTTTAAAGTATATTCACAGAGTTGCACAAACATCACTACTGTTGATTTTAGAACCACAATCAATTTTCATCACGACCATGAATCTGCTTTCTCTCCCTACAGATTTGCTTGTTCTGGACATTTCACATCAATGGAAGCACATAACATTCGGTGCCTTGGGACCAGCCTCCGTCACTTAGTGTGCTGTCTTGCTCGTGTTGTAGTATGTCTCAGTACTTCGTTCCTTTTTATGGCTGAATAACAGCCCACTGTAGGGACAGGCCATGGTTTACGCATCTGTTCAGCAGTTGATGGGCTTTCGGGTTGTTTCCACTTTTTGGTTCTGTGAACATTCGTGTGCAAGTTTGTCCAGGGACGCATGTATGGGAGTGGAGCTGCGGTCACAGGGTGGCCCTGCGGGTCACAGGGTGGCCCTGCATTCAGTCTTTGGAGGAGCTGCTGGGATGTTTTCCAAAGTGACTGCACCATTTTGTTTTCACACCAGAGATTTTGTTTTAAAGATTTATAAGTTATGGTTCTCTCCTGCTGTAGAGGGTGAATTTTGGGAAGCAAGACACCAGCTAGGAGGCTGGGGCATGACTCCGAGGAGAAGAGGGGCTGTACCCCATGGGAGAAGAGGGGCTGTGCCTCACGGGAGAAGAGGGGCTGTGCCATGGGAGGAGAGGGCTGTACCGCACTGGAGAAGAGGGGCTGTAACCCACAGGAGGAGAGTGGCTGTACCCCATGGGAGAAGAGGGGCTGTGCCCCACAGGCTGGACGGAGGAGTATGGGTGGGGGTGTATTGTGGAGACAAGCCAAAGCTCCCAGGGGACTGGATGTACAGTGGGAGAAAGAGATGTCGGGAAGGCTTTTCACAGGAGGAATGGAGCAGAAGGTTGTGCCATTTAGTGAGGGATGTGGAGGACTGGGATTCAGCCAAGTGCTCTCTGTAGGATAAATTAAGTTGCAGATGCCTATTAGGCATTCCAAGAAGAGATGGAAAGAAGGCGGTTGATACAGAAGTATACAGGCGAGGAGGGCAGATACACTTTTGGGGGCATCAGCACACAGATATATTTAAAGTCAGAGGATGTTAATTAATCTATAGAGGGAATGAGGCAGAGAAAGGGGTCTCAGATTATAGCAATAGGGTATTCCAGCATTTGGGGGTTAAGCAGAGAAGAATTCACTAAAGGAGACTGAAAATGATCTCTAGCAAGGGAAGAGGAACATCCAGATGCCACGGACAGCATCCTGGCAACACAGAAGGGGGATGTTTTAAGGAGAAAGTGCAGGCATTGGTGTCACGTGCTCCTGAAAGTCATGTCATTTGAAGGCTAAGTGACCATAACATGTGGCCACATACATGGCAACTTCATGGCCACATACATGGTGGCGCAGAAAGCATGTTGAAATGACGTGAGGGGGTGACTGCGATAAAGAGGAATAATTTGTAACAGAGAAACATCTTTTTTCAATTTTGCTGTGAAGGTTGGCAGAGAAATGGGATGGTACCTGGATCGGGGCATGAAGTCAAGGAGGGTATTTTATACTATGGAGACACTAGAGTGTATTTAAATACTGATGGAAATAACCCACCAGAGAGGTAGAACATGGTAAGTCAGAGAAAGGAGGGTAACTGGAGAGAAGAGCCCTTGAGGAGGGGCTGGAGCAGGAGGACAGAGAGGGGCCAGGATGCCCTTCCTCCCAGGGCAGGAGAGAGGCCAGAAAGGACAAGTGATGTGGGCAGGGTAGAAGATGGTTGGGGAGCACCCCTACTTTCTCAGAGAAATGTAAGCTCGAGTCTCATCTGGGCACTGGGGGCAAAAGTGATGTTGGACATTTGAGGGATGAGGACATGTGACCTTGACATCTGAGTGCAGCCAAGTGGACTCACAGGAAAGGGAAGGAGGGAGGAGGTGATAGATTTTACCCGAGACTCATCAGAGCAGTTGCCTAGACCATTCCCAGTAATGTGCCATTGTTGGGAAACAAGTGGAGTTCCAAGGCTTGGTGTGCCCTTTTCTCTTCTGCCTGTCCATCCCTCTCTCCCTCCCTTCCTTCTACTTTCTTCCCTGTCTCCTTTCCCCTCCCCTTCTACTCTCCTCCTCTTTCTTCAAATGCAAGAAAAGGAGTGAGGTGGACAGTGTGTCTAGGAGGAAATACAGCAACATACCCTAATTCAGGTGAGGAGAGCAGTGAGGCCATGACGACAGCGATGGAGAGTGAAGTTGGGTCTTCCTTAACCCAAGAGGTGCTGGGTATCCATCCTCACACAAGAGAGCTGGGGGGACAGGAGATGCTGGTCAGAGAAGGAAGGTTTGCAATGGTAGCTTCAGAGGTGTCTGGAGGAGTGAGTGGCCGCCACTGGGGTGGAGGGAAGCAGGTTGAGGATCTGAGGGTTGAGGGGAGGGATGGGTCATTACACAAACATTGAGATCACCCAGAAAGATGGCAGACACAGGACTGGAGAGGATGCCAATGATCCAGGCGTAACAGACCAGAGCCAGGTTGGGGGGGAGGGGTGGTGCAGCCAGGAGACCTGCAAGGCCAGCAGTGGGGAGGGAGGGACTGCCATGACAGCCTTAAAGGAACTGGGGCTTGGGGAAGAAAGCAAGAAAAAGTATTTTGGGAGCTGCTAATTGGGAACACGGAAGGCACCAGCTTCATGTGTAGAATCTGAGTTACCTGGGGTGTGAGAGACAGGTAGCATCTGGGAAGGCCACGGATGGACAGGGTCCTGGGGTAAGAGCAGACCTGGAAGCAGATTGACGGCATTGGTATGACTGCCCTCCACTAGACTTTATTAAATAATTATTTATTTGGCTATGGCGGGTCTTAGTTGTGGCATGCAAACTCTTAGCTGCAGCATGTAGGATCTAGTTCTCCAACCTGGAATTGAACCTGATTCCCTGGGCGCACAGAGTCTTAGCCACTAGACCACCAGGGAATTCCTTGGATGTTCTGTTTCATAGGGAACGTATCTTTATTGTTCTCCAGCTTCTAGCACAGGGTCTGGCACCTTTGAAGCCAGTGCTCAGTCGCATCTGACTCTTTCTGACCCCGTGGACTGTAGCTCGCCAGGCTCCTCTGCCCATGGAACTTTCCAGGCAAGCATACTGGAGCGAGTTGCCATTTCCTCCTCCAGGGGATTTTCCCAGCCGAGGATTGAACCCTTGTCTCTTGTGTCTCCTGCATTGACAGGCTGAGTCTTTACCACTGCACTGCCAAGCCCCTAGTATGGGCTAAGTGACATCTGTTGAATGAGTGCAGGAGGGGGGTGGTGGCGGTGACATCTGGTGATGCTGTTACAGTGTGAGTCTAGCAGGGTGCGGGGTCCGGGGGGTGAAGGGCACCTCAAATCAGAGCCTTTCCCATCCCCCACTCCTTGAGCTCCTCAGCGTTCTGACCCGCGTGTAGAAGTCCAGGCTGTCCTGCATTTTATCTCAGACATTCTGGCAGATAACGAGGCATAAGATATTGACCCAGAGCTCCGAGGATCCCACAGGCCCCAGCTGGCCCCATTACTAGCTATTTGGAAGTTGAGGCAGACAGATTGGATTGGGTTGTTGAAGGAGTTTGCCAGTTGGTGGTGGGAATTGAGTTGAATTTATTATCACTTTGCCAGTGGTGCTTTGCCAAATATTTATTTAATCGGAGGATTCTAGAGAAGTGCTAGGGGTTTGATGGGCAGGCGGCTGGCTGCCAGCATGGTCTGTGTTTGAGCTGGCATCCCTCACGCTGCCTGGAGCTTTATTAATTCCGAAGCTGTGGAGCCCGCAACCCGGAGCAGCCAGTCTTCGGTCTCATGCCCAGGACTGGCCCATCGGTCATGTACTGGGTTGGGTTGGAGGTCAGACCCCACAGGAAGTGCTAAAGTTATACTGTAACTTTGGAAAACAGGGAGAAATGGAAATGGACAGATTATTTGAAAATGAAAATTGTTAACACGTTTCTGCAGCTTTTTGGCCAGGAAGGTCTATTTCACATCTATAAAGGATGATTAATGGAGCTAAGAGAAGAATGCTGTTTAATCATGTGATCATGCATTTAGGGCTAAAGGGGCCGGTGATGCCTGTGATCACTGGATTACCAAGAGACATGACACAGACAAGCACTTCTGCCCTCCCTGTCAATGGGAAAAAATCTGTAACGGTACTGTTCTTCTCGGGACAGTCCTGTATTAAATTGGTTGTCCCTTGGCCCTTTTTTTCGGAGCTGTCACCTGTCTTTATGAAAAAGCATTAGGAAATCTGCTTAAATACAGCATAGTTGAAAAATGTTGAAACTATGAGAATAATACACAGTCGTGGCTGAAAAAAGACCAAGTTTTTAAAAGACAATTAAAAGTTGGACACATCACTTAAAATTGGTGCAGATTACAAAATCACCCTAGGAGGGACAAAAGTTGTCGATATACAAACTATTGGTTGGAAATCTTTATTTAAAATGGATTATTGACTGTTTCATAATGTGATATCTAGGGACAAATATAGAGAATATATAATTACATCTGTTTCTGTAGCACCTAACTTTATGAGCTCTTACTTTTTGCCCCATTTCACTTGATATTTTTGAAAAGAAATAAAGCCTAGCATGCATGCCCTCATACACATGCGCATCTTCCTCCTGCCCAGGAATGGTGTTATTTATTCTGATGCATGCTTTTCATTCCAGTGTATTTTTTATATTTTTATCACATATTTATTCATTCATTTACAATACATAACATTGTTTTGCACATTTGAAAACTATAACAGTTGGACCATCCAGTACCCTCTCACCAACATCGTTCTTAAGTTTTATCCTTTCTCATTCTCTCCACCCCTCCTGGCCCCCCCACCCCCGCTGCACCACACACACACACACACACACACACACACACACACCCGGTAGAGAAACACTAGCATGTTCATGTTAATGCTAGGAAATTCCATATAGCAGTTAAGTGACCTAGAAATTGTGTATGTGCATAGATTTCCCCACTTTCCTGAAACTGAAACTGCTTGCTGGTAGGCTGCATCCGTCTTCAACTCACCTGATATTGTCAATTTTTGCTCCAAAGTGATCGTATTGACTTACCCTCCCAACTACTAGTATGAGAGCTCCCATCTGTCTACATTCCCATTGCAGACTTAAACAATTTTGCCAACCTGAAGATTATGAAGTATCTCATTAGGTCTTAATTTCCATTTCCCATGCTGTCAGTGAGGTTGAGGTGCTTTTGTGTATATTAATAGCCATTTGGGTTTCTTCTTCTGTAAATTGTCCATTCATTTCCTTTGCCCATTTTTTTCCCTACTGAATTGTCTTTTTAATTTTTTAATTGAGGTATAGCTGACAAACAGTATTATATTATTAATAGCTTCAGGTGTACAGTGTAGTGATTTGACATTTATGTACATTACAGATTGATCACCATGCTAAGTCTAGCAACCATCTTTGCTAAAAAAAAGAGTTTGTACAATTATTGACCTATGTGGTCATGCAAGTATTCCTATGTGTGAATTACATTCCTGTGACCTATATGTCTTATAGCTGGATCTTTATCCCCTTTACCTATTTGCACCAACCCCTCACCTCTTGGGCAACCACTAATCTAATCTCTGAATCCATGAGTCTGTTTGTGCTTTTTCATGTTTGTTCATTAGTTTTGTTTTTTAGATTCCACGTATAAGAGACAATCGCTTGCTTTTAGTAATTGATTGGTTTGTAAGAATTCTTTGATTTGTAAAGCTCTTTAGTTATGTGTGTTGCATATGTCTGTATTTTGAGACTTAAAAAACTTATTTTTAAAATGATACTGAAGTATAATTGATTTGCAAGGCTGTGTTCATTTCTGCTGCACAGCAAGGCATATGATAGTTGCTCAGTCATGTCTGACTCTTTGCGACCCCAAGGACTGAAGCCTGCCAGGCTCCACTGACCATGGAATTTTCCAGGGAAGAATACTGGAGTGGGTTGCCATTCCCTTCAGGGGATCCTCCTGATCCAGGGATTGAACCCAGGTCTCCTGCACTGCAGGCAGATTCTTTACCATCTGAGCCACTGAAGTACAGCTGATTTGCAGTGTTGTGTTCATTTCTGCTGTACAGCAAAGTGATTAGTTATATGTATATATTTTTCATATTCTTTTCCATTACTGTTTATCAATGGATGTCGAATATAGTTCCCTGTGCTCTACAGTAGGACCTTATTGTTTATCCATTCTATGTTTAATAGTTTGCCTCTGCTAATCCCAAACTCCCAGTCCTTCCCTCCCCCTTGTTTAGGAGTTTTGCACCTTATATTCATTAATGATACTAGCCTCTAAATTTCCTATGCTGTTCTTGTCAGGCTTGGTGTCAAGACTGTTGTTAGTTTGAGATTATGGAATAATTATGTTTGGGAATAGTTTGTGTAAGATTGGAATTATTTGTTGCCTTAATATTTAATATAGTATAGTGAGAGTCGCTCAGTCATGTCCGACTCTTTGCAACCCCACGGACTATACAATTCATGGAATTCTCCTGGCCAGAATATTGGAGTGGGTAGCCTTTCCTGTCTCCAGGGGATCTTCCCAACCCAGGGATCGAACCCAGATCTCCTGCATTATAGGTGGGATTCTTTATAAACTGTTTAAATGGTATAATCATCTGGGCCGGGTATTTTTATCTACTGCTTCACTTTTTTGGTGTTTAAGAATATTCAGATGTCTATGTCTTCTTGAGACAGCTTTGATAGGCTTTTTTTTTCCCATGGAATTTGTCCATTTTATTTGAGTTTCTATTTATTGTCACAGGATTGTCATATATCCACTTAATAACTTTAAACATTTTTGATGCTTCTTTGGTTATGCTCATTTCACTCCTGAACTGAAGTGATAGCCTGTTATCAGTTATCAGTGATAACTGTTAGTCTTTTTTTCATCAGAATTTTGTCAACAGTGTTGTTCTTTTTGAAGAACCAACTTTTTGGCTTTGTTGTTCATATCTATTTACATTTATATTTTGTTTTCTATTTTATTAATTTATCTTTTGTATTTATTTCCTGCTCCCTACATTGTTTACCTATTTTCCTTTTTCTACATGTGAAGTTGAAAGCTTGCCTCATTGATTTGTAACCTTCCCTCTTTTTGAGATGAGCATTTAAACGTATAAATTCCTCTCAAAATATGTTTTAGCTGTGTCCCAGGCTTAATATGTAGCATTTTGTTAATAATTCAGTTCTAAATATTTTACAACTTCCATTCTATTTTATTTTTTGAGTTGTTTAAAAGTGACTTCTTTGAGGAATTTTTGTAGCATCTTTTTGCTGGCCCCGCATGTGTGTGTGCTCAGTCATATCTGACTCTGTGTGACCCCATGGACTATAGCCCACTAGTCTTGTCTGTCCATGGAACTTTCTAGGCAAGAATACTGGAGTGGGTTGCTATTTCCTTCTGCAGGAGATCTTCCTGACTCAGGGATCCAACCAGCGTCTCCTGCATCTTCTGCATTGGCAGGCATATTCTTTACCACTGAGTCATGTGGGAATGATGCTTAATTTAGTTTTTTGTTTCTAGTTTAATTAATAAATAATTGTTTGGAGAATGCAATCTCTCTGATGCTAGTCCTTTTGAAGTTTTTGAGACCCATTATTTGTTCCAGTAAATATGGGTCATGGAACATGTATTCTCCATTTGGTGGGTGCAGGGTTCTAAGCGTGTCTCCAGGGTCAAGCCTGTTAAGGCATTCAAATTTGATTCATCTTTACTGACATTAATTTTTACTTGATCTACAAATGATTGAGAAAGTTGTGCTACAACCGTTCCCATCTGTAATGGCGGATTTGTCAGTTTCTCCTTGGTCTTTCTGTCAAAGCTTTCCTTTCTTGAATGCATTACTCCTTGATAAACTTGCTTTTGACCCATTCTCCTGAAACTAGAGGAAAACACGGCTTGTTCCTTGTTCCATGTGTCCAGTGGCCAGTTCAGGGAGGGCTGGAGTCACGTCCATCATTTTCAGCAGCAATGAGCTGTCTGTTCAGTTCTGTTGATCTAGAAACCTGGCTGCACACATTCATCACTGCGCTTGCGTTCGTGCTGTGCCTTCTGCCCAGAGCATCTCTGACCCCCTTTTCTCTGCCCGCCGTGTACCTGGTGAGCTTTTTGCCTTTCATGTTCTGCTCAGCACTTACCTCCTATCACTGTTATTTGTGTCTCCTTCTGCATCCTCCACCACCACTGCACGGAGCACAGACCAACACCGACCAAGTGGTCAGCACATACTGACTGGACTGAAAAAGTTCTGCCCTCAAGGACCTCCTTCCTATGAATTATTTCCCTCTCAAATCAAATCCTTCCCTTATACACATTTTTAAATGGAGGTGAGATTCACAATATTTAAAATTAGTCCTTTTAAAGTGTAATTCAGTGGTGTTGAATGCATTCACAATGTTAGGTAACCACATCGATCTGGTTCTAGAGCATTTTCATGACTCAGAGTCAAACCCTGAGTGTATTAAGCAGTACCCTGGCTCATACTTCCCTCTTCACAGCTCCTGGAAGACACTCATCTGCTTTCTGTCTGTCTCTGTGGATTTGCCTACCCTGGACAGTTCATACCAGTGGAATCATACAACACGTGACCTGTTTTGTCTGGTTTCTTCCACTTAGCACCACGTTTTTAAGTCATCTGTGTTGTCAAATGTATCAGAATTCCATTCCTTTTTAAGGCTGAGCAAGCTACCCTTGCATGGATTTTTGTTTATCCATTCATCTTTTGTTTATCCCGTTCATCTATTGATGGACATTTGGGTTGTTTCTATCCTGTTTTTCTTCTCTTCTCACTCTGCTCCTCATGCAATCCTCCCCCGCCCCTGCCACCAAGATTTATTTGTTTTTGGCTGTGCTGGGTGTTTGCTGCTGCACGAGGGCTTTCTCTAGTTGTGGTGAGCGGGGGCTGCTGTCTGGTTTCGGTGGTTTCTCTTGTTACGGAGTACAGGCTCTAGGATGCCCGGGCTTTGGTAGTTGTGGCACATAGGCTTAGTTGCCTGCAGCATGTGGAATCTTCCCAGACCAGGGATCGAACTCATGTCCCATTCATTGACTGGCAGATTCTTAACCACTAGACCACCAGGGAAGCCCCCAACCCTTTGATTTTGACTGTGACAGGAGGGGTTCCTGTTGAAGTCTGTGGAGATGGAACTGTTCACCCCCTGCTGATTAATCCAGAAGTGCTTCTGGGGAGGTGGAGATGTGGGGAGCATCCTTATGGGGAGTGTGAAGTGCCAGGCTTGCACGGTCCCCATGCTTAGGGCTTCGAGGGAGCGAACAGGAACCTGCAGCCAAGTTTCTGCATGTGCCTCTCTGGTGAGGAGAACTAGTATCGGAGCCTGTCCTTGACTTATAAGCCACTGTCTCACCAGGCTGCTGCATCCCCGCTGGCCCAATGTCTTCATCCCCGCCAGGCCTTCCCAGGGGAGCTGGAGGATGCTTGTACTCAGGAGCAGGAAAGACAGTTGCTTCCTGGGATGGTGCCCGAGAGTGGCCGGCATCCCTGGGGCTCTGGGCAGTGAGGTGTGAGGGATAGTGGCGTGGACAGTAAAGCTCCCCACGGCTGGGTCTCTGCAGATTCTCTGCCTGCAGTCCCCTCGGTTGGGGATAGTTGCGTGTTTAATGATCTTCTTCTGCACCAGCAGTTTTAGATGCTGTGAGCTAAAATTAGAATCCCTCTCCTGTGCCCGGGGAAGGATGGGCCTTCTCTGTCCATCCGTCTTGCATAAAAATGTGGCTGGTGACAGCCGTGGGGGTGGCGGGGCTCAGTGTTCAGCTACGGGCTGGGGGGCTGGGGAACCCCCTCAGTTGTGCTGTCCTCTGAGGCCTCGGCCATAGCATTTTGCTGCTCCCATGTCCTCTTGTGAGTCTACATGCCTGTGTTTGAACCCCCCCTAGTACATGTGCCCAAACTGGGAATTATAATCCCTACATGGAGCTGTGATTAAGGGGGATATAGAAGGGACAGCACCTATTCAGTGCCTGGCTATCATAGGTGCTTAATTAAGTCCGGGTCTCTTCTTTTATTTTCTATATTTATTTATTTGGCTGCGAGGGTTCTTAGGTGTAGTCTGCTGGATCTTTAGTTGCAGCATATGGGATCTAATAAGATGTCCCTGGTGGCTCAGATGGTTAAGCGTCTGCTTCCAATGCAGGAGACGTGGGTTTGATCCCTGGGTCAGGAAGATGCCCTGGAGAAGTAAATGGCAGAGAAAGAAGAAAGAAAAGAAAGAAGTTTCTTACCTGGGCAATCCCATGGACAGCGGAGCCTGGCGGGCTACATACAGTCCATGGGGTCGCAAAGAGTCGGACATGACTGAGCGACTAACACACACATGGGATCTAATTCTCTGACCAGGGATTGAGCCCAGTCCCCCTGCATTGGGAGCGTGGTGTTAGCCATTGGACCACTGGAGAGGTCCCCTGGGTCTCTGTTTAAATCTTTGTGCCAGGTTATGAAAGAAAAGAGAATAATTTTTTTTAAAGATTATTTGTCTCTTGACTCATTTGTGCGACCCTTTGGTTGTGGGAAAGAGGGTGCAGGCAGGAAAGTAACAGAGTACTTTCCTTCTCATGAAACCTAGCAGACTCCAGTAGACTTCGTGGAACCTCGTAGGGCGCAGCAGAAACCAGCGAGACTCAGTGGAGCCTGTTGGAACCAGCCTTGACTGCAGGTCACTGATTACTGTGGTTCCCCCACCCCCACCCTCCAAGGTGCCTTTGGGTGCTCTGCCCCGTCTCTTTCCTTATTGTCGTGACTGTCAAGCCCTGTAGTCAGTTGTCACAGGAGGCATTTCCTTACCCCCCACTTCCCCCTCCTGAGGAAAATCAGCTCAGCAAGGAATTGTGCAAAGCAGGCTCCCTGGGCCCCCTTTCCCTGAAGGAGCAGACCTGTCAGGCTGTGCGAACGGCTGTGTTATTCTTCTGCAGAACTTATTAGATGAGAAACCTAGTAGAAACAGCCGCAGCTGCAACCGCTATACAAAGTCACTATCAACAAGGAAAATTTATGCTTTAAGAATAAAAAGAAACTTGAGTCCATTAGTCAGCGCCAGGAAGTGTTCACGTGAAAGGTTTGTTCTCTGAGTAAACAGCCACAATGGAATCGTAATCAAATTTCTTAATTATTTCCATAAATCTCGGGTACAGAAAAACACACAAGGCTTTTTTTTTTCAAAAAGTCACTGTTTACAAGTGCCTTGGATGACAGAAGAGTTAACCCAAAGAGCTGCTGTGTGACAGAAGGTTCCAGAAGGAGAAAGAGTGGGGCTGAGAACATGCTCCCTGCTCTCAGACCATAGGGTGAGGGGAGGGTGATGCCCACCCACTGGTGCTGAGAAGACCAGCCATTAGCTCGGGTGACCACTTCTGAGGGGACTCCAAGAAAGCTACTTTAGGAGAAGTAGGGGGAGGACCTGGAGCCCCAGTTCTCATGATCCCCGCCGTTCCGAGCCAAGGACCAGCAGAAGGTCGTTGATTCTCTGGGGCTGTTTCTCAGCTGGATGTTTCACTGATGTGGGAGGACAGGAGCCCGGAGGATGGGCGGTCCACAGTGAGGACAGGGAGGTACTGTCCTCCGTCAGACTTTGGAATCCAGCTTGTCTCTCCCCAGGTCTAGTGCGTGGCACTTTTCTAAGTTCTTTTTGAAAATTACTGAGAAAATGCAAAATAATTTCAAATGTTCTAACCCTAAGGTAACCTGGAAAAATAGACATTTGGGGGAAAAAAATCATAAATTATATTGGCACTTCCTGGAGGGTGGCATGCATGTGTGTGTGTGTGTGTTTGTGTGTGTGTGTCTGTGTGTAAGAGGGAAGTAGGGGAGAATGAGACAGACAAATAGGCACTGGCCTGGGTGTGAAGCTCATGCCTAAATGTTGGCACCTTTCAGGTGTCCAGGTGTCCCCTCTAGTCCCTGTGGACACTCTGAGGAGGGCAATAGACAGGGCCGTTGACATCTGGCTCTGAGGCTCGTGGCAGTTTTAATGCAGTGGAGTATGTGGTGGGAACGTTAGATGCATGTCAGTAAAACAACGGTAATGTTTATTTCAGTGCATAAAAGTCTGGTTCTGGAATTGCTATTCTTTGGTGTTCGGTTCTCCCATCACCTGCTAAGCTCTTCAAGAAAAGCCAGAGAGAGTGTTTTGTTTGAACAGTTGGCCACACATGCGCAGGATAACCCAATTCCACTAAAATGTTCCTACATTCAGCAGAAAGGCACCAGGCCAAATGGCCTACGTGTCGTATTAAGCTGTAATCGGAATTAAACTGCAGAATCCCAACCTCTTCAAAATGTGCTTTCTCTCCAAGCCTGAGTGAATGAGATGCATGGAGGACAGCGGTAGGGGTGGGGCCAGGCAGCTGGACCTACCTGCGTGGATGCTCTCATTGTCTGGGTGCGAGGTGGGGTGCCTCGGGGTGCTGCTGAGCTCCTCTCTCGGGTCCCATGATGCTCCTCAGAGCCCTGCCACCTGTCTGTGGGCCCTCCGCCTAGAAGGCACCCCCACCCCCACTCCTGGCTGCAGCCCCCTTCATCGTTGTCAGCAGGGAACTCTGAGTGGGCGCCAGTGTCTGCTCCAGGTGGGGGCTAACGCCACACTGATGGCTTCAGCGCTGGGCCTTGTGTTTGCGCATGCGCGTGCGCATGGCCTCAGCATCCCCGCCACCTGCCTGAATCCCTGCTCTCCACTGGCCCTCTCCTCCTTGAGCCATGATGCCCGGCCTCTCTGGGTTCCAGCTGGTCTTTGCTGCCTGACCTCGGGTTGTCCTGCCTGTGGTGACATTTCCTGGCCTGAGTTGTATTCACAACAGTATTTGGGGGCTAAGCACGTAGCTGTTGTTGTTCAGTCACTACCTCCTGTCTGATTCTGCCACCCCATTGACCGCAGCACACCAGGCTTCCTGGTCCTTCACCATCTCCTGGAGTTTGCTCAAACTCATGTCCATTGAGTCTGTGATGCCATCCAACCATCTCATCCTCTGTCACTGCTTTCTGCTCCTGTCCTTAATCTTTCCTGGCATCAGGGTCTTTTCCAGTGAGTCTTTGCATTGTATCAGGTGGCCAAAGTATTGGAGCTTCAGCTTCAGCATCAGTCCTTCCAATGAATATTGAAAGTTGATTTCCTTTAGAAGTGACTGGTTTGGAGCAAGGAGATCAAATCAGTCAATCACATAGTAGATGCTTCATAAATGCTTGTTGTTGGAGGTATATATATATATGTAAATGTATATATATATATATATATATATATATATATATATGTATATAGTTGTCCAGTTGCTAAGTCATGTCTGACTCTGTGATGCAATGGGGTGTAGCCCAGACTCCTCTGTCCTCCACTATCTCCCAGAGTTTGCTCAAATTTGTGATACACACCTATATGTACATGACCCTCTTTTATACATGAAAAAATCGAGGTCTGCCTAGGTGAAGTTTCTGAAGCTCACATGGTAAGTGGAGAAGCTGGGCCCAGATCCCTGTTCCCTGACCACAGGTGCCATGGCCACCAAATTTGTGGATTTCAGGGAGTCTGAGGACCCCTAGTGAGGCACGGTGGCAGTGCCGTGTGCTGCTGGTGTTACAACGAGCAAGGGAGGAGTTGGGGGGGTGATGCTGGACCCATCCCCATGTCACCCAGGCTGCATCTCTTCTTTATCTGCAAAAGCAACCCCACTTTCTAAACCAAAATTTGAAATGTACAGCCACTCTGCACTGCCCAAAGCAGAGATGCATCCCGGAGTCAGGCTCTGAGTCAGACCACAAGCTAGTGGGAGACCGTGTGCACGGCCCCCCGGCTGTGGTCCTCCACCCCACTCCTCTGGGCAGTGGGTGCTGAGGGGAGGGGGTGAGGTCCCCTTGAGTCCCTCTGGCCATTCTGGATGTAGGCTTTGCCTCATGCCATCATGGTTTCAGAAAATTGGGTGTCAGGGAGAGCTCTTTCCTGCTGACCAACACCGTGATTTCACAAATGTGTTGTTTTTGATCTTATCAGCCCTTTCCCACACGTTGTGTCAGTTTCTCTGCTCCCAACGTTGTGGAATGAATGATCTATAGGCAAACCTTGAAATGGATCAGAGGCTACTCCTGGGGGATGTGCCGGGCCTCCCAGGGCCTCAGCTCTGCCACCTGGCCTTGGGTGCCCACCCTCCTTGGTCTATTCTGACCTCAGAGTCCTCCCCACTGGACACAGAGGTGGGGTGGGGAGTAGCTCTCTACTCTTATGTAAAGTATGGAATCTTTTAATAAAATTCTGATGCTGAAGCTGAAGCTCCAATACTTTGGCCACCTGATGTAAAGAGCTGATGGAAAAGACCCTGATGCTGGGAAAGACTGAGGGCAGGAGGAGAAGGGGACAACAGAGGATGAGATGGTTGGATGGCATCACCAACTCGATGAACATGAATCTGAGCAAACTCCAGGAGTTAGTGGAGGACAGAGGACCCTGCTGGGCTACAGTCCATGGGGTCACAAAGAGTTGGACACAATTTAGTGACTGAACAACAACGACAACATGGAATCCTTTGGTAATGCTGTGGAGAGCCACCCCTGCTACATTTTGTAAGGTGAGATTTTTGCAGCAAGGATTTTCTTAAAGTGAGATGCTTTTGGTCTCAATGAGTTGAGTGTTGGGTATTTTTTCCTAGCCAGGGGGGTTAGGCATGGAAGCAACACTGAAGGGAAGAAAAACCCATATTCAGAACATATGGAGCTGGTAACCCAGAAAAATGAGTGCTCCTGGGGTCACCTGGGGATTTCAGGGTCTAAAGAAGCCCTGAGAAACTCAGAGGTGCCTGCTAACTCTTGCCGCCTGCCTGGAGTCAACGTGAAGGGCCTCTTCTGTGTGCTGCTGAAATGGCCTCTGTGTACCGGTGCTGAATAGAAACGTGGAGACAGGAGTTTTGGGTGAAGTAGAAAAGGAGAGCTTTATTGCTTTGTCAGGCAAAGGGGGTCACAGCCAATGCCCTCAGAATTGTGTCCAACCCTGAAGGGAGTCATGAGTCTTACAGTGTCCAAGGAGCAGGGCATGGTCAGCTCATGGACCTTCTTCTGATTGGTTGGTGGTGAGGTAATCGGGAGTCAGCATCATCAACCTTCTGGTTCCAACAGGTCTAGGGTCTGTCTACCTGCTTGTGGGCAGCAAACAGTTAACTTCTTCCACCTGGTGGGGATTTCAGTATCTGCAGAACATCTCAAAGAACAGTGCTCAGAATATTGCCTTTAGTCCTTGAGTGAGAGCTAAAGGTCCTTGACTTTGTTTAATGGCTAAAGTATTATGCTTTTGTCTTGCTTGACTGTTTTCCTTTCTGCATTTTCTCACTTTTCTAGTTAAATTTATTCCTTGACTAAAGCTTTTCTACAGACAAAAGGCAGGCGGAGGACATGGACTGGGCTGTATTCTGGGAAATCCTCATAGGGTCCTGCTCAGTTACACAAGGGGCTGATACTCTTGTGTTCTGGAAGAGCTAAGTGGTTTCAGATGAGGTACTCCTTCTAGGGTCCCCCAGGAATCCTACACAGTTGTACAGTGGGTGTCCTCTAGGTCAGGAGTGGATACATGCTGGAGTCCATGTGCCCTTCGACCCAGCCACCCCAGCCACTCTGGGCACCAGCTCCAGAGGCTTCTGATCTGCTGAGTCATTTGCATTTTTTTCCTCACTGGCTTGGGTCACGGGTGGGGACAAGCAGGTCCTGAGGCTGGCTGTTCAGGACCCCCTAGCTGGGTGTCTGCTCTGGGGCATGAGGTACATCTGTGGATTTCTAGACCAGATCATGGCATGCGTGCATGCTAAGTCACTTCAGTTGTGTCTGACTCTTTGCGACCCTATGGACCATAGCCTGCCAAGCTCCTCTGTCCGTGGGACTCTCCAGGCAAGAACACTGGAATGGGTTGCCATGCTCTCCTCCAGGGGATCTTCCTGACCCAGGGATTGAACCTGCGTCCCTTAAGTCTCCTGCATTGGTAGGTGGATTATTTACCAGTAATGCCATCTGGGAAGCCCAGATCATGGCATATAATATTTAATCAAGAAATTCTGGAAGAAGAGATGAGCTGGGAGGCAGTATGGTATAGTGATGAAAGTGAGTTGTAGCAATGGTCAGGTCACTCTGAGATTCCTTTAAGGCCTCCAAAACTCAGTTACCTCGCGTCTAAGGTCAAGGTAATAAAAATTCTCACCTGAAATAAAAAATAGGGCTTCAATAGATATAACCAAGCTTCCCAGGTGGCACTAGTGGTAAAGAACTCAGTATCTGCCAATGCAGAAGCTGTAAAAGACACAAGTTTGATCCCTGTGTCAGGAAGATCCCCTGAAGGAGGGCATGGCAATCCACTCCAGTATTCTTGTCTGGAGCACCCCCACGGACTGAGGAGCTTGGCAGGTATAGTCCATGGGGTTGCAAAGAGTCGGACAAGACTGATGGGACTTAGTATGCACACATGCACAGAGATGATCAAAGAGAAAAAAGTTGATCCTTTGTCAAGATCAATAAAACTGATACGCTTCTAGCCAGGCTGAGAAAAAAAAGGAAGAAGACACAAATTATTCATGTCTTTAAAGAAAGAAGGGCTGTTGCTATTGATTCCATGGACATTGAAGGATAAAAAAGAAAAATTATGAACAGTTCTATGACCACAAAGTTGATGACCCAGATGAAATGGATCAATTCCTTGAGAGACACAGCCTGCCAGAATCACACAGGAAGAAATAGATAGTCTGAATGGGCTTTCAGCTATTAAAGAGATTGAATAAAAAATTAATAACCTTCCAAAACAGAAAGCACTAGGCCCAGATGGGTTCACTGGTGAATGCTACCAAACATTTAAGGAAGAAATTATACAAGTTTTCTACAATCCCTGTCAAAGAGAAGCAGAGAAGAACACTATCCAACTCATTCCATAAAACTATTATGTTGTTGTGGGGTTGAATGAGATGTGTTTTTGTCAAATATTTAGCATGAACCTTTGTATGCCTTTGCAGCACTTAGTTTAAAAAAGAAATTAAATAAACTTCATTTTATATCAGTTTTAGCTTTATAGAAATGTTGTGAAGGTCATACAGGGGAACATTTGCCCAGATCTATTTCTCATGTTGTTCATGTTTTATGTTAGAATGGTACATTTTTTACTGTTTTTAATGAGCTGATGTTGATAAATTGTGCTGTGTTCAGTCTAGCCCAACTCTTTACAATCCCCCTACTCCTCTATACATGGAATTCTCCAGGCAAGAATACTGGAGTGGGTTGCTATTTCCTACACCCGGAATCTTCCCGGCCCAGGGATTCAACCCACATTTCCTGCGTTTCCTGAATTGGCAGGCAGATTCTTTACCACTGTGCCACCTGGGAATAGGGGATTGATACACTGAGTGGGGGAAGTTGCTCAGTCCTGTCCAACTCTTTGTAACCCCATGGACTGTAGCCCTCCAGGCTCCTCTGTTCATAGGATTTTCCAGGCAAGAATACCAGAGCAGGTTGCCATTTCCTTCCCCAGGGGATCTTCCTAACCCAGGGATCAAACCTGGGTGTGGGCAGATTCTTTACCCTCTGAGCCACCAGTGAAGCATGCGATTGATACATTATGTTCAACTAAAATCTTTAATCAGATTTCTTTGGTAAAAGCTAGTAAACTGTCCTTTTCTGTTCCAGGATCCCATCAGGACACTGCATGACATTCAGTTATCACATCTCCTTAGGCTCTTCTGGACTGTCACAGTTTCTCAGATATTCCTTTCTTTTGATGACCTTGACAGCTTTGAGGACGGCTGGTCAGGTGTTTGGTGGAGTGTCCTTCAGTCTGCTGTTTTGCTCATAATTAGACTGGGCTCATACATTTTGGGAAGGAACACCACAGAGGTGCAATACCATTTTATTCACATTGTATCGAGGGTACCCACTATCAGTCTGACTTACCCTTGTTGACGTTGACCATGGTCACCTGGCCGAGGTGGTGTTTACCAGGTGTCTCCAGGTGTTCCCTCTGTCCCCCACCCTCCTTCCATACTGTCCCCTGGAAAGAGGTCACTATGCAGCCCTGGGGCCTTCTATTGATGAACTGGAAGCCCCACTCCTTCAGGGCAGAGTATCTACATAAATTATTTAAAACTCTTTTGCATGGGAGATTTGTTTCTTCTCCCCTAATTATTTATCCAGTTATTTATTTATATCAATATGAACGGATGGATATTTATGCTTTGGATGTGAGGCAGGCAGTGCTACATTCTCCCTTTCTTTGCCCAAATTGCTCCATCTTTGGGCCCTTTCTGTGTCACATTGACATATCCACTGTGTGTTTTTTTAAAGTGCTTCTTTACTCTGTGGCAGGCTCCAGCTCATCTTGTCTATTTCCTGCCGCAGCTCTAGAGTCAGTCTTTTCTCCAAGGAGCTCTGGTTCCTTTTATTGGAAAGTGGTACTGGAAGCCAAGATTTGGTGCACGTAGCCAACTTGAACCATCACAACAGCCGAAATATTACCAGCTGTAATATTTATAGGTGTGGGGACTGTTGCATGGGTGGCTAATTCAAGTGACTTCCACTTTTTCCTAGACTTTTTATAAAGGACAGTTACATTAATGAGTGAATCTAGGTAAGCTAAATGTAGTAGCAACCCCTCAATCATGGGTTTTACATAATAAAAATATAATTGTTTGCTTCTTAGTCCAGAGGTTGACAACTTTTTCTATAAAGGTCCAGACAGTAAGTGTGTTCATCTTTCCAGGCCATAAGTTCTCTGCCCTTATAATGTGAAAGCTGGCCAGCCTGTATCTCTGCTGATAATTTTAAGAAATGTTTGTGAACAGTTATCCCCTGTTTGTGTCTCTGTCCTGATTTATGTTTCTAGTGGCTATTAATTGCCTACCAAATGAAAGCTCAGAATTTGTAATTAGGCTGGCAAGTTCTCCATAACATTTTGACTGTGTGTTGGGGCGAAGAGGGACCGTGGTGTGTTAATGGCATTGAACTGAGCCACAGCCCTCCCTCCGTCTGCTGATTAACCCCAGGTTCACTTGGGTCCATCTGGTACTTTGCTAATCAATGAAGTCTAGTTGACTGTCTTTGCATTTACATCCTGGCTTGACTCTTAGCCAAGGGATACTGACTTTGGTTCCAAAATGCTTTCTGTGTTCAAAGAGAGTGCCTCTCTGCTTTGCTACTGCTATAGAAGGAGTGGCCCCTGAATGTGTGTGAATGTGTGTGTAAGTTTCTCAGTTGTGCCCCACCCTTTGTGACCCCATGGACTGTAGCCTGCCAGCTTCCTCTGTCCATGGAATTCTCCTCCTCCAGGGGATCTTCCTGACAAAGAGATTGAACCCAGGTCTCCTGCATTGCAGGCAGATTCTTCACCATCTGAGCCACCAGGGAAGCCCGAATTTGCATGAGGCTTCCCTGATAGCTCAGTTGGTAAAGAATCCACCTGCAATGCAGGAGGCCCTGGTTCGATTCCTGGGTCGGGAAGATCCCCTGGAGAAGGGATATGCTACCCACTCCAGTATTCTTAGGTTTCCCTTGTGGCTCAGCTGGTAAAGAATCCGCCAGCAATGCAAGAGACATGGGTTAGATCCTTGGGTTGGAAGATCCTTTGGAGAAGGGAACGGCCACCCACTCCAATATTCTGCTCTAGAGAATTCCATGAACTGTATAGTCCATGGGGTTGCAAATAGTTGGATGTGACTGAGTGACTGACTTTCACTTTTTTTTTCTGTAAGAAGGCAGAGGAGAAAGGGTGCTGTGGAATCACCAGGGTGCAGAGAGCTCCCTGCAGTTGTTCTGGATACAGGATGAAGCCCTTCTCAGCCTCCTCACAAGAAATCTGTGTAATTCAGCTAACAGAACATGGTATTGTGTTAGGAAACCATAACCTGGGGGATTTCCTTGGTTTGTGTGGTGCTAAGTTTTAAGAACATGATTGGACTGGAAGCATCTATTCTCAGCAGCAGTAGGTTGCTTGGCTTTGCCTATGGAGGTGTTTTGCAGGATGCTGGCTGGCTGGACAGGTGGGAATAGCCCAGAAGTCATGAATTCTTTCTAGAACAATTGGTGCCCTAAGTGAGAAACACCTGTACCAGAGCTCTGGGAGTCTTCATGACCAGAAAGGCACCCCTGTGTCCATCCCTCTGTGGCCATTGCTCCCAGATACAAGGAAGGATAAATGGCAGTTTATGGATACTGCCTTGCCCACAGCAGGTGCTCAGTCAAGGCATTTGACTTGAAAAAATAAAAAAGGGGGCTCGTGGCAATTCAAAATGGGTATATGGCAGTTATGAGTAGCCATGTACTAAATAACACAGAAACAGCATTTACAGAGCAGAAACTATAAAGAAATGAGGAGACTTGGATAGAAACACACTAATAATGGGAGATTAACAGACTACACTCAGCACAAGTGGGCAAAAACATAACAACATAATTAATGAGGTACATATGTGTGTGTGTGTGTGTGTGTATATATATATATACACACACACACTTATGTGTGAGTGCTCAGTTGTGTCTGACTCTGAGACCTCATGGACTATAGCCCACCAGGCTCCTCTGTCCATAGGCTTCTCTAGGCAAGAATACTGGAGTGGGTTGCCATTTCTTCCTCCAGAGGATCTTCTTAACCCAGGAATCAAACCCACATCTCTGTGTCTCCTGCATTGACACAGGGTTTCTTTACCACTGTGCCACCAGGGAAGGGTGTATGCATACATATATATATATATGTATATACCTAAGACGGTAGATTCTTACTGTGCCATAGTGCATGGTAAGGTGCACATGGAATATTTACAAAAATATATCATATATTAGGTCACAAAAAACTTCAGTAAGTTATATGAAGTAGAAATATTACAGGCAATACTTTGCAGTATGCTAGGCATTATTAACAAAAACAGAAAAACAAAAAGAACTTTTCTTCTGGAAATTTAAAAACCTTCCATTAAAGAACTTTTGGATAAAGAGGGAGAAACAAATCAGGAACAAAAAAGATATAATGAAATGAAAATACTACTCTTTGTGACCCCATGGACTGTATAGTCCATGGAATTCTCCAGGCCAGAATACTGGAGCGAGTAGCTGTTACCTTCTCCAGGGGATCTTCCCAACCCAGGTATCAAACTGGGGCCTCCTGCATTACAGGCAGATTCTTTACCACCTGAGCGATCAGGGAAGCTCTCTATTAAAGAACTTTTAGATAAAGGGGAAACAAATCTGGAACAAAAAAAGAGATAATGAAATGAAAACACTACATATCAGAATTTATGGGACACATTTAGAGTGGTGGTTACAGAAAAATTAACATTCCTAAATTTAGAGCAGTGATCACAAAAAAATTCACATTTCTAAACACTTTTATGAATAATGACAGGAAAAGGAAAACAAATGAACTAAGATCCCAGCTCAACAATCTAGGAAAAGTACCACAAAATAAACTGAAAGAGAGCACAAGAAATAATATAATAAGAAGTAAAGCAGAAAAAATAAGTTAGAGAATAGAGAAAAAATAGATCTAATTAACAATTCTAAAATATTGTTTTAAAAACAGTGACTAAATGGGTGAAACACTTGCTAACAATAAATAAATGGAGAGAAAGCACAAATGTATAAAATAAGACATGACAAGAGGGCATAATCATTGCAGCAGGTGAAATTGAATAAATCATGAGATATTATGCAGACCTCTATAAAAATAGATATGAAAAGCTAGATGAAATATAGTATCATAATTGGCTCCATTCAATAGAAAAGCTAAAAAAGTCAATTTCTTTAAAAGTTTAGAAAAAATCATGAAAGAATTATGCCACAAAAAAGCACCAGGTCTAGATAGTTTCACCGGGGAAATTTACCAGATCTTCAAAGACCAGCTGTGTTCCTGTCTTTATTCATTGTTTCAGAGCATTGAAAATAAAGGAGAACATATTAATTCTTTTTTGAAAGTGAGAATAACATTGATTCCTCAACCTGACAAAGCAAGTACAAAAATGAAATTATAGAACAATATCACTTATAAATATTGATGCAAAAGTACTAAACAGATTATTCATAAGCTGAATCAAATGCAACTAAGAAATCAATGCACCTTGACCAAATGATATTTTTTCCAGGAATGCAAGCTTAGTTCAACATGAGGAAATCCACTGGTATAACAATACACTTAAGGAAAAAATCATGTAAGTATCTCCACAGATTCTGAAAGACCTTTCATAGAAATCAACACCCATGCCTGATATATCAGTTAAGAAAACAAGAATGGATGGTCACTTCTGCTCATGATAAAATATTTTGTATGCCTGAATCCTAAAGTCAACATCCCAAAGTGATGGGAAAACACTAGAGGCATTTCCACAAAGGCAAGATGCCCACTACCTTCATTACTGTTCCACAGTTGTTCTAGAGGTATCAGCAATTAGAGAAATCAATTAGAAGTGTAAGTTATAGAGAGAATCAAAACCATCTCAATTTATGAATGATATGATAATAAAATAGGAAAACTGTAGAAAATCAATGGTAATAGTAAATCAAACAGTAAAAGAAATTTTAAGATAGCAGGTAAAAACTTGATGTACAGAAATCAATAGCTTTCTTTTACATAAACAAAAACCAGTTAGAGGGAGCAACAGCAACAAAGAAGATAAAATACTTAGAAATAAACTTAGCAAGAAACAGGCAAAGCCTACCTGAGGAAAACTTTAAAACACTTCTGCAAGACACAGAAGTAGTCTCAAGCAAATAGAAAGACATCCCTTGATCTTGGATGGGTTAACTTAACATCATAAAAAGAGCCAGTTTCTCCAAAGTTAATCTATGACTTTAACATGATCCCAGTGAAAATACAAATAAGCTTTTTTTATGGAGTGAGACAAGTGATACTTCAGTCTGTATGAAAAATCAGACACAAGATAACCATTAAAATCATGAAAAATAAAAGTTATAAGGGGAAACAACTCTACCAGACTTTAAAACGAAGGATAAACCTCTGTAATTAAACTAGTGTGGTACTGGTGCGTGAAGAAACAAAATAGCGGTGGAATGAATGCAAAATCCAGAAGCAGAGCCAATTACATATGGAATTTAGTGTATGATAAATGGCCACCCACTCCAGTACTCTTGCTTGGGAAATCCCATGGACAGAGATGCCTGGGGTTCTACAGTCCATGAGGTTGCAAAGAGGTGGACACAACTGAGCAACTAAAAACAGCAACAAAGGTGGGATCTCATATCGTGGGAGCAGAGATTAACTTTTTAATACATTGTGTTGGGATAACTGGGTAGCCCTTTGAAAAAAGATAAAATTAGATATATATCTTCACCTGCACAAGAATAAACTCCAAATGAATCTGAGACCTAACTATAAAAAAATTACATCATAAAAATACTAGAGGAAAACATGGATGAATTTTCCAGCAATATGGATGCGAGGAAAAGTTTTCTAACTGTGGCTCAAAATCTGGATGTGGTAAAAGAAAAGGTTGATACATTTGATTACATAAAACTAATTACTTTTATATGAACACTGTTGGCAGGGCAAACAAACAAATAAACCTGCAAAAGACCCCACCTTGAGCATAATCAAAACACAAATGACAAAGTGGGAGAAAATATTTGCAAAATCCTTCAGATATGAAGGATTAACATCTTTAACATATGGGCTTCCCCAGTGGCTCATCAATAAAGAATCTGTCTGCAATTCAGGAGACCCAGATTTGATCCCTGGGTCAGGAAGATCCCCTGGAGGAGGAAATGGCAACCCACTCCAGTGTTCTTGCCCAGAAAATCCCATGGACAGAGGACCCCTGGTGATCTACAGTCCGTAGGGTCACAAAGAGTCAGACATGACTGAAGGGACTGAGCATGCATCCTCAATATATAAAGCACTATTAAAATTGGAGGAGAAGGGAACCAAATAGAAAAATAGACAGAAGAAATGAAAAGATAATTCACCTATAAGTTATACAAGTAGATTTTAAGCATATGAAAACATGTTCCACATCAGTCCTAATTAGAGAAAAGAGAATTAAAATGACTCTGAGATAACATGTTTCAACTGTCACTTGGCAAAATTGACAAAGCTTGATCATACAGCCTATTGGCCATTCATGTATATTGCTGCTGGTAATGCAAATAGGTACAACTGTTTTGAGGGGAAATTTGGCAATATTTATCACAACTACCTGTGTGTTTGCATTTTGACCAAATATTCCACTGGTAAGAATTAACCCTGAAGATATACCTTAAAAGTATGAAAATATTCCTGCACAAGATTATTCATTCCAGAATTATTTGTAGTCGCAAATTGCTGGAAGTAAACTAATTCCAAAACTTGGTGGACTGGTTGAGTGACCATTGGTAAATACAGTCAATGGAGTACTACACAACTATAAAAAAGGAGGGGAATGACTATGAAGTGGCAAATGATGACTTCTAAGATATACAAATGACAATTAAAGGGCAGTATTAAGATATGGCAAGAATACACAGAAGAACTGTACAAAAACGATCTTCACGACCCAGATAATCACGATGGTGTGACCACTGACCTAGAGCCAGACATCCTGGAATGTGAAGTCAAGTGGGCCTTAGAAAGCATCACTATGAACAAAGCTAGTGGAGGTGATGGAATTCCAGTTGAGCTATTCCAAATCCTGAAAGATGATGCTGTGAAAGTGCTACACTCAATATGCCAGCAAATTTGGAAAACTCAGCAGTGGCCACAGGACTGGAAAAGGTCAGTTTTCATTCCAATCCCAAAGAAAGGCAATGCCAAAGAATGCTCCAACTACCGCACAATTGCACTCATCTCACACGCTAGTAAAGTAATGCTCAAAATTCTCCAAGCCAGTCTTCAGCAATATGTGAACCGTGAACTTCCTGATGTTCAAGCTGGTTTTAGAAAAGGCAGAAAAACCAGAGATCAAATTTCCAACATCTGCTGGATCATGGAAAAAGCAAGAGAGTTCCAGAAAAACATCTATTTCTGCTTTATTGACTATGCCAAAGCCTTTGCCTGTGTGGATCACAATAAACTGGGGAAAATTCTGAAAGAGATGGGAATACCAGAGCACCTGACCTGCCTCTTGAGAAACCTATATGCAGTTCAGGAAGCAACAGTTAGAACTGGACATGGAACAACAGACTGGTTCCAAATAGGAAAAGGAGTTCGTCAAGGCTGTATATTGTCACCCTGCTTATTTAACTTCTATGCAGAGTACATCATGAGAAACGCTGGACTGGAAGAAACACAAGCCAGAATCCAGATTGCCGGGAGAAATCTCAATAACCTCAGATATGCAGATGACACCACCCTTATGGCAGAAAGTGAAGAGGAACTCAAAAGCCTCTTGATGAAAGTGAAAGTGGAGAGTGAAAAAGTTGGCTTAAAGCTCAACATTCAGAAAACGAAGATCATGGCATCCGGTCCCATCACTTCATGGGAAATAGATGGGGAAACAGTGTCAGACTTTATTTTTCTGAGCTCCAAAATCACTGCAGATGGTGACTGCAGCCGTGAAATTAGAAGACGCTTACTCCTTGGAAGGAAGGTTATGACCCACCTAGATAGCATATTCAAAAGCAGAGACATTACTTTGCCGACAAAGGTCCGTCTAGTCAAGGCTATGGTTTTTCCAGTGGTCATGTATGGATGTGAAAGTTGGACCGTGAAGAAGGCTGAACGCCGAAGAATTGATGCTTTTGAACTGTGGTGTTGGAGAAGACTCTTGAGAGTCCCTTGGACTGCAAGGAGATCCAACCAGTCCATTCTGAAGGAGATCAGCCCTGGGAGTTTTTTGGAAGGAATGATGCTAAAGCTGAAACTCTAGTACTTTGGCCACCTCATGCGAAGAGTTGATTCATTGGAAAAGACTCTGATGCTGGGAGGGATTGGGGGCAAGAGGAGAAGGGGACGACAGAGGATGAGATGGCTGGATGGCATCACTGACTCGATGGACATGAGTCTCAGTGAACTCTGGGAGTTGGTGATGGACAGGGAGGCCTGACGTGTTGCGATTCATGGGGTTGCAGAGAGTCGGACACGACTGAGCGACTGATCTGATCTGATATCTTCTAGAGTGGTTGGAGCAGGATTTGATCAGGGGTGCAGAAGTGTTCTAAAATTGGATGGTGGTAACGGTTGCACATTACATACTTTTATTAAAACTCACCAGACCCTACACCTACAGAGGGTGAATTTTATGATATAAAAATATACCTAAGCAAAGCTGTAAAAGCAAAAGAACATTTTTACTTTGTTGTTTAATAAAGGAGGTGAAATTAAAATGTATATATGTATTTGCATATTTTAGCAAAAAAGAAAAATAGGAAGGTAAACTAGAATCTAATGAGATTGGTTGCCTATGGGGTTGGTTGGGACCAGAGTTGAAAGAATGGGAGGATGAGAATGGGCCAGAAGAAAAATGAGTGGAATTTCTCTGAGTATGACTTTTTGTGTTTCTTTGATATTTATAATCATGTTGATATTTCACAACTCAAAAAAAAAAAATAAAGTGAGAGAAAAAGCATCAAGACCCAGTGTGAAAAAAATACAGAAACAGAGTGAGTCTAGCTGTATTTCAAACCGATAATAAACCATGCTGAGGGTGAAGCCAGGTCCCCAAGCAACTTTTGCACTTGGTATTTTGACCATACATCCTCAGTCGTAAACAAATATATTGTTACTTCATTAGTAGGTTTGCTTTTAAAGGTGTTAAGGACTTGTAGTTCTGAAATGACTTTGTTTCTGTTGAAGATTGACAGTTGAAGATTGATTGACAATAAATGTATTGTCAGTAATGGAAGCCAGTTTTCTCCAAATTAGTGGAGGAAGATACACGTATTAGAAGGTGAAAGGCTAGCATTAGTCCCTTGGTGTCAGATTGGAATTTAAGGTTTTGGCACACACAGAGACCTTCAAATATATATGTGAGTGGACTGATGTGGCTGTGTCTGCCAAGAGAGCCTAAAAGCCATGACACCCCAGTGGCAAACCAAGGACCCACATCTTGTTTGCTAAATAATTTCTCCACTAAGAGGCACCAGGGGTCTTTGGAGCTATGGTTAATTGCAGGGCTAGGGCATAAAGAGGACAAGATGAGCTTGGACCAACCTGGAAGGCCAGAAAGTAAGGAGAGACGGAGACAGTGACAGGGCATAAGAGCTGGGCTCCCAGGGGTTGAATCTGGGATAACTGAGCATCAGATTAATATAAACAAATAAGTGGGGAGGAGAGAAAAGTGTTTCCTTAGAATAGACTGGCAATGCAGAAGGAATTTATGAAGTCCCAGCATATCTCCCCACAAAATTGCCATGAGTTTGTGGGAAGTTTGGGGGGAAATTGTAATTGGTGGTGGAGATCTATGGCCAACCTTTCCTTAATCAAGCAATCAAAGTTCACATCACTAATAACAGGACAATAGCCATCCTGTGCCTCTGATATGATGCACTGAGAAGGTAGAGGACCGTTTCTGTGGTCTTTCTGGCAGAATGTACATCCTGAACCTAATTACAAGGAAACCATCGGACAAACCCAAACTGAGGGACATCCACGAAATAATTGGCCTGTACCCTAAGAAAAATGTCAAGGTCATGTAAAAAAAAAAAAAAAAAACGAGGAAATTTTCCAGGTTACAGGAGACCAAAGACATAAAATATGGACATGGTGTGATGCCAGATTGGATCCTGGGCCAGATGCACGTTTGTTCTTTTTCTTTGCTCTCAAGGACGTTAAAGGACAATTGGTGAAACCGGGAGGTCTATGCTGCTAAGTCGCTTCAGTCGTGTCCGACTCTGTACGACCCCACAGATGGCAGCCTACCAGGCTCCCCCGTCCCTGGGATTCTCCAGGCAAGAACACTGGAGTGGGTTGCCATTTCCTTCTCCAATGCAGGAAAGTGAAAAGTGAGAGTGAAGTCGCTCAGTCGTGTCCGAGTCTTAGCGACCCCATGGACTGCAGCCCACCAGGATCCTCCGTCCATGGGATTTTCCAGGCAAGAGTACTGGAGTGGGGTGCCATTGCCTTACGTTAGATGATAGTTTTATGTTAATGTTAACATTCTGAGTTTTAATAAATATGCAGTATTTAGAGATAAAGGGGCATTGCAACTTCATCTTCCTCTCACACAGTTCAGAAACAATATGTGTACGTGGGAGTATTTGTGTCGTGTGTGTGCGTGCGTGCGTCTGGAGAGAGAGAACACAAAGGAGGTATGTGTTGACATTTGGGGAATCTGTGTGAAGGATATACAAGAACCATTTGCACTATTTTTGCAGATTTTCCATCAATCGTAAAGTGTTTCAAAATAGACATCTATGAAAAAGGTTCAACAATATGTGCTTTCTGGTACTGTTGGAGAATTCAGTGAGATTGTGCATAGACATGCTTAGTGCTGGGATTGGACGTAGGAACCACCAAGGAAATGTTAGCTCTGCCCTCAGTGGAGTGATGCTGCCTACAGCCTGACCTGCTGGACATCCCTTTGTGATTGGGAGGTGATGGTGGGTGGCAGCCTTACTGATAACTCAAATCTGACCCCCACCCACTGTGACTGTGCACGTGGGTAGTCTTCACTGATGCCATCATTTTTGGGGGGAGCAGTCTTCCTAAAAGACCTATATTAGCATGAGACTTGGTCATTGACTATTCACTCACTGTGTGTGTTAGTTGCTTAGTCGTGTCTGACTCTTTGCGCCTCCATGGACTGTAGCCCACCAGGCTCCTCCGTCCATGGAATTTTCCAGGCAAGGATGCTGGAGTGGGTTGCCATTTCCTTCTCCAGGGGATCTTCCCAATTCATTAAGCATCATTTATTGAAAAAAGGTGGTGGGCACTATTCCTTGCAATAAGCCAACTTTGAGAGAATGAACACCGTAGTTTAAGGGAAAGAAACAGACAAAACAATGAGTGTAGAGAAATACACACATCCGGGTGGTATTCCTGGCGGGTGTATTCCTGGTCTCCTGGTGGGTATAATCTGGAGCCTCCCTGGTGGGGGTAATTTTGGATTTCCCTGCTGGATGCAATTCAGAGTCTCCCAGTGGGGTAAGTCAGGAGCCTCCCTGGAGAGTTGTTGCTGATATGTCTGTAAGGAGGACTGGGGACAGTCCCCGTGAGAGAGGATGTCAGCTAGCAATAGTCTTGGGAGTGGGCTAGAATTCATTGCAAGGGGAGCATAGTGCAGGGTGACCAGGGGGCAAGGGGAGAGTTTAGGGCTTTCAAGCTGGGCTTGGAAATGACTCCGTGTTTGCAGGTGAGGAATGTGGGCTTCCTAGATGGGGCTAGGGATAAAGAACCCACCTGCCATTGCAGGAAACGTAAGAGATGTGGGTTTGATCCTGGAGGAGGGCATGGCAACTCATTCCAGTATTCTTGCCTGGAGAATCCCATGGACAGAGGAGCCTGGTGGGCTAGGCTGCGGTGAAGTGTGCAAGATTAGGGCAATTAGGTATCTCTATTGGAACACTTGGGGTGGGAGAGGTCCATCTTCTCTTTCTGATAAGGACAGTTTTGTATCTCAAAGCTCAGGATGCACTGTTAAGCATTTGCTGTTGTTCATTCAGTCACATCTGACTCTTTGTTAAGCTTGTGGGGTCTTAGTTCCCCAACCAGGGATCAAACCCTTACCCCCTCCATTGGGCGCATGGAGTCTTAAATGCTGGACCATCAGGGAAATCCCCCAGGGTCATTTTTTTAAACATAAAATATACCTTCTTTGACTATACTACTGAAGACAGATGGCATTTTTTAAACATCCTTACTTAGCAAAATAAAAAGTTGTCAATCCCATATTTGTCTCTCTGTTACATTTTTAAAAAGTGGATCATAAAACTGAAACATCTGGGAACCTAGGCATTCCAGACTTCCTGAAGAGCATTTCATCCAGTTTTAAAGACATGTATTTAGAATAGTTAATATATTTTAAACATACAGAAAATTATAGCAAATAAGAGGAGCTTTGGTTTGTCCTGCCTTCTGGATTTCAGAAAAGCTCAGGCTCCTTTGTACTGGCAGGATTATTGCTATTTTTATTGTCATTGATGATTTAATTGCCTGCCCCTCCCTCCTGCAACCCATGGTGTAACACACTGGAAGGCAGGGGCCAGATCTTATTCAGGTCCCTGAATATTGAGTATAGTTCTTATAAAGCTCTCTGGAAACTGCTTCTTTGAGGCAGCTGGGTTTTAAAAAAAACTTTTTATTTTGTATTGGGATATAGCTGATTAACAATGTGAGAGTTTCAGGTGAACAGGGAAGGGACTCAGCCATACATATACACGTATCCATTCTTCCCCAAACTCCCTTCCATTCAGGCTTCATAACATTAAGCAGAGTTCCCTGTGCTGTACAGTAGGTTCTTTTTGGTTATCCATTTCAAATTTAGCAGTGTGTACAGGCAACCGTAAAGTCTATGAGTCTCTTTCTGTTTTGTAAACAAGTTCATTTGTATCATTTTCTTTTTAGACTCCACATATAAGGGATGCCATGCAATATTTATCCTTCTCTGTCTGAACTGACTTCACTCAGTATGACACTCTGTAGGTCCATCCATGTCAGAGGCAGCTGTTTTGATGCAGGGGCATTTGGACTGTGAGCTTACAACAAAACAAAACATTTCATGTTTAAAAAACGGTGGTAAAATAAATATAACGTTACATTTGCCATTTTAGCCATTGCTAGGCGTACAGTTCAGTGGCATACGTGATGCAGTCGTGCAACCATCGGCGCCATCCATCGGCAGAACTCTTTCATCTTCCCCAAATGAAACTCTGTTCCCATGAAACACTAGCGGGCTGTTTCCTCTCCCCTAGCCCCTGACGTACCCTTCTTACTGTCTGCCTCTAGGAATCTGACTGCTGTAGGGAACCTTATGTGAGTGGGACCCTACCGTATTTGTCTTTTAGTGTCTGACTTGTTTCATTTAGCAGAATGTCTTCAAGGTTCACTCACGTTACAGACACCAGAAGCACCTTCCTTTTTAAGGCTGAATAATATCCCCCTGTGCGAACCTATCGCTTTTTGTTTATCTGTTCATCTGTTCATGGACGTCTGAGTAGTTTTGGCTATTGTGAAGAATGCTGCTCTGAACGTGAACAGGGTTGTACAATTATTTGTCCGAGTGCCTGTTTTCAGTGCTTCGGGGTATATTCCCAGAAATAGAATCGGTGGTGCTGTGCTGGTTGTGCTTAGTTGCTCAGCGGTGTCCGACTCTTTAGCTCATGAAATGTGATATTTAAAAGCATGCCATGTGGTGGTTGGTGGTGGTTTATTTGCCAAGTCATGACCGACTCTTGTGACCCCATGGACTGCAGCCCGCCAGGTTCCTCTCTCCTGGGGTTTTTCAGGTGAGAATCCTGGAGTGGGTTGTAATTTCCTACTCCAGGGGATCTTCCCGACCAAGGGATTGAACCCATGTCTCCTGTATCTCTTGCATTGCAGGTGGATTCTTTACCTACTGAGCCATTTGGATCATATGGCAATTCTATGTTTACTTTTTTTTTTTGAAGAACCAACATACAGTTTTCCACAGTGGCTATACCATTTTAATTCCTCCAATAGCAAGGGTTCCTACTATTGGAGTAAGGGTTCACTTACTTTTTCCTGTTTTTTTTTTTTTTTTTTTAATACCCAACCTAGTGGGTGTAAAACAATAAAAAACCATCACTCTTTGAGCTCTTTTATTACCAAGCAATGTGCAAGCCAGACATCCATGCTCTATCCCTGACTCCTGCTCTCCCTCAGCCTCAGCTCTCCTCCTTATGGTTGCTGTATTCATGAAATTGTAACACAAGAGACTCGTCCTTGCTGCTTGGTTTTCTTCCCAATATTTTATTATGAAAATGTTCAGATACAGCAAAGTTGAAGGCACTGTTAGGTGAACATCAATATTTTGCTGTGTGGTTTTTTAACAGAGAAATGCTAGAGAAAATCCGAATGCCCATCAGTAAAGGAAAGGTTAAACAATGTATGCCACACGCAAACCACGAAGGACCATGCAGCAATTCAACAGAAGGAGTTATATCTGCAAGTACCAACGGAGGATGAGATCTGTTATGTATCGTTAAATGAAAAGAGAGAAGAAGATATTAAAAATTCTGTGTGCAAACAGACGCATGTGCAAGTGAATATGTGCTGTGCTTCGTTGCTCAGTCGTGTTTGACTCTTGCAACCCCATGGATTGTAGCCCACTGGGCTTCTCTGTCCATGGGGACTCTCCAGGCAAGAATACTGGAGTGGGTTGCCTTGCCCTCCTCCAGGGGATCTTCTCAACCCAGGGATCAAACCGAGTTCTCCCACATTGCAGGAGGATTCTTTACTGTCTGAGCCACCAGGGAAGCCCACAGGTGTATATGGATTATGTTAATGTTTGATATCTAGGAGGATGCACTATGTACAATGTAAAGTATTTTTATATATGTATTCACAGTGTGGAGAAGGCAATGGCACCCCACTACAGTACTCTTGCCTGGAAAATCCCATGGATGGAGGAGCCTGGTGGGCTGCAGTCCATGGGGTCGCTAGGAGTCAGACACGACTGAGTGACTTCACTTTCACTTTTCACTTTCAAGCATTGGAGAAGGAAATGGCAACCCACTCCAGTGTTCTTGCCTGGAGAATCCCAGGGACGGGGGAGCCTTTTGGGCTGCCGTCTATGGGGTCGCACAGAGTTGGACACGACTGAAGTGACTTAGCAGCAGCAGCAGCAGCATGCACAGTGTAGACAACATATAACATAGACATCTATCTCTCTATATACAGTTGTATGTTTTTACAATCACATGTACAGACAGCTCTGGAAAAACATGCATAAGGTTGTTGACTGTGACTTTTCCTGAGAAGGAGACTGAAGTTAGAGGGGGAGGGGAATTTAAATATTTACTTGTCATGCTTCCAATTGTTTGAGGGTCTTTTTTAAAAAATAGGGATGTATTTCTTTGGGGCTTCCTTGGTGATCCAGTGGTTTAGTGGTTCTACTGCAGGGGTCGTAGGTTCAATAACTGGTCAAGGAACTAAGATCCCACGTGCTGCATGGTGCGGCCAAAAACAAAACAAAAACAAAATAAATAAATGAACAAGTTCATATTTTTTATTAAAAAAGAATGTATTACTTCTGTAACTTAGGAAATAGAAACAATGAAAGGAAAACAAACACATGCAGTAAACCTGATGCACAAACTTTCAACGGTGGCACCCCAGGTAGTTTGGGCTCCCCAGGTGCACCTGCTGGTGCGGGAGGTATAAGAGAGGCGGGTTCGATCCTCGGTTCAGGCAGGTCCCTTGGAGGAGGAAATGGCACCCTACTCCAGTATTCTTGTCAGAACAATCCCATGGACAGAGGGGCCTGGTGGGCTACAGTTCATGGGGTCGCAAAGAGTTAGACATGACTGAGCATCGAACACAAGCACAACCACAGGTAGCTCAGATACACGTAGTTCAGTTCAGTCGCTCAGTGGTGTCTGACTCTTTGCAACCCCATGGACTGCAGCACGCCAGGCCTCCCTGTCCATCGCCAACTCCTGTAGTTTACTCAAACTCATGTCCATTGGGTTGGTGATGCCATCCAACCATCTCATCCTCTGTCGTCCCCTTCTCCTCCTGCCTTCAATCTTTCCCAGCATCAGGGTCTTTGCCAGTGAGTCAGTTCTTCTCATCAGGTGGCCAAAGTATTGGAGTTTCAGCTTCAACATCAGCCCTTCCAATGAATATTCAGGACTGATTTCCTTTAGAATGGACTGGTTGGATCTCCTTGCAGTCCAGGGGATACATATAGTAGTAATTGTTATATTATTCCGGTGCTCACTGAGAGCCAGCTCTGTTCTAAGCACTCACTCATATACCTCCACCAAAACCTCACAGTGAAGGGTTGTATCCGTGCTTTACCAGTGCAGAAATAAACTCAGAGACGGGAAGTCACTCACCTAAAGGCACACAGCTAGTGATTGATGCATATTTAGTCCTTTAATGATGAGAAGACTTTCTTCCAGACATATGCAAGGGTAATATCTTTAAATCTGGGTTTTAACTTCTGATTTATCTTTATAAAATACAAGATGTTGCAGACTGTGCTTGTGGGATTCAAGGACCATTAGGGTCTGGCTTTTTGTTCTGGTTGCTGTTTGACTTCATTTGAATATAGCTCCTTAAATAAGAGCTCTTGGTCAAGGGAAGGAAGCCAAGAACTTGTCAGCTGTCTTCATCAGAAATGAAAGATGCAGTGTTTCTATTTTATTATTATTTTTAAGACTGCATTCATTCTCATTTTTAAATTATTTTTTAAATTCTCTTCCCCCTCACCCCTACACTGCACAGCATGTGGGATCTTAGTTCCCCAACCAGGGAGCAGACCTGTACCCTCTGCATTGGTAGCGTGGAGTCTTAAATACTGGACCTCCAGGGAAGTCCTTACATTTCTATTTTGAATAAAAAGAATTACTAGATAGGACAGCTCATAGCTTTGTTCTGAACCCTAGATGCAAATACAGACTTGTCAGATTATTCTAAAGTTACTAGTGAAGTCTCCTTTTCTGGCTTTAAGTGTCTTATGAACTTTCCTCTGTAGAGGCACCACATATAAATTACTCCTAACAGCCCAAGTGGTGGGTATGGTGTTCTGCTCTGCACTGTGTTATCAATAGTTAGGCGTGTTTGAGAAGCATTATTCTCTTGCTCGCCACACCATTCTTCTATTTGAAGGGGGATTCTTGGGCCAGCACCGTGCCTTCTGCACCTAAACGCGCAGCTTCCACAACAAAGATTTCCAAGTGCATCATTTTGTTAAACTCTTAAAACTGTTAAATTAATAAAATCAGCTTAACAGAACCCTGATTAGTTTGAAATTGCTTTAAATTTGGTCATTAAGTTTCAGGGAACATGTAATTTTCTCCACATCTGGTGCAGCTGCAAGCCATGAGGGATGAGGATGGAGCGGTGATAACAAATGCAGGAATGGTGGGGAAGCGCTTTGTCCTTGACGGTTTCTGCACCACTGGCTTGCAACCCCCAGGAATAAGCTTCCTGGTAAAACATGAGGCCCTGCATTACCTCTCCAAGAACGTTCTCTTCTTGCAGCGTGAAGGACAATACAGAACAGCTGGACATCAAGGCAGCTGGGCCCACTTCCTGAGATGCTTAGAAATGTGTTGTGTCATCCCAGACACGTGTTCCCGCTTCTCTGTGCCTTGACATCCTCCTCTGTGAAATGGATGATATCCAAGGTGTCCTGTCCCTTCAGCGGATTTCAGGGGCTGCTGGGGGAATAGCGCCATCTCTGGTTAGGAGCTGGGGCTTCCCCGGGTGGCACCAGTGGTAAAGAACCCACTTGCCAATGCAGGGGACTTAAGAGACTTGAGTTCAGTCCCTGGGTTGGGAAGATCCCCTGGAGAAGACCTGGCAATCCACTCCAGTATTCTTGCTTCTCCAGAGAATCCCACAGACAGTGGAGTTTGGTGGGCTACAGTCTACAGGGTCACAAAGAGTCCGATGCGACTGAAGTGAGTTAGCACACACACATGTTGTTAGGAGCTACTAGAACAATCTAAGGGGCATTATCTGGAGAATCACAGGTTGATATACATTTGACTTCTTTGCTTCTGACCTCCTGGCACTTTTGCTGTTCTAGCAGGGTTGCAGGATTAGATCTGTAAGACTCGGATGCTGATGTTGGCAGAGTGTTAGCAGCCAGGCCCTTGGCCTGCATCATTCTCCACTTTGAGGCTAAGGTGTGACAAGCCCGGGAACCTCACTCTGTGCTACAGGGGTCTAACCTGGCCTAGGGCCTTGGCACTTGGCCTTTGGCTGGGACTGGTTTGATTTGATCTCAGTCGCTTAGTCGTGTCCGACTCTGTGTGACCCCATGGACTATAGCCCACCATGTTCCTCTGTCTGTGGGATTCTCCAGGCAAGAATACTGTAGTGAGTTACCATTTCCTCCTCCAGGGGATCTTCCTGACCCAGGGATGGAACCCAAGTCTCTTATATCTCCTGTGTTGTCAGGCAGATTCTTTACCACTTGCACCACCTGGGAGGCACTTGGCCTTCTGCTGGAACAGCATCACTTTATTCACAAGTGGCTATGACCTCCAGGAGTGTTATATTTTCTCAACGAGAAATAGGCCTTTATGGGCAAATCCCACAGAGAGAAGGTGCTGAAGCCAGAGAGCCTGGCAGGGGAAATACAGTCATTGTAGCAAGAGCCACCTGGGCTTTCATATTCAGGAATTCTTGAATTAGAATTGGAACCTGGGGCCAGAAGTAACACCAGTGGACCATCTGTGCTTGTGGCCATTGATAAGCACTGAATCGAGTTCCCCATGCCAGAGCCATGGTGACTCTGGGAAAGGCCAGGTCCTGGGTGCCTGCTCCTGGCCAGGTGTGGAGCTGGGAGCCCCCTGGTATCATAGCTTCTTCACAGCTCTTCCAGGTCAGGCACATGACTCCCATTCTACAGACTGAGAAGTGAGGGTTCGTGTAGTTATACCTCGCATTTTTGCAGGTTAAGGATCTGAACCGGGAGTGAACATCTTGAATACAGAATCCCCAGGGGGAGCAGGAGCTGAGACTGTGAGGATGATCAGTGTTGGGTGAGCAGTGGACCGAGATCCTAAATCAGATGCTAAGAACCTAGTCTCAATTTCATCCTGCAGAGAGCTCAGGTCCCTGGTGGCTCTGGGGTGGGACTCCTTACTGCATGACAGATCCCTACTGGTGCCAAAACTCTTTGAGCACTTCAGCATCTTCTGCTGGTCCTTTCAAAATAGTCATTTGCTTTCTAGAGAGCATGTCATTTTTCAAGTTTTTGCTTGCCCCAATCTTGGCTTTCTCTGTCTACTGAAGCCGAATAAAAGATACAGAGACAGAGTTTGGAGGAAATAGAAAGGTGGCTTTTAATTCTCGAGGTAACACAGTAGGCTCGTGTCTCAAAAACTGCTTCTCCCACCATGAAGAATCTAGGGGCTTATACAACACGAGGGCTCACAGTCAGGGGTCGGTGATGAGGAACAAAGGTGTTAGGATCTTGTCTTCTTCCTCTTTCATTGTTTCAAAAGCAGTCATAGGCTGGCACCGGTAACCTAGTAATTGAGTCTGGCAGTTTGATGGCTCTGTGGCCTTCTTTCTGATACGTAACTGCAAGGAGAAGGGTGTTGTAAGGGTAAACATCAGATACAGGATGTATTTAGCATAGAGTCAAAGGATAATAGGTGCAAAATGTAGCTCCTGCAGAGTTAGGGGGCAGAAAAGCAAATTTAGTTACAGATTATGGACTAGGAACACTTGAAGTAAAAATTAGGGATGTCTAGGCCTGCTCATTGTTCTCTTCATCTTCTTCCTTCTTAGGAAAGGGAAGGAAAAGCTCATTACTCTTTCATTTTTTCCTTTTCACGGCCACAAATTCACACATCTGCAACAAAAGTCAAGTGCCTTTCGAAATTTATGGTACTTAAGTAGAAGCCCAATTGCTTCTGTTTCTCAAAAATTGTCAATGTTTCTGATAATAATAGGTAAGTTCTCCTGAAGTTCAGCTGCTGGAGATGGGACACGAACAGGCAGGTAAAGGACACAGGCTCTGAGACATAGGGAGAGTGGGGCAGGAGCTTGGGCCCCTGAGCAGAAAGCCCAGGTAAATGCTGGACCACTCTTCAGAACGCAGGCATTGTAGATGCTCAAATTTCTATAACTGTGCGAGTGGGAAAGGAGATTTGGAAAATTATTTTCTCTGTGTGCTCTTTCTTTCTTTTCTGTTTTTTGGGGGTAGATTTTACAGAAGAGGCTTTCAGTCTGAAGTTGTCACCAGCTGTCAGATTTCCATTAGTGATTTCTACAATCTCTGACGCTGAAATGACAGGGCCCTTGAAGACAGCAGCAGAACAAGTGGTAAACTATGCTGTATCCAAAATCTCTTATGCCCTTTGCACCATATCACATTGATTTGGAGATAGATACATATTAATGGAAGCATTATATATATATATACATGTGAATTCAGGTGGCTTCAATTTAAAGGATCTATTTTTAAATACAGAATTGTACCTAATAATATTAAGCATTTCAACTCAAGAAATGCGGTCTTTAGAAACATGCCATGTGGTGGTTGGTGGTGGTTTAGCTAAGTCATGTTGGGCTCTGCGACCACATGGACTATACCCTGCCAGGCTCCTCTGTCCAGGTAAGAATACTGAAGTGGGTTGTCATGCCCTCCTCCAGGGGATCTTCCTGACCCAGGGATCAAACCTGTGTCTGCTACATTGCAGGTGGATTCTTTACTGACTAAACCATTAGGGAAGCAGAAGCACGCCGTAAAAATGAATAAAAATACTTTTATCCAGTTCCTTCCCTCTGTAATCCCCTTCTCTCTTAAAATCTGGTCAAAATACAGCTACCTTCTTGGCAATTTGGTTTTTAAGAAACAGCCCTATCTTCCAGAAGTATGGCCAAGTTTTATAGCTGATGTTTTTTGGATTCCCTCTAGTTTCCTAGAGTTTGCCAGCTTTGAGTGCGTTTGGAAAAGATCTACATGGAGGATATATTTGGACAGGTATTGAATATAATAAACTATATTTAAATATTTATATGTGGAATTATTTTTTTTATGGTGCTGTTCTTTAAATCATTGAATAAGGCCCCATCATTTCTCTGCAAGATGTATGAGCACTGTCTTTCAGCATATAGATCACTTTGCCTTTGAACGGTATCTCAACTTAAAAATGATTTCTACAGATGATATTTTACATACATTTGTTATCGCGGTGAGCATTATATCCTGCTGTTTTACAGGAGGGTTTCTTCTGAAAATAGCTCTTTATTTGTGGAAAGCTGAAAGGGAGAGGGCAAGGAAGAGGACTCGCTGTATTTCATCTGCCTGGAGCCGCGGGAGGAGCATGCGGTCCCTAGCCCAACCCCCACCCTCCCCGAGCTCTTGCGCAGTGTCTCCGGGCAATGAGAAGGATGTGGCTCTTCTCCTCTGCTAAGAGTCTTAGAATCCTGTGCTTTTTTATTTTCCACTTAGGCCTCCAAGGCCTCTTCCCTCCCTCCATACTCCTTCTTTGTCAATTTGAAGAGCTCTCTTTCTATTCCTAGTAGTTATCTAGATAACAACCATTTGTTTTTAAAATTGATTCCTAGGAAGAGTACATTAGGGATTTCAAGGGCTAAAATGTGGCAAACTGTCAGACTTTTCAGAGTGGGAGGATGCCTGCTGGCCAGGCTGAAGATTCTCGGTTTTATAGTGAAAACATACAAACAAACAAACAGGCAGGCAGACAGAAACGGTGGAGGGATTACTGTTGTCTAGCGCACTTGCAAGAAGGGTCGGGGAGTTTGAGCCTTATGAGCACTGGTCACCTTTTGGGCATTTATGGGGGGCTTCCTTTTCCGTGGTGGCTCAGACTTCCCTGGTGGCTCAGACGATAAAGCGTCTGTCTACAATGTGGGAGACCTGGGTTCGATCCCTGGGTCGGGAAGTTCCCTGGAGAAAGAAGTGGCAATCCACTCCAGTACTCTTGCCTAGAAAATCCCAGGGATGGAGGAGCCTGGTGTCCATGGGGTCACAAAGAGTCAGACATGACTGAGTGACTTCACTTTCACTTTCCTTTTCCTTGGGGCTTTTGATATTTGGCTTGATGATGTCACTTGCTTTGGTTGGTAACATGTGAGTGGTATGACATGTGTCACTTCAAGGCACACATTTTAAGCAGCCCAGAGTCATTGACTACATTTTCTTTTTTAATACTTTAAAAAAAATTTATTTGGCTGCACCAGGTCTTAGCGGGGCTTCCCAGGTGGTGCTGGCTGTGAAGAACTGGCAGGGAGGATCCTCTCGAGAAGGAAATAGCAACCTGTTCCAGTATTCTTGCCTGGGAAATCCCAAGGACAGAGGAGCCTGGTGGGCTACAGTCCATAGGGTTGCAAAGAGTCAGACACGACTGAGCGACTAAGCACACAGGTCTAAGTTGCGGCATGCAAAATCTAGTCATCCCACCAGGGATCAAGCCCATGCTCCGTGCATGGGGAGCATGGAATCTTAGCCACTGGCCCACCTGGGAAGCCCCTTACCACTTTCATTGTTGCTGGGGTGATTTTGAGAGCATGCGTGGAGACACGCTTGCCTCACTTGGTCCCCTGAGTGAGGGCAGAGTGTGACAGAGCCCCAGGGGGGCCATCACGGCTGTGTGGTGTGAGCAGGAAATAAACCTGTGTTGTTTCTGCAGTGGGGTCCGTCTTCCCTGACTGACAGGTGGATTAAAACATGCAGCATCCACGGGGAGTGCTCCCATCATATTCAGTCACTCATCCACACACTGGGACTGTTCTAGGGACAACTCTGGTCCCATGTGGAAGGTGCCTTGCTCACACACTGAGAGGCAACCCATCCTTGTACAAGTGGAAGGTAGAGGGGCTCTGAGTAAGTGTGTATGTGATGTGAAGAAAACATAAGTTTCCTTAGAGACCTGTCTGCCTGATCTCTGGAGCAACTGGCTGGTGAGGGCACCTGCCTCGCCCAGGGTAGGGGTATGGGGTGTTCAGCATTGCTGGAGGAGATCTCTCAGACCAGGTGTCAGGGCATTAGCATATTTGAGAGTGATTTTTATATGAAAACAGGTTTAAAGCATTTACTAGCTGTAGGAGCTAATTTTCAATAAATCAGACAGGATTCCCCTGGGAACCAGAAATAAATGAGGGCAAAAGAAATTGCTAAGGGCTGTTGAGCAATAAAGAGATGGGTTCTAGATATCTTAAAATGATATTTAAATGGGCAAAGTTGATTTAACTGTCTTTTTCCGTGTCTAGGAGTAAGATTTAAGTATATAGCATGTCGTTATAACCAGGAATTATTCACCAGGAGATTTTTAGCATTTCGTGCACATCCCACTGAATGGCAATTTTAATATTCCAGTTTCGGTCCTAAATTGTAATGAAAAGGCATTAATTGCTTGGTTCCCTGTGAAGTCCATAAAAAAAGTGTTTCTAGAAAAAGTTCAAATCTGGTACATGAGGCAGAACTTTCATTATCTAATTTTAGTCATTTTTTCTAATTAAAAAATTTAAATGAGCACGTATTTTACTACCTTCAAGTCCACAAGTACCTATTATTCACATACTGGTGGTCTGGCATTGTGCCAGGAACCTTGGAGACTACAAAAAAAATACAGTATGTATGTGATTCTTGAACTCCAGAAGTGTAAATTTCATGGGAAAATTAAGCCGTGAAACTGTCTGAGAACTCTGAAGCAGACCATGGACACTTTATGAGTGAGAAGTGGGAAGGGTCACCTGGGGCTGGGAGACCTGACGTAGCTTCTGGTCAGAGATGGGACATGGAGTCTGGACTCTCTGCCTAGGCTTGACCGGGGCAAGGAGAGGAGCCACTCTCTGGTTAGCCTTTGAACACAGGAAGGAATTTCCGGAGTTCCCAAAGATGGAGAGGCTCTTCCAGAAGCCCAGGCTGGGCTATTCTGGGATATCTGTTTTGTCATATGTGGGCATTTTTCATGTCAAGATTTAACATCCTTTCCCGAGGAGCCATGAGCTTCCAGCTCTCAGAGGCTGAGATGACTGGTCTTTCTAGGAACCAGAACATGGTGTGTTTCTGGGAGAGAGGGAGAGGGAGGGATAAAGTACACGAAAGGGCAAGGGACACCTGCAGTGTTGTCCCTCCCAAGGGTCCTGCTGATGCCCTTGTTATCTTATTGAATCCTCCCAACCCCGGGGTATTTTTGACTTCCTTTTCTTACATGAGAAGACAGATTCCAGAGATTAGAAATCTCACTGCAATTCACTTAGCCAGAAGTTTGCAGAGAGTTCTTGATGTCCAAGCCACATCCATTTTCAGGATCCGCATGGAGGGCCTCACTTGTTGTTCAGTCGCTCAGTTGTGTCCAACTCTGCAACCCCATGAACTGCAGCATGCCAGGCTTACCTGTCCTTCGCCATCTCCTGGAGTTTGCTCAAACTCATATTCATTGGGTCGGTGATGCCATCCAACCATCTCATCCTCTGTCGCCCCATTCTCCTCTTGTCCTCAATCTTTCCCAGCATCAGGGTCTTTTCCAATGAGTTGGCTCTTTGCATCAGATGGTCAAAGGAGCGGAAGGACCTCACTGCTGAGTGACTTCTAGGGTATGGGGGTGCCACAAGCCCAGGAACCCAGCCTCTGTCCTTGCTCTTCTCTGCCATGAAAAGTAAAATTGTTGGAATGTGTAGACCTCCCCCCATGTGGACCTCCCCTGGGGCACCTGCTCATCACTGTTGGTGGAGCCAGGACTCTCAGGGGCTGATCCTGCATTTGGGGACCCCAGGAGGAGCTTGTCCTGATAGTTTGCTCCCCTGGCCCTGCCCCTTACTCTCATGGGAAGTGAGGCTGCAGGACACGAATGAGGGGTTCATTGGCAGAGTCAGGCGCTGACCCCCTTGGACATGGTGGCTTTGAACACTTGAAAGACAGGGTCTTGTCTCTTGCCTGGACAGGCCTCCTGCAGCCTGACTGTCAGGGAAGCCAGTGGGGGCCAGTGGGATCTTCCAGGTCCAGAGGCCCAGTTGTCATTCAAGCAGATGCCCTTCCTTTATCACATGCTGGTGGTGGTGGCAGCTCCTATCCAGGGAGGAGCGCGCCCTGGGTTAGTACTGCTGGGAATTCCTGCTTCCTGGGTGGCAGTGGGAACCCCACACCGCTCCCCAGACCTGGGCCTGCTCTGCAGGCTCCTCCCGAGACTGGGTAACCACCTGCCTCTGCAGTCCTAGACACCTCAGTCCTGTGCAGTCTTCTCCCCCTCTGGGCCTTTCCAGAAGCATTCAGCCGCCGTCTGCGAGACATCTTCCTTTCCACAAGGAGAACAGTGTGTTGTGGGGCTCTCCCTCCTTAGTCTTCTTCTCCAGGGAATCCATCCTCTGTGTGCACTGAGAATTTCTCAGTGCTGTTGAAATATGTGTGCGGGCTTGAGGGAATTTCCTGCTCTGTAAAATCCTGCATCATTGGAGGAGGGAAGGATAGTGGATGAAAGAAGGGATGGGGTGGTGGAGGAAGGACAGGAAGATTTTTATTACTTAAAAATTGTTTTTCAATATTTTATATATATAAAACTATAAATAATAATGAAATGCATAGTCCTGTTCCATCATTAGCTTGAGAAATAAAGCACAGCTACCATACACTCTTTCCCATGAGTCAGCTCTTTGCATCAGGTGGCGAAGACCTTGATGCTGGGAAAGACTGAGGGCAAGAGGAGAAGGGGGCCACAGAGGACGAGATGGTTGGATGGCATCACCAACTCAATGAACATGAGTTTGGGCAAGCTCCAGGAGATGGTGAAGGACAGGGAAACCTGGCGTGCTGCAGTCCATGGGGTCGCAAAGAGTTGGACACGACTTAGCGACTGAACAACAGTTGTATACTCTGCTCTACCCTCATGATAACTGGTAGCATGAATGTTTCTGTACTCTTGCTACATGTATATGTATCCTTAAACAGTGAATAATTTCCTTTCATGTGTTTTTAAACTCTATGCAAATCACTGCATGTATTGCAAACACTTTTTAAATTAAATTTTTTATTTAAAACAATTTCAAAATATTGAAAATTTGCAAATTAGTACAAATATCACTTGTACTTATAGTGCAAATATTCACCAGATTTCAGTTGTTACCATTTTACTATATAGGCTTAATCATTTCTGTGTTTGCATTCATGCACACCTTGTGTGTGTGATATACATACTCACACACATACATGAAATGTGTGTGCTGTGTCACTCAGTCGTGTCCGACTCTCTGTGACCCCATGGACTGTAGTCTGCCAGGCTCCCCTGTCCATGGGATTCTCCAGGTAAGAACACTGGAGATGCCCTCCTCTGGGGGATCTTCCCAACCCAGGGATTGAACCCATGTCTTCTGTGGCTCCTGCATTGCTGGAGGATTCTTTACCGTCTGAGCCACCAGGGAAGTCCATGAAATGGTGTACATGTGTAATATTTTAATTTTCTTCTGAAACATTTGAGATAAGTTGTAGACAGGATGCTCCCTTACCTATAAACACTTCAGTGCAGGTTTCCTAAGACCAAGGCTATACCTTTACACAGGCGCAGTACAAGTGGGCTTCCCAGATTCAATCCCTGGGTCAGGAAGATCCCCTGGCACAGGGCATAGCAACCCACTCCAATATTTTGGAGAATCCCAGTCCTGGAGAATGTCATGGCCTGAGGAGCCTGGTGGGCTACAGTCATTAGGTCACAAAGAGTCCATAGGGTTGCTGAGTCTGAAGTCTCTGAGCATGTGCGCACAGTACAAGTACCCAAATCAGGAAATCAGCATTGATATAACACTATTATCTAACCCTCAGACCTTAAAGAAATTTCAATAATTGTGCCACAAATTCTCTTTATAGCAAAAGGAAAACAATTTTTTGGGCTGTACCCCATGGCTTGCAGGATCTTAGTTACCCCAGCAGGGCTCGAACCCATGCAGTGGAAACATACAGTCCTAACCACTGGACCACCAGGGTACTCCCACAATTTTTTTTTGGGAGGGTCCAGAATCCAATCCAGGATCATATTCAGTTCAGTTGCTCAGTCATATCCATCTCTTTGCGACCCCATGGACTGCAGCACGCCAGGGCTCCTGTCCATCACCAACTCCCTGAGTCTGCTCAAACTCATGTCCATCAAGTCGGTGATGCCATCCAACCATCCAGGATCATGGGTTGCATTTAATTGTCATGAGTGGCATTTAGCCTCTTCATCTGGAACCGTTTCTCAGTCTTTTCTTTGGTTCTTGATTTTGACATGATAGCTTGTATGTGCCCTTTTGGTTCTGCCTTGTCTGATGTTTGCTTATGGTTTGATGAAGTTACACGGTTTCGTTCAAAATGCCACAGCCGGTAATGTTGCATCCTCCTCAGTCCATCTTCTAGGTGCGTGATGTCTGTGTGTCTCATTGCTGGTGACATCATCTAATCTCTTGATTAAGGTGATGTCTGCTAGTTTTCTCCACTGTAAAGTTGTTATTTCCTGTTTGTAGTTAGTATCTCATGAGATAAAACTTGGGGACTGTGTGAATACCTTGTTTCTCATCAAACTTAAAAATTTAATATGTTTAACAGCAGTTTTATTGTGATATGGCTCGCATACCATACAAACCACCCATTTAAAGTGTACAATTCAATGGCTTTTAGTGTATTCACAGATATGAATTTTAAACATATTCATCACCTTAAAAAGAAACCACATGCCATTTAGCTGTCAGCCCACTATCTCCCTACACCTCTCCCTACCCCTGTCTTATGTGACCATGAAATCACTTGCAGTCTCCTCTTTCCTTCTTTTGGACTTTTACTTGAATGCAATTGCATGATATGTGGCCTTTCTCTTAGCATAATGTTCTCAGTGCTCATTCAGGTTGTAGCAGGTGTCAGTACTTCATTCTTTTTATGCGGAGAGCACTCCTCCACACATTTTGGTTGTCCAATCCTCTATTGGTGGACTTTGTGAGATTTCTACCTTATGGCTTTTATGAATAGCTATGCTATAAAAATTTTTTGTGTGTGTAGACATATTTTTCATTTCTCTTGGGTATATACCTAGTAGTGAAATTGCTGTGTCATATGATAACTCTTGTGTTTAATTGTTTAAGAAACTGAGAGACACAGAGTTTTCCAAAGTGGCAGCACCATTTTATATTCCCACCAGCCGTGCATGAGAGTTGGAATTTCTCCGTCAACACTTGCTAATATCTGCCTTTTTCATTCTAGCCATCATAGTGGATGGGAAGCGATATCTCATGGTTTTGATGTGTGTGTTCTTGATGACTGATGTTGTATATATTTGTATAACTTCCATTCGTGTAGTTTTCTTGGTTGTTGTGCAATTGCCCAGTTGTGTCCGACTCTTTGTGACCCCAGCACCCCAGGCCTCCCTGTCCCTCACCATCTCCCAGAGTTTGCCCAAGTTCATGTTCATTGCAGCAGAGATGCCATCTAGCCATCTCACCTTCTGACGCCCTCTTCTCCTTCTGCCCTTGATCCCTCCCAGCATCAGGGCTTTTCCAATGTTGTATATATTTGTATAACTTCCATTTGCATAGTTTCCTTGGAGAAAAGTCTATGTAGATCCTTTGCCTATTTTCAAATTAAGCTCCTTGTCTGTTTATTATTAAGTTGTAAGAGTTCTTTATATATTCTAGATATAAGTCCCTCCCTTATCAGGCATATGGTTTGCAAAAACTTTCTCCCATTCCATGGGTTGTCTTTTCATTTTTTTGTGTGCTTCACTTTGAAGCATGAAAGTTTCAAATATTGATGAAGTCCAGTTTACGAATTTTTCTTTTGTTGCTCATGCTTTTGGTGTCACATCTAAGAGTGCTTTGTTGAATTCAAGGTAATGAAGATCTACTTTGTTTTTGAGTTAATTTTTGTATGTGGTCTGAGGTAAGGGTCCAGTTTCATTCTTCTGGTTGCAGCTACCCAGATGTCCCAGTACCATTTTATGAAGAGATTATTCTTTCCTGATTGAAGCGTTTTGGCTGCCTTTTGGAAAATCAGTTGGGAACAGAAGTGTGTGTTCATCTCTGGGCTCAGTTCTATTCTCTTGATACATGTCTATCCTCGTACTACTAGTACCGCACTGTCTTGATTAGCATTGCTTTGTAATAAATTTTGAATTTGGGATGTGTGTCTCCTACTCGGTTCTTTTTTAAGGATTGTTTTGGATAGTCTATATCCCTTGCAATTCCATGTGAATTTTATAATCAGGTTGTTGATATCAATGAAGAAGTCAGAATTCTGATGGGAATTTGTACAATAATTTAGAGAGTATTGCCATCTTAATGTTAGTTGTCTGATTCATGGATATTAATGTTGTTTCACTTATTTAGGTCTTTAATTTCTTTCAGAAATGTTCTCTAGGTTTTACAGTGTAGTTTTGTATTTCTTGTTAAAAATTATTCCTAAATATTGTATTCCTCTTGATGCTATCATGAATGGAGTCTCCTTAATTTTTATTTTAAAATTGTTCATTGAAAGTGTATAGAAATACAATCGACTTTTGTATATTGACTTTGAATCCTGCAACTTTGTTGAACTTGTTAATTAGTTCTAATATTTTTAAGTGGATTTCTTAAGATATTCTGTCTATAAGATCATCTCATCTGCAAATAGTTTTATTTCTTCCTTTCCAATCCAGATGCCTGTTTTTCTTTTCCTTGCCAAGTCACTCTGGTTAAAACTTCCAGTATAATGTTGAATAGAAGTGATGAGGGTGGATATCCTCATTCTGTTTTTTCATCCTGGAGGGAATGTATCCAGCTTTCATCATTAAGTATGATACTAACTGTAGATATTTTTGCAGATGCCTTTTATTGAGGTTAAGGAAATTCCTTTCTAGTTTGTTGGATTTTTTTTTAATCATCTTGGATTTTGTCAAATGCTTTTTCTGTCTGTTGAGATGACCCTGTGATTTTGTAGTCTATTTATATAATGTATTATTTAGTTGATGTATTACTTAGATGCTGAACTAACCTTGACTTCCTGGTATGAAGTCACTTTGGTCATAGTATGCAATTCTTTCTATATGTTGCTGGTTTCAGTTTGCCAGTACTTTGTTGAGGATTCATGCATGCATATCCACAAGAGGTATTGGTGAGTAGTTGTCTTGTCTTTTGATGTCTTTGTCTGGTTTTCTTAACAGGGTAATAATATCATAAAGTGAGTTGGGAAGTGTTCTCTCCTTTTACAATTTTTGAAAGAGTTTGTAAAGAATTACAAAGGATTATTTACTCTATCAATGTTTGGTAGAATTCAGTGGTGAAGCTGGAAAAGGCACTGGAAACCCACTCCAGTACTCTTGCCTGGAAACTCCCATGGACGGAGGAGCCTGGTGGGCTGCAGTCCATGGGGTTGCGAAGAGCCAGACAGACTGAGTAACTTCACTTTCACTTTTCACTTTCATGCATTGGAGAAGGAAATGGGAACCCACTCCAGTGTTCTTGCCTGGAGAATCCCAGGGATGGGGGAGCCTGGTGGGCTGACATCAGGCATGAGCTGCCTATGGGGTCGCATTGAGTTGGACACAACTGACATGACTTAGCAGCACCAGCAGCAGTGGTGAAGCCATCTGGGCCTGAGATTTCCTTTGTGGGTATTTTTTTCATTGCTAATTTAATCTCTTTACTTATTACAGATATATTCAGATTGTTTATTTCTTCCTGAGACAGTTTCAGTAGTTTGTGTATTTCTGGAAATTTGTCCATCCATTTCCTCTAAGTTATCTAATTTGTTGGTGTACATAATATTTGTTGGCGCTCATAATATTCCTTTATAATATTTTTTTTTATTTTTGTAGAGTCATAGTACAGTAAGTTCCCTACATACAAACAAGTTCTGTTCCAAGAGCATGTTCAGAAGTCCGACTTGTTTATAACTCCAACAAAGCTAGCCTAGGTTGCTCAACTAACACAATCAGCTGTATAGTTCTATACTGTAATAGGTTTATAACACTTTTCACACAGATAATACATAAAAAACAAACACAAAAACAAAACATGTTTAATCTTACAGTATAATCCTTGAAAAGCACAGTAGTACCGCATAACAGCTGGCACACAAGGACTGATATCGAGTGAAGAGGCAATAAGAGTTACTGACTGGAGGAGAGAGAGGAGGTGGGAGATGATAGAGCTGAAGGATCATCAACAATAGGAGATGGAGGGCAAGCTGCAATTTGACATCAGGCATGAGCCTGATGTTGATGGCATAGGTTCTGGTTCCTTGCTGGATTCAATTCTATGTACTCTCTTGAAAAAAATGATCCAGTGATGTCTGGGTAGTACCTCTTTTCTTCCCATCACAGATGACAGATTGCTTTCTGAATGGCTGCCACCACCTTCATGTTCCATTCTACATTCAAGTCCCTGCCTCAAAAAACTTACAGTGCTTCCTAAAAGAAAGGAAATCTCCTTGTCATTTCCTGCTTCGTGAATCTCTTCAGTTCTTTAGTTACTTCTTGTTGCTCCACTCTCTCAATTATTTTCTCTTTTGTTTCCATTGTTATCACTCGATGCTTCTTAGCAGTACCAGCTACATCATGGCTACTTTTACACTTGCTTCCGGACATCCTGGGCTTGAAATGCGAGATACTGTACTACTGTGCTCTACACGTACAATAAAGTATACAAAAGCACACGAACTTGTGGAGTATGCATATGCTTGACAATTTTCACCAGACATGTGAACTAACTTATGTGCTTGGACATGCAAATGCATGTTTGCATCTTTGAAAGTTTGCAACTTGAAGGCTCACGTGTCGGGGACTTACTGTAATGCCCCCTTGTTCATTTCTCACTCTGGTATTTTGAATCTTCTCTTTTTTCTCTGTTGGTCATTGTAGCTAAAGACGTGTGAATTTTACTGATCTTTTCAAAGAACCAGATTTTTTCATAAATGTTTTTTTCTGTTCTGTATTTCATGGACTTTCCCTCACATGTTTGTTGTATCTTTCCTTCTTCTTGCTTTAGGGTTACTTTGCTCTGCTTTTTCCTGTCTTAAGGTAGAAGATTAGGTTATTGATTTGAGATTTTTTTTCTTTTATATATTTTCCTCTAAGCACTGCTTTAGCTGCTTCCCATAAGTTTTAATGTCCGCTGCTTTCTTTTTCTTTCATCTCAATGTATCATCTGATTTCCTTTAACTCATTGCTTATTCAGGAGTGTCTTTTACAATTTACACATATTTGAGAGTTTTGCTCTTTATTTCTACATTTATTTCGCTGTGGTTGGAAAACATACTTTGTATTATTTATATTCTTTTATATTTTTTGAGGCTTGTTTAATGGTCTAGCATATGGTCTATCCTAGAGAATGTTACATGTGCTGTTCAGAAGAATGTATATTCTCTTGTTGAGTGTTTTAAAGATGTCTGTTAGGTTGGTTAGTTTATGGCATTACTCAGATCTTCCCTTTCCTTGTTGATATTCTATCTAGTTGTTCTATCCATTATTGGAAGTAGGATATTGAAGCCTCCAAATACTATTGTAGAACTGTCTATTTCTCCCTTTATTTCTGTCAGTTTTTTTCTTCATGTATTTTGATGCCCTGTTATCAGGTGCATATGTGTTTATAATTGTTATGTTTCCTGATGCATTGGCACTTTTTTCATTATGAAATGTCCCTCTTTCTCTTTAGTGACAGTCTTTATTTAGAGTACACTTTGTCGGAGATTAGTGTAGGTTTCCAGCTCCACTTTCTTGTGATTTCTGTTTGCATGATCTATTTTACCCATCCTTTTCTTTTCAATATATTTGTATCTTTGAATCTGAAATGTGTCTCAGGTGCAAAATGTTTTTATTTTATGTAGTCATATTTATCAATCTTTTCTTTTATAGCATATGTATTTTTGAATCATAGTAATAAAATCTTTACCTACACTCAGACTGTAAAGGAATTCACCTACATTTCCTTTTAGTACTGGTATGGTTTTATTTTTTCTATTTATATCTTTGATCCTTTTGGAAATTATTCTTGTATTTGGTGTGTTAAAATTGTTAGCTGCAACACTTGTCAGAAAGTGCCTTTTTGCCTCAGTGATTTCAGAGACCACCTTTATTGTATACACAGTTTCCAAATGTTGCTGCATCTATAGTTGAATTTCTTTTACTTCTCTATCTGTTGATATACTCATACCACTCTTTTAATTAAACTTTCAGGAATAGCTGGAAAAACATTGAGGAATAAAAGCCTCTACCTTACTTCCCCATTGAGGCTTTTCTTTCTCAATGTTTTTCTGGCTATTTTTGAAAGTTTATTTTTCCATCTGAACTTTAGTATCAATTTGTCTAGCCCCACAAAATTGCATTGAACTTATAAATTAGCTTAGGGAGAAGTGATATCCTAACAATATTGACTTTCCCACTGAAGATCTACTTACATCTCATTTGTCCAAAAATACATTGTGTTTAAAAAAGTTTCCTCATAGTGGTTTTGTACATCTCTTACTAAGTTTATTCCTACTTACTTTATCTTGTTGTTGCTATTGTAAATGAGGTTTTTCTTTCTGGAATTGATTTATGAATGTTAATTTTATATCCTTCTAATCTTCTTTTGGGGGAAATAAGTCATTAATGTGGTTTTAAAGCATATTTTCATGAGATTCATGTATGTAGATGCCTGTAGTTCTAGTTTATTAATTTTAACTACTGCACTCTATTTTCCACTGTATAAATATATCACAGTATATCTATCTATGTGGGTGAACATTTAGATTGTTTACTGTTTGTCAAAATTGCCAAGTAGTTTCTGAAAGTGGTTATATCAGTTTTCACTCCCATCTGTAGTGTAGGACTCTCTGTTGCTTCCCGGTTCTGCCAGCATAACTTTTTTTTATACATTAAAATTTTTTTAAGACCCAATTTTATTTATTTGTTTGTTTGGTTGTTTTAACTCTTTGGCCGCATGGCATGTGGGATCTCATTTCCATGACCAGGAAGTGAACCCATGCCCCCTGCCCTGGAAGTACAGTCTTAACCACTGGACCATCAGGAAAGTCCCCAGCATTAGCTATTGTCAATCCTTAAATTTGGTCAGTCTGATGGCTAGTAAGTGGTGGAGTAATGTGGCTTTACATGGCTATTCTTAAGATTTTGGTTCTAAATTCTGAGCCAAATGATCTCTCCCACAAGGACAGTCTCCGTGGGCTGTACACCTGTGTGTCTGCTTCCTTTCTATGCCCTCCCCTCACTCAGAAGTGTTTGGCTGCTGCTCAGAATTGGAAACTGATGTCTCTTTCATAACCCCCTGACAGGCAAAGGCACTTCTATAACAATTAAATGTATCCTTGATTAGATGAGGAATGCTCAGCCCCTAGCAAGCCTCCTAGTGGAACTTTTTTGCTCAGTTACTTGCATTTATAATTGCTATATAATTATCAACAATCATCACTAACGGAGTAACAACTTGTACCTAGCACTTTGCTAGGCTCTGTATATGGTTTGGTGATGAATTAGACCCTCCCACCCTCTAGGGGCTTGTAACCTAACTGGGAAAGAAAACACTGTTACATTGGAACATACCATGAGACGACACCAGTGACACCCTGTGAGGATGTTCTGTGTCAGGTCGCTGAAGCAGGCAGAAAGGTCTACATAAAAATGAATGTAAGGAGAAAAGGGCATATCTCTTTCTTCATATTGTATTACAAATTCAGGAGGAAGAGCTGTCATTGTGTTTTTTCTTCTTTTAAACAGGCTAAGTTCATCCTAATAAAAAGGTACACACCATTTAAAATACTTCCTTTTTCTTTCTAATCTGTACAATCTCTGGCAACTTAAGTGTCACCTTTGAACCAAGTTTTGTTACCTCCAGTGGGCAGATCTAGGGTCAGCCTTATTCCCAAGTATGCATGTCTCAGATTCTGCATCGTGAGACCTGGTGGCTGGTCCAGCTGTGACCTTGCGCCGGGTGTGTCATCCTTGTTTCTCGTGACCAGATTGCTGGCTCTGTGCTTCTCCCCACACTATAGTTTATGCTGAGCTCCTAATACCTCCAAGACTGCAGCCCTGCCTTGATCTCTGTAGCCCTCCTGATAGCAGTGCTCCTCCATTCCTTTTGGTGTCAGGAGTCCTGGCACCTCTCCTGGGCTTCTCAGTGCCAAGTCCCCCCACACCCAGAGTCCAGGTCTTGCCTAAATTAGCTATTTCCTCCTTCTGCTGCTAGCCAAAACTGGAGTGATGATGAGGGTCTGGTCATAGCTTGGGAGTAAGAAGTTTGCATGCTCAATAACATGACACCTCATCCATTTTACACAAGAGTGACATATCCTTTCAGAGTTAGAAACCTCTCTCTGCATCTCCTGGTCCTCTTGTGGCCAACAGCACACCCTCCAGGCAGCTGGGCAGCATGGCAGGTGTAGATTGGGCTTCTGCCAAGCAGTGCTCTCAGGGGAGGCCAGCTGACGTGTGCAGACGTCTTGTTTGTAGCTGTGACCTCACCAGATCTACCTGCTCACCTACCAAGCAAACTGATCAGGACTTGTGCTAGTTGGTTTGTTCACTTTTCATTGATTGATTCACCAATCATGCATGTGTTAAACCCTTATTGTGGGCTTCACAGAATGTTCTAGAATTACCCTGTCAGCCACACACATGCAAAGAGCCTCCCACTGGGTGTCTCTGAGCCTCTGAGGGCTGTCAACTTATTGCCAGAACTTTGCCTGTCTTCTAGCCTTGTGTTAGGCAACCTGAACCCTGCATAGGGCAGGGTCTTGACTCTTGAAAACCATGTGGTTCTGTCAGGAAGCAAATCAAGCCAGTAATGAATCAAGACATACTGAATGAACGGGGCACCTCTGCTCTCATGGTTTGGACGAGAAAGACTTAAATTGTTCAGGGTTTACTGAGGACTGGAGTGGCTTAAGACCACTTCCTAAAAGTTAAGCTCAGCCCTAAAGGATGGGTAGACTTTAGACAGAATCCAGGAAAAGGCTTAACTCTTGAAAGTAACTTGAATTGCACAATGGGTTCTAGAGACATTGAAGAGACCAGCTTGATGCTCTGTTAGCTGTTTGAAACGTCACATCCTTGGGACCTCCTACTTGACCAGATTAGCACTTGGGACCTTTCTATAGGAGGCTGTCCTGGAGCGGCCACTGCTGGGCAGAGCCGGCTGTGGTTGACTCTCTATCCTGGGCAGGGTCTGGAGGTTGCATAGCCTAACCCTAGGCTGCCCATGACACAGAAAATAGCCTTCAACCATGAATCAAGCCTCCCATCCTTCTCCTTGGTGACTGCTGTTTGAACATTTTAATTCTTTTTTTGTTGTTCTTAAAGCTGTAGGGTAATTACCCTTGTCCTTAATAATTGCATTAGTTTCCTTGATGAGCAGAGATGCTCCAGAGTCTGTGCTGTTAAAAAGAGGTTAGGATTAAGGTTTTCAACCTGCTGCTGGTGTGAGAGGCTATCTCCATGCCAATTACCGCCTCCTTGATAGGATTAGTCACTGTGTTAATTGCTACTCAGAAAAACTGCCAAGTTTGTTGTTTTAGACTTTGGCTTTTAAAATATTGCAGATGTCATCTCAAATGCAAATTGTATTTGGTATTAGAGATAACTGTTGATCTATTAACACTTTGGGGTTGATTTGTATCCGAGGCTGTAGGAGATAGAGGAGCCTTGCCCTTGGATGATTAATTGCGTCTTTGATGGTGGTTCCAGCGCTGGGAGGGGGAGGCAGCTGTCAGGCCTGTTCCTTGGCACTCTCTCTGAGAGAACTCAGGGCTCTGTCAGCAGCAATCTGTTGGAATTGGCCAGAGTAACGTGTGAAACAACCTCGCTCTTCAACCCAAGAGCCTTGCCCGTCCACTCTGCAGGTCATCCTGCCTGGTTAGCTTCTGGTTCATACCTTGAGTGCTGTGTCTCTTCAGGGTGTGTCACATGGACACAGCAGCTCTCAGTCTTTAGAGATTTGCAAGTCAGTGGCATCTTGGCATTTTGGACCAGGAGAGACCAGTTAGACTTAGAGAATAACCTACATTATCTAGCATTTTCTTTCTCTTTTATATTTTAAAAGCTTTTACATTTCGAAATAATTCCAACACTTCAGAAAAGTTGCAGGAATTGTACGAAGAAATGCCATATGCCTTTCACCTAGATTCCCCAATTGTCACCAGGCTATCATTTCTGCTTTGTCACTCTCTCTGTGCGTGTGTGCCTGTGCATTTTTTCTGAGCGGTTTGAAAGTAAGTTCCAGACACGATGCCCCATTACTCCTAAGCACTTCAGTGTGTATTTCCTAAGAATTAGGGCGTTCTCTTGCAAAACTCAGTACAATGATCAAAATCAGGAAAATAGCCCTAATACAACGCCATTATCCAATCTACAGGCTCTTTCCTGTAACCAATTACATCCCAATAAAGTCCTTTTAGCAAAACATAATCATCGTCATCACCATCATCGTCCTACTCACCATCGTCTGGTGTAAGAGCCAGTCTAACATCTCACGTATTTGGTTCCTATGTCTCTCTCCCTTTTCAAAATCATCTTATTTATTTATGGCTGGCTAGGTCTTTTTTGCAGCGCGGGCTTTCTCTAGCTGCAGAGCGTGGAGGCTACTCTTCATTGCAGTACGCGGGCTTCTTGTTATGGAGCTGGAGCTCTAGAGTGCATGGGCTTCAGTAGTTGCAGTGGGTGGGCTCAGCAGTTGTGGTTCTCGGGCCCTGGAGCACAGGCTCAACAGCAGTGGTGCGCAGGCTGAGATACTCTGTAGCGTGTGGGATCTTCCCGGATCAGGGATCAAACCTGTGTCTCCTGCACTGGCAGGCAGACTCTTTACCACTGAGCCACCAGGGAACCCCTCCATGACTCTTATATCCATGAAACTGGAAGAGTTTCTCCATCTTTCTTTGTCTTTCATGACCTTGGCCTCGTTTTTAAGAGTACAGGCCAGTTATTTTGAAGAATGTTCTTTCATCTGGGTTCGTCTGGCGTTTCTTCATGACTAGGTTCAGGGCATGCATTTCAGGCAAGAAGACCACAGAAGTCATGTGGGGTCATTTCACTGTGTCTTATTAAGAGGTACATGGTACCAGCTGTCCTATTCCTGGAGCTGTTAACACTGTTGGTTAAGATGATATCTGCTACATTTCTCAGTGTAAAGTTATTTCACCCCATTTGTAATTAATTAACATTTTGTGAGGAAATAGTTTAGGTCTATGTAAATATCTTGTTTTTCATTAAACTTTTACCCACTTGTTTTGGCATCCATTGATAAGTCTTGTCTGAATTATTATAATATTTGCCAGATGGTGTTGTTTTTTCCTAAATTTATTTATTGCTTAGTTCTTTCTACTGTATTGAAGAGCTTCTGCTTTCTTACATTTATTTATGTACTCATTTATTTATACCCATGTGTACTCATGTATTCCCATTCTACTCAATGGGTTACATTGACTGAGTTATATTCAGTGGGTTATATATTGGTCCAATGGTTTATAATCCAGTTATTTCAATGGTTAAATTGTCACAGCTTTGGCCAGTGGGAGTACCTTCCACTTGGCTGCTATGTTCTTTTGACAAATCCCCATGATATTTTTTACAACTTGTTATTTTGAAAAATTTCAAACATAGAGAAAATGAATGGATATTTTGTGAACATCCACATGCTTATCACCTAGATTCTTTAACATTTTACCAGGCTTTACCATAGTGACTTGTATACCTTCCAGAAATTCATCTTATTTTTAAATTGCATGTCATAGTAAGCTGTAGGCATCCTTAAACACTGGGCAGACATGTTATTGTCTATAGATCTATATTTTTTGCAGCTCTTTTATTAGGTAAAATTTACATGCAGTGTGATGTACAAATATTGTGTACCCTTTGATGCATTTTGACAAATGTGTTCACCACGTAACTCAAGCTCATGTCAAGATATAAAGCTCTGTCATCACCCCCAAGAAAATTAATTCATGTTCCTTTCCAATCAGTGCTTGTCCCCATCTTCCTCATGAGCAGCCAGAGTTCTGATTTTGTTCCTACCATAAATTAGTTTTGCCTATTTTAGAATTTCATATAAATGGAACATGTACAGCATGTATTCTTCTGTGTAAGAATTATTCTCTTCACTACGATTTTGAGATTTGTACATGTCATTGATTATATCAGTCAGTCATTCATTCCATCAACTTCCGAGCATTTCCTCACTTTCTGGCACAATGAACTCTTCCAAGGTTGCCTTGTACTGTCCTCCCACTAGTCCCGGGCTCTCTCTTGAAGGAACCCTGGCTTCTTTCAGTAGAGAATGGTTTCTGGATTTTAGGTGTATTCATTGCTACCGGTATCATTGCTTCTAGGTGTTCGCTCCTTTGATAGAAAGAACTAAGAAACATGTGTGTGAGTATACACTCAGAAATACACACACATGCACATACACATACACGTTCAACTATTTCTACACATATACACTTGTGCATGTATGTGTAAAACCATCCATTTGTAATGACACTAATTGTAATCCAATACCTTAGGTTCATTCTGGCCTTTAATCTTTCCATATATGGAATTTCCTTCAACAAAGGAGAAATTTTCCTGAATACATTATTTTCCAAATCCCAAAATACATATAAAGTAGTTAAGTAAGAGTTAACCCATACCATGGAAGAAAATAAACCTACCAACTAGAGTTCAAAATTGGTTTATAGTGCTTTTGGGCTTTAGTCTGAAGTCAAACAGTTGAAATCCTCTGTTTAAATTTACTCAGATTAATCTTTCTCTCCCCACTCCCATTCACTCTGCTTATGTTATTCTTGGAAAAAAGTTAGGTTCTTTTGTTTTTATTCCACTTTAGGGTCCCACCCCATCTTTGTTGATTTCTTTTTAGTGTATAAAAGATTCCTGTGTTGCAAAAGCCAAAGCAATGCAAAACAGGTAGACTCAGAGAAGTGTTAACCAATCATTATTTTCACTTTATCTGTCCTGACTTTCTTTTGCTAATATTGTATTGGTTTCTCCTTTTTCCCCCTTACACAAAAGAGAGATACTTCTTTGTATCTTTAAAATAGTTTATTTTAAAAGTTAATTTCTAGTTTTACTACACTGTGATCAGAAAACATTCTTTGAGACATTTCTAGTGTATGAGTCATTATTCAGTTGCTCAGTCACGTTTCTTTGTGACCGTATGGACTGCAGCATGCCAGGCTTCCCTGTTTTTCACCATCTCCCAGAGTTTGCTCAAACTCTTGTCCATTGAGTCGGTGATGCCATCCAACCATCTCCTCCTCTGTTGCCACCTTCTCCTGCCCTCAATCTTTCCCAGCATCAAGGTCGACATGCTGATTATTTGTCACCTGTGGATAATCTATGTGCACTTAATAAGAAGTTGTGATCTCTAAATTAGGTATCTAAATATCTCCATATGATTGCCTTATTGACTATGTTTTCTAGACTTTGTACCTTTACCTACATTTTTGCCTGCCTAATCTCTTCTGTGCTGAAAGTGGTGAGTCAGAGTGTTCTAGCATTAGTGTGTTTCCATCTGTTTTTTCTTTCCTTTGCTACAGTTTCTACTAATAAAGGGAGTATTAGTCTTTCTTTGTGCACTGATAGTCGTTCCTATTATATTTTCATTGTGAAATCTGAATTTTTTTCTTTTTAGTATTTGGGTTTTTTTTAGTATTATAATATGTTTGCCACATTTAGGCTTCTTTTTCCCCTCGAATTCTGCATATTCGACTGGTATATGAAGATTGCAATACTTGCATTGTTGTTGTTCCTATTTGCCTGATATATCTTTACCTAACAGACATCCTGGAATGTGAAGTCAAGCGGGCCTTAGAAAGCATCACTACGAACAAAGCTAGTGGAGGTGATAGAATTCCAGTTGAGCTATTCCAAATCCTGAAAGATGATGCTGTGAAAGTGCTACACTCAATATGCCAGCAAATTTGGAAAACTCAGCAGTGGCCACAGGACTGGAAAAGGTCAGTTTTCATTCCAATCCCAAAGAAAGGCAATGCCAAAGAATGCTCAAACTACCGCACAATTGCACTCATCTCACATGCTAGTAAAGTAATGCTTAAAATTCTCCAAGCCAGGCTTCAGCAATGTGTGAACCATGAACTTCCTGATGTTCAAGCTGGTTTTAGAAAAGACAGAGGAACCAGAGATCAAATTGCCAACATCCACTGGATCATCGAAAAAGCAAGAGAGTTCCGGAAAAACATCTATTTCTGCTTTATTGACTATGCCAAAGCCTTTGACTGTGTGGATCACAATAAACTGTGGAAAATTCTGAAAGAGATGGGAATACCAGACCACCTGATCTGCCTCTTGAGAAATTTGTATGCAGGTCAGGAAGCAACAGTTAGAACTGGACATGGAACAACAGACTGGTTCCAAATAGGAAAAGGAGTTCGTCAAGGCTGTATATTGTCACCCTGCTTATTTAACTTCTATGCAGAGTACATCATAAGAAACTCTGGACTGGAAGAAACACAAGCTAGAATCAAGATTGCCGGAAGAAATCTCAATAACCTCAGATATGCAGATGACACCACCCTTATGGCAGAAAGTGAAGAGGAACTCAAAAGCCTCTTGATGAAGGTGAAAGTGGAGAGTGAAAAAGTTGGCTTAAAGCTCAACATTCAGAAAACGAAGATCATGGCATCCGGTCCCATCACTTCATGGGAAATAGATGGGGAAACAGTGTCAGACTTTATTTTTCTGAGCTCCAAAATCACTGCAGATGGTGACTGCAGCCATGAAATTAGAAGACGCTTACTCCTTGGAAGGAAAGTTATGACCAACCTAGATAGCATATTCAAAAGCAGAGACATTACTTTGCCTACAAAGGTTCGTCTAGTCAAGGCTATGGTTTTTCCTATGGTCATGTATGGATGTGAGAGTTGGACTGTGAAGAAGGCTGAGCGCCGAAGAATTGATGCTTTTGAACTGTGGTGTTGGAGAAGACTCTTGAGAGTCACTTGGACTGCAAGGAGATCCAACCAGTCCATTCTGAAGGAGATCAGCCCTGGGAGTTCTTTGGAAGGAATGATGCTAAAGCTGAAAGTCCAGTACTTTGGCCACCTCACGTAAAGAGTTGACTCATTGGAAAAGACCCTGATGCTGGGAGGGACTGGGGGCAAGAGGAGAAGGGACGACAGAGGATGAGATGGCTGGATGGCATCACTGACTTGATGGACATGAGTCTGAGTGAACTCTGGGAGTTGGTGATGGACAGGGAGGCCTGGCGTGCTGCGATTCATGGGGTTGTAGAGAGTTGGACACGACTGAGCAACTGATCTGATCTGAACTCTTTTTATTTTCAGCCTTTCCGAATCCCTTTTTAAAAGTGTGTCTCTTGTAAGTGATATATGGTTGAATTGTGTTTTTTAAGCCAAATCCAAAATCTATTTCTTTTCATAGGCGAGTTAAGCCTGTTCACAATCACTTATATGTCTAATATTTATATGACTGACAAGCCTGGTCTTAACATTTTCATAATATTTTATGAATAATACATTTTATGTTCTATTTGTTGTACTTCTTTCTCTACATGACACATTTTCTTTGCTCACTTATTATTTAATTTCTTTTGATATACAAAAAGCTTCCTTATGCTACTGGCTACCTTTGTATTAGCTTATTAGCTTAAAAATCTTTTTAAGTCCCCTATGAGCTTTACTATCTGATTTGTCAGTTGCAGATGGAATCCCTTAACTTCCTGTACAGTCACCATTGTACGAAGTGCATATATTATACAAAATCCCCTGTACCACCTTGATTGCGCTTATTCTGTTTTTGTCTTTCTTTTGTTGCCTGCCATTTTGTAGTTGTATTATTTTCACTTTGACCAAACATGTAAAATGTGTACGTTATTCTTCTCTCCCTACTCCCCTATTTAATTTAGGCCTATAATTAAATATATAAAAAATTCCCTGTAAATCCCTTTGCAAAGAGTCCCCGTTATCTCCTGGCCGGCTGAAGTTAATTCTCTGTAGATGTTTTAAGAAGGGCTGGCTCGTGGGTACTTTATTCCCTGAGTTCTTATGTGTTTAAAACCATTTTTTTTCTATGACTTTGATTTTAGAAGACCTGCTTTGCTGGATATAAACTTCGATTCACACCTTCTTACTTTGAGTTTCATGAAAATGCTGCTCCATCACCGCTCTGCTTTGTAGGTTGCTGTTGAGAAGCCTAATGACAGTCTAAATCTCTTGCCCTTGTAAGTTATTTGATCTTTTGGTTTGCAGGCTGTGAGGATATTTTCTCAAATGCTTCTTTGAGGTTTTTAATTCCATTTGCAGTGTTATGTTTCAGTTTTTTTCCTTCTGCTTTATGGTTGTGTTTTTGGAGTAATTTTCAGCAGCTGAAGTATTTGGATTCTCCTTTTCGTCTTCCTTCTCTGAGCGGCCTTTATATAGATGAAGATGCTCCCACCTCTGTATTTCACAGGCCGAGTGGTTCATGTGATTTTTAGTTCAAGTGCCCCCTCTTCTGTCAGTGTGGCAGAGTGCAGTTTCTTTAATGGTTGACATTTGGCAGGGGGAGGGGACTGAAGAAGAGTGTGTCCCTGGATATATTTTATTATTTTAGTTTTGCAGATTTGTAAATGTCAGTTTCTTGCTTTCTCTCCTTTTACTGCACACTTTATGGATGGTGCCCACCCCTTGTTTCTCTCCTGCTCATGGCCACCTTTAAACTCTCCCCTCCTTTTAAACCCAATGAACCCTGGTCAATGTTCTGCATTCTTTTTCCAGTTTTTCTTTTTTTCCACTTAGGTTATACTTTCTCTTTCTCCAGATGCCTGTGGTTTATTCCTGATCCCTCCACTGTCTGCTCCGCTCTTCTTGTGGTTTTGGGACCGTTTCCCACCCCTTGTAGTGGTGAGCGTGTGCTTAGTCATGTCCAGCTCTTTGGGACCCTATGGACTGTAGCCCTGCCTTGTCCTTGGGATTCTCCAGGCAAGAATACTGAAGTGGGTTGTCATTTCCTCTTCCAGAGGATCTTCCCAACTTAGGGATAGAACCCACATCTGCATCTCCTGCATTGGCAGGCAGATTTTTTTTTTTTTTACCACTGAGCCATGTGGGAAGCCCTTCCCACCCCTTCCTTAGCTCTCCACAAAGGTTTTTGGGTGGAAATTCAAGAAGTCACTTTACTGGAAATGGGGAAAATGGATGTTTATCTTTCTATTTAGAGATAATTTGGCATTATAATATTTCTGTCTTCTAGTTGTGCTAAAGCTGTGGCTTGTGTGCTTTTTTATTTATTAACTTTGTTGATCTGTTGTTTGGGGGGATCCTGTTGGAGGGGGAAGTTTGGGTTTCTGTGACCACCAGTGCCTTAGCTACCGAGAAGACCCCTATAGAGCATTTAAAAACATTTTATATATTTGGCTGCACCGGGTCTTAGTTGCAGTACTTAGGAACTTCAGCCTGCACTGTCACATGTGGGATCTTTAGTTCTGAAAGATGGAATCTAGTTCCCTGACGAGGGATGGAACCCCAAGCCCCCTGCATTGGGAGCATGGAATCTTAGCCTCTACATCACCAGCAAAGAGCTGCCTGTAGAGCATCTTGAGAGATCAGGCAGTTATATCAATTTCAAGTTTATAGCAAACACTGTCATCCACAGTGTTTTCATGTTGATGGTACACAAATGAATCTTGTGGACATGTTTGAAAAGGTGTGCTTGCTTAAGACGATTGAGTGTATCCCCTGGAAGATCACCCACATCTCATCTGCTTGGCCAGCCTTTTCTCATACTTCAGTGCGATCCTGGAGAGTTGTCAGTTTCCGCATTTGCTGGGGAGGTTGGAATCGATAAGGGTGTTACTTCTGGTGGCACTTGGGAGGGAGCAGTGCTGTTCGGTTGCTGGAGTGTGATCTAGCGTATGCACGACTGCAGGTCTTTCATTTTTTGGCTGCACTGTGTGGCTTATGGAATCTTGGTTCACTGACCAGGGATCAGAGCTGTGCTCCTACAGAGGAAGCTCAGGGTCCTAACCACTGGGCCACCAGGGAATTCCCACGTCTGCAGGTCTTTGTCAAGAAGGGACTGCTCCCCATCCAAGCATATTTTTTTTACAGAATTTTCACACAGGGTCCAAAACCTGAGTTGGATTCCGCCTTCCACGTCTGGGGAAGCGGCCTAGTGCCCAACACATAACAGGGGCCTAAGAATATCTGTGGAAGGAATGAATCAACCATCTTTGTTCTGAAATTAGACCACCTATGACTTGTTAGAGTAGGAAAGCCGAGGCCTCTGGAAAGAGAGGGAGAGCTTGTCAGGGATCTGTTTTCAGCCCCAGACGAGCAACAGAGAGAGGCAGAGCACACTGGGAAATTCCGTTCATGCACCCACCCTCTGCAGGAACCTCAGCTCTGCCTGGGGGACAGCCGGGTCACTGCCTTGGCCTCCTGCCAGGGCATGCGTCCTGCCCCACTCCCCCGCATTCCCTCTGGGTCGTGCCCTTCTTCTAGGCACAGGAGTACTCACTCACAGGGTTGCTGGAGACCCTCTGAAGGGTTTGGTCACTTGATGTCCTTAAGATGCTGCTCATCTGCTCTGTCCTCTATGGGCTCCCGGAAAAGGGACCATGCCAGCTCTGTGGCTTCCGACCCTCTGGAGGAGGAACAGGTGCTCAGACAGACTCTGAAAGGATGTCACACAGTCTGAGCTGCCCTGGCACCCTGAGGGGCACCTGCACCAAGTGGGAGAGGGTCCCGTGCATTCTCACATCAGCTCACAGGCAGTGGGTCAAGGGTTGGTGTCCCTGCATCCAGACAGAATCCTCCAGTCTGGCACCTCCATTCCAATTTGGGGTTTAAAGGTCCCTGTGTGCCTGGACAAGGGGGACATGGTCAGGAGCTGTAGGACACAGGACAGGGCAGGCTTCAGTCATGACAGCTTCTTTCCACCCTCAGACTGGACCAGGTGGGCCCCCCACCTCTTAGTAGTGGCATTGTGTGGATGCTGGCCAGGAATCCTTCCTGCCAGGTGGGAGGGCCAAAGGCAGGAGGCCCTGGAAGCCCACTGGGCACTGGCCCTGATGAACAGTGTGGTGTCCTCAGAATCCATCGTGTGGACATGCAGGCCACCGCAGGAGGTCAGGTGCCAGGCGAGATGCTCTGGGTGGTGGGAAGACCCTGAGACCCCACCTGTTTTTCTCCCAGAGCCCCACTGTTTTACCTTTAGACAGCACTGTCATTCATGACGTTTATTTACTTGTTCATTCATTCATTCACTCACACTTTCAGTGACTCTTGCATTCTTCTCCCTTGTGCTCTGAACCACTGGCTCTGGAGAACCAAAGACAGACTCAGAGCCCTTGTCCTCGGGGAGCTTTGAAGAGCAGTGTGGCTCCTGGGGACTCGCAGTATGTGACTCTTTGAAGGAGGAAGTCTGCTCAGAATCAAGCCTGGTCAATTTTTACAAATAACTGTATTTATTTCTTTATTTTTGGCTGTGCTGGGTCTTGGCTGCTTTCTCTAGCTGTGGCAGGTGGGCTTCTCATTACAGTGGCTTCTCTGTTGCGGAGCGCAGGTTCTCGGGCTCACGGACCTTAGTCGTTGTGACTCATGGGCTTGATAGTCGTGGCTCCCTGGCTCCTGAGCACAGGCTCAATAGTTGTGGTGCATGGGCTTAGTTGCTCCCCAGCATGTGAGATATTCCCAGATCAGGGATGAACCCGTGTCTCCTGCAATAGCAGGCACATTCTTTGCCACTGAGCCACCAGGGAAACCCAAACCTGTTCCGTTTTGTTAAACTGAAACATTTGCTGATTTCTTCAATCGTGGGCTCTATTCTTCCTTACACTGTGGTGGGCAGGGTGTGGACACGCTGTACAGTGCCCCCAGGTCTGCTGAACGGGCCACCGTGCTTATGGGTGAGAGCATGGACTTGGATCCTGATAGATCTGGGTTAGAATCCCAGCTCTGCTGCTCATAGTTGTAGGATTGGGGTTACCTGAACCTCACTGGGTTTTGATTTTCTAATAAGTGGTTTGAGGATAATAATTCTTACCCAGTGGGAGAATTAAATAGGTAAAGAAATTGGCAAGTTTTACCCCATGGTCAGAAGGGATAGTAACTGCCATGTGGTATCTCTTCCTCCTCCCGAAGTGTACACCCTCATGCACGCATACACGCGCGTGCATGCACACACACACACACACACACATACACAGTAATAAACCTGGCCTGGGAGGCAGCAGTGGCTCTGCCTTCTAAAAGTTGTCTGAACTGCTGGCTTTCCAGATTGGGGGTGGGGTGGGGACTCTGGGTTATTGAACGGCTTTGCTACCAGACGTAATGTGCAGGGTTCTTATAATGTCAGTTAGATCTGGGAAATGGACCAACCATGACTTCCAGCTAAATGAAACACTTCAGGCTATCAGCTAAATAGACGATGCATTTGAGAGAATCCGTGAGTGCTGCGTCAAGGGCTGGGACCCTGGGAGGCTGACGCTGCGTCTCCTGGGCTGGTTCCTGGGGGCCCCTGGCTGTAAGGATGCCTGATGTCTAGTGTCCTTGTGAGGGGGGTGGAGATCTGATCTGCATGGATCACGTGGTCCTTCCTGGGCTCTGCTGTCTTTCATCCCCTCCCGTTCCCTTTCTGTCTTCTTGTTTCCTGACTCTGGCAACTATAGAATGTTACTTAGGAAAGTCAAATTGCCTCTCTAGGACACCCCACTCCTTTCCCCACCATGACATAGTGGCTGTGCCTGGGGAGAGCAGGAGCTTGTGTTTTTATAGACTGGAGGGGGTCATGCATCCTGGGCCCCCCTGGAGAGCTCTGACTCCTTGTCTCTGTTCTGAGGGGCACAACTGCCATGCCAGCAACTTCATCTATGTCCACTGCAGAGATTCCCACAGGTACCTCTTTCTTCGTAGCACTGTCCCATGCTGGGCCAGGAAATGCCCTTTGGTCTTCCAGCCTTTGTGGAGGGAGCTTATGTCAGCAGATGTCTCCATCCTGGCTCCACTGCATGTGGGCTCTGCAGTTGAGCAGGCTGATCTGCAGGACCTGGTTTCCTTCCCCACATGGGTGAAACACCTGCCTGGAGAGGATGCAACACGATGCTCCTAAGTTACCCAGCACACTGTCTGGCACACAGGAAGCCAAATCGTTTGCTTTCTTAAGATCTGGGAGACACCTCCTTCTAGATCTTACCAACATACTCACTCCTCCCTCCCCTTGCTGGCCACCATCTCAGTACATTTTATCATGAGGTACAGCTTAGACTTTCTTCTTGCCTTTACTTACCTGTTCATCCACCCATTGTCCCATCTTCCTATCCATCCATCATCCATCCACCCACCCATCTATCCATTGTCCATCTGCCCACCCATCCTCCAACCCCTTCACCTATTTATCCATATATCTGTACATCCATCTCCATCCATCATACGTTTATCCATCCCAACCAGCATCCATCCATCATCCATCCATTTATTCACCCATCCATTCATGATCTACTCACCCACCCATCCATCATCCATCTACCCACCCACCCTCCAACCCTTCCACCTATCCATTCACCCATATGTCCATCCATTCCTTTTTTTATTCATCTAATAATGATTTATTGGACATTCCCTTTATTTATATGTCAGGTTGTGAGAAGCAAAGCAGATTCTCTGCCTTCCCCAAGCCTATAGTCCCTCAGAGGATAGAAACAATTAAAGATGTGTGTGTGTGTGTCTGTATGTTGGGGGTGGGTGCCAGGCAGAGAGAATAAGGACTGCTTGGGAAATGCACGGCAGGGTCACCAAACATGGTCTGGGAGGATCAGGAAGACCTCATGGAGGAAGTGACTCTTACCTCCTTGACTACATATAAACAACCTGGGGACAGGGAGTGTGCATTTTAGTGTCATCAACAAGCAGTCAAGGGAGTGCCTACTACTTCTATGAGGTCCTAGGGCTACAAAGAGGGGTGAAGATACAAAAGAAATGGTAATGCAAAGCAATGGTTAATAACTGCTTGTTCAATGAATTCATGGGTGAATGTGCCTTTGCCAGGCTTATATTTGCTAAGAAATGCTCTCAGCACATGTTCAATCTGTGACTCCCCATGAGTAAGAAGCTTAGAAGAGCTCATCTGAGTCTTCACTTGGTTCATGAATATGCAAGCCAGCTTCCTTTTAATCTCAAATATTATTTTATTAGATGTATTTTAATTTATTTATTAGACCTGTCTTTCACTTGGATCTATGAGAAATTTAACGAAGGCATCATTCCATCTTTGGCGTGGTCAGTAGAGAATAGAAAGCTAGTCCAGCAGGTGATGTCCTGAGTGAAAAATTCCTGAAGACCTTGATCAGCACCGATGACCAGAGAGATGCTGGGCTTATTATGACCACAGAATAGCCATGATTACAACCACTGGCATAAACCATCGTGATGTACAATGGCATATGTGACGCCCTGACGTATGCCATATGCCATAAAGCCAGAGAGTCCAGAGCATCCTTGAATGTCTCCTGGGGGGACAGAGGCTGACTCCTTGCAGGTGAGGTCTGACTGAGATCTCACCAGCCTCATTTTATTAGCAGGAATGACTGTGGCTTAGCTGGAAATGTAATAGCTGCTCAAGGGCAGACTGTAAGCCAGAGCGGAGGTTCTTGGTGAGCTTGCCACTGGATAGCCTAGCTTTGCACCAATCTGCAGGCCTCTCCCAGCTGGCAGGGGCTTCGCAGGGGGCGGCTCACCTTCCACTCAGCAGCAAAGGGAGAAACCAGGAGCTGCCAAGTACCAGCAGCTGTGTTCACACTCCCAGCAAGGTCCACAGTGCAGGCTTTCTAAAGCATTGCCACTTACTAAAATTAACTCTAAAGGAAATCTGCCATGTAGTGGTTTCATCATGCGATATTATCGTCATATCAGATGATGGTACATAGCAGCACAAAATTCGAGAGCTCGCCTGTCCCCTCTCTGCCTCCTGCTCCGGTGGGGTCCAGATGCCTCCCTAAGGAGGTTGGAGGCATGGAGGGATGGTTCCTCTCTTCTGGTGTTGGGTGACTTATCAAGGGCAAAGCTCTAGGGCTGGTGAGGCACCCCTGGGGTTCTGGGCGTGGGAATATTCAACGGATACACCTTTGCTGGTCTAGCTGCCTGGGTTCCTATAGCTCCCTGGGTTCCTACAGCTCCCCCATGTCATTGGGATGGATTGATGGAAACCTGCCCACCAGGTTGCAGCTTCATTTGCTGCTCTCCACACAGGCTGCCGCTGTGACGAGCCTCGATTCACGAGGTGCATCTCCAGCCGCCCACAGCCAGCCGAGTGGCAGAAAGTACCTCCCTCTCCATGACCCACAAAGAGTTTGAGGACAGTCTAGAAGTGTCAGGAGGGAGCCAAAGGGTGCCAGCTGGTGGGGGGTGGGATGTGCCATAATGGTGCAAATTCTCACTAATGGTCAGATGTTTTATTCTCCCACATAGCCCCCTCCTCTCCCATCACTCTTCCCCGCCAACCAAAAATATCCTGGGAGCTTCTCTGACTAGCCATAGGAATTAGCTTCTAATGAATTGGATTTATGAAGTTTGGAACTTCTTTTCCAGAGAAGTTCCAGACATTCCTCTAGCCACGCAGGAGGAATGTCGAGGTTTGTACCCCAGTGCAATATGCCAGGTGGCCCCAGAGAAACACAGAGGATCCCCAGGACAGTTAGCACAATTTTGGGGGTTCACTTCTCTGCCTTGGTCTCCTCTCCAGAGACGGTCATAATCCCAGAGGCACAGACTTAGTGAGCCCTGAGCCTCCCCAGTGCAAAAGTGGACTCTTTGCAACCCCATCGGCCAGGTTCCTCTGTCCTCCAGTATCTCCTGGAGTCACTGGGGTCACAAAAGAGTCTGACATGACTTAGTGACTAAACAACAATAAACAAGTTCTATAAAACATTTTTCAGCTTCCTAGTGGCTCAGTGATAAAGAATCCATCTGCCAATGCAGGAGACATGGGTTCGATCCCTGGGTCAGGAAGGTCCCCTGGAGAAGGTAATAGCAACTCACTCCAGTATTCTTTACCTGGGAAATCCCATGGACAGAGGAGCCTGGAAAAGTACAGTCTATATGGTCGCAAAAGAGTCAGACACAACGTAGCAACTAAACAACAATAATTGTATCCTATTCCATTATATCAATATACTGTGATTATTCATTCGCCAGAGCAATTCAGTGAAGCGATTAGTAGGTGATTTCCACTTTCTCCATCAGAAACTAGTCTGTGGTGAATGTCACTGTTTGTGTATCTGTCCACTCCAATTGGTAGGACCAGCCTCCATCCTTTTTTGTTTGTTTTTTTGGCCATACCACGTATCTTGTGGGATCTTAGTTCCCTGACCAAGGACCAAACCTAGGTCCCCTGCAGTGAAAGTGAACAGCCCTAACCACCGGACTTTCAGGGAATTCCGTCCCTATCTTTTTATGAGCAGTTGTTGTTGTTCAGTCACTCAGTCATGCCCGACTCTTTGTGACCCCATGGACTGCAGCACTCCAGGCTTCCCTGTCCATCACTATCTCCTGGAGTTTGCTCAAACTCATGTCCACTGAGTCGATGATGCCATCCAACCGTCTCATCCTCTGTTGTTCCCGTCTCCTCTTGCCTTCAATCTTTCCCAACATCAGGGTCTTTTCCAATGAGTTGGCTTTTCACATCAAGTGGACAAAGTATTGGAGCTTCAGCTTCAGCACCAGTCCTTCCAATGAATATTCAGGGTTGATTTCCTTTAAGATTGACTGGTTTGATCTACTTGCAGTCCAAGGGATTCTGAAGAGTCTTCTCCAGCACCACAGTTTGAAAGCATCAATTCTTCAGCGCTCAGCCTTCTTTATAGTCCAACTCTAGCTGGTTAAAGTGACTGTTTAGTAAATAGGAGATCCTGAGTTTATATCCCAGGGATGCCTGGTACAGTTGACTGTAGTATAAGCAGCTGACATGGCACTAATTTGCTTTTGGGAACCCATCCCTTTGTAAATGTCAAGTTGCTTACATGTGGGTCAATGTTCCTGGAACTTTCTCAGCTTCCTAAAATGGGGATAATAATTTGCTAGAAGCATCATGAGGAGTTCTCTCTTGCACCAACAGGATTATATGCTGCCTGCAGACAGGGACTGCTGTTTCTTTCTGAGCCAAACCTAACCTTGCCCCTCTGCCACAAGTCCTTGGCCAGTGTCCTGCACTTGGTGGACTCCGAGGGTGACTGCTGCCTGCCAGGCGAGAGGGACCCAAGTTAGGAGCCCCAAGTTAGGCTAGAGGACTGCATGCCGTGAGCTGCCTTAAGGTCATCTCTGGGCCTTTTACCTTATTCTCTCAGCCACCTACCTCCCCTGGCAGTGAAACATCGTTTTCTAGTAAATGATGTGTCTGACATTTACCAAATCTTTATGTGACAATTTGGAAGGAACGAGTTGCATTGAACAGCCTTATTAATATTGCAGTGAGGTGATTAGGGGGACATCATGGCCATTGGACCATAGGGCTCTGATTTACGAGCTCGGAAGAGAGGAGGCGAGAGGTCTCTATTGACCAAAACACCTTCAGCACAATTCAGGTTGTAATGAATGAAAGTCAAGGATTTTCCAGATGGTACAGCCCTGCAACTCGAGGGTGGGGCTGAGTGCTCTCTTAAAGTGTGGACAGCATGTTTGGGAGTGTGTGCTCTGGAAGTGGGGGAATTTAGCACCCAGGGCACTTACGCCTTCCGGGTCGGGGGCAAGATAGAGGAGAGCTTTTCCTAGCCTCCGATGGTTTGGTTCACATTGTAAGTCTCTGTGAAATTGAAACCATCTTCCAAGGGAAATGGCATAGGACAGTGATCAAAGCATGTTCCTGGAGTGAGACCCACCTACACTGGAATACTGGTGTCACTCGTACCTGCCTAGAGGACTTGGGCAAATTGTCTAACCACTGTGAGCCTCAGGCCTCTGGCCATGAAGATGAGTGATGGTATTACTTCCTGCCCAGAGTCATCGCCCAAATCAAATGGGTGCATGCATGCCACACACAGTTTCCAAAGCTCACTTAGTGCTCAGGACTTGCTGCCTTTCTCTTTAAAAAAAAAAACATTTTGATATTTGGCAAATCTAATACAGTTATGTAAAGTTTAAAAATAAAATAAAATTAAAAAAAAAAAAAAAAAACATTTATTTATTTGGCTGTGCTGGGTCTTAGTTGTGGCCTGTGGGATCTAGTTCCCTGAGAAGGGATCAAACCTTGGGTTGTTATTAATCCCCCTGCATTGGGAGCTTGGAGTCTCAGCCACTGGACCACCAGGGAAGTCCCCTCACTGGGGTTGGAAGCAGTCCCTACAGGTCACTGCTGCTCTCAGCCCTGGTGGGGAACCCATCGGAGATCTTTGTGAAGACTTTCCATAGTTAGGACACCGCTAGGTCCATAGAAGACCACTCCCCAAATGGATATGGTTTTCGCCCAAGGGTTTGCAGCCTTCTGGGGAGGCTGATGCGTGGAACCCATTGGAATAAAAACCAAGGGCCAGTGCAGGGAGGGCTGAGGTTGAGGGACCCTGTGCTCTGGGAGGGTCGAGGTGCCACATTTAATCTCATGTTGGGGAGCGAGGTGGTGGCAGCGTTAGAGATGGGCCTCCAAGAACCAAACAGGATTCTGAACTCCGGCCTGGGGAGGAGGAAAGGGACTTTGGGCTAAGGCAACACTGCACAGAGATGTGGAGGCCTGGGGGCCACTGGGGCTTAAGGCCACATGTGGAAAAGGGTGGCCAAGTGGGCTGAGCCCAGCTGGCAGAGGGCTGTGGATGCCAAGCTAAGGAGCGTTCTGGTGCCAGGGGCACCAAAAGAGAGTGTGACTCAGTGTGTCCCTGAGCATGTCCCTGAGTGTGGGGAGCCTCACCCTGGAGGAGGCCATGATGAGACTCTCGGTGTCCGGGGGCGGAGGGGAGAGGTGGCTCTAAGGTCTAGGGGCGGGGTGGGAGGTGAGGGCAGGGGTCGGCGCTCAGGACTGGCTCACCCCATCAGAGCGCCACCGCCCTGCTTGTGCCACCATCACCAGCTGAAAGCCTGACACTTGCACGGGAGGACTTTCTCAAGTCCGTAGAAACTTGTAAGACATGGCCCCTGTTCTCAAGGAACCAGAAGGCAAGTGCCAGTGAGGCAGGGCCTGCAGGGGCGAAGAGAAGACCAGAGTCGGGGTTGGGGTCCAGTGGGTGGGGGTAGAGAAGAGGAGGGGCGGGGAGGGAGGCAGTCTGTGTCTGGAGGGGAGGAGACCCCGTGCACAGATGGCAGGGAATCCGCTTATGCCTCCCTGAGAATCCAGCTGCTCAATGGGAGAGAATTGCCCCCTTTCTCTTGTTAGAAAACAGTATATGTTCATTGCGGAAAACTGGGAACGCAGGTGGGTAAAAAGTCCCTGGGGCCACAGAGAACCACTGATGAAAATGTGGAGCCTGGGACTCATTCTTACTCGTATCCAAATATTCCCTTTGGGGGTTTTGAAAGGCTGATTTGAGTCCAAGGAAAGGCCCCTTGGGCCCCTGGTGGAGAATTCCCTGGGGTTCTTTAACCTCAGGGCCCAAGTGTCAGTGCCACTGGGGAACATGGCCCCCACGCAGCCGAGTCAAGGGGGCCGAGGTGTGAGCACCAGCTCTGGCCCGGTGCTCTCTGCCCCGTTTCCCTGGCCCCAAGGCTCCTGGCACCCCACCATGCCCCTGGGGCCTCATCCCATCCCCGGACCACCCCCGCCTCCCTGCAGCCCTCCCCAGGCTGACCCTTTCCTGTGAGAAAGCTCCTTCCTGTTGTCTCCTGCCATCTGGAACATCCCTCTGCCTCTCTCCACCTCATCACCCCTCCATCTGCACCAAAGGCCACTTCCCTGATTCTGTTATTAATCCAGCTGCATTTGCAGGGGTTTTTGTCTTATGTTGGAAAAAAACAAAAAATCATTGTTCAGGTCATGATGGAGGTGATGACTGCAATTCCTGGCCTTGGAGGTGATCACTCCGGCTTTTCTGCCTGGGACCCAGTGAGGGGTCAGGCAGAGAGGGTCATCACTTCTGGGCTCGGGCGCTGGGCAGCTGAAATGGTTTCAGGGTGCCTCTGCAGCCCCTGGGCACCAGGCCAACTAGGCAGGAGAACCATGCCCACGGCTTCCCTGAAAGCCGAGGGTGTAGGCCATCAGAGCCTGTCCTGCTGTGGGCAGATGACATGTTTTCTGCTCCAGAGTCCCCCCTCCTGAGCTCAGAATGACCCAGCTCCATGCCCACTGCCAGTGGGAGCCATCAGCAGTCAGAGTGGGAGGTACCCTCGTGCACCCAGGAGGGACATGGTGGGCAGAATAGGGGCCATCGTTGGGTCCCCAGGTGCTTGTATGCAAAAGAAGGTAGATTTGTCCACCTGCAAGGGGGCTCCCAACTCAGGGAACATTTGAGTCTGTGCCCTGAATGAGAGTGCCCCTCCTGTGTGGAGCAGGAAGTCTTGGTTCAGGCCCTTAGGGACCTGCCCAGGCAGTGTCTTTGCCCTGTGATGTGGTTTGAAGATGGGAAGAAGCCAGATGCTGTCCAGGCCACATCTGGAGAGGAAGGGCGGGCAGGAGAGACAGGACATCTGGCTGGCTGGGGGTGGTGGTGGGGGAAGGCGTATCAGGCAGAGAGGGGTGCAGCCATACTCAGCTGATGCACCTGGGCTGTGAGGTTTCTAGTCAAAGCCTGTGGGGTCCTGGAATCCTGAGATGGGGGTGGGGAGGCAGTGGTTGCTCTCCCACCCCACCCTGCTCCACATTAGACAGCCCAGGAGGGAGCTGAGTTCAGGCTCCACTTGGCAGCTCCATGACCCTGAGTCACTGAGACGTGGCTTCCTCCTCTGAGAAATGCGGGACTAAGAGCAGAGGCCTTTGTGGGTGGTGCGGGTGGAAGGAGAGAACCCTGTGAGCTCAAACAAAGGGAGCGGGGTCCCCTCACGAGGCTACAGGAGCAGGGACAGCTCAGCTGCCCGGTATCATGAAGGGGCTGCACACGGTGCTGGCGGAGGATGTGGAAGGGGTCCGGCATTGTGGGGAGACACCAGCCTCATGGTTGGGGGCCTGTGGAAGACCTCCCAGGTGGAGGGATCTCTCACTGACCCAGAGCCCCCAGCCCTTTGCACAGGCCTGCCGGCTGAGGTTGACTGCTCTGCTGGGGCAGACAGTGTGGTTGACTCTGAGCTCCATTGAAAGTGGAAGGGCCCCTGGGACCGCACCCCCCCCACACCCCCCCCCCCCCCCCCGCTAGGCCTGGCTGTGCCTGTGCGGGACCGCGAGGTCAGCCTGAGCAGGGCTTCCAGTCACCTCGGCCAGGAGGAGCCAACGTCTGCCTCCAGAAGCTGCCGTCCATCTGACTACCCTATTCGGGTTAGAACCAGAAGCCTGATTTTCTCCAGATTGCATTTTTCTGTTTCTCACTAAAGGTTGAAAAGAAAAAGTTCCTAGGCAGAACAGTTCTATTTCAATGCACAGAATTCCTATCCTGGGTTATTTTCTTGATACGCTTCTCTGTTACCTGTTTTTTACCGATGGATTTCCTCACTAGACTGTAAGCTCCCTGAGGACCAGAGCGTGCCTGTCTGTGCCATGCTGCACCCCCGGGGCCAACAGTGATGCCGCAGGAAAGGTGTGCTGAGTGGATGGAGAGACCAATGTTTGCAGTGACTTCTTTGGGTCAGCTGGAAGGTGGCCCCGGCTGCTGTTCACACAAGCTCCTCCCTTGGCAGTGTCTTCTCTCTCCCCATCTTTCTCTTAATAGTTATGGATTATGGGAAAGAAGAACAAAGCCCATTAAGAGGTTCCCCTACATTTGATTTGAGGAAGTTTTCATCAGAAGGGCTCCATTTATTGGTCTTTAGCGTACAGCTGTATTCCCTTCTCACAAAATGAATATTGCCTTGTCTCCTTGAGAAAAATTGATTTCAACCAGGAAGGAGAATAGCAAACTCCCTCCTTCCCCTTTTCTTCTTCTTCTTCTTTTTTTTTTTCCTCCCACTGAGACAGAATTTATCTCTTAGGTAGGTGGGGGGTGGGGGGAGCGGGGAAACAGGAATAATTGGACCAGAAGCTAATTCCCAGAGATTCATTGTCTCGGAAGCTCCCGCCAGAACGTGGGAAGCTTGCTTTGAATTGCATGCTAATGATAAATGACAACTCTAACAGACCATCACATTGAGATGTTCGGTCCTTCCTGCTAGGAGCTGACACATTAATTTTCTCTCAGATTTACATTGGATTATTAATAAAATATCGGTGTTGGAAAATGACAGTAAGGGTCTGTGGAAGTGCCCAGCTCTATTTAGGGCCAAATGAGAGGTCGGTGGGGTCAAACTTGACCCAGACACCCGGTGGCATTTGAACGATGATGCCCTTTTTTGCTCCTCCAGGCTCACCTCCCAAACCTGGGTTGCAGCCAGAGGCAGGAATGGAAGGTCTGCTTTCTTCCGGATAATATTGAGTCCTCAGATGGGGAGGCCATTCATTCTCTCTCTCACCTTTTTCTCTTTGCTTCCTCAGTGGCCAGACACTTTAAATGGAAGAGATGCTTTCTGCATGTTCCATTTTCAAGAGAAGAGAGAGGATTTCCTTTGTTACAGCCACTGAGTTGCTTGATTACCTCACTCGTTGAGCATTTATGGAGTGTTTGTTGTTTACAAGATTTTATGTTGGGGGAGGAGGTATGGGGAGGGAGGAGGGCAGAGGGTTCAGGATGGGGAACACATGTATACCTGTGGCGGATTCATTTTGATATTTGGCAAAACTAATACAATTATGTAAAGTTTAAAAATAAAATAATAAAAAAAAAAGAACAAGACAGCCTGGGTGAGGCAGACATGTCACATCCAAAGTCACCCCACTCTTGGCTTTTTAAAAATTTTTTGGTTGTGCTGGGTCTTCGTTGCTGATCGGGCTTTTGTCTAGATGCTGTGAGCAGGGGCTGCTCTCTAGTTGAGATGCTTGGGCTTCTCACTGCGGTGGCTCCTCTTACTGTGGAGCACAGGCTCTAGGCACACGGGCTTCAGGAGTTGCATCACGTGGACTCAGTGGTTGTGGCTCTCGGGCTCTAGAGCAGAGGCTCAGTAGTTGTGGCACACAGGCTTAGCTGCTCCCCAGCACGTGGGAATCCTCCCAGATCAGGGATGGAACCCATGAAGCTTGCATTGGCAGGCAGATTCTTTACCACTGAGCCATCCGGGAAGCCCACTCTGCTTTAAAACCTTCCCATCGCCTGAAGGTCAAGTTCAGAATTCTTAGAGGAGTGGTGGGCTGCAGGTTGGAGGGCACAACCCCCTGCCCCAACCTAGCCGAGACGCTCCTGGTATACTCTTTTCGGTACCCTCTACTTTTCTTCCTCGAATTTACCAACGTGTCTGTAGCCATTGATGTCACCCTGTGTTGTGTGTCAGTGAAGTGAAGTGAAAGTGAAAGTTGCTCACATGCGTGTCATGCCTGCCTTAAAACCCAGACTCCTCACTTCTCCTTTATGGCAGGTAACACAGTCGTTACCTGGGTAACCTGTGTCTTTCATCATGCTTAGGACAAAATCCGCCCTCACTCAGGACCCCTCGTCCCAGCCCACCCTGCTCTCTGGGCTCTTCTTCTGCCTGCATGCCCCCACCACTTGCTCCTGCCCTCCAGTCATGCCCCAGGAGTACCAATGGGGCCCCCATCTTATTATCTTCTTTATGAGAAAGCTCTTTCCTGGGGAGCTTCCCCAGGTGAGCCCTTGCCTTCTTCTAGGCTTCTATTCAGGTGTTCTGGGAGAGGTGTCCCTGGGTGGCTGTCACCCATCACTGCCAGCTGTCGTAGGATGCGCTCACTGGTGCCACCTGTCCCTCCCCTCACCCCAGCATGGGCTCCAGCAGCCCCAGTGTTTCTTGCTCCTCCTCCACCCGTATGTTCTTCCCCCCGACCCCTGAGCGTTACAAAGGTGGGGCTTTGGACCCCTCTATTCTTGCCAGTACCTAGATCGGCCTTCCACAACTGCCTGGTCCATGATAGCTGCTCAGTAAATATTAGTTGAATAAATCACCAAATGTCACAAGAGAATTTCAAGCCGAGTGCCTTGGGAGCTTTAGTGAGTCCCTGCAGACCTGCTCTGGAGTGATTCCTAGTCATGACCGTCCCCTAGTCCGGGCAGCCCTTTCTTTTCTGTGACCTCCAGCCACCATTGAAATGAGCAGTTCTGTGGTTAGCAGCCTGCGTGTGGACATCCTTGGGAAAGGCATTGGCTCTGCCTCTGAGTTCTGGAAGCTTGAGCTGCCCACCTTCTGCTTTCAGCCCTCCGGGAGGACTGTGGGCCCTGGAGAAGAGGGTCTGCGGGCTACCCGCCAGGGGGAGACCCTGCGCAGCGTAGAGGGCAGGCCTCCACGTGGTCCTGCACATGGCTGACCATGCCCCCACTGGGGTCACCTCTGCCTTTATTCAGGAAATTGACAGCAATGCCAAGGGGCCCTCCCGCTGGCTGAGGGAGTGACTTCTGGGATCAACTCATCTAAGCCAGCACGGGCAGGCGCAGCAGCCATGCCGGCGTGGCTCGCGGGGGGCTCTCAGGCATATGAATCTCCCCAGCTGTTTGTCCCCTGATAAGAAAGCCTCTTTTACGATTTTCAATTTGCCCTTATTCTGATGAAAAGGAGCCAGGGTTGGACCGCCCAAGACGGAGCTAATCAAATAAAGCAAATTGGTGTTACCTTCTCCTCGTCCTTATTATTTCTATGGCTCCAGCTGGAATTTATTATGAAAAGCAATTGGTTTTCATATCTGGCAGATTGCAGCCCAGGCCGGACCTGACAGCCCTTTCTTCCTGATCGTTCCATAAATAGCCCAGAGTGGCCAGACTGGGGCAGGGGCGGGGAGGACACAGGCTGTTCCCCACCCGCTCCCTTGCTCCTGGTCCCCCAAATCGTGAATACCCTATAAACAAGGCAGAAGAAGAGGGTGGGCTGAAAGGTAATAAGCCAGCCCCTTCCCGTGAGACTTGAGCTGTCGCCGTGGAGTCTCGGGGTTCCATTTGGCGTCCCATCAACCTTGCTATGCTCTCGCCATCAATTACCACTCTCACTGGGTTTGTGTGCGAGGGAGATAAGCAGGGGAGACATTCCTTTTCCAGGTTTCTTTCCTCCCCTTGCAACAAAAGGAAGAACTATAGGAACAATTTAAATCAAGCTCAAATGATCCTTTCTTTGTATGAAGCGTTGAATGGCTCCCGGGGGTTCTGAAAATGCCCTGGCTCAATGCTGCTAGAGAAGGAGAGAGGGTCCCTGGGATGTGCTGGGGATTCATAGCAAGATGCTGGGAAGGGGTGCAGTGGGTGGCTCGCTGGTTCTGCCCATATGAGCTGTGTGACCTTGGGAAAGTTTATTCCTTTCGCTGTGCCTCAGACCTTCTCACCTGGAAAATGAGGGTAACAATACCCACCCATGAAAGTGGTTGTGGGATTAGGTTGAGAAATGGGTGTAAAGGGCTTTCCTCTGTGTCTGACACACCATAAACAGAGCCTCTTGTTGTCATAGTAATTGTTGCCATGCTTATTATTGACATTTTGGACCAGGCTGTGTACTTGTAATGGTGCATTTAAATCAGGCCATTCTGTGTTGGGAAGATCAGGAAGAAAGGTGTGGGTACATAAATATGTGAGCTGCAATTAGGGGTGGCATTTCTCATTTCCTAACTGCCCACTAGAACTGAGATTTAGCACTGTTTCAGAAGTAGCAGCCGTGGCTCCAGGACACTGCATTTGTGCCTTGTCACAGGGGCCTGTTTTACATTTGGGGTCAGGGCCGGGAGGCCATTAGAACTGCACGGACAGCATTTTCCTGTAGCAGGTCCCTGCCATGTGCCTCATTGTGGGAGGGATGTGACCAAAGGCAAGGACAAGAACAGAAGAGTCTGCCTAGGGCTTGGGTTCCAGCTGGACAAAGGGAAGTTCTTTGGAGATGCTTACTATTTTAGAAGTCACCCAGACATTGTTCGTATAGTCAAGGCTGTGGTCTTTCCAGCAGTCATGTATGGATGTGAGAGCTGAGCACAGAAGAATAGATGCTTTTGAACTGGGATGCTGGAGTAGACTCTTGAGAGTCCCTTGGACAGTAAGGAGATCAAACCAGGCAATCTTAAAGGAAATCAACCTTGAACACTCATTGGAAGGAATGATGCTGAAGCTGAAGCTCCAGTACTTTGGCTGTGTGTGCGGTGCTTAGTCACTCAGTCATGTCTGACTCTTTGCAAACCCATGGACTGCCACCTGCCAGGTTCCTCCATCCATGGGGATTCTCCAGTCAAGATTACTGGAATGTTGTAAAGTAATTAGCCTCCAATTAAAATTTAAAAAAAAGATTAAAAAAAAAACAAGAATACTGGAGTGGGTTGCCACGCCCTCCTTCAGGGGATCTTCCCAATCCAGGGATTGAACCCTCCTCGTCTCTTATGTCTCCTGCATTGGCAGGCGAGTTCCTTACCACTAGCACCACCTGGGAAGCCCAAGATTCCTTCAGGGAACCCTGCAAAAGGGAGCCAAGTTTATTATCATCAAGAGTCATGCAGAATATGTATTCTGTGGCCTGCAGCATGCTGGGGAACTTGTATATATTGTGTCTACTTCGACAGAGAGATCAAGTAATTTGTTCAAGGTCACACAGCTCATCAGGAGATGAGTCAAGACTTAAGATGTTACCAAGGGTTCGCTCTAAATTCCACCAGCATCTTCTTTTTTAAAACTTCTTATTATGGAAAATTTCAAATATCTGCAAATGTGGAAAGACTAGTATAATCAACTACATATACTTATCACCTACTTTCAACTGTGGGAGACAGCAGACAACCAGTCTTGTCTCATCCACACACACAACCCACCACGCACATTATTTTGAAGCACACTTTAGACTGTATAATTTCGTCAGTGAATATTACAGTATATATTTCTAATACATATAGGCACCTCTCTCTCTCTCTTTGCTGCTGCTGCTGCTAAGTCGCTTCAGTCGTGTCCGACTCTGTGCAACCCCATGAACGGCAGCCCACCAGGCTCCCCCATCCCTGGGATTCTCCAGGCAAGAACACTGGAGTGGGTTGCCATTTCCTTCTCCAATGCATGAAAGTGAAAAGTGAAAGTGAAGTCGCTCAGTCGTATTCGACTCTTAGCGACCCCATGGACTGCAGCCTACCAGGCTCCTTCGTCCATGGTATTTTCCAGGCAAGAGTACTGGAGTGGGGTGCCATTGCCTTCTCTGATGTATACACACACACACACACACACACACACACACATATATACATGTGTGTGCATATATACACACATATATATGCATGCTCAGTCATGTATGACTCTTCCCTACTCCATGGACTGCAGCCTGGTAGGCTCCTCTGTCCATGGGATTTTCCAGGCAAGAATACTGGATGGGTTGCCATTTTCTTCTCCAGGGGATCTTTTCGGCCCAGGGGTCGAACCCACGTCTCTTGCATCTCCTGCAAGAGATGCAGTTGGAGTCTTTATCACTGAGCCACCTGGGAACCCCTGGTGTATATGTGCATGTGCTCAGTTGCTCAGTAGTGGCCAACTCTTTGCTACCCTGTGGACTGTAGCACATCAGGTTCCTTTGTTCATGGTATTTGCCAGGCAAGAACACTGGAGTGGGTTGCCATTTCCTTTTCTAGTATTTGTACATGATCACCTTAAAAATACTTCTGCACTAAAATTGTCACTCTGAAAATTAGTAATAATTCTAAACATCATTAAGTATCCAATCATTGTTCAAAATGCCAATTTTGCAAAAATACCCCCATCCTTTTTTTTCAAAGTTTGTTTGACTCAGTATCCAAGTAAGATTTATACATTGTGACTGGTTGATTTCTCTTTGTCTCTTTTACTCTATATGTTCCCACTTTCCCCACTCTACTCTTTTTGTCATTGAATTTGTTGAAGAAGTCAGGTCATTTGTCCTATAGAGTTTCCTACAGTCTGGAATTTGCTGTCTATATTCCCAAGGTGTCCTTTTTACTGTATTTATCTGCCGTCTATAGAGCTGATAAAATGGGAGTTAGTTTAGGAGATCAGAATAATTTCAAGCTTCTTTTTTTTTGATACAGCAAAATGTTCTTCCATCGGGGACACACACTATCTGCTTTTCTTTTGTGATGTCAATCACTGTTGATAACCTATTAATTCATTGTTGTTGTTGTTCAATCACTAAGTTAGGTCTGACTCTTTGCAACCCCATGGACTGTAGCACACCAGGCTCCTCTGTCTTCCACTATCTCTCACAATTTGCTCAAATTCATGCCCATTAAATCGGTGATGCTATCTAACCATCTCATCCTCTGCTGCCTCCTTCCCCTTTTGCCTTCAATCTTTCCCAGAACCAGGATCTTTTCCAATGAGTTGGCGCTTCATGTCAGGTGGCCAAAGTATTGGAGCTTCAGCTTCAGCAACAATCCTTCCAATGAATATTCAGGGTTGATTTCCTTTCGGTTCAGTTCAGCTCAGTTGTGTCCGACTCTTTGTAATCCCATGGACTGCAGCACACCAGGCTTCCCTGTCCATCACCAACTCCTGGCACTTACTCAAACTCATGTCCAGCGAGTTGGTGATGCCATCCAGCCATCTCATCCTCTGCCATCCCCCTGTCTTCCTCCTGCCCTCAATCTTTCCCAGTATCAGGGTCTTTTCAAATGAGTCAGCTCTTTGCATCAGGTGGCCAAAGTATTGGAGTTTCAGCTTCAGCATCAGTCCTTCCAATGAACATTCAGGATTGATTTCCTTTAGGATGGACTGGTTGGATATCCTGGCAGTCCAAGGGACTCGCAAGAGTCTTCTCCAGTACCACAGTTCAAAAGCATCAATTCTCTGGCACTCAGCTTTCTTTATAGTCCAACTCTCACATCCATACATGACCACTGGAAAAACCATAGCCTTGACAAGATGGACCTTTGTTGGCAAAGTAATGTCTCTGCTTTTTAATATGCTGTCTAGGTTGGTCATAGCTTTTCTTCTCAGGAGTAAGAGTCTCTTTATTTCATGGCTGCAGTCACCATCTGCAGTGATTTTGGAGCCCCCCAAAATAAAGTCTGCCACTGTTTCCACTGTTTCTCCATCTATTTGTCATGAAGTGATGGGACCAGATGCCATGATCTGAGTTTTCTAAATGTTGAGCTTTAAGCCAACTTTTTCACTCTCTTCTTTCACTTTCATCAAGAAGCTCTTTAGTTCGTTACTTTCTGCCATAAGGGTGGTGTCATCTGCATATGTGAGGTTATTGGTATTTCTCCCAGCAATCTTGGCATCCTCCAATAATCAGTTTTTTGCTTGTGTGCTTTAAGACCATATATGAGCTTGTGGATTTAAATATATTTAAGAGGTTTTAGAGCACAAGAGAAGACTCTACACATGGACATCACCAGATGGTCAACGCCAAAATCAGATTGATTATATTCTTTGCAGCCAAAGATGGAGAAGCCCTATACAGTCAGCAAAAACAAGACCGGGAGCTGACTGTGGCTCAGATCATGAACTCCTTATGCCAAACTCAGACTTAAATTGAAGAAAGTAGGGAAAACCACTAGATCATTCAGGTATGACCTAAATTGAATCCCTTATGATTATACAGTGGAAGTGAGAAATAGATTTAAGGGACTAGATCTGGTAGAGTACCTGATGAACTATGGATGGAAGTTCGTGACATTGTATAGGAGACAGGGATCAAGACCATCCCCATGGAAAAGAAATGCAAAAAAGCAAAATGGCTGTCTGAGGAGGCCTTACATAGCTGTGAAAAGAAGAGAAGTGAAAAGCAAAGGAGAAAAGGAAAGATATTCCCATTTGAATGCAGAGTTCCAAAGAATAGCAAGGAGAGATAAGAAAGCCTTCCTCAGCAATCAATGCAAAGAAATAGAAGAATACAACAGAATGGGAAAGACTAGAAATCTCTTCAAGAAAATTAGAGATACCAAGGGAACATTTCATGCAAAGATGGGCTCGATAAAGGACAGAAATGGTATGGACCTAACAGAAGCAGAAGATATTAAGAAGATGTGGCAAGAATACACAGAAGAACTGTACAAAAAAGAGCTTCACAACCCAGATAATCATGATGGTGTGATCACTCACCTAGAGCCAGACATCCTGGAATGTGAAGTCAAGTGGGCCTTAGGAAGCATCACTATGAACAAAGCTAGTGGAGGTGATGGATTTCCAGTTGAGCTATTTCAAATCCTGAAAGAATATGCTGTGAAAGTGCTGCACTCAATATGCCAGCAAATTTGGAAAACTCAACAGTGGCTGCAGGACTGGAAAAGGTCAGTTTTCATTCTAATCCCAAAGAAAGGCAATGCCAAAGAATGCTCAAACTACCGCACAATTGCACTCATCTCACACGCTAGTAAAGTAATGCTCAAAATTCTCCAAGCCAGGCTTCAGCAATACATGAACTGTAAACTTCCAGATGTTCAAGCTGGTTTTAGAAAAGGCAGAGGAACCAGAGACAAATTTCCAACATCTGCTGGATCATGGAAAAAGCAAGAGAGCTCCTGAAAAACATCTATTTCTGCTTTCTTGACTATGCCAAAGCCTTTGACTGTGTGGATCACAATAAACTGTGGAAAATTCTGAAAGAGATGGGAATACCAGACCACCTGACCTGCTTCTTGAGAAACCTATATGCAGGTCAGGAAGTAACAGTTAGAACTGGACATGGAACAACAGACTGGTTCCAAATAGGAAAAGGAGTACGTCAAGGCTGTATATTGTCACCCTGCTTATTTAACTTTTATGCAGAGTACATCATGAGAAATACTGGGCTGGAAGAAGCACAAGCTGGACTCAAGATTGCCCGGAGAAATATCAATAACCTCAGATATGCAGATGACACCACCCTTATGGCAGAAAGTGAAGAGGAACTCAAAAGCCTCTTGATGAAAGTGAAAGAAGAGAGTGAAAAAGTTGGCTTAAAGCTCAACATTCAGAAAACTAAGATCATGGCATCTGGTCCCATCACTTCATGGGAAATAGATGGGGAAACAGTGGAAACAGTGTCAGAATTTGTTTTTTGGGGGCTCCCAAATCACTGCAGATGGTGACTGCAGCCATGAAATTAAAAGACGCTTACTCCTTGGAAGAAAAGTTATGACCAACCTAGAGAGCATATTGAAAAGCAGAGACATTACTTTGCCAACAAAGTTCCGTCTAATCAAGGCTATGATTTTTCCAGTGGTCATATATAGATGTGAGAGTTGGACTGTGAAGAAAGCTGAGTGCCAAAGAATTGATGCTTTTGAAGTGTGGTGTTGGAGAAGACTCTTGAGAGTCCCTTGGACTGCCAGGAGATCCAACCGTCCATCCTAAAGGAGATCAGTCCTGGGTGTTCATTGGAAGGACTGATGCTGAGGCTGAAACTCCAATACTTTGGCCACCTCATGTGAAGAGTTGACTCATTGGAAAAGGCTCTGATGCTGGGAGGGATTGGGGCCAGGAGGAGAAGGGGACGACCGAGGATGAGATGGCTGGATGGCATCACTGACTCCATGCACATGAGTTTGGGTGAACTCGGGGAGTTGGTGATGAATAGGGAGGCTTGGCGTGCTGTGATTCATGGGGTCGCAAAAAGTCGGACATGACTGAACGACTAAACTGAACTGAACTGAAGAGGTTTTAATCCATTGCAGTTACTACTATTATTGATGTTCATATTGTCCCGTCTTTGGTTACTGGGAGCCTCTTCAAGTTGGTTCTTGAGTCCTTAATATTTTCCCTCTAAGATGAGGAATAAAACAAGAGTGTTTATTCTTATCACTTCTATTTAGCATTCTACTGGAGGTTCTAGCCAGTGCAATAAGGCAAGAAAAATGAATTGAAGCTATCTAGAATAGAAAAGAAGAGCGGAACAATATTTATTCACAAATGACTTTATTATATATGTAGAATATCTACAGGAATCTACAAAAAAGTTCCTAGCACTAATACATGAGTTTAGCAAGGTCATTGGATACAAGATCAACATACAAAAATCAATTGTATTTCTATACAATAAAATGAACAATCCAAAAATGAAATTAAGAAAGCAATTCCATTCACAATAGCATCAAAAAGAATAAAGCACTTAGATTAATTTACAAAGTGTAAAACCTGTACTACAAAGTCTTACAGAGACATTAAAGATTACATAAGTGGAAGACAGTCTATGTTCTGTGATTGGAAGCAATTAGAGCAGTCAATATTGTGAAATGGCAGTTATTTCCAAACTGATTTCAAGATTGAATGCAACCCCTATAAAAATCCCTGTGGGCTTGTTTGTTGTTGTTGCAGAAAATGTCAAATGAATGTTTTTTTAAAAATTGAAGTATAGCTAATATATGATAATATATAATGTATAAATGTATATGCTGCTGCTGCTGCTAAGTCACTTCAGTCGTGTCTGACTCTGTGAGACCCCATAGACGGCAGCCCACCAGGCTCCCCAGTCCCTGGGATTCTCCAGGCAAGAACACTGGAGTGGGTTACCATTTCCTTCTCCAGTGCATGAAAGTGAAAAGTGAAAGTGAAGTTTCTCAGTCATGTCTGACTCTTAGCAACCCCATGGACTGCAGCCTTCCAGGCTCGTCCATCCATGGGATTTTCCAGGCAAGAGTACTGGAGTGGGTCACCACTGCCTTCTCCATAAATGTATATAATAGTATATAATTACAGATGTTTAATATAGTGATTAAGAACTTTTAAAAGTTATACTCCATTTGAAATTATTATAAAATATTTGCTATATTCCATGTGTTATACAGTATATCCCTATGGCTTGTTTTATACATAATGGTTTGAATCTTTAATTCCTTACCCCTATATTGCCTTTTGCCCCTTCCCTCTTCCCACTGGTAACCACTAAAAGTAGTTCTCTGTATCTGTGAGTCTGCTTCTTTTTTATTGTATTCAGTAGTTTGTTGTATTTTCTAGATTTGATGTATAAGTGATATCATACAGTATTTGTCTTTGTCTAACATTTCACTTAGTGTAATGCTTTTCAAGTCCATGCATGTTCCTGCAAATGGCAAAATTTCATTCTTTTTGTGACTGACATATATATGAGTCAACATCTTTTTAATCTATCCACCTGTGATGGGCACTTGGGTTGTTTCCACATCTTGACTATTATAAATAATACTGCTACGAACATTGGGGTTCATGTATCTTTCTGAGTTTGTATTTTTGTTTTCTATCAGTTATATACCCAGGAGTGGAATTGCTGGGTCATACAGCAGTTCTATTTTCAGTGTTTTGAGAAATCTCCATACTGTTTTCCATGGTGGATGCATCAATTTGCATTCCCACCAAGAGTACACAAGGGTTCCCTTTTCTCCACATCCTCACCACTGTTTGTTATTTGTGTTCTTTTTGATGATGATCATTCTTACTGGTGAGATGTGCTATCTCACTGTGGTTTTGATTTGCATTTTCCTTATGATTAGTGATATTGAGATCTTTTCATGTGCCCATTGCCCATCTGCATTTCTCCTTTGGAAAATGTCTGTTCGGGTCATCTGCCCATTTTTAAATTGGGTTTTTTGATTTTTTGATGTTGAGTTGTATGAGCTATTTCTATATGCTGGATATTAACCCTTCATTGGTCATATAATTTGGAAATATTTTTTACTATAAGTCCTCCAACTTTGTTCTTATTTTTCAAAAAAATTTTAGCTATTCTAGGTTTGTTGTATTTCTGTATATATTTCAAGATTTCTTTTCATTGACAAAATGGAAAGAAAAAAACTAATCTTAAAATGTATACAGAAATATTAAGGACCTAGAACAGCCAAAACAATTTTGAGAAATAAGAACAAAGTTTGAGGACTATATCCTGACTTTAAAACTTACTATAAAGTTGCAACAATCAAGACATTACAGTATTGACATAAAGATAAAAAGTAGAGTAGAATATGAAGTCCAGAAATAAAACCTTATGTTTATGGTCAATTTATTTTCAACAAAGGTACAAAAGCAATTCAGTGGGGGAAAAGAGAGTCCTTTAAAAAAAAAAAACAAATGGTACTGGACAATTGAATATGCATGTGCCCAAAACCAGTTTAGACCTTTACCTCACACCATACACAAAAATGAACTCAAACACATCATTGACTTTAATGTAAGAGGTAAAAGTATAAAACTCTTAGAAGAAAATGCAACCTTGCGTTAGGCAAAACATCCTTAGGTATGACACTAAAGTGAAAATGTTCGTTGCTCAGTCATGTCTGACTCTTTGTGACCCCAAGGACTGTAGCCTGCCAGTCTCCTCTGTCCTTGGGACTTCTCAGGCAAGAATACTGGACTGGGTTGCCATTCCCTTCTCCAGGGGATCTTCCCGACCCAGGGATCGAACCCAGGTCTCTTGTATTGCAGGCAGATTCTTCACTGTCTGAGCCACCAGGGAAACCCCATGACATTAAAAGCATGATTCATACAAGAAAGAATTGATAAGTTGGACTCCATCAAAATTGAAACCCTTTGCTCCTTAAAAGAAACAATTTTTAAAAAGAAGAATCATAGATTGGGAGAAAATATTTGCAAATCACAAATCTGATGAAGGACTTGTAACCAGATTTTATGTAAATAACCCTTACAACTCAAAAAGAAGAAGACAAACAACTAAATTAAAAATGGGCAAAGGATTCAAATAGACATTTTATCAAAGAAATTACATGAATTGCTAATAAGGACATGAAAAGATGCTCAACATCATTAGTCATTAGGGAAATGCAAATTAAAACCTTACCACACACCCACTAGGATGGCTATAATCCAAAAGACAGACAATGCCAACTGTTGGGGAGGGTGGGGAGACTTTGGAACTCTCATATTTTTCTCATGGGAATGTAAAATTGTAAAAAAATTCCAAAGCAATTGCTTTGGAAAACAGTCTGGCAGCTTTATTTTTATGTGATCAGATATACCTTTCACACATTGTTACTAGATTTTTAAAAATCATGTTTAGGAAAGTTTTCTCCACTTTCAGGTTAGAGAAATTCACCTGCATTTTCTTCTAGAGTTCAGTTCAGTTCAGTTCAGTTCAGTCGCTCAGTCCTGTCTGACTCTTTGCAACCCCATGAATCGCAGCATGCCAGGCCTCCCTGTCCATCACCAACTCCCGGAGTTCACCCAGACTCACGTCCATCGAGTCAGTGATGCCATCCAGCCATTTCATCCTCTGTCGTCCCTTCTCCTCTTGCCCCCAATCCCTCCCAGCATCAGGGTCTTTTCCAATGAGTCAACTCTTTGCATGAGGTGGCCAAAGTACTGGAGTTTCAGCTTTAGCATCATTCCTTCCAAAGAAATCCCAGGGCTGATCTCCTTCAGAATGGACTGGTTGGATCTCCTTGCAGTCCAAGGGACTCTCAAGAGTCTTCTCCAACACCACAGTTCAAAAGCATCAATTCTTCGGCGCTCAGCCTTCTTCACAGTCCAACTCTCACATCCACACATGACCACAGTAAAAACCATAGCCTTGACTAGACTAACCTTTGTTGCAAAGTAATGTCTCTGCTTTTGAATATGCTATCTAGGTTGGTCATAACTTTCCTTCCAAGGAGTAAGCGTCTTTTAATTTCATGGCTGCAGTTACCATCTGCAGTGATTTTGGAGCCCCCAAAAATAAAGTATTGCATTTAAATCTCTAGTCCATTTGGAATTTATGCCACTGTAAGGTGTGAAGGATCCATTCAGTTTTCTCTTTTTCCACATGCCAACTGCTGCTGCTGCTGCTAAGTCGCTTCAGTCGTGTCCGACTCTGTGCGACCCCATAGACGGCAGCCCACCAGGCTTCCCCGTCCCTGGGATTCTCCAGGCAAGAACACTGGAGTGGGTTGCCATTTCCTTCTCCAATGCATGAAAGTGAAAAGTGAAAGTGAAATTGCTCAGTCGTGTCCAACTCTTAGCAACCCCACAGACTGCAGCCTACCAGGCTCCTCCGTCCAAGGGATTTTCCAGGCCAGAGTACTGCAGTGGGGTGCCATTGCCTTCTCCGCCACATGCCAACATCACTTATTTAAAAGTCAGTCTCCCTTGCGCACTGACTTGAGATGCCTCCTTTATTATATACTAAATTTGCGTGTATAAGTGAGACTATTTCTGGAGTTTCTATTCTGTTCTCTTGGCTATTTATTTGTATGATGATTCCATACTTTTTAAAATATAGAGGCTTTACAGAATGTGTTAATAGCTGTTAGGATGGGCCTCTATACCTCAGTCCTCCTTATTGAAGTTTTTCTGGCTCTCTTTGGTGTTTCTTTCCCCTCCTGATGAATTTGATAATACATTTTTCTAGACACAGAAAAAGTACTCTGTTGGGATTCTTGTTTCCATTACATTACATTGATAAATTAACTTTGGGAAGATTGACATTTTTATGATCCTCACGCTTCCTAACCAAGAACATGTTACTCTTCATTTATTGAAAACTACTTTTGTGTATTTTTGATATTTATAGTTTTTCTCCTTAGGTTTTGGGAATTTCTTATTAAATGTATGCCTAGGTATTTAATTTTCTTTTTCTCTCAATTAATGGAGACTTCCGACATTCCTTCTGTCTTATTTGTGTGTGTGCACACATGTGGGTACGTGTATATGACACACACACATATAAGCTATTATATAAGCACATATCTATTTTACTGATTATGTATCTTAATTTTACACCTACTTCTTTACTTTGATGATCTGCAATAGTCTTTCCATTGATCTCATAATCTTTTTGCTATATTGCACAGAGCATTATTGGCTTTGCTAACTATTAGTTTCTTAGATTAAAATGTTTCTTTCTTAATTTAGTTTTATTTTTAATTAGAGAATAATTACTTTATGGTATTGGGATGGTTTCTGCCATACAGCAACATGAATCAGCCATAGGTATACATATGTCCCCTCCCTCTTAAACCTCCCTCCCACCTCCCAGCCCTCTAGGTGGTCACAGAGCACTGCCTTTGTGTTCCCTGGATCACACAGCCAGTTCCCACTGGCCATCTACTTTACATACAGTAATACATATGTTTCAGGTCTACTCTCTCAAATCATCCCACTTTCTTTCTCCCCCACTGTGTCCACAAGTTTGTTCTCTGTGTCTGCAGCTCTGTTACTGCCCTTTAGATAGGTTTATCCGATTGAAAGATTTCTTACCTAGAAACCTCCCTGGTGAGAATGAAGCTCCTGGATGCTCACCTTTCTTCCTTTAATGTTCCCCTCCCTGCTGCCACGGAGGACTTGGATTGTTTTTCCCAGACTCTCTTATACTGTCACTGTTAGTTCAGTTTCTCTCAGCTGGGGCTCCTGAGATGAGGATTTCAGTACAGGCAGTTTATTTGAGAGGTGGTCCCAGGAAACACTGGAGGAGGAGTCTGCATGTGAGAGAGGAAGGGGAGGCATACCAAATAAAGGTACCCTTCCCCTGCAAGTCACCACTGTGGGTGACTGGAGCTTACAAGGAGGTCTGGATGGCTTCCATATTATTCCACCCAAACAGTAAGTGAGGAAGCCTGGAAGGAAAACCCCAAGTCCTCATCTGCTGGATGAGGGGTGCTTTCAGGGCATCAGGGTTCCCCCCAGCCAGTAGGGCAGAACTAGGATTCAAACCTGGACTGGCCCCTCAGTCTATGCCTCAGAGGAAGCTCTGGAGTCACAGTGATTCCAAGGGACTCCTGCTCGGTCACCTTCTGGCTAGAAAGAGTTGATTTCCTCAACTTTATGTTGGGGATGGTGATAGTAGCTACTTCATAGGGTTGCCATGAGGATGAAAAAAATGACATAGATAAAGAAGTATATGTAGATACAGATACAGACGTAGACATAGATTCAAATACAGACATAGGTGTAGACATAGATATAGGTATAGATGTAGACAGGGATGGACAGACAGATGGGGCTATAGACATGGATACAGATGCAGGTATAATGGCTACCGACTCCAGTATTCTTGCCTGGAAAATTCCATGGAAGGTAGAGCCTGGTGGGCTACGGTCCACAGGGTTGCAAAGAGTCGGACATGGCTGAGTGACTTGAGCACAGATGTAGTTGTAGATGTAGAAATAGAAGCAAACCTAGACCACACATGGCGTGCTCCCCCTAGAGCTGGTGCTCACGGGGAGCTGGTAACATAAAAGACAAAATGGATCGACTTTTCCATGCAGCTTCCTTGCAGTTGCATCACCCTCTGTCCTCAAATCCATTCCCATTTCTTTGCTCTTCTCGCGTGGGTGCTCCCTTTTAGGCAGAAATGAAACTTACTAAAGTTCTCCCTTGATGGGACCCCTCTCATGGGGTCTAGCCCACCTCTCCTTCCCCCCAGAGTGGTGCCCCAGCCTCCACCCCTTCCTTGGATCTTCCCCCCGCTCTCTTTTACTCCTGAGTGTTCTCTGGGAGGCAGGGAAGCCCCACTCTCTTTGCAGTGGGGGTGGGGGGCACATGAGCCATGCTGCAGCCCTCTGGCTTTCCCTCTCTGTCCTCAGGACCTGTGAACTGTGGGCGGAGGGACCTTCCCCATCACGCAGAGCAGAGCAAGTTCTAATAAAATCAGAGTGGTGGATTAAACACTATTAGGTTGCTCATTATTGCGAGTTAAAATGATGATTCCATTTATTAAGGCCATTTAAGTTGGACACTTAGGTTCCCTGTGGGATTATGTCCTGCCAGAAGTGTTGGATGACAGGGCCCCTCGCCCTTCCAGAAAGCAAAGGGCGGGTCACCAGAAGGCAGATTTCCTCAGTGGGTGCTATTGTGGTTCTGACTGTGGATGTGATGGTATCTGCGGATGCCTGCTCTCTCTGGGTCATACCATTTATGATCTGGGGACAGTTGGCCTGAAGACACTGCAGAGGGTCATTGACCATGTTTAGGAAGACCAAGAGGACAGAACAAATCACAAATCCTGTCTTAGCTCACGAGAAGCTGCTAGGATTAATGTCATGTCTTCTCCAGTGGATGAGTTTTCTGGGATGGAGGGTATCCCTGAAACACTCTTGTGGGTGTCTTTGTTCTTCTTTGGAGGGGACAAGACAAGCAGCACCCATCTATTTCATGGGATGTCTTCTTTGCTTAGTCCTTGGGAAGTGGGTAAGTGCAGCTGTTGGACTTCGGGGTCCTTCTAATGGGTCTTTTAGGGAGCTGGCTCTCTGAATATGAGAACAGGGCTGCAGTGGAAAGGGCCTGGCACAGTGGGGCCGGGATTCCAGCTTTCCTGCCATTCAGAAATGAAAGAGAACTGTAAGGTTTTCAATACAGACTGGTAAGAGCAAGACAGATATCATCAGCTGACAGGTTGTGACAAGCGTGCCGAGCTGTTTCCAGATTGTTTTAGTCGGTGCAGACTTCAGGGAGGAAACCAACACTGACACAAACCAATTGCACGGTGATCGGCAAACAATGAAGTGCTGGGAGTCACTGCTGAAAGTCTGTAATTTCCAATGGAATTGCTGGTTAGTCATCACCTGGCCGTTGAACGATACCGCCCGGCTGGGTGGGAACTACAATTAGCTGCTGTCACCCTAGAGTGATTTTTTTCTTCCCTACAGACAATGGAATAGTAAGAGATCAATAGTCAGTGGTCTGTGCCCAATTGTGAAATGGCCCATAGTTCAAAAGAAAAGAAAAGAATGGGATGGAGGCTTTTGCCCTGGGCCCCAGGGAAGCCTGGTTGCCTACTTTCTCACCTCTACTGCAGCATAGAAACAGCAGCCAGCTTGCATCAGAAGGAATCTATGAAACAGAAACAGAATCCTGGGCACAGAGAACAGACTGGTGGCTGCCAAGGGGGAGGGGGTTGGGGGAGGGATGGAGTGTGAGGTTGGAGTTAGCAGATGTAAGCTTATATAGAGAGTGAATAAACAATATCTTACTATATAACACAGGAAACTATATTCAATATCCTATGATAAACCATAATGGCAAAGAGTATTTTTAAAAATGTATGCATGCATGTTCAGTCGCGTCTGACTCTGTGACACCCCGTGGATTGTAGCCCACCAGGCTCCTCTGTCCATGGGATTCTCCAGGCAGGGATACTGGAGTGGGTTACCATGCCCTCCTCCAGGGATCTTCCTGCATCTCTTGCATCTCCTGCATTGCAGGTGATTCTTTACCCATTGAGTCACCATGGAAGCCCCCCAAGATGTACGTGTGTTTATATATGGATATATATACATACATATATGTTGTCCAGTCGCTAAGTTCTGTCCAATTCTGCAACCCCATGGACTACAGCACACCAAGCTTTCCTGTCCTTCACTGTCTCCTGGAGTTTGCTCAGATTCATGGCTGTTGAGTTGGTGATGCTATCTGACCAACTCATCCTCTGCCACCCTCTTCTCCTTTAGCCTTCAATCTTTCCTAGCATCAGGGTATATGTATGTATACTTAAATCATTTTGCTGTGCAGCAGAAGTTAGCACAACATTGCAAATCAACTATACTTCAATAAAAAACATACTGATTAAAAAAAAAAGACTTCCCTGGCAGTCCAGTGGTTAAGTCTCCATGCTTTCACTGCAGGGGGTGTGGGTTCGATCCTTGGTCAAGGAACTAAGATCCAGCATGCCATGTCTTGCAGCTAAGGATTAAAACTTAAATTAAATTAAAAAAAGAGGAAAGCCCTTGCTTTGCCCTGTTTGTGTCAGGAGCTGTCTCACACTGGCTAGGAGGGAGCTAGAAGACCTCTGTGGTCCCTGGGTGCTCAGATCACTGGGCTTTCCTTTCCCTGTGTGGAGCCTTCAGGTGGAGAGGGCACTGAGCTGACCAGGGTGGGTGTACCGTGTGCTGTAGCTCTCAGAGGCATCTTCCTTGAAGGATGTTCCAGGCTACAGCTACTGGAACTTTATTCTGGAAGGTTTGCCACAACACCTGCCCTCAGCTGCCAGGAGAGTTTAGTTCTTTGTTTCCTTGATGTCCCCAAACCAAAATATGTCAAGGCAATGGCTATGAGGGGCTTCCCTGGTGGCTCAGATGGTAAAGAATCTGCTTACAATGCAGGAGACCTGGGTTCGAACCCTGGGTTGGGAAGATCCCCTGGAGAAAAAAAATGGCAACTCATTCCAGTATTCTTGCCTGGGAAATCCCATGGGCAGAGGAGCCTGGAGGGACATGACTGAGTGACTAACACTTTCACTTTCTTCTTGGCTATGAGGATGAGTGTAAACATCTTTTGCTCTCTGTGGTTGACACTTGAGGTCTTTCAGGAAAATTCTCTTTGTTCTTTTTAAAGGGCACAGAGAATAGCCCTCCTGCTCTTAGCGTGAGCATGTGGGTAACTATTTTTCTAACTTACTATGATCGTGGACAGAATAGACAGATTACCTGGCGGTACTGAGCCCTTTGACAGCTGAAGCCCAAATGGGAAAAAATCAGGTACTTAGCTTGCTTGGGAAGAAGTGCTGTAGGGCTCTTCCCCATCCAGCAGGAATCTAAATGCAGGCAATGAATCAGAGCATCTGGCCTCGGCGTCTAGTTCTTCCACTGGTCTGTGTTTAACATAGTCATCTAGTGTCTGCGTTAAACTTATTTATTTCCTAATGTAGGGTGATGGATTAAAAGATGTGCAGAAAATCTTTCCACAAGAGATAAGATATTGCAGGCTGCGACAACACCCCCGGCTTTTTTCGCTTTCTCTCTTTTTTCCTGCTTTTCAGGGCAGAGCTCAGGCCCCCACATCGTATATCCTGATTAGACGGTGAATATTACTAAGGGGATGTTTTTTAAGCCTATCATTGACACATTTAATTCATTAGGTACCAAATCCACAAGCAAATTTTGGCTGGCTGTAAAACACGGTTAATCCAGGGAGCTGCAATAAAAGGTGAAAAATTATGTTCCAGCAAATGTGGAATATTGCTTTTCTGTAGAGACTTTTACTGGTCTATGATATCTTTCTTCATAAATTTTTTTTCTTGCTTGGTTCTCTTGGTAACTTAACCATTTGTTGTTTCCAGACCCCAGAATGGCTCCATGATCCTCTACAACAGGAAGAAAGTGAAATACAGGAAAGATGGGTATTGCTGGAAAAAGAGGAAAGACGGCAAAACGACCAGAGAGGACCACATGAAACTGAAAGTCCAGGGAGTGGAGGTAAAGAACAGAAAAGCTCTCTTGTTCCATGAATGTCAATTCCGGGCTGCAAGAGGATGGAATTGCTCTGTGGTCATTTGATGCCAGCCCCCTCTTGTTCAAAGGCATTTTTGTTTGCCAAGACCCCGTTTGTTGTTTCTCTTTTTTCCTACCTTCTTACCCTAATAGTCTCCATTTACGATTTCCATGAAATCAGATTTAACTAGAGTGTTTCTGATTCTTGAGAGTCCTTGGCATATACATTGGGATCTGCAAGGTTCCTGCAGATCCCAAGGAGCCACCTTGAGAGTTTGTGAGGGAATGGGGAGCTGTGTGTGGCATCTTCCTCTCCAGGTGGTGCTCAGTTGAGCGTGACCCCTGGGAACCGGTGGCCCCCAACCAGAACCTGTCTTCCCTCCCTTTACTGACAGACCCTTCTGTTTCCCTCTGGGTGTTGCAGCCTCAGGGAGCTTGCAGATGTTGAAGATCATTAGATGGGCTAACAAGGTGTGTTGCAGGGCTGGGGCAGAGCTGGGCGCTGCAGAGAACATCTTGGAATGTTGTGCCAACTTCAGTTTGGGGCCTGCGGGAAGACAGGGTATGGTCTGGTTTCCTTGGTATCATCCTGACCCCGCATGTTCTCACCCTTAGGGAGCCACGGAGACAGTCCCCTGGTTCCTCTTTTCCGTTGTTTGAGGGGCCGAGCCACGTGTCATAGCAGGAGAGAGAGAACTTGGATCGTGGTGCGTCTTGGCCTGCAAGTTAGTGAGAGCACCCACTTCTGTGCTTTTCTTGCTGATCCTCGTAAAGGATCTTCCCCAGGAGTCTGGCAGCTTCTGTCTTGGACCAGGACCAGAAGCTGGCTGCGATCCACCTGGGATTTCACAGTGGCCAGAAAGGGGCCTCCCAGAGTCCACTGGCACTTTGGGTCCTCCAGTGTATCAGGATTGATGGCGGGGACCCACTCGAGTTCAACGGCTCACCCTCCACGCTGATGCTCTTTGTGACGCACTTTGTCATTACGACTTCTTCTATATTAATCATGTGCTTTTATGGCTGTTAAAAATAGCATCCAATGGCTTTTATTATATTGCCCCACAGAGAGAGATACTTTTGTTTTATGCTTTTGCATTTTTTTAAAAACACCTAATAACAATGCTTTATGGTGATGAACAAAGAAAAAGCTGGGGTGGGAGAAACCCCAGTTCCCTCTGTTCTCCTGGGTTCATTGCTTGCACAGCCCAGAAAGAAGTGACTGCAGAGAACATTCAAATGCAGATTGCCTCAACAGGCTGCTCCAGACCCAACTCCTGGACTGTGGCTGGTGATTGTGCAAACAGATTAGCCATTGTTAGGGGACCAGAGGAAGGCGGGACTTTGCTCTGATCTCCCCTGATGAAGGGATAGGTAGAAAGTGACAAGTGTGGGTGGAGCCCCTAATTAAGGGCCACCCAGGCTGTGGGAATTCACACCCAAACCATGGCCCTCAGCCCCTGTGCCCACAGGCATCTGGTAGATTTCATCTCCATGCCTTGTAACTCTGGAATTTCTGGTTGTTAAGTGTTAATAACAGTGGGGTGGGATTCTGGCTTGGCAGCAGCCAAAGCTCAGGGGAAAAAAAAGCCCCAGTGTTCATTTTCTTCCTGCGTGTTGTAAATTAGAATCGTCACTGGATGGAATCAGAATGATTTATGGGTATTTTTAGGCCACATTTATGTTTGGAGTTATTTGTGGCTCCCTTACCTGCAGGCTAATGTGTAGACGTGGCGGGGAGGTGGATTGGACCCTCAGACCACTGAGGAAGGGGATGGATGGACAAGGTGGTGGCGGGTTTCCATGACTTTCCAGGCATGAGTGGCAGTGGGGAGGTAGTAACGGGAGGCAGGCTTGGAGGAGCCTTGGCAGCATCACAAGGGGTGTGTTTTCAGGTTCTTGGAGAGTGAGGCCCCCCAGTGAGACCCCACAGTGAGAGTGAGGCTCTCACCCAATGAGATGCGGTGGCTGATCCCAATGAGTCTGGGGAGCTGTCCCATTGAGTTGATCAGCAAACGCCTACCTGTGGCCCTATCCTGTGCAGGGAGGGCCCTGTGGTGTCTACTGAGAAAATAGGAGCAGTGTTCTGTGTTCCAAGAACTCGCCTTCAAATTGAGGAGGTAGCCATGTACATACCTAAAAGTCACTAACAGTTCTGAGCAGTATGGAAGGCTGAGCTTTAAAGAGGCATGTCCGGAGGGTTCAGAGTGGCCTGGGATAATCAGAGAAGTTTCCTGGGTGGGAAGAAGCTTCCTGTAAGCTAAGGTGTTACAGTTGGGTGGGACTGTGTGTCTTAACTTCCATAGTGTTTCCTGGCTTACCTTTCTCATTTAGCCATGTGATTCTGAGAGTCCCTCATCCCTTTGAACTGTTCTAGAGTATTCAGCTTAGGAGCATTTGAGACCCTCCTTGGTGGGTGGACTTTGGATTCTTTCCAGTTTTCCAACATTATGATGTTTGGGTCAATGTTATGATCCTTGCCTGCTTGTGCAAGACTTGGCATTGCTGGGTGTAGGGTCTGAGAATTTTCAGTCTTACTCAGTTGCTCAGTCATGTCTGAGTCTTTGCAACCCCATGGACTGTAGCCCACCAGGCTCCTCTGTCCATGGGATTTTTCCAGGCAAGAATACCAGAGTGGGTTGCCATTTCCTCCTCTAGGGGATCTTCCTGACCCAGGGATCGAACCTGCCTCTCTTGCATCTCCTGCATTGCCAGGCAGGTGCCCAGTGCCACCTGGGAAGCCCCTCAATCTTACTGGATATGGCCAAATTGCTTCCAAATGGTTGTGCCAACTGGCCTCCATTAGCACTGAGAATGACCGTTTCTTCTGTGCCTCTCATTGCTGCTAGGTGAAAGAAGGTACCCCATTCAGTGTGAATTGGGGTTGTTCTCAGTTACTCGTGGGGATGAACTCATTCATTCTGGTGTTCATGGAAGTTCTCTGCTGTGGATTGTCTACCCTGGGCAGGATTTGTAAACAGTCCCAAAGGAAGGCTTCTCTGGCAAGACAAGTCCCACTTGTCAGTGGCATTTCTCCTGCCTTTGCTCTGAGCTAGACCAGTGATGAAGCCCAGTGGTCCTTCCAGGGACAGGAGGCAGGTGGGTCCTTTGCACCTGGGAAACTGCCATGTGAGCATAGGTGGGTTTTGAATCTCACAAGGGGAGGGGCTTCCCATTTTGGGCCCTTCTTCCTTTTTCAGTCCTCCTTAATGGCTCAGATGGTAATCTGCGTGTAATGAGGAGGACCCAGGTTCGATCCCTGGGTTGGGAAGATCCCTTGGAGAAGGGAATGGCACCCCACTCCAGTATTCTTGCCTGGAGAATTCCATGGACAGAGGTGCCTGGCGGGTTACAGTCTATGGAGTCATAAAGAGTCGGACAGGACTGAGCGACTAACACTTTTACTTTCTTCTTCATTGGATTCAATCCAGTAGTTTCTGTTGACTGAGTACCTATATCATGCCAGACACGGTACCCGCCAGCTACCCCTACTGCTGGGTGAGGCAGACAGCCCTGCTCGGGTCTTGGGGCTGTGATTTTTCTACCACTCGCCCAGTTTCCTCTGTTCAAGGGCATGATAAAGATATTTGGATCCACCGTTTAACACATCACTTGCTGTAAGCCTTCCCTCAGGCCAGGAAAACTTCCAGCCCTGTTCACAGAACTGCTTGAGGCCTGGCTGCTTTTGTTCTCAGAAGCTGGGGCCCTCGGCACAGACAGCGATTCAGAGGCACATTGATTTTCTCATCCTGGCCCAGGATGGGGGCAGCTGCTTTGGAGGCTGTTGAGCTCTTAGGTCCATGATTAGTTGTCTTGTCTGTAAGCCAAGGAGAAGCCAGCTCGATAAGGTTTCTAGGGATGACAGAGGTTGGCAGGGAGGAAAAAAGAAGGTGGTTGTGGTGTCAGTGTTTCGTGAGATGAAATCTCAGCAGGCCTGCCTAAAATGGGTCCTGCTCACCAGGTAGATTGACGCCTGCTTACCTGGGACCTGGGTGGGGGAGATGAGCTGTTGTTGGCAGGGAGGTGGGGTGTATTCCTGGAGAGCAGAGAGGTACATCTCATGACCCCGTGCCCCTGGGATCACCACACCACGGCTGGGATGCGCTGGGTGAAGTCAGCCCAGGGAGATGTTCTTCAAGCTGAGCTAGAAGAGCACTTTTCAAGTTCACGGTGCTCTTCTCTGGCTGTCTTCAGCCCTGTCTGCACACCTCTCTCCTGAAAGTGCCCAGTGTCTCAGAATCCAGGCTGTCTACCTCCCAACACCCTTACTGCTGGGGTCCCATCACACAGGGGGTCCCATCACACAGGGATCCCCAGCCTCCGGGATCTAATGCCTGATGATCTGAGGCAGAGCTGATGTAATAATAGTAGAAATAAAGTACACAGTAAGTAAATGTGCTTGAATCATCCCCACCCCACTCCCTGGCCTGTGGAAACATTGTCTTCCACAAAACCCGTCCCTGATGCCAAAAAGCCTGGGGACCGCTGTCATACCAGGAGCCACACCTGGCTGCAGGCTTATGAGTCTCCTATATGCCAGGTACGCTATCTCGCTCAGCCTTTCTCAAAACATCCATGCCAGATACATACTGTTACACCCACTTCATAGATGAAGTGATGGTGCCTTGAGAGGGCTTCTTGCTCCACATCCCGCCCTGAATCATTGTGGAGCTGGGACTTGAGCCAAGACCCGCCTGGCTCTACCATGTGAGCACTTGCCCTCGCATTCTGGTAGGGTTTTGGGTCAAGTCCAGCACATACACTTTGTTCATCAGCCTGCTGTTGAATACTTTCTACCCACCATCACTGGGAAAGGTACTGAAGATGCAGTAATGTCATCAAGAACACTCACCATCTCGTGGGGACAAAAAAAAAATCAAGTTCACAACTGGGGGTTCCTGAGGGCTGGATAGGAGGACACATAGGTGCCTAAGGCAGACTTATAGACATGGGGCACTAGGTGCTGGAGGAGCCAGACAGTGGCAAGGCAGGGATGGGGAATATCAGTGGACAGAGACAGAGGCTGTTGAAAAATAGCTAAGATGATTTAAAGCAACAGGTGCCCAGACTTACAGCGTGTCAGCGTCTCTTCCAGCCCTTTGCACACCCGATGCCCAACCCCTGGGGACAAGGCTCTCTCTGCTCTGGTCACAAGGTGTTCCTTGCCATAGACATCCTGCCTTTAGAACCAGTGGGCTGTTGACTTGAACCAGAGGTTGTTGATTTGACCGTGGGTAGCACAAACACATCCTCCCTCCCGAGCCTGTTCCGAGGTGGAAAGGAACCCCCTCGTCTGAGCCATCCGCCCAGCAGAAAGGCCCGCCATCGCCTCTGATTGGAATTTTCAGCAGTAAAGAGAGAGTTTTGTTTTGCTGACCTGTTTGTGCTGCCTGAAAGAATGGAAAACTGCTTTGACTTCTCAACTGAACGCCTGAAAGCTCAATGCCCCATCTGGAATGTGGCAGCGGTAGGCAAGGTTATGTTATTTGACTTGGCCTTATTAGAAGTGAGGTTCTTTATTTGGACACTTAGGCCACATATTAAGAAGGAAAAAAAAAAAGGCACCTCTTTTAAAAGTAGGAGCAATATTGTAGTTACCGCGTTAGGAATTAGCAGGGCATGAAATAACTGTCTGCCTCATGGCGATGCCAGATCATTTCAGCTCTGCTTGCAGCAATAAGATAAATAGGTATCTTGCTTGCAGCTGATGGGAAATATTTAAAATAGCCAGCCACAAACATGTATGGTGCCCAAATCAGGTTTGGGAAATGGCAATGAATAGATAAGGAGGAAGTGAGTTGACTGATGAAACAGCTGAGTGGCAGAAGCTCAGGAAGGGGCAAATGAGTCTGTGTTGGCACTCTGTGTTTTTAAAAAGAATGCAGATTTTTTTTTTCTTTCTGTAAATGATCGTGTGGCTTTGGTCTGTGGATGTATTATCTCATCCCGTTCCTCTTCAGACTTGTCATGCACCCACTGGTCTACATTGTATAAAGAGTTCCTTGCTCAGAACCTCTTTTTACCATGTCTGCATCGACTGTGTTAGCCAGCCTTGTATTAATAACTTCTGAACTTTCCAGGGTATCTTCTCTGATCTTCTATAGCCAGAAGAAATTATCCCCTGTTTTTAATTGCTACAGTGCTCCGTCTGCACCTCCCTTGAGGAAGTGTTCGCTGTGAGTCTATATGAGTTCTGTCCAGTTCAATAAACATATATTAAGTATATTTTCTAGATTGGGCTTCCCTGGTGACTCAGTGGTAGAGAATTTACCTGCCAATGCAGGAGACACAGGTTTGACCCCTGGGTCAGGAAGATCCCCTGGAGAAGGAAATGGCAACCTGCTTTAGTATTCTTGCTGTGAAAAATCCCATGGACAGAGGAGTCTGATGGGGTCCATGGGGTCACAAAGAGTGGGACACAGCTTAGTGACTAAACATCAGGTTTTCTAGATACTTAATGCCTCTATCTGGTGTCTAGATATGAGGTGATGCGGAGAGGATAGAGACAAGCAAGTAAGATAGAGGATCCTACTGGGGAACCTTCAGAAACTTGAAACCATCATTTCAGTATGGTGTGGTGATTGTTGCCATGGAGAAATGGTTTGGGGACAAACTTGTTTCTCTGTCTGAGGAGAGGTTCTCCTCAGTCACCCAAGGAGACTTGTTCTTAGCAGGGGGATCTGCTGAAGGACCACCCAGCTTCACAGGTACCCCCTCCTCTGAGCCTCGCCCCAGCCCTGCCATTCAGTCACAGCAGGTATTTTTATCCCTGCTGGTCACATGTCTGAGAATCGAACCCAGGTCTTGGATGTCCAGTCTCGTCCATGCTTCCCATCTGATTCTGAGAGCTGTGATCAAGGTATCTGGTCTTATGACTGTCTCCAGTTCAGGGAGCCAGTCCCTTTTTTTGAAGATTTATTTATTTCCATGTGGCTGTGCTGGGTCTTCACTGCTGCGCACAGGCTTTCTCTAGTTGCTGCGGTGGCTTCTCCTGTTGCAGAGCACAAGCTTAGGACATGTCGGTTTCAGCAGTTGCAGCTCATGGGCTTAGTTGTCTCGCGGCATGTTGGGTCTTCCCAGACCAGGGATTGAACCCGTGTCTCCTGCCTTGGCAGATGGGTTCTTTACCACTGAGCCACCAGGGAAGCCCCGGGAGCCAGTCTGTCAAATGGCAGCTGGGAGAGCCTCCTGGGGCTCTCTTCTGCCTTTTAATCCTCTGAATTTTTGTGCCACATTCTGCTGGCACGTGCAGACATTAAACTTAATTTCCTGTTACCTGGGTGTGTTTTGGTGGAATCAATTCAGGAACACAAATCCATAGTCTTTCCTTTATTTCTAATTACTTAGCATCCCTGGTGGCAGGTCCCTACCCAATTCATATAATTAAATTTTTAACTAATAAATAGCATAAACCAGATATGCTTTGAAGTGGCCAGAGCACCCTTTCTGTTCACAGTCTGCCAGCTCACAGAGGCCTGACCAGGGTGCTGGTTCTACCTCTCTTCTTGGGGCTCCCTCCTTCCTGACCACAGCCAGCCGATGACGCAACAGCAAGGATGCTGTGCGTCATTCAGTGACCATCTAGTGAATACCTGCTCCTGTTCCCAGCGCTTGGCAAGTACCATCTCATTCAGTGACTTGGCAGCCTCCCTACCCAGCATGGGTAGGTACTGCCATGATCCTCATTTGTATTTATGGCTCTCCTGGGTCTTTGTTGTCATGTGTGGGCTTTCTCTAGTTGTGGCAAGTAGTGCCTGCTCTTGGTTGCGGTGCACGGGTGTCTTGTGATGGCGCCCCTTGTGGCAGAGCACAGGCTCTAGCGAGCGCGGGCTCAGCAGCTGCAGCACATGGGTTTAGTTGTTCTGTGGCATGTGGAATGTTCCCGGACCAGGGTTTGAACCCGTGACTCTTGCATTGGCATGCAGATTCTTAAAACCACTGGAGCACTAGGGAAGTCCCATGATCTTCATTTTTGACAAAGTAATTAATTTTCTGGAGGTAAATAAATGAGGGTTTCCCAGATGATAGAGTGGTAAAGAATCACCTTGCCAATTCAGGAGACATGGGCTCAATTTCTGGGTCAGGACGATCCCCTAGAGTAGGAAACTGCAACCCACTCCAGTATTCTTGCCTGGAAAATTCCATGTGCAGAGGAGCCTGGCAGGCTACAGTCCATGGAGTCAAGAGTCAGACATGACTGAGCAACTGGGCACACAAAGAAATGTATCCAAGGATACACTAGCTGGTTAATATCAGAGTCAAGATACCATACCGTCCCAGGTCTGTCTGGGAAATTGTCTTTCAAATTCCCAGTTTCCTCATCATTATACTTCATTGACTTCCAAAGTACCTGGATCCCCAGAAGATGTGTTCTTGGTCCACAAAATCCTGGGAATGAAAATATAAAGATATAGTACTGAGCACACAAGCCTGGGTCAAAGTCAAGACTGGGGATCAGGAAAGCCTTTAGGAGAAGTGATGGGCCCCTTTTTGGTCACTGGTCAGCCCTTCCTCATGACTCCAACCAGTCAAGGGGAAAGAGTTCTTACCTCACTGAGCCTCCAGCCCAGGAGCCTGGTTCTGTCGGGCCACCCCGGGCTGCAGAAGACCTGGATGTCATCCACTTCCAAGGTTGGGAGTTCGTCCTCAACACTCTGAATACCCTGCATGACCTGTCTTAGCTCTGGTTTCAGCCAAGTCTTTTAGGAGCCTCTTATATTTCCATGTTATGTTTATCTGCTCCTGGGATGAACTGCCTATTTCCATTACTCCTGAAGCTACAGGCTATTCTCACCATGGTGATAAGGGTCTGTGTGCTTACTCTCCCCATGTAGGGTTGCCAGAATTAGTGCACACACACACACACACACATAGATGAGATATAGAAGCTCAGTCCCATTTGAACTTGAGTTAAACAAAAATTGATTTTTTAATGCAAGTATGTTCCTTGCAATATTTAGGACATACTTATACTAAAGCTTTTTACTAGTTGTTTATTTTTGGTTGTGCTGAGTCTTCTTTGCTGTGCTTGGGCCTTCTCTAGCTGCCGTGAGTGGGGGCTACTCTATTGCAGTGCACGGGTTACTGATTGTGGTGGCTTTTCTTGTGGATCACAGGCTCTAGGGTGCTTGGGCTTCAGTAGTTTGTGGCTTCCCTCCCAGGCTCTAGAGTGCAGGCTCAATAGCTGTGGCACATGGGCTAAGTTACTTCACGACATGTGGAATCTTCCAGGACCAGGGATCAAACTTGTGGCCTCTGCACTGGCAGGTAGATTCCCATCCACTATATCACCAGGGAAGTCTCTTTTACTGAAAAGTTATCTGATGTGTCTCTGAAACTCACATATAGTCCTGTATTTTGTCTGGCTACCCTCTCGCCATCAGAGCAGTTTCCTGGGCATCTTTGCAGACAGAGATTTGGCTGCTTGGGTATCGGTCTCATTGAAGACTTGAGGAATTGTGTTGGTTTCTCTCCAGACACATCATAAATACAGGAACCAGAAAAACAAGAATAGACACTGGCCCTGGCTTAGGGAATAAGAACTTCCTGGCAGTTAGTTAGCTGATGAACCCACATGCTGCCAGCCTGGGGCCCCTCCTGCCCTCTCTGAGAAGTGAGTCCTAGGTGCTTCCTCTCCCAGGAGATCTGCAGAAGCCTGAGTCCCATGCCCTTACAGACCACTGCCTGGAGGAAGGCAGGCCTCCTGCCAGCGGTGTTTAGAAAGCAACTTGTTAGTGAAAAAGGTGCCAGGAAGATTTTGAAGGAACACGTTTATAGTTTTTGCCTTCCTCATATCTCTGGTAGATGACAACATGTAAAATATTTTGCAATTCCCTTTTTAAACTTGATCACAGCCTTATTGAACTAGAAACTCCCCAAGAAGGTGGAGTTGCAGAATGCCAACTTGGTATGCCGAGCTTGTATTTAATTATTATCATAACAGTCCCTTAATATCATTGCAGATTAGCCCACAAGGACATGAATGGAAATTTTAGCATATTCAATTACAACAGAAACCCTTGAATACCACTGTCAAAATTCACCCAGGGCCTGCCTCTGTTTGGGCCTCCACATTCGGCAGGCACAAAGTTAGACGTTAGCCGGGCCACACAGCCTTGATTTGTAAGCATAATTTATGGCCTCGTCTGGTGGCTGGGGGTGCCTTTTAAGAACATGATATATATCCTAACTGCTACCCCCCTCAGTAAATGACCAGATTTGGTTGTTTGCGTTGGGTAAAGGATATCTCTGGCCTTCGCTTGACTGAATAGTAAATTATTGATCTTCTGCACATCTTTCAATTCCCTCACATTGCTGGGCAAATTTACTTCTGTCATCGGTGACTGCGGCTTGTATCCAGTGGGACAGTGCTCTCTGTGCTAGGAGAGCATGAATCACCAGCCTTGTCCTAGAAGAGTCACACCTGGCCCCTCTTTAGTTGAAACTGTCAAAGGGAAGAAGGTCTGTGGCTTGCAGAGTAATAGGGCCCCCATTGCTCTGTCTGCCCACTTCCCACAGGCCAGCAAAAACCATGGGGAAATAAAGATGAGGTGAAGGGCTTTTGTGCTCCCAGAAGTGGGTCAGAGAGAAGCATTACTGCATAAATGAGAAACAGAGAGGCTATTCACACAGCTTTTGCAGTGGAGGGTGGAGGCCGCTTCGATGGTGGCTGGCTCTGGTTGCCTGGTTTCTCATGTGTGTTTGTTGGAGTTTGTGGCTGCTAAACTGCTCTACATTTACCCTCCCTGGACTAAAGGTTAGAACCATAAAGCAGGCAATTTCACAAAAGAGCCCTTTTCTGATCTGGAGCTTTTCTTCCAGACAGGTGAAATGTCCTTGCACTTCCTCTTTGTTCTTCTTAATTCTAACACCTCATAGTGCTGTGTGCCCTTCAGGGTTTGCCTTTCCTTCTTGTTGCAAAAAACTCCTGCAAAGGCCAAGACCAGCAGAGACACCTATGTTTTCACATGGCTGTTTGCTCCCACGTGCGGTCCCTTGGTCAGCAGCATCAGGCCACCTGGAGCCCTTTAGAAGGGTAGAATTTCAGGTCCTGCCCCAAGTTCTGTTGAATCCAAACCTGCCTTTGGTGTGATAAAGTATCCACCTGTCAATGCAGGAGACATAAGAAATGCAGGTTCCATCCTTGGGTGGGGAAGATCCCCTGGAGAAGGGAGTGGCAACCCACTCCCATATTCTTGTCTGGGGAATCCCATGGACAGAGGAGCCTGGTTGGCTACAGTCCGTAGGGTTGCACAGAGTCAGACATGACTGAAGTAACTTAGCATGCATGCACAAACTGCCCTTCGCCCCCGCCATGATTCAGAGGCATGTGGATTTGGAAAAAGACTGACACGTGCCATCCTCTTGCTGTTGGTGGGATCCTCCCTTGGTGACTCAGTCCTAGGCAGGTAGTTTTTAAAATCTTATTTTAAGAAAAATGTCCAAAGGAAGATTTTACAAATTCATCTGGTAATTCGTTACTTGACTCTAAGCATCCTTTATAGATATCTCACTGAAATCTCTGATGTTTGAGCCTATTAGTCCTTATTCTGCCCTTGGCCATTAAGTGGGTAGACAGCGGATCTCTGGACGTGGAGCACACAGAGAGGCTGCCGATGACCGAGCAGCAGCCCTGACCTCTCTCCTTCAGGTGAAGTAGCCCATTCTTGCACTGATTCAATGTCCCCTTTATGGTCCAGGGCTTGGCATGGTACCTGGTACACAGTTGGTGCTCAGTAAAAACTTTTGGAATGAATGGATAACATGAATGCATTTATTTTGTGAAGAGCTGGACAGTACAGGAATTCCCTGCTTTTCAGAAGTTCTTTTTATGCTGCATCACTTTTATGAAAGACCAACATTAGCACCTGTTTTCACTAGCCAAAAGAAATCCAGACAATTTTCACTTTTAGGAAAAAAAGGCAAAAATAGCATTCAGCATTGGTTTAGCAGATGCCATTATAGAGAAAGTGGTACCCTGAGTGATGGGAGTGGCACCACCAAACTCCTTCCCCCAGAACCACATACAGCTTCTCAGGATTCAGCTGCCAGAGCTGTGACCTGGATCTGAGCACCTCTGCTTTATCTCCATTTATTTTGTGTCTTTGTTAGCTAGATGCATCCTAAGGTAATTGCTTCTTTGCTTTACACCATTTCAACTTACAAAAGGTTTCATAGAAATACTTTCCTTTTGGATAGCATGGAAACCTGTAAACAGTTTTGGTTTTGCAGTTCAGAGGTCTCCATGGCAACTATTGTAACGGGAAAGGAGCCATAGGTTACATAGTTAAGGAATGGATATGACTGTGTCCCAATAAGACTTTATCTATAAAGGCAGGCTGAGGGCCGGATTTGGACCGTGGGTGTACTTCACGGACTCCTGTTCAAGGTTACAGCAGCAGGTTCTAAAAGAAATAGGAGGGGCTCTGGACACTTGTGAGAGATGGGCGAGGAATGATGAAGGACTTGCCACAAATCCTCTTACAGACTTAAATTCGATCACTGGTGCATCCTAGGATTCACGTTTGCGACCTGATGGTATTCATGGTTCAGTTCAGTTGCTCAGTCTTGTCCGACTTTTTGCGATCCCACGGACTGTGGCACGCCAGGTTTCCCTGTCCATCACCAACTCCCGGAGCTTGCTCAAATTCATGTCCATTGAGCCCGTGATGCTGTCCAACCATCTCATCCTCTGTCGTCCCCTTCTCCTCCCGCCTTCAGTCTTTCCCAGCATCAGGGTCTTTTCCAATGAGTCAGTTCTTTGCATCAGGTGGCCAAAATATTGGAGTTTCAACTTCACCATCAATCCTTCCAATGAATATTCAGGACTGGCTTCCTTTAGGATTAACTGGTTTGATCTCTTTTCAGTCCAGGGGACTCTCAAGAGTCTTCTCCAACATCACAGTTCAAAAGCATCAATTCTTCAGCACTCAGCTTTCTTTATAGTCCAACTCTCACATCCATACATGACTACTGGAAAAACCATAGCTTTGACTAGATGGACCTTCGTCAGCAAACTCATGTCTCTGCTACTTGGCTTATAATTCTGCAAGTAATTAACACTTTTCTGCATAACATGCCAGCATTGTTAGTTGTATTTGTCTTGGTGAAACTAGGGTCTCTCCTTTCTCTTGACTTTTATTGACAATTCCACTTATTTCATGTGACATAGGATAATTGTCTTCTGTCTAAAGAAACTAGGAAGAGCTTCCTGCAAAGGGGAGCTTGAGATGAAAACTGGGAACCAGTCCTGTCTCTCCCATGAGCCCAAGGCTCTGCTCCATGGTACTGCTGAGAGGGTGGGCAAGTCCCCGTGATGTGCTGAGAGATCCCTTGTCCAGGGACAGCTAAGCCAAAGGCGTGTGGCCTTGCTGAGACCGGGTGGGTTGAGGAAGGATCTCACAGAAGAGGGAAAGGCGCTATTGCCTACGTCCTTGGGCTTGAAGTGCCTTGAAAGCAGCCTGCACATGTTTGATGTGCCAGCATGTCCCCGGAACAGAGGCCGTGGGGAGGGTGCAGATGCTGTTTGTCCATGTTTAAGTGTTTACATGACAGCACGAGAAAACCGGGCTCTTTCTCTTTCATCTTGACTGCCACGATTTACGTCCAGGTTTCTGATGAATGCGAGAGGTAGACATTTATTACAAAAGCGTAAGAAATGTTGACTCTTCCCGAATTGATTATCTAGAATTTATTTTATTAAATATTCGAGGTGGCATGTGATAAACAGAACCACTGCTGGTTTGCAGCCTAATGATTCATGTATCCGTGAAGGTGATAAGGAAATCAGAGACTCGGTTTGCCATTTCAGGGGAAGAATATGGATTATTATTAAATCCGGAATGGGCCTCCTGAGAAGGCTTCCTTAAGGGAACACACGTATCAATAATTTCTTCTTCATACAAGAATCCTAATGTTTCACTTACGGAAACATAAATTCTAACCAAGTGGCTGTGTTTTTTCCCCCTCCCTTTGCTTCCTTCCATCCTTTCCTTACGGATGATCTGCTTTTATTCTTCAGTGTTTAGAGTTTACAATCCCTTAATCTCCGCATCTTTGTCTTCCCACTTCTAATTCTTTTTTTTAAATAATATTTATTTATTTGGCTGCATCCGGTCTTAGTTGTGGCATGTAGGATCTTTAGTTGGGGCACTCAGATTCTCCACTTGTGGCTCTTGGGTTCAGTAGCCCCGTGCCATGTGAGATCTTAGTCCCCCGACCAGGATTGAACCTGTGTCCCCTGCATTGCAAGGCAGATACTTAATAACTGGACCACCAGGGAAGTCCATCCATTTCTAATTCTTAATGCTGAAAAGCTCAGCTGAGGTCTAAGTATTCTAGCACACAAGATGCTGGTGGAGACCACAGTACCGCCCCCTTTGCTTGAAATTTCCTCAAAGGTTTGATAAATCTTGGAGGGGACTATGGATGCCTATGAGACCTCAGAGCTCCAGTGGAATTTAGGATGCTACCCTGACCCCATTCTTTCAGAAGCTATTGGGCAGCCAGGCTTATCTGGTGGGCTGCATCTGTGCAGAGGACAGCAGGTGGGAAGCCCTGGGACTCCGCCCCTTCTCAGGTGACGGGGAGCCAGGCAGGGTTAGCAGGCGCTGCTGAAGGCAGCATAGGTGTGACCGTCCAGCAGTCAGTGCAGGACAGACCAGGCAGGAGGAGCTCCCAAGTGACGCGTAGCAAGGATGACAAATCTGCCTGCCTTATGGTGACATTTCAAAGGTATTAGCATTGTCTGATAGCTTGAGTTCCAGAATACTCCATGACCTCTTTCTCTTTCCAAAATAATAGACAGATGGTTAAATACCATAATCTTTTCCATAGGAGACTGTGGGAGATGAAATTGGGAAATCCCAAGATGCCTGTCTTTTTCCCTAATTCCTTCCGAGCACTGCAGTGCAGCCGAAACACACGCTTAGCACTTTCTCCGGTGTGACGCCCCAACTCTGAAATTTTATTTAACCTCCCTCATTTTGCTGTGTGTTTTTATACATGGAGTTAGACCTGATTGTCAGTATGATGCCGTATTAGGTTCAGTTTCCCCAAAGAATCCACCCCGAACTGCTCAGCAGTTATTTCTCACAAACAGGATCTGCTTGACTTTCCACTGGACTAATCAGTCCAGGAGGAAAGGAGCTTGTTGCTGACCTTTAATTTCTTAATTGCTGGGAAATAGTTGAAAGTCTTAAATACTAGCCCCCACCTAAGGGTAGGTATAATGAGGCTTCCTCCGGCTCTTTACAGCAGGGCAGGTTTGGGTTACCCTGCTCTCATCAGATTCTCTGCCCCTGGAGCCTACATCCTCAGGGCTGCTCTGAAGAGGATGGTGGTTTGGAGGATGCTCTGGATTCTCTGTCTGCGGATCAGCTTCTACCTCCCCAGCACCGAGCACTATAGGGACTCAGTTTATATTTCCCAAATGACGGAGGTGAACGTGGAGGGGAGATAACCCATCAATTTCAGTTTCCCAGTGGGGGCGGTGGTCTGCCTGGTGATTGATCCGAGCCTGACATTCCCACGGAGTGTGGGTTAAGTGCGGCAGCCTCCTGCTGGCTTGAAGAACTGTCACATTTGCTTTTTCCCCAGAGGCGGTTAAGTAAATCCCATGCAAGTAAGGGATGATGGATGCTTTCACACTTTGTGTGCTAAGTCACTTCAGTTGTATCTGACTCTGCATCCCCATGGATTGTAGCCCGCCAGGCTCCTCTGTCCATGGGATTCTCCAAGCAAGAATACTGGAGTGCGTTGCCATGCCCTCCTCCAGGGGATCTTCCCAACACAGGGATTGAATCTGTGTGTCATATGTCTCTGGCACTGGCAGACAGGTTCTTTACCACTCCACCTGGGAAGCCCGTGCAAGTTGCCCCACTCCCAAATGAATGAACACCTTCAGACATGATATGAAATCTTTGGAAACGCAAAGCAGCACAGCATTTTGGCCATATATATACATTTTTTTCCTTTCACAACACCTGGCAATAAAAATTTTGGGGCTAAATACCAGATGAGCATGCGCCTCATTATGTATAGTATCTTCGTCTATAACTTTTTTAAGCCCTCCAGATGGAAGCCTGGGATAAATGTGGAGAGCTGGAGAAGGGAAATGAAAATAAATGCACTAAGAAATAAAGAATCTGTTTTTTATACTTTCTTTTGCAAATAGTGTTTGCAATGACATATTGTGAATGGACTGAATTATAACAAAAACAGGAATGAAACAGAGCTCGGGGGTAGGAAGAGCAATTGTTACACTTACTTTAACTGATACAATGCAAAGGAACGCTTTTTACACTCAATTAGTTTGCACATTGTGTTGGACACAAACCAGAATGTAGAACATTTTTGGGTTTTGTTTTTACATGATTAAGGGAGATGAGATGAAATAAATTCAGTAAATTACCCTCCGTTCCTTTTCGGGCTGTGATGCTTTTCCTTTGTTTTCCCCTGCCCCTAGTACTGAATGAGTGGGAGGATGGGCAGTGGGGGGAGCAGGGACCCCGACCTCTGTTCCCAAACAAGACAGTCCTTCCAAAGATCAATGGGTTTTCAATAGAGTTCTTGCCTCTTCCTTAGGGCCATCTTTTGCTGCATAAACAAGGTTACGAATCAGAGCTATTTACATTTGGTATTTGATCGTATTTTGTGCTTTGACTATCAGAAAAAGGCTAGCAAGCATGATAGAGGCTAACAGATGTTAGCAAGCATTTAGGCAGTGAAAGTATTTCCAAGGCTGCGTATTTCAAGATCCTTGTTTAATTTATTTTGCTTAATTATCCTTCCTTGCATTTTTAATGCTCCTAATATGATAATATTAAGAATTGCAGGGTGTGATTATGTACTGCTGATTACAATATCTGCGAGATGCAAGGGGAGATGTGGGTGGATGCTGGGAACAGTCGGACTTGGGGGACCCGACCCTGTGCCTTCCTGAGGGCAGGTCTGCCTCCTGCAACTGGGGTCGGGGGAGGGACTGGGTCTTTTCTGCAAATGATGTAGAAAGGTTTTCTCAAACTTTAATGTGCATACAAGTCCCTGGGGAATACTGATTCCATTGGTCTTGGTGGGGCCTTGAGATGCTGCGTTCAGAGTAAGCTCCCAGGTGGTGGTGATGCTGCTAGTCATAAATCATACTTTGAATAGCGAAGATGGGAAGATGTCAGGCAATGAAAATGACATCGGCTGTATCCCACAGGCTGCCGAAAAACTGGTACCCCCTGCTAGTTGAAAATCCCTGCTGACAGAGCCATGCCCAGGCCTCAGGGCAGTTTCCTTGGGGCACAAAAGCTGTGGTCAAGAGCCCTGATCTGACTCCTATCTTTTCAAAAGCTCATTCTTGGCTTTATGCGTACAAAAGGAAAGTCACACCTGCAGTGAACTCAGTGATTCTGTGTTTTATATTCAAAACCACAAATACTAATAAGGAAACAATGGGAGAAACCTGTTAGGTATAATATCCAATTATAATTATTTTTACTCCAAAAGGCACGTCAAATAAATAATGCAGTTTATGTTACTTCTAGAAAATGCAGCAGCATTACTTAATTTACATAAATTATACAACTCATTATCTTTGTTTATAAAAAGACTTAGCAATATTTTGGCTTATGGATCTAAAAGGGGCAAAAAAAAAAAAAAATTGCCAGATTTCAGTTCAGTGTAATTTTCCCTTCCTGCACAGTCACCTTTTTATTTGTTTACAGGAAGAGCGTCTGTTTGACAGATCCCCTTAGGATTACTGCCCTTTCCTCATGATGAATGGAATGCATTAAGTCTGACTTTTGTTTATAAAAAGCAAATAAATACAAGTGAATTAATCCAAGTATTCGGAGGGAGCCCCGAGCAGCAGTGTGGCTTCCTCTGCTGGGTTTGCCCGATTACCAACATGGCACCCGCACCTGCAGGGCAGGAAGGGGGCTGTGCGGACCAGGGAGCCGGGCTTCCAAGCTCTTTCTTGTTTTCTCTGTCGGTACCTTCTCAGGCAGCTTGGGTTGGGTGCCAAAGTTGCCACCTGTGAGCAGCTGGACTCTTCCTGGTGCGGTCCCATCCAGGACCCACGTGTCACCCCTGGACTGTCCCTGAGCACCAGTTGTCCCAACTGCAACATGCTAGATGTATAAAACACACATTGCGTTTCTGAGATGTAGCATGAAAAAAAAAAGTCATGTTAAATAACCCATTCCTGTTTCTATTGATTACATGTTGAAATGATGTTTTAAATATATTGGCCAAATAAAATACATCATTAAAATTAGCTTCACCATTTCCTTTTTCTGCTTTACCATTGCTACTAGGAAATTTAAAATGTGGCTTATACTGTATCTCTGCCGGGCAGTGTTAGGACTATCCTGTGCTAACCAAGAGGCTGGGCCCTGGATGACGGTTAATAAGCATGCTCGTTATTTAGACTGCTTCTGTTCTTCTGCTGGCCCCACAGCAGGCTCTGCCTCATAAACAGGAACTTAGGAAGTGATGCAGTAGGGAGGGTAGGTCTTGTCTGATGGTGTGGCTGGGGATTGGAGGGGCATGTGAGAGAAAAATACAAGAAAACTGAGCTCTTTTCTTTCAGTGGTGCTTGGTTGATGCTTCTAGCTTAAATATTAAAGCCTTTGCCCATGGGTGGAGGAGCCCAGCTCCCACACTGTTTCAGAGTGCAAACTGGTGAATCTAAACTTCTCTCTTGCTCATGCAGACCCATCAGAAGGATGAGAGAAAAGGCCTGCCACGAGGCAGGTCTGCAGAATGGACACGCACTTGCCAGCGGAGGGAAGGATGGATATCGCTTCACTCATGGGGAAACCGGGGCCCTGCCAGGCACCAGGGTGTCTGACCTTGTGGTATCAGTGTGTTCAGACTATAACCTCATGCTGGCCAGTCTTCTGGCTGACGCCACTGTGGGGTTCACCACAGATAGAGCCTGAGACCCTAAATCCAAGACACTCTCCTGCCAGGTCCAAGTGAAGCTCTTTGCCTTCCTAGCATTTGGAAGGTTAGACACAAAGTGATTTTGGTCACTTATTAGTTGTCAATTAATTGCATAATTCTTCTATCCATCCATCCATCTATCCATCTAAGAAACATTATGATAAACCCACTATGCCAGGCACTTGGCTGGGCATTGGAGACACAGTGATGTAGAAATCACGTACATTTTCTGCCCTCTTGAAGCCCCCAACTTAGTGGGGTTGGGACAGACATGGTGGGGGTAAGAAGTAAGTACCTCAGAACCCCCCTGGCAAGGGGTGAGGGTGACAAACCCCAGAGAAAGGCCAGACCCTGGTCTCTGGGGCCAGCTCAGTGGTAAAGAGTCTGCCTGCAATGCAGGAGACACAGGTTTGATCCCTGTGCTGGGAAGATCCCCTGAAGAAGGGCATGGCAACCCACTCCAGTATTCTTGCCTGGAGAATCCCCTGAAAAGAGGAGCCTGGTGGGCTATGGTCCATAGGGTTGCAAAGAGTTGGACATGACTGCATGCCTGGCCTTTGGTGGTTCAGGGGCCCAAATGAATCAGGAACAGTCAACCCATGACTTTCAGCATGGAGGGCCATTGCTGTGAAGAGCTGGGCAGGGCATTCTCAGATGGAACAGCATGATGCCCAAAGGCTGGAAAGGACCTTGGTTTTCTCTGACAGAAGAGGACCTGTGTGCTTGGGGAGTGGTGGACAGGGAGAGGGTGGTGTGAGGTGTGGCTAGTGGGGACTGGAGCCAGGTTGCATGGAGGTTCAGCTGTGGTAAGAATTCTGGATTCTGTTCTAAAAGCCATAGGAGGCCACTCATGGGATTTTAGGAGGGTCTGGGAGGCAGTGGGGGAAGTTGTTGGGTGTCTTGGCCCTGGGCTGAGGGATACTGGGCATGTCACTTAATCCCTTGGGGGTTGGTCTCTTTATCAACAAAATGGAAAGGCTGAGGGAGGGGGAGGAAGTTGGCCTGAACCTTCTCCAAATAGGAAGTTTCTGTTCTGCTTCAAATTGCTGTGATTCAGAGAGCTCAGTCTTTCCCCATCTTGAAGTCAAGTGACCTTCGTGCCCCCAGGACTGATTCCGGATGACTTGCTGACATTTCCATCAGCTTCCATGTCTGAGAGTCCTTTGGCTTCATAAGATACAAGAAGACAGAGTGATCCTTGGCTTTGCATCAGAATCACCGTGGGCTGCCAAGGTTCTCATTTGTCGTCTGGGATGGGACCTGGGCATTTGTAATTATTAAAAGCTTCCCACGCGATTGACTCCACATATCAGCCTGTTTGGAGATCCAGTGAGGATTGGGCCTCTAAGAGGGGACAAAGATGGTCCCTTTGGCCAGATGCCTAAGATGCACAAGGTCTCCTGGGACCACCCCCTCCTGTGTTCAAATATCTAGACCTACCATCAGGTCAAGGGTCTTAGTTCAGAAATTATAATCACATCACTTTATACAAAGGGAATCTGATGCAACCCACAGAATAAATAAATCCGTGGTGGACTGAGGTTTTTTTGTCTCACACTGGCAAGTTATTTGCTGAGAGGGCATAGGAATGGGTTTTCAGGAGTGCTGCTAATGAGGATTTGGGATATAGGGGTTATGACCCAGCCAGTGAGGAGCATTTCTGATACATCTGACTCCCCGCTCCCTTCCCCAACATGAGTAAGCCAGCCGAGCGTCTGTAAAATGTTTAAGAATCCAAGGATGGAGCCAAGTGGCAATCCTATTTCCTCTTGTTCATCTCTAAAAATACCCAGAGACCTCTAATGGAAATGATAAAGATTAATAGCAAACGTCCCACCTCAACAAAACCAACTACAATCCTGGACAAAAAATATGAAACAATGGTTGTCAAACACTGGAAAACAGTGCAGGACTGGGATACCTGAGGGGACTATACAGATAAGAACTCTGGCTTTCTGGACAGAGCCATTTCCAGTAGCATGGGGATGGGAGTGGATGGCCAAGCAGAACATGGTGGTCTAGCTGACTTGAGGAGATGGACCTCAGAGCTTGGGAGGTCAAGGAAACTGTAATTTGTAGAACAGGGTGCTGGAAAGAGGAGAGATAAACAGAGAAAGAGGTCAGAAATCTGCAAAGTAGCCTCCCCCCCCCCACCGTCTTTGGCTAAATATTAAGCTGAGTGTGTATAAGGTGAAACTCTGTGAGGTCCACAAACAACCACTGAAAGCTGTAAGCTAAAAATTCTCAAAGCTCATACAGAACTGGGAAATGTTCACTTTTGGAAGAGGCTGTGTGAAGAGATGTTATTGAACACTTGGGGCCTTCAATAGAAACCCCAGAGGCTCACAACTTAATAATAGGGCTTAAGCTCTCCTGGGAGTAAAGACTGCTCTAGATGCACCCCAGCAAAGCATAAAACCAAACTTCAAAATGAACAGGTTGACCTGCATGTAATGCAAGTGCCTTACATAAGAAAAGTCAATGTTCTTTAAAGTTAGACAGCAAAATACACACTCATCCCCAATGCCTTGCATTTGATCAAAAATTATTAAAAGGTTAGGGAATCGGAAAATATGACCCATGTTCAGGATAAAAATCAATGGAAATGAAACCTCAAGTAGCACAGATATGGAATTAGGAGACAAGGAGTTTATTTTTTTAATATTTACTTATTTGGCTGCATCAGGTCTTAGTTGTGGCATGCAGGCTCTCTAGTTGTGGTATATAGGCTCAATAGTTGTGGCATATGGGCTTAGTTGCTCTGTGTCATATGGGATCTTACTTCTCCAACCAGAGATCGAACCCATGTCCCCTGCATTGAAAGGTGGATTCTTAACCACTGGAGCACCAGGGAATTCTCCAGATGACAAAAACTTTAAAACAGTTATTATAAATATCCTCAGTGATTTAAAGGACAAGATGAACAGTGTGAGGAGAGAACCATAAGATAGAAAAAAAGAACTGAGTAGAATTTTTAGAATTGGAAAATACAATATCTAAAGTGAAAGTTCACCAGATGAGTGTATTAGCTAAACATTGATGTATTAAAAATTACCACAAACATAGCAACTTAAAATGACAGGTTGATTCCCAGTTTCTGAGGGTTGAAACTCTAGAAGTGATTCAGCTGAGTCTGCTGTGTCAGGGTCTCTCATAGACTGCAATTAATGTACCAGTCAGGCTGAGGTCTCATCTGGAGGCTCAAGTGAGGAGGGTCTACTTCTGTTTTTAAAATTGAAGTTGATTTACAATGTTGTGTAAAATACTGCTGTGCAGCAAAGTGATTCCTTTTCGTATGTGTATTTTAAACACATTCTGGTTTAAAATATTCTTTTCCATCCTGGTTTATCCTAGGATAATGAATATGGTTCTGTACGCTCTACAATAGGACCTTGTGTATCCACTCTATGTATAAAAGTTTACATCTTTTAACCCCAGCCTCCCACCCCATCCCTCCCCTAGTCTGCTCTCCCTTGGTAACCACCAGTCTGTTCTCTATGTCTGTGATTCTGTCTCTGTTTCCTAGATAGAGTTATTTGTTTCCTAATTTAGATTCTACACATAAGTGATATCATATGGTATTTGTCTTTCTCTTTCTGACATACTTCACTTAGTAGGATAATCTCTAGTTGCATTCATGTTGTTGCCAATGGCATTATTTCATCGTGTATAGGCACCACATCTTTATGCATTCATTTGTTTTTGGACACTTAACACTTAGGTTATTTCCATGTCTTGGCTATTATGAATAGTGCTGCTATGAACACAGAGGTGTGTGCATCTTCTTGATTTATAGTTTTGTGCAGATATATGCCCAGGTGTAGGATTGCTGAATCATATAGTAATTCTATTTTTAGTTTTCTGAGGAATGTCCATACTGTTTTCCACATAGGCTGCACCAACTTACATTCCTGTCAACAGTGTAGGGTTGAAAAGGGAGGGTTCCCTTTTTAAGGAGGATCTACATGTACCCATCTTAGTTGATGTAAGAATTCAATTCCTCAGTGGATGTTGGACTGAGGGCTTCAATTTCTCAGTGGATGTTGGACTGAGGCTTTCAATTTAGCCAGAGGGCACCTTCAGTTCTTCGCCATTTGGGCCTCTCAAAAACAGAAGCTTGTTTCTGCAAAAGGATGTGAGCTGAAAAGACAATAGGGAGAGTTTACTAGAAAGACAGGAGTCACCGCCTATGGTAATCTAACCATAGGAGTGACATCCCATCCCTTTTGATGTATTTGTTTGATTAGAAGCAAATTAACATGCCTGCAAAGAGGAGGTGGGGATTATACAAGGGGATGGATAACAGGAAGTTGAGGTTGTTAGGACCATTTTAGAGTCTAGCTATCACAATGGGCTTAATAGTAGATTAACACAGTAGAAAAAAGATCAGTAAACCTGAAAATATACCAGTAGAAACTATTCAAACTAAAGCACCAGAAAAGAAAGGGTAAGAGAAAAATAACAGAAACTCAGTGAACAATACCAAGTGGAGTCCCAGACCATGGTTGGGGGAGGGCCAGGCTCAGAAGGAAATATTTGAAGGAACAGAGGTCAGGATTTTCCCAAATTTGATGAAAACTATAAAAACCACAGGTCCAATAAGTTTAATGAACTTGAACTTGAAATAGGATAAATATAAATTAAAGCACACGAGAAGTTATTATAATCAAATTGCTAAAAACCAGCAACAAAGAGGAAATCTTTTAATTAGGCAGAGAAAAAAGACACATCACAAAATTAAGAGCTTTTACTGATTTCTCATCATAAACATGTCAAGCTAGAAGACAAAACATTTTAAAATTGCTAAAAAAATAAACCCTCAACCAAGAATTCTATATTCAATAAGCATATGCTTCAAAATAAAGATGAAATGAAAACCTTTTTAGACAAAAATACAAAATATATTAAAGAAAGTGATAACAATAACCCTGTGTACGAGACAGCAAAAGAGACACTGATGTATAAAAAAAAAAAAAAATATTTCCATGATACGTTGTTAAATGAATAAAGTAAGTTGCAAAATGGTAAAAAAAAAAAAAAAAAAAAAAAGTTCTTCAGGCTGAAGGAAAATGTCAGTAGATGAAAACTCATATTTATACAAAGGAATAAAGAGCACTGCTGCTGTTGCTGCTAAGTCGTTTCAGTCGTGTCCGACTCTGTGTAACCTCATAGATGGCAGCCCACCAGGCTCCGCCGTCCCTGGGATTCTCCAGGCAAGAACACTGGAGTGGGTTGCCATTTCTTTCTCCAATGCATGAAAGTGAAAAGTGAAAGTGAAGTCACTCAGTCGTGTCCAACTCTTCACGACCCCATGGACTGCAGCCCACCAGGCTCCTCCGCCCATGGGATTTTCCAGGCAAGAGTACTGGGGGTGATAAATATGTAGGTAGATATAAAATGCTCTCCTTCTTGTTTTTAAAATTTTCTTTAAAAATAATTGACCACAACTTAGACAGATATTGCTCTTAATGGCTATATCAAGAAAAGAAGGAAGATCTTAAATAATATTCTAAATTTCCAACTCAGAAAGTTAGAAAAAGAAAGGCAAATTAACATCAAAGTGTGTAGAAAGAAGGAAATATTAAAGATCAACTTAAATTAAATAGAGAATAAAAGACTAATAGGGAAAATTGATGAACCTAAAAGTTGTTTCTTGCAAACAACAAAGTAATGTACCTTTATCTGACCTGACAGAGAGATGATAGATAGACAGATAGATAGATAGATAGTTGATAGACAGTGATAGTTAGATAGATACATAGAAGGAAGACCCAAGTAACTAAAATCAGGAATAAAAGAGGAAACATCACTACTGACTTTATAGAAATAAAAAGAATTATAAAGGAGTACGATGAACAAGTGTATGCCAACAAATAAATAACTTAGATGAAATGGACAAATTCCTAGAAAGAATCAATTAGTGTAATTGATTCAAGAAGAAATAGAAAATCTGAATAGAGAAGGAAAGATAGCAGTTTAAAAATCTTCTGACAAAGAAATGCCAAGGGTCAGAGAGATTTGTTGGTAAATACTAAAAGAAATTAAAAAAATAGTTAACATAAATCATTGACAACATATTCCAGAAGGTAGAAGAGAAGGGAACACTTCAAAGCACTTCAGTTGTATCTCAATGCACTAGCAATAAACAATTTGAAAATCAAATAAGAAAACGATTTCAGTTATAATAACATCAAGAAGAATAAAATACTTAGTAATAAAATTTTGACAAGAAGTACAAGGCTTATAAACTGGGCACTACAAAATGTTGTTGAAAGAAATTAAAGAAGTTCTAGATGAATGGAAAGACACCCCTTGCTGATGGGTCAGAAGACTTAATATTAAGATGGCAATAGTCCCCCAACTGACCGACAGATTCAATGCAACCCATATCAAAATCTCAGCTGACTTCTCTGCAGAAATAGATAAGCTGAACGTAAAGATAATTTGGGAATGCAAGGGACCTAGAAGAGTTAAAATAATTTTGAAAAGGAATAACAAAGTTCGAAGACTCAAAAATGTCAATTTCTTACTTACCTTAATATAAAGCTACAGTTTTCATAATAGTGCAGTACTGGCAATAAAGATAGACATATGGATCAATGTGGTGAAAGAAGAGAGTGAAAAAGCTGGTTTAAAACTCAACATTTAAAAAAAAACAAAACTAAGATCATGGCATCCAGTCTCATCAGTTCAGTTCAGTTCAGTTGCTCAGTCGTGTCCGACTGTTTGCGACCTGTGACTCACAGCACGCCAGGCCTCCCTGTCCATCACCGACTCCTGGACTTCACTCAGTCTCATGTCCATTGAGGCGGTAATGCCATCCAGCCATCTCATCCTCTGTCGTCCCCTTCTCCTCCTGTCCCCAATCCCTCCAGGCATCAGGGTCTTTTCCAATGAATCAACTCTTCACGTGAGGTGGCCAAAGTATTGGAGTTTCAGCATCAGTCTTTCCAATGAACACCCAGGACTGATCTCCTTTAGGATGGACTGGGTGAATCTCCTTGCAGTCCATGGGACTCTCAAGAGTCTTCTCCAACACCACAGTTCAAAAGCATCAATTCTTCGGCGCTCAGCTTTCTTCACCAGTCTCATCACTTCTTGGAAAATAGAAGAGGAAAAAGTAGAAGCAGTGACAGATTTTATTTGTAATACTTTGGCCACCTGAGGCAAAGAGCTGACTCGTTGGAAAAGACCCTGCTGCTTGGAAAGATTGAAGGCAAAAGGAGAAGGGGGTGGCAGAGGATGAGATGGCTAGATAGCATCACTGACTCATTGGACATGAATTTGAACAAACTCCGGGAGATAGTAGAGGACAGAGTAGCCTGTTGTGCTGCAGTCCATGGGGTTTCAACGAGTCGGACAAAACTAAGCAACTGAACAACAACAATAGATCAATGAAGTAAAATTGAGTCCAGAAATGAACTTCAGTATTTATGGTCAGTTGATTTTCTCCAAAGGGGCCAAGACAATATTATCAGAATAGTCTTTTTAGCAAAGGGTTCTGTGACAACTGGATAAACAACATGCATAAAAGAGGATTTAAGGCCCTGCCTTATATCATACACAAAAACTAACTCAAAGTAGAGCACAGAGCTAAATATAAGAGCTAAAAATATAAATCTTAGAAGAAGAAAGAAATAAATCTTAGTAATTTTAGGCTGCGGAATGATTTCTTTTATGACACCAAAAACACAGCTGATTAAAAAGAAGACTGAGAGGCTGGACTTCACGGAAATTAAAAGCTTTTGTTCTTTCAAAAGATGCTGTCAAGAAAGTCAAAACATGACATACAGCCTAGGAGAAAACATTTTCAAATTATAGAACTTGTGAAAGACTTGTGTCTAAAATGTATAGAGAATTCTTTTAACTTAATAATAAAAAGAAAAATAGTTAAAATGGACAAAGAATTTGAATAGAAATTTCCCTCAAGAAGATATATGAATGTCCAGTAAGCACATGGAAAGATGTTTAACAATATCATTAATCCTCAGGGATGTCAAAACCACAGTGAGATACCACTTCACACTCTCTAAGATAGCTATAATTTTTTAAAAGACAGATAATAATAAGTGTTGGCACAGATGCAGAGAAATTGAAATGCTCATACATTGCTGATGGGGTTGTAAAATAGTACTACTGCTATAGATAACACTTTATCAGTTCCTCAAATGTTAAAATAGAATTACTATATGACCCAAAAATTTCACTCCTAGATATGTATATACCCAAGAGAAATAAAAACACATGTTTATGGAAAAACTTGTTCATAGATGTTCATAGCAGAATCATTCATAATAGCCATTAAGTGGAAGCAGCTCAAATGTTGATTGAATGAAGAACTGATAAATGAAATGTAGTATATTCATACAAGGAAATGGTAACCAAAAGGAATGAGGTACCAATACATACTACAGTAAAGATAAACTGCTAAACATTATTCTAAGTGAAAGAAACCAGTCACAAAAGACCACATATTATATGATATAGTTTTTATGAAATGCCCAGAATAGGGCAGTTAGAGAAGGCAATGGCACCCCACTCCAGTACTCTTGCCTGGAAAATCCCATGGATGGAGGAGCCTCGTAGGCTGCAGTGCATGGGGTCGTGAAGAGTCGGACACAACTGAGCGACTTCCATTTCACTTTTCACTTTCATGCATTGGAGAAGGAAATGGCAACCCACTCCAGTGTTCTTGCCTGGAGAATCCCAGGGACGGGGGAGCCTGGTGGGCTGCCGTCTCTGGGGTCACACAGAGTCGGACATGACTGAAGTGACTTAGCAGCAGCAGCAGCAGCATAGAGGCAAAAAGCAGATTACTAGCTGCCTAGGGCTGAAGGGGTGTGTGTTGTATGGTGAACAACAGCTACTGGGAATACAGTTCTTCTGGGGATGATAAAAATGTTCCAGAATTAGATTATGATGACTGTTGCACAAGGCTGTAAATATACTAAAAATGTTGAGTGCACACTTTAAATGGGTGAACTGTATGATGTGTGAATTATATATCAATAAGATGATTGAGAGGGGAGGGAGGCCCAAGAGAGGGGGGATATACATTTAGCGGATTCACTTTGTTGTACAGCAGAAACTAGCATGACATTATAAAGCAACTACACCCCAATTATTTTTAAAGATGATTGTCTAAAGCAAAAGTATTTCTTACATGCTAAGTAGCTTCATTGGTGTCCAACTCTTTGTGACCTTATGGACTGTAGCCTGCCAGGCTCCTCTGTCCACAGGATTCTCTCGGCAAGAATACTGGAGAATTTATCCATTTCTCTTTTCAGTTCTGCCATGCCCTACTCCAGGGGGTCTTCCCTATCCAGGGATCAAATCCACATCTCTTTTATGTCTTCTGCATTGGCAGACATGTTCTTTACCCACTAGCACCACCTGGAAGCCCCCAAATAATAATATATAATAGCAAAATGTATGACAACAGTTCAGTTCAGTCTCTCAGTTGTATCCAGTTCTTTGTGACCCCATGGACTGCAGCATGCCAAGTTTCCCTGTCTGTCACCAACTCCCAGAGCATGCTCAAATTCCAGTACAACAGTACTACAAAGGAAAGCATGGGGGACATGGAAGCATATTGTTGAAAAGTTTTACATTATTGATGAAGTTCTATAATTATTTGAAGATAGAATACTATGATTAAAAATACACGCTGTAAATCCTAGTTGTGGTTCGGTCACTAAGTCCTGTCTAATTCTTTGCAACCCCATGGACTGTAGCACACCAGGCTCCTCTATCCTCCACTACCTCCTGAAGTTTGCTCAAATTCATGTCCATTGAGTGTAACTATCTCATCCTTTGCCACTCTATTATTCTTTTGCCTTCAATCTTTCCCAGCATCAGGGTCTTTTCCAATGAGTCAGCTCTTTGCATCAGGTGGCCAAACTATCCGAGAACAACCACTAAAAGCTAAGAGAAATGGTCAACAAATCAATAGTGGAGATAAAGTGGAATGTGTAAAAAAAAAAAAAAAGTCAAGAAAAAGAGGAAAATGAAACAGGACAAATAGAAAACAAGTAGCTAGATAATAGAGATAACCCAATTATATAAATAATTGCATTAACCATAATTGGCTAAAACAGTTCAGTGAAAAGTTAGAGGTTATCTGACTGGACAAAAAAAGCAAAACCTAACTACATGCTTTCTATAAGAAACACTCTTTAATAATAAAGGCACAGAAAACTTTTAAGTAAAAAGATAGAAAAAAGATATAGTGTCCAAGCACTAACCATAAGACAATGAAAATGATTATAATTCCAAGCAAAGTAGACTTCAGGACAAAGAGAATCACTAAAAATCAAGGCAAGACTTTTCATAATAGACAGTTAGTCTGTCAGGAAGACATAACAGTTCTAAATGCGTGTATACCTAATTATATAGCTTCGAAATACATGCCAAAGTGACAGAACTGAAAGGAGAAATGGATAAATTCACAATTATAGTGGAACACATTAATATTCCTTTCTCAGTACTGAATAAAACAGACAGAAAATCAGTAAAGGCATGGAAAACTTGAATAACACTATCAACCAACTTGATCTTATTGACATTTTGAAACAAAATAACAATAGAAAAATACACCTTTTCAACTGCACCTAGAACAGTTACTAATCTAGACCTTGAGACTAGAAAACAAGTCTGTTTCATTAAACTTACAAGGTTATTGTTTCTCTGACAGTAATTTAGATTTAGTAATTTGGATTAATTTAGAATTTCAGTTAATGTTTGGAAATTAACATGCTTCTAAGTGTAAAACTCTAAAAAATCACAAAGGAAACTAAAAAATATTTTTAAATGAATGGAATGAAAACATACCAAAATTTGTGTGATGCTGCTGAGCAAACCACAGAAGAAAATTTACAGTTTTAAATGCTTTCATTAATTGCTTATGTGATATTTACATTTAAAATCAATAAATGTAATTCATAGCAACAAAGGTTTAAAAATGATCTAAACTTTCACATTAAGAAACTCAGAAAAAGCAGAGCCAATGAAAACCAAAGTAGAAAAAAGTGATAGTAAAGATAAATGTGAAATCAATGAAACAATGAATAGAAAAACAATTTGTAAATATTCAAACAAAATAAAAGCTGCCTCTCTGCACAGATCAATAAAATAATAAACCTATAGTTAGTTGGATTGAGAAACAGATGAGAGAAAACACAAAGTATTGTAAATAAAAAAGGAGGCATCACTACAGATGCTACACCCATTAAAGGTAAAATAAGAAGGCACTATGAACAACTTTACAGCAATAAGTTTGGCAATTCAGATGAAATGGACAAATTTCTTGAAAGACAAGTACAATTAAAATTTATACAACAACAATAGAAAATCTGAATAGCTTTATATTTATTAAATTGAATTTATTTAAAAATCTTTCCAAAAAGAAGACTATTTCATAGTGAATTCTATTAAGCATTTAAGAACACAGATCACTGCTCATCTTACCAAACATTTTCAGAAAATATAGGATGGTGGAACACTTCTGTTAATTTTATGAGACCAGCATTGTCTGACACAAAAAACTATATAAAGATATTACAAGAAAAGAAAACCACAGACCAATATCTCATAAACATAGATATACAAATCCTTAATAGACTGTTAGCAAATTGAATGCAGTTGTATGTAAAAAGGATAATACACTGTGATCCATGGGGCCAATTGCTGGTATGCAGGTTTGGTTTAACATTTGAAGGTCAATCAGTATAATTCAGCATATTAATGCTTTTGAACTGTGGTGTTGGAGAAGACTCTTGAGAGTCCCATGGACTGCAAGGAGATCCAACCAGTCCATTCTAAAGGCGATCAGTCCTGGGTGTTCTTTGGAAGGAATGATGCTAAAGCTGAAAACTCCAGTACTTTGGCCAACGCATGCGAAGAGTTGACTCATTGGAAAAGACTCTGATGCTGGGAGGGATTGGGGGCAGGAGGAAAAGGGGACGACAGAGGATGAGACGGCTGGATGGCATCACGGACTCGATGGACATGAGTTTGAGTGAACTCTGGGAGTTGGTGATGGACAGAGAGGCCTGGCGTGCTGCAGTTCATGGGATCGCAAAGAGTCGGACATGACTGAGGGACTGAACTGAACTGAACATAAAAAATGATAATAACCAAAGTATTAAAGCTTCAGCATCAGCATCAGTCCTTCCAATGAATATTCAGGGTTGATTTCCTTAAGTATTGACTGGTTTGATCTCCTTGCAGTCCAAGGGATTCTCAAGAGTCTTTTCCAACACCACAATTTGAAAGCATCAATTCTTTGGCACTCAGCCTTCTTTATGATCCAGCTCTCACATCCATACATGACTACTGGAAAAACCATAGCTAGTCTGATGGAGAGGAGACAGATTTCATTACTCAATTGTGTGAAAAAATCTATTACTATGGCAAAAGTAGAGAAACACTAAGATCTTAGATTAGGAGGATCTGATCTGACCTGAAAATCAGGGAAGAAGTGATGTCTCACTGAGATTGGCAGTGGGGAGGGCAATGAGAAGGGGCAATGCATTCCTGCAGAGAGAGTGCCTGTGCAAAGGCCCTGAGGCATGAGGAAGGATGGGAGCTGGAGGTCAGGCTTGAAGGCCAGTTAGTACACATGGAGCACAGAGTACAAAAGGACTGTGTTAAGGCCTTTAGAATTTAGCATTGGAGCAGTGGGAGCCACTGATATGTTTTACATGAGTGGCACTGCTGCTGCTGCTAAGTCATTTCAGTCGTGTCCGACTCTGTGCAACTGCATAGACGACAGCCATTATTGTTTTTTAAAAAAATTTTTTTTGATGATGCCACATGACATGTGGGATCCTAATTCTCCCACCAGGGATCAAAGTGTCACCCACTTCAGTCGTATTCGACTCTTTGTGACCCTATGAACTGTAGCCTGCCAGGCTCCCCTGTCCATTAGATTCTTCAGGCAAGAATACTGGAGTGGGTTGCCATTTCCTCCTCCAGGTATCTTCCTGACCCAGGGATCAAACCCACATCTCTCACGTCTCCTGCATTGATTACCAGGGAAGTCCTCATTTTATTGTTTTAAAAAACATCGCTTCGGCTGCTATATAGAGGATTGACTGGGGCAGAATGAGGCTTAACATCAGAGGGATTTCTCTTTTCATTGTTCAAAACAGGTGGTCTTTTTCCTGCTCTTTTCCTTTCTTCTTTTTCTGTTTTGCTTCCTTTCTTCTCCCTTCTGTTTTACCATTCTGGGCCCCGGCTTCAGAACTGAGAGGCTACAGATGGCTTGGGTCTTAGAGCAGCGAAACCAGGGGACTGGAGGCCCCGAAAGCTGTCACATGTCACACAAGTCATCCTTCCAGAGCCGCAGCTACCTTCCCGGCAGAATGTCAAGCAGCTGGGTACGAGGAGCAGCTGCTCGGAGAGGCTCTGAGCGTTGTCAGAACACCATAAACAAAACGATCAGGTTTCTGCAGAGATAACCTTCTGGCCTCCACCCCCTCTCTTCCTCTGCCGCGGGCCAGGCTTTCTCTTCCAGCATCTGTTTTTGGTACTTCCAAAACCCTCGATGTGGGGCTCTGGGATGCTGTGGAGCCTGCAGGCTAAAATGCCCGGCCAAGGTAGGAGCAGGAATCGCTGTGTCTGTTCTCAGGAACAAGGGGAGGCTGAACCACAGCCTCTGTTACTGATGCAGGGCCCCAGCTCAGAGAGAAAGGACTTGCCCAATGGGCTCCTTATCATCCCAGAGCCCCCCAAGTAGAAAGGGAGGGCAGGAAGTACCCTCCGTGCCATGTCAGGCAGGCACAGAGGGGAGAACGTGCCCTGCATCAGAGAAGGAGCCCTTGGTTGCTGCAGAAACCTCACTCGCAGCACCTGCCAAGGCCACTCAGCCCTCCTTGGATGCTTTTATTCCTGTAAATGTCAGAAATGCCTGGCCTTAAAAAAAAAAACAAAGAAAACCCAGTGACCATGAATGATCTTCCTAGCCTCATGAATAGCCAAGCCTCTTGCCCACCTGGGTGCCTGGCCTCATGCTAATTTCTTCTGCCCCCTCTGGCTGGCAGGTCACTGGAAGCCGTCTGGTTTTCTGAATGGTCCCCACCAGGAAGAAAATGGAAGGATTCATCTAAATAGCTTCCCCTTGGTTCATCTGAGGGATACTGGAATGATTCCAAGTCTCCCTACTTTTATAAGACCCTCCTATCCTAAGGATAAAAGTACTGGGGACAGCAAAGACTGACTTTATGAGGGAACTTCTAGGGCTTCCTTGGTGGCTCAGTGGTAGAGAATCCACCTGTCAATGCAGGAGACAGGGGTTCAATCCCTATTCTGGGAAGATCCCACATGTTCAGAAGCAACTAAGCCCGTGCATCATAACTGTTGATCCTGTGCTCTAGAGCCCCTGCAACAAGAGATGCCACCACAATGAGAAGCCCGTTTACTGCAAATGGAGAACAGTCCCCACTCACTGTGACTAGAGAGTAGTTCCTTCTCACCGCAACTAGAGAAAGGCCCTCATAGCAACAAAGACCCAGCATAGCTAAAAATAAATAAATAAGTTTATTTTAAAAGGGGCTTCTGCAGAAGCAGCCTGTCTCTGGACACTTGGTGGGAACACACAGAGGGCAGGTGGGCTCGGGATGCCAGGCAGGCATGGAGGAGAGGGATTAAGGGCAAGCTCTTCTCAGGGAGGCGGCATCTTAGTTGTCAGGTGGCACAAGTTTGCAGTAACTGCTCAGGTAATAGCTTTGTAATTGACTGCGTCACCTTCTTCCAGCTTAATAAATAGCAGGAATAAAACCAACCTGCACGTGGTGGGATTGTAATTCAAATTCCACTGACTACAGCTGCGTATTTTTCATTTAGCATGGAAAGGCAGTTTCTGTGTAAATGATTTCGGAAGGTTCTCCATGGGCTAATGACATTAGCATCTGGATAGATTGGAATTGTCTGAATAATTGATAAAACAATGGCATGGTACATCTTGGAGAAAGAAATTGGCACTGTAACTTGCACCCTTTTTTTTATTATTATTAAAGTGAAATGAGGAGATAACTGCTAAAATACAAAAACAACTACTTGTAAACAAGAATCCAAACATGACCTGTTTGTTTTGACTTAAAGAGCCGAATTCTCCACAAACACAGAATTAATGATTCCACTGATAAACTTTCCAGTGAAAAATTATCCGTGCTGGCAAACATGGAGATGTTCTCTTCTCACATCTCCCCATCAGTTGTTTTTCCACCTGAACACTGTTTTTAGCCCCCTGCTGGCAGCCAAAATTATATTAAAGACATTAGTTCAGTTTTTAAAACACAGACTCGTAACTTCTAAATTTATAACTAGGCAGAATATTAATCTTGCAAACCAATTCAGGAATCTCTTAAAAAAATGGCCTTCTGGGCTTCAAGGTTGTAGATATATATTTAATAAATTGAAGTGCTTTCCAGTTAATGTGTCAAAGGCCTGGTCTGCCACACTGAGAAAATAACCGTTGGAGAAACAAGAGTAAAACTTTTTTCCTGGGTAAGTAAATGCCCTGAAAAATTGGATTCCATTCCCTTGAGTACAAATCCCTGTGAATTAAATATTCCAGCAAAGAGACGTCAAAGCAGCAAAACAGTCAAAAACTTGAAAATGAGTGTGTTCTTAAGTGAAAGAATTAATCATGCTAAATTAGAAAAAGTATTAAAATAGTTTTAGATTAATGCAGGCTGTGAATATCAATGTAATTGCAGCAGCTTAATTTGGCAGAAAAAGCATCTAATGAAATATTTTAATATCACTGTCCATTCAGTTTACCAGCTTGAATTTCATGGAGTATTAAGTGACTTTTAAATTGTCATTGCAAAGTCTTCTGAATGCGTGTAGTTTTTGTTATTGCTGTTTACAGAAAGAGTAATAGAAATACATGTGTGTGTGTTTGATGAGTCTACATTCAAATTCCTACTTTGTAGGATAGATGAGCAGCAGTCCTTCTTGCCAATGGTGCCAGGAATCAGCATTTCTCCAGGTCAGGAGCTCTCTGTGTTTTCCCAAGAAACTGTTGCAGGAAGGGGGACCCCTTTCAGGGCACAAAACTGGGCTCTTGTCTAACACTCAGAAATGAATTGTCCGAGGAGACTCATGTGCTGACAAAGCAAGAGATTTTATTGGGAAAGGGCGCCTAGGCTGAGAATAGTAGGGTAAGGGGACCCAGGAGAACTGCTCTGCCACATGGCTCACAGTCTCAGGTTTTATGGTGATGGGATTAGTTTCCTGGTTGTCTTTAATCAGTCGTTCTGACTCAGAGCCCTTCCTGGTGGTGTGTGCCTTGTTCAGCCAAGATGGATGCCGGTGAGAAGGATTCTGGGAGGCGGTCGAACATGTGGTATCTCTTTTTGAACTCTTCTGGTTGGTGGTGGCTTACTAGTTCCGTGTTCCTTACCAGGACTGCCTGTAGTAAAACAACTCATGCAAATGGTTACTGGCCAGGGTGGGCAGTTTCAGTCAGTGTGCTTCCCCTAACAAAATGATCAGTTTAACAAGAAACAGGGCAGTTCCAGTGGAGATTCTAGGAGCAGAGAGACCTTAGGGACATCCCGGTTAACCCTTCACTATGCAATCGAGGCAGACGGTTGACCCATTATTACACAAAGGGGCTTTTCAGGAGGCTTATTCCTTGTGAATTTTCTGGCTCACCTAGGGCAATAAAGGAGAAGGAAATGGCAACCCACTCCAGTACTCTTGCCTGGAAAATCCCATGGACGGAGGAGCCTGATAGGCTATAGTTCATGGGGTCGCGAAGAGTCGGACATTACTGAACGACTTCACTTTCATTTTTCACTATCATGCATTGGAGAAGGAAATGGCAACCCACTCCAGTGTTCTTGCCTGGAGAATCCCAGGGCCGGAGTAGCCTGGTGGGCTGCCGTCTATGCGGTCGCACAGAGTCAGACACGACTGAAGCGACTTAGCAGCAGCAGCCGGGCGATAAAAGCACCAGCAATCTGGAGAGGAACTTCAGATGGTTGTTGTCCGGAGCACCTTACAAGGATCCTGTGGTCCTGAGCCCCTTCACCTTTTGACACAGCAGATTTCTGGCTCTCCATTCCTCTGAGGCTGCTCTGCTCTGCACATCCCATTGCTCTCGCCCTGTGCCCAATCCAACCTTCTTTTGCCCCCATAAAACCTCCTCCTGGTTCCCCTCGATTCCTGCCTCTCTGATACTTGCCCTCAGACCAGAACTACTAGGCTGGCGGCAACCAGTGATCTCCATTCTGCTCAGAGAAAGACTGTTCATTTCTTAGCCCACACACATTCTCCACGGCTTTTATCTTTTAGTGTGTTTTTTTGCCCATGCCGCATGGCATTCGGGATCTTAGTTCCTGGACTAGGGATCAAACCCACATCAGATTGGAAGTGTGAAGTCTCAACCACTGGACCCTCAGCCATTTTTTTTTAATTTAGATATTGTACAATTTAATTTTCTTCAGGTTTTGAAACAATTAGCTATGTTTCTAGGTGTGCATGTGCTAAGTCGCTTTAGTCATGTCCGATTCTCTGAGACCCCATGGACTCAACAGACTCCTCTGTCCATGGGATTCTCCCGGCAAGAATATTGAAGTGGGTTGCCATGCTCTCCTCCAGGGGATCTTCCCGACCCAGGGATAGAACCATGTCTCTTATGTCTCCTGCTTTGGCAGGTGGGTTCTTTACTGCTAGTGCCACCTGGGAAGCCCCATATGTCTAGATCCAAGGAATACTCTTTTGTGTGTAATCTTAAACATCTGCTTCATAAGCATTTATGATAGTCATTTTCTGTCTTTCCCAGAAAGTATGAATCATTACAAATGTATTTATCTTAGATACAGAATCAGACATGTTGTAAATTGGGAATTCTTTGGGGCTGTTTCCTTCTTTAAGAATTGATGGCTAGCCCTCAGCCGCCTTTGATAACAGTTCATCCCGCCCTCCTTGAACCTCCTTTTCCTTTTGTCCTCGGCCCAGAGATCTGGGGCTTTGTGATCTCTGTCTCACCACTTCTCTTTGTTAAGGTTTTGGCCTCAGCCTTGAGAGTGACTCTACTCGAAGGCTGAGTAAAGAAGGAGGCACAGGAAAGGAAGATTGGGCCGGCAAGTAGGTATCCTGGGTACAGAGAGGTTTGATTCTGTTGCCTTGGGCTGTAGTGAACAAGTGAAGATTTTGAACAGGACAGAAATAAGACATGTCCATGAGATTTACGTGATGATGTTCATTATCGCAGTATTGATAACAGAGGGAGTTTGGAAAAGCCTAAATTTCCGACAACAAGGAACCAGTTAAATAAATCAGGGTGCTCAAATATTTGTTGAATAGATGATTATGTAGAAGAGTATAAGAGCAAAAAAGAAAGTAAATCATCTCTAATTCTGTCCCCCAACATCACTTTTAATGTTTGTGTGTTTATCTCTCCTCCACCCTCCACACAAGGTACACTGCGTACACTGCCATCCAGACACTTCCAGGCATTCTATTTGATCAGCTTTTATACTTGCTACTGTGTCGTAAGTGGCTTCTCATGTCCTTGAATACATTTTGCAATTCTGAGTTGTTCTGGGGTACAGGGCTCCTCTAGGTTTGGACAGAGACCTTCCCTTCCTGATCTCCACTTGCTCTGAGGCCATATCATCCGTGCCTACCCCTCCATCAGTACCTGCCAATAGGTAGGTGACCTGAACTTCTCTATCCCGCCCCCCTCTCCAGACCTCTTCTCTGGGCTCCAGGTGGTTAGTCAACTGCCCCCTTGACTTCTCCTGTTAGACTCAGCAGGTTGAGACCAGACTCATGACCTTCATCTTCACATGCCTTTATTTCAGGGAAAGGCAGCACCATCCATCCAGTTCTGCAAATCAAGAACCAGAGAAGTTCTTGACACATTCATCTCCATCAGTCCCTGATCCAGATAAACTCCAATCCATTTACTTCCTGAAGCTCACAAATCCATCCCTTCCCCACAATCCCCTTGGCCATCACACTGCCCAAGCTGCCACCACTGGACTTAGCACCATCCTTCCAAGTGGTCCACCCGGGTCTGTTCTCACCCTCAACCCATCCTCCATACTAAAATTCTTTCTACAGTTTAAGCCCCTTGGATCCCTCCTCAGTTCTCAGAAGGGGACGTAGAACTATCTGGTTGGAAATGGGGACTCTGGAGTGAGCTTGCTTGGGGTTGAGTCCTTGTTCCCTTTCTGTGTTGCAGTTTTCTTGTCTTCTCTGAGGGTTGGGTGAACTGATCAAAGTCTGTGGTCCTAGGACAGCCCTGGGAAGGCTGATAAAAAGGCCACTTCAGCATTTGCTGTTGTTATCTGTGAAATAGGGACTGTAGCAAAAAGCTCACACATCAACATGGGCAAAATGCTTACAGGCATGCTATAAGGGCTGTAGAGTAAGCCTTTGGTTGCTGTTGGCAGTTGTTATGGTCCTTCCAGCTTCATCCTGTGCCATATACTGCTGCTATCCCCATGATCTACATGCTTCTTGAGTTCCTTGTGCTCACCAATGCCTGCCTGTCAAAGGACCTTTGCACACATTCTTATTCTTGCCTGGAATACTCCCTCTCCTCTTCTCCTAGTTATGTATTCTCAGGTCTTGGCTTAATGCTACCTCCAGGTCTCACTGATCAGGCCACATCTCCCTGATGTTGGGTCCTTCTTCCTAGAGAATCTGTAGAACTTGTCCAGAGAAGGATGACTTGGTGAGTGGAGCTCAGCTTTCCAGTCCCACGTGTGGGGGAAAGACATAACTCTAGCAGGTTTCTTGCAAACAGATTACTCCTCAAGGCTCCCCCACAGTGTCCTGATGACTCACTATCCTAAGGCTCCTTATGGCCAGGTGGTCCCAGTGGCCATGAGTCCCAGAGAGGAGGTGTCTAGCCTGAGTTGGACATAGAGAGTCACATGAGCACCTGGCAACTCACTTCCAGGTTGCCCCTGCCCCCATCAGCCCAGCTGCTGATGAGAAAATGGATTGTGAGAATCCTCAAGGGCCAATTTCCTGTTCTTGGTTTTCTTTTAATTTGGAAGAAGACAGATGGAACCTTGTCAGGTAATTCTCCACATCCCTGAGGGGAGAATGTGGAGCAACTTTCTGGCCAAGTCTGTGATTCACACTGAGTTCATGGTGCATAATGGTGACACGTACTTGGGAAGCTCTGTGATGTGTGGGTTGAACCCCGCCCTGGTGTTGCCTCTGCAGGAACCTTCTAGCTGGTGGTGTTACTGACTTGTGACTCCAGGATCGTCCATGTTTCTCTCCAAGCAGGTCCTGTCTTAATGCTACTTCCTGCCCATCTCATGGCAGCCCTTCTACATAGACACTCAAAGGCTTCTTTTTCTTTCTGAAATACAGACCACGAATTCTACAGTTTATGAAGAGCTGAGCTCTTTTATTTGGTGCAAGGGAACTCTCTAATCTAAACATCACAGAAAGAGAAACCAGCACTCAGGTGAACCAACAGCCAGATCTGCCTCATCTCTTTTTTACTAAACCAGAGATTCACAGGCCTCCTTCTGCAGTGAAAGCAGGGTCCCGAAAGGATCAGGCAGTCCCACAATGACACTTGGCGACCACAGCACCTGGCAGCTGTAGCAGTTGTGCATCCTCAGTTCGCAGCCCCACTGCTGGCTGAGGTCCCTACCATGCAGGACTGGGACCAGCAGGAGACTCATGTGCAGGTGACCATGTACATTTCTAAATTCCTTAAAAATTCACAGGCCACACGTGTCCTCTATTCACAGCAGAAAGGCCAGGAAAAAGCTGCTCCTTTCTCATGTGTTCTCGCAAGTGGCTCTTTCTGATGCTTCCACTGCTGTGCTGATGGAGCCACCACCATTCTGATGGAGCCTCCTGCATCCCAAGCCTTGTACCAGGCTGAGGACCAATGCCACCTGGTCTCTGCCCTCATGGTACCTGCAGCTTGAGTGATTAGGGGGCGGTGATTCTTGGGAGGGGAGGGGAGACTCCTAGAGAGACCAGCAGGCTAGAGACAGGCTCTCAAGTCTCAAAGTATGTTAGGCTCAGAGTGGGAAGGGTCTTTTTTGTTGTTGTTCAGTCGCCCAGTCTATTCCAACTCTTTGCTACCCCATGGACTGCAGCACGCTAGGCCTCCCTTTCTCTCACCATATCTTGGAGTTTGCCCAAGTTCATGTCCATTGAGTCGGTGATGCCACCCAACCATCTCATCCTCTGTCGTCCCCTTCTCCTCTTTCCCTCAGTCTTTCCCAACATCAGGGTCTTTTCCAAAGAGTCAGGTCTTTGCATCAGGTGGCCAAAGTATTGGAGCTTCAGTATCAGTCCTTCCAATGAGTATTCAGGGTTGATTGCCTGTAGGATTGACTGATTTTATCTCACTGTCCAAGGGGAAGAGTGTTAAGTGACCCCAAATATTTCTGCTAACAGTCTACAAGTTAGAGATTTGAGGGGCTCTTGGGGCTAAGTGGAAACAAGATAGTCAGAGTGAAAGACTCATACTCAAGAGCAGTGAGACCTCAGGTGAGTTAACTGGACTTCCTGAGCCTCAGCTTACTCCTTTGGTTCTAAGGCCAGAAGTGTGCTCAGGACTTCAGGTTGTGGGTATAGAGTTCAGCCCAGGGTTTTTCAATGAATTGGCCTTCAGCGAATAGAAGCTGGAGCTGCTACTCCTATTCTCATTTCTGTAAGTGTCCAGAACAATTGTGATTGTCACTGTGAAACCTACTCCATGAGTATAAGTTCAGTCCATCTGATTCTACCTAGCTGAGATCAGCCTGCCCTGAGAAACAGCAGCTGTGGGGCAGGGAAAATTAGAAAATGAGGGGAAAGTAGGTTATTTTAATCATGAAAAACTTGGGAAGGCGAATAGGCTTGGGGGAGGGGGATGCTCCAGATGAGGATTGGAAGCAGCTGGAGCAAAGTGAGCAGTTCCTGAGAGGGCGAGGGCACCCATGTGTCTGCAGAATGCATGTTGATGTGAGAAGGGCTGGACATGACATTAGTCTTCATTTCTTTTAGGACTCCAGCTTGGTCTTATCTCATTGTGATGGTACAGACATGGGGCATGGTAGTCATCTGGGGGCAAAGATCTCTGAACAGGCCTGGGCTCATGAGATTTCTAAGGTGTGTGTACCAAACTGTTCTTGGGACTGGCTTGGGCAATTCTGACCATGATCCTCCACCTTCGTCATCATCATAGTTAATATTTTTTCATGTTGTATTGGGCAGGATATTTGAGACTTTGCTGTGTAACAAATAAACCCTGCAATACCAGTGGATGAATATGAGTTTATTTCTCATTCACACTCAACCCTGGTAGAGCAGATAACTCTTCAGAGTGGTTCTCCTCCAGCTGGTGACTCAGGGATCCCAATCCTTCCACTGCATGGCTCCACCATCTCATAGGCTTCCTTTCACAGCCCTGAGGACAGGGAAGAGAGAAGGAGCTAGGACCAGAAGTGGTACACATCACTTTTAGCCTCATTTTATTGGGCAAAGCTTAGTCATGTGGCCAGTCTAAGTGCAAGGGAGGGTGGGAAATGTAGCTTTCTTGGCTCAGGGGAAGGAAATGACCTTGATGGACATCTGGCAAGTCTCCACCACATTTGTATTATCTTGCTTCCTTTTCCAAAGAAGCCCATGGATTTGGTGCCACTATTATTCCTATTTGTAAGAGAGAAATATGCAGTACATACAGGTTACCTGACTTCCACGAGTAAGTGGTAGAGCCAGGCTTCAGGAACAGGAATCATAGCTCTCAGGTCCACACTCAGAGAAGCCCACATGAAGACCTTCACACCCAGAGTGTGCTTTCCAACATGAAAGGGTTGCCTTTTGTCCAGATCACTCAGAACACTTTACCTCTAGTTTATTTTACATTATGATTACCTGCCTCCTGCAAAACCTGTATGCAGGTCAAGAAGCAACAGTTAGAACTGGAACAATGAACTGGTTCCAAATTGGGAAAAAAGTACATCAAGGCTGAATACTGGCACCCTGCTTATTTAACTTATATGCAGAGTACATCATGCGAAATGCCAGGCTGGATGAAGCACAAGCTGGAATCAAGACTGCCGAGAGAAACATCAATAACCTCAGATATGCAGATGACACCACCCTATGGCAGAAAGCAAAGAGGAACTAAATAAACCCTTGATGAAGGTGAAAGAGAAGAGTGAAAAAACTGGCTTAAAATTCAACATTCAAAAAACTAAGATCATGGCATCTGGTCCCATCACTTTATGGTAGATATATAGGGAAGCAATGGAAACAGTGAGAGACTTTATTTTCTTGGGCTCCAAAATCACTGCAGATGGTGAGTGCAGCCATGAAATTAAAAGACATTTGCTTCTTGGAAGAAAAGCTATGACAAACCCAGACAGATTATTAAAAAGCAGAGACATTACTTTGCTAATGAAGGTCCATCTAGTCAAAGCTATGGTTTTTCCAGTAGTCGTGTATGGGTGTGAGAATTGTACCATCAAGAAGACTGAGCCCCGAAGAATTGTTGCTTTTGAACTATGGTGTTGGAGAAGACTCTTGAGAGTCCCTTGGACTGTAAGGATATCAAACCAGTCAATCCTAAAGGAAACCAATCCTGAATATTCATTAGAAGAACTGTTGCTGAAACTGAAGCTCCAATACTTTGGCCACCTGATGCGAAGAAGTGACTCATTGGAAAAGACCCTGATGCTGGGAAAGATTGAAGGCAGGAGGAGAAGGGGACAACAGAGGATGAGATGGTTGGATGGCATCACCAACTCAATGAAAATGGGTTTGAGGAAGCTCCAGGAGATGGTGAAAGACAGGGAAACCTGGCGTGCTGTAGTCCATGGGATTGCAAAGAGTTGGATATGACTGAGAGACTGAATGACAAAGATTATTCAATCTATCTTCTCTATTCGACTTTAAGATTCAGAATCAGTGTTGGGTAGGCATCTCTGCAATGTCCTTAGCGAACACTAGCTGAATGGAGTGCCTATGGTGTGGGTCATTAAGTCAATAGAGAGTTTGGGGTTGTGAGCATGGGAGGGTGGGGCAGGACAAGAAGCAAGAAGACTTCGGGTGAAGACCCAGAGGAAGGGCAGTGTGCCGGATGCAGGAAAGCCAAGGGCAGAGCCAGGGTTGGGAAAGGGGAGGTGGTTCATTGTGTTGCATGCAGCAGAATCAGGAAGGGGAGGAATATCGGGGGAGAACAGTAACCAAGAAGTTATTGGTGCCCTTGGAAAACACAGCACATGATGGGCAGAAGCCAGAGTGCCAGGGTTTGGGTGGAGAGGGGTGGGGGGTGGAGCCAGTGGGTACAGACTCCTCTTTTCAGACATCTGGTATTAACAGAAGTGATGGAGAAGTATCAAAAGAATCAAAGTCAAGGTGAGGTCTTTGTGTGTCTGCATGAGGGAACATGAGTAGAGGGGGCAAAAGTGAAGGTTTAAGGAGAAGGGCTGGTTTTGAGAGCCAGTCCCAGAGGATGCAGGGAAGCAAGAGGTTAAGATCACAGGTGGGGGACTTCCCTGCTGGTCCAGTGGTTAAGAATCTGCCTTGCAATGTAAGGGGCATGGGTTCCATCCGTGTTCAGGGAGCTACGATCCCACATGGCTCAGAGCAACTAAGCCTGCGTGCTGTAATTAGAGACCCCACGTGCCACAACAAAAGATCCCACAATGGGCATTGAGGATCCCAATGCCACCAAATAAATAAACAAATATTTTTCAAAATGGTCAGAGGTGAAGGGTTGACCTTGGAGAGGAAAGGACAACCTTTTCTCTGAGACAGGTGAAAGAGAGGAATATGGACCCAGATCCCTCATCCATGAAAGGAGGGTACTTCTCCCTGTACCCCTCAAGGTTACCACGGGTGAAAAGGGAAGTGTTAGTCTCTCAGTCCTGCCTGACTCTTTGAGACTCTGTGGACTGTAGCCCACCAGGTTCCTCTGTCCATGGGATTCTCCAGGCAAGAATACTGGATTGGGTTGCCATTCTGTTCTCCAGGGGATCTTCCCAACCCAGGGATTGAACCCAGATCTCCCGCATTGCAGGTGGATTCCTTACGGTTTGAGCCACTGGGGTGTCTGGGGTTAAATAGTATCTCCCCTGCCCCCAGTAGGGAAGCTCAGAATGTGACCTTATTTGGGAACAGAGCCTTTGCAGATGTAACTAATCAAGTCAAGATGAATTTGTACTAGCTTAGGGAGCCTCTCATCCAGTGAGTGGTGTCCTTATAAGAAGAGGGAGGTTTGGACACCGACACTGGGAGGGAAATCACATGAAGACAGACACAGAGATGGGCCCTAACAGCACCTTGCTCTTGGACGTCTGGCCTCCTGAGCTGTGGGTGGATACATTTCTTTTGCTCTAAGTCCCCACCTCACCTCAGTTTGCAGTCATTTATACAGAGCCCCCAGGGAGTTAATATAGTGGCAAACACATGAGATGCCTTTGAAAGTAGTGGGAAATGTACACTTCCAATGAAATGTGTGGTGTTTCCGTCAAAGTCATCACAAAAGGGAAAGTCAGGCAGTGCTGCACCAAGGTGAGTTGTGGATGGGAGGGAAATCAGAGTTCCCACCTTAGAAAATGCTTTCCCTCAACTTGGCAGTTTCCTCCTACGTTAAGTGCAGACTCTGGATTTAAGTGATTTAACAAAACATTTTTCCCCCTTCTTGGTTGCTTGCAGCTTCAGTAGATGCAGTTCATCTGCTTCACTTTTAGATTTTGAAGGTGCTATGGGGTAGGGCTCCTGTTACTGCACTTCGCCTGCCTTTCTTCTGGGAGGGTAACTGGGGTGTGTGGCTTTCATAAGAAACAACCCTGGCCTCTGTCAGTCCATTCTGTGTTTCCAAATGGAAGTGTTGAAGCTTGCTTCATCAAGGTACTGACTGCCTAAATCTTCTAGCTTGTATTAAGAAAGATTTTAACTGTTTTCGCCACATTCAAACTGCTGCTCTCTTCAGCTTATATTTTCTTGAGTCAATGAAAATCCCTTTTCGTCCATTTTCTGTCATCCTCGTCATCATCATCACCATCTTTCTTTCTGCTCTTGCGTCAGTTCGGGGAGGGGGGTGGTGGACAGTGGCTCTCACTTGTCCTTCCCAATTGAAGAGAGCAGAGGAATCAAAGTCCCAATCACTGGGAAACCTGCAATCTTTTCTCAGTTTGTGCCTTTGCCTGCATGTTCCCTGAGGCTCCTTTGGACTTGACTGTTCTGGAATTTCTCCTGATGTGGAGGTGAGGCAAGGGCCTCAAGGTGAAATGACTCTCCCAAGGTGGCCCAGCTCTCAAAGGTAGGATGGGAACTGAATCCTGACTCTCAGGTGCTGAGTGCATGATATGGGCTCTCATGTTCTCCTGAGTCTGCTATTAACCATGGACTTTTGCTGGGCCATGGAAGATGCTGGAAGCTGTATGCAATGCCAGGTCTAGTTTCTTCAGCACCCACTGAAAGCTCCAGATGGGCCTTTGCTCCAGGAGCAGACGCAGTGCCCCATAACTGGGAGAGATGGAGACTCAAACCAGTAGAGAGACACAGGGTAAGCTGCCCTTTGGCAGGACTACCCTCGTGCTGCAGTAGGGACTCTCGGGAAACCTGTGTCCGACGGAATGCCGCTATGGTAAGGAGGACGTGGGCTGTGGAGCCAGCCTGAGCCAGTTCTGCCACAGAGGAGTTATGCAGCCACAGTGGGCCTCTCTGAACCTCAGTGTCCTCATCTAAAATAGAATTAATATTCTGTGTAACTCCTAGGAGTTGTTGAAGGAAGGTGTCTGTTAGATGCCTCCTCCTACTAGGCTGGTGGTTCCTTTAAGTTCACCCTCCTACCATGCCTAGTGAATGGTCTACTTGTATTGTAGCCCAAGTTATTTTCTGGTGATGAATTAGTGGCTGTTGGCAGGATGCTTCCTGGGGTTATTTCAGCTGCCTGAACAGCTCCAGCCTGCCTTGGGCTTTATGCTTCATTCTTCTGTGCTGGCAGAAGTGGAAGAACAGAGAACTTACCCCAGGAACAGTGACCAGGGTGGACAGGGGAGCCAGCCTGGATCTGCTCCATTGGCGGGTAATGCTAATGCATCAGACGTTTTTGGTCGTCACCCAAATTTGGCTTCTTAGTTGAAATTCTAGAGGCGCATTTCCAACAACTGTCTGGAAACAGAAAGTGGTGCAGGGAAGAAAACCAGATGCCAGCTTCCCCCGCTGTTTGGACTGGGTTCTGTAAATGGAAACATCTGAGAACACCATCCAAGGGCATGCACGCCCATCTCAAAGCTGGTGGGTGCATCGCAGGGAGGATGGATAGCCCACACACACTCTGACGTTTATATTGAATATTTTAGTTTGCAGAAATTTGAAATTAAATCTACTTTATACCAACACTATGAAAAATCCATTTATAGAAACCAAATCAAATTGGAGATCTAAGGACTGGTGGCCAGAAATGAAATATTTTAAAAATAAAATATATGGAGATTAAATTGCTGAAGCTGTGGCTTGTTCGGAGGCTTCCTGGGATATGAGCTAGAGGCAAAGTTTATTGGACAGAGCCTTCTCTGGGGACCAATTCTGAATGACTCACATGCTAGTGGTTTGAAAAGGAGGCGGGTGGGGGGGGGAGTTATTTGAAAGAACTTATTTAGCAGGCAGGGCCAATATTCTGTGTTTTCTGGAAGCCACCTTGGGTTTGAACTCTGGTGAATGTGCGTCTCTTTCGATCTTTCTGGGAAGCTTGAATACACTGGAGAGGCTAGGGTGCTGTTAAAATGCCCAACCTCTGCTATCCCAGCCTGGCCATCCACTCTGAGGACTTCATTGTCTTCTGAAAGATGATACCTCATGGTACTGCTTCTTTCTTGGGTCAGTCTAGATGCCAGGTCCCCCACTCTCTGTACTCAGGAGCAAGAAGCTCATATTCCCTGATGGATCCCAACTGATCCTTGATTGAAATCCTTCTGAGTTAAACCCCTTCTAGCCCTTACAAATCACCGAGGGCTACTGTTCCTTCCCCATCCTGTTAGGGGCCCCTACAGCCTGGTGTGCATTTGCCGGCTCAGGAAACTCAGTCACTCTGCCCAAATGAGTTGGCATGATTGCCATCCTGCCCACAGCTCCTTTCCAGAGGACTCCCAGTTCACAGCCAAGTGATTTCTGCAGCTCTGCTTCCCTCTGGGAGCTACACAGGAGTTCCTGCAGAGCACCGGCCTACCCCAGGCCCATCCTCCATCCCCACACAGACATCCATCCCCATTGGAAAGCCAGTCTTTGACCTGTTCTCCTGGGAATCCTGGGGAAGAACCACCCTAAGAAGCAGCAGACACTTGGCCATGGGGTCCAACTGGGTTTCTGGGCATTCTAAAGCCCAACTGATTTCCATGGTAATATTTCTCCTGGACCTCACATATTGGCTGCTTTCCAGTAGATGTGGGAAGGCCTGGACTGGAGAAGCTGGGGCTGGGGGGTCTGGTAAAGGATGGAGAACACAGGCACAGCTTGTCCCAGTGGCCAGAGGCCTCCAGTTCCAGGAGCTGCCTCTGAGACCCGCTGCAACCTGGATGACGTGTGCTGGCTGGCAGCCAGCCCGAGAGAACCATCCCTGCCTGCACCTGGAGGCCATTCCTGGGCCAGCATTTCTCTGGCTCTCAGTGTGAGCAGAGCCCATTTGGTTGTTCGTCAGGCGAGACGGAAGAGTCATGATGAGCCGATTTATAGAGCAGACAGAATGCTGTGGCTGAAGGCCCAGGTTGTTCTGTGATCCATGCGCGTCTTCCTGTTTGGGTCTGTTTGTCATTTGCATTCTCACCATCCACCAGGAAATTTATCTAGCACTACAGCTTTCGTAATGCGGTGGTCTGCTTTCATCTGTTATAACAAAATGCTCAATGCTGTTGAAGCGGGGGTGGGGGTGGGGGTTGGAAATGGATCACATCCCACCTAGGACTCTGGATGGAGCACTTTAGACACGGATTACCCCAGCTTATTGCCTCAAAGTATTGGGACTTCCCCTGGGGATGAGGACAGGAATATGATCACATCAGGTCTTCTGTCCAACATCAGCTCTAATGTTGCTATCCAAGGTCCTGAGCTCTGTCGTGCCTCCCACCCTTCTTTCTTTTTAAAACTTTATTCTTTAATTGGAGGAAAATTGCTTTACAAAGTTTTACTGGTTTCTGCCATACATATCCCCTCCCTCTTGAGCCTCCCTGTCCCCCTAGGTCATCACAGAGTGTAGGCTGGGCTCCCTGTATTATACAGCAACTTCTCACCAGCTATCTGTTTTACACACCATATTGTATATATGTCCATGCTACTTTCTCCATTCGTCCCACTTTCTCCTTGCCCCACTGTGTCCACTGGTCCATTCTCTGTATCTGTGTCTCCATTCCTTCCCTGCAAATAGGTTCATCTTTCTCCAAAAACTCAGAAACACCCTTGGGGCCTCTTTAGAGGTAGTTGCAGGAGATTTTGATAGTATTGAGTATTTGGCAGTTGTAATCCTTTTTTTCCGCTCCATGCCAGCAGGCTCATGCTTCCCACGTGTTAAAGCCTGCAAAGATATCATCAGCAGGCATTGCCCAGGGGAAATGGTTGAGCCCCAAGCCCAGAGTATTCCACGCTTCTATCATTTCTGTACAGAGGGTACCAGTTTTAATCCTGGGTGCTTGTCAGAGGAGGTGCCTGAGCATATCACTGCTGAACAAACTCTCCCTAGAAGTGCAAATGACTGGGCTGCTCAGGAGCGGGCAGGGGAGGCATGTGGAGGCGCGCTCAGGTGGTGGGGTCTTCCTTGTATGTGTGTGGATCGGGCTGTGTTCTTCAACCTGGTTTCACCCCTGGGGGGTTTATACCATTGACCACCTGCTGAGTGTAGGCATTTGGGGCTACAATGAGTTTCTCCTGGGAGCAGCAAGAAGGGAAACTCAATAGATCTCATAAATCATTGTGAAACTGCAGAGATGTGCAGTCACCTTAAAGGACGGTGGTCTCAGGCCCTCAGAACTGGACGGCACCTGATGGTAGGTGTCCATGGGGCAGGAGAGCTTGTCAGAGGAACAGGCAGTCTTGGCCAGCAGCCAGCTCATACATAGTCCGTGGTGAGACCAGCCCCATAGAGGAAGGGCTGTCTTGACCTTGTCTGCCCAGAGCCCACCTGTTCTCCTTTGCTCTCCCTAAGAGAATGCTCTAAATCATACAACTTTCTGGTCCCTGGAGTAGTGATTTCTTGTCAGACGTTAATAAGCAGGTATTTCATTTTATCCCTGTGCCTTATGAACCTGGTTAAAGGGAAGACGGCCTCTCTCCTTGGGCAGCGACTCTAAGAGTCCTTCCCCTAATGGCCTCTGAGGCCAAGGCCCTTGGTCACAGGTTGCCCCATAACTTCTCTCCAGGCTTGACCTGGTCTCCAAGGTCATTCTGGTGTCAACTTTCCTCCGCTCACACCCTGCCTCCTCCTGGCTGCCTGGCCAATCATCGTGTGTGTATGTGGGGCATGGGCCAATCATCGTGTGTGGGCGGGGCATGGCCTGCACTCACAGTCAGCCTTCAGGTGTCAAAGCACCAGCTTCAGTATTTACCCATCCTGTGACCACGAGCAGCTGTTTAACTCCTTTCTGCATTGTTTTTCTGTTTGTAAAACGGGGATCGTAGTGGCACCTACCTCTCCGGGGATTGGAGGTTTACACATGTGGGGCAGCACGTGCCCAGCACTTGCACATGGCTGATGCCAGTGGCTCAGTGTCACCAGAGGACCCACGCATCTCCATGTAAAATCTTTCTGTCAGTGGCCCAGGACTGAAAACTAAACCCCTCTACACGTTTTCATGAGCTGACTTTTTCCTTTAAACCAAAGTGTAACTCCTTCAGGGGAAAGTTTGCTCCATGTTTCTTTCCAGTCTGCACCATGGTGCCTGGCAGAGTTCTGATCCACGCTGGCTGATTGAATGGCTAGTGGTACTGTGAATCAGGGGTGTAGATTAAGAATTCTTTTCCAAATTACTTCCAGGTGTTTGTCATTTCAACATCACACAGTCACACAGGAAAAGGCCCACTGTGTGATCACTGTGTGATATTTATTCATCTATTCAACAAATATTTATTGAGTGCTCGCCATGACACAGTTCTAGTTCCTGGGGATTCAGAAGTGAAATAGATAGTATCCATGCCCTGTATAGCTTACTGCCAGCAGGGAAGACTGATAAGGGACAGAAACAATCCAGGAGGTGACCAGTGCCTCAAAGAAGGCAGGGTATATTAGTTACCTATGTGTGTGTGTGCTCAGTCATGTCCCAATTCTTTGCAACCCTATGGACTGTAGCCCACCAGACTCCTCTACCTATGGAATTTTTCAGGCAAGAATATTGGAGTGGGTTTCTGTTTTCTACTCCAGGGGATCTTCCCGACCCAGGGATTGAACCAGTGTCCCTTACATCTCCTGCATTGGCAGGTAGATTCTTTACCACTGTGCCACCTGGGAAGCCCCATTAGTTACCAACCTCTGTGTAACAAATTACTCCAAAACTCAGTGACGTACAACAGCCACATTTACTGCCTAACCATTTATGTGGGCTGGGAATCCAGGCATGGTTTAGCTGGGTCCTTCAGCTCAGGGTCCCTCCCAAGGCTGCAGTCCAGATGACATCCAAGGCTGCGGTCATCTCAACTGGGCCCAGATTTTCCAAGCTCATTCATGTGGTTATTGGGAAGATTCAGTTTCTCATGAGCTGTTGGACTAAGGGCTTCAGTTCTTCGCTAGTTGTTTTCTGAATGCCACCTCAGTTTTCTGCCATGTGGACCTCTGTAGTTCACACTCAAAACACAGCAACCTGCTTCATCAGAGCAAGTGAGAAGAGTCTCAGGGAGTGAGTCTTTTAGGACCCTTGACTCAGAGTCTTTTGTACCAGTCTTCTGAGTGAGGTAGGTACTATAGGATATCCACTTTAGTGATGGAAAATGAGCCAGAGAGAGAGATTAAGTATTTTGCCCAAGGTTATGTAGCTAGTGGGGCTTCCCTGGTAGCTCAGATGGTAAAGAATCTGCTTGCAATGCAGGAGACCTGGGTTTGATCCCTGGGTTGGGAAGATCCCTTGGAAAAGGGAATGGCTACCTACTGCAGTATTCTTGCCTAGAGAATTCCATGGATGGAAGAGCCTGGCAGGCTACAGTCCATGGAGTCACAAAGAGTCAAACACAACTGAACAACTAACACTTTGACTTCATGCAGCTTGTGAGTGGCAAGTCAAGTGTTTGGCCTCATGCTGTTTGACTTCAGTGCCCATGCCTCTATCTCATTATACTATTGCTCCAATTTCAGTATTCCAGATAAGAGAAAATGGTGGCTCAGTTACTTTAGCAGCAGTGGAGGTGATGAGAAGTGAGCTGACAGGGGATACATTTTGAAGATATTGTTGGTAGAACTTGTGGATAACTCGAATGTGTGATAAAGGGGAAAAAAAATCCATAAGATGATTCCCAGGTTGCAGACTAAGCAACTGGATAAAGGATGGTGCCATTAATGGACATAGAGAATCATAAGAGAGGAGAGGGCTTGGGGTAGAAAATTAGGAGATATGTTTCAACCACATTAAATGCAACATCCAAATGTGGATGTTGAGTAAGCTATTGACGGCATGATTTGGATTTCAGGGGAGCAGTCAGACCAGAGATACAGACTTTTGTAAGCATCAGCCATGGATGACCACTCAGAGAAGGAGTACAAAGGAAAGAAAATGTCCAATGACTGAAACACTATGACATCTAAAACATTTGGTAGTCTGGAAGAAATAGGGAGAGCCAGCACAGGGAAAGGGGACAAAGGGACCCATGAGAGAGGAGAACAAGGAAAGTATGATGACCTGGATGCAAAGTGAGAGGAACTTTGGAGAGGAAGTGGTTAGCTGTGCCAGATGCCTGATGGGATTATGGTTTGGACCAGGATGGAGGACTAATGGGGAAAGAAACTGCAAAACTATGTTCAGAAAGATCCTAATTTTGTTAAAGCAATTCCCCCCTCCAAAGCTCTTTTTGATTATTAAGTCTGTAGGCCAGTTTCAATCTATGAACATGGTATACTCTCAATATTATGGAACTTATGTTGTAGGGAGTCTGGATTGTGTTGTTTTCTGTAAAGCATATTGATTTTTGTTCTGACAGATGACTTGGTTCTACTCTTTTGTTAGGGTGGGTCTGTTTTGGCTTTGCACCTAGTTGAAGGTTCTGCCACTTGTGCAAATGGGTGGTCCTTTCTCTTAAGCCTGGGCTTTCTGGAGTCTTCAGTGAATGCTGCAGGTCCCCAGTGACAGTTCTCACATCTGGCTGGTTCATAATTCAAGGTCCCCGCAGCCCTGCATGACTTCCAGTACCACTGTTTAGCTTTCAATGCTATAGTATCTATTAATAGAATCTTGCCCTGCTTATGGGCAGCTCTGCCCTCAACTCGGTGCCCCTCCCACCCAGGAACCTCCAAGCAGACTTCCTTCCATACATCTCCCTTCTCTCTAGGGCTCAGACCTACAATTTCTGTCTGCTTCAGCAGTCCCGAATTCTGATTTTCACCTTTTCTGATTAGGTTGGCTGCCATGCTGAGCTAGGACCCTACCTCCCTGTGTAATGGTCCAGAAATCCGGCTGATGTAGGGCTCACCTTGTGTGTTTTGTTTCTTATAGGAGCACAGTCCTGAACTGCCTGTCATCCAGTGCCTGCAAAGAGTAGCCTCAGATATTTTCATCGAGTTTTATGTTTGTTTCCAGCGGGAGGGTAGGTCCCGCATCAGTCACTTCATCGTGGCTGGAAGCCAAGTCACTTTGATTTAATGTTTACCGTTTCCTCCCATCCCCTGCACCAGATCATCACCCTTATCAGGGACAGTTCTGTATGTGTCTGTAGTGTGATGCAGAGCAGTCCTTTTCATTGAAATAAAATCAACTCAGACATTTTGGAATCTGAAATAAACAAAGACCATTGTAAAGACGTTGTGGTTGCGCTTTTAGGCTGGTGTCTGTGGGGAACTTACAGGGGAGGGTTCTCAAGGAAGACTCAATGGGATGTGGTTGGACAGAGATCTCCAGGGCTGAGGAATGGGTGGGCTTCCTTTGGGGGAGGTCCACAGCAAGAGTCAGGGAAACATGGCAGGGGTTTTGAGCACAGCTGTGGGGGCTAAATTCCTTTCTGGCCTTCCCCAGAGATGCATGGTCCCCTCACCCCAGGATGCTCATGTGCAATACAGCTCCCCTCCTTCTTGTAGCAAAGATGCTTTCTGCTCTAGAAAGGGCCACGGACAGGTTCTGCCCAGGACTCCTGGGGTTGCTGGGAATAGATTTTTTCAACCTGAGAGGACAGTTTTCTCTGCCTGTTAATTGAAATGGGACTGGTAACTGTCTCTGAGAAAGTGCATGCCACCCTCTCTCCTGGGAGTCTGTTCACACAGGTACCTTTTTTTCATCTATAGGCTCAGAATTCCTCTCACTTGCTACAGAGGAAGTTCTAGAGCATTGTTCCCAAATGGCCCTGGAGTACCAAAAGTCTGTTGTATATTTTATCACTTCTGAGGAATCTTTTATAGATGTATCAATACATTCTATGTGTTTGTGCTAAGTTGCTTCAGTCGTGTTCAACTCTTTGTGACCCCATGGACTGTAACCCACCAGGCTCCTCTGTCCATGGGATTCTCCAGTCAAAAATACTGGAGTGGGTTGCTGTGTTCTCCTCTAAGGGATCTTCCTGACCCAGGGGTTGAACTTGCATCTCTTATGTCTCCTGCACCTGTTGGTATGTTCTTTACCACTAATACCACCTACTAAGTTGTTTATCTGTCAAACTTTTATTAAGCACCTGTGATATGCCAGGCATTGTGCTAAGTTCTGGAGCCTACAAATCCTTGACTGAGGGCCTCAGAAATGTACTCAGGGACCATGTCAGAGAGATGGGTGAGTCTGGACTCATGCGCTGAGATGGAAACACCAAAGCATTCAAAACGGGCACTCCTGAGCAGTTAGCATTCCAGTTTCCTCCATGGCCAACCAGGTTCAGGATGTCTGGATGCACAGCTGGCTCCTTATTTCTCCAGCAGTGTCCTAAGGAGGTCACTTGCTTTAATGAAGGGGCTACTTTAATAGATCAAGCTAGTCAGTCTTAAGAGAGATCAACTCTGATATTCACTGGAAGGACTGATGTTGAAGCTGAAGCTCCAGGATTTTAGTCATCTGATGCAAACAAACGACTCATTGGAAAAGTCTCTGATGCTGGGAAAGATTGAGGGCAGCAGGAGAAGGGGATGTGAGAGGATGAGATGGCTGGATGGCATCACCAATGCAATGAACATGAACTTGGGCAAACTCCGGGAGATGGTGGGGGACAGGGAGGCCTGGCATGTTGCAGTCCATGGGGTCAAAAAGAGTCGGACATGACTGGGCGACTGAACAACAACAACACTGTAGTAGAGTCAGATGTCTCAGGTTCGCATCTTGCCTCTCTCTACCGACTTGCTGTGACCTTAAGAAGTACTGTCCCCTCTCTGGGCTGTGTTCCCCATCTTCAAAATATCTGAATATTCTATTTCACAGTATGAACTGGGGTTTCCCTGCTGGCTCAGTGGTAAAGAATCTGTCTGCCAATGTAGGAGTCATGGGTTCAATCCCTGGTCTGGGAAGATCCTACATACCTCGGAGCAACTAAACCTGTGCACCACAGCTACTGAGCCTGTGCTCTAGAGCCTGGGAACCACAGCTACTGAAGCCCAGGTGCCCTAAAGCCTGTGATCTGAGACAGGAGAAGCCACTGCAATGAGATGCCCACTCACCACAACTAAATACTATCCTGATTGTGCCCCTGATCACTGCAACTTGTCCTTGCAGCAACAAAGACCCAGTACAGCCATAAATAAATAAATAAAATTATTAAAAAAAAATTGAGCTAGAGGCATAAAGACTCAGATCTTTACCCAGTTCACTATGTGTTTATAGATTGGTCATTAAGAAGACCAATAGTAAAACTATCCTTCATAGCAAAAATTGTATGAAACCATGATGTGATTTCTTTATATTAAAGGCACTTTTTACATCCACATATTATTAAAATCATCTCAATGTCTGAGCAAGAGCTTCAGACTTGGCCCTGTGACAGCATCATCAGCAGTCTCCCCAGTCACGACAATCCTACATGTGACTCATAGGGACTAGGCAGGGGGAGAGGGTGGGACTCTGGCCCGCCCCACTAATTCCTGCTTTCTCTGGAATTCTCCACTTGTTTATAGTCTGGGCAACTTGCCTCCTGCTGCTGATGACTCAGACTCGGAGAGCATCCAGCCTGCCTGGCAGCCAGCGGCTCCCCTGGGTCAGAAGCTGGCCTTTGTGTCCTAGTCTCCTGGACCCTTCAGATGAAGCCCTGCGTCTCCTTCCCCCTCCCATCACCTTCAGGCGGCACTGCCCCAACCCCACTCGTGTCATCAAGAACATCCATGCCAAGGACCCTGAGAGGTTCCAGCCCCACCCTGGGGCAGGATCTCCCACTCCTCTTAGGGGTTTGTTGTGTTTTGCTTTGAAATGTGAGTTTATTTCTGATCAGGGGCAGATGCCAGTTTAATGGGGTGTGAAGCTAGTACAATTGGGGGTCTTATATAAATTCAAGATAATGAAGATAAAATTAGGCCTGGCATCTTGAAAGGGGTCTGTCCATTCAACATTGGGCTGGGGGTGGTGGGGACGTCCTGGAACTTCGGTTCTAGGAGCTTCATGGTAAACATGCCGTGATTCTGACTCACTTCAGAACAGCTATAAATTCTTCCTGCACCTTTGGTAGATTATAATTTAGGAATAAGTAATTTCTTACTTATTTACTTAGGAATAAGTAAGAGAACTGCTTGCTGTGTTGTTATGTGAGAATTCAGCACCTGCTGCAGAATTTAGATGTGAGATAGTATTCTTTTTTAAACAAATTTCCTTCACATAAAAGCCACAGACTGAATGTCCGGTGAGTCACAGATGCCCTTATGAAAACAGTGGCATTAGAGAGACTCACTCAGGACACATCCTTTCCTTTCTTCCGAGGCTGCTCCAGCCCTCCCATAGCTCCATCCACCCCCTGCCTCTTTCTTCCCTTCTCCTCCTGCCCCACCCCTTCACATGCTGCCAGCTTCGCAGACCCCCTTCCACGTCTCACGCATCATACCCAACACCAACGTTTTAACTACAGTCATTGTTTACAAAATTGTCCAAAAACAGATTGAACCAGAAAACGGAAAGATTATCAGTCATCAGCTGGGCGATAAGGGGGAGCGAATTCAAGTCCTGTTGTCGGCTGGCGACATTTTCCAACTCTCGTGGTATAAAGTGATTCCAGAACAACTTTATTTGAATAGTCTGTGTTGCACTCAAAGTAAATATTAATTCCATTATGCCATAAACTTTTATTTATCATGACAGCGAGTCATAAAGTTCTCTTACTAGAATATAGCTTCTAAATTGCATATCATAGATGAGATACAGTGCTCACATTGGATGCGAGCAGCAATTACCCACCATCCTTTATACAACTTGGTATTAAATGTGCTTTCTAAGTATGAGGCACAGTCTCAGCTGATGCAGAAAATCTTCTGTGGCCGTTATCCAGGCGCCCGGAAATACGAGCAGAAGATGACGGAGAAGTCGCAGCGGGCAGGGCCCAGGCAGGAGGATCAGAGGGCATGGAGTCACCAGCAGCAATTCACTCCAGCATTCTTTGCATATTATGGGTCTGACTTTTTAAATTACATAAATTGCTCATTAGAAGCGCCTTGTAATTGCCTTACTCTGTGGTATCGTGAGAAGTGTAGGTTTTAATTATTCTTTTTTGATTTGTAGTGTGGTTTGACTTGTTCAAGGGTGATGGTTTGAAAATACGATCTGCTTTAATTGTTGTACTAAGTGAAAGTAGATGAATCTGTTTATCAAATCCCTTGACTTTGTGACTGGGGAGTACAAGGGAGTCTTATGGTTTCTCAGCCCTTGTCAGTAATCACAGTGTTTTTGCCACGTGGGACCTGGGGTGAACCCCTCTTAGCCTGGGCGGGCAGCACTCAAAGTGTGACCTAGTGCTTAGGATACAGATGGATGTAATGACATCTGCCCCAAGTCCCATCACCTCTTCCCCACAGTATGGATGTTGTTTCTGTTGTTGTTGAGTTGCTAAGTCATGTCTGAGTCTTGTGACCCCATGGACTATAGCCCACCAGGCTCCTCTGTCTGTGGGATTTCCCAGGCAAGAATACTGGAGTGGGTTTCCATTTCCTTCTCCAGGGGATCTTCCTGACCCAGGGATCAGACCTGCATCTTCTGCCTTGGCAGGTGGATTCTTTACCACTGAGCTACCTAGGAAGCTAGTATGGATAGGACAGGAAAAGCCAAAGCTCTTCATCATCTTTGGAGGAGAGGGCAGGGTGGAGACGATGGGTGCTGGGGGCAGGAGGGATGCTCCTGGGGTGTCTGCTGCAAAGCTTCCATACCCTTTTTCACTGCCGCCCAGCCATTTCTTACCTCCTGCAGCATCAGACCCCCGACCTTCCCAGCCCCACCCAGGGCTGAGCTGTTCTGAGCTTCATGAGGGGGCTTGGCTGCAGGCTTTCCTGACCCCTGGGCCTGGCCCCATGTCACCCAATGCCTAGAACTGATAAGCTGTGAGACCAGAGCCATGGCTTCAGGGATAAACTTCCAGGACCAGCTCTGGCTCATCTGCAGCCACTGATGAATAAAAACTCAATTAGGACGCTGGTCCTTGAAAGGCAGCTATTTCAGGACTCACTTTTGGAAAGGCAGGGGATTTCTTTTTCCAAGATAAAATTATGCATTTGTCAATACAGCAATAGCATCGACCGCTTTCTCTTGGGGGTCTCTCGCTTTAATTATTCTCCATCAGAAAGCTTTTCTTTTTGAAGCTGAGCTGGCAGTGGGCTCCCATGCAACTGGCTCTGAGAGATGCCTCTGACTCGCCCTTGAATCTCCCCTCAGGTCTCCTTTTTGGAGCAGCGCGCCTCCCACTGACAGTAGAGGGGACAGCCTTTGCGCGTCTAGCAGCGCTTTTCACAAAGCCCCTTTTCATCACCTGTTTTATGAATGTGGCATTCTGTTCCCAGGCCAGGTTTCCATGACGTGAAAAATACACTAAATATGGGCTGCACAGTAACTGTCATTAACCAACCACTAGTTGTGCCTTTATGAATTTTTACACACCGCTAAATTATAAATATGCAGCGCTGAGAGTGATGAAATATGCGCCTCTAATATCTGCAGTTTTAAGATTTGTAATTCTGCATGCACATGCTATAAATTGGGAGGAGCTGGGGAACTTCACAGTCCATAGTGTTTCCTAGTTAGAGTGCAGGTTGGCCTTCTCTCCTGGGAGTCCCTTGTGAGGATCTTTCTTCCGAGGGGAGTCCTGCAGGGAGCATCTCTCAGGTGCTGGGCTGCCCTGGTTGGGAGCTCTTCCTTCCTTTGTCATTCACATGGATTCTATAAACAAAGGTTCAATAGCATATGCTGTGTTTCCAAACTGTGCTAGACTGGAAATCCACGGCCGACTGGGATTTCGAAAACTTGCATGGCCTGTTCGAAGAGATGGACAGATTACCAGGGAATGGCGGTGCAGGGGGTGAGACCCAGCGAGAAGGGTACCCAGGAGCTGTGCAGGGTCTAAGGATGATTTTTGAAAAATCTGTCTCATTTTCCCCATCTGTGAAGGGCAGTGGGGTGTATCCCCGCCTCCCTCTTGGTGCTGGTGGGGACATTCTCTGAGTTCCTGTGCATAAAAGCATTAGTTTAGAGCAGTGCCTGGCACAAATTAAGCATGCAGTAAATGTTAACTATTATAACCACACTCATTATTACTTGATTTCTTGCTGTCTTATGCCCAAAATTAATAGCTGAGATCATGGCAAGAGTGCTTTCTTTCTTGGTTGAAGAGCATGGCCTTCAGCACTGCAAGGTTTGAATGAAAGAGACATTGTATTTAGAGACATTGTATTTTCTCTGTAACATGAAAGTATTTTCTTTTTTTTTTTTTTTTTGGTAGCTTGGAAATTTAAAGAAACATTTAAAATAATTATAAAGAGAAATAATTTATTTTGCATGTTTTATCTTATAAAATTTTCTGTTGAAGAAGTGACTTTTTCCCATTGTCTTTGTTTTGATCTCAAAAGTCATTTATTATAAAAATGCTATCAGTACAAAAATGTGCAGATAGTTAATATCCCCCCTAAATCCAGGGAACACTCACACATTTTCACGCACACTCAAAAAGTATCATTTTGAACCAGCAAAATACTGTGAACCTTAAATCAGCACAAATACATGTATTTTAACAGCTGTACAGTAGTTCTTCGCAAGGACTTAACCTACTATTGGAAAAGACCCTGATGCTGGGAAAGATTAAAGGCAAAAGAAGAAGGGGCTGGCAGAGGAAGAGATGGTTAGATAGTGTCACTGACTCAATGGACATGAATTTGAACAAAGTCTAAGAGAAAGAAAGACTTCCCTGGTAGCTCAGGTGGTAAAGAATCTACCTGCAATGCGGGAGACCTGGGTTCAGTCCTTGGGTTGGGAAGATTCCCCTGGAGAAGGGAAAGGCTACCCAATCCAGTATTCTGGCCTGGAGAATCCCATGGACTATATAGTCCACAGGGTTGCAAAGAGTTGGACACGACTAAGTGACTTTCACTTTCACTGGAAGATAGGGAAGGACAGGGGATCCTGGCATGCTGTAGTCCATGGGGTTGCAAAGAATCAAACACAACTTAGCCACTGAACAACAACAAACTACTATTGGGTAATTGTGTTGTTTCCAGATTTTTTTCTATCCACATTTCTATGATTATTCTTGAGCAATTTTTACGTACTTAGGATAAGTTTCTAGAACTGGTATTGAGGGTTAGAGGGCTTTCATATTTTAAAATTGTCATGTATTTTTAAACTATAAATCATGTAAACTTTGAAGGGGTAATACAAGATAAAGAACTGAAAAGGTAGAAAAACTATACAGTAAAAAGGAAATCTCCCTCCCCCACTTCCCACCCCTCTTTATCCAATCAGCTCCCCAGAGGTCAACATGTTACCATTTCTCATGGACCCTTCCAGTGAAGGACACTTTTTCCTTTTTTTCTCTTGTGCAATGTAGCATACTTCATACATTTGTAGCTTATTTTTTCAGTGTAACACTATAACTTGTGGATTGTTTTCTATTAGTACATACAGAGCTGCCTCATTCTTAATAAGTAGCTTTACTGAGCAGCTACTATATGCCTAAGCATCATTCTAGGTGCTGAAGACAGAGTAGATCTTTTTGATGAATTCTGAAGAGGAGACATGGACAATAACTTATGAAAAATATATCTATAGTAAGTCAGATGGTGGTGTGCACCATTAAGAAAAACAAAGCAGAAACAACAAAGGTTGTTATTCAGTTGCTCAGTCGTGTCCAACTCTTTGCAACATGATGGCCTGCTGCATGCCAATCTTTCTGTCCTTCACTATCTCCCAGAGTTTGCTCAAACTCATGTCCATTGATTTGATGATGCCATCCAGTCATTTCATCCTCTGTCATCCCCTTCTCCTCCTGCCCTCAATCTTTCCCAGCATCAGGGTCTTTTCCAATGGGACAGCTCTTTGCATCAGGTGGCCAAAGTATTGGAGCTTCAGCTTAAGCATCAGCTCTTCCAGTGAATATTCAGAGTTGATTTCCTTTAGGATTGACTGATTTGATCTCCTTGGTGTCCAAGGAAGTGGGTGCAATGTCAAGTTGGTAGACCAGGAAAGACCCACTGAGAAAGTGATAGATAAGCAAAGAGCTGGTGGAGCACAAAAGTCCCTATGGAATTCCAGGAGAGAAGTTTTCCTTTAAGACAGCAAAGAAAAGGCTTGAGTTGGGAGCTGGTAGTCAACAGAATGAATGTAACCACACTTGATTTAGTCAACACTCTGCTGATGGATAAATGCTGAATTAAATTACATTCCAAGCAACATCATATGAAAGTGTCTGTTTCCTCACATTCTTACCCAAACATTATACTATTGTATTATTTTATTCATGTGGTCTGGCATATACAAGTAGTTATCTTACAGTTCTATTTTGCATTTATCTTATTATTAAGAAAGATGAACATATTTTCTTTTTCTATTAACTATGTATTCACATATTAATAAAATTTTGTGTTAGATAGTTGGTCTTTTTCTTATCAGTTAGGAGCTCTTTATATATTACAGAAATTAGCCCCTTTTCTGTAATATGTATCTTAAGTAATTCCTGAGTTTTTATTTGATTAAAAAACTTTTTATTTTACCAGTTCAAAAAACATTTAAGTAGCCCAATGTATTAGTCTTTTATTTTATGACTTCTAATGTGTATGGCATAGTGAAAAATGCCTTTTTCACTCTAAAATTATAAACAACTTATTCTAGAACTTTAATGGTTTCATTTTATTCTTAATTTAAATCATTCATTGATTTGAAATTTATTGATGTAGAGGAAGTGGATACAGTTTTTTCTTCCCCAGAGAGATACTCAAGTGTTCCCAAACTATTTATTGAATGAATCTGCTTTTTAACCTGTTTATGAGCATGTCCTCTCGTTGTTTCATCACTGAGCTGTGTCCAACTCTTTTATGACCCTGTGGACTGTAGACTGCCAGGTTCCTATGCCCATGGGATTTCCCAGGCAAGAATATTGGACTGGGTTGACATTTCCTCCTCCAGGGAATCTTCCCAACCCAGTGATTGAACCCACGTCTCCTCCATTGCAGGTGGATTCTTTACCACTGAACCACCAGGGAAGCTCATGTCCTCTCACTGTCATATGTTAAATTTCCAATTGTATTTGGATCTATTTGAGGATGGTCTATACTTTTTCAATGATTTATCAGTTTACTTGTGTTTCACTGATATACTCCAAATTATTGTAGTTATAGGATGCATTTTCATGTTCACAGGGCAAGTCCACCTTTATTACTCATCATTTTCAGAATGTTCTTGACAACTCTTGGTTGTTTATTTTTCTATTGAGCTTTCGAATGAGCTCCCAGACCTAAAAGCAAGCCCTGGTTGGTATTTTGACTGTAGTCACACTTTTACCCCACCCTGAATCCCTGGCAGCCAGTGATCTGTGCTCCATGCCAAAGTTTTGTCTTTGACACAATGTCTTATAAGTGGAATTGTACAGTGTGGAACCTTTGAGACTGGCTTCCTTCATTCTGCATAATGCCTTATGACTCATCCAAGTTGTTATGCTCAGTAGAATTCCACTGTGTGGGTGAACCACTGTTGTTTACCCATTCACTGAGTAAACTCATGTTTGGTGACTATGAACAGAGCTGCTACAAACTTTCATGTATAGGTTTTTGTGTGAACATGAGTTTTTATTTCTCTAGGATAATTACTTAGGAATGAGATTGTTGTGTCATATGGTAGATGTTGGATTTATTTTATAAGAAACCATTCTTACTGTTTGGGGTTTTATAATTTTTTCATTTTTTAGTTATTCTACTAGATGTGTGTTGGTATTTCATTGTAGTTTTAATTTGTGTTTCTCTACTGGCTAATGATGTTAAAGACTTTTCATGTGCTTATTTGCCATTTGTGTATCCTTTCTAATGATGCTTATGTTCAAGTTTGTTGCCCATTTTAAATTATGTTTTTGAGTAATAAATGTGACTTGCCAATTTTTTTTTAACCAGTTTGTAGCTTGAATTTTCATTATCCTAAGAGTGCCTTTCACAGAACAAAAGTTTTGAAATTTCACTGAAATCCAATTTTTCATTTTGTAAGTGCACCTTACTTTTGGTGTTTTGTCTAGGAAATATTTGCCTACTCTCAGGTCACAATTATTTACCCACTGTATTCCCTTCTAAAAATTGTATGATTTTATATATTTCATTTAGATTATGGTCCATTTTGAGTTAATTTTTATATAAAGGTTTAGGTCAAGGTCCCCCCCCCCTCACTTTTTTTCATACAGTTAACCAATTGTTACAACACCACTTGTTGAAAAAACTGTCCCTTCTCCATTGAATTGCCTTTGCACCTTTATCAAAATTAATTAAGGTCTATTTCTGGACTTTATATTCTGTCCTTTAATTGATATGCCTATCTTTCCTCCAATACTGCACTGTCTCTATTCCTGTAATAAGTCTTTAAATTGTGTAATTAGATTTCTCCAGTGTGATTTTTCTTTTCCAAAATTGTTTTGGTATTCTGGTTCTTTGCCATTTGATATAAATTTATGAATCAGCTTGTCTATAGCTACAAAAATTTCTGCTGAATTTTTGATTTATATTGCAGTAAATCTAAACATCCCTTTGGGGAGAATTTAAATCTTTATAATGTTGAGTCTTCTGATCCATGACTGTGATGTATATCTCCATTTATCTAGGTCTGCTTTGATTTCTTTCCCCAGTGTTTTGCAGTTTTCAGTATACAGGTCCTGTAAAAATTTGTTAAGGATTTCAATTTTTTGGAATATTGGAATTCCAAATGGTATTTAAGAATTTGGTGGGGGGGATTTTCAATTCTTCATTGCTAGTGTATAGGAATATGATTGATGTTTATGTGTCGACCTTGTCCCTGTGACCTTGCTAAGCTCATGTGAGATCTAAGAGTGCTAATTTTGGGGATATATTTCTTGGGATTTTCTATGTAGACAATCAGGTTGTATGAAAATAGTGACAGTTTTACTTCTTCCTTTCTAATTTATATGACTTTTTCATTTCTTTTTCTTGCCTTCTTGCAATGGCTAAGACTTCCATATAATGCTGAATAGGTGTTGTGAGAGTTTTGTGTTTTTCCTGGTCTTAGAGAGAAAGCTTTCAGTTTTTCACCATTAAGTATGATGTTAGTTGTAGGTTTTTATAAATGCCCTTCATCAGGAAGAGGAAGTTTCCTTATATTCTTATTTTGCTAAGACTTCTTTTCATGAATGAATGTTGAATTTTCTCAAGTGCCATTTCTGCATCAATTGGTAACATCATATGGTTTTTCTTTATTAAACTGTTTATATGGTAGATTACATTGATTTATCAATATAGAACCAACTTTACATTCCCAGGATAAAATTCATTTGGTTATGGTATATTATTCTTTATACATATTGCTGAATTTGACTTGCTAATATTCTATTAAGGATTTTTGCATTTATGAAAAACTATATTGATTTGTAGTTTTCTTTGCTGTATTATCTCTGCCTTGTTTTGTAATCAAGGTGATGCTAGTCTCATAAAGTAAATTGAGGAGTGGTCTCTCCTTTTCTCTTTACAGAGAAAGATTGGGCAGAATCAATATTATTTCATCTTTTATTTGGTAGAATTTGCCAGCAAAGCCATCTAGGTCTGTGGAATTATTTTCAGAAGGTTTTAAACTACTAATTCAATTTATTTAGCAGTTAATTATAGAACAGTGGAGAAGGCAATGGCACCCCACTCCAGTACTCTTGCCTGGAAAATCCCATGGATGGAGGAGCCTGGAAGGCTGCAGTCCATGGGGTCGCTGAGGGTCGGACACGACTGAGCGACTTCACTTTCACTTTTCACTTTCATGCATTGGAGAAGGAAATGGCAACCCACTCCAGTGTTTTTGCCTGGAGAATCCCAGGGACGGGGGAGCCTGGTGGGCTGCTGTCTATGGGGTCTCACAGAGTCGGACACAACTGAAGTGACTTAGCAGCAGCAGCAATTATAGAACAATTCAGGTTATCTGTCTCTTCTTTCGTTCCTGATATAGGTTTTTTTTCTTTCTTGTCAAGTTTGTAAGAGGTTTGCTATTTTTATTTATCTTTCAATAAACCAGTTTTTTATTTCTTTGACTTTCTCTGTTATTTTTCTGTTTTCAGTTTCATTTGCAATTCATGCTTATATTTATTATCTCCCTCATTTAGCCCTGTTGTTGTTTAGTCACTAAGCCTACTTTGGTTAATTTACTCTGACTTTTCTAGTTTCTTGAGGTAGAGGCTTGTATTATTGATTTGAGAATTTTTTCTACTATAAGCATTTATTTAATGCTATGAATTTCTCTTTAAGTACTGCTTTAGCTTCATCCTACAGATTGTGATATGCTGTAATTTAACTTTATTTAATTGAAAATATTTTCTAATTCCTCTTTAGGCTTTCTCTGGATGCACCTATGGATTCTCCTATGGATTATTTGGAATCTTTTTTTTTTTTTAGCTTTCAAGCATTAGAGGTATTTTCTTTATGGTCCTGTTATAATTTCTGGTTTAAATCCATTACCATCAGGGAACATACTTTATTTCAATTCTTTTACTTTTTAAGGTTTGTTTTATGATCCAGTATATGGTCTTTATTGGTGAATATTCCTTGTATATTTAAAAAGAATGTATATTCTGCTCTTTTTGGGTGAAATATTCTATAAATTTCAATTAGATTCAGTTGGTTGATATGTTATTCAGTCTGTATTAGTGTCCTTGTCGATCTTCTATCTAACTCATTCCTTTTATTAGTGAAAGAAAATTATTGAATTCTCCAATTGCAATTGTCAGTTTGTCTACTCTCCCCTTCAGTTCTTTCAGATTTTGCTTCATATATTTTGAAGCTCTGTTGTTGGAGATTGTTATGTCTTCTTGGTGAACTGATCCTTTATCATTATGTCATGTTCCTCTTTATCCCTAATAATTTTCTTGACTCTGAAGTCTACTTTTTCTAACAGTAGTAAAGCCAATCAAGCTTTCTTTTGTCTAGTGTTTACATAGTGTATCTTCTTTCATTCTTTAAATTTTAATCTGCCCATGCCATTATAACTGAGGTAAACAGTATATAGCTGGCTCATATTTTTTATTATCTGTTTTGAAAAACCTCTTGTCTTTTAACTTGTACATTTAAGCAACTTATATTTAATAAAGTTATTGATGTGTTTTATTATTTGTTTTTATGTTTTTGTCCTTTTGTTTTCCCTTGCCTCTCTTCTTTTGTGTTATTTAAAACTTTTTGTGTTCTATTTTATCTGTTGTATTATTTAATACATCTCTTTTTACAGTTTTTAGCAGTTGCTCTGTGGATTACAATATACATTTAAACCTTTCTTAGAATCAATCTATTATAATCAATATTTTACCATTTCAAGTAGACTATAGAATTTCGGCCACTATTAGGTCCCTTTTCTCCTCAGTTTATATTTTAGGTTTTTAATACATTGCAAGTATATACATTGAAAATCCCTCTAGAGAGTGTTACAATTTTTGCTTTTAGCCATCAAAAGATTTTTAAAGAACTCAAGAGGAAAATAGGCTTTTATATTTACCCAGATGTTTACCATTTCTGATGCTCTTCCTTCAGTATTGATGTTCCAATTTTCCTTCTGGTATGTAATTTCCCTTCTATCTGAAGAACTTCTTTTAGCAATTTTTAAAAGCAGGTCTTCTGGCAACTAATTGTCTTATTTTCCTTCATTTGATATTGAGTTTATTTCTCCTTAATTCCTGATGAGTCTTTTTTGCTGTTTATAGAATCTTGGGTTGATAGTTCTTTCTTTAATCACCTAAAAAATGTTAGTCCATTTCTTTTTGGCCTCCATGACTTCCGATGAGAAATCTGGATTCATTTAAATTTCTATTTCTGGTAACAAGGGTCAGCAACATTTTTCGGTGTAGGGCCAGATATTAAATATATTTTGGCTTTGCCGGCCATATGGCTTTGTCACAACTACTTAAACTCTGCCACTGTGACACTAAAGCAATTATAGATAATACATAAAGGGGTAGTTATGGTTATATGTCAATGAAACTTTATTTACCAAAACATATAGTAAGGCAGATTTGGCCCTTGGACCATAGTTTGTTGACCTCTGCCCTGTAAGTAATGTCACTTTCCTTTTGCCACTTTTTTTTTTTTTTAAGTAAAATTAGAACTTTTATTTTTCTTATTCTTGATTAATCTGCAAATAACAGCTTATTTAAAATAATAATAGCAACAATATACTTGATTACATACATATATGTATATGTGTTTATAAATATGTTTATGTTTAAGTTAAATGAATAATACCAGTGATTACAGTAACAGGAGGGAGGATTTATTTATTTATTTATTTATTTATTTTTTCTCTGTTGCAGGTAAGTTTTTTTTTTTTTTAATTTTATTTTATTTTTAAACTTTAAGATTTTTTTTCTTTGTATTCAGTTTTCAGCAGTTTGATTCTGATGTGTCTGATTGTGAATTCTTGGATTTATCCTGTTTGTAGTTCATTCAACTTCTCAAATCCATGGGAAGTTTTCACCCATTATTTATATACATATGAACCTACCAGGTGGCACTAATGGTAAAGAACCCGCCTGCCAATGCAGGAGACATAAGAGACACAGGTTCGATCCCTGGGTTGGGAAGATCCTCTGGAGGAGGAAATGGCAACCCACTCCAGTATTCTTGTCTGGAGAATCCCATGGACAGAGGAGCCTGGTGGGCTATGGTTCATAGGATCGCAAAGAGTTGGACACAACTGAAACAACTTAGCACACACACACACCCATACCCACACTCACACACTCACATATGTGTATATATATATCCCCCACCCCACAACAGCCCTGACACCACAATCTTTCCCAGAGCCTTGCAAAACTCCAGTGACACAAAAGACAGACTTTTGTATTGTCCAACAGCTCCCCGAGTGTTCTGGTTTTTGTTTTGTTTTTCAGCCTTTTTCATCTCTGTCTTCTAGATTAGATAATTCCAACTGTTCTATTTTTAAGGTCACTTAGCTTTTTTTTTTCTGTAGGCCCCATTTTGCTACTTAACCCACCAAATGAGTTTTCTATTTGGGTTGTTACTTTTTAGTTCTAAAATTTCCACTTATTTCTTCTTTATAATCTCAACTTATTTTCTGGTATTTTGTATGCTTCTATTTATTTTAAGAGTGTTTACCCTTACTTCTTGGAATAACTTTATAACAGCAGTCAGGTCTTTGTCAGGTTATTTCATCATCTATGTATCTTTCCCTATAAAAGTTGAAATTTTTCTAGTTCTTTCTGTACCAGTCAATTTTAGATTATATTCTGTATATTTCAACTATTATAGTATGAGACTTTGGGTTTTGTTCAAATCCCAAGGGGAATATCGGATATTTTTGCTTTAGAAGACAATCAGCGTAGTTGGATTCAATCTATAATTTCCAACCATATTTTATGAGTTGTGATTTCATTATTAATTCTGTTTCAAAGACTTTGTTTCCTACCAGGAGTTGTCCTGTGTATGGACAGTGGCCAGTCTAACTCAAAGTCTTTGGCATCCTATTTAGGATCAGATCCATACATACACAGCTTAGGGATGAGTCTAGGAATTCATGAACAGCCTAATGGGATTCTCCCTCTCAACCATCTCCCCGGGCTTCTCCTTTTCACTCCTCTGGCCAGAAATCTGGGGCTTTACTAACCTTGCTCTATTGTGTAGATCCAGTGACTGTCCACATCAAGGGACAGCCATAGGTCAGAGAGAGAAAGCACCAGGGGTTTGGCTCACACTCTTGGTGCCACAGATCTTCCTATTGGTGATGAAGCTTCTCTTCCCTCATGGTTTCAGGCACTTGAGGGCCCTGCTGTTGCTGCCATCACCCCCTTAGAATTGCCAGGGGATTGGGATAGAAGGGAACAGAAAAAAGTAGGGGTGTTTCCTTTATTTTCTCTGAGTATCAGGAGCCCCTTTTGCCTCCTTGAGCTACAGCTAGATAGCCTCTCCTGAGCTCTCTTTACACGTGCTGGTGCCACCTTCTCAGTTTCAGGTTGTGTTGAGTCCAGGCTCAAGGAAAGATGGTGATTCATAGGTGCCTCTGTTGTACTTCTAATTCTTATTCGTTTTCTCCAGTCTGTCTGCTGCTCTTTCCTTTTCAGAGTCCTCAAATTGCTGTCTAGCATCTCTCTGGGTTTTATACCTTCTTTGTGTGGTCACTCTATCTTGCCCAGAACCAGAACTACTTCCATTCACCTTTGCTCATTTTCCAACAGGTTTGCTCTCCTTTGATCTGCTTCCAATATGATTTCATGTCTCTAAAAGCTTTATATTGTTTTCCTACTTCTTTCCTGAGCTTTTGTTTTACCTCCCTTTGATGCCATGTTATGTCTTTCCTGAGATTTTTGTATTTCTGCTTTGAGTTTTCATTTTGAAGAGACATTTGTTTTATTAATCTTTTGAGCTCATGATAATGCTTTCCAACACTTTTTAGTGGCTCCATGGCATTTTTCTGGTGATTGTTCTAAATCCATGTATTTCTATTTTGCTTCTACTTTTTTCTGTATTGTTATACTCATTTGACTTTTTCTTTTCTTGTTATTTTAGTCTTTCTTGGAAGGAATTTCCTTAAGGGGATGATCTGTGACACTGTTTCTGGCTAGCAGGAATTTTCCCTGAATCACAGTCAAGGTCCTTATCACAGGGAATTGAATGTTTCCATGAACTTTTGCTTCTCCCCAGACAATAGAAATAAGAAGCTTTAGGGATGCTGCCAATTCAATCTCTTGTATCCTCTTCTCTGACCTCCTCCCACATGCAGCTCTCTGGACCAGCCTTGAATCCTGGCAGTTCTCTGATGCCAGTCTATGTATCCTGTTTTCTTTGTCTCAGACATAAGCACATTGGTTTTGCACCTCAGGGCATATGCTTTCTTCTGTGATGAATTAAACTCTGCAGGCTTTTCCTGGTCTGCCATTGAGGACATCCTCTTTATGCATCTTCCCCTAACCCTGTCGGCCCTTCTTGCATTGGGCAGCCCTTCCTCAGACACTATTATAGGAGAGTGGAGATCTTTTCTAGATACCAAGTTTAGGGTTTGGATTTCTCTTGTTCTCCATAAGATTTGAGAGTGATTTCCTAGAAAAGAAGGAGATAGCATCATATTTACTCTACATTATTATAACTAGAGTTTGAGTAGGCTCATTTTTGTACACATTATCAAAGTATGTATACAATTCTGATACACATTATCAAATTACCCTCAGGAGTCTTAGAGTCTGTAGAGTTTTTAAATAAATTTTACCTGATGCACTAGGGAAGTATGAAGAGGTATGTGGGGAAACAGTAAACATGAAAAAGCAGGAAGACAGGCTGGAAAGGTGAGCTACAAAGCTGTAAGCATCTGTCATCTTTGGATAGGCAGTTAAGAAGCAGGTGTGCATGTGTGCTAAGTTGCTTCAGTTGTGTCTGACTCTTTGCAACCCTATGGACTGTAGCCCACCAGGCTTCTCTGTCCATGGGGATTCTCCAGGCAAAAATACTGGCGTGGGTTGCCATGGCCTCCTCCAGGGGATATTCCTGACCTAGGGATTGAACTCCCATCTCTTACTGAAGCAGGTTCTTTACCACCAGTGCCACTTGGGAAGCCTCTAGGAAGCAGAGCAGAGGGTCATATGAGGGCAAAGAGAGCTGTTAGAGACAATAAATAATAAGTTAAAGTATTCCATGTGTTGAAGATATTTTTGTGTCAGGAATCAAAACTCCAACTCAGGGCAGGCTGGGCAACTAACCCCAATAATCTTGAGAAGGGATTATTTGCAAGGACAGGGAACTTGTTCCCTTGGAAGGGATCCATTCCTGATCTGGATAATGCAGATCCTGGCATATGCCTTTCAGTTACTTGGTGCTATTCTAGTTGGGAGCCCCACGAATCTGTTCCTCTCCACATGTATGGTAGCTGTTCCTGTATCAGAAGGCAGAATGCTCCATGGAAGGTTTTCGCAACAGCAGCTGTCTCTGGAGAGAATGGGAGACCCTGGTACTGCTTGGACAGAACCCTGTCTGGGTCAAAGACTACAGCTCCCAGTACCAGACAGGGACCTGGGAGGTTGGTCTGCCTACAGGAGTAGCATGTGTCATGGCCCTGTCCTTCGCCCACGACCATGGTTTATGATGCTGTCCATGGTTCTGAACCACGGTTTGTGGTGCTGTCCATGGTTCTCAATGACAATTTCCAAGTAAGGCGCAGTTTCTTTTAAACATAGAACCCAGGTGTCTTTAAGGTGTTTGCTTCCAATAATGCTTAACAAAATGAATCATTAGGCTGTAAGTGAAGTGCAAAGAGAAGAGTGAGAGAGTTGTGCTTTTAAATGATCATAGAACAAATAGAATCCTGACTTAGGCTTCACAATTCAGGTAACTGATATACTTGTGAAGGGCCAACTCATTGGAAAAGACCTTGATGCTGGGAAAGACTGAAGGCAAAAAGAGAAGAGGGTGGCAGAGGATGGGATGGTTAGCTAATATCACTGACTCAGTGGACATGAATTTGAGCAGATTCAGGGAGATAGTGAAGGACAGAGAGGCCTGGCTTGCTGCAGACCCCAGAGGAGCCTGGGGTCACAGAGAGTCAGACCTGACTTAGTGACTGAACAAACAACAACAATGTGCTATTGACAAATCTTTCACATTTCTGACAGTTACTTATTTCTCCCTCTGGAACATAACTAATTCTACTCCATCCCCAATTCTATGCCTATGAGGCTGAGTTTCAGTCAGACCTCCTGAGACCTAAAGTATTTTGTTGTACCTCTGAGATCTGACCCCCAGGCAACTTTCCAAGTCCCAGAGAGCATCCCCAGGTTTTAATCATCCTCAGATTCTCTCTTGCTGAAGGTCAGACATGACCTTGAGACATCTATAAGAGGAATGATTAGATTCTGAGAAAGAGAGGCCAAGGGTGAGGGTGTTGGAGGGATTTTGGACCTGCAGGTCAGTGATGTGTGTCATCAGGTACAAGGAGTGAATAAGAAGATGCTCAAAGTTTCAATGTCATTGCTCCCTCTCTTTGAAAGCAATCAACAGTGGTTGACTTACAGAGCAGCATGGAAGCCAAGGTTCATGTTGGATTTACCTACATACCCCAGGATTCTGAGCCACCCAATGTGGTGACATTCAGGACTTGGAGCTGCAGACACCTTATCTCTGCTGTCAGCTCAGGACTCTTGTGTGACTGTGAACGATTAAATGAGATAATACCTGGGAAGTATTTAGTGTAAGGTCTAATACACGGAATGTACTCAATAACTGGTACCTATTATTGTTACTTTGGTTATTATTACTTGCACCTTTTGTAGAACCCTTATGAAATGGCTTTACTATTACTTCTAAATACTGGCAACAGTTTTGTTCATTCATTCAGTCACAGACCTTTATATTTCAGGCATTCTGCTAGGCTGGTGGGTGTAGAACTAAAAGGCATGGCCCCTTGTTCTTAAGGAGCTCACAACTGGGCACATAACTGACAAACTTGTAACAAGATAACTGTGTGAGGAAGGGCCTGTGTTCCAGGAGAGTTGGGGGAAAGTTGTTCTCAGGCCTCCTGGGGGAATCAGGAAAATTCTCAGAGAAGGTGGCTTCTCACATGAGACTCTGGGTATAGTAAGGGTTACCTTCAAATAACTGAGGGAGCAGCCATGTGTGAAAGAGTATCATCTGCTCATTGCCTGCTGTGCAGGGCCCTGACCCTGACAGATTCTGTGCTGTCACTGGGGTTCAGAAATGTGGCGAACAGGACGTGACTCTGTTCCTGGAACTGATCATGCATACTTCCCCTTCTCCTTTCTGGGGACTGATCCCATGGAAAGGGAAGGGCCCTTTTGCCTGGGAGCCCAGGTAAGAAAGGCTTGTGACTGAGAAAGGATAACAAGCCTGCGAGAGGAGAAAGGGGGCCAAGGTGGGTGGGTTCTGAGGATGTGTTTGGCCCATAACGGTGACCTCAAGATGGCTGCTCACTGTGCTCTCCCCAGCTCGTAGCCTTGGGCCTAGAACCTCAGAGATGCTGAGGGCAGCTGTTGACTGTACATGTTGAAAGAATGAATAACCTCAGACTTGTCTGTGTGACTTTGAGGAACTTACTTAACCTCTCTGTAGCAGCCTATGCTGCTGCTGCTGCTAAGTCGCTTCAGTCGTGTCCGATTCTGTGTGACCCCATAGACGGCAGCCCACCAGGCTCCTCTGTCCCTGGGATTCTCTAGGCAAGAACACTGGAGTGGGTTGTCATTTCCTTCTCCCATAGCAGCCTATATTCATCTGCAAAATGGAATGACAGTATCATTGGGGGTTAGATGAATGAATTTGTTGTTCAGTTGCTAAGTCGTGTCCAACTCTGCAACCCCACAAACTGTAGCATGTCAGGCTCCCCTGTCCTTCATTATCTCCTGGAGTTTACTCAAACTCAATGTCCATTGAGTCAGTGATGCCATCCAACCATCTCATCCTCTGTCGCCCCCTTCTCCTCTAGCTCTCAATCTTTCCCAGCATCAGGGTCTTTTCCAATGAGTCAGCTCTTTGCATCAGGTGGCCAAAGTATTGGAGCCTCAGCTTCAGCATCACTCCTTCCAAGGCATATTCAGGGTTGATTTCCTTTAGGATTGACTGGTTTGATCTCCTTGCTGTCCAAGGGACTCTCAAGAGTCTTCTTCAACACCACAGTTCAAAAGCATCAGTTCTTCGATACTCAGACTTGTTTATGGTCCAGCTCTCACATCTGTACATGACTACTGGAAAAACCATAGCTGAGTCTATACGGATCTTTGTCAGAGTGGTTGCTATTTCCTTCTCTAGGAAATCTTCCCAACCCAGGGACTAAACCCAAGTCTCCTGTGTCCTCTGCATTGTAGGCAGATTCTTTACCTGCTGAGCCATCAGGGAAGCTGAAATGAGTGAATACACCTAAGCTGTTAGAGTAAAAACAGTTACAGGTTCACTCACATTGCTAGCTAGCAGACTGCCCAATCAGAGGGATTTTAAAATGAGCTGGAAACAACTTTTTGCTGATGTGTCTTCATTATGCTTGGAGGCTTTCAAACACAGGAGGTGGAGGAGATGGCAAAGGTCTGGAAGGCACTGAGGTGAATGACATTCATAGGACAGATGTCTTATCTGAGCCCATGCTCTTGGCTAGTGGCAAATTGGCTGGGTCCCTCACCTGGGTGGTCCACCAGTGTGCCCTGAATAGAGCACAACATTGAGCAACTGAACAGGGAGACAGAAGCAGAGGGTTTCATGACCCTTTTGTGGGTATTTATGAGAGCTACTGATTTCACTTATCAAAGAACACAGTGTGACCAGAACTTAAGTATCATGGGGTTGTTTCTATCCCTGCTTGTTTTGGGCACATTTCTTGACCCTTTTAAAGCCCCAGGGAGAGGCCAGTGCTTTGCTCATAGAGGCCATTCCTAACAAAGGCCCTGCTGGCTAGTGAGCCTATTGTGGGTGGGAAGAAGTCCATAGGGTGGAGAAGTGTGTGGAGCTGGCATGTCTGAAAGGAAGAAGAAAAAGCTCTACTACAGGGCTTCCCTGTGGTCCAGTGGTTAAGAATTTGCCTTGCAATGCAAGGGACACTGGTTCAATCCCTGGTCCAGGAAGATTCAATATGCCGTGGGGCAACTAGCCCGGGCACTGCTATCACTGAGCCTGTGCTTTAGAGCCTGTGCTTCTCAACAAGAGAAACCACTGCAGTGAGAAGCCCATGCACCAAACTAGAGAATTGCCCCTGCTTGGCGCAACTAGAGAAAGACCACATGCAGCAATGAAGACTGAGCACAGCCAAGAATAAATAAATGAATATTTATTTAAAAAGGATCTACTGCAAAGTTGATGTCAGAGCCCCCATGTTCCCAGGCAGTGCTAGGTGCTGCCATTCCTGCTCAGAGTTTACTTCTGCTCTAAGAGTAGGCTGTGTTCCTCCCAGCAAGGCAGAAATTGCACTGCATTGACACAGGAAATGCAGTTCTGTACCAGTGGCACACGTGGCTTCCTGGCTTCTCCCTGTTGAGTGGGTCACTCCAGGCTTCACCGGAGGATGAGAACTTGGTCAGTGCAACTGGGCTTGGAGCCTCTCCTCAGGGTCGTTTGTATATATATACTGAATGAAACACAACATTGGGCAAAGTTAATGGAGGGGGAAGGGCAGTGAGTTTCACTTCCATTTTGGGAGAATATTTATGAGAGACACTTACCTTGGTTAAAGAAAAATGTAGTGTGACCAGAGATAAGTATTATTGATTTTTCTCCTCCATTTTGGTATTAAATGAATCACAGCTCCTACAAGCTCTGACTGTATTAATGGGGTTTCTTCGATGACTACTCAGCCGAGGGAGCCACCAAATTGGAATTCCATGGGAGAGGATTATTGGATGTGACAAATAGGAGCAGAGGAATGTTTTTCTTGAGCTATTTTGGGGGAATTACATAAAATGTTGTAAAAAAGGAGAACCCTTCTCTTCTGCAGCCCAGATCGTTTTTATTGTCATTCAGTGGGCCCACTGACCACCAGTGGAAGCCAGCCCTTGGGTGCAGTGTGTCTTATTTCCTGCTGTATCCCTAGGTCCCAGCACAGTCCCCAGCAGGCACAGGTGTCTCAGAATGTATTCCTTGAATGAATGCATGGATGGATGGATGAATAGGGATTGGTGAAGAAGTGGGTGGTAGGGAAAACTAGAAAAAGATGAAGGCAGCATGGAGCCATGTGTGCTGGATGGATAGAAATGAACACTTGAAGAGCCTCAAAGACCTTATTGCTTGCAGGGAATGTCGATTCATTAAATTAGTTAAAGAAATCTGGGGTTGGCTTCTTATACCAAGTAAATTTTCTGTCCTCATGGAATTTGCCTTTTAGTGGGGAAGGTAGACATTGGACAGTTACACAATTAATTACTTAAGTGTAATTGTGGTGTGCACTTCAAAAAAGAGGTTATGAAAACATGAAGACCTAATGTTGTACAGTGATGATAGAAAATTTACCTGAGGAAGTGACATTTACATGGAGGCCTGAAAGAAGAGTGAGTGTTGGGTAGTAAAGAGGGAAAATATGATGGGAATACACATACATTCATTCATTCTTTTATTCATTTATTCATTCAGCAAATAATTATTAAGTACCCATTATGTTCCAGGTGCATGTTCCACGTGCTGGGGAAATTCATCAGTAAGTAAAATAAGGTCTTGCCCTAAATGATCTTAAAACACAGTGTAAAGTTTTGTACATCTTTTATTAGTTTACTTCTCAGAGAGTCAGTTTTTCTGATTCTACACTAAATCTTATCTTGCACAATTTATCTTTTGTATTTTATGGTTGCTAATATAGAGAAGGGGCTTTCCTGGTGGCTCAGATGGTAAAGAATCTTCCTGCAATGCAGGAGACCTGGGTTTGATCCCTGGGTTGGGAAGATCTCCTGGAGAAGGGAATGGCAACTGGTCCAGTATTCTTGTCTGGAGAATCCCATGGACAGAGGAGCCTGGCAGGCTATAGTCCCTCGGGTCACAGAGAGTTGGACATGACTGAGTGGCTAACACTTTCACTTTCAATATAGAAACAGTCAATTCATGTTTGTATTTTGACTTTGTATCCAGTATCCTTGGTAAATTCTTATATTCTAATCTAAATATTTTGTATTTCTATATAATAATATCATATGCAAATAATGAATGTTTTATTTCCTCCTTTATGATCTTTATACCTTTGATTTCTTTTTCTTCTCTTATTACACTGGCTAAGACCTCCATTACAATATCAAATAGAAATGGTGGTTGTAGACATCTATGTCTTTTTCATAACATCAGAAGGAAAACTTCCAGTAAGTCATCTTTAGTTGTAGTATTTGCTTTAAAGTTTTGATATGCCCTTTTTTTTTTTTTTATCAGATTAAGGGAATTATCTTCTATTCCCAGTTTGCTCAGGTTTTTATTTTTGTAAATGAATATTGCTGTCAGTTCTATGTGGATGAAAACTTTTTCTGATCCTTTTGAGTTGAGATAGAATAGAGCACAGCCATCAGATCAAGCAGCCTGTGACATATATCTGAGGCTGTATTAAAATCTGGAAAGGATATCTAGGAAAAACATCTGGCACGGTGGCTGTGGATTGATGGGGTTGCCACTCAACTGAGTTTGCGGTAGTCAACATTCATCCTTGAGGATCCATCTGTTTTCTGTAGGACCTACACTGGTGAATTAAGTGATGACGTAATGGGGACTACCACCCTTGCTTCCTTTAGATCTTTAAAGATCACAGTTACCTCTGCCATTCCCCTGGGATGCAATATTGTTCTTTGCTCTCCACCTTAGCGAGCGTGAGGAGGGGAGTAATTTCAGAGATTTCCATTTGGTTACCCCTTTTTGTACCTCAGAGACCAAGGACCCAATGTGGGGCTGTGCCAACTGCCAAGTAGATTAATCCTAATTATACATTTGAGGATGGAGAAAACGATCATCCAGTGGATCCACAGACCCAGCAGACCCACCGTAAGTGGATTTTGGGCAGGATTCCATTTATTACCCAGATTCTACTCTAACAGGGGGATGAAAGTGACACTCAAATCACTTTGAACCTCATGTCCATTCTAACATATCTGCTTCTCTTGGCCCTTTCATCTCTTCCTCTGCCATTGGTCAGGGCAATCCTGGCATTTAAACTTCTCTCTTTGCATATTTTTAGGAGCCATCCCAGTAGAGAGTTTAAAACATCTCCTCAGATCTTTGTTAGACAGCCCCTCATCTCTGTGATGTGTTCTTCACTGTTCCACTTATGGCCAGGCCCTCTTCACCAAGCACCCTCAGAATCCATCCCCCAAGCCTTTCCTCCTTCCTGCAAGAGCTTGTTGGCTGGGACTTGCAGCTCCTTTGGGGTGCCATCTCTCTTTTCCTATCAGGCCAGCACATGCCTTCTGAGTTATACTGTTATGTAACCCAAGTTTTCTGCCCAATATTTAGTAGGGAATGTGGGAACATTTCTTGCATTGAGGCCTCTGCATTATTTCCTAGGATGGGAGGTGGAGGTGGGTGCCAGCTTTTCCTAGGGAGGAGGGGACCATTCTGCAGGTTTGGGAGATTTCAGGTTGCTTTGGAGAATCTTTGGAGGCATCTACCCAGATGCCTCCATTCCACATGTCAGGGGTTTCCAATTTCTCCAGCTTGGTGCCTGGCCCTGGTATTGCAGGCATGCTTTGGTGACTATGTGTCAATAAAACTTTACTTACAAACACAGGTGACTACCTGCAGGCATTTGTTTGCCTGTCCCAGCTGCAGAGCATCAGAGGGAACAGGCTTGTGGTCCCATCACCGCAACCATACCACTCTGACACTGCTCAGAGATGCAAATGGTGGAGCCCCTTTCTGTTTCTTTTTGAGTCACACTCTGTTATTTGCATTTTTCTAGTGATTCTTCTGTTTCTCCTGCATTTTCAAACTAGATGGCATAAAAGCCTTTATAACAGTCTCCTATCTCTTTAATCCTTGTTTCATCTGTACTTTGTGCCTGTTTTGTTCCTAAGATCATTTAAATGTGGCTTCCCTCTCTTTCTCTTGATAAAAAATTGCCAGAGGTTTGTCAATATTAGATTTTTCAAAGAATCAACTTCTAACTTCATTGATCCTCTCTGTTATATGTTTGTTTTCCACTTCATAAATTTCAGCTCCAGTCTGTTTCCTTTTGCTTACTTCATTCCTCCCACCCTCTTTCTTTCTTTTTTCCCTTCCTTCCTTTTTCTTTCCTTCTACTCTGTGTTGATTCCATTTTTCTCTTTCTTTTTACTTTAAGATATTTTTTCTATTATTTAACTCATTATTTTCCACCCTTCTTCAATTTTAAAAAACATATACTTTTTTCCCCTCAAGTGATATTCTGGGCACACCCACAAGTTTCGCCAGAGCATTTCCTGAACTGTCACTTAGTTCTATATATTCTCTGATTTTCACTTTTATTTCTTCTGTAAGACTTATGGCTTGTCTGAATTATTTTAAGGTTTCCAAATAAATAATCCAGGCAAGACATGAGGAAGAGGGGGTAAAGACTTCCATAATTGAAATCCTGAAAGACTCTTTCTCCAGATATCCACAAGGTTTGTTCCTGTACCTCCTTTAGATCTTTGCCCCAAGTTCATCTTCTCAAGACTAGAATCTTCCTCTTGAATTGAATATTTCATTGCTATGTAGTGAGCCTCTTTACCTCTAGGAATGTTTTTGGGTTTAAAGTCTATTTTATCTATTTTCTTCTTGGTATATCTCTTTCCATCTCTTTACCTTAAACATTTTATTCCTTACATTTTAGTATGCAAGGATTAAATAGCATATAATGAGACTTTATCTTTGATCCAGGCTGACAATCTCTCCTTTTAACTTATGAGCTGAGTCTGTTTGTATTGGCTGTGATTATTGATCAGTTTGAATTCCTTTTTGCCATCTGTTGTTGTTATTCAGTTACTAAGTCATGTCCTACTCTTTTCGACCCCATGAATTGCAGCATGCCAGGCTTCCCTGTCCTTCACTATCTCCCAGATTTTGCTCAAACTCATGTCCATTGAGTCAGTGATGCTATCTAGCCATCTCATCCTCTGTTGCCCATCTAGTACTTTCCATTTGTTCTGGGTTTTTGTGTGTGATTCTTTTTCCCCCCCTCTTTTCTTGCCATATTTTCCATTGATTGAACTATGTGTTTTTCACTTTTTCATTTAAAAAATGTCTATGGTTTGGAAGTTGTATCCTTTATTTCTTTTTATTAAATGGTTACCTTAGAAATTTAGACATAGATATCTAACTTAGCAGAATCTAAAGTTAATCACTAGTTTGACCATCCCTCAAACAATACAAGAAACAACACAAGGAACTTGACCATGACCAACTCCCACAAGGCCCTCCTCATCCAACACATTTGTTCAGCATCTATCAAAATGCTGATTGTGTCTTTATTTTTAATATCCCACAAAATAGAAATTATTGTCATCATCATTTTCACAGTTAGTATTTCTACAGATATTTATTGAGCAAGATGTGTCAGACACTGTACTAGGAACTTGGGACACATAATGAGTGAGATAGACAAAGGTCTCCACCTTCATGGACATTATATTCTAGCTGGAGGGGTGACAGAGTCTAAGCAATAAACATACTTCATAAGTAAATGTTGTAAGATGTTAGAAAGAGGTAACTAGTATGAGAAAATGATAGAACAGGGTAAGGGAGGCTAGGAATGCAGCTTTCTGTGGGCGATCAAGGCTGGCCTCAGTGAGGGGTTGAGGTCTGGGGCTGGAGGGAGTGTGGAGGGAGCTGCGTCCATCTGGCGGAGGGACATGGATGGGGAGGGACAGCTGTGCAGTGTCTTAAGGTGGGAACGTGCTTGGCATGGGGCTTCCCTGGTGGCTCAGCAGTAAAGAATCTGCCTGCAATGCAGGAGGCTTGGGTTCAATCCCTGAGTCAGGAAGATCCCTGGGAAGAGGGTATGGCAACTCACTCTAGTATTCTTGCCTAGAGAATCCCATGGACAGAGGAGCCTGGCAGGCTACAGTCCATAGGGTTACAAAGAGTCAGACATGACTGAAGGGATTTAGCCTGTATGCACACACATGCTTGGCATGTCCAAAGTGGCAAGGAAGCCAACATGACTGGGGCAGAGTGAGTGAGGTCATGAGAGCAGAGAAGAGGCAGAGGGCCAGGCCCCAGAAAGCCTGTAGGCTGTGTACTGTAAGGGCTTTGTCTCCTTCACATCTGAGCACGATGGAGAGCTGCTTGAGGGCTTCAAGTATAATAGCAGTAGGATCTGCTTTATACTTGATTTCCACCACTATGTTGAGAAAGACTGCAAGAGGAGAAAGAAGGATCAACAAGGTGTCTTGATTTCAGCTGCTATAATAAAACGCCATAGCCTGGGTGGATTTTAAACAACAGACATTTATATCTTGTAATTCTGGAGGCTAGAAGTTCAAGAGCAGGATATCATCCTGGTTGGATTCTGGTGAGAATCTCTTGCAGGTGCAGACTGACGACTTCTTGTTGTATCATAATAAAGTAGAAATAGAGTGAGAGAGCTCTCTGAGATTCCTTTTATAAGGACACTAATCCCATTCACAAGGGCTCCACCCTCATGACCTACTCATTGCCCGAAGGCACTAACTCCTAACACCGTCAACTAGGGACTTAAGATTTCAACATGTGAAGGGGGTGAGGGAATAAACCTTCATCCCATTGCGAGAGGGGACTAGTTAGGAGACTAATGTAGTAATTGAGGCAAGATATAATAGTGACTTGGGTTAGGGTGTAGCCAGGGAAATGATGATAAAGGGTTCAATACTGAGTGTAATCTGAAGGTGGCACAAATAGATTTCCTCAAGTATCAGGTGTGGGGTAGAATTGAGCATGTTTCTGAGTGTTCTTGTGCTGAGCAGCTGGAAGAATGGAGCGGCCATCAACCAAGGTGGGGAAGCTGTAGGAAGAGCAGGTTTGGGGATGGAGGAAGAGTAGGAATTCTGCCTCAGGCATGCTGAATTTTAAGTGTCTCAGTGCTCAGAAAGGCAGTAGGATACACAAGTTTGGAGTTTCAGAGATAGAGCCAGGTTTCATGGGTTTGACGCTTATACATTTAAAAGAGCCTTCTTTAAGGAAGAAGATGAAAATTACCTAAAAATCATATACAAGAGAAGTTCAAAAGCTTTAGCTCCATTAGCTCATAGAGAGATACCTTTGGGAAGGTTTCAGGGAAAGTACATGCTAGAAATAAGAATGTGTATGTATTAGCACAGGGGTGGTATTTCTTGTCATGAGATTGGATATATTCAAGTCCCAACCTTGACACCTGTGAATGTGACCTTATTTGGAAATAGGACCTTTGCAGATGTAATCAAGTTAAAATGAAGTCATATTGAATTGTGGAGGGGTGTAAAGCCAATATTGTTGTACCTGTCAAGAAAGGGAAAATTAGATACCGACACATAGTGGAAGAAGGCATGAAATGATGGAGATAGAGATTGGAATGATACAGTTTCAAGCCAAAGAAAATCAAGAATTGCCAACAAACACCAGAATCTGGGAAGCAACAAGGAAGCGTTCTCCCTTAAGTCTTTAGAGAGAGCGTGGCCCTGCCAACACGTTCACTTCAGACTTGTAGTTTCCAGAACCTTGAAACCAACCTGGGAAATTAACACAATGAGGGAGAGAGTGAGGAAGAAAAACACCAGAATCAGGCCTGAGGTTCATCAGGGAAAGATGAGACGTAGGAGAGCAGGTGGAGAAGATGTGACCATGGGGTGGGAAAGGATCATGAGAAGGGCAGTGTTACGATGGCAAGTCAATTAAAAGTATCAAGGAGGAAGGGGTGAAATGACATCTCCAGGTCACACTCCAGAAGAACCAAGCCCTGACCATTGGACTCAGCCCAGAGGAGGTCACAGTCAAGAATGACCTTGGTAGAATATTGATGGTGAAGGTCTTTTTGGCATTGGTTTACCTGATGGCTTAGACAGTAAAGGATCTGCCTGCAATGCAGGAGACCCAGGTTTGATCCCTGGGTTTGGAAGATCCCCTGGAGAAGGAAATGGCTACCCACTCCAGTATTCTGGCCTGGAGAATCCCATGGACAGAGGAGGCTGGTAGGCTACAGTCCATGGGATCGCAGAGTTGGACACGGCTGAGTGACTAGGAATACCAGACCACCTGACCTGCCTCTTGGGAAACCTGTATGCAGGTCAGGAAGCAACAGTTAGAACTGGACATGGAACAACAGACTGGTTCCAAATAGGAAAAAGAGTACATCGAGGCTGTATATTGTCACCCTGCTTATTTAACTTATATGCAGAGTACATCGTGAGAAATGCTGGGCTGGAAGAAGCACAAGCTGGAATCAAGACTGCTGGGAGAAATCTCAATAACCTCAGATATGCAGATGACACCACCCTTATGGCAGAAAGTGAAGAGGAACTAAAAAGCCTCTTGATGAAAGTGAAAGAGGAGAGTGAAAAAGTTGGCTTAAAGCTCAACATTCAGAAAACGAAGATCATGGCATCCGGTCCCATCACTTCATGGGAAATAGATGGGGAAACAGTGGAAACTGTCAGACTTTATTTTTTTGGGCTCCAAAATCACTGCAGATGGTGATTGCAGCCATGAAATTAAAAGATGCTTACCCCTTGGAAGGAAAGTTATGGCCAACCTAGATAACATATTCAAAAGCAGAGACATTACTTTGCCAACAAAGGTCTGTCTAGTCAAGGCTATGGTTTTTCCAGTGGTCATGTATGGATGTGAGAGTTGGACTGTGAAGAAAGCTGAGCGCCAAAGAATTGATGCTTTTGAACTGTGGTGTTGGAGAAGACTCTTGAGAGTCCCTTGGACTGCAAGGAGATCCAACCAGTGCATTCTAACGGAGATCAGACCTGGGTGTTCTTTGGAAGGAATGATGCTAAAGCTGAAACTCCAGTACTTTGGCCACCTCATGTGAAGAATTGACTCATTGGAAAAGACTCTGATTCTGGGAGGGATTGAGGGCAGGAGGAGAAGGGGACGACAGAGGATGAGATGGCTGGATAGCATCACCTACTCGATGCATGTGAGCTTGAGTGAACTCTGGGAGTTGGTGATGGACAGGGAGGCCTGGCGTGCTTCAGTTCATGGGGTCGCAAAGAGTCGGACACGACTGAGCAACTGAACTGAACTGAACTGAGTGACTAACACTTTCACTTTTTTAAAGAGAGGCCAGGAGAAGAGAACTTGGAGGCAGTAAGTGAAGGTGGTGTTTTAGGGATAACTACAGAGGAAAGCAAAAGCATGAGATGGTAGCTGTCAGAGACATAGGGACAATATTTTTTTTTAATGGAAGAAAGAATGGCATGTTTGGATACACGTGGAAATGATCTGGTAGAGACTAAAATATTGATAATATAGGAGATGAAGGGGAGAACTTCAAAGGCATGTCCTTGATCTGGTGAGGAGGAGCAGAGCTTGTATATGGGATAAGGAACCTCAGTTTTACCACTTCCTTTCTCACCACTTATTCTCATGTCTCAGACCTTCCTTCTGGGATCACTTCCCTCTTTCTGAAGTACATCCTTGAGAAGCCTCCTTAGTGGAGTCTTGTTGGTAGTGAACTCCCTCAGGTTTGTTTTTCTTTTTGTTCTGTTGCTGTAAATATCTTCATTTCATCCCCCTTCTTGAAAGACTGTGTTGTTGGATGTACAGGCTTCAGTTGGCAGTTATTTTCTTTCAGCACATGAAAATCTTAGTGTCTCCTGAGACTTATTGTTGGAGCTGAGAAATCAGCCGTCCGTCTGATTGTCATTTCTCTTTTCCTGACTGCACTTGAGATAGTCTCTTTATCTTTGGCTTCTGTGTTTTCACTATGATGTATCAGGCAAGGCTTTGTTGTTGCATTTTCTGATTGGGATTCACAGGTTCAACAGGCTTCTTGACCCTGTGGATGACTGGATGACTTTCAGAACCTCTGAGTTCTAAAAAATTCTCAGATGAGCTCAGTTTTTCTGCTGGATTGCCCTCACTCCCTCTCAAATGCAAACCATGTTTATTTTCCCACATTTTAACCTACAGTTCATTTTTTTCAAACATTTTCCACATTTATTGGTCTTCTTAGTAATATCAAATGATATTCTCTCTTTGTCTAATATTTCCTTTACACTGAATTTGAAAATTTTAATGCTTGTGCTTTTGTTTCAAGGAGTTCTGTCCACCTTTTTCTTCAAATTTGCCTAATCAGTTTTGAGATTCACTTGTTCTCCCCTCATACTTTTATTCCTCTGCCTGTCTTTCCTTAAATAGATTAAAGTAATTTTATATACCTGTTTTTGATCATTCCAATACCTGAGTCTTTCAGTTCTGATTCTTAACTTTTTTTTTTCTGTGCTAGTTCTTACTTCGGAGAAGGCGATGGCACCCCACTCCAGCACTCTTGCCTGGAAAGTCCCATGGATGGAGGAGCCTGGTGGGCTGCAGTCCATGGGATCGCTAAGAGTCGGGCACGACTGGGCGACTTCCCTTACTTTTCACTTTCATGCATTGGAGAAGGAAATGGCAACCCACTCCAGTATTCTTGCCTGGAGAATCCCAGGGACAGAGGAGTCTAGTGGCCTGCTGTCTATGGGGTCGCACAGAGTCGGACACGACTGAAGCGACTTAGCAGCAGCAGCAGCAGTTCTTACTTATGGAGAATTCTTTCCTCCTATGCTTGGTGATTTTTTCTTATGACTGCGTGCTCTAAAAGCTGCACCACAGATAAAATAAAAATGCTTTAACTCCAGTTAATGCATCTCCATCCTTCCTGAATTTGCCCTTAAAAATCCAAGGAGTGTGATTATCTTCCTTATAATTTAAGCTGCAGATGTGTTAAATCAAACATGTCAAAGTAACATCTTGAAAAAATTCCTAAACTCTAAATTAATAACTTAATGTAATTTCTAATTATGTTGGGGTTTTTAAATCTCATTCCCCAGATGAACATAAATTGTGACTAAATATTGTCTAAATAATTAAATTAATGTTTTTAATAATAATGACATTGCAGTTATATTCATAATTAATCATTACCCCTTTCCTGTAAAACCTGTTTAATTTTAAGTAAAACTTAGAACTAAGAGATTTTCAGATTGCTTTTTAAAATGTTGCCACTTTAAGATGCCAAATTGTTACACCTTTGAGCAATAAAGTTTTGCTTTCAGACTTTAATTTTCTCAGTTGGAAAACTCCTTCAGTGTTTCTCCCAGGGCTAATCACTTTAGAATCACAAACCTGAGAGATGAAGGGGCTTAGAGGTCCATCCCTCCCTGAAAACCAAACATCCAGAAAGTCTCACTTAAACACCTCATATTCATGGAGTGGTATTGGGAAGCTGCAGGCAATCCCTTTGGTGACAGAAGTGATCCACTATCTTTTCTATGTGTACCCTTAAATTCATTGCTACTGAAGTTTTATAACGCCAAGGCTTGCAAAAATGTCACTTTAATAGACAATGAA